>NC_090443.1:975727143-976935810 GCF_031143425.1 Pleurodeles waltl
AGACTTTCTGCCCTGGTTGGAACTCAACCAGTGCAGCCTTTTGGTCATACCAAAACTTCTGGAGCTGTTGGCTGGCCTCAAGGTTTGTGGTTGCCTTTTCCATGTACTCTGCCATTCTAGAGCGTAGGCCAAGTACATAGTCCACTATGTCTTGTTTAGGCTCATGAAGAGGTCTCTCCCAGCCTTCTTTAACAAGAGCAAGTGGTCCCCTTACAGGGTGACCAAACAGAAGTTCAAAGGGTGAGAATCCTTCTCCCTTCTGTGGCACCTCTCTGTAAGCAAAAAGCAGACATGGCAAGAGGACATCCCATCTCCTTTTGAGTTTTTCTGGGAGCCCCATGATCATGCCTTTTAATGTCTTGTTGAATCTCTCAACTAAGCCATTAGTTTGTGGATGGTATGGTGTAGTGAATTTGTAAGTCACTCCACACTCATTCCACATGTGTTTTAGGTATGCTGACATGAAGTTGGTACCTCTGTCAGACACCACCTCCTTAGGGAAACCCACTCTGGTAAAGATACCAATGAGGGCCTTGGCTACTGCAGGGGCAGTAGTCGACCTAAGGGGAATAGCTTCAGGATACCTAGTAGCATGATCCACTACTACTAGGATGTACATATTTCCTGAGGCTGTGGGAGGTTCCAGTGGACCAACTATGTCCACACCCACTCTTTCAAAGGGGACCCCCACCACTGGAAGTGGAATGAGGGGGGCCTTTGGGTGCCCACCTGTCTTACCACTGGATTGACAGGTGGGGCAGGAGAGGCAAAACTCCTTAACCTTCTGGGACATATTGGGCCAGTAGAAGTGGTTGACTAACCTCTCCCACGTCTTGGTTTGTCCCAAATGCCCAGCAAGGGGAATATCATGGGCTAAGGTCAGAATAAACTCTCTGAACGACTGAGGCACTACCACTCTCCTAGTGGCACCAGGTTTGGGGTCTCTGGCCTCAGTGTACAGGAGTCCATCTTCCCAATAGACCCTATGTGTTCCATTTTTCTTGCCCTTGGACTCTTCAGCAGCTTGCTGCCTAAGGCCTTCAAGAGAGGGACAGGTTTCTTGTCCCTTACACAGCTCCTCCCTTGAGGGTCCCCCTGGGCCTAAGAGCTCAACCTGATAAGGTTCAAGTTCCAAAGGCTCAGTTCCCTCAGAGGGCAGAACTTCTTCCTGAGAAGAGAGGTTCTCTTTTTCTGACTGTGTTGCAGTTGGTTTCCCAACTGACTTTCCTTTTCTCTTGGTAGGCTGGGCCATTCTTCCAGACTCCAGCTCTACTTTTTCACCCTGTGCCTTGCATTGTGCTCTTGTTTTTACACACACCAGTTCAGGGATACCCAGCATGGCTGCATGGGTTTTTAGTTCTACCTCCGCCCATGCTGAGGACTCCAGGTCATTTCCAAGCAGACAGTCTACTGGGATGTTTGAGGAGACCACCACCTGTTTCAGGCCATTGACCCCTCCCCATTCTAAAGTTACCATTGCCATGGGATGTGCTTTAGTTTGATTGTCAGCATTGGTGACTGTATACGTTTTTCCAGTCAGGTATTGGCCAGGGGAAACCAGTTTCTCTGTCACCATGGTGACACTGGCACCTGTATCCCTCAGGCCCTCTACACTTGTCCCATTAATAAAGAGCTGCTGCCTGTATTTTTGCATGTTAGGCGGCCAGGCAGCTAGTGTGGCTAAATCCACCCCACCCTCAGAGACTAGAGTAGCTTCAGTGTGGACCCTGATTTGCTCTGGGCACACTGTTGATCCCACTTGGAGACTAGCCATTCCAGTGTTACCTGGATTGGAGTTTGGAGTGGAACTTTTCTTGGGACAGGCCTTGTCTCCAGTTTGGTGTCCAGACTGACTACAGTTTCGACACCAGGCCTTTTTGGGATCAAAGTTTTTACCCTTGTACCCAGGATTGTTTTGTGAAGAGTCTCTGGGCCCACCCTCCTGTGCAGGTTTTTGGGGGCCTGTAGAAGACTCTTTACTATTTTTAGTTTTGGCTGTCTCACCACCTTTCCCCTGGGGAGGTTTTGTGACCCCTTTCTTTTGGTCACCCCCTGTGGAAGTTTTGGACACCCTAGTCTTGACCCAATGGTCCGCCTTCTTTCCCAATTCTTGGGGAGAAATTGGTCCTAGGTCTACCAGATGTTGATGCAGTTTATCATTGAAACAATTACTTAACAGGTGTTCTTTCACAAATAAATTGTACAGCCCATCATAATTACTTACACCACTGCCTTGAATCCAACCATCTAGTGTTTTTACTGAGTAGTCTACAAAGTCAACCCAGGTCTGGCTCGAGGATTTTTGAGCCCCCCTGAATCTAATCCTATACTCCTCAGTGGAGAATCCAAAGCCCTCAATCAGGGTACCCTTCATGAGGTCATAAGATTCTGCATCTTTTCCAGAGAGTGTGAGGAGTCTATCTCTACACTTTCCTGTGAACATTTCCCAAAGGAGAGCACCCCAGTGAGATCTGTTCACTTTTCTGGTTACACAAGCCCTCTCAAAAGCTGTGAACCATTTGGTGATGTCATCACCATCTTCATATTTAGTTACAATCCCTTTGGGGATTTTCAACATGTCAGGAGAATCTCTGACCCTAGTTATGTTGCTGCCACCATTGATGGGTCCTAGGCCCATCTCTTGTCTTTCCCTCTCTATGGCTAGGATCTGTCTTTCCAAAGCCAATCTTTTGGCCATCCTGGCTAACTGGATGTCCTCTTCACTGGAGTTATCCTCAGTGATTTCAGAGTTGTTGGTCCCTCCTGTGAGGGAACCAGCATCTCTGACTATTATTTGTGGAGTCAGGGCTTGAGAAGCCCTGCTCTCCCTAAGTAGGACTGGAGGGGGGGAATTTCCCTCCAAGTCACTATCTTCATCCTCTGAGTTGCCATCCTCAGAGGGGTTGGCCTTTTCAAACTCTGCCAAAAGCTCCTGGAGCTGTACTTTGGTAGGTTTGGGGCCCATTGCTATTTTCTTTAGTTTACAGAGTGACCTTAGCTCTCTCATCTGTAGATGGAGGTAAGGTGTGGTGTCGAGTTCCACCACAGTCACATCTGTGCTAGACATTTTGCTTCTAAAAGTTGGAATACTTTTTAAGAATCTAAAACTGGTTCTAGAATCTAATTCAAACTTTTACAAACTTTTAAACTCTAAAAGAAATGCTAAACAGGATCTAACACAAGGCCCTAGCAGGTCTTTTAAGAATTTAGAAAACTTTTCAAATTGCAAAAATCAATTTCTAATGACAATTTTGGAATTTGTCGTGTGATCAGGTATTGGCTGAGTAGTCCAGCAAATGCAAAGTCTTGTACCCCACCGCTGATCCACCAATGTAGGAAGTTGGCTCTGTATGTGCTATTTCAAAGTAAGGAATAGCATGCACAGAGTCCAAGGGTTCCCCTTAGAGGTAAAATAGTGGTAAAAATAGATAATACTAATGCTCTATTTTGTGGTAGTGTGGTCGAGCAATAGGCTTATCCAAGGAGTAGTGTTAAGCATTTGTTGTACATACACATAGACAATAAATGAGGTACACACACTCAGAGACAAATCCAGCCAATAGGTTTTGTATAGAAAAATATCTTTTCTTAGTTTATTTTAAGAACCACAGGTTCAAATTTAACATGTAATATCTTGTTTGAAAGGTATTGCAGGTAAGTACATTAGGAACTTTGAATCATTTCAATTGCATGTATACTTTTCAAGTTATTCACAAATAGCTATTTCAAAAGTGGACACAGTGCAATTTTCACAGTTCCTGGGGGAGGTAAGTTTTTGTTAGTTTTACCAGGTAAGTAAGACACTTACAGGGTTCAGTTCTTGGTCCAAGGTAGCCCACCGTTGGGGGTTCAGAGCAACCCCAAAGTTACCACACCAGCAGCTCAGGGCCGGTCAGGTGCAGAGTTCAAAGTGGTGCCCAAAACGCATAGGCTTCAATGGAGAGAAGGGGGTGCCCCGGTTCCGGTCTGCTTGCAGGTAAGTACCCGCGTCTTCGGAGGGCAGACCAGGGGGGTTTTGTAGGGCACCGGGGGGGACACAAGCCCACACAGAAATTTCACCCTCAGCGGCGCGGGGGCGGCCGGGTGCAGTGTTAGAACAAGCGTCGGGTTCGCAATGGAAGTCAATGAGAGATCAAGGGATCTCTTCAGCGCTGCAGGCAGGCAAGGGGGGGCTTCCTCGGGGAAACCTCCACTTGGGCAAGGGAGAGGGACTCCTGGGGGTCACTTCTGCAGTGAAAGTCCAGTCCTTCAGGTCCTGGGGGCTGCGGGTGCAGGGTCTTTTCCAGGCGTCGGGACTTGGGTTTCAGAGAGTCGCGGTCGGGGGAAGCCTCGGGATTCCCTCTGCAGGCGGCGCTGTGGGGGCTCAGGGGGGACAGGTTTTGGTACTCACAGCCGTAGAGTAGTCCGGGGGTCCTCCCTGAGGTGTTGGTTCTCCACCAGCCGAGTCGGGGTCGCCGGGTGCAGTGTTGCAAGTCTCACGCTTCTTGCGGGGAGTTGCAGGGTTCTTTAAAGCTGCTTCTTGAAACAAAGTTGCAGTCATTTTGGAGCAGGTCCGCTGTCCTCGGGAGTTTCTTGTCGTCGTCGAAGCAGGGCAGTCCTCAGAGGATTCAGAGGTCGCTGGTCCCTTTGGAAGGCGTCGCTGGAGCAGAGTTCTTTGGAAGGCAGGAGACAGGCCGGTGAGTTTCTGGAGCCAAGGCAGTTGTTGTCTTCTGGTCTTCCTCTGCAGGGGTTTTCAGCTGGGCAGTCCTTCTTCTTGTTGTTGCAGGAATCTAATTTTCTAGGGTTCAGGGTAGCCCTTAAATACTAAATTTAAGGGCGTGTTTAGGTCTGGGGGGTTAGTAGCCAATGGCTACTAGCCCTGAGGGTGGGTGCACCCTCGTTGTGCCTCCTCCCGAGGGGAGGGGGTCACAATCCTAACCCTATTGGGGGAATCCTCCATCTGCAAGATGGAGGATTTCTAAAAGTTAGAGTCACCTCAGCTCAGGACACCTTAGGGGCTGTCCTGACTGGCCAGTGACTCCTCCTTGTTGCTTTCTTTGTTCCCTCCAGCCTTGCCGCCAAAAGTGGGGGCCGTGGCCGGAGGGGGCGGGCAACTCCACTAAGCTGGAGTGCCCTGCTGGGCTGTGACAAAGGGGTGAGCCTTTGAGGCTCACCGCCAGGTGTCACAGCTCCTGCCTGGGGGAGGTGTTAGCATCTCCACCCAGTGCAGGCTTTGTTACTGGCCTCAGAGTGACAAAGGCACTCTCCCCATGGGGCCAGCAACATGTCTCTAGTGTGGCAGGCTGCTGGAACTAGTCAGCCTACACAGACAGTCGGTTAAGTTTCAGGGGGCACCTCTAAGGTGCCCTCTGGGGTGTATTTTGCAATAAAATGTACACTGGCATCAGTGTGCATTTATTGTGCTGAGAAGTTTGATACCAAACTTCCCAGTTTTCAGTGTAGCCATTATGGTGCTGTGGAGTTCGTGTTTGACAAACTCCCAGACCATATACTCTTATGGCTACCCTGCACTTACAATGTCTAAGGTTTTGTTTAGACACTGTAGGGGTACCATGCTCATGCACTGGTACCCTCACCTATGGTATAGTGCACCCTGCCTTAGGGCTGTAAGGCCTGCTAGAGGGGTGACTGACCTACACTTGCATAGGCAGTGAGAGGCTGGCATGGCACCCTGAGGGGAGTGTCATGTCGACTTACTCGTTTTGTTCTCACTAGCACACACAAGCTGGCAAGCAGTGTGTCTGTGCTGAGTGAGAGGTCTCCAGGGTGGCATAAGACATGCTGCAGCCCTTAGAGACCTTCCTTGGCATCAGGGCCCTTGGTACTAGAAGTACCAGTTACAAGGGACTTGTCTGGATGCCAGGGTCTGCCAATTGTGGATACAAAAGTACAGGTTAGGGAAAGAACACTGGTGCTGGGGCCTGGTTAGCAGGCCTCAGCACACTTTCAATTGTAAACATAGCATCAGCAAAGGCAAAAAGTCAGGGGGCAACCATGCCAAGGAGGCATTTCCTTACACAACCCCCCCCCAAACGAAAGAGGATGAGACTAACCTTTCCCAAGAGAGTCTTCATTTTCTAAGTGGAAGAACCTGGAAAGGCCATCTGCATTGGCATGGGCAGTCCCAGGTCTGTGTTCCACTATAAAGTCCATTCCCTGTAGGGAGATGGACCACCTCAACAGTTTAGGATTTTCACCTTTCATTTGCATCAGCCATTTGAGAGGTCTGTGGTCAGTTTGAACTAGGAAGTGAGTCCCAAATAGGTATGGTCTCAGCTTCTTCAGGGACCAAACCACAGCAAAGGCCTCCCTCTCAATGGCACTCCAACGCTGCTCCCTGGGGAGTAACCTCCTGCTAATGAAAGCAACAGGCTGGTCAAGGCCATCATCATTTGTTTGGGCAAAACTGCCCCTATCCCATGTTCAGAGGCATCTGTCTGCACAATGAACTGCTTAGAATAATCTGGAGCTTTTAGAACTGGTGCTGAGCACATTGCTTGTTTCAGGGTGTCAAAGGCCTGTTGGCATTCCACAGTCCAGTTCACTTTCTTGGGCATTTTCTTGGAGGTGAGTTCAGTGAGGGCTGTCACAATGGATCCATATCCCTTCACAAACCTCCTGTAATACCCAGTCAAGCCAAGGAATGCCCTGACTTGAGTCTGGGTTTTTGGAGCTACCCAGTCCAGAATAGTCTGGATCTTGGGTTGGAGTGGCTGAACTTGGCCTCCACCTACAAGGTGGCCCAAGTAAACCACAGTTCCCTGCCCTATCTGGCATTTGGATGCCTTGATAGAGAGGCCTGCAGATTGCAGAGCCTTCAAAACCTTCTTCAGGTGGACCAGGTGATCCTGCCAGGTGGAGCTAAAGACAGCAATATCATCAAGATAAGCTGTGCTAAAGGACTCCAAGCCAGCAAGGACTTGATTCACCAACCTTTGGAAGGTGGCAGGGGCATTCTTTAAACCAAAGGGCATAACAGTAAACTGATAATGCCCATCAGGTGTGGAGAATGCTGTTTTCTCTTTTGCTCCAGGTGCCATTTTTATTTGCCAGTACCCTGCTGTCAAGTCAAAGGTACTTAAGAATTTGGCAGCACCTAATTTATCTATGAGCTCATCAGCTCTGGGAATTGGATGAGCATCTGTCTTGGTGACAGAGTTGAGCCCTCTGTAGTCCACACAAAACCTCATCTCTTTCTTTCCATCTTTGGTGTGAGGTTTGGGGACTAAGACCACTGGGCTAGCCCAGGGGCTGTCAGAGCGCTCAATTACTCCCAATTCCAGCATCTTGTGGACTTCCACCTTGATGCTTTCCTTAACATGGTCAGACTGTCTACAAATTTTGTTTTTGACAGGCATGCTGTCTCCTGTGTCCACATCATGGGTACACAGGTGTGTCTGACCAGGGGTTAAGGAGAAGAGTTCAGGAAACTGTTGTAGGACTCTCCTACAATCAGCTTGCTGTTGGGCAGAGAGGGTGTCTGAGTAGATCACTCCATCTACTGAGCCATCTTTTGGGTCTGATGACAGAAGATCAGGGAGAGGTTCACTCTCTGCCTCCTGATCCTCATCTGTTACCATCAACAGATTCACATCAGCCCTGTCATGGAAGAGCTTAAGGCGGTTCACATGGATCACCCTCTTGGGGCTCCTGCTTGTGCCCAGGTCCACCAGGTAGGTGACCTGACTCTTCCTTTCTAGCACTGGGTAAGGGCCACTCCATTTGTCCTGGAGTGCCCTGGGAGCCACAGGCTCCAGAACCCAGACTTCCTGCCCTGGTTGGAACTCAACCAGTGCAGCCTTTTGGTCATACCAAAACTTCTGGAGCTGTTGGCTGGCCTCAAGGTTTTTGGTTGCCTTTTCCATGTACTCTGCCATTCTAGAGCGAAGGCCAAGTACATAGTCCACTATGTCTTGTTTAGGCTCATGAAGAGGTCTCTCCCAGCCTTCTTTAACAAGAGCAAGTGGTCCCCTTACAGGGTGACCAAACAGAAGTTCAAAGGGTGAGAATCCTACTCCCTTCTGTGGCACCTCTCTGTAAGCAAAAAGCAGACATGGCAAGAGGACATCCCATCTCCTTTTGAGTTTTTCTGGGAGCCCCATGATCATGCCTTTTAATGTCTTGTTGAATCTCTCAACTAAGCCATTAGTTTGTGGATGGTATGGTGTAGTGAATTTGTAAGTCACTCCACACTCATTCCACATGTGTTT
Source organism: Pleurodeles waltl (assembly GCF_031143425.1). NCBI lineage: Eukaryota > Metazoa > Chordata > Amphibia > Caudata > Salamandridae > Pleurodeles > Pleurodeles waltl. The sequence goes on from NC_090443.1 coordinate 975,735,354, forward strand.
TAGGTATGCTGACATGAAGTTGGTACCTCTGTCAGACACCACCTCCTTAGGGAAACCCACTCTGGTAAAGATACCAATGAGGGCCTTGGCTACTGCAGGGGCAGTAGTCGACCTAAGGGGAATAGCTTCAGGATACCTAGTAGCATGATCCACTACTACTAGGATGTACATATTTCCTGAGGCTGTGGGAGGTTCCAGTGGACCAACTATGTCCACACCCACTCTTTCAAAGGGGACCCCCACCACTGGAAGTGGAATGAGGGGGGCCTTTGGGTGCCCACCTGTCTTACCACTGGATTGACAGGTGGGGCAGGAGAGGCAAAACTCCTTAACCTTCTGGGACATATTGGGCCAGTAGAAGTGGTTGACTAACCTCTCCCACGTCTTGGTTTGTCCCAAATGCCCAGCAAGGAGAATATCATGGGCTAAGGTCAGAATAAACTCTCTGAACGACTGAGGCACTACCACTCTCCTAGTGGCACCAGGTTTGGGGTCTCTGGCCTCAGTGTACAGGAGTCCATCTTCCCAATAGACCCTATGTGTTCCATTTTTCTTGCCCTTGGACTCTTCAGCAGCTTGCTGCCTAAGGCCTTCAAGAGAGGGACAGGTTTCTTGTCCCTTACACAGCTCCTCCCTTGAGGGTCCCCCTGGGCCTAAGAGCTCAACCTGATAAGGTTCAAGTTCCAAAGGCTCAGTTCCCTCAGAGGGCAGAACTTCTTCCTGAGAAGAGAGGTTCTCTTTTTCTGACTGTGTTGCAGTTGGTTTCCCAACTGACTTTCCTTTTCTCTTGGTAGGCTGAGCCATTCTTCCAGACTCCAGCTCTACTTTTTCACCCTGTGCCTTGCATTGTGCTCTTGTTTTTACACACACCAGTTCAGGGATACCCAGCATGGCTGCATGGGTTTTTAGTTCTACCTCAGCCCATGCTGAGGACTCCAGGTCATTTCCAAGCAGACAGTCTACTGGGATGTTTGAGGAGACCACCACCTGTTTCAGGCCATTGACCCCTCCCCATTCTAAAGTTACCATTGCCATGGGATGTGCTTTAGTTTGATTGTCAGCATTGGTGACTGTATAAGTTTTTCCAGTCAGGTATTGGCCAGGGGAAACCAGTTTCTCTGTCACCATGGTGACACTGGCACCTGTATCCCTCAGGCCCTCTACACTTGTCCCATTAATAAAGAGCTGCTGCCTGTATTTTTGCATGTTAGGCGGCCAGGCAGCTAGTGTGGCTAAATCCACCCCACCCTCAGAGACTAGAGTAGCTTCAGTGTGGACCCTGATTTGCTCTGGGCACACTGTTGATCCCACTTGGAGACTAGCCATTCCAGTGTTACCTGGATTGGAGTTTGGAGTGGAACTTTTCTTGGGACAGGCCTTGTCTCCAGTTTGGTGTCCAGACTGACTACAGTTTCGACACCAGGCCTTTTTGGGATCAAAGTTTTTACCCTTGTACCCAGGATTGTTTTGTGAAGAGGCTCTGGGCCCACCCTCCTGTGCAGGTTTTTGGGGGCCTGTAGAAGACTCTTTACTATTTTTAGTTTTGGTTGTCTCACCACCTTTCCCCTGGGGAGGTTTTGTGACACCTTTCTTTTGGTCACCCCCTGTGGAAGTTTTGGACACCCTAGTCTTGACCCAATGGTCCGCCTTCTTTCCCAATTCTTGGGGAGAAATTGGTCCTAGGTCTACCAGATGCTGATGCAGTTTATCATTGAAACAATTACTTAACAGGTGTTCTTTCACAAATAAATTGTACAGCCCATCATAATTACTTACACCACTGCCTTGAATCCAACCATCTAGTGTTTTTACTGAGTAGTCTACAAAGTCAACCCAGGTCTGGCTCGAGGATTTTTGAGCCCCCCTGAATCTAATCCTATACTCCTCAGTGGAGAATCCAAAGCCCTCAATCAGGGTACCCTTCATGAGGTCATAAGATTCTGCATCTTTTCCAGAGAGTGTGAGGAGTCTATCTCTACACTTTCCTGTGAACATTTCCCAAAGGAGAGCACCCCAGTGAGATCTGTTCACTTTTCTGGTTACACAAGCCCTCTCAAAAGCTGTGAACCATTTGGTGATGTCATCACCATCTTCATATTTAGTTACAATCCCTTTGGGGATTTTCAACATGTCAGGAGAATCTCTGACCCTAGTTATGTTGCTGCCACCATTGATGGGTCCTAGGCCCATCTCTTGTCTTTCCCTCTCTATGGCTAGGATCTGTCTTTCCAAAGCCAATCTTTTGGCCATCCTGGCTAACTGGATGTCCTCTTCACTGGAGTTATCCTCAGTGATTTCAGAGTTGTTGGTCCCTCCTGTGAGGGAACCAGCATCTCTGACTATTATTTGTGGAGTCAGGGCTTGAGAAGCCCTGCTCTCCCTAAGTAGGACTGGAGGGGGGGAATTTCCCTCCAAGTCACTATCTTCATCCTCTGAGTTGCCATCCTCAGAGGGGTTGGCCTTTTCAAACTCTGCCAAAAGCTCCTGGAGCTGTACTTTGGTAGGTTTGGGGCCCATTGCTATTTTCTTTAGTTTACAGAGTGACCTTAGCTCTCTCATCTGTAGATGGAGGTAAGGTGTGGTGTCGAGTTCCACCACAGTCACATCTGTGCTAGACATTTTGCTTCTAAAAGTTGGAATACTTTTTAAGAATCTAAAACTGGTTCTAGAATCTAATTCAAACTTTTACAAACTTTTAAACTCTAAAAGAAATGCTAAACAGGATCTAACACAAGGCCCTAGCAGGTCTTTTAAGAATTTAGAAAACTTTTCAAATTGCAAAAATCAATTTCTAATGACAATTTTGGAATTTGTCGTGTGATCAGGTATTGGCTGAGTAGTCCAGCAAATGCAAAGTCTTGTACCCCACCGCTGATCCACCAATGTAGGAAGTTGGCTCTGTATGTGCTATTTCAAAGTAAGGAATAGCATGCACAGAGTCCAAGGGTTCCCCTTAGAGGTAAAATAGTGGTAAAAATAGATAATACTAATGCTCTATTTTGTGGTAGTGTGGTCGAGCAATAGGCTTATCCAAGGAGTAGTGTTAAGCATTTGTTGTACATACACATAGACAATAAATGAGGTACACACACTCAGAGACAAATCCAGCCAATAGGTTTTGTATAGAAAAATATCTTTTCTTAGTTTATTTTAAGAACCACAGGTTCAAATTTAACATGTAATATCTTGTTTGAAAGGTATTGCAGGTAAGTACATTAGGAACTTTGAATCATTTCAATTGCATGTATACTTTTCAAGTTATTCACAAATAGCTATTTCAAAAGTGGACACAGTGCAATTTTCACAGTTCCTGGGGGAGGTAAGTTTTTGTTAGTTTTACCAGGTAAGTAAGACACTTACAGGGTTCAGTTCTTGGTCCAAGGTAGCCCACCGTTGGGGGTTCAGAGCAACCCCAAAGTTACCACACCAGCAGCTCAGGGCCGGTCAGGTGCAGAGTTCAAAGTGGTGCCCAAAACGCATAGGCTTCAATGGAGAGAAGGGGTGCCCCGGTTCCGGTCTGCTTGCAGGTAAGTACCCGCGTCTTCGGAGGGCAGACCAGGGGGGTTTTGTAGGGCACCGGGGGGGACACAAGCCCACACAGAAATTTCACCCTCAGCGGCGCGGGGGCGGCCGGGTGCAGTGTTAGAACAAGCGTCGGGTTCGCAATGGAAGTCAATGAGAGATCAAGGGATCTCTTCAGCGCTGCAGGCAGGCAAGGGGGGGCTTCCTCGGGGAAACCTCCACTTGGGCAAGGGAGAGGGACTCCTGGGGGTCACTTCTGCAGTGAAAGTCCGGTCCTTCAGGTCCTGGGGGCTGCGGGTGCAGGGTCTTTTCCAGGCGTCGGGACTTGGGTTTCAGAGAGTCGCGGTCAGGGGAAGCCTCGGGATTCCCTCTGCAGGCGGCGCTGTGGGGGCTCAGGGGGGACAGGTTTTGGTACTCACAGTCGTAGAGTAGTCCGGGGGTCCTCCCTGAGGTGTTGGTTCTCCACCAGCCGAGTCGGGGTCGCCGGGTGCAGTGTTGCAAGTCTCACGCTTCTTGCGGGGAGTTGCAGGGTTCTTTAAAGCTGCTTCTTGAAACAAAGTTGCAGTCTTTTTGGAGCAGGTCCGCAGTCCTCGGGAGTTTCTTGTCGTCGTCGAAGCAGGGCAGTCCTCAGAGGATTCAGAGGTCGCTGGTCCCTTTGGAAGGCGTCGCTGGAGCAGAGTTCTTTGGAAGGCAGGAGACAGGCCGGTGAGTTTCTGGAGCCAATGCAGTTGTTGTCTTCTGGTCTTCCTCTGCAGGGGTTTTCAGCTGGGCAGTCCTTCTTCTTGTTGTTGCAGGAATCTAATTTTCTAGGGTTCAGGGTAGCCCTTAAATACTAAATTTAAGGGCGTGTTTAGGTCTGGGGGGTTAGTAGCCAATGGCTACTAGCCCTGAGGGTGGGTACACCCTCTTTGTGCCTCCTCCCGAGGGGAGGGGGTCACAATCCTAACCCTATTGGGGGAATCCTCCATCTGCAAGATGGAGGATTTCTAAAAGTTAGAGTCACCTCAGCTCAGGACACCTTAGGGGCTGTCCTGACTGGCCAGTGACTCCTCCTTGTTGCTTTCTTTGTTCCCTCCAGCCTTGCCGCCAAAAGTGGGGGCCGTGGCCGGAGGGGGCGGGCAACTCCACTAAGCTGGAGTGCCCTGCTGGGCTGTGACAAAGGGGTGAGCCTTTGAGGCTCACCGCCAGGTGTCACAGCTCCTGCCTGGGGGAGGTGTTAGCATCTCCACCCAGTGCAGGCTTTGTTACTGGCCTCAGAGTGACAAAGGCACTCTCCCCATGGGGCCAGCAACATGTCTCTAGTGTGGCAGGCTGCTGGAACTAGTCAGCCTACACAGACAGTCGGTTAAGTTTCAGGGGGCACCTCTAAGGTGCCCTCTGGGGTGTATTTTGCAATAAAATGTACACTGGCATCAGTGTGCATTTATTGTGCTGAGAAGTTTGATACCAAACTTCCCAGTTTTCAGTGTAGCCATTATGGTGCTGTGGAGTTCGTGTTTGACAAATTCCCAGACCATATACTCTTATGGCTACCCTGCACTTACAATGTCTAAGGTTTTGTTTAGACACTGTAGGGGTACCATGCTCATGCACTGGTACCCTCACCTATGGTATAGTGCACCCTGCCTTAGGGCTGTAAGGCCTGCTAGAGGGGTGACTGACCTACACTTGCATAGGCAGTGAGAGGCTGGCATGGCACCCTGAGGGGAGTGCCATGTCGACTTACTCGTTTTGTTCTCACTAGCACACACAAGCTGGCAAGCAGTGTGTCTGTGCTGAGTGAGAGGTCTCCAGGGTGGCATAAGACATGCTGCAGCCCTTAGAGACCTTCCTTGGCATCAGGGCCCTTGGTACTAGAAGTACCAGTTACAAGGGACTTATCTGGATGCCAGGGTCTGCCAATTGTGGATACAAAAGTACAGGTTAGGGAAAGAACACTGGTGCTGGGGCCTGGTTAGCAGGCCTCAGCACACTTTCAATTGTAAACATAGCATCAGCAAAGGCAAAAAGTCAGGGGGCAACCATGCCAAGGAGGCATTTCCTTACACCTAGTATATGGTACCTAGGTACCCAGGGTATTGGGGTTCCAGGAGATCCATATGGGCTGCAGCATTTCTTTTGGACTCATATGGAGCTCAGACAAACCTTTATATAGGACTGCCACTGCAGCCTGAGAGAAATAATGCACACATTATTTCACAGTCATTTTCACTGCACGTAAGTAACTTATAAGTCACCTATATGTCCAACCTTCACTTGCTGAAGGTTAGGTGCAAAGTTACTAAGTGTGAGGGCACCGTGCACTAGCAAAGGTGCCCCCACATAGTTTTTTCCCCAGACTTTGTGAGTGTGGGGACACCATTACATGCGTGCACTACATATAGGTCAATACCTATATGTGGCTTCACAATGGTAACTCCGAATATGGCCATGTAACATGTCTAAGATCATAGAATTATCCCCCTATTCCAAATGTGGTATTGGGGAGCCAGTTCCATGCATCCTAGGGGCTCCACTATGGACCCCGGGTACTGCCAAACCAGCTCTCTGGGGTTATCTCTGCAGCCACCGCTGCTGCCACCCCACAGACAGGGTTCTGCCCTCCTGGGGTCTAGGCAGCCCAGTCCCAGGAAGGCAGAACACAGGATTTCCTCTGAGAGAGGGTGTTACACTCTCTCCCTTTGGAAATAGGTGTTAAAGGCTGGGGAGAGGTAGCCTCTGGAAATGCTTTGAAGGGCACAGATGGTGCCCTTCTTGCATAAGCCAGTCTACACCGGTTTAGGGAACCCCCAGTCCCTGCTCTGGCGCAAACCATACAAAGGAAAGGGGACCAGACCTCTGCCATCTTGTTTCCAGAGGTGTGACGGCACTCTGGACGCCTCTGAGTGGTCTGTGTCAGCAGGTGACGTCGGAGACCCCTCCTGATAGGTGCTTACCTGACTAGATGGCCAGTCTTCCTCTGAGGGCTATTTAGGGTCTCTCCAGTGGGTTTTTCCTCAGATAACGACTTGCAAGAATTCACCAGAGTTCCTCTGCACCTCTCTCTTCGACTTCTGCCAAGGATCAACCGCTGACCGCTCCAGGATGCCTGCAAAACTGCAACAAAGTAGCAAGAAGACTACCAGCGACATTGTAGCGCCTAATCCTGCCAGCTTCCTCAACTGTTTACTGGTGGTGCATGCTTTGGGGGCTGCCTACCTTCATCCTGCACTGGAAGCCACGAAGAAATCTTCCGTGGGTCGACGGAATCTCCCCCCTGCTTCAGCAGGCACCAAACTTCAGCGTCACCGGTACTCTGGGACCCCTCTCATTCTGACAAGAGTGGCCCCTGGAACACAGGTGCTGGACCCAAGTGACCCAGACTGTCCAGTGGTCCAACTGTCCAAATTTGGAGGAGGTAAGTCCTTGCCTCCCCTCTCCAGACAGTAATCATGTGGACCGCGTGAACTGCAGCTACAAGGACTTCTGTGCACATTTCCACAAAATCCTGCGTGCGCAGCCAAGCCTATGTGCCCAGCACTCTGTCCTGCGATGCTCAGCTCCCTGAGTTGATCTGCGGTGTCGTGGGACCCTCTTCTGCAGTGTTGAGACGACCACGGTGTTCAGACTTCTTGAACCCGTGTTCAAGGACTGATGAGGGTGCTTCCTGCTTGTGTGTGGGGTCTCTATATTGCTGAGGGGCCCCTCTGTCTCCTCTCCCAAGTGAGGGAAAAAACTCTGCATCCTCCAGCTCTCCGTGGGACATCTTCTGCACGAAGGAGAAGTTCCTTGCACCTTTCGGTGTTGCAGAATCTTCAGCTTCTTCCATCCGGAGGCAGCCATTTTGCACCTTCATCCGGGGTTTAGTGGGCGCCTGCCCCCCCGGACACTTTCGCGACTCTTGGACTTGGTCCCCTTCCTTTGCAGGTCCTCAGGTCCAGGAATCCATCTTCAGTGCTTTGCAGTCTGTTGTGTTCTTTGCAAAATCCTTTATCACAAATTTAGTGTGTTTCTAGGGAAATAGTAGTACTTTATCCCTACTTTCCAGGGTCTTGGTGTTGGGTATCTTGGACACCCTCAGTGTTTTCTTACACTCCCAGCGACCATCTACACACTACACTAGCCTTGGGGTCAATTCGTGGTTCGCATTCCACTTTCTTAGTATATGGTTTGTGTTGCCTCTAGGCCTATTGCATCCTATTGTATTCTACAGTGTTTGCACTACTTTCTGGCTGTGTTACTTATCTGATTTGGATTGTTGTGTATATTTTGTGTATTTTACTTTCCTCCTAAGGGAGTATATCCTCTGAGATATTTTTGGCACATTGTCACTAAAATAAAGTTCCTTTATTTTTAGTAAGTCTGAGTATCGTCTTTCTTATGATACAGTACCTATATGATATAAGTGGTATAGTAGGAGCTTTGCATGTCTCCTAGTTCAGCCTACGCTGCTCTGCTATATCTACCTCTATCAGCCTAAGCTGCTAGAACACTACTAGTCTACTAATAAGGGATAACTGGACCTGGCACAAGATGTAAGTACCATTGGTACCCACTATAAGCCAGGCCAGCCTCCTACAATGGTCAACACCTAATCAAGTATATTTACATTCTTGGTCGCCGCACAAATTAATGCATCATCTTGAAATGCAACCACACCTTTTATGTCCCTAAACATTTGGAACATTATCCTTTGGAACACTGATGCCACTGAGGCTAACCTGAATGACATCTTGCAGTACTGGAAAGTGACAATCAGAGACACAAAAGCTATATAGTGGCTGGAATCAGGTACCAAAGCAACCTACTTATAATCTGAGGCTAAATCTATTTAGTGAACCATTGCACATCTGCCACTAAAGCTAGGTCAGACATTTTTGGAAGAGGCTGTGAGTCGAACCATATAGCCTTGTTAAGGCTGCGCCAAGTCCACACAAACCATTATCTTGCTGCTCCTTTTACTCTCTACTGTGAGGCGATTTGGTGGGTTCAATAATTCAGTTCTCACATAACTTCATCAACTCTTTTGCCAGGACCTATCTAACAGAAAGCGGGACACTATGCATTTTATGCTTCACTGGTACAGACCCTGCCTTAACTTTAATTTTGTGCTGAAATCCCTTGATGGTACTCAGCTTGCCAGACAATACAGAAGGAAACCTGGCTGTGATCTCTCCCACCAAACATTCTCCCACAATTGACAACTAGAGGCATATTTACAAGGAGCTTCAAGGCTACGCATCAGGCCCAATGCATCAGTTTTTGTGTGCCTGTGTCAAACATTATCTGTGGTGAAACCGGCTGCGCTACGTAGTTTATAATGTATGCAATCTAGGCGTTTCCCTGGTAAAAACTCACATAGGACTGATGCAGTGATATTTACAACAGAGTGTGATGCATCTTTGAGATGCGTCAAGCTAAGCCTAGAATACATCACAATTCCTACGTCTCTTCAACCTAGGCATAGGAAATGAAGTAGTGACTTTACTCTAGGAATCTGACCAGCTGGAGCCATTTTACATACAGTAGTGAGTTATTATAGCACATCTCCTTAATCAGTAGAAGGCCTACACATGTAACGATCATGCTGTAGGATCCCTTGACCAAACTAGGATCATGGCACTTGAGATATCAACATCCACAAAAATGAATGCCTATCTCAGTAAGTCTCCACAATTCCATGTGTGTGTCGTTAGAATGGCCAAGTTAGGAGTGTGAGTGTAGAAAGATAACACTACTTTAGATGTGCCATATAGTACTCTGCAGCGTTTATTATTTTCTTTTCCAATACTTTAATTTCTTCATACCAAGATAGACCTGAATTCAAATGCCAGACTGACATGGAATGCGTGCTCCCCAAAGAAAACAAGCAGTTACTATACAACGAGTCTCACGTTTGATCGAATAAGAACTATTAGCGTTGTAAATTCCTAACTGGACTTTTCTTGCCACATAAACTGAAAAGTATAACAGTTGACATAAGCAAGCCAATTCAAAACGCAATGGCCGCCGTGAGCGCGGAGAGACATAAAAGGAAAAAGAAGTTTGCTCACAGTCAAACGTATCTGCAAACATGCAGTGATCTATTTAACAGGGTCTGTGACCAAGGCGGTAACAAAATCACCCCACCCCAAGCCTAAAGCACATACCAATAACAAAGGATTTTGAAAGCGAAAACACATGAGCCAGTGATAGTGATGGGCGTGCCCTTGGCATGGTTAAAAACCCACATAGGAACTGCTAACGCGTCCCAGTATGACTGATTTACTCACTTTGGGACTCGTTTTAGGCCAATGAATCTTTTGACCCTGATTGAAGACACCTTAGGACGAGATAGCTAATCAGCATGTCAATCAATATGTCAATAATGTCATCAAAGTTAACAGTAATACGACAATTCAAATTATTTAAAGTCATTTAATAAACTCAAAAGACTACCATGACCTTTCAGTCACGAATAACCACACCAGATTAATATGATTTTGTGAAGTTTATTCCCTATTGATTACAATTCTACTAGAAAGTTTATTAGTCTCAAAACCAAGAAACACATTAGCATAGTCACAATATGGCAACTCTGATAAGATTTCATCAAAGCAAGAATCACGAATATTAGAACATAACACGGCGTCAGGATAGGTTATCTTTAGCAGAGTAACATCACTCCGTTATTCAACAAAGCATAGATTCAGTCATTTGTCTATTTGCGTCAGTTTAGTGAACCCTCTTAACTAACCTCTAATTAGCATTGGCATTGGCATGTTGGACTTCATGCAAAACAATTTAGCAACATCAATTTGGAAACACATCTAACTATGGTCTCTGTCAAAAGAAGCAGTTGGTACCTAGAAAGGAAAAGCAAACAGACAATTACAATTTCATTGTCATATAGTTACCCTCCGTTTGGGTCAGCACTCAGGTTCGGTCTTCGTCCTCAGGACATCAGTTGGTTCGCCATCAGGAACTCAGCAATCGGGTCAGAAGGGGGCAATACCCTCATAAGGATATTTTTCTCGACCCTTTCTCAATCAGGTGACCTAAGTACATCACCTCTCTCTGGCAATATTGTAGCTTCTTTGGGGACACTTTATGTCCGTTCTTTCCCAAATGGTTCAGTAAGGCAATTGTGCCATACCTGCAGTCGTCTTTTGTTCTGGACGCAATTAACAAATCATCAATATATTGCACTAGGGTCGAACTGAAAGGCAGTTCTAACAACTCCAAATCCTTCTTCAATATTTGATTGAAGATGGAAGGTGACTCAGAAAACCCTTGAGGAATTCTGCACCAACCGTACACTTTATCCAGGAATTTGAAACTGAAGAGAAACTGGCTGTCCTCATGAAGAGGCACTGAAAAGAATGCTTGAGACAGGTCCATAACTGTGAACCACTCTGCATCACACGGAACCTGAAACATGATTACTGCTGGATTTGGCACTATGGGGCAGCATTTTACCACAATCTCGTTTATTTTCCTCAAGTCTTGAACAATTCAAACTTTCCCACAAGGCTTTTTCAAACTCATTATTGGTGAATTACACGGGCTGCTCAGCACTTCTTTCAGAACCCCTTGCTTTACAAAGTCCGCAATTATCTGCGCCACCTGAATGAGGACATCCTGTGTCATGTGGTACTGCCGTACCTGCGGAAACGCTGCATTCGGCTCTACCTGTACTTTGATTGGTTCTACTCCTTTTATCTGTCAGGTCCCACACTTTCTCTGTTACTGTTCCCTCCAACTTGGGTGGCAAGTCAAGTACTGTAAGCATCGGGAATAAGGTTATCAGAGGGGATTCTATATTTGCAGTCTCTGTCTCCAACTCTGAAAACCGGCCATCGTCCCCTTCATCATCACTGTTTGTCTGCACTTCAATCCCTTCATTTGAACAGGTAATCGAACATCTTGTTTTGCACAATAAGTCTCTTCCCAGTAGGGATACAGGACTTGAATCACAGACTACAAATTTCTGCAGTCCCTGGAAGTTGCCAATCTCAACTTGGACCGGGTCTGTAATTGGATTTGTCAGAAACTGATTTGCTATTCCTACCACTCTTATGGTACGCTCCGAAAGTGGTAATTTCGGAACCTCTGCATTTCTGACTGTAGAGCGTGTAGCTCCTGTATCAACTAAGAGCTAAACCTTATGACCCATCACCTTCCCCTCTACATAGGGTCCCCTCTGATCTACCTCTAGGGACGCTGCAAGCCTGCACTCGTCACTGTCTGAACAATCATCCGACCATTCATCATTTATTCCATCCTCACCACGCAATGGGAACTGTTGTACTGTGTTATTTTGACTCATCGTTTGGCCTGTGACCTGTTGAGGAAGCATCACCTGTTGCTGTCCCATTGGAGCTAATGGTATTTGCATTTGCTGTCTAGGTACATGGGAACCTGCTGTTGTACCTGCTGCATTTGTGCTGGCTGAATATGCGGCATTTGCATTTGCTGCATGGGCTGTAACCCCTGCATATGTGCCATGTTATTCTGGAAGTTCTGATTTTGACCCCTCATTTTTGGACCCCTCACATTTTAGAAAGTACCGACATCATTGCTTTGTTGAACAACACCATCCTGCACCACCATTGGGCATTCCCGCTTCCAATGCCCCACGCCCCCACACGCGTGACATGGTGACACCTTTTTCATCCCCTGCACATCATTTTGAACCACAACGGTATTCAAGTCTGGACCACGGTTCACAAAACCTCGACCTCTCGGTTGTGCCTGAAACACTCCATTCCCCTGCGGTTGCTGCTGTATTATCTGCTGTACTCACTTTCCCTGCATCCCTGCTTGCGCTTAATCTGCATCACCATCACCTTCTCTTTCAACTTTCTCTGCTTCAACTCAATCTCGTCACTACAGTATTTTGCATACTGCAACACCTCATCAGTCGGCTTTGCTTGCCAACAGATCAAATGATTCTTAATCATCTGACTAATCTCTGGTCTCAGCCCTTCAACAAACCTGAACACAAGATGATTCATGTCTTTCGGCTCAATGACCTCAGTGCCACTGTAATGTTTGAATGCTTTCAACAATCTCTCATAGTAGGCATGAATCGATTCTTCAGCCTCTTGTGAGGTTCGATCGATTTTCTGCCAATCAGTCACTTTCGGCGACACTTTCTGTTTAAAAAACTCAATCACTTTATGATAATACTTCATCACCTCCTCAGTTGGTGCTCCAGTCACCTTGGGCCAGATGTAGGGTTTTTCCCATTCTGTGTCAATGGGAAAATGTGTTCGTACATATGGCCCCTTATCCCTTGCCGGTTCCTGTGTCGGCCAGTCCACACCTCTTTTGCACTCAAGCCATAAGTCAGGTAGAACTATAATCTCAAACAAGGTATTCAAGTTCTCCCAGAGACATTTTGCCAGCTTCACAAATCTGTCCGTCTGCTGGTACCATCCTATTGGCTTCTCCCTCAACCTGGGATAATCATTTGTGAATGACAGGATGTCTCCCCTAGACCACGGTACATGTACTAGAACCCTTCTGGCTGTTTCTCTCATTGGTAACATTTTTATTGTCCCTGTGTCTGGTACGGCTTTAGCCTGCTTTGGTTCCGGACCTTCGCCTTTCTCTTTATCTCTTTTCTTTGCCCATCTGCCTTCCTATTTCTCTAAGGCTCCCCAAATCTGCGCACTCTGCAGTATTTCTTTAAGATGCGCTTTCATTCCGGTAGACTTCATGTGATCAAAATCTTTAGAATCGGAGTCTAATCTGTAGCTTCTTTTCAAATGTTTAGTATTCTCAATATCTATGCCGTATTTGTCTGCCAGGTTTGCCAACCTCTGATGCACCTTGCCCACTTCTTTAGTGATTTTCGGGCACAGATACCTCAATTCTGCTTCTGTGTATGACTCTAATCTGTTCACTCCCATTGTTCCTTCCACTAGTTCTGCAGCTTCTACACCCAGTCTCACAAAATTCAGGTATTCTTCTCTTTCTGACTTCTCTGCGGTCGCTGCAGTAGTTTGTGAAGCATTGAGCTTTTCTAGCCACTCATTGAACTGTTGCGTGGAAAAGCCTTTCAACAAAATGTTTCCTGATTGCATCAATGGTGTCAGTGTCGTATCTGTACTCAGTGTCTGTGGGGCTAGCACACTTAGCCCTGCTTGCCTCATTGTCTCTAAAGGAGCTCCAATCGGACTGAGGTCTAGCAAAGACCTGAGTCCTTCTGCTGCTTGTTCTCTTGGTGTCATTACTTGGGGAGTTCCTGTGAACCCTCCTCTTATTGCCTCTTGGGTCATCACTCCCTGATCACACACGCCAGGCTTACCCTGCGCATACAGCAGTACTCGTGGACCAACAGTAATTGGTAATGATATGGCAGCTGGTGTCTGACCAGGTCCCAAACCCCGTGGAGCATTAACTCCCATAGCTTTGCCCATCATGGGTGCTGTAGGCACTGACTGCGGTCTTGCAACTGGAGTGTAACCCGGAACCAGCTGTTGCTGCGGCTGGGGCAGCAATTGCGGAGTTGGCTCAATCTGCACTAGCTTTGATCTTGTATGTATCGGATCAGGCGACACCATCAGACTCATATTTGTCTCTAGTACTGGGACATCCTAATAAATCCTCTGTATCGGTGGAGGTTGCAACTGTATCTGCTTGTCTGTTGCAGTGGGTACACTGACACCATTTTGTATCAAAACTATATCACTTGTCTGCACTGTATTTGTAATTCCCTTACTCTGTGCCGGATCCTCAGGACCCGCACTATCAATAAATCAATCAATCAGGGATTTGTAAAGCGCACTACTGACCCGGAAGGTCTCAAGGCGCTGGGGGGAGAGGGAGGAGGTAGTGGTCGAAAAGCCAGGTCTTAAGGTGTTTCCTGAAAGATAGAGGGTCATCGGTCAGGCGGAGGTGGAGTGGTAGGGAGTTCCAGGTCTTTGCAGCAAGGTAGGAGAATGATCTTCCTCCGGTGGTCGTGTGGCAGATGCGAGGAACGTGGTTGGCGGAGCGAAGGTCGAGGGTTGGGGTGTGAAAGGTGAGTCTGTCGTTGAGGTAGGTCGGACCCGTGTTGTGGAGGGCCTTGTGTGCGTGGATGAGGATTTTGAAAGTGATCCTCTTCGATACTGGTTGCCAATGTAGGTCCTTGAGATGAGGTGAGATGTGATCGCAGTGTGGAATGTCCAGAATGAGGTTTGCGGATGCGTTCTGGCTTCTTTGCAGTTTTGTCTGAAGTTTGTTTGTTATTCCTGCATATAGGGCGTTTCCGTGATCCAATCGGCTACTGACCAAGGCATGGGTGACGGTCTTCCTGGTTTCGATGGGAATGCACTTGAAGATTCTGCGGAGCAGGTGGAGGGTGTAGTAACAGGAAGAGGAGATGGCATTGACCTGCTGAGTCATGCTGAGTGTGGAATCCAAGATGACGCCCAGGTTGCAAGAGTGGGTGGTGGGTGAGGGTGCGGATCCTAGGGAGGTGGGCCACCAGGAGTCGTTCCAGGCTGAGGGGTTGGTGCCGAAGATGAGTAATTCTGTCTTGTCTGTGTTTAGCCTTAGGTGGCTAGCTTCCATCCAGCTGGCTATGGCGTGGAGTCCGTTGTGGAGGTTGTCCTATGCAGTAGTGGGATCTTTCATGAGGGAGATGATGAGCTGAGTGTCGTCGGTGTAGGAGACTATGTTGATGTGGTGTGTTCATGCGATGTTGCTGAGGGGGGCCATATATACTTTGAAAAGTGTGGGGCTGAGTGAAGATCCTTGAGGGATGCCACAGGTGATATTGGAGACTTCTGATAGGAACGGCGGGAGGCGAACTCTTTGGGTCCTGTCCTTGAGAAATGACGAGATCCAGTCCAGGGCTTTGTCGCGGATTCCAGCGTTGTGGAGGCGTGTGCGGAGAGTGTGATGGCATACCATGTCGAAAGCGGCGGAGAGGTCCAGGAGAATGAGTGCTGCTGTTTCTCCTTTGTCTAGTATGGTCCTGAGGTCATCTGTTGCAGCAATGAGTGCGGTCTCGGTGCTGTGGTTTTTGCGGAATCCGGATTGGGAGGTGTCAAGTGCCTTGTTGTCTTCTAGGAACCGGAATAGTTGATTATTCACAATTTTTTCGATGACCTTGGCTGGTTAGGGGAGGAGGAGATAGGTCGGTAGTTCTTGGGGTCGTCAGGGTCTGCCTTAGGTTTCTTTAGCAGGGCGTTGATTTCTGCGTGCTTCCATATCTCTGGGAAGGTGGCTGATTTGAAGGAGCTGTTGATGGTGTGTCAGAGATGGGGAGCGATGATGGTGTTGGCTTTGTTGAAGATGTGGTGTGGACAGGGGTCCGATGGGGATCCAGAGTGGATGGTCATTGTCATATAGTTACCCTCCGTTTGGGTCAGCACTCAGGTTCGGTCTTCGTTCTCAGGACATCAGTTGGTTCGCCATCAGGAACTCAGCAATCGGGTCAGAAGGGGGCACTTCCCTCATAAGCAGGTAAAGTGTAAACAGGCAATCTAAGGGCAAGGATGGTTCTAAGTAAAATTAGCAAGTCACTAAGCAAAGTGACAAAGTGTCTGGATCATAGCACATCGCATCAGCATCTCCCCTCGCTCTACCTCTCTATTCTCTCCTGTTCTCTAGTCTCTCAATCTAATTTACTTCCTGGTGTCAAGGGTTTTTATCCCCTTTTCGTTGTACATTCCCCTAAAATTTGGTTGGACAAGGGGTTGCACCCCACTATCTTTAACCAATTATCTTCACATTAGGTCATCGAATTTGTCATCCCATAAGAGTTCTCACGTATTTTATTGGTCCTTATGATTGAAGTCTTTAGCTCCTTTGCACATCTTCGGTCAGTGGCTCCATTGTCTGTACCAGTTTCAGGCGACCTTGTACCTGCTATTGGTCTAATACCGAATATATCATACATTAACATATTAATTTACACTTCATCACAGTCCAAACTCAACCAGTTTTAATCATAAACTAAACATAACCTCATTCAAACTTTTAGTTAAAATTTTTATATAAGAAATGCCCCAAAAATTGGGGGTTATACCTACATCATTAACACAAAAAGTTCACTGATCAACAAATATACAATTTGTTTTGCAAATTAATGTAGCTGAGGAAGCATACCTGTAACTCCTACGTCCCTTCTATCATAGGGGAGCACAAATGAATTGGTAAATATTAATAAGGATATGGTATGGGAAGCTCTAAACCTTGTTAGAGAAACATATGTTCTCAAAAAACATCTTCATTCCTGTGAAAACAAACAGGGAGCTCGTAGTTTTGTGCAGTATTGGCGGTATGCAGATATTTCACACAGCATTGTGGGACTCAAGATGTCATTTCCCGCACGGCTTTCTTTGAGGCGATTCTTTCTCTCCCTTCATTATTTTCAAAACCAACGGCTTCTCTGACAATCTCCATTACAGCTTTGGAGGGACCCGAACGGTTCTTTATGGATTGCTTTGTTAGTAGTAGCGCCAGAAAAGGGTCATTTCTGTTCCGGCAGACTCTCCTCTCGCCCGCTGAAAAATATGTGCATTTGTTTACTTTAGGCTACGCATCGTGCGTCTCTATAACATACCCCGAAATAAAAAAAGCAATGTTATATTTCCCGAGAGTTAAAATAGTCTCGAATGAAAAAAACAAAAACTAACACTCCCCAGCCCTAGGAATATTTTGGCCCATATTTATACTTTTTGACGCAAAACTGCGCTAACGCAGTTTTGCGTCAAAAAAATTAGCGCCGGCTAACGCCATTCTGAAGCGCCATGCGGGAGCCGTATTTATTCAATGACGTTAGCCGGCGTTAGCCGCCGGCGATGCCTGGTGTGCGTGGAAAAAAACGACGTACACCAGGCAGCGCCGGCGTAGGGGGATATGGGGCTTGGGCGTTGTTGGACTTTTGGCCATACGCATGGTCATCCCTAGTCTTTTTGCCTCCTTCCTCCTGGTTTTTCTGACCTTTCGCTGTTGGCTCTAGGACTCTGAGCACTTTATCACTGCTGACCAGTGTTAAAGTGCAGGTGCTCTCCCATCTAAAGTTGGTATGATTGGCTTATACCTGATTGGCATATTTAATTTACCTATAAGTCCCTTGTACAGTGGTATCTCTATACCCAGGGCCTGTAAATTAAATACTACTAGTGGGCCTGCAGCGCTGCTTGCGCCACCCACTGAAGTAGACTTTCAAACCTGTCTCAGGCCTGCTAGCGCAGGGCCTGTGTGCGCAGTTTTCTGCCACAGGGACCTGGCATCTAAATTTACTTGCCAGGCCCAGAACTCCCCTTTTACTACATGTAAGTCACCCCTAAAGTACGCCCTGTGGGCAGGGTGCCATGTATGTAGAAAGGCAGGACATGTGCCATATTGCATGGCCTGTCCTGGTAGTGACAAACAGCCTAACTTGGTGTCTCACTGCTGTGAGTGCTGCCTTCTCATAGGATTGCATTAGAAATGCCCTGCCTTATGTGTAGGGGTATTGTCTGATTTATGAGGGCTAGCGTAGGCGTGTTTGGTATGGTTGTGATGGTGATAATAAATACTGCTTACTGGTGTGGGTGTGTTTTTTATTACTATCACAGAAATGCCACTTCTAGAAAGTGCGCATTTATCTGTGCTTATGATTCTGGTGTTTTGCAGCTTGACTCCAATCCACGTCTGGGCAGAGTGACAGTTGGGGCTTTGTGCATACTTTTCAGACAGCCTGTACACAGGGAGGGTGGAGGTGTCACTGAGGTGCATCTACATACTGAATAGTCTTCCTGGGCTGAGAGAAGGGAGAGGCGGGGCACACCTACATTTGTAAAGGCTGTGCCCTGGCCTCACACAATAGGGTCGTTAACCCCCCACTGATGTTTGGAGCCTGTGCTGAAAGGAGAGAGGGGGCACTCCCAGAACCAGTTGTAACTGGCTGGAACCTCCTCTCCCTACCACTGTAAAACACTGTAAGAACTGACTATAAGTACAGGGGAATTTTCCCCACAATTTGAACATTCTTGGAACTTGGAACTGGACACAGAACGCTGATGAATGGACTCACCAGGAAACCGCCATGGACTGCTGCTGCTGTGCTGACCTGTGACCTGCCTGGTCACTAGGAGGAACTGCCACCAACTGCACCCCTTGTGCTGGCCTGTAGCTGGACCCACCAGCCCTGTACCGTCTCCTTGATTATTGTTCCCAGGGGCAGGGTGCTGTGGCCCCTGACCCCTGCAACGATCTTCTACATCTTGGACAGGATGCTAGAGGAGAAAAATGCATCCTTGGTGTTGCTGGGGCTGCCGAGGTGCCCTTGCGCTTTAAAAGCGCTTTTCTTCGATGAAGAGAAATCACCGCCGCAGCCCGGGCTTTAAAGTATGCCCTTGCGCTTCCTGGAGCGCGTTTCTACGAAAGTAGATCACCGCCGCAACCCGGGCTTGAAGGAGGACCTTCGTGCCCTCTCCAGTGCTCGTGTGTGGATAAAATCACCGCCGCGGCCCGGGCGCCGCATCGGGCCGGTCGCCGGGACCGCACTGTTATTCGTGCCCCCGGGGCACCCAGAAAGGAAGTAAGGAGCGAGCGCGCTCCAAGCAGTGCCCCCGGGGCGAAGCGCGCTTCTTGACGCGCCCCCGGGGCACTTGCAGGCACCATCCTCGGTGCCGGCTTCACGCACCAGCCCCGGTCGGGCTGGGAAGCAGCGCGCGCCCCAAATCATGTGCGGGCGCTGGAAGGAGCAGGACGAGAGCCTCATCGGAGGCTCCTGCTCCCTTTTCTCCTGTTTTAGGCAGCCGCACCGTGGACGAGGGCGGCTGCCTAGGCCAAAGCAGGACACGGGGTGGAATGGGAGTTCCCTTCCCCCCGGTCACTGCGTTAGGGGCGCGATCGCCCCCACATCCCTGATTCTTCGTGGCTCTTGGGCCCCACCCTTTGGGTGAGGGCTAGTAGCGGCCCAGTGGGGGCCCGTCCCCACACCGCAGCGAGGGTGCTGTTCGCCCCTCTCTATTCAGGAGCACCACGTGGCCCCCGTTTCGCGCATGGGAGCGCCGGGGGCCCCTCGTTCCTCTTTTAGGCACTGGAAGTGCCGCCCCATTATTCGTTTTAGGCACTGGAAGTGCCTCTTCATCATTCCCAGGTACTTTTAAATGGACAAATATAATTACGATTTAAAGTTCTTTCTACAGACTTTATTAATTGTGGTATATTACCTACCTGTTCTATGATGCTTTTACATATGTGTGCACATGTTCCTTTTATGGGCATGACTTGCTAATATGTTTCCCTAACTTGCCATAGGTTTTCTAATGTTCCTACTATGGGCGTTGTATGATATTCTGGTGACAAGTGTGCTAATGTGATAACGTGTTTCCTGACTACTGCTTATGTTGCAGAATACTGAGTAACCTGTGTGTTATGTGTGACTACTGCTAGTTTGCAGAGTAACTAATGTGTAACGTTCTGACAACTGCTAAGGTAGCAGGATAGTACTGTTATGTGATGTTGGTCTAATATTTACGTTGTGTACAATACAGTGTATTTTCATATAATCTGGTGTTGTGTTTCCTTTGTGGTGGGGATATTGCGTCACATGTATGTGTGTGTTGTGCAAACGCTTTACGCATTGCCTCCGGGTTAAGCCTGACTGCTCGTGCCAAGCTACCAAGGGGGTGAGCAGGGGTTATCTTGGACGTGTAACTCCCTTGCCCTGACTAGAGTGGGTAAGTTCTGCCTGGCTGAGGTGCATACCCTAGCCAACCAGAAACCCCATTTCTAACATTGGAAGTCAGCGGTGAGGATAGGACTTGCGCTTGCACAATACCATTGTGACTCATTATTTCACTACAAGGATTGCGTTTAGACCATCACATGTTTGGCTTCTCTTAACTTTCTCTCTTTGGTCATTTTACCTGTTTTCAGTTCTCACGCTTGGGTATTGTGGTTGTCACAGTTGAGTTATTTGTACCTTTTCAAGATGGGGCTTACCTTTGATTTAGAGGACCTGCCGTTTTACACGCAGGGGGAATTAGAGGGGTTCTGTAGAGAGAGAGGGCTGCCTGTAGAAGGGGACCTCAGGAGATCTCTGAATTTCTTTGAAAGGTTTGTGACATTTACCCAGGGAGGGAGTGTGCGTAGGGGGTACCCAGAGGATCCTGAGTGTAGCGAGGGTTCCCAATGGGAGGGCTCCCAGACCTCATCCCTAGAGAGTGGTAGAGAGACTGATCAGGAGGGTGAGAATGACCGGTTGGGGACGCCAGTTGACAGGGAAGGCCCCAGTGATAGGGAGTCCCTTGCTGGGTCCAGTGTAAGAAGCAGGGCTACCTCTCATTCCTTGACGCCTGATGAGCTAAGAGATAGGCGGGAAGAGAGGGACCTGAAGTTGCAGTTAGCGCGCCTAGCTGTTGAGGAGAGAAGGGCTGAGGTAGAGAAGGCCTTAGTACAGGAGAGAATGGCAGAGGCAGAGAGGGCCTTTGCCAGAGAAAGACTCGCTCTAGAGCGCAGTCTGAAGGTTGTGGACTCACCAGCGCTGCAGGTGGAGTCCAGTGGTGGCAGCAATGTACAGTGCTGTAGCAAAGATGTTCCTCACATACCCATAGATCTGGTACCTAGGTTCCAAGAGGGGGGTGACATACGTCAGTGGTTAAAGGAATATGAGAAGGCTCTGGTAGAGCGCAGGATCCCTGAGAAGGATTGGGGAACTGGCCTAGGGAGTTTTATTCCTGAGGAGGGGAGGGATGCCCTACTGACTCTAGAAGAGAGTGACAGGGAGGGGTACTCCGCTGTGAAGAACGCACTGATTATGAAGTATGGTTTTTCCCTTGAGGAATACAGAAAAAGGTTTAGGGGTGGTAAGAAACTGTCCCACCAGTCTTGGCAGGAGTTTGTGGAGGATTGCTGCATTGCACTAGATGGATGGGTGAAGGGTAGCACAGTAAACAATTTTGAAGGGCTGTTTAATCTGATTCTCAGAGAGCACCTGTTTCGTTGTTGTTTTTCAGAGTTACGCCAACACTTGTCAGTGTGTGAGCTCTCTGACCCCAGGGAGCTCGCAAAGGAGGCAGACTTCTGGTTGCGTACCAGAGGGTCTGGTGTGGCATTAGGGGGTGTTCCTAATGAGAGTGGTCTAGGTGTTTCCCAACAAGGTGTGGTGGGAAAGGAATGGAGTGTCCCAGGTAGGTCCCAGTGGACTGGGATGGGTGAGGGACCCCATGTCCCGTCTCTGAGGAGAGGGAATGGGGCTGGGCTGAGGCCCAAGGTGCCCAAGATACCGTCCCAGGCCCCTGAAGGTTCCATGAGTGAACGCCAGGAGGTGAGCCTAACCTGTGCCGTAGGGCCAGCTGTTCAGAAGGATCCCCTTTTGTCATTAGGACTTAGGCGGGTGGCTGGTGATAGCGTTCCGCCGGTCCTGGTGTCTGGTAGTCTCGCTCTACAGCGGAGGAGGCGGAAATCCAGGCATAGGGTTGAGAGGGGGCTGCGGGCCCCAGTGGAGAACCTGGAGGGTCAGGGGTCAGCTCTGAGAGCAGAGCCCCCCAGGAATGACCTTGGTGAGACCATTTCTGGGCTGGGGGGAATCCAGACTCTGTCCGATGGGCAGAGGTCAGGAGACCTGCGCCAGCCAGACTCTTGTGTGGCCCTTGGGGAAAGTGTTTCCCTGGTGGGGGGTAGGTGTGCCCCCCAGGAAGTCCTGGTGCGCCAGGCAATGATTCAACCGCAGGGTGGTGACTCTGGGTTGGATGATCAGGTTCAGGGGGTAAACTCTGACCTGATGGGGAGTACGTGTGCTCCCAAGGAAGTCCTGGTGCGCCAGGCAGTGGTTCAACCGCACGGTAGTGACTCTGGGTTGGATTGCCAGATTCAGGGGGTAAGCTCTGATCTGGTAGGGGGTAGGTGTGCTCCCAAGGAAGTCCTGGTTCGCTGGGCAATGGTCCAGTCTAAGGGTGTCGTCCCTGGACTAGATAGACAGGTTCAGGGGGTAAACTCTGACCTGGTTGGGGGGGCGGTTAGTGCGCTCACCTCCCCGTGTGAAACTTCTGGTGGCTTCTCCCGAGGTGGGGAGACGCAGGACTCTGGAAGTGGGGTTCAGGGAGGGGGAAGCCCGCCCCGGACCCCGGTGCAACCCAAGGGTGTCGTCCCTGGGTTGGGTGGTCAGTCGCCAGGTAGTGATCCTGGGCTGGCAAGAAAGTTGTGCAGGGCTGCTGTACCCAGCACCCTGGCAAGTGTGGATTCTGATGATACCCCTCCTAGGAGAGGAGGGCGGGATCCTAGAAGGAGGGGTAGAGGGAGGAGAGCCTCGCCTCTAGCCCCTGTAGAACCTATGGGTGCGGACCCTAGGTTGGTGGATCAGTGGCAGGGTAGAGCCCCTGAACTGATCAGAAAGGGAGTGGAGACAGGTTGCTTTGCACCTGGGGCTACCGCCCCCCACTCATTATGGTTTCAGAGACCAGAGGCTCCTAGATGGCCTGGGGCCTGGTTCTGGCCATTGGCAGCTAGAGAATCCCCGTGGGTTGGTCTAGGCTGCCTGGGACGCATTGACAGAGAGATCCCAGTGGAGTCAGGAAGGCGTAGAACTGGAACATGCCCCTGCTGTTGTGGGCCTGGGTCCTTGTTCTATCGCCCCAATCAGGAAAGTACATCAAGGTATTGATTGTTCTCCCCTGGATTTTGGCTGGTAGGGGGTTGTGTTGGACTTTTGGCCATACGCATGGTCATCCCTAGTCTTTTTGCCTCCTTCCTCCTGGTTTTTCTGACCTTTCGCTGTTGGCTCTAGGACTCTGAGCACTTTATCACTGCTGACCAGTGTTAAAGTGCAGGTGCTCTCCCATCTAAAGTTGGTATGATTGGCTTATACCTGATTGGCATATTTAATTTACCTATAAGTCCCTTGTACAGTGGTATCTCTATACCCAGGGCCTGTAAATTAAATACTACTAGTGGGCCTGCAGCGCTGCTTGCGCCACCCACTGAAGTAGACTTTCAAACCTGTCTCAGGCCTGCTAGCGCAGGGCCTGTGTGCGCAGTTTTCTGCCACAGGGACCTGGCATCTAAATTTACTTGCCAGGCCCAGAACTCCCCTTTTACTACATGTAAGTCACCCCTAAAGTACGCCCTGTGGGCAGGGTGCCATGTATGTAGAAAGGCAGGACATGTGCCATATTGCATGGCCTGTCCTGGTAGTGACAAACAGCCTAACTTGGTGTCTCACTGCTGTGAGTGCTGCCTTCTCATAGGATTGCATTAGAAATGCCCTGCCTTATGTGTAGGGGTATTGTCTGATTTATGAGGGCTAGCGTAGGCGTGTTTGGTATGGTTGTGATGGTGATAATAAATACTGCTTACTGGTGTGGGTGTGTTTTTTATTACTATCACAGAAATGCCACTTCTAGAAAGTGCGCATTTATCTGTGCTTATGATTCTGGTGTTTTGCAGCTTGACTCCAATCCACGTCTGGGCAGAGTGACAGTTGGGGCTTTGTGCATACTTTTCAGACAGCCTGTACACAGGGAGGGTGGAGGTGTCACTGAGGTGCATCTACATACTGAATAGTCTTCCTGGGCTGAGAGAAGGGAGAGGCGGGGCACACCTACATTTGTAAAGGCTGTGCCCTGGCCTCACACAATAGGGTCGTTAACCCCCCACTGATGTTTGGAGCCTGTGCTGAAAGGAGAGAGGGGGCACTCCCAGAACCAGTTGTAACTGGCTGGAACCTCCTCTCCCTACCACTGTAAAACACTGTAAGAACTGACTATAAGTACAGGGGAATTTTCCCCACAATTTGAACATTCTTGGAACTTGGAACTGGACACAGAACGCTGATGAATGGACTCACCAGGAAACCGCCATGGACTGCTGCTGCTGTGCTGACCTGTGACCTGCCTGGTCACTAGGAGGAACTGCCACCAACTGCACCCCTTGTGCTGGCCTGTAGCTGGACCCACCAGCCCTGTACCGTCTCCTTGATTATTGTTCCCAGGGGCAGGGTGCTGTGGCCCCTGACCCCTGCAACGATCTTCTACATCTTGGACAGGATGCTAGAGGAGAAAAATGCATCCTTGGTGTTGCTGGGGCTGCCGAGGTGCCCTTGCGCTTTGAAAGCGCTTTTCTTCGATGAAGAGAAATCACCGCCGCAGCCCGGGCTTTAAAGTATGCCCTTGCGCTTCCTGGAGCGCGTTTCTACGAAAGTAGATCACCGCCGCAACCCGGGCTTGAAGGAGGACCTTCGTGCCCTCTCCAGTGCTCGTGTGTGGATAAAATCACCGCCGCGGCCCGGGCGCCGCATCGGGCCGGTCGCCGGGACCGCACTGTTATTCGTGCCCCCGGGGCACCCAGAAAGGAAGTAAGGAGCGAGCGCGCTCCAAGCAGTGCCCCCGGGGCGAAGCGCGCTTCTTGACGCGCCCCCGGGGCACTTGCAGGCACCATCCTCGGTGCCGGCTTCACGCACCAGCCCCGGTCGGGCTGGGAAGCAGCGCGCGCCCCAAATCATGTGCGGGCGCTGGAAGGAGCAGGACGAGAGCCTCATCGGATGCTCCTGCTCCCTTTTCTCCTGTTTTAGGCAGCCGCACCGTGGACGAGGGCGGCTGCCTAGGCCAAAGCAGGACACGGGGTGGAATGGGAGTTCCCTTCCCCCCGGTCACTGCGTTAGGGGCGCGATCGCCCCCACATCCCTGATTCTTCGTGGCTCTTGGGCCCCACCCTTTGGGTGAGGGCTAGTAGCGGCCCAGTGGGGGCCCGTCCCCACACCGCAGCGAGGGTGCTGTTCGCCCCTCTCTATTCAGGAGCACCACGTGGCCCCCGTTTCGCGCATGGGAGCGCCGGGGGCCCCTCGTTCCTCTTTTAGGCACTGGAAGTGCCGCCCCATTATTCGTTTTAGGCACTGGAAGTGCCTCTTCATCATTCCCAGGTACTTTTAAATGGACAAATATAATTACGATTTAAAGTTCTTTCTACAGACTTTATTAATTGTGGTATATTACCTACCTGTTCTATGATGCTTTTACATATGTGTGCACATGTTCCTTTTATGGGCATGACTTGCTAATATGTTTCCCTAACTTGCCATAGGTTTTCTAATGTTCCTACTATGGGCGTTGTATGATATTCTGGTGACAAGTGTGCTAATGTGATAACGTGTTTCCTGACTACTGCTTATGTTGCAGAATACTGAGTAACCTGTGTGTTATGTGTGACTACTGCTAGTTTGCAGAGTAACTAATGTGTAACGTTCTGACAACTGCTAAGGTAGCAGGATAGTACTGTTATGTGATGTTGGTCTAATAATTACGTTGTGTACAATACAGTGTATTTTCATATAATCTGGTGTTGTGTTTCCTTTGTGGTGGGGATATTGCGTCACATGTATGTGTGTGTTGTGCAAACGCTTTACGCATTGCCTCCGGGTTAAGCCTGACTGCTCGTGCCAAGCTACCAAGGGGGTGAGCAGGGGTTATCTTGGACGTGTAACTCCCTTGCCCTGACTAGAGTGGGTAAGTTCTGCCTGGCTGAGGTGCATACCCTAGCCAACCAGAAACCCCATTTCTAACAGGCGTCAAGAAATGGGGCAAGTCAGGTTGAGGCAAATTTTTCGCCTCAACCCGATTTGCGCCATTTTGTTTCACTCCCAACCCACATAGAAATGACTCCTGTCTTAGCAAAGACAGGAGTCATGCCCCCTTGCCCAATGGCCATGCCCAGGGGACTTCTGTCCCCTGGGCATGGTCATTGGGCATAGTGGCATGTAGGGGGGCACAAATCAGGCCCCCCTATGCCACAAAAAAAAAAAAAAAACACCTACCTGAACTTACCTTAATGTCCCTGGGATGGGTCCCTCCAGCCTTGGGTGTCCTCCTGGGGTTGGCAAGGGTGACAGGGGGTGTCCCTGGGGGCATGGGAGGGCACCTCTGGGCTCCTTCAGAGCCCACAGGTCCCTTAACGCCTGCCTTTTGCAGGCGCTAAAAAACGGCGCAAAAGTGGCCGTACGTCATTTTTTTTGACCCGCCCACTCCCGGGCGTGAATTTTGCCCAGGAGTATAAATCCGACGCACATGCCTCGGAGTCTATTTTTTAGACGTGAACGCCTACCTTGCATCTCATTAACGCAAAGTAGGTGTCCACGCTAAAAAATGACGCAAACTCCATGGACTTTGGCGCTAGACGCGTCTAACGCCAAAGTATAAATATGGAGTTAGTTTTGCGTCGAAATTGCGTCAAAAAAAACGACGCAATTCCGGCGCAAACGGAGTATAAATATGCCCCTTTATTCTTCTGTTCATTTCGTTTAGAGAATGAACACATGAGGCAGTGACGGGTTTGCTCAGGTTTAAGCGTGATAGGATGCAGTACCACCGGTCACCTCCAGATGTCCCTGCAGAGTCAGCAGCACAAGCTCCAGTACGACGTACTATTACCACGATATAATGCAACATTGCCATTAATAAATATCCCAAGTATTCCCCAAGCCTGGTTGATAAAAATATTCCTTGTGCTCTTTTGCTGATTCTGAGATGCATTTATACACGAAGAAGCAGCACCACATATTTTGGTCTATATATTTTATAGAGGTTGCTTTGAGTAATGTTCATATTAAAAAAAATATATATATATACGTTTTTTGGGTGTGAAGTATTCTGCAGCTATTTTTTCATTTAATGTTATTTTCAAGAAACAGATTCCTGACAAATTACAAGCTGCTACAGCAGCAAAGCTGACCATTTTATAAAACTGACTATATCATGACCCGATAGAGTCAGCAGCAGTGGTTCTAGGGCTGCCTAATTCCTGTCTCTAGCAACCCGAGTTCTTGGAACATCACACAAAGAGATAACTCTGATGACCTCATTTACAAGGCCGTAGTGGCACACAGCACCACCATAGAATTATTTTTTTGATGCTCTGGTGGCTCAGTGTGCAGGCCGTATTTACAGGCCCCGGCAATGCCACCTTTCATGGCTTTTTATGGCTTTGTAAATATGGCTCCCTTTCATGCATAACTTTGCGGGAAAGGGATGTTCCATGGCTGTTGCTGTCATTGTTCCCACGTAGGTCCCTTGTAACCTGACAGAATCTGATGCATTCCCAGATTTACAAGGCTGAGAATGCTTCAGATTCCTGCAGCACCTTAGGGGTGGCCTTAAAGTGGTGCAACGGGAAGAAATAACATTAGTTCTCCCCGTTTTTTCCCATTTTCCATCTGTGCTGCATTCTGCCATTTTTACAGGCCCCCTAACGGGTGAATGCCCCTTGCATACATTATGCCTGGTACAGCCATAATGTGGCGCAAGGGGTTACAAAGTGGTGCAATGCATGCAAGGCAAAAACTCATCATAAAATACTTTTAGGCCTTAGCTCCCCTAACAGAGTGGGCACTGTTAGAAATTGGGTTTCTGGTTGGCAGAGGTATGCACCCCGTCCAAGCAGAAACCGCAATCCTAGTCAAGGTAAGTAACAAACACACCCTAAATTAACCTGTACTCACTCACTGGTAACTTGGCACAGAGCAGTCAGGCTTAACTTAAGAGGCAAAGTGTTAAGGCCCGTATTTATACTCCGTTTGCGCCGAATTTGCGTCGTTTTTTTCGACGCAAATTCGGCGCAAAACTAACGCCATATTTATACTTTGGCGTTAGACGCGTCTAGCGCCAAAGTATTGGCAAATAGCGTCATTTTTTGGCGTGAACGCCTTCCTTGCGTTAATGAGATGCAAGGAAGGCGTTCCCGTCTAAAAACAGACGCACATAGCGGTGCGTGGTATTTATGCTCCAGGGCAAAAATCACTCCCGCGCGGCAGGCGGCGCAAAAAAATGGCGCAAAGCATGAATAGCGTGACATTTTAACGCCTGGGTCAGGGCAGGCGTTAAAATGGGGCAAACACACCTGTACTTAATCAGAACACACAGAACAAACAACAGAGCAGCAGAGCAGCAACAGGGAGACATGGAGGTGCTTTTTCTTCAACGTGCACGTAGACGCAGAGCCCTGCAGCAACAACAGCAGCCACAACAACAACAGCAGGGACCCCAAAGACAGCGCAGAAGGCAGGAGAGGATATTCCGCCCAAGAACAACCCTGCATGGCCTCAGGGAACGAGACATCATCCAGAGGTACCGGTTGAACTGGCAGGCCATTCAGCAGCTGCTGACAAATATTGAACAGCAATTGGCCCCCACTTTAGTGACTCCACGCACTATCCCAACAGAAACAAAGCTGCTTGCCGTACTTCACATGCTGGCAAGTGGCTCCTTTCAGACAACTGGTGCCCTGGTTGGTGGAATCTCACAACCATCTTTCTCCGCATTCCTGCCTAAAGTACTGGATGCCATCATTGGACTGACACCCCGCCACATCTGCTTCCCTAACACACTGCAGAAGCAGCAGGAAACAAAACAGGGGTTCTACGCCATCAGTGGCTTTCCGCACGTCCTTGGTGCAATCGACTGCACACACGTACGCCTTGTGCCACCTGCTGCGAGTGAACACCTCTACCGCAACAGGAAGCACACACATTCCATCAACGTGCAGGCCATAGTCGATCACCAAGGACTGATCAGCAACATCGTGGCTAAATATCCTGGGAGTGTACATGATGCATTCATCTTCCGTCACTGCACCATCAACCAACACTTCCAGGATGGACGGTATGGCAATGGACTACTTGTTGGTAAGGACAAAAATCGACTTATATACTCACTGCACAGAAACCCTCTAGGATAAACAACACATACACCACAATAGCAACACCTAGACAGGAACACACTGAGGTACTCACATCACTAGCCATGTGTCACAAGTCACCATTGAACCTCTCACACATTTGAATTTACTCCACAGCTTAGTGTGAAGACATTCATGACTGTGGTTGCCTAAATGTCACCTTGCAAATTGGAAGTCTCACAATAACCTGTACACTAATACAATGCATAACTTCTAAGGGATGGGATGGCCTGGCTATGTTCATATGGACGTTTCTAATACACTTTCATGTTTCAACTCTGCATGGAACTATCATCACACCCCCAGTGAGGACACACGGACACCTGTGTCACAAGTCACAATGCAAGGGAGGGCACACTGTACTTGAGAAACCAATACATCCTGCTGACAAACAGTTAGACAACAAACACTTGCTCAGCCAAGGAAAAATAACAATGCCAAAGTTTCCACCAACAACCATAGGTTGTCACATTAGTACACAAAATAGTCACAGACAACACAACACAACTACTGCCATCAAAGATACGTACAACAGTGCCTCCTACATCTAATTGATACCATTCTGTGTTTCTCTTTCAGCTGATCAGGGGTATGGCATCCAGCCTTGGCTAATGACACCATATGGGAACCCAAATACTGCTGCTGAGCGGGCATACAATGACGCCCACAAGAGGACACGCAGCATTGTGGAGAGGACCTTTGGGATCCTAAAGTCAAGGTTCCGCTGCCTTGACATCACTGGCGGAAGCCTACTATACTCCCCAGAGATGGTATGCAAAATTATACTCACTTGTGCCATATTACACAATATTTGTGTACAAAGGAACATTCCCCTCCTTGAACCGGACCCAGACATGCCTGAGGATGATGATGAGGAGGATGCTGGCCTGCAACAGGAGGGGGAACAACCTAACACCGCAGCAGGAGTGCGTAGGCGCCAACAGCTTGTGAACAATTTTTTTACTTAAGTCATTATCATCACTTGTATTCCACACTTGTAAATAAACACAGATCACAAACACCACATCATGCTTTGGCCTATTCATTTCTGACCACCTTTAGTTTGAAAGAGCTGAAGATGAATGTCGTCTCATTGATCAAGAATGCCATTAAAAATCATCACACCAAAAATAAACATCACAACTGTATGCACAGAGGGTAGGATGTGACATGTTACATTACCATACACAGAGCCCAACAAGAGTACAAATGTGACAATTAGACATGCCGGATCCAAACAACTGAAACAGTCTCTCATCCAGCCCAAAATTGGAGATCATTTGAAAGTCACATCACACGGGTTCAGAGACAGGGTGGGACCATCCATGTGTACGTGAACATGTCATCAATGGCTTCTCTCAAGTGTATGATGTGAGCAATACACAATTGCAACAACATCAGCTGCCACTAACTCAGGAGGAGACCTTGAAGTTACAGTGACAACATACACACAGACAGGTCATACTGGATCCACATTCCCACACACATGTACACATATGTCATACAACCAACCTAATATTTGAAAGTAGACCATCACAGTTGTGTCCCAGTTTGAACCTAGCAGGAAGATTGTAACATGACACTAAACCAGTTTATGCAGAAAGGGACACAGACAAGCAAAACAATCTTCGCATTATCACATCGTGAACGCTGAGAGGCTTGCAAACTTAGGGTGTCATTCGGACCCTGGTGGTAATTACCGCCCTGGCGGAGGTCGGCGGTAGCACCGCCAACAGGCTGGCGGTGCACCGATGGGCATTCTGACCGCGGCGGTTCAGCCGCGGCCAGAAACGGACTTCCCGCTGCCCTTGAGAATCCACCATGGCGGCGGAGCGCGCTCCGCCGCCATGGGGATTCTGACACCCCCTACCGCCATCCTGTTCCTGGCGGGTCTTCCGCCAGGAACAGGATGGCGGTAGGGGGTGCCGCGGGGCCCCTGGGGGCCCCTGCAGTGCCCATGCCAATGGCATGGGCACTGCAGGGGCCCCCGTAAGAGGGACCCACAAAGAATTTCAGTGTCTGCTTTGCAGACACAGAAATTCGCCACGGGTGCAACTGCACCCGTCGCACCTTCCCACTCGGCTGGCTCCATTCTGAGCCGGCGTCCTCGTGGGAAGGGTGTTTCCCGCTGGGCTGGCGGGCGGACTTTTGGCGGTTGCCCACCAGCCCAGTGGGAAAGCCAGAATGACCGCCGCGGTCTTTCGGCGGGAACCGCTTTGCGGGCGGTGACCGCCGCCCGCCGCGGTCAGAATGACCCCCTTAGTCATATGAAAATGGTATGCAACTTAGCTCCAAATCATCAATACTGCAAACGTCAAATGGGCGAATGAGATGAATGAATGGTCAACAGTCAGTCATACCATATGGCCTTACATTCGCCCGCTGCTGCAGGTTTGCCAGGATATGATAAAAATACTCCATGGATACAGTAGCTATTCTGGATGGTCAAATCCTAGGGTGCTGGGGGACTAACTCCACCTCTACCACCCCCAAAACATACAGGAATCATGTACTTGTGAACTAAACACATGCATAAGGCACATATGTGGCCTCAATGTCACAAGTCCTACACAAATATGAAACACAAAATCATAATGGGACATGGTCAGCCCCCTAAAAACTGAAAGTGACTCTCCCACTCCCTGTTAGGACTACAGATAAAAGCATCCCCATCATAAAGGTGGGGACATTTTGGAGACGGAATACATAATGGTATCAAAAATCTCATTTCAAAATAGCCATCAGCAATTACAACAAATATGTTGTCAAATATGGTCAATACATTAGTTAACGTATCCCAAACATCACAGTGTGAAGGCCGTCTATACGGACATTTGTCAGATACAAACACAAATGTGTCTCACATCGCACCGTTTTACCCTGACAAATCACCTTTCCAAAGCTAAACACATGAAGACATTTGGATCAATTTGCTCCATATTCTACGCATACAGCATGGCCGTCATAATTTGTTCATGTACATGAGTGCACACAATGCAGAGTCAGATACAAATGTATCCAAAAGTGTCTTGATATTTCACCTTCAAATTATGATTTACATCCACAATATTTTTGACTCTGCATCATGTGCACTACTGTACGTGTAATAAAAACCACGCACATGATGTATGCGTGGTCAAAATGACGCTATATGCACAATATGTTGGTCATCTCATGTACATTATCAATTATTAATATTCATATCATATTTTTTGACTCCGCATCATGTGCACCACTGTACGTGTAATAAAAACCACGCCCATGATGTATGCGTGGTCAAAATGACGCTATATGCACAATATGTTGGTCATCTCATGTACATTATCAATTATTAATATTCATATCATATTTTTTGACTCCGCATCATGTGCACCACTGTACGTGTAATAAAAACCACGCCCATGATGTATGCGTGGTCAAAATGACGCTATATGCACAATATGTTGGTCATCTCATGTACATTATCAATTATTAATATTCATATCATATTTTTTGACTCTGCATCATGTGCACCACTGTACGTGTAATAAAAACCACGCCCATGATGTATGCGTGGTCAAAATGACTCTATATGCACAATATGTTGGTCATCTCATGTACATTATCAATTATTAATATTCATATCATATTTTTTGACTCCGCATCATGTGCACCACTGTACGTGTAATAAAAACCACGCCCATGATGTATGCGTGGTCAAAATGACGCTATATGCACAATATGTTGGTCATCTCATGTACATTATCAATTATTAATATTCATATCATATTTTTTGACTTCGCATCATGTGCACCACTGTACGTGTAATAAAAACCACGCCCATGATGTATGCGTGGTCAAAATGACGCTATATGCACAATATGTTGGTCATCTCATGTACATTATCAATTATTAATATTCATATCATATTTTTTGACTCCGCATCATGTGCACCACTGTACGTGAAAAAAAAACGACGCCCATGATGTATGCGTGATGTAATTGACGCTACATGCACAATATGTTGGTCATCTCATGTACAATTGGAAATATTAATATTCATAGCATATTTTTACACTCCGCATCATGTACACTGTAATGCGTCAAAAAAATATGACGCACATCTGTGTATGCGTGAAAATATGACGCATTACGCGAAAATAAAAACGGCGGCCATTTTATGCAGGAAGTGATGTAATAGGATATCCTGTTTACCAAATCTGTACTGGGAGTTGACTTTCACTTTCACTTTGCAGTCTCAGAGTTATCTAGACTGTGTGGTTGTGTGAAAGGTGTTGTCCTGTGTTTTACTGCTTTAGTGTCCTGTGTGCCTTGTATTTTGTCTTTGTGTCAATCTTTTATTGTTGTCAAACATTGTCTCAGTCTGTTTAGTGTTGTTTGGTCTATACCTGTGATAGTTTGTATTGTCTGTGGGAGTCTGTTGTGGGTAGCATAGTTTGGGGTGTTAGTTGGGCTATTTTTCTCCTTCTTCTTTTTCTTTCACACCTCTACCTTTCCCCATTTCCCACTTTTTCTTTCATTTTTCTTTGTTACTTTTTTCAACCTCGCATCATGTCAGGTAGGCCTCGCCTGTCCAGGATGGGTGAGGACGAATTGGGGGGCTTCATATGGCTCGTAAGCCATTTCCTCCCACTGATGCTGGAGGCTGGGGGCCGTGTGATACAGGGGTATCACACGGAGGCCAGGAAAATACGTTGGGAGAAGGTGCGCCATCACCGGGTCCGGGTCTACGGGAGTATGAGGAATGTCCATCAACTCAAGCACCGCTGGGCAGATCTGATCACCAGGGAACAGGACCTGCTGGACCACCTGGGACTCCGGATTGGTGGCTATGTTGGTGAGTAATAATCAATTACATGGGAATAATAGGAATGTGTGCGTGAACATGTGATGATTGGTAGCCAATCTGCAAAATAAGTAGCTGACTGCGTGTTATACTAGGGAAACCTAGGCCCATGGGCATACACATAAATCCCCATTTTTGCTACTCATGTACACCCAATAACAGCAGTAAAATGCAACATCTATTAGTATTTTGCTAAGTAGCCCCCTCTCTGCGTCACAAAATGATGCAAATGCTGCGCTACAAAGGTATACATATGTGTCCAAATGTGTATTTGTTGCCGGGTGTGTATGAAGACCTATGCTACCAGGCCGATGCCTTATCTTTGCAACACATACCAGATGGCTGTAGCTGCATGGAATGTAGTGTTGCATTTGTGTCTGAAAAGCAACACGTGAACTGCTCAATTTGTACTCTACTGGTCAGAATGGCCAGTGAGTACGTCATGTAGAAACAACATACCCACATATGTAGATGCCATAGCTAGACCGAAAATTGCGAACACATGATGATGCAACACCTGTGTGTTGCCTTCACGTCACATGAAGTTAGTCATGTTGTCCACACATATGTCACATGTGTGTCTGGTTGCTGTGTGTTGAACCTGTCCCCATAGCCTGTTTGATGGTGAGTGGTCATGCAGTCCTCATGGAACCAGTTGTGAAATGTTTCTCTCTGGGATGCACATGCTGAGATGTATGGATCACATGATTGTTCGGGCCTACTAATGGAGGAGTAACTTGGACGACACATGACTGTCCTGGCCACTGCATGAGTGTAGTAGGGTGTGTCACTGGAGCAGGAGACTCATCCAATGATAATCTAGAATACAAAGTCAGCCAGGCAGGATAAGCATGTGTGAAAGTGTATCATTACCATGTAATATTCACACACTGTCATTGTAACAGAAATTATTTGTCTGTTCACCCAGTCTGAGTATAATCTTCCTTTCATGCTTTACAGGTGGACCAGCCCCGTACACCGTTGGTGAGGTAGCCCATTTTGACGACCACAATACCTACAGTGAGTGTTGCCTAAGTGCTATTTACATTGTTTGGAAATGAAGCATGATGGATTACTGTGTGTTCAGGACAATTCATGATATGATGTGCTGGCCGTTCATTGGCTTGGTTGTTTTGGTGTGATATCAAATTGGAATAATGTTTCGGTAAAGCAATCCCTAGTCATCTCTCAGATTGAGGGGCAGTAGGTCATTCAATTAGTGCGACTATTGGGAATAGCATGACTCATTTTGAACACACTGGTCAATGTTAGAATTGGTCAGGAACTTGCCATTAACTGAGTCTGCATATCAGACTGACAGTCTCCCAGATAGCTTAGGCACATGGCTTCGATGACAAGTGCTTCTTCCTAGTTGAGGATGGACTGTGTACACTGTAGGTCGGATCTTCCGGGGGCATGTACTTCCACAAGGTGACCTCGAAGTGTGTGTGACTTGAGTGCAATGGCCTAGGTGTTCTGTTGAATCATGTGAATGGGTGTTCTACCTCCTCTGTGTGTGTTGTAAAACATGCCTCACTAATAGTATGTTATGTTTGGCTAAGTCATATCATTTTGACATGTGTGGACCTGGGATGTGACAAGGTTGGGCTGACTCCAACGTGTTGCTAGCCCTTCATAGGTGTTGTGTGTGAAGGCACATGCTTGTTGCACTTTCTGTACACTCCTGGTTGTGCATTGATCATGGGATTGTTGTTTGTTCTTCCCACACCACCCACAAAGACTGGGATGTTACTGTGAAACAGGGTACCTAGGACTGTAGCAACCAGTATGTTACACGTACTTAACACCTTTTATGACTTGAGTTTGTACCTAGGTCCAGATGTAGCAAAATGTCTCCACATTGCAAATAGCATAATTTGATGTTAGTGAGTTGCAAACGTCTGTTTCCTAATCCGAAATGTTATTGGTGGTCATGTACATATTCGCAAAATGGTTTTCTAAAGTAAAAAAATAAAGGAGTTTACCAGCCCTACTTGCAAATCACAGTGTTAGGCAATCCCATTTGCTAACGAGTACGTGGTTGCAAAGTGAGTAGCTGTTATCATCCACTTGAAGTGGCTGCTAACCAACTTGCTGACTGGAAGGGGTCCTCATTGTGAACCTTCACCTTTGTGAGTGGACCAAAATACTCCTGCACAAAACAGCCAGTGGTCTAGGGGAGCAATAATTATTGTGTAAATTACGAACAATCAATTGTTGTGAATTTAAACAAATCGCAGCTCATTTTCCTTTCAGATAAAGGGCCTACACTTGGTGAAAAATAACTTGCTTCATTTAAAAGCAGTCACGTCTATGGAGTTCTGCTGTTCCCAGCAGGCCTCCATCCCCGTGAGTGCCCATAGTTGCTAAGGTGGTGCAAGTTGGAACCCACATCATTGATGTTCATGAGGTGGGATTTAGGGACCCCATAGTGACTCGCAGACGGTGTCAGAGACACCGTTCAGCTTTGCAATTTGCTAGTTGATTTCCCATCAATTCCTACATCTGGCCCATAGTGTCGACATATGATTCATGGCCAGGGGTTCAATCTTAGCACACAACTATTTCGAAATGCCATTGAGTGAGGAGTGTGATTCTTATCACATAGAATGACATATGTAGTGAAGTCAGTATGCGGACGAGCTGGTGCCATAATGTATAATGGCTTAGGTATGAATTGTAGGAGTAGTTTAGGGTGATGTCATCCATCATGTAGAGACATGGATCTGCTATATGTGATATGCCCTTCAGTATGCATGATTCACATGTACTTCCTCTGAGCCTTCCCATGACATATGTTGTAACAATTGCTGCAACCAATACATTGCTAGTAATGGCCAAATTACCCATTGTGGTATTCAACCCACTGTAAATTCTATGCTCAATATTTGCCTTTTCCCTTCACAGCTGCAAACCTGAGTGCCGCAGCTCGAAACCAGTTTGAGCGCCGTGCAATGAGATACAGGCACATCCTGCAGGTGCAGTGTGGGTATCGGAGGATGGCCCGCAGATACAATTCGGAACGGGCCTCCGGGGCGTGGTATGCCACACCACAGGCTCCACCAACGGTGCCACCTACAACCACCAGGTCTGCCCAAGGGGACCCAGCGACGGACCAGCCATCTTCCTCCAGACCTGGACCCAGCCGTGTGTTGGGAGCAGGGCTGTCCCGTGGCCACTCCACTCCAGCAACAATCTCCACCTCCACCGGCACGCAGACCAGCAGTGACCCTCCAATTGACCCTGCAGCCTTCAACGCATTGTCTAGGAAACTGGACAGGTTAATTCA
Source organism: Pleurodeles waltl (assembly GCF_031143425.1). Lineage (NCBI taxonomy): Eukaryota > Metazoa > Chordata > Amphibia > Caudata > Salamandridae > Pleurodeles > Pleurodeles waltl. The sequence goes on from NC_090443.1 coordinate 975,772,625, forward strand.
AAAGGTTGACAACCTGACGGAGGACATGGCGGAGGTCAAAAAGAAGGTGCGCTCCATCCGACGCACACTTCAGAGGGCAAATCCTTAGTTATTTTGCCCTCCTGAACTTTTACCCCTCCCCTCTCCCCTCTTTCCTCTTTTCATACTGTTAGTTGGGTTTGGGGGGTTAGTTGTAGGATAAGTATAGATAATTAGCTTAGTTAGTGTTAGGTAAGAGGGTGGGGGGTCCTTATACTTTCTATCTAATATTTTTGTGTGGGTGGGTATGTGTTTGGCAATGTTGGGATTCCTGTTTGATAAAAAAAAAAAAAAAAAAAAAATATATATATATATATATATATATGTTTGTTTAGGATAGTATAGTATGTGTGTAGGTTAGTAAGTGTTGTCCTGCATGTGTCTTGTCTCATAATGGTGGGTGGGGGGTTGATGTTTAGATCGTTTCGTTACATGTGTAGAGTAAGTTTAGCTTAGGTTAGTTAGGGACAGTTGTGGGTTAGTAGTAGTCAGGTTAGATTAGTGTAGGTTTATCTTTCCCTTAGTTGCCTCTTTTCTTACTTATTTGAAATAAAAAATTTGTTAACCCTTTACCAGATGCGTTAGGTGCTACCTTTTCATGGCCTTGACATCAGTGTAGCAGAAAGTTTTAGTATGACATTTGTGTCCTATGCTCGCTATCCCCAGGCTATTGAGGTTTAACATGCCAGCTACCCGTGTGCTAACTTGGTAAGTATCCACCGTGTGGGAGAGCCACCATTGGTAGTCTGCATAGATCATCAAGATTTGGGGTTGGTATGTATCCTACTTCACAAAGAGTGCTTCCAGAGTTGATTTTGTAGGTAAATAGATAGGTCGGACAGCATTGTGAAGTTCAGGGAGAGCTTTGTAGATGAGTATTTGTTCACACTCTTGTCTTGTTGCTGTCATTGCTGACCTACATCATGTGTGTACTGCTTGAGCATGACTTTCCTTCATGGTATTATACGCTGTAAGGGTGATTGATGCAGTGTAATTTGGTTAACATTCCTTTCATTTTACAGCATAATGTATTGTGTTAGTATCGCAAGGTGCCTACATTTCTCATCCACCATTAGTTGTCTAGAATAGCTATGGATGGGGCCTCATTCTGTCCAACACAGCATGATTGTGTGTGCTTAGTCCCTACATCAGTTATTTTCCTCAGTCTAGTAAAGCTATGATGCAATCCTGGCCACTGCACAGATGTTTCAGTAGACATGAAATCAGGACAGTAGTCTAGAGAATCAACATGGTTGCCACACAGCCATTTTGGAGTTATGTACTGCACAGTTGAAGTGTGAAATGACACAGAGACACAATTGGTGTGCAAGTGATATTTATTTTTAGGTGGAGTAGTGCAAAAAGTCCATTAACAATGTTAGGTGAGTCCGTTCTGGTGCATTCTTAAATGGTGATCCTATTTACAGGGTGTGGATGATGCTCCTGACATGCTGGGGTGATGTCACAGACAGTGCAGAGGAACAGGAATTGCCAAATGGTAGGAGAGAAACATTTACAGCCAATGTGGACAAGTTAAACAGTAGATTGCCGAACAGTCATTGAGGGTAGTTGGAGTGAGGCTGGCATGTGTCAAAACGTAGGACCTTGGTCAGAGTGGGGCATGGTGCAGGGACTAGGGCTTCCGGGTACTCTTGCGTGTGAATGTTATCTGTTCCATGTCTTCTTCTTCTGATGTGTGTGTTGCCTGGTGTGTCCTTGTTGTTGTTGGTTTTGAAGGGGCAACACACACCTCAGTGTCAGAAGACATGGAGGCAGACATCCCGGGGGCTGATCCCTGTCCAGTTATGAAGGGCAGTACTGCAGCAAGGAGAGCGTGCTGGTTTTTCAGAATGGCAGCCACATCCCGATGGTAGGCAGCCAGGTCTGCCCTGAGGGGTTCGATGTTGCATTCGTGCACACGCTGACTGGCTTGCTGTTGGAGTTGTTTGGTCAACTGGATGACAGCTGTGCAGATTGCCTTCTGTGTTACTAAAAGTTCCTCCAACAGCGATGTTCTGGCTTGCATTGCAGCTGCCTGATCAGCAGTTGACAGCATGCACGAACGCACCCCCTCAAGGCTGGCTGCCATAGTTTGCATCCCCACCCGCACCTCCTTGGCCAGCTCCCGCTGGACCCCAACGACTGTTCTTTCGAAGCTGGTGCCAGTGTCGTCAGAGTCCTCAGCTGTGTTGGAGCTGGCAGGTCTTACAATTGGGGTGGCGGGTGGTTCTACTGTGGTGGCTGCTTCATCTTGGCTCCTCCTTGTTACTGAAGGGGGGGTTTGGAGGCTTTCGAGGACCATGTCAATGGTCTCTTGTGTGAGGTTGATGTTCTCGTCATCCATGTCATCAGGGAACTCATGGACAGGCATATCGGCAGGAGATCCGTGTTCCTCTGCAAAGAAACAGGGTACAATTAGTGTGTCTGTGTTGAGATCATTTAGCACTAAGATACAAGCCTTTGGATGCCTTTACTTTGTACTCTGATTTTGTCTTGGTATCTGCTGTCTGTCATAGGGCATTGTTGTAGGCCTATGGCCCACCTGTGTGTCACATATATGATATGGAGCTATCAGACATGCCTGCCAGGACATCTCTAGGTGTTGATTTGTAATTATTTTGGAATATGCATTTTTTTGTCCTACTCCTCTCTCGGTGTTTCACTATTGTTATGGAGGGACATTTGTTTGGGTGGGCTCTCATTATCCTACATGTGATTCTTGGCTTTCTAGGCAGCAGGATAGCTAATGGTGTGGGGGACTAAGTTTGACCCACTTGTAAATAACTCTGTCACCCAGATATTGTATTTAGCTCAGACAGACTAGCAGTGCCTCTGGTCTCCCACAACAGAGGAATGTTTAGAAGTCCAAGCCCATGACATCTTTGGGACTTCTCAGGGAAGTGGTGGTCACTCAGGTCCTACACATTTCTATCTTTTCCGGTATGTTCCCATACACAAATGACACAGACAGTATTTGTTGGATATGAAGTTTCAGTGTACAACTGACTTGTAGGAATTTCGGTGTGAGCCCCAATAACCAAAACAATACACACAGTTAGAACTGAAATAGTCCGCAGGAAAGTAATACATTGGTACACAGCTATCATGGTGCATAACAGTTTCTACTCTCCCTCTGCTTGTTCTATATATAGCACTGCATGTTAAGTTTGGAGCTTGTCTGTCTGAATCACAGGGGAGACATCATCCCTCATATCAGAGGAATGGGCTGGGATCTGGTTGTGCATCAGCAGCAAGGCAGGCAGCATCTAGATGTGATTTTCGGTTTGTAAACTCCCCCATGCGTGTCTTGGGACGAGGAAGTGAATTTAAAAGACATATGTCATGGTGATGACAAAGTTTCCCTACGCAGGAATGGCAATCCTTAACCCCTACCACATCTATCATCAACGAACCAGACGGTATCCTTGACTGGGGCACAGAGTGAATATGTTCTGGCAAACTCCAGTGCAGAAGTAGGCAAAACAGGGTGATTTGACTAATTGCCAACACCTCAGGACTGACTATTTGCTACATTAACTGATAGGAAGGGCAATGAGATTCATTTAGTGCAAAGTGCTCTGAGGCACTTAGATGTGAGCAAATGAGTATAAGTACATTCAGGGTAAGATGCACAAAGGCCTCCAGCCTGAGGCTATTGCGCAAAGTATACGTTTCACTTGCCACGCTACACTTTGACTGACTGTGGGTGTTGTGACTGCCCTGCCAGCACACTTGCCTCACAGGCCCTGCACCATACACTTTTTATTCACATTGCATGATCTGTACATGTTAGGTGGCATGACCTATGTATGTCAATGTTAGGATGTGGTATGGATGTAAACATTGTTGATGTTTGTATCTGATGGGGTCTCGTGTGTCTTACTGGATTGGCTTGTTTATCGTATGGATGTCCTATTTTTTGGTTAGACTGTGCAGATGTGTTTCATTGACCAGTTGCCTGTGTCCCCTCGTCAATGTTGTTGTCTGAGCAGTATGACATTTGTGATGTAGCATTGTTAGGCAGGCACGTGAGGGACCCTGATGTATGCAGCATGTGTGTGTCGTTAGTGCTGTGTGGCTCCTATTGCTGTTTACTTAGGCTTATGTATGTGTCAGTTATGGACATTCGGCATTTAAGTGTACTGGTAGCTTTGTCTTATTTCTAGGAGTAGTTGCAGATGTCATCCTCACCCCCTAATTTAGGAATGTATGTTCCAGGGTGGGGTTCCTGCCATTTGGTACTATAGCTGCCCAGAGATGAGAGGTGTTATTGTCAACTGTGGTGGCAGTTAAGTTGCAGTTGTTGTATTTGCTACTGCATTACAGGTAGGGACCTAGTTGATGGGGAATAGTTTGTGCAAAACAAGTGCCTGGATGTGGATTCAGGGTAGTGTCCTTCCCACCTGTCACTGGTTTCCCTTGGCTCTCTTGTTGTAATTACAGGATGTCCCCATGGGACTGTAGTGGTGGCAGTATTTTGTCGTGGCCCGGCTATGGTCAGTACTGGCCATTCCCCCCTGCCGTGCCCCTTTCCCCATGCCACTTCATATATGTGCTAAGTTACATGCATTGTGTAGTAGGTATCCCCCCCCTGCTTACAGTCCCCATTATTGCATTGTAATTCCCCATGCGACTTACCCTGCATGTGCGTAGTGTTGTGGTAGTCTGCGCTGTCCAGTCCTTGTATCCCTGTGACAATCTCCTCTGGGATGACGGCTGCGACCATCTCCTCCATGTGGTCCAGAGCCTCCTGTTGTGCTGGACTCCCCCCTCCAGTCTGCATTGCTGCCTTCCTGTTCCTGGCCATTTTCTCTTTGGTCCTACGTTTACAGTCATGCCAGCGTTTCTTACACTCGGTGACTGTCCGGCGTTCTTCAGCCACACTGTTTATCTTGTCCACAATTTCTTTCCAGATGGCCTCTCTCCTACTGAGTGGCAATTTTGAGGATATGAAAAGTTGGTGCTGGTGTTCCGTCACCTCTTTCACCAGGATTTCCTGCTCCTCTGCACTGAAGCGACACTTTCTTTTTTTCTTTAACATGTCCTGGTTCCTGTGTGCTTCCTCCTGGCTGGGTCCTGGTCTGCTCTCATCCTCCTGGGGTCTGTTGGGGCATCTGGGATCCATTTTGGGTCTCCTCTCCTGTCAGTGCAGTTTTCGCGCAAAAATGTCACGCAATAGCGTGCAAAAAACCGGCGTATTCACGATAGCGCTGTCGTAAATCGACCCACAGTGATTAGCGTCACTTTTACGTGGGTTTGCCTTACGACAGACCGACGCTGTTTGCGTCACGAAATAATGACTCCCACCTGTTGGTTGCGCCGCCGTACGTCAAAGTATAAATTTGACACCCGAATGGCGCATCCAAATGGCGTTAGACGGCGCAAATTTTTTTGGCGCAAAACTGCGATGGCGCAGTTTTGCGTCAAAAAGTATAAATATGGGCCTAAGTATTTGTGCAAAACTTCAAACAGTAAAACAGTCCAAACACCACACAGAAATATACCACACCTGGTTAGAAACATAGAGCTTAATTTAATAAACAAAATAAGAAAAAAACAACAAATATCAAACTGGTAGAACTTGAGATATACATTTTTAAAGATTAAAATGCAATATTGTGCTTAAAAGCATAAATCACCAACCAGGGTCATCTGGCGATGCTAGATCAGTGAAATCCAAAACATCAGGCCGACCATGATGGAGCGTGAGATGGATACAGTCCCAGGCAAGTCCTGATGAAGTTTTACCTTCTCAAGATTGGGCGAACAGTCCAGTTCAGGGAGAAGAAGTTTGCTGGGAGCAAGGAGAGTGTTGTAATGTTCTAACCACTTAATAATCAATAGCACTTATTTTGTTATTATTAATTTTCCATGTTCAAAGTTATAAAATGTCATGATAACATTTATAGGTAATAGATGGTTCCCTTAAGCCTTCCCCTGCCTGATTCCACTAGTGGTCCACTCCTTCTGTTGCGGAAGGAGTCTGTCTTAGAATGTTGGTGGAATGTGGAAGGCGAGGTGACAGGGAGATGACAGAGATGGAAAGTGGAGACTTGAAATAAAGACATTGGCACTCAAGCTCGCCTATGTTTCATCATTATAACAGAGACCATCGCTGGTGGTGGTCCGTGGGTGCAAAGAGTTTGCTGGATGCCGTTGGACAGGCGGCCTGGAGCCTCTCGGTTATGCACGGTAATGCATGCTGATCCTTTGGGAGAGCGGCATGGTTCTGGAGTGAACAGGTCCATTTGCGGTCTCGAAGAGACCAAAAACTTGGTTTCAGGAGGGCAAAAACTACTTGCAGTGGTCCAGGACTTGAAAGGCACCTCTTGGGGGTCAAGAGCTTATTGATGATGGTTCCGGGAGCTGTCCGGAGTCTGCTATGTCTCTGAGGCTCAAATCAGAGGGCCAGCAGACTAGCCTTTGGAGTCACTCTGAGGTCTTGAGTTCAAGATGTAGGGTTGTAGGTCAAGTTCTGCCTTCAGACTCACTACAGAGAGGTATGCAGGCCTTTCTGTGGGGTTTTGGTCAGAGTCTATTCGGGTGTAAGAGTGAGGCTGTGGCCAGCTCCTCCCTCCCATCCTGCCCAGGATGGCCCATCAGTATGTTGATGACCCATTAGTCACACCTAAGCTCCCTTTGTGTGTGGCTGTCTAGAGGGAATGCACAAGCCCAGCTAACACCCCACTCCAGATGTGTTCTAGGTGGAGCATGGCGTAGAAGAGCATCGGGAAGACTTGCAGTTCCGGTTCCATGGTGGTGTTGTTCTTCTCTGTGTCTCTGATGTTTCGTCTTTCGTCTTCTGTGTTATGTTTCTACCAGGCTTTTGATGGCGTTGGTACCACCCTGGAAATCATGGCGCTTTGCTGTGTCATGATATGGTGGGCTGCTCCTTGTCTTCTGCTTGGCTGTTGATGGTTACCGCCGTGGTGAGTAGTGTTAACGCTTTGACGGTTAGTGTGGTACATTGGCTGTCTATGAGAGTTACCACCTCCATGGTCTTTATTTGGCAGTAATTACCACCAGCCTGTTGGCGGTATTACCGCTACTTTAACAATCACCGCTAATGTCCAGATGACCACCTAAATGCATGCTATTTCTAATGCACAGTTATTCCTGTTATTGATTTGTACTGTGATTCTAGGATGCTTCACAGTCAACGCGCTAGTTAAATTGAGATTCATTAGAAGATTTGGTCAACCAGTGTTATTTGTGTATATCTATCAGTTGAATTTGAGATTGACTTATTTGATCTTAGCATTGTTAATCTAGGGAAATAAACATTCTAACTTGTACTAAATGGTGTGATTATTCATGGCCAAATGGGTCATGGTGTGTGATAATTAATAAGTCCTGAGTGTTTATTTTGACGTTTATTGATTATGTTAATGTATATGCTTTGAGTTTACAAACTTATGGTGGGATTACTCTAAGCATAATAAAAGGTTCATTGACCTATAACGCGTCCCGTCATCTATTATCCTTAAAGAAAAACTAGATGCATTTCAAAAATGAAAATTAAAAGTTTTCTCTTCATTTTTTCAGAGCAGGCTGCCTGCTCTCAGAAAATATTTTCGCTAACATTCACAAAGGGGAAGTGTTCCCATGGGGACCCCTTTCCGTTTACGAATGGGTTAGCACCAATTTGAAATTGGTGCTAATTGCGATTGTTTTGTGACTGCATCCACAGTCACAAAACAATTATACATCGCACTGTGACACGCAATGAGGAAGGGAACACCCCTTCCAAATTGTGACTCGCAAACCTATTTTGTGATCCTGTAAAGAGATTACTGAATCGCGAAATAGGGTTTGTATATACCAAAATGTTTTTTTCTTGTTGCAAATGGCCTGATTCCATGAATGGGGCCATTTGCAACAAGACTAAAGATACGTACATTTGGCCCTGAGTGTTTTTTTTGCGTGTGTGTAAGTGCTGTGTGACTACAGTGGTATTGCATGAGCTTTGCATGTCTCCTAGCTTAGGACCATGTCCACCTTAGCTGCTCATCCACAGCTACCACTCGAGAGCTTGGCTTCTGGACACTGTCTACACTACACTAATAGGGGATACCTGGACCTGATATAAGGTGTAAGTACCTTAGGTACCCACCACATACCAGGCCAGCTTCCTACTCTGCACCACAGGTGGTGGTCTAGAGTGGTCCCCTTGGTCCTCTCTGCCAGCTGTCCAACTTAGGAGACAGTAAGCCCTTACCTCTCCTTGCAGGACAGTACCCCTGTGCAGTGCGACTCCTGCAGCTACCAAGGCTTGTTTGCTCCTGCTCCACAGGATTTTAAGGCTCCTTGCAGCCTCAGCCCCCAGCACTTCTTCCTGAAAAGCACAGTCTCCCCTCTGCCGCTCCAGCGACGTGGGATTTCTCTTCAGGAGTGCTGACTGGGCCTCACTGCGACTTACTGTTCCTGCTGCCAGTGGGTTGCCAGTGGGGGCTGCAACTACTTCTGTTGGCTCTCCCGACTGCTGAGGGTCACCTCGAACTTCCCTCCCTGGGTCGAATCCCCTGGGCCTTGCTGGTACTCTTCAGCCCTGCAGTTCTTCTTTTGTTTCCCTTGCATTTGCCAAGGCTTGTTGGTGGTTGTTCTGCACCACTGACCATCTGCGAGCCGACAACCAATGTGGGACACCATCTACACTTCTCTGAGGTCTCCTCTTCAGCTCCTGGGCTCCACACCTAGTCTTCTTCTTCCCCTTTTGACCTGGTTCTGCAACCACAGAAGGGTGGGTAGTGGCTCCTACCCCCACTAGACACTCCATCATGGACTGGACTCTGTCCCCTTCTTTTGAGGGTCATCTACAACTGGAATCCACCTTTGGGTTCTTCCTGTCTGGTCCTGTTCTCGTACAATCCTTTTTCTAAGTCCTTCTGTTAATCCTTGTGAAAACCAGGTACTCACCTCTGCTCTACTGGTCTCTGGGGGTCACTCTGGTACTCACCTCTTGGGGTTCCTAGTTCCTCCAGCTCCCTTCTAATGATTCCACATCCTTGGGAGGGGGACTGTATCTCACATTCCACTTTCTTAGCAGATGGTTTGGCCCTCCCTTAGGGCCCTTTCTATTTTTACTAAGTATTGCCAATGTTTGTCTCTTTTATGCTATTTTGCTGATTGCTACTGCGTATATAATTAGTGTGTACTTACCTCCAGTCCGGGGGAACTGCCTATATGTATTCTATAAAGTACCTTTATTTTTGTAACACTGTGTGGTTCTTTCATGTGTGATAAGTTGCTCTGTGACTACAGTGGTATTGCATAAGCTTTACATATCTCCTAGGTAAGGCTTGGCTCCTCATCCACAGCTACCTAGATAGCCCTGGCTTCCTAGACACTGCCTACACTTCACTAATAGGGGAAACCTGAACCATATATAGGGTGATAACACCATAGGTGTCCACCACACGCCAGGCCAGCTTCCTTCCGTCAGGACAAAATTCCCAGAAGAAAGGCCCAAGTGGTCCCAGGTTTGATCAGACAAGAGCAGAGAAAAACTGTGAAGTCTCCACCGACTCTGCACGGCTCTCCTGACTGAAGGGAGGCCGCACAAGGGCAGAGCCTAGGCCACCGAAGGGTGGCACAAGGGGAATATAGAGCCACTCAGAGCAACCTTGGAAGGAGAACAATCAGCACGTAGAACGCTGTGAGCGTCACGCGCCCTCCAATGCTGCAATTAGAAAAACAGCTATACTAAACATGCAGCATACACAACGATGTAAAAGACATGTATAACAAAGGAAGGGAAAGAACACTTAGCTTGCCTGCAGCAGCAAAGAAAGATGAGGTTTCTAAGTGGGTTAACTGTATTGTAGGTTCTGATGGGCCCTGATTGTTTCAGGGGTGTAAGAGAAATGTTGTTTGGTGTTTACTGTTATTTTGTTGGCTGTTGACATTTTGCAGTAAAGTTAGGAAAGCAGAATCTGAGCCTCCAGGCCTGACATTGAATTATGACAGCAGCTGGCAATTTGTGCCTTTATATATAAAATATGGCAAACATAAAAAAAAACAGCTTTGGCAATGCCAAAAGGTCTAGTCTTAAATGAATGTTGATTTTGGTAATGTTATTCATTACGAGTAAATAGCATTGGAATAGATATATGTTTATGTGAAAGCAAAGAGCTGTAAAATAATACTGGTGGAGGTTAAAAGGTCAGGTGACAGTTGCACTGTCAAGCCAGACCTAAAACTCTGTACAAATTATTGACTGCTCTCCTCCCTTCTGTGATGCTTCCAAAGAAAAGCAAATTAAATTATCTAGTTTTACAAGACACTTTAATAGCATTCCAAAGCCATATGTCCCCCTGAAAGTTCAAGCTGGACAAATAAAGTTCAGTTGTGTGAACGGCAAGCACTTGTTTTGAGGACGCTCACAACTTATGCCCAATAAAAACATGTACTCCTGGCCCCCAAGATGTGGGTGGAGCCAAAGTTCATATCTAGTGATCCCCACATAATTATCTAGCTGTCAAAAAACCATAAAAATCACTTTGTGAAGTGAATTGCATGGGAACATATCAGCACTTACACCACTGTCAGCAAGTCAGGGCAACATAAAGGGTCTTCAGTTCCTACTCCCTTGTACTATCTTTGAACACTGAGGTGTAAAATGTCCTTATTCCTCCGCTTATGTCTAAAACACAGAAACTCTTAACTTCTGTTTATGTTACTGTGATACATGCGATCAAAGAGAAACAAAGGCTATGAGGTGAGGTAACAGACACATGTTTATTTTAATGCAAAGCTGCCACAGGACACATCGTGTCAGCACCACCAGCCTCCCAGCAACTGTCAAAACCACCCCCCAATGTTCCACGTTACATACCTGCAACCCAACACTAAACATTCTACTACCAATGACTAAGAAACAACAGAATACTACATTATGTTTCCCCTTGGAAAAACAGAAGAATGGTAGCAAAAATACCAAAATGATACCTAAAAAAAAAAAAAAAAAAAAAAAAAAAACACTCTAAAAAGACAACCCTACAAAACAGTGAAGTCATAACAGTAGGGAAAGTCAAGCAATCTGTAACAAAATGTATTGGACCTATAATATTTACAACGCTAGATTTGCACACACCTTCCCTGTCCACGGCCCCCATCTCAGAAGAAGAACCCACACTGACAGTTTCACTTCCAGCACCATTTACACTGCTCTAATTAACGTATCCCGGCTACCATGACAGACAACCTTCCTGCACTTGATGACTCTTCCCACATTTCACCAGTTTGAACTAATGACACTGGCTGCATTACCACACACTTTGTCCACCACAACAGGGTCACCAACCTTCTCACCTCCCTTCTTGACATAGAAACCTTTCTTGATACATACTATATTACCAACATTAAATTTATATTCAACTTTGCGTCACATCCATCCAAGTGAATGCTATATTTGACCCAACTGGTAAGAGCCTTGGTGGCTGGCTTCCTGCCTCTCAACAATTCAAAAGGAGACACTTTGGTGGACGAATGTGAACCGGTACAGCATAAAACACACTGCATTCAACATCACACATTTGTTAGCAACAGCCCACTGAACATATTGCACAAATATCCTGTTCATATGATCCACCTGCCCATACCTTTGGGGATAATAAAAGTGATGACCTGAGATGCTTTACATCACCAAAGCAATGGGCAGGTGGAGCACATGAACAGGGTGTTGGTTTAGTGTGTTCAGTGGGCTATTGCTAGCAAGTGTGTAGCATTCTATGGTATGGTCTTACTGTACCAGTCCACATTCATCCACCCAGGTGTCCAGTTTGGAGCTGTTGGGAAGCAGGAAGCCAGTCACAAAGATTTGTCCTAACTGGGTGTCCCACTGGAGAGAAACATTTTTCTTCAGAAGCACAATTAAAGGTCTTATGTGCGATCCATAGTCAGGAATGAACTGGGCATAGAATTCACTAATACCCACAAATGATTAATGACTAGACATATCTGTAGGTGGCAATGAATCAACAATAGCATTAACCACAACTGGCCTTGGCTCAGTCCCTGCACCAATACAATGTGACCCAGCTACTCAACTCTCCTTTTGCAAATTTCAATGTTTTCAATCTTCAGTACTACCCCTTTCTCCTACAGGATGATCAACACCTGATCAAGTATATTTTCATTATTGGTTGCCTGCAAAAATTAATACAGTGTCTTGAAATGCGACCACACCTTTTATGTCCCTAAACATTTGGAACATTATCCTTTGAAACACAGATGCCACTGAGGCTAACCTGAATGGCATCCTGCAGAACTGGAAAGTGCCAATCAAAGACACTAAAGCTATATAGTGCCCGGAATCAGGTACCAAAGCAACCTACTGATAATCTGAGGCTAAATCTATTTTAGTAGACCATTTTGCACCTGTCACGAAAGCTAGGTTAGAAATTTTTGGAAGAGGCTGTGAGTTGTACCAAATAGCCTTGTTAAGGCCACGCAAGACCACACAACCCCTTAGCTCATTGCTCCTCTTACTTGCTACTGTGAGTGGAGAGAGCCACTGAGGCGATTTGGTGGGTTCAATAATTCAGTTGTCACATAACTTCATCAACTCTTTCTCAAGGATCTATCTAACAGAAATGGGGACAGTATGCATTTTATGCTTTACTGGTATAAACTCTTCCTTAACTTTAATTTTTTCTTGAAATCCCTTAATAGTACTCAGCTTGCTAGAGAATACAGAAGGAAACCTGACTGTAATCTCTCTCAATAAACATTCTTACACGATTGATACCTAGGGGCATATTTACAAGGAGCTTCAAGGCGATGCATTAGGCCCAATGCATCAGTTTTTGTACGTCTGTGTCAAAAAATACCTGTGGTGAAACCACCTGCGCCACGTAGTTTATAATGTATCCAGTCTAGGCGTTTCCCTGGTAAAAACTCACATAGGACTGATGCAGTGATATTTACAAGTTTTTTTAGTGTGTGATGCATCTTGGAGATGCGTCACGCTAAGCCTAGAATTAATCAAAATTCCTTTGTCTCTTTAACCCAAGCATAGGAAATGAAGCAGTGACTTTACTATAGGAATCTGACCCACTGAAGTCATTTTACACACACTAGCGAGTTATTATATCACATCTCCTTAATCAGTAGTAGGCCTACACATGTAACAATCATGTTGTAGGACCCAGTGACCAGACTAGGACCATGGCACCTGAGATATCAACATCCACAAAAATGAGTGCCTATCTCAGCTTGACTCCACAATTCCCTGTGTGTGTCATTAGAATGGCCAAGTTAGGAGTGTGACTGTAGAAGGATATCACTACTTTAGATGTGCCATATATTACTCTGCAGCGTTTATTTTCTTTTACAATACTTTCATGTCTTCATACCAATATAGACCTGAATTCAAATGCCAGACTGACGTGGAATGAAAGCTTCCCAAAGAAAACAAGCAGCTGCTATACAACAGGTCTCCCTTTTGCTCGAGTTAGAGCTATTAGTGTTGTAAATTCCCAACTGCACTTTTCTTGTCACATAAATTGAAAAGTATAACAGTTGACATAAGCAGGCCACCGTGAGCGCGAAGGGGAGACACAAAAGGAAAAGTAAGCTTGGTCGCAGTCAAACGTATCTGCAAACGTGCAATTAACTATGCAACAGGGTCGTTGTCCAAAGCGATAACAAAACCACCCCACTGCTTGTCTGCATTTCAATCCCTTCATTTGAACAGGTAATCGAACATCTTGTTTTGCACAATACGTCTCTTCCCAGTAGGGATACAGGACTTGAATCACAGACTACAAATTTCTGCAGTCCCTGGAAGTTGCCAACCTCAACTTGGACTGGGTCTGTAATTGGATTTGTCAGAAGCTGATTTGCTACTCCTACCACTCTTATGGTACGCCCCGAAAGTGGTCATTTCGGAACCTCTGCATTTCTGACTGTAGAGCGTGTAGCTCCTGTATCAACTAGGAACGAAACCATATGACCCATCACCTTCCCCTCTACATAGGGTCCCCTGTGATCTACCTCTAGGGACGCTGGAAGCCTGCACTCCTCACTGTCTGAACAATCATCCGACCATTCATCATTTATTCCATCCTCACCACGCAATGGCAACTGTTGTACTGTGTTATTTTGACACTTCGTTTGGCCTGTGACCTGTTGAGGAAGCATCACCTGTTGCTGTCCCATTGGAGCTAATGGTATTTGCATTTATATAGGTATATGGGAACCTGCTGTTGTACCTGCTGCATTTGTGCTTGTTGAATACGCAGCATTTGCATTTGCTGCATGGGCTGTAACCCCTGCATCTGTACCATGTTATTCTGGAAGTTCTGATTTTGACCCCTCATTTTTGGACCCCTCACATTTTGGAAAGTACCGACATCATTGCTTTGTTGAACAATACTATCCTGCACCACCATTGGGCATTCCCACTTCCAATGCCCCACGCCCCCGCACGCTTGACATGGTGACACCTTTTTCATCCCCTGCACATCATTTTGAACCACAATGGTATTCAAGTCTGGACCACGGTTCACAAAACCTCGACCTCTCGGTTGTGCCTGAAACACTCCATTCCCCTGTGGTTGCTGCTGTATTATCTGCTGTACTCACTTTCCCTGCATCCCTGCTTGAATGAATGGCTAACAGTGATTCATACCCTATGGGCTTCCATTAGCCGGCTGCTGCAGGTTTTGCATAACAGAATAAATGAAAGCCATGGATAAATTAGCAAATCTGGAAGGGCAAACCCTAGAGTGCTGGGGGCCTAAGTCCACCTCTACCGCCCCCCAAATATACATGAATCATGTACTTGTGAAGTAAACACATGCATAAGGCGCATGTGTGGCCTACATGTCAAAAGTCAAACACAAATCAGATACACAAAATCATAATAGGACATGGTTAGCCCCATAAAAAGTGTAAGTGACTATTGCAATCCCTGTTTGGACTATAGATAAATGCATTACCATGATAAATGTGGACACATTTTTGAGAACGAATACATCATGGTATCACATTCCTCATTTCAAAATAGCCATCAGCAATTACCCAAAATATGTGTACAAATATGGTTAATACATTTTTTGAGGTATCATAAATATTACAGTGTGAATGCCTTCCATACATCCAATAAGGGACATGTGTCATAGCTAACCACAAATGTGTATCACATAGCACCGTTTGGTCATGACAAAGTTCCTTTCACAACTTGAAAAAATGAAGAAATATTTTAAAAATGCGTCAAATTTCCATGCATACAGCATGGGTGTCATAATTTTTTCACGTACAGGAGTGCACAGAATGCAGAGTCAAAAAATATGATATGAAAAATAATAAATTAATAAGGTACATGACAGGTCCACCATATTGTCCATGTAGCGTCAAATTTCCACGCATACAGCATGGGCGTCATAATTTTTTCGCGTACAGGAGTGCACAGAATGCAGAGTCAAAAAATATGATATGAAAAATAATAAATTCTACACTATAACTGTAAACTCAGCCTCACATTAATGTAAGGGAACAATGAAGAAATTACTTTTGACTCTGCATTATGTGCAATGTTATGCGTCAAAAAATATGACGCACAATCTGTATGCGTGAAAATATGACGCATAACGGAAAAATAAAAACAGCGGCCATTTTATGCAGGAAGTGATGTAATAGGAAATCCTGTTTACAAAATCTGTACTGTGAGTTTACTTTCACTTTCACTTTGCAGTCTCAGATTTATCTAGACTGTGTGGTTGTGTGAAAAGTGTAGTCCTGTGTTTAACTGCTTTTGTGTCCTGTGTACCTTGTATTTTGTGTTTTTGTGATCATAGTCTTGTTGTCTAATATTGTCTTAGTCTGTTTAATATACTTTTGTCCAATCCTGTTTTTGATTGTATTGTCTGTGGGAGTCTGTTCTGGGTAGTTTAACTTTGGGGTTAGTTGGGCTATTTTTCTTAAGTTTTCTTTTTCCTTCACTACTCTACCTTTCCCCATTTCCCACTTTTACTTGTTTGTCTCATTTTTCACCTTTCCATTTGTTAATATGTCCGGTAGGCCTCGGGTTGCCAGGATGGGTGAGGAGGAATTGGGGGGATTCATTTGGCTTGTTTGCCATTTCCTCCCACTCATGCTGGAGGCTGGGGGCTGTGTGATACAGGGGTACCGCACGGAGGCACGTAAAGTCCGGTGGGGGAAGGTGCGCCATCACCTGGTCCGGGTGTACGGTAGCATTCAGAATGAGCATCAACTAAAGCACCGCTGGGCTGATCTCATATCCAGGGAGCAGAACCTGCTGGACCACCTGGGAATCAGGATTGGTGGCCATGTTGGTGAGTACAAATCAATTACATGTGAATAATTGAAAGCTGTGTGGGGACATGTGATGATTGTTACCCAATCTGCTAGATAAGTAGCTGACTGTGTGTAATGCTAGGGAAACCTAATGTGTATTTGTTGCACAATGTGTAGGAAGACCAATGCTAGCAGTCAGATGGCTCCTGTTTTCAACACATACCGGATGCCTGGAGCTGTATGTAATGTAGTGTTGCCTTTGTGTCAGACAAGCGACACGTTAATGCCTCTATTTGAAATCTACAGATCATATTTGCCAGTGAGAAAGTTATGTTGAAACAATATACCTACATATGTAGACGCCATAGCTAGACAAAAAATTGTAAACCCTTGATGATGCTATAAATGTGTGGTGCCTTCACGTCACATGAAGTTAGCTATGTTGTCCACACATATGTCACACATGTGTGCCTGGTTGCTGTGTGTTGAAAATGTCCACATAGCCTGTTTGAGTTTGAGGGGTCATGCAGTCCTCAAGTAACCAGCTTTTGGATGTCTCTCTGGGATGCACATGATGAGATGAATGCAAGCCATTATTGTTGGGGCATACTAATGGAGGTGTATCTTTGACAACACCTGACTGTCCTGGCCACTGCATGTGTGTAGTAGGGTGTGGTAGCAGGAGACTCATCCAATGTTAATGTTGATTAAAAATTCATCCATGCAGTATGAGCATGTGTGAAAGTGTATCATTACCATGTCATATTCACACAGTGTCATAGTAACTGCAATTATTTGTCAGTGCACGGAGTCTGAGTATATTCTTCCTTTCATGCTTTACAGGTGGACCAGCACCGTACACCGTGGGAGAGGTGGCACATTTTGAGGACCCCGATACCTACAGTGAGTGTGGCCTGAGGGCTATTTTTATTGTTTGCTAGTGATGCATGATGGACTACTGTGTGTTCAACAGAATTCATGATTTGATGCGCTGCCCGTTCATTGGCATTGTTGCTTTAGTGGGATTTCAAATATCACTTCTGTTTCTGTAGACCAATACTTAGCCATCTCTCAGATTTAGGGGCTGTAGGTCATTCCAGTCGGCCCGCTATGGGGAATGGGATGAGTCATGTGGAATACACTGGTTAATGTAAGAGTTGCTCTGGGACTTGGCTTGAACTGAGTCTGCATTTCAAACTGACATTATCCCAGATAGCTTTGGCAAATGGCTTGTATGAAATATGCAGCTTCTTAGTTGAGGATGCACTGTGTACACTGTACGTTGGATCTTCCGGGGGCATGTACTTCCACAAGTTGAACTAGAAGTGTGTGTGACTAGAGTGCAATGGCCTAGGTGTTCAGTTGACTCATGATCATGGGTGTTCTTGCTCCTCTGTGTGTGTGGTAAAACATGCCTCACTGATAGTATGTGATGTTGGCCTGAGTCAGAGCATTTTGACATGTGTGGACCTTGGAAATGACAATGTTTGGCTGACTCCAACGTGTTGCTAGTCCTTCATTGGTGTTGTGTGTGGAGGCAAATACTTGTAGACCTTTCTAGACACTCCTGGGTGTGCATTGAACCTGGGATTGTTGGTTGTTCTTCCCACCCCACCCTCAAAGACTGCCAGGTGATTGGGAATAGGGTACCTAGGACTGTAGCAACCAGTATGTTACACGTACTTGTGACCTTTTGCAACTTTGTTTAGAACCTAGTGTACACATTCGGTTATGGCACATGGGTTCAATATTTGCAAACAACAAATTACAAATGGCATTGAGTGAGGGTTGTGATAGTTATCACATAGAGTGACATATGTAGTGAAGTCAGTATGCGGAAGAGGTTCAGCCATAATGTCAGCTGCATTAGGCATTATTTGGATGAGTAGTTTAGGCTGATGCCATCCATCATGTAGAGACATGGATATGCTAGGTGTGAGATGCCCTTATGTATGCAGGCTTCACATGTACTTCCTTTGAGACTTTAAGTGAACTATGTTGTGACAATTGCTGTAACAAATACAGTACAAGTAATGTACAAATAACCCATTGTGCTATTCCACCCAATGCAATTCCCATGGTAAATATTTGCCATTTCTTTTCACAGCTGTAAACATGAGTGCCGCAGATAGACACCAATTTGAGAGGCGTGCCATGCGATACAGGCACATCCTGCAGGTGCAGTCGGGGTACAGGAGGATGGCCCGAAAATATCAATCAGATCGGGCCTCCGGGGCATGGTGGGCCTCACCACAGGGTGGGCCTACATTGCCCACAACAGCCACCACCACCACATCCACCAGGTCTCCCCAAGTGGCCCCAGCAACATTGGGCACAGTTGACCCTGGCTCCTCATCAAGACCTGGACCCAGCCATGTTCAACAACCAGGACAGTCCAGTGGGCATTCAATTGCTGGCCCAAGGTCCACCTCGGCCGGCACACAGACAGCATCAGCCCCTCCTGTGGACCCAGCCGCATTCCTGGCATTGAGCCATAAATTGGACAAGGTGTTAACTAAGGTGGACAAGCTAAGCCAGGATGTGGCGTATATAAAAAAAAGGGTTCGCTCCATCAGGCAGACCCTACGGAGGGCCAACCTCTAGGACATTTGCCATGTTTAACTTTTACCCCTCCCCTCTCTCCTCTTTCCTATTTTGTACTGATAGTTGGGTTTTGGGGATTAGTATTAGGTTAGTATATTAGTATAGGTAGTTAGCTTAGTTAGTGTTAGGGAAGAGGGTGGGGGGTCCTTATTCTTTCTATCTTTATTTTTAGTGTGGGTGGGTGGGTGGGGGTCAATGTTGGGATTCCTGTTTGTTAAAAAAAAATAAAAAATATATAAAAAAAAATATATATATATATATGATTGTTTAGGATAGTATAGTATGTGTGTAGGTTAGTAAGTGTTGTCCTGCATGTGTCCTGTCTCATAATGGTGGGTGGGGGGTTGATGTTTAGATCGTTTCGTTATATGTGTAGAGTAAGTTTAGCTTAGGTTAGTTAGGGACAGTTGTGGGTTAGTAGTAGTCAGGTTAGATTAGTGTAGGTATTACTTTTCCCTTAGTTGCCTCTTGTGTGAATAAATAGTAATAAATATATAGTTAACCCTTTACATGATGCGTTAGGTGGTACTTTATCATGGCCTTAACATCAGTGTAGGTGAATGTTTTTGTATGACATTAGTGTCCTATGCTAGCCATCCCCAGAAAATGCAGGTTTAACATGCCAGCTACCCGTGTGATAACTTGGTAAGTATCCAACATTTGGGAGACCCACCATTGGTAGTTTGCCTCGATCACCAAGGTTTTGTGTTGGTGAGTATGTATTCTACTTCACATAGTGTGCTTCCAGACTTGTTATTGTGGGTAATTTTATAGGTCGGACTGCAGTGTGATGTTCAGGGAGATCTTTGTAGATGAGGTGTTGTTAACACTCTTGTCTTGTTGCCTTCATTGCTGACCTACATCATGTGTGTACTAATTCAGCCTGACTTTCCTTCATGGAAGTATACTCAGAAAGGGTGATTGATGCAGTGTTATTTTTTTATGTTTGCTAACATTTTGCAGCATCATTTCATGTTTTAGTATTGCATGGTGCCTACATATCTCAGCCACCATTAGTTGACTAGAATTGCTATAGATGGTGCATTATTCTGTCCAACACAGCATGATTGTGTGTGGTTTGTCCCTTCATCAGTTATTCTCCTCAGTATGGTAAGGCTATGATGCAATCCTGGCCACTGCACAGATGTATCAGACTACATGATGTCAGGACAGTTGTATTGACAAGCTACATGGTTGCCACACAGGCACTTTGGAGTTATGTACTGCACAGTTGAAGTGTGAAATAACACAGAGACATATTAGGTGTGCAAGTGCTATTTATTGATAGGTGCTGTAGTGCAAAATGTCCATTGTCCATGTTTGCTGGGTTCGTTCTGGTGCATTCTTACATGGTGATCCTACAGAAGGGGTGTGGATGAGGCTCCTGACATGCTGGGGTGATGTCACAGACAGTGCAGAGGGACAGGAATTGGCAAATAGTAGGAGAGAGACATTCACTGGCAATGGTGACAAGTCATACAGTGGATAGTAGAACAGTCATTGAGTGTAGTTGTTGTGAGACTGGCATTTGACAACACGTAGGACCTTGGTCAAAGTAGGCCATGGTGCAGGGACTAGTGCTTCCGGGTACTCTTCCATGAGAATGTGATCTGTTCCATGTCTTCTTCTTCTGATGTGTGTGTTGCCTGGTTTGTCCTTGTTGTTGTTGGTTGTGAAGGGGCAACACACACCTCAGTGTTAGAAGACGTGGAGGCAGACATCCCGGGGGCTGCTCCCTGTGGAGTTATTAAGGGCAGTACTGCAGCAAGGAGGGCCTGCTGTTTTTTTAGAATAGCAGCCACATCACGATGGTAGGCAGCCAGGTCGGCCCTGAGGGGTTCAATGTTGCATTCGTGCACACGTTGACTGGATTGCAGTTGTAGGTGTTGTGTCAACTGGATGACAGCTGTGCTGATTTCCTTCAGTGTTTTGGCAAGTTCCTGCAAGAGAGATGTTAGGGCTTTCATAGCAGCTGCCTGATCTGCAAATGACGTCATGCACGAACGCACCCCCTCAAGGCTGGCTGCCATGTTTTGCATCCCCACCCGCACCTCCTTGGCCAGCTCCCGCTGTACCCCAACTACAGTTCTTTCAAAGCTGGTGCCAGTGTCGTCAGAGTCCTCAGCTGTGTTGGAGCTGGCAGGTCTTACAATTGGGGTGGTGGGTGGTTCTTCTGTGATGGCTGCTTGTTCTGTGCTCCTCCTTGTGACTGAAGGTGGGGTCTGGAGGGTTTCAAGGACCTTTTGGATGGTCTCCTGGGAAATATTTATGGGCTCGTCATCCATGTCATCAGGGAAATCAGGGACAGGCATATCTGCAGGAGATCCATGTTCCTCTGCAATGAAACAGGGTACAATTAGTGTGTCTGTGTTGTGACAATTTTGGCATAACATGCAAGCCTTTGGATGACTTAACTGTGTGCTCCGGTTTGGTATTGGTATCTGCTGTTCTTCATATGGGCATTTTTATAGGCCTATGGCCCACCTGTGTGTCACATGTATGATATTGATTTATCAGACTTGTCTGCCTAATTGCCTCTAGGTGTTGCTTTGTATCAATTTGGGAATAGCCATCTTTTTGTCCTACTCATCCCTCCGTGTATATCTATTCTTATGGAGAGACATTTTGTCGCGTGGGCTCTCATTATCCTACATGAGATTACTGGATTTCTAGGCAGCAGGATAGCTAATGGTGTGGGGGACTGAGTCTGACCCACTTGTACATGACTCTGTCACCCTAATTCTTTCTTTTTGCTCTGCCTAACTAGCAGTGCCTCATGTCTCCCACAGCAAAGAAATTATTAGACAGCCGAGCGCATGACATCTTTGGAACTTCACAGGGAAGTCGTGATCACTCAGATCCAAACCAATTCTCTCTTTTCCAATATGATCTCATATACAAATGACAAAGACAGTATTTGTTTTATATGATGATTTCATGAAACAACTGACTTTTAGATAATTAGGTGTGAGCCACAATAACCCAAACAATACAACATGGTAGAATTGAAATAGTCACCAGGAGTGTAATACAATTGAACAAAGCTATCATGGTGCCTAACTGTTTCTACTCTCCCTCTGCTTGTTCTATTTAGAGCACAGCATGTTAAGCTTCGAGCTTGCCTGTCTGAATCACTGGGGAGACATCAGCCCTCATCTGAGCAATGGCCTGTGATCTGATTCAGCATCTGCAGCCAGGCAGGCAGCGTCTAGTTGTGGTTCTCTGTTCGGAAACTCCCTCTTGCGTGTATTGGGACAAGGAAGTGATTTTTAAACTAACATGTCATCGTGATGACAAAATGTCCCTACGCAGGAATGCCAAATTTGAGATCCTACCACGTCTATCGGCAATGTACCAGACTGTATCCTTGACTGGAGCACAGAGGGAATATGTTATGGAGAACTCCAGTGCTGAAGTAGGCAAAACAGTGTGATATGAATAATAAACAACACCGTAGAACTGGCTATTTGCAAAATAACTGATACGAAGCCTAATAAAAAGCATGTAGTGCAAAGTGCACAGAGGGTCTAAGCTGTTAGCAAATGAATAAAAGTACATTCAGGCCAAAGTGCACAAAGGCCTAAAGCCTAAAGCTAATGCGCAAAGGATACGTAAAACTTACCACACTACACTTTGACTGGCTGTGGGTGTTGTGAATGCCCTGGCAGCACATTTGCCTCTCAGGAACTGCCCCAATCACTTTTAATTCATATTGACCTAAATGTACATGTTATGTGGCATATCCTATGCATGGCAATGTTGGGATGTGGTATGGATGTAAACATTGTTGATGTTTCCAGCTGATATTGGGTAATGTGTGTTTAATTGGATTGCCCTGTTTATCGTATCAAAGTCGTATTTGGTTCTCAGACTGTGCAGGTGTGTTTCAGTGACCAGTTGCATGTGTCCCCTCCTCAATGTTGTTGTCTGAGCAGTATGACATTAGTGATGTTGCCTTGTTAGCCAGGCACGTGAGGGGCCCTGACGTATGCAGCATGTGTGTGTCCTTAGTGCTGTGTGGCTCCTATTGCTGTTTACTTTGACTGATGTATGTGTCAAGTATGGGCATTGGCAGTTGAGTGTACTGGTGCCTTTCTCTTATTTCTAGAAATAGTTGCAGATGTCATCCTCAACCCCTAATTTAGGTATGTATGTTCCATGGGGAGGTTCCTGCCATTTGCTACTATAGCTGCACAGAGATCAGAGGTGTTATTGTCAACTGTTGTCGCAGTTACATTGCAGTTGTTGTTTTGGCTACTGGATTACTGATAGGGACCTAGTTGATGTAGGATACATTTTGACTGACGAGTGCCTGGATGTAAGTTTGACATAGTGGCCTTCCCACCTGTCGCTGCTTTCCCTTGGCTCCATTGTTGTAATTACAGGATGGCCCCATGGGACTGTTGTTGGTGCTGTATTTTGTCGTGCCCCAGCTTCAGTCTGTGCTGCCCATGCCCCCCTGCCGTGCCCCTTTACCCATGCCACTTCATATATATGCTGACTTACATGCATTGTGTAGTAGGTATTCCCCCCCCCAGTTGCAGTTATCATTATTGCATTATAATTCCCCATGCGACTTACCCTGCATGTGCGTTGTCGTGGTAGTCTACGCAGTCCTGTCCTTGAATCCCTGTGACGATCTCCTCAGGGATGACGGCTGCGACCATCTCCTCCATGTGGTCCAGGGTCTCCTGGTGTGCTGGACTCCCCCCTCCAGTCTGCAGTGCTGCCTTCCTGTTCCGGGCCATTTTTTCTTTTGTCCTACGTTTGCAGTCATGCCAGCGTTTCTTACACTCGGTGACTGTTCTGCGTTCTTCAGCCACACTGTTGATCTTGTCCACAATTTTTTTGGCATATAGCCTCTCTCCTACTGATTGGCAATTTAGAGGTGATGAACAATTGGTGTTGGTGTTCCGTCACCTCTTTAACCAGGATTTCCTGCTCCTCTGCACTGAAGCGACACTTACTTTTTTTTCTATAAATGTCCTGGTTCCTGTATGGGTAATCCTGGCTGGTTCCTGGTCTGCTGTCATCTTCCTGGGGTCTGTTGTGGCATCTGGGATCCATTTTGGCTCTCCTCTGCTGAAAGGGCAGTGTTTGCGGGTGATTTTGACGCTATTGCGTTAAAAAAAACGCCGCTTTCCGGGTTGCGCTGTCGTAAATCGACCCACAGCGATTTGCGTCGCATTAACGTTGTTTCCTTTACGACTTGACGCCGCTGTGTGCGTCACGAAATAATGACTCCCACCTGTTGGTTGCGCCGCCGTGTGTCAAAGTATAAATTTGACGCCCGCACGGCGCATCGAAATGGCGTTAGCCGGCGTTAAAATTTTTGACGCAAAGCTGCGCCGGTGCAGCTTTGCATCAAAAATTATAAATATGGCCCTTTCTGTTTCAAAAACTCAATCATTTTATGATAATACTTAATCACCTCCTCAGATGGTGCTCCAGTCACCTTGGGCCAGATGTAGCAAAGGGTTTTTCCCATTCTGTGTCAATGGGAAAATGTGTTCGTACATATGGCCCCTTATCCCTTGCCGGTTCCTGTGTTGGCCAGTCCACACCTCTCTTGCACTCAAGCCATAAGTCAGGTGGAACTATAATCTCAAACAAGGTATTCAAGTCCTCCCAGAGACATTTTGCCAGCTTCACAAATATGTCCATCTGCTGGTACCATTCTATTGGCTTCTCCCTCAACCTGGGATAATCATTTGTGAATGACAGGATGTCTCCCCTAGACCACGGTACATGGACTAGAACCCCTCTGGCTGTTTCTCTCATTGGTAACATTTTTATTGTCCCCGTGTCCGGTAAGGCTTTAGCCTGCTTTGGTTCCGGACCTTCGCCTTTTTCTTTATCTCTTTTCTTTGCCCATCTGCCTTCCCATTTCTCTAAGGCTCCCCAAATCTGCACACTTTGCAGTATTTCTTTAAGATGCGCTTTCATTCCGGTAGACCTCATGTGATCAAAATCTTTAGAATCGAAGTCTAATCTGTAGCTTCTCTTCAAATGTTTAGTATTCTCAATATCTATGCTGTATTTGTCTGCCAGGTTTGCCAACCTCTGATGTACCTTGCCCACTTCTTTAGTGATTTTCGGGCACAGATACCTCAATTCTGCTTCTGTGTATGACTAATCTGTTCACTCCCATTGTTCCTTCCACTAGTTCTGCAGCTTCTACACCCAGTCTCACAAAATTCAGGTATTCTTCTCTTTCTGACTTCTCTGCGGTCGCTGCAGTAGTTTGTGAAGCATTGAGCTTTTCTAGCCACTCATTTAACTGTTGCGCGGAAAAGCCTTTCAACAAAATGTTTCCTGATTGCATCAATGGTGTCTGTCGTATCTGTACTCAGTGTCTGAGGGGCTAGCACACTTAGCCCTGCTTGCCTTATTGTCTCTAAAGGAGCTCCAATCGGACTGAGGTCTAGCAAAGACCTGAGTCCTTCTGCTGCTTGTTCTCTTGGTGTCATTACTTGGGGAGTTCCTGTGAACCCTCCTCTTATTGCCTCTTGGGTCATCACTCCCTGATCACACACGGCAGGCTTACCCTGCGCATACAGCAGTACTGGTGGACCAACAGTAATTGGTAATGATATGGCAGCTGGTGTTTGACCGGGTCCCAAACCCCGTGGAGCATTAACTCCCATAGCTTGACTCATCATGGGTGTTGTTGGTACTGACTGCGGTCTTGCAACTGGAGTGTAACCCGGAACCAGCTGTTGCTGCGGCTGGGGCAGCAATTGCGGAGTTGGCTCAATCTGCACTAGCTTTGATCTCGTATATATCGGATCAGGCGGCACCATCAGACTCGTATTTGTCTCTAGTACTGGGACATCTGGATAAATTCTCTGTATCGGCGGAGGTTGCAACTGTATCTGCGTGTCTGGTGCAGTGGGTACACTGACACCATTTTGTATCAAAGCTGTATCACTTGCCTGCCCTGTATTTGTAATTCCCTTACTCTGTGCCAGATCCTCAGGACCCGCACTATCAATCAATCAATCAATCAGGGATTTGTAAAGTGCACTACTCACCCGAAAGGTCTCAAGGCGCTGGGGGGTGGGGGAGGGAAGCTACTGGTCGAAAAGCCAGGTCTTAAGGTGTTTCCTGAAAGATAGAAGGTCATCGGTCAGGCGGAGGTGGAGTGGTAGGGAGTTCCAGGTCTTTGCTGCAAGGTAGGAGAATGATCTTCCTCCGGTGGTCGTGCGGCAGATGTGAGGAACAAAGGCGAGGGCGTGGTTGGCGGTGCGAAGGTCGCGGGTTGGGGTGTGAAAGGTGAGTCTGTCGTTGAGGTAGGTCGGACCCGTGTTGTGGAGGGCCTTGTGTGCGTGGATGAGGATTTTGAAAGTGATCCTCTTCGATACTGGTAGCCAATGTAGGTCCCTGAGATGAGGTGAGATGTGATCGCAGCGTGGAATGTCCAGAATGAGGCGTGCGGATGCGTTCTGGATTCTTTGCAGTTTTGTCTGAAGTTTGTTTGTTATTCCTGCATATAGGGCGTTTCCGTAATCCAATCGGCTACTGACCAAGGCATGAGTGACAGACTTCCTGGTTTCGATGGGAATCCACTTGAAGATTCTGCGGAGCAGGCCGAGGGTGTAGTAACAGGAAAAGGAGATGGCATTGACCTGCTGAGTCATGCTGAGTGTGGAATCCAAGATGACGCCCAGGTTGCGAGCGTGGGTGGTGGGTGAGGGTGCAGATCCTAGGGAGGTGGGCTACCAGGAGTCGTTCCAGGCTGAGGGGTTGGTGCCGAAGATGAGTAATTCTGTCTTGTCTGTGTTTAGCCATAGGTGGCTAGCTTCCATCCAGCTGGCTATGGCGTGGAGTCCGTTGTGGAGGTTGTCCTTTGCAGTGGTGGGATCTTTCGTGAGGGAGATAATGAGCTGAGTGTTGTCGGTGTAGGAGACTATGTTGATGTGGTGTGTTCGTGCGATGTTGCCGGGGGGGCCATGTATACGTTGAAAAGTGTGGGGCTGAGTGAAGATCCTTGAGGGACGCCACAGGTGATCTTGGAGGCTTCTGATAGGAACGGCAGGAAGCAAACTCTTTGGGTCCTGTCCTTGAGAAATGACGAGATCCAGTCCAGGGCTTTGTCGCGGATTCCAGCATTGTGGATGCGTGTGCGGAGAGTGTGATGGCATACTGTGTCGAATGCGGCGGAGAGGTCCAGGAGAATGAGTGCTGCTGTTTCTCCTTTGTCTAGCATGGTCCTGATTTCGTCTGTTGCAGCAATGAGTGCGGTCTCGGTGCTGTGGTTTTTGCGGAATCCGGATTGGGAGGTGTCAAGTGCCTTGTTGTCTTCTAGAAACCGGGATAGTTGATTATTCACAATTTTTTCGATGACCTTGGCTGGGTAGGGGAGGAGGGAGATAGGTCGGTAGTTCTTGGGGTCGTCAGGGTCTGCCTTAGGTTTCTTTAGCAGGGCGTTGATTTCTGCGTGCTTCCATCTCTCTGGGAAGGTGGCTGATTTGAAGGAGCTGTTGATGGTGTGGCAGAGATGGTGGGCAATGATGGTGTTGGCTTTGTTGAAGATGTGGTGTGGACAGGGGTCCGGTGGTGATCCAGAGTGGATGGTCATTGTCATATAGTTACCCTCTGTTTGGGTCAGCACTCAGGTTCGGTCTTCGTCCTCAGGACATCAGTTGGTCCGCCATCAGGAACTCAGCAATCGGGTCAGAAGGGGGCACTTCCCTCATAAGGAGGTAAAGTGTAAACGGGCAATCTAAGGGCAAGGTGGTTCTAAGTAAAATTAGCAAGTCACTAAGCAAAGTGACAAAGTGTCTGGATCATAGCAAATCGCATCAGCATCTCCCCTCGCTCTATCTCTCAATTCTCTCCTGTTCTCTAGTCTCTCAGTCTAATTTACTTCCTGGTGTCAAGGGTTTTTATCCCCTTTTCGTTGTACATTCCCCTAAAATTTGGTTGGAGCAGGGGTTGCACCCCACTATTTTTAACCAATTATCTTCACATTAGGTCATCGAATTTGTAACCCCATAACAGTTCTCATATTTTATTGGTCCTTATGATTGACGTCTTTAGCGGGTGGAATGTCCGGTATGATTTCATAGTCTTGTGGTCCTTTGCACATCTTTGGTCAGTGGCTCTATTATCTGTACCGGTTTCAGGCGACCTTGTACCTGCTATTGGTCTACAGTGTTGCATTCAGCTCAAATGTTTCTACAAGCAAGTCAAATTTCATGAGATTTCATGAGAACGATCTACTACAGTTACATTCAGCTTCTAGTTTGGAGAAAACAAGAGTTCATGCCCATCAGCAAGTCAGCACACTGCAGGTTGGAAAAACACGTTTAATATGAGAGCCAGGCAGCTAGGCCTCCACTCATGCTAACTAAAGCCTAATGATTTATTAGCAAAACCTTTACATATAACTATTATTATTAGTGTAAAATCATATCATAACATTCCAACATTATTAGTCAGTTTTAACAAATTATATTAATACATCATATATTAACATATCAATTTATAGCTTATCCCAGTCTAAAGCCAACTCCTACCACTATTAAAACAAACATAAACTTTTTTAAACTACTAATTAGGATTCCTATATAAGAAATCCCCCAAAAATTGGGGACTATACCTTTATCATTGACACACAAAGTTCACTGACACACAGGTATAAAATTAGGATAATGAGGTAATACATACTGTAGTTGAGGAAGCATACCTATAAATCCTACGCCCCTTCTATGATAGGGGAGCACAAATGTATTGGTACGTATTAATAAGGATACGGCATGGGAAGCTGTAAACCTTGTTAGAGAAATATATGCTATAAAAAAACATCTTCATTCCTGTGAAAACAAACAGGGAGCTCGTGGTTTTGTGCAGTATTGGCGGTATGCAGATATTTCACACAGCATTGTGGGACTCAAGACGTCATTTCCGGCACGGCTTTTTTTTGAGGCGATTCTTTCTTTTCCTTCATTAATTTCAAACACGGCGGCTTCTCTGACAATCTCCATTACAGCGTTGGAGGGGTCCGAGCTGTTCTTTATGGATTGCTTTGTTAGTAGTAGCGTCAGAAAAGGGTCATGTCTGTTCCGGCAGACTCTCCTCTCGCCCGCTGAAAAATACGTGCATTTGTTTACTTTAGGCTACGCATCGTGCGTCTCTATAACATACCCCGAAATAAAAAAGCAATGTTATATGTCCCGAGAGTTAAAATAGTCTCGAATAAGAAAAACAAAAACTAACACTCCCCAGCTCTAGGAATATTTTATTCTTCTATTCATTTCGTTTAGAGAATGAACACAAGAGTCAGTGACGGGTTTGCTCAGGTTTAAGAGTGATAGGATGCAGTACCACCAGTCACCTCCAGATGTCCCTGCAAAGTCAGCAGCACAAGCTCCAGTACGACGTACTATTACCACGATATAATGCAACATTGGCATTAATAAATATCCCAAGTATTCCCCAAGCCTGGTTGATAAAAATATTCCTTGTGCTCTTTTGAGATTTTGAGATGTCATTTATACACCGAAGAAGCAGCACCACATATATTGTATAGAGGTTGCTTTGAGTAATGTCAGATTCCTAACAAATTACAAGCTGCTACAGCAGCAAAGATCACCATTTTGTAAAACTGGCTATAACATGACCCGATAGAGTCAGCAGCAGTGGTTTTAGGGCTGCCCAGTTCCTGTCTCTAGCAACCCGAGTTCTTGGAACATCACACAAAGAGATACTCTGATGACCTCATTTACAAGGCACCACCATAGAATTATTTTTTTGATGCTCCGGTGGCTCAGTGTGCGGGCCCATATTTACAGGCCCCCGCAATGCCACCTTGCATGGCTTTTTATGGCTTTGTAAATATAGCTCCCTTTCATGCATAACTTTGCGGGAACTTTGCGGGAAAGGGATGTTCCATGGCTGTTGCTGTAGTTGTTCCCACATAGGTCCCTTGTAACCTGACAAAATCTGATGCATTCCCAGACTTACAAGGCTGAGGATGCCTCAGATTCCTGCAGCACCTTAGAGGTGGTGTTAAACCGGTGCAACCGGGAGAAATAACATTAGTTCTCCCCGTTTTTTTCCATTTTCCATGTATGCTGCATTCTGCCATTTTTACAGGCCCTCTAACGGGGGAATGCCCCTTGCATACAATATGCATGGTACAGCCATAATGTGGCACAAGGGGTTACAAAGTGGCGCAATGCATGCAAGGCAAAAACTCATCATAAAATACTTTTAGGCCTTAGCTCCCCTAACAGAGTGGGCACTGTTAGAAATTGGGGCCCGTATTTATACTCCGTTTGCGCCGAATTAGCGTCGTTTTCTTCAACGCAAATTCGGCGCAAAACTAACGCCATATTTATACTTTGGCGTTAGACGCGTCTAGCGCCAAAGTATGGGCAAATAGCGTAATTTTTTTGCGTGAACGCCTTCCTTGCGTTAATGAGATGCAAGGAAGGCGTTCCCGTCTAAAAAAATGACGGCGACGCAAATGCGTCGTATTTATACTCCCGGGCAAAAATCACGCCCGGGAGTTGGCGGGTCAAAAAACCCCGCATTTGCGCCACTATTTAACGCCTGGGTCAGGGTAGGCGTTAAGGGGCCTGTGGGCTCAAAATGAGCCCACAGGTGCCCTCCCCTGCCCCCAGGGACCCCCCCTGCCACCCCTGCCCACCCCAGGAGGACACCCAAGGATGGAGGGACCCACCCCAGGGACATTCAGGTAAGTTCAGGTAAGTTTTGGGTGGCATAGGGGGGCCTTATTTGTGCCCCCCTACATGCCACTATGCCCAATGACCATTCCCAGGGGACATAAGTCCCCTGGGCATGGCCATTGGGCAAGGGGGCATGACTCCTGTCTTTACTAAGACAGGAGTCATTTAAATGGCGTCTGGGCGTCGAAAATAATGGCGCAAATCGGGTTGAGGCGATTTTTTTGCCTCAACCTGACTTGCCCCATTTTAAGACGCCCTAACGCCATTTTCCCCCTACGCCGGCGCTGCCTGGTCTACGTGGTTTTTTTCCACGCACACCAGGCAGCGCCGGTCTGCTAGCGCCGGCTAACGCCATTCCATAAATACGGCGCCCGCATGGCGCTTCAGAATGGCGTTAGACGGCGCTAAATTTTTTGACGCTAAACTGCGTTAGCGCAGTTTAGCGTCAAAAAGTATAAATATGGGCCTGGGTTTCTGGTTGGCAGAGGTATGCACCCCGTCCAAGCAGAAACCGCAATCCTAGTCAAGATAAGTAACAAACACACCCTAAATTAACCTGTTCTCACTCACTGGTAACTTGGCACAGAGCAGTCAGGCTTAACTTAAGAGACAATGTATTAAGGCCCATATTTGTACTTTTTGACGCAAAACTGCGCTAACGCAGTTTTGCGTCAAAAAAATTAGCGCCGGCTAACGCCATTCTGAAGCACCATGCGGGCGCCGTATTTATTGAATGACGTTAGCCGGCGTTAGCCGCCGGCGCCGTCTGGTGTGCGTTAAAAAAAACGACGTACACCAGGCAGCGCCGGCGTAGGGGGATATGGGGCTTGGGCGTCAAGAAATGGGGCAAGTCAGGTTGAGGCAATTTTTTCGCCTCAACCCGATTTGCGCCATTTTTTTTTCACTCCCAACCCCCATAGAAATGACTCCTGTCTTAGCAAAGACAGGAGTCATGCCCCCTTGCCCAATGGCCATGCCCAGGGGACTTCTGTCCCCTGGGCATGGTCATTGGGCATTGTGGCATGTAGAGGGGCACAAATCAGGCCCCCCTATGCCACACAATTTTTAAAAAAAAAAACTTACCTGAACTTACCTTAATGTCCCTGGGATGGGTCCCTCCAGCCTTGGGTGTCCTCCTGGGGTGGGCAAGGGTGACAGGGGGTGTCCCTGGGGGCATGGGAGGGCACCTCTGTTCTCCTTCAGAGCCCACAGGTCCCTTAACGCCTGCCTTTTGCAGGCGCTAAAAAACGGCACAAAAGCGGCCGTACGTCATTTTTTTTGACCCGCCCACTCCCGGGCGTGAATTTTGCCCGGGAGTATAAATCCGACGCACATGCCTCGGAGTCGATTTTTTAGACGGGAACGCCTACCTTGCATAAAATTAACGCAAAGTAGGTGTCCACGCTAAAAAATGACGCTAACTCCATGGACTTTGGCGCTAGACGCGTCTAACGCCAAAGTATAAATATGGAGTTAGTTTTGCGTCGGAATTGCGTTAAAAAAAATGACGCAATTCCGGCGCAAACGGAGTATAAATATGCCCCTAAGTATTTGTGCAAAAATTCAAACAGTAAAACAGTCCAAACACCACACAAAAATATGCCACACCTGGTTAGAAACAACCAAAACAACAAATATCAAACTGGTAGAACTTGAGATATTAATTTTTAAAGATTAAAATGCAATATTGTGCTTAAAATCATAAATCACCAACCAGGGCCATCTAGTGATGCTAGATCAGTGAAATCCAAAACATCAGGCCGACCATGATGGAGCATGGGATGGATACAGTCCCAGGCAAGTCCTGATGAAGTTTTACCTTCTCAAGATTGGGCGAACAGTCCAGTTCAGGGAGAAGAAGTTTGCTGGGAGCAAGGAGAGTGTTGTAATGTTCTAACCACTCAATAATCAATAGCACTTATTTTGTTATTATTAATTTTCCATGTTCAAAGTTATACAATGTCATGATAACATTTATAGGTAATAGATGGTTCCCTTAAGCCTTCCCCTGCCTGATTCCACTAGTGGTACATTCCTTCTGTTGCGGAAGGAGTCTGCCTTAGAATGTTGGTGGAATGTGGAAGGCGAGGTGACAGGGAGATGACAGAGATGGAAAGTGGAGACTTGAAATAAAGACTTTGGCACTCAAGCTCGCCTACGTTTCATCATTATAACAGAGACCATCGCTGGTGGTGGTCCGTGGGTGCAAAGACTTGGCTGGATGCCGTTGGACAGGTGGCCTGGAGCCTCGCGGTTATGCACGGTAATGCATGCTGATCCTTTGGGAGAGCGGCGTGGTTCTGGACTGAACAGGTCCATTTGCGGTCTCGAAGAGACCAAAAACTTGGTTTCAGAAGGGCAAAAACTACTTGCAGTGGTCCAGGACCTGAAAGGCACCTCTTGGGAGTCAAGAGCTTATTGATGATGGTTCCGGGAGCTGTCCGGAGTCTGCTATGTCTCTGAGACTAAAATCAGGGGGCCAGCAGACTAGCCTTTGGAGTCACTCTGAGGTCTTGAGTTCAAGATGTAGGGTTGTAGGTCAAGTTCTCCTTCCCCAAGCAAGAGGGCAGCAAGTCAGCACATCAAGAAAGCAGTTCTTCCAGAGCAGAACAGCAGTCCAGCGGAGTAGCAGTCCTTGGAGCAGCACAGCAGCCTTCTTCGTGGCAGAGTATCCATAGGTCTAGAACTGTACTGAGTTGGTAGGACCAGAAGTCTTGTTCTAATACCCAGTGCTGCCTTTGAAGTGGGGGAGACTTCAAAGAAGGGCTTTGAAGTGCACAGAGGTCCTCTCTTCCTGCACTGTCTTCAGACTCACTACAGAGAGGTATGCAGGCCTTTCTGTGGGGTTTTGGTCAGAGTCTATTCGGGTGTAAGAGTGAGGCTGTGGCCAGCTCCTCCCTCCTATCCTGCCCAGGATGGCCCATCAGTATGTTGATGACCCATCAGTCACACCTAAGCTCCCTTTGTGTGTTGCTGTCTAGAGGGAATGCACAAGCCCAGCTAACACCCCACTCCAGATGTGTTCCAGGTGGAGCATGGCGTAGAAGAGCATCAGGAAGACTTGCAGTTCCGGTTCCATGGTGTTGATCTTCTCTGTGTCTCTGATGTTGAGTCTTTCGTCTTCTGTGTTATGTTTCTACCAGGCTTTTGATGGCGTTGGTACCACCCCGGAAATCATGGCGGTTTGCTGTGTCATGATATGGTGGGCTGTTCCTTGTCTTCTTCTTGGCTGTTGATGGTTACCGCCGTGGTGAGTAGTGTTAACGCTCTGGCGGTTGGTGTGGTACATTGGCTGTCTATGAGAGTTACCACCTCCATGGTCTTTATTTGGCGGTAATTACCGCCAGCCTGTTGGCGGTATTACCGCTACTTTAACAGTCACCGCCAATGTCCAAATGACCACCTAAATGCATGCTATTTCTAATGCACAGTTATTCCTGTTATTGATTTGTACCGTGATTCTAGGATGCTTCACAGTCAACGCGCTAGTTAAATTGAGATTCGTTAGAAGATTTGGTCAACCAGTGTTATTTGTGTATGTCTATCAGTTGATTTTGAGATTGACTTATTTGATCTTAGCATTGTTAATCTAGGGAAATAAACATTCTAACTTGTACTAAATGGTGTGATTATTCATGGCCAAATGGGTCATGGTGTGTGATAATTAATAAGTCTTAAATGTTTATGTTGACGTTTATTGATTATGTTAATGTATATGCTTTGAGTTTACAAACTTATGGTGGGATTACTCTAAGCATAATCAAAAGGTTCATCGACCTATAACGTGTCCCGTCATCTATTATCCTGAAAGGAAAACTAGATGCATTTCAAAAATGAAAATGAAAAGTTTTCTCTTCATTTTTTCAGAGCAGGCTGCCTGCTCTCCGAAAATATTTTCGCTGACATTCACAAAGGGGAAGTGTTCCCATGGGGACCCCTTTCCGTTTGCGAATGGGTTAGCACCAATTTGAAATTGGTGCTAATTGCGATTGTTTTGTGACTGCATCCACAGTCACAAAACAATTATACATCGCACTGTGACACGCAATGAGGAAGGGAACACCCCTTCCAAATTGTGACTCGCAAACGTATTTTGTGATCCTGTAAAGAGATTACCGAATCGCGAAATAGGGTTTGTATATACCAAAATGTTTTTTTCTTGTTGCAAATGGCCCGATTCCATGAATGGGGCCGTTTGCAACAAGACTAAAGATACGTACATTTGGCCCTGAGTGTTTTTTTCGTGTGTGTAAGTGCTGTGTGACTACAGTGGTATTGCATGAGCTTTGCATGTCTCCTAGATACACCTTAGCTGCTCATCCACAGCTACCACTCGAGAGCCTGGCTTCTGGACACTGTCTACACTACACTAATAGGGGATACCTGGACCTGATATAAGGTGTAAGTACCTTAGGTACCCACCACATACCAGGCCAGCTTCCTACTCTGCATCACAGGTGGTGGTCTAGAGTGGTCCCCTTGGTCCTCTCTGCCAGCTGTCCAACTTAGGAGACGGTAAGCCCTTGCCTCTCCTTGCAGGACAGTACCCCTGTGCAGTGCGACTCCTGCAGCTACCAAGGCTTGTTTGCTCCTGCTCCACAGGATTTTCAGGCTCCTTGTAGCCTCAGCCCCCAGCACTTCTTCCTGAAAAGCACAGTCTCCCCTCTGCCGCTCCAGCGACGTGGGATTTCTCTTCAGGAGTGCTGACTGGGCCTCACTATGACTTACTGTTCCTGCTGCTAGTGGGTTGCCAGTAGGGGCTGCGACTACTTCTGTTGGCTCTCCCGACTGCTGAGGGTCATCTCGAACTTCCCTCCCTGGTTCAAATCCCCTGGGCCTTGCTGGTACTCATCAGCCTTGTAGCTCTTCTTTTGTTTCCCTTGCATTTGCCAAGGCTTGTTGGTGGTTGTTCTGCACCACTGACCATCTGCGAGCCGACAACCGAACTGGGACACCATCTACACTTCTCTGAGGTCTCCTCTTCAGCTCCTGGACTCCACACCTAGTCTTCTTCTTCCCCTTTTGACCTGGTTCTGCAACCACAGAAGGGTGGGTAGTGGCTCCTACCCCCACTAGACACTCCATCATGGACTGGACTCTGTACCCTTCTTTTGCAGGTCATCTACAACCGGAATCCACCTTTGGGTTCTTCCTGTCTGGTCCTGTTCTCGTACAATCCTTTTTCTAAGTCCTTCTGTTAATCGTTGTGAAAACCAGGTAATTACCTCTGCTCTCCTGGTCTCTGGGGGTCACTCTGGTACTCACCTCTTGGGGTTCCTAGTTCCTCCAGCTCCCTTCTAATGATTCCACATCCTTGGGTGGGGGACTGTATCTCACATTCCACTTTTTTAGCAGGTGGTTTGGCCCTCCCTTAGGGCCCTTTCTATTTTTAGTAAGTATTGCCAATGTTTGTAGCTTTTATGCTATTTTGCTGATTGCTACTGTGCATATAATTAGTATGTACTTACCTCCAGTCCGGGGGAACTGCCTATATGTATTCTATGAAGTACCTTTTTTCTTGTAACACTGTGTGGTTCTTTCATGTGTGATAAGTTGCTCTGTGACTACAGTGGTATTGCATAAGCTTTACATTTCTCCTAGGTAAGGCTTGGATCCTCATCCACAGCTACCTAGACAGCCCTGGCTTCCTAGACACTGCCTACACTTCACTAATAGGGGAAACCTGGACCATATATAGGGTGATAACACCATAGGTGTCCACCACACGCCAGGCCAGCTTCCTTCCGTCAGGACAAAATTCCCAGAAGAAAGGCCCAAGTGGTCCCAGGTTTGATCAGACAAGAGCAGAGCAAAACTGTGAAGTCTCCACCGACTCTGCACAGCTCTCCTGACTGAAGGGAGGCCGCACAGGGAGCCTAGGCCACCGAAGGGTGGCACACAGAGAATATGGAGCCACTCCAAGCAACCTTGGAAGGAGAACAATCAGCACGTCGAACGTTGTGAGCGTCACGCACCCTCCAATGCTGCAATTAGAAAAACAGCTATACTAAACATGCAGCATACACAACGATGTAAAAGACATATATAACAAAGGAAGGGAAAGAACACTTAGCTTGCCTGCAGCAGCAAAAAAAGATGAGGTTTCTAAGTGAGTTTACTCTATTATAGGTTCTGACGGGCCCTGATTGTTTCAGGGGTGTAAGAGAAATGTTGTTTGGTGTTTACTGTTATTTGGTTGGCTGTTGACATTTTCAGTAAAGTTAGGAAAGCAGAATCTGAGCCTCCAGGCCTGACATTGAATTGTGACAGCAGCTGGCAATTTGTGCCTTTATATATAAAATACGGCAAACATAAAAAAACAGCACTGGCAATGCCAAAAGGTCTAGTCTTAAATGAATGTTGATTTTGGTAATGTTATTCATTACGAGTAAATAGCATTGGAATAGATATATGTTTATGTGAAAGCAAAGAGCTGTAAAATAATACTGGTGGAGGTTAAAAGGTCAGGTAACAGTTGCACTGTCAAGCCAGACTTAAAACTCTGTACATATTATTGACTGCTCTACTCCCTTCTGTGATGCTTCCAAAGAAAAGCAAATTAAATTATCTAGTTTTCCAAGACACTTTAATAGCATTCCAATGCTGTATGTGCCCCTGAAAGTTCAAGCTGGACAAATAAAGTTCAGCTGTGTGAACGGCAAGCACTTGTTTTGAGGACGCTCACAACTTATGCCCAATCAAAACATGTACTCCTAGCCCCCAAGATGTGGGTGGACCCAAAGTTCCACTCTAGTGATCCCCACATAATTATCTTGCTGTCAAAAAACCATAAAAATCAATTTGTGAAGTGAATTGCATGGGAACATATCAGCACTTACACCAGTGTCAGCAAGTCAGGGCAACATAAAGGGTCTTCAGTTCCTACTCTCTAGTACTATCTTTGAACACTGAGGTGTAAAATTCCCTTATTCCTCCACTTATGTCTAAAACACAGAAACTCTTAACTTCTGTTTATGTTTCTGTGATATATGCGATCAAAGAGAAATAAAGACTATGAGGTGAGGTAACAGACACAGGTTTATTTTAATACAAAGCTGCCACAGGACACATCGTGTCAGCACCACCAGACTCCCAGCAACTGTCAAAACCACCCCCCAACATTCCACATTACATACCTGCAACCCAACACTAAACATTCTACTACCAATGACTAAGAAACAACAGAATACTACATTATGTTTTCCCTTGGAAAAACAGAATAATGGTAGCAAAAATACCAAAATGATAACTAAAAATAAAAACAAAACAAAATAAAAAACATTCTAAAAAAACAACCCTACAAAACTGTGAAGTCATAACAGTAGGGAAAGTCAAGCAAACTGTAACAAAAAATATTGGACCTATAATATTTACAACACTAGATTTGCACACACCTTCCCTGTCCATGGCACCCATCTCAGAAGAAGAACCCTCACTGACAGTTTCACTTCCAGCACCATTAACACTGCTCTAATTAACGTATCCCGGCTACCATGACAGACAACCTTCCTGCACTTGATGACTCTTCCCACATTTCACCAGTTTGAACTAATGACACTGGCTGCATTACCACACACTTTGTCCACCACAACAGGGTCACCAACCTTCTCACCTCCCTTATTGACATAGAAACCTTTCTTGATACATACTATATCACCAACGTTAAATTTATATTCAACTTTACGTCACATCCATCCAAGTGAATGCTATATTTGACCCAACTGGTTAGAGCCTTGGTGGCTGGCTTCCTGCCTCTTAACAATTCAAAAGGAGACACTTTGGTGGACGAATGTGGACCGGTATAGCATAAAACACACTGCATTCAACATCACACATTTGTTAGCAACAGCTCACTGAACATATTGCACAAACATCCTGTTCATATGATCCACCTGCCCATACCTTTGGGGATAATAAAATGATGACCTGAGATGCTTTACATCACCAAAGCAATGGGCAGGTGGAGCACATGAACATGGTGTTGGTTTAGTGTGTTCAGTGGGCTATTGCTAGCAAGTGTGTAGCATTCTATGGTATGGTTTTACTGTACCAGTCTACATTCATCCACCCAGGTGTTCAGTTTGGAGCTGTTGGGAGGCAGGAAGCCAGTCACAAAGATTTGTCCTAACTGGGTGTCCCACTGGAGAGAAACATTTTTCTTCAGAAGCACAATTAAAGGTCTTATGTGCGATCCATAGTCAGGAATGAACTGGGCATAGAATTTGCTAATACCCACAAATGATTAATGACTAGGCATATCTGTAGGTGGCAATGCATCAACAATAGCATTAACCACTACTGGCCTTGGCTCAGTCCCTGCACCAATACAATGTGACCCAGCTACTCAACTCTGCTTTTGCAAATTTCAATGTTTTCAATCTTCAGTACTACCCCTTTCTCCTACAGGATGATCAACACCTGATCAAGTATATTTTCATTCTTGGTTGCCTGCAAAAATGAATAGTGTCTTGAAATGCGACCACAACTTTTATGTCCCTAAACATTTGGAACATTATTCTTTGAAACACAGATGCCACTGAGGCTAACCTGAATGGCATCCTGCAGAACTGGAAAGTGCCAATCAAAGACACTAAAGCTATATAGTGCCCGGAATCAGGTACCAAAGCAACCTACTGGTAATCTGAGGCTAAATCTATTTTAGTAGACCATTTTGCACCTGTCACTAAAGCTAGGTCAGAAAATTTTGGAAGAGGCTGTGAGTCGAACCAAATAGCCTTGTTAAGGCTACGCAAGTCCACACAAACCCTTAGCTCGCTGCTCCTCTTACTTGCTACTGTGAGTGGAGAGAGCGACTGAGGCGATTTGGTGGGTTCAATAATTCAGTTGTCACATAACTTCATCAACTCTTTCTCAAGGATCTATCTAACAGAAAAGGGGACAGTATGCATTTTATGGTATAACTGGTATAGACTCTTCCTTAACTTTAATTTTTTCTTGATATCCCTAATAGTACTCAGCTTGCTAGAGAATACAGAAGGAAACCTGACTGTGATCTCTTTCAATAAACATTCTTACACGATTGACACCTAGGGGCATATTTACAAGGAATTTCAAGGCGATGCATTAGGCCCAATGCATCAGTTTTTGTACGTCTGTGTCAAAAAATACCTGTGGTGAAACCACCTGCGCCACATAGTTTATAGTGTATGCAGTCTAGGCGTTTCCCTAGTAAAAATTCACGTAGGACTGATGCAGTGATATTTACAAGTTTTTTAGTGTGTGATGCATCTTGGAGATGCGTCACGCTAAGCCTAGAATGAATCAAAATTCCTATGTCTCTTTAACCCAAGCATAGGAAATGAAGCAGTGACTTTACTATAGGAATCTGACCCACTGAAGTCATTTTACACACAGTAGCGAGTTATTATATCACATCTCCTTAATCAGTAGTAGGCCTACACATGTAACAATCATGTTGTAGGACCCCGTGACTAAACTAGGACCATGGCACCTGAGATATCAACATCCACAAAAATGAGTGCCTATCTCAGCTTGTCTCCACAATTCCCTGTGTGTGTCATTAGAATGGCCAAGTTAGGAGTGTGACTGTATAGGATATCACTACTTTAGATGTACCATACATTACTCTGCAGTGTTTATTTTCTTTTACAATACTTTCATGTCTTCATACCAATAAAGACCTGAATTCAAATGCCAGACTGACGTGGAATGAAAGTTCCCCAAAGAAAACAAGCAGCTGCTATACAACGGGTCTCCCTTTTGCTCGAGTTAGAGCTATTAGTGTTGTAAATTCCCAACTGCACTTTTCTTGTCATATAAATTGAAAAGTATAACAGTTGGCATAAGCAAGCCAATTCAAAAAGTCACGGCCACCGTGAGCGCGAAGGACAGTCATAAAAGGAAAAATAAGTTTGCTCGCAGTCAAACGTATCTGGAAATGTGCAATTAACCATGCAACAGGGTTGTTGTCCAAAGCGATAACAAAACCACCCCATGGAAGGACAAGCCTAAAGCATCTAACAATAACAAAGGATTTTTGGAGTACAAGCCCATGAACGAGTGATAGTGATGGGCGTGCCCTGGGTGTGGTTAAAAACCCACATAGATACCAACATGTCGGAAAAGCAGAGATTGTGCGCTGCTATGCTCGACCTAAAAATAGCTTCACAAGATCCCTGCATGTTACCCATAACACTCGTCACACGCTGCACTATTCGCAAAAGGAAGATGGCGGGTCACCCGCTGCATTATTCCCAAATGAAGATGGCGGCACGCATATTCTGCGGGATGAAGCCAAAAGAGAGAAGACAGCTGGCTCTCAAGATCAGTCGTGTTTTCTTCAAATATGGATTACAACATACATTAACATACATTAACTTTCACGTTATCATGATCCAAATCCTATCAAGATTTAATAAATGTGACATTTATGTTTTATACTATTGATTAAGATTTCCATATCAACAGAAATCCCCACAAAACTCTAGACTATTGTGGCCTATAACTTCATAATTGACATATGGAGTTCACTGATCAACAGGTATAAGAACTTTGGACTGTAAAGTCTGAGGAAACACACCAGTAAATTGAGATTTTCCTAGCCTTGGTGTCAGAAAGGCTAGATTTTATTAAAGACACAGAAGTGAGTATTATGCCTAACTTTTCTTACTTTATTAAATAGCAGCCAAGAACTACAAATCCTAGAAACCCTGGGAAAAAACTACAAAACAACAACACAATGGGGCTGACCAATCCCATGATGAGCCCCCTCATAACAATCTTGACTGAGAGCACCAAGTCCTCATTTCTTCTCAAAGTCAGTCCAAAGAAGAATCAGAGAGGAACCACAAAACCGCATATAAAGTCATGATATCGAAGAAGAAATCCTTGCAGAGATCCTTGAGGAACTGAGAGGAACTAACTGGAGAGTAAGAACTTCCACACAAAGTTTCCAGGCCAGGAGAAACTGGAAGCAGATCAACCAGAAGCGGTGGAATTGGTTGACGACATGGCCACTGTAGAAAAGAACAGGGAGGGTTAAAGAAATGTGGTGGGATAATACTCGCCTCCATGTCTTTAATAAAATCTAGCCTTTCTGACACCAAGGCTAGGAAAATCTAAATTTTATTACAAGACCAGGGGCTCATATTATGCTTGTTTAGAGCAATGAAATAACAGTATCTAGTGGATGATCAACAGGTTTACAATAAAAGGTTCTAAACGTACTAACGTTTGACCAATCTGCAGATCTGAGGATATCCTGTAAACTAGCCCCGCCCAAAAGGCTCGAGAAGCCGTAGCTTCTCTCACTGAATGAGCACCATAAGAGAGGGTAGGAACACCAGCCAGGGACATGAGCCATTTCACCCAAGGAGTTGAGACAAGTTTGTGTGGCTTCTGAAAGGAAATAAGTAATTGAGACGACAAGGGAACCGTGAGATCTTCAGTTCGAGAAACTTAAGTTTTCAAACAATTACCTACACACAATTTAGGTTGTGAAGGAAAAAAGGGATAAAGGACAGAAGACAAATTAGTCTTGGTACGTTTAAACACTTGAAAATAAACACTTAATGCAGAAAAATGAAAGGAGGAAACCTTTCAGAGCTTTAACATCTGAAACACGTTTGATAGAGACTAAACACAGAAGCATAGTCAATTTAGCAGACAAATGTTTCAAGTATAAATCAGCATTATCCGGCCATGAGAGAAGTAGTCGAAGAACAGAGTCAACATCCCACATGACATTGTATTTTGCGGCAGGAAGTTTAGCAAAACGTACTCCCTTTGAAATTCTGCAACCCAATGGGTGTTCCACAACCGTTCTTCCATCCACCCTGATATGCTCTGAAGAGATTGCAGATCGATAAGTATTCACCGTAAGGTATGCTTTAGCTAGGGAAACCAAATAATTTACCACTAAGGTAACATCTGCTGAAACTAGATCGGATTCCCTGTCCACACACCAGCTACACCAAACTGACCAAGCAGAGCGGTGGACTCTTGAAGTACCCGGAGCCGAGGATTGTTGAATGAACTGGACAGCCTCCTCCGAAATTCTTGGGGTTCTCCAGGAAGCCCAGAAATTCTCCACGATATGAGATGAAGTGAGCCCTCTAGAATGAGATTGTGGGGATGACCCTGAGGGTTCAAGAGAAGTTCGGGAAACAGAGGTATCAATCCTGGAAGGTCTGAGGAAAGTTCCAAGAGGGTTGGGTTCCAAGGCTGAGATTGCCAGAATGGAGTGATAAGAACCTGGGAAGAATGTTGTCTGTAGGCCTGCGCTAGTACCAGAGCAATAAACAGGAAGGGAAGAAAGGCGTATAGGAGAGGGGGAGGTCATACTTGTGTTGTAGGGTCAGGAATAAAAGAACGACACAACTCTGTTTGGCAAATAATATGAGCATTTATGAATAACGGCCGGGAGGGCAGCGCAGCTCTGTGACTGATACCGCACTCAACTTTGTCAGTTCAAACAGCCCTTTTTTATATGTTCATGACACCTTGAATGTGTCTTATCACTTGTCATGCATTTTGATTTAAGCGCCTGCTTGGTACATTGTATATCTACCTACGTTAGCATAAAGTCACATTTCTCCTTGAGAAAACATCTAATTATGCATTTACAGAAATGCGAAGGTTACACATCTGTCATGAGCACTGTAGGAGGCTGGCCTTGCTTATAGTGGGTACCTTGTGGTACTTACACCTTGCGCCAGGTCCAGTTATCCCTTATTAGTAGAATAGAGGTGTTTCTAGTAGCTTAGGCTGTTAGAGGTAGCTATGGCAAAGCAGCTTAGGCTGAACTAGGAGACATGCAAAGCTCCTAATATACCACTTATATCATATAGCACAATAGCACAAGAAAACACAATACTCAGAGTTACTCAAAATAAAGGTACTTTATTTTAGTGACAATATGCCAAAAGTATATCAGAGGATACCCTCACTTAGGAGGTAAGTAATATACACACATTATATGTACACAAACCAAAATCAGGTAACAGTTGGAAAAGTAGTGCAAACAATGTAGAATCACAATAGAATGCAATAGGTAGACATAGGCCTAGGGGCAACACAAACCATATACTCCAAAAGTGGAATGCGAATCACAAATGGACCCCAGGCCTATGGGAGGTTGTAGAGGGGCACTGGAACTGTGAGAAAACAGTAAGGGTGTCCAAAATACCACACCCCAAGACCCTGAAAAGTAGGAGTAAAGTTACCCTACTACCCCAGAAAGACAGTATAGTCGAGATAGGGGATTCTGCAATAACCACAACTGCTACCAAAGCACTGAAGATGGATTCCTGGACCTGAGGACCTGTAAAAGAAGGGGACCAAGTCCAGGAGTCATGCAAGTGTCCGGGGGGGCAGGAGCACACTAAACCCCGGATGAAGGTGCAAAAGGGCTGCCTCTGGGTGGAAGAAGTCAAAGATTTGGCAACAACGGAAGGTGCCACGAACTTCTCCTTTGGTCAGAAGATGTCCCACGGCGTGCTGGAGGATGCAGGAGTATTTTCACGCAGAAATATCGCAAATAAACCTTGCTAGCTACAAGAGTCACAGTTGAGGATTTTGGGTGCTGCTGGGGCCCAGGAAGGACCAGCATGTCGCCCCTTGGAGGAGGAGACAGAGGGGTTGCTCAGCAACTCAGAGAGCCCCCACAAAAGCAGGCAGCACTGGCAGAAGTACCAGAACAGGCACTTAGAAGACCTGAGGACAGAAGTCGACTCAGAGTCACAAAGGAGGGTCCCACGACGTCGGAGTCCAACTCAGCAAGTTGGGCAATGCAGGACGGAGTGCTGGGGACCCAGGCTAGGCTGTGCACAAAGGAAGTCCTGGAAAAGTGCACAGAAGCCGGAGCAGCTGCAAATCATGCAGTACATAGGTTTGCTGTCTGGCGTGGGGAGGCAAGGACTTACCTCCACCAAATTTGGACAGAAGGGCCACTGGACTGTGGGAGACACTTGGACCCAGCTCCTGTGTTCCAGGGACCATGCTCGTCAGGATGAGAGGGGAACCAGAGGACCGGTGATGCAGAGGTTTGTTGCCTGCGTTGGCAGGGGGAAGATTCTGTTGACCCACAGGAGATTTCTTCTTGGCTTCCAGCGCAGGGTGAAGGCAGACAGCCCTCAGAGCATGCACCACCAGGTAACAGTTGAGAAAACCGGAAGGATGAGGCGCTACAATGTTGCTGGTAGTCGTCTTGCTACTTTGTTGCGGTTTTGCAGGCGTCCTTGAGCAGTCAGCGGTCGATCCTTGGCAGAAGTCGAAGAGGGAAGTGCAGAGGAACTCTGGTGAGCTC
The DNA here is from genome assembly GCF_031143425.1 of Pleurodeles waltl. Taxonomy (NCBI): domain Eukaryota; kingdom Metazoa; phylum Chordata; class Amphibia; order Caudata; family Salamandridae; genus Pleurodeles; species Pleurodeles waltl. Next base: position 975,817,490 of record NC_090443.1, read on the forward strand.
TTGCATTCGTTATCTGAGGAATAGCCCAGAGGAGAGACCCTAAATAGCCCAAAAAGGAGGACTGGCTACTGAGACAGGAGGCTTGTCTACTGAGAGAGGTAAGCACCTATCAGGAGGGGTCTCTGACGTCACCTGCTGGCACTGGCCAGTCAGAGCTGTCCATTGTGCCCCAACACCTCTGAATCCAAGATGGCAGAGGGCTGAGACACACTGGAGGAGCTCTGGGCACCTCCCCTGGGAGGTGCTGGTCAGGGGAGTGGTCACTCCCCTTTCCTTTGTCCAGTTTCACGGCAGAGCAGGGCTGGGTATCCCTGAACCGGTGTAGACTGGCTTATGCAGAGATGGGCACCATATTTGCCCATCAAAGCATTTCCAGAGGCTGGGGGAGGCTACTCCTCCCCAGCCCTTCACACCCATTCCCAAAGGGAGAGGGTGTAACACCCTCTCTCAGAGGAAATTCTTTGTTCTGCCTTCCTGGGACCAGGCTGCCCAGGCCCCAGGGGGGCAGAAGCCTGTGTGAGGGGTTGGCAGCAGCAGCAGATGCAGTGGAGACCATGGAAAGGCAGTTTGGCAGTACCCGGGTTCTGTGCTAGAGACCCGGGGATGCATGGAATTGTCACCCCAATACCAGAATGGTATTGGGGTGACAATTCCATGATCCCAGACATGTTACATGGCCATGTTCGGAGTTACCATTGTGACGCTACATATAGGTAGTGACCTATATGTAGTGCACACGTGTAATGGTGTCCCCACACTCACAAAGTCTGGGGAATTTGCCCTGAATAATGTGGGACACCTTGGCTAGTGCCAGGGTGCCCACACACTAAGTAACTTGGCACCTAACCTTCACCAAGTGAGGGTTAGACATATAGGTGACTTATAAGTTACTTATGTGCAGTGAAAATGGCTGTGAAATAACGTGGACGTTATTTCACTCAGGCTGCAGTGGCAGTCCTGTGTAAGAATTGTCAGAGCTCCCTATGGGTGGCAAGAAAAATGCTGCAGCCCATAGGGATCTCCTGGAACCCCAATACCCTGGGTACCTAGGTACCATTTACAAGGGAATTATAAGGGTGTTCCAGTGTGGCAATGAGAATTGGTAAAATTAGTCACTAGCCTGCCCTTTTAGCCCTTCTCGAAATCTCCCTAAATGATCTTTCCATTTAAATTTTTCCCTCCTCTGATAATTTTTCATTTTTCTCAATTTATTCACATAATACAATTTATATATCTCCCCATGTTCCAAATAGACAAATCACAATAATCAATATTACTTGTGCTATTTTCAAAATTATCTCTTTCCCTAAGTTGCCAAACCAATTCCTCACAGAAGCAAAACCCTTGCCAAATTTTTCCAAAACTCCAGGTTCTTTCAGTTCATTTAAATCAGTGCTCTCATTAGTTAGATTGTTACTTAAGCTTCTAATCGCGTCACTATTATTAGGTATAAAGTTACAACAATGTTGCGAGTTCAGCATTTTACAGACTCTGCCCTCCTTTGCTAAAAAGATGTCTAGCGCAAGTCAGTTCTGAAGAGTCATGGATCTTACCACAGCCATTTCTATATCCATTAGTATCATGGCTCCTGAAAATTTTGTCAGCATGTTATCCACAATAGTAGAAAACGTTCGAATTTTTACTGCATTCAGAATAACTCCTATTGAAGGAATCATTGCTCCAAAAATACCTCCCATTATGCCAGAGGAAGATTCTCGCTTTAGTCTGACATGATGTAATTCATTCCGTTTAGGTACTTTATTCAGGTTCTCAAGTTGAAAAATCTTTGGGAAAACTATTCCCAAATAACATGTGCCATATCATTCTCTTGAAAGATGGTAATACGCATTTTGTGCACAGATGTAATATGGTTCTGGAATTGCTGGGTCTTGTCCATTAAACATAAATGCCTACTTACTTTGAACCAAAAACACATGTCTACATTCACTTGTTCCCACAAACAACGTATCAGTTCTAGATTTAGGCCTATATATATGCAAAGCTTCCCTCTGTGTTGTGCATCTAAAGCTAATTTCTCTTGCGTCTTTATGTTGCTGAATGCATGATCATTTCTAAATGTTCTTTTCTCTAAGCCATTTTCTAATTTCTCTTTTAATACTTTTCTCCTATCATCTGTCTGATCTAAGAAGCTCTTATCTAAAGGTGTAAGCAAGCATGTCAGGTTGTTCCTGTGCACATAAGCCATGCCAAATGTTAATGTAGGTTCAAAGAATCCTCTCACTAACTCTGTATTATTTTCTTTTGCTACTCCACTCGGGTACTTAATTATAGGAACAAACGCAACACTACATCTTAGTTAGAGTAGCAATATTCAATATACTCCTGGTTACAGAATCTTGTTAGTAAAAGACTACAGCTTATTCCATACATAAGAGGCAAACTATGGTAACTCCTTCCTCGACTGATGAAGAAATCTACGTGCCCACATAACATTCTCTTGCATTCATTGTCTCAACACACTCACGCAAAAGGCGATTGAAAACAGAAGAAAGATCTCCTTGGTTGTTGTCTACATGAAAGTATTTCTCATCTAGCCTAATCCTCTCTACGGCTGTAAGTGTGGTAGCTGTTCCTGAAGCAGTGGTATGGTTGGCCACAATCTTGTCAAGCAACGTTATACTTACAATCAACACCAAGCATTCTATCATAAACGCAATTACCAAACCAATACCTATGTATTTATAGCACTTTCTGTTCCTACACTGTTGATTTTGGTTACTCATGATCTGTGAAGAATCAGAAAGTAGAAGAGAAAAATAAAAGCTATGCAGCAAAAGTAAAAAACAAAACTTTCAATCTTCTTTTTGGGTTATTTACAGCTTTCAGTCTTTCTTCCAAGACTCCTTTTCATTGAAAATAGGTAGTTTATCAAAATCGGTTTAGCAGCTCCATCAAATCAGGTTATTTTCAAAAAGTCTCTTCCAGTTACTTTCAATAGTCTCTTTTCTTTTCTCAGTTTACAGTTTTACGCAAATTAGTTCATTGACCTTCTTCATGTGCCAAAATATTGGCCTGAAATTTCTTGATCAAAATAAAAAGATAAAAATTCATTCTGCCATTCACTTGTTACAAACACCCATTCAGGACCCGCGTACCTTCGATTTACAATTTATTTTCTTTTTAATCTGCGATCTCCACTTAATTCTTCATCGCTCAAATCTTCTTTTCTTGCTGTGTCTACTTCCTCCTCAATTGTTGTCACTGTAATTGCTTCTTTCGTCTTTGGTTGTGATTTTGGCCATGTATCTGTTTTGCTTTTCACTAATCACTGAGCTGGAATACTCATACACTGACAAAAAATCTATGGAGTGCACTTCTTAGTCCAAAGAAGACATTTATTATTTCACTACGCAAGGTTCCTAAAAGGAGATTAACGTGTTGAAAGCACACGTTTAAAAATCGTCACAACAATGAAATGAAAACATACACAACTGATTCTCCACTGCAATATACACAGCAAATGTATGTAATTTATGTAGCTATATTATAATGCAAGGCAAATAATTAATAAATTAGGGCCTGTCAGGTGCATCATCTTTCTCCTGCCAGCAAGCCGATGATTCCATTCGACTGCAAAAGAGAAGAGAGATCTCTACCCTCACAGGAAGTCTATAGAAGTGTGGCACAGTGGTTAGAGTGACAGACCCTGATGCAGAGATCTGGTCTGGGACCAGGGTTCAATTCCCACCTCAGTGGGTCTTGGGCTCAATTCCCTTGGACCAGATAATTCTCACCTTGGTGCCTAATCTAATTGATGGGTCCCACTCTGTAACTCTGGGCAATAGCTTGCTTAATCTCCACAACAGCCCTCACAGTGCTTGGATGCCTGGCTTCACCCTGGGGCTGTCCAGGAGTGGGCGCCTCACAGGGAAAAGCCAGGAGGGGTTCCACAGTGGTATGCGTACAGTGCCTTGAGACCCTAACGGGTGAGTAGTGTGCTATACAAGTGCAAAGTTTACAGTTTTATCCGACGTCTGAATCCTGATTGAGGTCTCTGAATCTCCTACTGTCGAACTGGGTCACTTTTATATCTTAGAAAAAATCAAAGAAGGAGCTTTAAGGAAAAACCCCTCCTGTTGGGCAAGGCGTATTCATACATGCTGGCTAGTTTAGGTATGCCTTGAAAATAACACATTGGGATTTGGCCACAATCCCAAGATGTCAAGTCAAGGCAAGGCCGTTTCCTGCCGTCTGAGTGCATTCTTATCAGCCAAAGCCCTTGGTGGGAATTGATACGAGAACAAGACAGAATGCACAGTTTACAAAGAGGAAAATTACGAGCAGCCTTTAACATGGCAGTGTCTAATGCTACGATAAAGTCAATAGGCAGAATGAAGCCAAGGCTAAACTGAATACGGAAAGGAGTCTGTAACTGGTGAACACTGGACAGCTAAACCAGGTGCAAAGTGGTGCAACACGACGTCAGTGGTCAAAACACACATTTCACTACATTCCGCCCTTTTGACCAATGACTTGTGTAAACTACAGATTGAAAATCAACTTCTCTATTATCTATTTTAGTTTTTCTTTTAAAAAAACATTACAAGCAAATCAGGTATGCATTGTACACAGCAACATAATGAAATAATAAAAACAATCACTATAAAGCAATGGAAGTGGATTAACGTGTTGATCTCATAAACAGTTAAACCAGACACACTTACAATGAAAAGACTGAAGCTTATATATTCTGATTGGGATAATAATTAATTGAATAGTGTCTCTAGGAAAACAAGTTGGTATAGAATTAGATGGAAACATCATGAGTCCTAATCATGTAAAGGTACATGGTCCATCTGTAATGTTTGATGGAACGTTAGTAAAAATGAGGTTCCCATACAAGAATAGTCAGCCAACTGGCAACTTAAACATACTTAATGAGACTGGCAGCAGTCATCAGGTGATAACAAGCCATGTATTAGTTCAAGTGGGAATGTAATCAAACAGGTTGACAGAACATCCATGGTACTTTGCATTGTTCCCATGCAGAACTTTGATCTGTGAAGCACAATTAGCACTAAATGGATCCATAGGTTTTGCACTTTGAAAGCAGCAAAAACGTGGCACAATGGTTGATCAATCAGGTTGAAGTTGGGGGCACTGTCCCTCCCCTGACCCCCCACGCAAACGCCCAAAGGGAGGCAACACAGCACACTCATGGTCAGTGGCAAGTCATAGTATGATCTGTAAAAGAAACAAGTATGATTCTTCTTGCAAATAACATTTGTCATCTGAAATGTGCTTCCATTTTTCCTTTCCTTGTTTTATAATCAGCAGGACATTAAAATGGGGCCCTCTGTCATAATGTCTGCAGGTACTGGAGGGCCATTTGGGGATTCCATCCACACCTTAGCATCAGGGTTTTTGTCAGTTGAACTAAAAATTCCCTTTCCTTGCACTGTCAGAATGGCTGGGGCAGTCCCCTTCTCCACCAATCCTACATACACTGAACTTATGACAAGTTGGGCAATTCTGTCTCCAATCTGTATGAATAAATCAGCATCTCCACTATTTAACAGAATAGCTTTGATTTCTATTTGTCCTGGTAACTTTCCTCTCTCCAATTTACCTTTGACTGTTTGTTAGACAGATCTCTGTTGTGTGTGCTGACAAATAGGAGATTGCAAAATCACAGTTTTATCAAATCCAGGGGAATGTGCATTCCTCTAATCTCTGCCCACCTGTAAGTGGCTTTTAATCCCAGGTGTCCACTTTTCTGGTGCGCCCATTTAGCTATCCCCACCAAGTCAGAATTCTGGGTCGTCACTTCTGCCTCAGAAATTTTGGCTTTGTCGTCTGCAAGGGAATTGAACCAGCGTTCTAGTGAGGCAATCGGACAATAAGCATCTATGACTTTACTCTGTTCTAACATTTGTAAAATTTCCTGCTACCACTCTTTGCCCCACGCATCCTCTGAGTGAGTGAACCAGTTTTGTGCATGCCATGTAGGAAGCCAAGTGGCTAACTCATTGGCAGTGGACCAAGAATCATGGTAAGTATGACAAGTCCCAAGCAGCTCTTGCTTTAGAGCCTGATACACAGCATACAACTCCGCATATTGGCTACTTTTTCCTTCTCCTGTGGTGGCCAACAACTTTTTAGTAACTGGATTGTGTGACACTGCTTTCCAATGTCTTTTGGTGCCCAAGAATTTAAATGAACCATTAGTGAACCAAGCATTCCTTCTATCCTCAGGGGACAAGGATTCAAATGGCACACCCCATCTCAATGGTGACTCTTTTGCCTGTGGTACCTCCTGCACCCTCTCCTCATCCAGTACAGGGGCTTGTGACACCTGTTCATTAGGGTTGCATGCCTGCCGGTCCTACTCGAGCCCTGTCTTGTATGTACCATTTCCAGCGTATGATACTAGCCTCTTGTGCATGTCCTATATGGTGAGATTTAGGTGAACTCATCACCCACTGCATGGTTAGTATTTCAGGTCTCAGAATTATATTATCACCTAGTGTTATTTGCTCAGTAGCCACTAGAGCCGAATAACAGGCCAAAAGCTGTTTTTCAAAAGGAGTATAGCGCTCCCCAGAGTCAGCTAGTTTTCTAGTCCAAAACCTCAGGGGAATCCTCGTCCTCCCTTGTTTTTGCCACATACTCCAATTTGCATATTGTAAATGAACAGTTACATGTAACTCAATGTCTCCCTCCTGCACTGGTCACAAATATAAAGTCTGTTGAATGATTTAATTTACAAAATCAAAAGCATACTGCTGCTCTTCATCCCATTCAAACTCATGTTTTTTTCTTGTTACTTTGTACCAAAGGGTTAAGATTGTACTCAGATGAGGGTCATGCAGTTTCCAAAAATCAAACAATCCCATGATAATATGATCCTCATTACAACCCTGGTGGTAGGTGTTAAAGCGGTGGTAATACCGCCAACAGGCCGGCGGTAAAAAAATAGAATCATGACCATGGCGGAAACCACCAACACAGACAGCTACTTTAACACTCCGACTGCCACGGCGATAGCAAGAAACCGCCAACAGACAGGCAGAAGACAATGTACTGCCCACATTATTACAACCCGCCCATCCGCCAGATTTTCCGGGGTGTACCAACGCCATCAAAAGTAGGGTGGAAACAGTACTTTGAAGGAAAACCACTCACCTCTCGACACTCAAGGAAGAACCAGGACGCCATGGAGCCCGAACTGCAGGTCCTCCCCATGCTGGTGTATCTTCTCATATACCAGGAGCACCAACGCCGGCAACGACGATCACGGTGAGTACTGCACCTAGCACACAGGGGAGGGGATGAGGAAAAAGTGAGTGACATACACACGCAACACACAACACCACCACCCCCACTCTCACCCCCAACACCACACACAAAAACACATGCAACAACATCACATAAACACCCCGTAACCCACAGGAATAACGCAAGGACAAAAGGAATGGAGTCAAATTAGTGTAATATTAGAAATCCATACATAAATTAATGAACAGTATGTACAGTATATACAATATATACAACATGAGGGACAATGTCCTCACAAAAATAGGCTGTGGCCCACTGGGCCATAACACATAGGCCAAGCCCACACTTGATTCCTGCCTCAAAATGGAAAGAACACTGCAGGGGCATCAGTTTGAAAACACACAGGCACCTCAGGGGGACAGGGGTGCACCTCACCCGGAAGATGGTACAACGTCACTGGTCCAGGAGGGGGCTACATTCCCACTGCTTGGCCCTGGGGAGTACAAAGCCACAGACTCTCTAATGGGTGGTTTGCCCACTGCTTGGTCCTGGGGAGTGCAAAGCCACAGTCTCTCTAGTGGGTGGTTTGCCCACTGCTTGGTCCTGGGGAGTGCAAAGCCACAGTCTCTCAAGTGGTTGGCTCCTCCACTGGTTCTGGAGGGGGCTTTGTGCCTTGTGTGCTTCATCCTGCCAAGGATAGGGTGAGTGGACGCCTCCTTTCACTGGTTCTGGAGGGGGCTTTGTGCCCTGTGTGCTTCATCCTGTCAAGGATAGGGTGAGTGGATGCCTTCTTCCACTGGTTCTGGAGGGGGCTTTGTGCCCAGTGTGCTTCTTCTTGGCAAGGAGGGGCTGAGTGGATGCCTTCTTCCTCTGGTTCTGGAGGGGGCTTTGTGCCCCGTGTGCTTCTTCCTGGCAAGGAGGGTCTGAGGGGATGCCATCTTCCACTGGTTCTGGAGGGGGCTTTGTGCCCTGTGTGCTTCATCCTGCCAAGGATAGGGTGAGTGGATGCCTTCTTCCACTGGTTCTGGAGGGGGCTTTGTGCCCAGTGTGCTTCTTCCTGGCAAGGAGGGGCTGAGTGGATGCCTTCTTCGTCTGGTTGTGGAGGGGGCTTTGTGCCCAGTGTGCTTCTTCCTGGCAAGGAGGGGCAGAGTGGATGCCGTCTTCCACTGGTTCTGGAGGGGGCTTTGTGTCCTGTGTGCTTCTTCCTGGCAAGGATAGGCTGAGTAGATGCCTTCTTCCACTGGTTCTGGAGGGGGCTTTGTGCCCAGTGATGCAACACTTTGGGGAGTGCAGGTCACAGTCACTCACCTGGGTGTCAGAGCCATGAGATTTGCAGTGGCCAGAATGCATGATAGGCCATGGAGGCAGGGCTCCACTCTATCCGCTGGCGGCTATGGCTGCACAGTGGAGGTAGTGGTGGTGGTGCTGGTGGGGGTGCTGCCAGTGGGGGGGAGGCTCCAGCCCTTCCCCTGCAGCCTCGGATGGCTGCCCACTGGGGCTGCTGCTGCTGGCAGTGGTGCCACTTTCAGCGGTGCAGGTGGCTGTACAGGTGGCGGTGCTTGCGGCGGGGCTGGCGGCGGTGCAGGTGGCTGTGCTGGCCCCGGTGCAGGTGCCGGTGCTGCCAGTGGTGGGGGAGGCTACAGACCTTCCCCTGCAGCCTCGGACGGCTGCCCACTGGGGCTGCTGCTGCTGGCAGCGGGGCCACTTTCAGAGGTGCAGGTGGCGGTGCTTGCGGCTGGGCTAGTGGCGGTGCACGTGGTGGTGCTGGCCGCGGTGCAGGTGCCGGTGCTCCCAGTGGTGGGGAGAGGCTCCAGCCCTTCCCCTGCAGCGTCAGACGGCTGCCCACTGGGGCTGCTGCTGCTGACAGTAGTGATGCTTGCGGCGGCGCAGGAGGTGGTGCAGGTGGCGGTGCTTGCGGCAGTGCAGGTGGCGGTGCTGGCCGCGGTGCAGGTGGTGGTGCTGGCAGTTGTGCTGGTAGCCACCAGGCCTTCACCTGCAGCCTCGGACGGCAGAAGTGCCTTGGCTGCTGTTCTGTGCCCCTTAGCAGATGGTGGTGTCACCTTGGGTCTGGCAGCTGGGGCTGTGACGTGGCCTTGCAGGGTGGTTGTGGCTTCTTCTCCTTGCTGGATGCTGTCCCCTTCTTGACCTTGCCAGGTGGTGGAATCTTCTTGGCCTTGGCAGGGGTTGGTGTTACACTGGCTGGGCTGACGGGTGCCCCCCTAGAGCCTCTGACAGCTGCAGAAACCACAGCAGACGTGGAGTTGGTGGCTGAGGTGCTGGGCTGGGTTCTGGGCACCATGGCCCGAGGTGAAGGATGGCGGGGTAGGGAAGAGGTCAATGTTGGCTAGGAAAAGCTTCTTAGGGACATTGGGGCAGGAAGAGGGTCAAGGTTTGGGAGTGGAGGCAGAGGGAGTGGTTGTAGGTGGTGTCCGTCTGCTATGTTTGGGTGCAGTTGCATGAGCTGGATGCTGTTGTGAGGTGGATGGCTGTTGAGTGGGTGTGTGCTTGCGTTTGTGTACTTTGGAAGGAGGGGGCACAGACACAGTGGGAAAGGACACAGGGGACGTGTGCATGGATATGGGGGTGGTGACTGCCAGTGGGGGGGGTGTAGTGATGGGCGTGCTGGTGATGGAGGTAGTGGATGAGGATGCAGTGCATGCAGGTGTGAGTGGAGACGCTGCTGGGAGGGAGGTGGACGAGGAGGAGGAGGGGGACACAGTGGAGGCAGTGAATGTTGGTGTGTCTGCATGGGAATGGTGCTTGTGTGAGTGCCTGTGAGATGAAGTGTGGTGCTTGTGTTTGCCTGAGCCACTTCTGTGTGTTGATTTGGTTGAATGCTGGTCTGAACGTGTGCTTGGGATAGGCTGGGGTTGAGGGGATTCAGACTGGATAGAGGAAGTTGGAGGGGGAAGGCTGGGGACAGGGACAATGGCTGCCACCAGTGCGGATGCCAGAGCCTTAAATGCTCTCTGTTGGGCTGCCACGCCAGAGTGAATGCCCTCCAGGTATGCATTTGTTTGTTGCAAATGCCTCTCGACACCCTGGATGGCATTCAGTATGGTTGACTGCCCAACAGTGAGGGATCTCACGGAGGGCAGTAGGGCTGACTGGGGCAGGGCCTGAGGTGCCTGGGGCGAAGGAGCTGCCCACCCTCCTGCGTGAGCGGACACGGGAAACACGCTGAGGGGCTGCTGGGAGGGCGGTGCTAGTAGGGGAGGTGGCGGCTGTACCTGTTGTTGGGGTGGGCATAGAGATGTCTGCCACCGCCAGGGAGCTTCCATCGGAGGAGGAGTCGCTGTCTGTAGTGTCCCCTCCTGTCTCCGTCGTGGTGCTCCCCTCGCCCTCCGTCCCACTGGTGCCCTCACCCTCGGTGGATTCAGCCTCCAGGTTCATGTGGGTTGCAGCTCCCTCCGTCGCCGGTGCCTCTGCTCCTCCGCCAGATGATGTTAATGCACACAAGGACAGGGTGACAAAACAAAAAGGGGCGGAGAGACAGAGGATACACTTCCTCACTGCCAGCAACGACACTACCGTTAGCGTACACAACACACAGGGAGCAGCCCTATGCACTAGGCCACGCACTACCAGTTACAAAGATAGCCACCAGCCCATGGGGTACATAGCATAATGCCATCAGCTGTACATCTAAAACAAACAGGGCCCTGCCCAGTAGTAGATGCTCACTAACACCATCGGGGTTGGAGTGCTTCAGAGCCTGACCAACTTGGGACCTACCCTGACTTGTTCGCCCTGGCGTAGCGGCACCCAAAGTCCACATCCCCGACCCAGGTAAAACCTTAACACGCGCAAATTCATGACTCTGAATCTGTACTCACCCCCTTGTGGCAGCTGTGATGGCCTCAAGTGTCCGTCCAACTCCGGATAGGCCTCCACCAGGATGTGGAACATCAGGGGGGTCAGGGTACGACGGGCACCCCTTCCTCGTTTGGAGGCCAGCCCCAGCTGGGCCTCCGCCCGCTTCCTTGCCCAGCGGCGCAGGTCCCCCCAACGTTTGCGGCAGTGGGTGCTCTGCCTGTCAAAGACCCCCAGGGTCCGCACCTCCTTGGCGATGGCACGCCAAATACCCTTTTTCTGGTGCGTACTGTCACTTCCTGGAACCCATAGGGCCTAATGTTAACCAATGCGGCGGTCATCGACCGCCGACCGCTACTGCGCACAACGCCAGCGAAATTACCTCATTTCCACTTGTTTCTCCTCACACAGGTCAGGCAGCCGCCATTTCAGGGGGGCACAGGCCATGGCACCTAACTGCGTCACAGCAGACATTGGCGAATCAACTGACTCTTGAAATCACATACTGTTTCTGTAAAGGAAGAGATGTATCATTATTTCAACATATGTGTGAATATGACCCTCTGCTCACTGTTTTTCTTCCTAGACTTCAACCGCTGAGGATTAATATGAGATGGAGACATCCTTCCATGTACAGACTTCTGGTGGACCTGGCGACAATGGAGGACAGGCACATTATCCTAACCTACAGACTTGATAGTGCCACAATCCAAGAACTGTGTGTCCAATTGGAGCCAGACCTGATTTCAGCTATCCGCCAGCCTACAGGTACCCCACTTCTAGTGCAGGTCCTGTCAGTGCTCCATTTCCTGGTGTCGCGTAGGCTCTCATTATCCTAATGAGACTACTGGATTTTTAGCTGCAAGATCGTTCACAGTGTGGGGGACTGATTCTGACCCACGGTGGATGACACTTGTCACTCTAAATCCAGGTTTTGCTCCGGCTACCTAGCAGTGCCTCATCTCTCCCAAATGGTAGAGACAATTGGGCAGCCAAGCGCATGACATATTAATACTTCTCAGGGAAGTTGTGGTTACTCAGGTCACAACCGGTTCTCTCATACACAGTGCGGTCTCATATATAAATGACAGTAGAAGCAGTATAAGTTTTAAAGATTGGTTTACTAAAATGACTGCATTTTAGATAGCAAAGCGTGAGCTGCAATAACCAGAACAACACAACACAGTAATATTAAAATAGTAACGATGAGAGTGAAGCACAAGAATAAAGCTATCATAGTGCCGCTAGATTATTCTCTCTCTAAATTATGTTTTTGAGCACAGTATCTTAAGCTCAAAGCCTGCCTTTCAGGTTCCCCCCGGAGGACATCGACCCTCATACCTGAGCAAAGGCCTGTAATCTGCATCAGCATCTGCAACGGGGCATTCAGCATACAGTTGTGGGTCCCTGGCTGTAATCTCCCTCTTGACGTGTACTAGGACTAGAAAGTGTTTTTATAACTAGCACACAGATGTTCTAAGAAAATGTCCCTATGTAAGGATGTGTATTTTCTACGAATACTGGAGACTAAACTTCTACCACGTTTACCGGCAATGTACCAGCCTTGACTGAACTAAGCTAAAACAGTGTGATAGAAGAAATTAAAATGACCGTAAAAATTGGTTATTGTAAAATAACAGTGCGAAGCTGAATAAAATATATCCAAGCCAAAATGCACAGCGGCCTAGTATATAAAACAAACGTGCATGAAGCTATATTGAAAATGGCTACACTACACCCTCCCCTTGTTGGTAGAAAGTGGTTTAATCCAAAGCTAAAATGCCCTAAGCTAAAATATATTTAAAACCCTACTTAATTCTGACAAGTCAAGAGGACACACAAGCTTACTACTCGGTAATTTAAAAATGAGCATGCGGTCAAGAGCCGAATTCAAAGAAAAATTTCAATTTAGGACAGTTCCAAATCAAGCATCAGTCATGGAAAGCAGGAGGTCCTCCAATTCGGCAGATGACAAAACTGGTAAATCCACGCCAAAAACCACTAAGGAGCAGGTGTGTTCCAGAGCCCCAGTGTCAACCAAGTCGGCATCCCGTGTGGTGCCTATCAACGAGTTAATGGTAACTTCCTCCAGGAAAAGTAGCTCATAATCAGCTTCTCTGAGCAAACGCAACCACAGCGCGCATGTCTGGTAATGAACCCTCAACGAGAACATCAACAGATCAGCATCAATCACTGAGGGACGTCGCTGTGAAAGACAAACTTCCAGTGCATGTTCAAAAGAGCACCAACGGCACTGAAACACGGGCTACACACAATCCAAAACCGGTCTGAATGACAGAGACCAGTCACACCCCAAATGTTCCAGGAGTGTTGCTCCAAACTGCTGCATCATGCGTTCACGACACAGCTGCGCTGATGGGAGCACCTTCATTTGTCCTTGTTGCAGCAGGACAGCCATTGCAGAAAAACAACAGCAACAGCAAAATGCCCGCTAATAAAGCCAAAGTTATTGGAAATCCCCCAAAAATGCTTCCGAAAATTGAGTGAATAGCCGAAGGTATCAAACCGAATATAGAGAAAAAGGTGTGAACAAAACCAATACCAACAGCTTTGAAAAAATGTGCTAATCCAGTCGTGCTGGACGCATTAAATATACGTTCCACGAGTTCACCAAAATGCCTCGGAAAGTTCGTATTTAACAGGGACTCTATTTCTGCCGACGACCTTGCCACTTGAAGTGCGTAGGTCTCGCGTGCAGATTTAAGGGCCACATGCTTCTGAAACAATAAAGCCTTCAGTCTAATTAACTTGTCAAAATTCACCTTGGAAGTAGCAATGTGAGGCCATATATCAGCTACCTCCCTAAATTTAGTGGGGGGAAACAACACGTTCCCGCAGCATGTAAAGACCTTAGAGACCTAAACAACATAAACTATTCCGGCCCGCATGCCACAACAGTCTTCACTATTGAGGAGGACTTAGCTGCCATTTAAAAGCACCTGGAATGTGCGTTTAATCAAGGGGACTGGAACTCCCTTCAGATAGCAAGCCAAGTTCGCAACCGAGGAATTACACGCCCCATGCAAGGACAGCTGCTTACAAATCATCGAATGGCTGACTGATGTCTCGCATTCCCTACCGCTAAGAAAGACCTCTTTCATGCCATTGAGGCATTTGTACAAGAAGGGAAGCTCCCACACCTCATGGATGCAACTATCTCCCAACTTTTCATATCTGCCTACCGGAACATGTTTCAAACAAGAAGTGAATTGTAATGTAGAAATAGGCAGATTAATAACCCCGTGTATCAACCACTCTGCTGAAGGAATCTCGGCCACGGTAAAAGGCAGTCTTTCTATCTTTTCAATGTTAAGCATGACATAAGTCGCCTCCTTTTTAGCCATTAGTTGTTGTTGTCGCGTCAAATTAAAGGAAAAAAATATTTCCCTGGCACTGATGTGCTGCAACGGATCCGACCTGCCTTCAATGCCTGAAGTGTCCAACCCAACTGCATAATGGACCTGGTCCGACTCTGTCCATGATAGAAATAAGACATATCAGGTCGTATAATGTCTATGTCAGAAGAAACAATGTTGTTAATTGTATATATCCGGTCGGACAAGTTGTGAATACCATTATCCACAAAAGCTAAAGCCATTTTCAAATTTTCCTGATCTATCTACAGTAACTGTGCTGCAGCCTCTTGTTGGGAAAGTTTCCATATTTCATTGTATACCTCATACAAGAAACGCTTCTTACGTGGTATCTTTGGGCCTGACAAGAAATATTGTAAGTCAGTGTTGTTAAACAGGAGACTGAGGTGTGTCTTAACTGCGTCTACTGAGGATGATTTTAGCCACTGTTGGCACAATTTTCCTACACTATGGGGGTTATTCTAACTTTGGAGGAGGTGTTAATCCGTCCCAAAAGTGACGGAAAAGTGACGGATTTACCACCAGCCGTATTACGAGTCCATTATATCCTATGGAACTCGTAATACGGCTGGTGGTATATCCGTCACTTTACCGTCACTTTTGGGACGGATTAACACTCCTCCAAAGTTAGAATAACCCCCTATATGTTGTAATTATGTCAGCATGTTCTGGTGATATATAACGAGGGTCTGACCTACTCGTTCGGAAACCCCCGGAGGAGGTGACAAAACATTGATGACACTCGTTGGTATCTATTGGCCACAATAACCACACACCTGGACGTGTCAGTGAAGCATTAAACGTACCATTCTGGACCCACTCATTGAGCTCATTTATAGTTGCATTTGTGTACTTTTGCCAGTTATCAAATTTTTCAGGGGCAGGTATACTGGGCATATTTAATTCCCAAATTGTGGCTAAGCTGAAACAACTTGTTTGTTGTACTGTTTCATTTAAAAAGATCATTTGAACAGGGATGAGACATGCTCTAAACAATGTTTCTCTACCCTTAGTCTGCCAATTTTTTGTTCCCCAAACACTTTTCAAATCAACATATTTTGACCAATATTCATAACCTTCAATTGATAACCGGGAAACAAAAGAGTCCGAATATATACATTTCGTGTTGGTCAATAACATATGTATATCCTTAGTAGGAGTTACCTTAAAATAATATGACTCAGCATTTTTTTGATGATGCCCAGAAAAATACACAAACTTTTCAGAATAAGTTTTTGAATTCCCTTGCGGGGGAGTTGGGCAATTTTCCCATTCTGTATAATTAAATATCATTTTTGGACTGCTCGCTTTATGTATGAAGTGGTGCCCATAATAATTATAGCAAAACATGTCACCATAATTTTCTTTAAACTGGTAAACATCTTCGTTTTCATAGACATTATAATATTGCAATTCTGTCATCATAGAATCAACTGTTTTCACATCCCAATCATCAGATACAATGCCTGGTATGACTATATTGTTCATTGATAATTTAAACACATACAGTACTTGAATAATTTTAGTGGGACCATATATATCAAACATTACTTTGTCCTACACAATCCCATCAGGAATTGGTACTGCAGAAATGTTCACAAAAGACAAGTCTCTTCGAATCTTATGTGATGAAAAATGTGGTTTCAAAACCTCCTCCACCTGTTCAACCTCTGATCTCTCGGGAAGAAAATGACCATGTATTAACAAGAAAAAGGTAATGACCAATCCAAAGCAAAAAGGCTAGGACAGTCAAGGAAAGCCATACATAGTTCCATGGAAAAAAAAAATATGTTTCTTTAAGCCAATGTATTAGCTTACGTGTACCTGACAAGAGGCAAAGAGGCAAACGAGTCCAATAGACCATCGCTGTAGTCGGCAAAATAACCAGAGGCTGTTCTTGCAAATGATGTAGCCGTGGGCAACGGTGGAGTTGGTGTTTCCTGAGGTGGTACACTGTAGACAGCAACATCCGTCTAGCTTGTAGTCATAGTGACTTGATCAAATGTTTCTAAATTGCTTGTTGTTAGTGGAACTAATGCAAGATCATCATCCACCCTCCCCAAGCTCGGAGAGGTATCAGTGTTGGTATAAACAACTTGAAGCGGAACTTCTTCTCCAGTAGTGAGAAGGATTCGGGAACTACTGGACATTCCTCTTGGTCAGCTGTGTAGAATCGGCCACATGTTGTAGTTTGACATTGTCAATGGAAACAAAGCGATTTTCTTTGGCACCTGGCAACGGTGGTAGATTAACAGTTCTGGTACCGTGTATCCCCAACACAGGGACTGGTGCTCGATAAGAAGGGCCAAATTCTTTTTTCACTGTGACCTTTTCACGCACAAGATCCCCAACCCTGGGAATCCAGCCGGTAGGTGTTACTGGCACATTCTTAATTCCTGTGGAGGCAGCACTTTTAGAAGAGTTATCTTCACGGAACTGCTGTAATTCCTGTAAAACAGTGACACAATCATTTATGTCAAAAGGTGTTTCCGCTGCCTCCACGCCAGGACCATCAAGATCCGGAACAAACATTTGTGTTCCGAACAGGCACTCATATGAAGTATGACCCCCCAGGGACCTGCTAGCCAGGTTATTTAGTGCTCTCTGAACTCCATACAGGTGGGTTAGCCAACTGCGACCCGTACCTAAGAATCTGGCCGTTCTTTAAATCGCGGTTTAGTCGCTCCACTACACTATTTCCCTCAGGATGAAATGGAGATGAATACTAGAGTTGGACCGCCAAGGAAGCCATGGTGTCCCTGAATGCCCTTGAGGCAAAAGCAGTGCCCTGGTCCGAATGGAATGCTGCAACTGCATATGTACCGACAGAGACTCGCAAATCTTTAATAACAGTCCGAGAGTCAGCCGAGCGTTGTGGCCACACCCACACAAATCTGGGGCAGGAATCAACAGCGACTAATATATATTTGTATGCACTATCAGGTGTTCATGGACCGCAATGGTCCAAGTACACACATTGTAATGGTCTATTTGAAATTAAGAGGGGTGTCTGCGGCGGGCGCTTGGCTGTGGAAACTTTGATTTGTTGACAGATGTCACAACAAAAGACATGCTGCTTAGTCTCTTTATAGAGACCGGGCCACCAATAACGGGCCTGCAAGAGTGAAATTGTAGCCGCCACACCAGCATGTGCAGATGCCACCCCCTCATGCGCTGCTTTAATCAACTGAGGTCTTACATCTTTATTGGAGATGTTGCGTACGCCTACACCTGGAATTTTAACCTCACCGTTCAGCATACTTCCCATCAAGTATTGATATTTATTAGGAAATCCTTTAGGATATGGCGTGCCATCAACCGTAGATTTTATGGCAGCCATAATATCTGTGTCTGGTTTAGAACTTGAACGAGTCACTGCAGCTACAGTGGCGACTGCCACTGCTGACTTTGTGGCTTCATCAGCAAAAGTATTTCCAGCAACGCATATTCCAACGCGCTGGTGTCCAAGTGTATGCACAACATGGACTTTAGGTAGCGTCTCTTTTAGGTCTTCTACCTTTCCCCACAGGACTCTGGGGGTCATTCTGACCCCGGCGGTCTCAGACCGCCGGGGCCAGGGTCGGCGGGAGCACCGCCGACAGACAGGCGGTGCCCCGCAGGGCATTCTGACCGCGGCGGTTCGGCCGCGGTCAGATGCGGGAAACCGGCGGTCTCCCGCCGGTTTCCCGCTGCCCTGCAGAATCCTCCATGGCGGCGGAGCGCGCTCCGCCGCCATGGGGATTCTGACATCCCCTCCCGCCATCCTGTTCCTGGCGGGTCTCCCGCCAGGAACAGGATGGCGGTAGGGGGTGCCGCGGGGCCCCCGTAAGAGGGCCCCACTGTGTATTTCAGTGTCTGCAATGCAGACACTGAAATACGCGACGGGTGCAAACTGCACCCGTCGCACATACCCACTCCGCCGGCTCCATTCGGAGCCGGCATCCTCGTGGGGAGGGGTTTCCCGCTGGGCTGGCGGGCGGCCTTCTGGCGGTCGCCCGCCAGCCCAGCGGGAAAGCCTGAATGGCCTCCGCGGTCTTTCGACCGCGGAGCGGCCATATGGCGGTTCCCGCCAGGCGGGCGGCGACTAGGAATCAGGGCCTCTGTGTTTTATGGTGTTGCCTTTTGAATCTCTGAACCCATTCAAACGCCAGTAATGCAGGTATTCATTAAAAGACTGGACGCAATAATATGAATCACAAACAATCATTGTGAACTGTGTCGGATCCGTATGTTCTAGTGCCATCAGCAGAGCTTTTAGCTCAGCCAATCATGCTGTACAATCCCCTAAGGTATGTACGTAGGTATGCTGGGGACAGAATTTCTCCCCCTCCACATAGCTGCTCACTACCGCGCATGCAGCAGAATATTGATGTTTAGCTCCAATCGCTGGTTGCGCAGAGGCATCGGTGTAAATGACTACGTGATATTGATCAATAGGCAAGGTGTTAGCGGGAACTGGGTATTCTACTTCACATTGTAGAAATTCTTGAGTTTGTAACTTTGGGTCGAAAATGTAGTCTACATCAGTGGCTGTTAAAGATGTAGCTCATTGTATCCATCGTGAATGAAGTGCTTTTGCGTTCGGGACGCTAGCTTTTGTAACAGCCTCTAGGGCTGTGTTGGACTTTTTTGCTTATGCAGGATCATCCTCAATCTTTTTGCCTCCTGCCTCCTATTTCTTCTGACCTGTTGCTGTTGGCTTTAGAATCTGAGCACTTTACCATTGCTAACCAGTGCTAAAGTGCATATGCTCTCTGTGTAAATTGTATGTAATTGGTTTATCTATGATTGGCATATTTGTTTTATTGTTAAGTCCCTAGTAAGGTGCACTAGAGGTGCCTAGGGCCTGTAAATCAAATGTTACTAGTGGGCCTGCAGCACTGGTTGTGCCACCCACATAAGTAACCCTGTAATCATGTCTCAGACCTGCCACTGCAGCGTCTGTGTGTGTATTTTTACACTGTAAATTCGACTTGGCAAGTGTACCCACTTGCCAGGCCTAATCCTTCCCTTTTCTTACATGTAAGGCACCCCTAAGGTAGGCCCTAGGTAGCCCCAAGGGCAGGGTGCAGTGTATGGATAAGGTAGGACATATAGGTGGTCATTCTGACCCTGGCGGTCTTTGACCGCCAGGGCGGAGGACCGCGGGAGCACCGCCGACAGGCCGGCGGTGCTCCAATGGGGATTCCGACCGCGGCGGTAAAGCCGCGGTCGGACCGGCACCACTGGCGGGGTCCCGCCAGTGTACCGCGGCCCCATTGAATCCTCCGCGGCGGCGCAGCTTGCTGCACCGCTGCGGGGATTCCGACCCCCCCTACCGCCATCCAGATCCCGGCGGTCGGACCGCCGAGATCCGGATGGCGGTAGGGGGGGTCGCGGGGCCCCTGGGGGCCCCTGCAGTGCCCATGCCACTGGCATGGGCATTGCAGGGGCCCCCGTAAGAGGGCCCCTACAAGTATTTCACTGTCTGCTGCGCAGACAGTGAAATACGCGACGGGTGCAACTGCACCCGTCGCACAGCTTCCACTCCGCCGGCTCGATTCCGAGCCGGCTTCCTCGTGGAAGCCTCTTTCCCGCTGGGCTGGCTGGCGGTCTGAAGGCGACCGCCCGCCAGCCCAGCGGGAAAGTCAGAATTACCGCCGCGGTCTTTCGACCGCGGAACGGTAACCTGACGGCGGGACTTTGGCGGGCGGCCTCCGCCGCCCGCCAAGGTCAGAATGAGGGCCATAGTAATGTGGTTTATATGTCCTGACAGTGAAATACTGCCAACTTCGTTTTTCACTGTTGCAAGGCCTGTCTCTCTAATAGGATAACATGGGGGCTACCTTTAAATATGATTAAAGTGTAGATTCCCCTAGAGAGTAGATGGACATGTGGAGTTTGGGGTCCCTGAACTCACAATTTAAAAATACATCTTTTAGTAAAGTTGATTTTAAGATTTTGCGTTTGAAAATGCCACTTTTAAAAAGTGAGCATTTTCTTGCTTAAACCATTCTGTGACTCTGCCTTATTTGTGGATTCCCTGTCTGGGTCAGTTTGACAGTTGGGTTGTTTTTCACCTCGCACTTGACAGTGACACAAAGGGGGCTGGGGTGTAACCTGCATTTCCTGATTAGCCATCTCTGCTAGGAGGGTGGGGTGGAGTGGTCACTCTCCTCTGAAAGGACTGTGTCTGCCTCTGACAATGCCGGCTCTAACCCCCTGGTGTGTGTCTGAGGCCTTGCCTGGGCAAGGCAGGATTTCACAAGTAGGTGTGAGTCCCCTTTGAAGAAAGGTGACTTCAAAGACTAAAATGGGTATAAGAAGGGCACACAAATCTACTGACTTTAGAAACACTTCTGGAATCAAGAGGAACCTCTGCCTGGAGAAGAGCTGATAGCTGAGGAAGAAGTGCTGCCCTGCCTGTGACTGTGCTTTGTGGAGCTTTCCTTCAGTGCTGCTTCTACCAGAGTAAGAGGGCTAAGACTGGACTTTGTGTGCCTTCCATCTTGTGAAGAAATCTCCAAGGGCTTGAGTTAGAGCTTGCCTCCTGTTGTTTGAAGTCTCAGGGACAGCAAGGACTTCTCTCTGCCAGCACATGGAGTCTCTGGAGAGACTCCTGCTCCGACAAGTGGTGCCCTATCTAGTCCCTGGGCCCTTGAAAGGAAAGCTGGTGCAAATCCAAGGAAATCGACTTCGGACGACTCCGGACCGATGCGCTGCTGAATCCGGTGACGCCGCCTGCACCCGACGCCGTAACCTTCGCTGGAACGCGACGCTCTTCGCAGGCCCGACGCCGCTGCAGCCCCGCTGAAGTCCGCGACTCCATGGAAGTCGCTGCACCACTCTGTCATTTTGTAGAGTTTCCATTGAATTACTGTGTGTGTTGGTACAAATACTTTACACCTAGCATTCTGAAGTTAAGCCTACTGCTCTGCCAAGCTACCAAGGGGGTAAGCAGGGGTTAGCTGAGGGTGATTCTCTTTTACCCTGACTAGAGTGAGGGTCCTTGCTTGAACAGGGGGTAACCTGACTGTCAACCAAAGACACCATTTCTAACAGGCTGGAATAGGAGAAACGACAATAATGCGTTTTCCTTGGGCAAGAGGTCTTTCCTTAATAACAGCCATCTGCACAGCAGTGAGAATTTTCTCCCTGGGTGCAAAGTGTTGCTCAGCAGCTGAATACAAATGTGATTTGTATGCTATCGGGACTGTCTCACCTTCATTAAATGTTACATAAGTAAAACCGATGACCCCAGCTATTACCCTGATGACCAAATGTGTCTTATTGTCCCGTGTGTGTAAATGTTTTGCTGTTAACATAGCTGTTTGCAATTCTCGAAGAGTGCGTGTATATTCAATTGTCCAGAATTTACTTGAAAAATCGGGACGTATCAATTCAATAAAAGGTTTTATGCGTGTTGCATAATCAGGAATGTATGTTGTGCCAAAATTTAGAAAGTCCAACAATGATTGAAGTTTTTTTAATCGCATTTGGTGGTTGCAATTGTGCAAATGTTTCTAAAAAATGGGGTGCTAGACTCTTCCCTTCACTCAACAGCTCATATCCCAGGAACAGGATGCTGAGGAAGGCCAATTTTTGACTTTTTGAAGTTAAATTTGTAGCCAAGTTCGGCAAACCCTACAACAATACGGGCTACCCGTCTTAAATGTTGTAGTACCTCGTCATCCGTGAGGTATATATCGTCCACATATGACAATGCTTCAGGGTCTATCTTGTGTCAAATAGCAGCCACACGAGCCGCAAACAGCCCTAGGCTGTTCTTGTACCACTGGGGCAAACAACAGAATTTGTTCTGGGAGCCTAATGCGCTAAAGCCAGTTAAATCTCTGCTTTCAGGTGCTATATTGTTGCAGAAAAACCAATTCTAGATATCTAAGTTAGTTTTGTATTTTTTCCGCACGATGTTACTCATTAGTGCAGTGCTATGTGAGTTCTGTATAGCATATGTGCGTGTATGTCCATTTAAATGTCTTTAGTCTAAGACTATTCTATATGAATGGTCTGGCTTAGCTACAGGGAATAAGGGGTTATTCATCGTTGAGACACAGGGTTCAATCACACCCTGGTATTCTAATTGCGTAAGTATTTATCTCACCGGTGCCCTTGCTTCATGTTTTATTGGATACTGTGGTTGTGGCTGAGGTTCACTTTTAATGGGAATGACATGGTATGGAGAGTCCCTATCCCACCGTACATGATTTCTATATAACTCAGGTGCTTGTGCTAGAGCCCATTCTATAGAATAGGACTCAGCGAGTTCCTCTGGAACAAGGGGCGAGAAGAAAGGTTTAATAACCCCTTCTCCATATGGGCAGGTGCAGACAAAATCAGGCGGCCAATCTTGTTTGGCTAACAAAATGTCATATATTTTAACTACACGGTCCCAAAAGATAGCGTGTATAGTGCGTTCAATGTCTCCTTCCAGCTGTATAGTTACTTTATACACCCTATTGGGTTCGGAGACACGCATGTCCGCTGTTCTACTTGTATAAAGCCAGCAGTTGCTTTCACCTCCAGATGCTCTAGAAGATTCTGGCGAACTATTGTGACCTCTGCCGCACTGTCTAGAAGTGCAAGAGCCCAGTTCTTGCTCTTCAAGAAAACCTTCTTCCTGAGTGGCATGTCTAACTGAGACAGCCGCCACTATTTTCTTTTTAAATTGTTTTTGTTGTATGTGTTTCTCTTCCTTCTTAACAGAAACCTCCGAAGAGGGTTGTGATTCCTGTCTCGGTTTCACGTACTCTGTTCTCCGCTCTGATCGCCCACCTCTCTCATTTCTCTTTTCCGATGAGTCCTGAAAGGAACGAGATTGGCGTGTATCAGTATATTGATATCTATCAGGCGTTTTTATATTATCTCTATTCCTGAGATTATATCTATTCTGTGGGGTCTCTACTCGTGGAGATTCTCCCCTTTCTTTTTTAGGTGTCTGTTGTTTTTTCTCCCAGCGTTTCTTATTACCCACAGGTTGTTGTTTAGGATTGTCTTTATTAATTTTACCCTGAAATTTAGGTTTTTGTGGTCTAGCCCCAAGGCTATCTTGACTGACACTTGAATAAGTTTCCGATATTATTTTATGCAGCTCTCGCTCCTGATCCTGTTGCGGAACGTCACAGAGCAACATGGGCACTGCTAGTGCGACTGCTTCCCCTTTAAGGTTACTTAGGATGATTGAAGAAACTGTGGCAAAATTGCCCATCAGTTGCATCCCTAAATCTAGGGCCGGAGCAGCCCCGTATTCATCTTGAATTTGCTTAAGCACTTCCGGTAGGTTAGCTAGCGTCGGTGTACCGTGTGCTGTTGTATAGAGCGCGGCAAATACTGTGCCCCATGTGTTACAGTGTTCAACTGTAGGGACCATCCCAAAGGGCAAGCACATAGTTAATATTCTATGTTTATCCTGAGGTCCCGTATGGGGAAATACTGCCTCCAGCGTATAAATTTTTTGTGCTAGCCAAAACGGAGTCTCCTCTCGTTTGGCCGGGACTTTACCCATAATAAAATGTACAGTCACCGGATTTATACCTGGCGTTACTGCATGTGGTTGTGCTGGAGCAGCATGTGCTGGGTTTGTATTTAAAGTCTGCATCACAAATTGTACTAATCGTCTGTATATTGCTGTTAACTCAATGTATATGCGTCGAACCTCAGCTACTGACATATTCGCAACTGCAGGATGTGGTGTATATGTGGCCAATAAAGGCCAGGTAGGACCGTCATTACTTAGTGGACCTAACCTTACTGGTAATATTGTACGGGGTAGGGCACCATCAAACCAATTATTATGTTCTTGATAAGATAGAGGTATCTCTAAGTATGTGTACGCCCTGTATTGCCCAGGCGTGTTCGCAACTGTATATGTATGAAATGTATTTGTGTTCCCATCAACTGCTGGAAATGGGACCCAAGAGTAAAAAAGTTCTGTACTATAGGCTGCGTGGGCGTCCACCACAAACGTGACTGGGCCACCCTGGGCCGTAAGGCCATATGCTAGCAAATGTGCCATGAGAGGTTGTCTCATGTTAAGAGCTATTTGTACAACCTGGGGATTCGCCATCATAGAAACACTAAGAGTTCAGAGAAGGCACACCAAGGTGGGGTCCTTTTCCTTTTAAGGTTCAAGCTTGAACAACCACCAGCTGAAAATAGGATTACCTATATGGCGGTGGTGGAAATCCTCAGTACCACGGACGTCTCCGTATACGGAACTGAGGGGTCATTATATAAAAATTAGACCGAGATATGCCGGTGGACCCAAAAATTAAAGCCTGACCAAACGTTGGCGGCGCCATGTCACGTAGGCTCTCATTATTCTAATGAGACTACTGGATTTTGAGCGGCAAGATCGTTCACAGCGTGGGGGACTGAGTCTGAACCACAATGGATGACACTTGTCACTCTAAATCCGGGTTTTGCTCCGGCTAACTAGCAGTGCCTCATCTCTCCCAAATGGTACAGACAATTGGGCAGCCGAGCGCATGACATATTAATACTTCTCAGGGAAGTCATGGTCACTCAGGTCTCAACCGGTTCTCTCATACACAGTGCGGTCTCATATATAAATGACAATAGAAGCAGTATAAGTTTTAAAGATTAGTTTAATAAAACAACTGCATTTTAGATAGCAAAGTGTGAGCTGCAATAACCAGAACTACACAACACAGTAATATTAAAATAGTAACAATGAGAGTGAAGCACAAGAATAAAGCTATCATAGTGCCGCTAGATTGTTCTCTCTCTAAGTTGTGTTTTCGAGCACAGCATCTTAAGATCTAAGTCTGCCTTTCAGGTTCCCCCGGGAGGACATCGACCCTCATACCTGAGCAAAGGCCTGTAATCTGCATCAGCATCTGCAACGGGGCATTCAGCATACAGTTGTGGTTCCCTGGCTGGAATCTCCCTCTTGACGTGTACTAGGACTAGAAAGTGTTTTTTTAACAAACACGCAGATGTTCTAAGAAAATGTCCCTACGTAAGGATGTGTATTTTCTGCTAAAGCTGGAGACTAAACTTCTACCACGTTTACCGCAATGTACCAGACTGTAGCCTTGACTGAAGCACAGAGCGATCAAGAATGCATTATTTGAGAACACAGTGCTGAACTAAGTTAAAACAGTGTGATAAAAGAAATTAAAACAAGACCGTAAAAACTGGTTATTGTAAAATAACAGTGCGAAGCTGAATAAAATATATCAAGGGCAAAGTGCACAGCAGCCTAGTATGTAAAACTAAAGTGCATGAAGCTATATTGAAAATGGCTACACTACACTGGCAAGTGGTTCCTTCCAAGCGACAGTGGCCATGGTATCAGCGATGTCACAGCCTATGTTCTCAAACGTGTTGACCAGAGTGTTGTCTGCCCTGCTGAAACAAATGCGCAGCTACATCGATGTGGCTAAGATGTGGCCACAGTGAAAGCTGACTTCTATGCCCTGGGAAATATCCCCAACATCATTGGTGCCATTAATGGTACACATGTAGCATTTGTCGTCCCCCCGGAGGAATGAACAAGTATTCAGGAATAGAAAAAGCTATCACTCTCTGAATGTGCAGATGGTGTGTTTGGAGGACCAGTACATCTCCCATGGGAATGCCAAGTATCCTGGCTCTGTGCATGATGCCTTCATCTTGAGAAATAGCAGCATTCCATATGTGATGTCTCAACTCCAGAGGCACAGGGTGTGGCTAATAGGTGAGCCCATGGTCCCCACCCACTTGATGTAGGTATATGGGTGTGGGGTTGTCCCTAAGGGTGAGTGTATGTCTAACAGGTATCCCTCAAATATTTACAGGTGACTCTGGTTACCCCAACCTCTCATGGCTACTGACCCCAGTGAGGAATGCCAGGACAAGGGCAGAGGAACGTTACATTGAGGCACATGGGCGAACAAGGAGGATCATTGAAATAACCTTTGGCCTCCTGAAGGCCAGATTCCGGTGCCTCCATCTGACAGGTGGATCCCTGTACTACTCACCCAATAAGGTGTGCCAGATCATCGTTGCATGTTGCACAACCTGGCCTTGAGACACCAGGTGCCTTTTCTGCAGAAAGATGAGCCTGGAGAAGGTCTTGTGGCAGCGGTGGAGCCTGTAGACAGTGAGGAAGAGAAGGCAGAGGAAGAAGATGTGGACAACAGAGAATCACTCATACAACAGTACTTCCAGTGACACACAGGTAAGACACTGTAACTTCACTTTCCATTGCAGTTTTGTGTTGGACATTGTCAATGGCAGCCTGAATTTCCATGTTGTATGCCCACTTGCTGTACCCTTTGGCATCTCTATTTTCAGATCTATGTGCCCCACTCTGGCTCCTGGTGTGTTCCCTGCTGCCCACTAGAGGTCATACCTATGTATACATGACTGTACAGTTGAATTGCAATGTTTACAGCTTGTTAAACGAATACATATTTGAATCAATTGACAGACTCCATAATTGTATTAGTTCCAAGGGTGTTTATTTTTGTGCAAATAAGTGGAGGGGGTATTGCAATGGGCTTGGTTGCTGATGGAGGAAAGTCCAGGGTAGTGTCCAGTCCATTGGTATCACAGGTGCATTTCCCAATGGGGCATAGGTAGGGGGGCAATGGCAGTTCAAGGTGGACAGGGTAACAGAGTGGAACAGAAGGGTGACAATCAGGAGAGTCTTATTTCCTGGCAGGGGTCTTGGCAATGTTCTCTGGCTTCTGCCTTGATCGCAGGGACCGTTTGCGGGGTGGTTCTCCTTCTGCAGGGGGTGGGGTGCTGGTAGCCTGTTGGTCCTGTGGTGGGGCCTCCCGTCCACTAGCGCTGGTGGAGAGCTGTTCATCAGTGTGGCTAGTGTCAGGGGCCCATTGGTGTGCCATTCCAGGTCTCTGATAGTGCTGTGTTCGTGGGGTTGTCTGGGGTCCCTGTAGTGGTGGACACACTGCTGACTGACTTGTCCTGGGGACAGAGGTATGAGCCCGCTGGGTGGGTGCTGTGCTGGTGTTTCCTGAGGGGGGAGGCTCTATGGTAGTATGGGACTGTGGCAGGGTAATCGACTGTCCAGAGGTCCCTGATGGGCCAGGTTGTTCATCGTGATCCAGGCGTGCAGAGCTGCTGTCATCACTGTGGGACTATTCTGTGGGGGGACTGGATGTAGGTGGTGTTGGAAATGGGTTATTGGTAAGGGCAGGTCAGGTTACCCCCTGTCCAAGCAAAAGCCCTCACTCTAGTCAGGGTAAGTCACACACAATCCAAGATTATCCTGTGCCCACCCTCTGGTAGATTGGCACGAGCAGTCAGGCTTAACTTAGAAGGCAATGTGTAAAGTATTTGTGCAATAAATCATACAATACCACCATATAGCACCACAAAAATACACCACACAGTGTTTAGAAAAATACATAATATTTATCAGGATAATTGCAGGTCAAAACGAATAAAGTTGCAATGGGAATTTGTAGAGATATCACTAAAAAGTGATATAAAGGGGCATATTTATACTCCGTTTGCGCCGAAATTGCGTCGTTTTTTTTGACGCTATTTCGACGCAAAACTAACGCAAACTAACGCCATATTTATACTATGGCGTTAGAGGCGAATAGCGCCAAAGTTCCCGGAATGTGCGTCATTTTTTAGCGTGAACCCCTTCCTTGCGTTAATGATATGCAAGGGAGGCGTTCCCGTCTAAAAAATGACTCCCAGGCCTTTACGTGGTATTTATACTCCCGGGCAAAAGAGACGCCCGGGAGTGGGCGTTGCTAAAAACGGCGCATTTGCGCCGCTTTTTAACGCCTGGGTCAGGCATGGCGTTAAGGGACAAGTGGGCTCAAAATGAGCCCAGAGTGCCCTCCCCTGCCCCCAGGGACCCCCCCTGCCACCCTTGCCCACCCCAGGAGGACACCCAAGGCTGGAGGGACCCACCCCAGGTAAGTTCAGGTAAGTATTTTTTTTTTTTATTTTAATAATTTTTTGTGGCATAGGGGGGCCTGATTTGTGCCCCCCTACATGCCACTATGCCCAATGACCATGCCCAGGGGACAGAAGTCCCCTGGGCATGGCCATTGGGCAAGGGGGCATGACTCCTATCTTTACAATGATAGGAGTCATGTTGATGGGGGATGGGCGTCGAAAATAAATGGCGCAAGTCGGGTTAAGACGATTTTTTCGACGTAACCTGACTTGCCCCATTTTAAGACGCCCATGCGCCATTTTCCCCCTACGCCGGCGATGTCTGGTCTACGTGGTTTTTTCCCACGCAAACCAGGCAGCGCCGGTCTGATTGCGCCGTCTAACGCCATTCCATAAATACGGCGCCCGCATGGCGCTTCAGAATGGCGTTAGACGGCGCAAAACTTTTTGACGCTAAACTGCGTTAGCGCAGTTTAGCGTCAAAAAGTATAAATATGGGCCAAAGTGTCTTAAGTCTTTAAAAAGCAAACAAAGTCTCTTTCAAGCACAAAGTAACTGGTTTGGAGTGGAAAATCTCCTCAGAGGGCCACAGAAGAAGAGATAGGTGGAAAAAGGGTGTGTGCGTCGATCTCTCCCCAGCACAAACGGACATGCGTCGTTATTTTTCACGCGGGGAAGTCGTGCGTCGTTTTCCGGCCCACGGACAGTCTCTTTCTGTGGATCGCGAGATTACCAGATGTCCCGGGTCTGTGCGTGGATTCTCCTGCTTGTTTACCGGATGCACGTCGTTCTGCGGGGCTGTGCGTCGAAGTTTCGCTCTCACGGCAGGCGTTGCGTCGATTTCTCCTCTGGAGGTCGGGCGGCGTTGTCCTTGCGAGGCCGTGCGTTGAAGTTCCGGTCGTCCCGAAGGCGTCGCATCGATCAGCGTCGATGTGCGGCGTTTTTCTCGCCGCGGAACAAGCTGTGCGTCGAAAATTTCGCTGCACGAAGTGTCCAAGTGAAAAAGAGAAGTCTTTTTGGTCCTGTGACTTCAGGGAACAGGAGGCAAGCTCTATCCAAGCCCTTGGAGAGCACTTTTACAGCCAGACAAGAGTTCAGCAAGGCAGCAGGGCAACGGCAAGGCAGCAGTCCTTTGTAGAAAGCAATCAGGTGAGTCCTTTAGGCAGCCAGGCAGTTCTTCTTGGCAGGATGCAGGTTCAGGTTCAGGTTTCTTCTCCAGCAAGTGTCTGATGAGGTAGGGCAGAAGCCCTGTTTTATACCCAAATGTGCCTTTGAAGTGGGGGAGACTTCAAAGAGTGGCTAAGAAGTGCACCAGGTCCCCTTTCAGTTCAATCCTGTCTGCCAGGGTCCCAGTAGGGGGTGTGGCAGTCCTTTGTGTGAGAGCAAGCCCTCCAACCTCCCAGCCCAGGAAGACCCATTCAAAATGCAGATGTATGCAAGTGAGGCTGAGTACCCTGTATTTGGGGTGTGTCTGAGTGAATGCACAAGGAGCTGTCAACTAAGCCCAGCCAGACGTGGATTGTAAGGCACAGAAAGATTTAAGTGCAAAGAAATGCTCACTTTCTAAAAGTGGCATTTCTAGAATAGTAATATTAAATCCAACTTCACCAGTCAGCAGGGTTTTATATTACCATTCTGGCCATACTAAATATGACCTTCCTAATCCTTTCAGATCAGCAGCTACCACTTCAATACTGTATGAGGGCAGCCCCAATGTTAGCCTATGAAGGGAGCAGGCCTCACAGTAGTGCAAAAACGAACTTAGGAGTTTTACAATACCAGGACATGTAAACTACACAGGTACATGTCCTGCCTTTCACCCACACAGCACCCTGCTCTAGGGGATACCTAGGGCACACATTAGAGGTGACTTATATGTGGAGAAAGGGGAGGTTTGGGCTTGGCAAGTATTTTTAAATTCCAAGTCGAGGTGACAGTGAAACTGCACCCACAGGCCTTGCAGTGGCATGCCTGAGACAAGGAAAAGGGGCTACTTAAGTGGTTGGCACAACCAGTGCTGCAGGCCCACTAGTAGCATTTAATCTACAGGCCCTAGGCACATAGGGGCATACTTATACTCTGTTTGTGCCGAATGTGCGTCAAAATTTTTGACGCACATTCGGCGCAAACACTGCCCCATATTTATACTTTGACGTCCGACGCAGCGGGCGTCAAAGTTCCACCATGTGCGCTATTTTTTAGAAGGGTGAACCAGCCTTGCGTTAATTATATGCAAGGTAGGCGTTCCCTTCTAAAAAATTACTTTAAGGCCTGTGCCCCATATTTATACTGTGACGTCATTTTGACGCACAGGAGGGGGCAGGCCTTAAAAAACGGCGCCCAGCCTGATGAGCGCTGTTTTTTAACGCCTGGGTCAGGGCAGGCGTTAACAGACATGTGGGCTCAGAAGGAGCCCAGAGGTGCCCTCCCATGCCCCCAGGAACACCCCCTGCCACCCTTGCCCACCCCAGGAGGACACCAAAGGATGGAGGGACCCATCCCAGGGAAGTTAAGGTAAGTTCAGGTAAGTATATTTTTTCGATTTTTTTTTGTGGCATGGGGGGCCTGATTTGTGCCCCCCTACATGCCACTATGCCCAATGACCATGCCCAGGGGACATACGTCCCCTGGGCATGGCCATTGGGCAAGGGGGCATGACTCCTGTCTTTGCTAAGACAGGAGTCATTTCAATGGGGGTTGGGCGTAAAAAAAATTGCGCAAATCGGGTTGAGGCCAAAATTTCGCCTCCGACCTGACTTGCTCCATTTTTTGACGCCCAAGCTCCATTTTCCCCTATGCCGGCGCTGCCTGGTGTGAGTCATTTTTTTTTTGACGCACAACTGCATTGGCGCAGTTGTGCGTCAAAAAGTATAAATATGGGCCATAGAGTGCACATTACTAGGGACTTATAAGTCAATTAAATAGTCCAATCAGGTATGATTCAAGGTTACCATGTTTTAAGGGAGAGAGCATATGCACTTTAGCACTGGTTAGCAGTGATAAAGTGCGCAGAGTCTAAAAGCCAGCAAAAACAGTGTCCAAAAAGTGGAGGGAGGCAGGCAAAAATTTAGGGGTGACCACCCTAAGGCTGTCAGGTCTAACAGCAGGTAAGTACCTACACTTAGCAATAGGCCACTAACCTCCACTTAGGTCCAGTTAGGTCTCAGTAAATTAAACCTAGCTCAACCCTTGGTAGCTTGGGAACGAGCGACAAGGCTTAACTTAGGAGACAAAGCGTAAAGCATTCAAATATCACAAAACAGTAATTAAATAAAACACAGGAAACAGTTTGAAAATCCCAAATCAATTTATAAAAATAGATTATATTTTTATCTTTAAAATGACACCAAAACGAATAAAATCGGATAAGGGGAACCAGAGATATGAATTTATAAAGAATTAATTCTTTCTAGTGCATATAAGCAACTAGCGCTCAAAGGGTTAAAAAAAGGTCACACTGGAAAGGAACAAAGTCCAGAGTTCAGGCCACCCATGAGGTAACACTGTCACACTTACTTTCAGAAGTGATTGATTCAGGAAAGTGGTCCTCAACACCAGCCAAGGGTTCCGAGGCTCTGGTGTGCCTCTTGGGGTCTGGGACTACAACTCCCACAATCCACCTCTTTAACTTATGGAGTTGCTCCAAACGTCTCCAAACTTCTGGATCTTCTTCCAGAGGTCCTTTTTGTGTTCTTGAAGTGTCCACAACTTGATCCAAGGTTCTAGAAGCTCTAAGTTGCTCCTTGGGAGTTGTGGCTACAATTCCCAGAATGCACCTGGTCAGAATCCTCAAATGGCCACTGGACGCTGGTCAGCTGGGCTCTGCTTGGAGGACTTGATGCAAGGGACTCTGGGCAGCTCCTTTGTACCTGTAGCAAACAGTGAGTACCTTCTTGAAGCAGTAGAAGACAGGTAAAGCCCTTTTAGTGGTGAAGCCCAAGTGTGCAGCTGGTGCAGTCCTCCAGACTGCAGTGTCCAGGTGCAGGTTAGGGGTCCAGCAGGGCAGTCCTTCTTCTCCTGCAGTTCTTCCTTGTTGGAATCTGATAGGGATCTGGTAGGGAACTGAGGTGTGGGTGCAGGTCTGCCAGTTTTATCCTTGCTCCTGGGTGAAAAACAGGGGGGTCCTGGTTCTCCAATAAGGGCAGGGCCCTTCCCCCTGTGATGACCACTTCCTGGGAAGTGTGGCAAAAATCAATCCCAGGGAGCAACATTCCTCAAAAATCCACCATGGCTGAAAGTGATTTTTGGAGGTTACATCTGTATGAGCCCACCCACTGGTGTGGCTAAAAATCCTAAACACACCCCTCTCCTGCCCTCTCCTAATCTAATCAAGGGGGCACCTAATTGTCTGGGTTTGCAGGATGCGAGGGTGTTGCTGGGTTGCTCCAAATGTCCTTCTCTGCCTTTGAAGAACAGTTTGGCAGCCCTCCCCTTTCCTGCTTCACCATCTGCTGAGGGGAGATCTCCTCCCACAGGCACATCTCTTTGTGTGGAGCCAGGCCACTTCATACCTCATCAAGGCAGCCTGGCGGGGGGCGTGGCCGCGTGAACGAAGATGGGGCACTCTTAATTCTGGTGCTCCGGAGGGGCCTGTAATTTATCCACAGAAAGGGAGCCTAGCCCCGGGGCATCCCGCAACTGCAGCGCGGGGGAGCCTGAGAGGGCACGGGAGACCCGCTGGGCCCGCTCTGGGCACTGACGGGCGGATCCCGAAGGAGTCGGGGACTCCGGGAGCCATTGGCCTAACCCGCCTTGAGAAGCCGGGGACTTGCGTGCAGGCACACGGCCTGCAGAGAGCGGCCCTGCGACGCTGGATCCGCCGGAGAGGCCGGAGGTGGCGCAGCCCGGACAGGGAAGGTGTTGGTTAGCTGGGGACCGCGGAACGAGTGTTGCGCGCCGCTCACCGAGTCTGAGGTGAGCTGGGGGTGCACTGAAGCTGGGAACCACGGGGCCTGACTTGGAATCGGAGATTAGGACCCAGGCAGCGCTGAAAACGTGTGGAGCCTGCGGACCCTGATCTAAGGGGAGGCCGGTATCCACAACAAGGACAGGAGCAGGAGGAGCACAGAGATGGGCCCCTGGGCACACTGGAACCATCAAAGGCAGTACTGAGGGACCAGAGGAGGCGGCTGACACCCGGATTCGGCACCCCTGAGCGGGGTGAGTGCTGCGCACTGCTCCCCTGACTCTGAAGGGGTGGCACGAGTGGGGCCCTTAAGCGAAGGCAAGAGGAGAAGAATCCTGGTGAGTCGCGGAGGGCCCCGGGCAGGGGCACCCACCGGCGCTGAACGAGGGAGAACACAGGAACGCCGGATCTCTGTTGGACTCCTGGTGGGCGGGAACGGCCGGTTGGTGAGAGGGATCTCGGACTCCCCGAGAGCGCGATGGGTCTCCTGGATGGAGGGGACGAAGCGGGCCACCTCTCGGCTGCCCGTGAAGGCGTAGAACAAGGGGCACGGCCCAATCCGGGTTGGACCAGGAGGGGAGGACCCGAACGGAGGAGTGACTGAAGTAATAGTCAGCCTATCGCCCTAGCCAGGGTGGCACACCCCCCTGAATACCTGATGTCCCCCAAGAACCGCCACAAAAGTAAAGCCATGGACAGTATAACACCTGCTGAACGCAAGGGAGGGAGCCACAGGACCCTCCACAACCTAGGGTACAGGACACCTTAGATAGGATCTTGGGCGCAACAGAAGATACAAAGACTACGCTACAACGCAACATCAATCAGGTCACAGTTGAAGTCGGCCTACTAAGGGCGGACCACCACAAGCTGGTGGACAGAGTAAAGGAAACAGAGAACACCCTGGCCGAAATTGCACCGAAACAAAAAGACCTAAAAGCCAAGGTGACGTACCTAGCGGATAGGGTTGCACGCCTGGAGCAAAGAGCAGAGGATGCGGAAGGGAGAAGCCGTAGGAACAATGTGAGAGTGGTGGGACTGCCGGAGGGGGCTGAGGGTGCGAATATGAGGAAATTCCTGGAGGAGTGGTTGCGCACCGCTGTTGCACCGGGCTACCTGACCCCTTTCTACACTCTGGAACATGCACACCGGGTGCCCTCGAGACCTCTTGCTCCGGGCCGGCCTCCTCGCGTGGTAATCGCCAGGCGGCTACACTACAGAGACAGAGACATTCTCTTACAGAGAAGCGGGCCCCTTTAAAGTAGCCAACGGGGAGGTGACACTGTTTCCGGACTTCACGTTGGACATCCAGACCAAGCGAGCCTCATTCCTGGCAGTTAAGAGGGCCTTAAGGGACGAGGGAATCCAATACTCGCTTCTCTTCCCGGCCAAACTGAAAGTGGCTATGGATGGTATGACTACATTCTTCCAGACCCCCGAAGAAGCGTGGGAATGGCTGGAGGCTCGAGGGACCCAGGTGGGATGACACGTGAGTGGGGGTGGAGCCCGCCGGGGCTTGGGAAGACGGCAAAACAGGAACCGTCCCCGCTTGGTGCCAACCCAGTCGCAGAAGGAAATGGGGAAAAAGGCAGCACTAGAGGCAGCTGCCTCCATGAGCAGAGAGGAGACGCCCCCGGAGGGTTCGGGCAGAGACTCGGACGACACAGCGGTATCTTCGGCGGAGGGGTCAGACTGCTCGGTGCGGGCCCCGAGGGTGACCCCGCAGAGTGCGGATGAACTTGGATAGCTGAGTACACAACGTGATCCCGAGGCGGGAACGTGAGTATGAGGCCCCTCCGTGCATGGCCCCCCAACCAGAATCTCGTCCATTCCGACAGACTGGCGAGAACTAGAGTTGAATGAGTTGCATGGTTGCACAATCTTTTGGGCAGCCCTCCATTTGAAAGGCACCCTGGGGAAGGGGAGTTGGGTTACACAATTGTTAGTTTTTATGGCGCTTTGCGGGAGGTGGCTTGTCAGGGTTAGACATCCAGTTAGATACAGGGGGATGCCGACCACTGCGGCGGGCCGGGAATGCTATGGTGCGACTGTCTCTCCGATATGGCAGAGTATAACCTGCTAACATGGAATGTGCGGGGGATGGGAACGTCAAACAAAAGACATAAAATACTGTCCTAGTTAAGGAGAAGGGGTATTCAAGTGGCGATGCTACAAGAGACCCATTTGGCAAAAGGGGAAGTGGAAAAGCTAAGGCGCAGATGGAGAGGACAGGTGTACGCCACGGAATACTCGGCATTTGCCAGAGGGGTGCTGATCTGGCTACGTGCTGGGGTCCCCTTTGAAGTAGAATCCACCAACATTGATCACGAAGGCAGGTTTGATCCAGAGAGTGGGAGACTCTTAAAGTAACATCCAGGGGGTACTGTATGGGACAGACGACTGGGGAGAGACGTACACTTGAATGGGAACTGACCAGGCTAGAGAAGGAAGTACATGAAGGGGAGCGGAGACAGGGAACAGATGAGCAGGAGAGTCAGAGGTATGCCCAAGCACGGAGAGCCCACTCCCAGGCTGAAGAACAACTTCGGTGCCATAATATGCAAAAATACATGGCCTCACTACACTCAGAGGAGGGCAGATCAGGTAGAATGCTGGCATGGCTGGCGAGACCAGGAGAGGAAGGAGAGCCTATCACGAGGGTGATAGCCAAGGATGGAGAGAGAAGACATAGCCCGGGCTCTATAAATGACGGCTTCAAAGAATACTATACTCACTTATATAGGAAACCCGGTGAACTTAATGTTCCTGCCCTTGATATATTTTTGCAACGACTCCCCTTGTCAACGCTGATGAATGAGGAGCGAGAGGGGCTGGGAGCCTCGTGACAGTGGAGGAGGTGCGTGATGCCATGTCGCAACTAGCGCCCGGGAAGTCACCAGGGACGGACGGCCTGCATATGGAGTTTTACAAGAAGTACGGAACTTTATTGGCCCTCCGACTGGTGGAAATGTACTCTGAGGCGTTGCGTCGGGGTGAGCTACCGGTCACGTTGAGGGCATTGGTGGTCCCTCTGCCCAAATCCAAATCTGGAGAGGCATCGGTTGCTGACTTTCGCCCCCTGTCAATGCTGAACAATGATTTTAAAATACTCAGTAAGGTCATGGCCAACCGGTTGCTCGGCCACATGCCCACGCTGATACATGAGGATCAGAACGGGTTTGTCCCGAATCAAAGCACATCCCTTAATCAAAGGCGCCTCTTCGCTATCCTACATATGCCCAGGGAAGTGAAACCTGCAGCGGGTGTGTTACTAGCCGTAGACTTCGAAAAAGCTTTCGACTCGGTCAGGTGGGGCTATCTGAGAGCAGTGATGAGGCGAATGGGGTTGGGTGAGGGTTGGGTAAAATGGGTGGACTTGCTTTATGCGTCCCCCCTGGCTAGGGTAAGGATGGGCAGGACGGTATCCGACACCTACCCAATACACAGGGGCACCAGACAGGGATGCCCCTTGTCGCCACTACTATTCGCCCTGGTCATCGAGCCGCTGGCAGCCCAGTTGCGAGGGGACGGCACGGGTAAAGGGATACAATGGGGACAGTCAGAGCATATCATTTCCCTCTATGTAGATGATATACTTATCTACCTTAAGAACGGAGAGACAGGACTCCCTTGGGCTCTGGGTGCTTTGGAGCACTTCGGGACCCTGTCGGGACTGCGCCTCAATAGAGGCAAAACATACGTCTTCCCCATACTGACAAGCTGCGACCGCCCCATTTCGTGCCCGAAGGACGTAGGTTGGGTGCAGAGGACCTTTAAGTACCTGGGAATACAAGTGTTTCATGAGGTGGAGGACATCCGTGACGGCAATCTTGGAAGGGCGCTTCGCTCCCTACGCGCCTCTGTGAGGTTCTGGCGCTCCTTGAGGTTAACCATAATGGCCAGAGTTTCATTGTCTAAAATGATAGTACTGCCCCTTCTACTTTATTACTTCGCGAACTTGCCGCTGCTGGTCCCATCGGCGTGGTTCAGCGAACTCAATACACTGATCAGGGAACTCATATGGGACGACGGCCGCAGGCGCACAGCACTTTCGACTCTCTGTAGGCCAAAGCACTCCGGAGCCTGGGAGTCCCAGACTTTGAGTTCTATTACTTAGCATCACAATTACAATGGGTTGCCGGGTGGCTGGGATGAAGGGGACAACTGGATAGATGCACCGCACATGGAGAGGTTGGAATGGAGCGGATTATTGCACATATGATAAATATGAAAATGACCAAGCAGGCGGATAGTTTGATGACGAGAGTAGCCGCAGCATGCTGGAAGAGAAGTACGAGAAGAGTAGGGGTAGGACAGCCATACTCCCCAGCGTTACCGCTTTCGGTGCTGAGTGAGGACACAGATGAGAGGACCCTGGTGGGCATGGGGGTGGGACCCTGGAAGAAGGCAGGCGTGGAGACAGTTGGAGAGCTGTTTCGGGAGGGGGTGCTGAGGTCCTTCTCGGAAATAACAGAAACGGGAGTCCCGGGGTAACGGTTTCTCCAATATCGGAAACTAATACACACCCTTAGAGAACACTGGGGAACGATTAATGCAGAACCTCCCACCCATAGAGTCTTACATCTACTATTGATACCTGGAGGGGACTCCCACTTAATTGCTAAAATTTATAGGACCCAAAACTAGGAATCATTGGATGCACTGCAGCCCCAGAGAGAGAGATGGTAAAGGACAGTGAGCAGGGAATTAACGGACGCAGAGTGGG
The DNA here is from genome assembly GCF_031143425.1 of Pleurodeles waltl. NCBI lineage: Eukaryota > Metazoa > Chordata > Amphibia > Caudata > Salamandridae > Pleurodeles > Pleurodeles waltl. Next base: position 975,855,450 of record NC_090443.1, read on the forward strand.
GCAGGGCACTAGCATATCCCCGGACGGTATCTCGAAACACTCGGCTGAGGTACATACAATACAATTATATTCATAGAACATACCTCACCCCACACCGATTGACAATAGCTTACGGGGGAGCTCCAAAGACATGCCCCAGATGCGAGGACGTAAGCGCAGACTTTGACCACATGGTGTGGAGCTGCCCAGAACTCCATCAAGGCTGGGTTGCGGCGCTAGCTGACATGGCGCGAGTGTTGGAGGTAGAGCTGTCCCTGTCCCCAGCTACATGCTTACTGGGTCTGAAACTGGGTATCCCACTCGGGAGGGTGAGGAGGCGCTTCCTAGACCTAGCATTGGTTCTCTATAGGAGACGGATTACGATGGGCTGGAAGTCCCCCAGGTGCCCCTCAACGGGTGAGTGGAGGCGTGATGTGACGAAGTAGGCTAGAGCTGAACTACAAGTGTTGACGAGCGAGGAGGCGAGGGGCCTGCGCCAAACCCCTATTGCCCAGGCGTGGGAAGAAATACTATCAGGATGGGACAGCTTGACAAGGGAAGGGGGGGTGGTAGGGGAAGGGCCAGAGTGACCAGTGGTATGGGGCACTGGGCAGCAGGACGGGTTGGAAGTAACATCAGTGGTGGAAGGGCCAGGGAGGGAGGCCAGGGACCACACGAGATGGAAAAGCGGAGGAGACAGGAGGACAGAACCCCGCGCGATAGGGCATAGATAGTCTCGTCCCAAAGGCACATTTATACATGACTGAGTGGGTAGAGACGAGGATTCTGGGGAGGTACCGGCCCAACCTTGGTGGAGAAGTAAAAGAACTCATCCCAGCAATGGAGGTCGCCTGCTCGCAATAGCGTGTTACGTTAAAATAATAGGTAATATTAGTTAAGACTGTTATGTAGACACGCGGGTAAACTGGGTTCTCGGCACACAAATGGAAAGAATGAATATCTAAGAAACTTAAGTGAACTAGACACACTGGAACTTTAACACTGCAAGTTACTCTTAGAAAAAAAAGGCAATGCGGTGGGAGCCCTAGAAGAGGTTGGAATCCGCTGTACCATTAAAGATTAATAATGTGAATTTAACAGAAACCTGTTGATGTTACCAACTGTATTGCAAATGTAAAACAGTGAAAAGTTAATAAAGATATATATATTTTTTTAAATCAATGCAGCCTGGCCAGGCTGCCAGAGGCTGGCCAATCAGAGCACATCAGCAAAAACACTGCAGTGCTGAAGTTGGCAACTTTTTAGGTACAGTCAAAAACTCTTTACCTGAACAAGTTATATTAAATCCCACAACTGGAAGAGACTGGAAGACCAAAACGTGGTATTAGTTCCCTAAGCAGTAACTTCGCTACTGTGAGACTGTCATTTCTTTGTGTAGGATAAGCATCAATCCAGTGACTAAGATGTAAACAATCACTAACACGTATCTCAATCCTCCACACACAGGCATCTCTTTGAAATCCATCTGCATTCTGCTAAATGGACCTCCCGCTCTTCCTTTGTGGCTCATGTTGAACACTACAGTCCCTTTGCCCACGTTCATCTGTTGACAGATGATGCAGCAATGGCAAATTGCTTCGGCAACCTGTCTCAATTTCAGATTGAACCAATACTGTTTAAAATTACGAATCATGGCAGACCTTCCAACATGTGCTTGACCATGATAGTATCTCGCCGTTTAAGTCAGCAAACTAATAGGCAGAACCATTTGTTCCTCTCCTGAAACCCATATGTCATCTTCACGTTGAACACATTTTAACTTCACCCAATATCTCTTTTCCTCCCTGTCAGCATTTTCCTGAAGTGCTTTCAGTTCTTCTAACTTGTCAATTACATGTAAAGCAAAACTAGCACAGTCTTCGGTTATCGGCAACAATTCCAATTTATTTTTGAACGATATACAGTTCAGTGCACATATCCTTGCGACTTGATCCGCATATCCATTTCTCATTGACACAAAGGGGGTCATTCCAACCCTGGCGGTCGGTGTTAAAGCGGCGGCCAACCCGCCAACAGGCAGGCGGTAAAAAAAATTGAATTCTGACCCTGGCGGAAACCGCCAACAGAGACCGCCACTTTAACACTCTGACCGCCACGGCGGGACAAACAAACAGCGCGGCGGTCACTGCCAACAGACAGGCGGGAGACAATGTACCGCCCACCCTATCACAACCCACCAATCCGCCACCTTTTCCAGGGCGGTAGCCCCGCCGATAAAAACACGGCGGAAACAGCCATTACGAACGGAAAACGCTCACCTCTACACACTCCACGAGGAATCTGGAATGCATGGAACCCGAACTACACATCCTACCAGCTATTGTCTTCCTACTCCTCTACCAGGAGCACGAACACCGGCGCAGAAGACAACGGTGAGTACTGCACCTACGACACAGGGGAGGGGGAGGCAAAAAATTACGGGGACACACATACGCGACACACCCACCCTCACCCTCACCCTCACCCACAACTACATACACATCAATGCAGAGCAACAACTCAGAGTGACACCCCCAAACCCCCCGGAAGAATGCAAAGACAAAAAAAAATGATCATGAAATTTGAAGTATATTGTACGGCTAAGTAAAAAAATATATCAAACATCTATAACTATATATACATATGTAAATTGTCCTGTCCAAATTGGGTATCAGCCATTGTTCGTGGGCCAATGGGCCTAAACACATGGGCAAAGCCCACACAGGATACCCGACTCCAATGGAGAGAACACTGCTGGGGCATCAGATAGCAAAACTACAGGCACCTCAGGGGGAAGGGAATGGGGGGCACCTCAGCCAGATGAGTCCACGACGCCAGATCCACGAGGGGCCTCCATGGCCACTGTTCAGTCCTGGGGAGTGCAAAGCCACAGTCTCACAAGTCTCTACAGTGGGTGGATTGCCCACTGTGCCATCCTGGGGAGTGCAAAGCCACAGTCTCACAAGTCTCTACAGTGGGTGGATTGCCCACTGTGCCATCCTGGGGAGTGCAAAGCCACAGTCTCACAAGTGGATTACAGACTCCACTGGTTCTGGAGGAGGCATGGTGCCCAGAGTGCTTCGTGCAGCCCTGCCCGACACAGATGCGGGCCTGCCCCTTCTGCCAATGGGCCAGCGGTGCTTGAGACGGCGGTGCCCAGCGGAGCGGTGCAGAGACGGCGGTGCCCAGCGGAGCGGTGCTTGAGTTGAAGGGCCCAGCGGAGCGGTGCTTGAGATGAAGGGCCCAGCGGAGCGGTGCTTGAGATGGCGGTGCCCAGCGGAGCGGTGCTTGAGTTGAAGGGCCCAGCGGAGCAGTGCTTGAGTTGAAGGGCCCAGTGGAGCGGTGCTTGAGATGAAGGGCCCAGCGGAGCGGTGCTTGAGATGAAGGGCCCAGCGGAGCGGTGCAGAGACGGCGGTGCCCAGCGGAGCGGTGCTTGAGTTGAAGGGCCCAGCGGAGCGGTGCTTGAGATGAACGGCCCAGCGGAGCGGTGCTTGAGATGAAGGGCCCAGCGGAGCAGTGCAGAGACGGTGGTGCCCAGCAGAGCGGTGCTTGAGTTGAAGGGCCCAGCGGAGCGGTGCTTGAGTTGAAGGGCCCAGCGGAGCGGTGCAGAGACGCCGGTGCCCAGCGGAGCGGTGCTTGAATTGAAGGGCCCAGCGGAGCGGTGCTTGAGATGAAGGGCCCAGCGGAGCGGTGCTTGAGATGAAGGGCCCAGCGGAGCGGTGCAGAGATGGCGGTACCTAGCGGAGCAGTGCTTGAGTTGAAGGGCCCAGCGGAGCGGTGCTTGAGATGAAGGGCCCAGCGGAGCGTTGCTTGAGATGAAGGGCCCAGTGGAGCGGTGCAGAGACGGCGGTGCCCAGCGGAGCGGTGCTTGAGTTGAAGGGCCCAGCGGAGCGGTGCTTGAGTTGAAGGGCCCAGCGGAGCGGTGCTTGAGATGAAGGGCCCAGCGGAGTGGTGCAGAGACGGCGGTGCCCAGCGGAGCGGTGCTTGAGTTGAAGGGCCCAGCGGAGCTGTGCTTGAGATGAAGGGCCCAGCGGAGCGGTGCTTGAGATGAAGGGCCCAGCGGAGCGGTGCAGAGACGGCGGTGCCCTGTTCAGCGGTTCTTGACTTGAAGGGCCCTGTTCAGCGGTTCTTGACTTGAAGGGCCCTGTTCAGCAGTGCTTGAGACGCGGTGCCCTGTTCAGCGGTTCTTGAGATGGCGGTGCCCTGTTCAGCGGTTCTTGAGACGGCGGTGCCCTGTTCAGCGGTTCTTGACTTGAAGAGCCCTGTTCAGCGGTTCTTGACTTGAAGGGCCCTGTTCAGCGGTTCTTGAGACGGCGGTGCCCTGTTCAGCGGTTCTTGAGACGGCGGTGCCCTGTTCAGCGGTTCATGAGACGGCAGTGCCCTATTCAGTGGTTCTTGACTTGAAGGGCCCTGTTCAGCGGTGCTTGAGACGGCGGTGCCCTGTTCAGCGGTTCTTGAGACGGTGGTGCCCTGTTCAGCGGTTCTTGAGACGGCGGTGCCCTGTTCAGCGGTTCTTGACTTGAAGGGCCCTGTTCAGCGGTTCTTGACTTGAAGGGCCCTGTTCAGCGGTTCTTGACTTGAAGGGCCCTGTTCAGCGGTTCTTGAGATGGCGGTGCCCTGTTCAGCGGTTCTTGAGACGGCGGTGCCCTGTTCAGCGGTTCTTGAGACAGCGGTGCCCTGTTCAGCGGTTCATGAGACGGCGGTGCCCTATTCAGCGGTTCTTGAGAGGGCGGTGCCCTGTTCAGCGGTGCTTGAGACGGCGGTGCCCTGTTCAGCAGTTCTTGAGACGGCGGTGCCCTGTTCAGCGGTTCTTGAGACGGCGGTGCCCTGTTCAGCGGTTCTTGACTTGAAGGGCCCTGTTCAGCGGTGCTTGACTTGAAGGGCCTGTTCAGCGGTGCTTGGCTTGAAGGGCCCTGTTCAGCGGTGCTTGACATGTGTGTCCAGGTCACCAGATCCGGCCATGACATGGATTTCACTTGCCACCTGACATGTGGCTGCCGGGCCCTTCGTGCACATCTGTCTTCTCGCTTGCGGGCCCTCCTGTGCTGCCGTCCCGGGCCCGTGGGTGTCCTCCTGCACACCTGGAATGGGGCTGGTGGGGCCCTCCTGGGCAGCTCGCCTGCTGCCGGACTTGTCGGGCGTGCTGCCCTTGCCACCCTTCCCTGCTCGTCTGTGGCCCTTTCCTCCCTTTGGCGGTGTGCCAGGTGGCACCCCACTTCCTGACGGTGCCAGGGTAGTGCTTTTGGAGCCTGCTGTCTTTGGCCTCTCGCGCCGGGCACTGGCTTTCTTGGCTTTTTTTTCAGGGGGTGGGCTGGCCGTCTCGTTACTCCTAGCCGAAGTAGCTGGCCTTGAAGGTGGTGGACTCCAAAATCCTTGGACTATTGTCTTTGTAGGTCCAGGTTTTGGGGTGGCTGAGGTGCTGATTGGAGTCTTATGAGATGGAGGGGGTGGGTCAGTTGTTGGAAAGAGGTCAAGGTTGGAAAGGAAAATTGTTGTAATATTGTTGTAATGATATACCTATTAATACACCATATTTACCTATTATATAAACACTGTTTTACGTAGTTAATTAACTTAAATACTACATGACTAAATCCTTACAGTTATGTTTATATTCCACTTGTATTTGTGAAATGGTACGCTCCTATGCTCTCCTTTAGAATGTTAGCTAATGGTGCAACCAGGAGTGCACCTTAGAATGTTGATGTGAAGAGTACAGGAGGAGAAAAGAAGCTGTCAGTTGAGGAGGTGTTTTGCAAGGAGTCTGTACAATAAACCAGTCAACTACATCTACCGTTGTGAGTTATTACAGAAGAACTTTGGCGACGAGGATGGGATACTGCGCAGGGGCGGTGAAGACTCCTTGCCCCTGAATTGTTACAGCACCTCAGCAGGTTGTGCCGTGCTCCTCTTATATAACCTGGAAGGTACAGTCGAAGTTACGCTTATGGTGACTGTTCATCATAAGATTGATAGAGTGCCTGTGGAAATCAGAGTATTGTGTGAGAATATCCCTTTTTAAGATAATGGGATTCTGAGTGGCGAAGTGGCAGGCACTACAAGGACTGTATCCTTGAGAGACAGACAGGGTAACTCACACACTGAAATTTGGTGTGTTGTGGAAGTGAAGAAGGTTGCAATACGATCGGCACTTGTCTCAGGCAATACCGTATGTGAGAAGCAGTGTCAATTATCTTGTTCTGCAAGCCTGGGGGTGAACTGTATTGAAGGCGTATTGTTTCGGAGCAGCGGCTGAACTGAACTAGTGTCTGCAAACTCTGGCGCAGGTAGCGCCGTGTTCAACTTCTCCTCAGAACGCGTTCGGTTTGCCTTCAGCACCGACCTTTGTGACGCGGCACTACTGTTAATGAAGAAGCTGGGCTGGGAACGGAGCTGTGTCAACGCCAGCCATACGGGGGAGAGTGCAGTAATTGTCAACGCGCGCAGTTTCCGAGCGCGTTTGACCAGGTGCGCATACGCTGTGGAAAACCTTTCACACAGTGAAGCGTGTCGCCAATAAACCGCATTCAACGCGGTGAGCGCGCTGTGTTCTCGGTGCGTGCTGAAGGGCAAAGCGCGTACTATTGAAGGTATAAACGTTTAGGCGCAATAGTCACCGACCTATTTGGGGATAATATGAGACATTATCTTCACTTTATTGAACTTACCTGGTGAGGAGTTCCTGATCGAGTGGATCACGGTGCAATCCGAGTGCACATCGACGTGATATTACGTGTTTAAAGATTGTCTGGGTCTTCCCCAGTTGAACAGTGTTCAAAATAAGAGTCCTGACTGTAAGCTTTCAGAATATTTTCAAAATAAGAGTTTGGGAAAAAAATAAAAATAATAATAATTCTTATTGTTTCGTTGTGTGGGGTTTTGAATAGTAGTAGTAAACGGAATTTGTGTTTATGAAAGTAAGTATTGCATAATGCACAATAACCTAGGTTGAAGAAGAGTATATACATTACATATATATAGTGAAACTATCTGCATAGAGAATGGCAGCAGCAGGAATGTCCCAACCGCCCCCGTTCTTAAATGAAATAGGTGAACCGGTTTTACCCTGGAAAGAATGGTCTAAATTGTTTGAATCATACTTGATTGCTATTGGGGGAGAAAAGTTCACAGCGTTAAGGAAACAACACATACTGCTACATAATCTAGGAATACATGGAAGAAAGGTGTATGAAAGCTTGACCAATGCAGAGGATGATGGTGAAGATGGGGGAGAAAATGTTGATGTGTTCCAACAAACACTTGTCAAATTGGAAAGTCACTTTGGTCACAAGGTCAATATTGTCCTGGAAAGGCATAGATTTTTTTGTAGAGTACAGGGCAAAGAGGAAAAGGTAGCCACTTATGTTGCTGCCTTGCGGGGTCTTGCACATACATGTGTTTTTGAGGATTTGGAGGATTCATTGATACGTGACCAATTGGTGAGGTGTACAAATAGTTCAAGGGTACAGGAAAAACTCCTCACACATAACCCCTCTCTTAAAGAAGCTGTGGACATAGCTAAGAGTATTGAGCATACAATGGAATGTATGAAGGAAATCAAAAATTCACCAGAGGTAGACGAAGTGAAGGAGATTAAAAGTTGTAATAAACTAGATGAAAGTGTGATCAATAAAGTTGAGGATTCAATATTTTCAACCACAGCAATAAAAAAAAATCAGAGTGAAGAAATGTCAAAGGGAAAGTGTTTCAGATGTGGGAACCCCAATCACCTTGCTAACAGTCCCCTCTGTTTGGCGCGTAACTGTTTGTGCAGGAAATGTGGAGCCAAGGGGCACTATGCACGTGTGTGTAGAAATGACAGAAACATGAAGAAAAGGGCTAATAAGGTGGATGAGGTCACCAATCTGGGCAGTAAGTTTATTCTGCAAGTCAAGGCAAGTCAAGGGAGGGAACCCCTTAGTAACACTTATCCATTGTGCAACATCAAACTTGATGGTATTGGTGTGGAAGCGTACGCCGATTCATGCTCACCATATACATTCATGAACTACCAAACCTATATTGATAAATTCCAAGCTCGGGGGTACAAATTGAACACGGCCAATATAAAACCTGGTGGATACAACAATGATCCGATACCACTCAAAGGGATGTTAGATATGGGCATTACATTTAAGGATAGGCACACCAAAGGAACAGTATATATCACAAAGAAAGGATCGAACTTATTAGGTTGGAAACACCAAAAGGACCTTGGAATCAAACTGGACCCTAATAGCAAGGAACAAGTGTTGTTGGTAGACTTGCAAGAAATTAGTGAAGGTATAAGTGAGGAATTTCCCAAGCTGTTTTAGGATAGACTAGGATTATTGAAAAATTTCCAACACAAAATTAAACTCAAGGAGGGTGCTACACCAGTAGTACACAAGTGCAGATCTGTACCGTACTTGATGAGGGAACCCCTGAAAGAAGAATTGGAGAAATTAGCTAAATCTGGAGTTATTGAACCAATTGAGAGCTCCTTGTGGCTAGCACCCATAGTGGTCACTAGGAAACCTAACGGCAGAGGCATTCGTCTATGTGTAGATTTGAGGGATTTGAATGCTAATATATGGGTGGACAGGTTCCCCTTACCCAAGATAGATGAAATGGTGAGTATGTTAGGGGCAGCCAAATGCTTTAGTGTAATTGATCTGTCGTCCGCTTACCACCAAGTGGAATTGCATCCAACATCACGCTCACTTACATCCTTTATCACTCCCTTCGGGGCATTTAGATATCGCCGGATGCCCTTTGGTCTCGCATCGGCGGCTGCGGTATTTCAAAGAATTATGCAAACCATTTTGCAAGGAATTAGGCAAATTATGTGCTTCCAGGATGATATATTGGTGTATGGAAGTACAGAGAGTGAACACAATTCCATTTTAAGAGAGGTATTCAAAGCCCTGGATGAGGCTGGCATGACAATTAGAAAGGAAAAGTGCCAACTAGGAGTGGAGTCTGTGGAATACCTAGGGCATAAGATAAATAAAGATGGGGTAGAACCTAAATGCGATCTTGTTGTGGCAGTGAAGGAAGCCCCAGCCCCAACTAGTAAAGAGGAACTGAGATCGTTTTTAGGATTAGCTGAGTTTATGTCTAAATTTGTTCACAATTTTGCGGTGGTCACTGCCCCTTTGAGAGCATTATTAAAGAAGAATGTACCTTTTGAGTGGAGTGATGAGTGTCAGGCAGCATTTGTACAAGTCAAGGATGCCATAGTTCATTGTCCCACTTTAGGAAATTTTGATCCCTCTAGAAAAACATGGCTTACCACGGATGCTAGTGGGAAAGGTCTTGGTGCCACCTTATCTCAGTGTGTTGACGGGCAGGAAAGGATCGTGGCGTTTGCATCCAAGTCATTGAGAGAGGCAGAACTCAACTACTCTACGATCGAGAGAGAAGCGCTTGCATGCTTTTGGGCCATTAATCACTTCAAGTTTTTTCTGTGGGGTTTGCCTTTCTTGGTTAGAACAGACCACAAACCCCTCATTTCTTTGTTCACCATTAAAGGTAAAGACCATGCCACACCACGTATTGCAAAATGGATCATGGGGCTGGAAGCATTCAATTTTGATATGCAATATGTTCCAGGAAAGAAAAATATAATAGCAGATTGTCTGTCTAGGCTAGCCAGAGAGGAGAGGCAAAACGAAACGGAGGAGACCCTTGAACCAGTGCTCTATGTGGAGTTATCAGGCATTACTAAGGAAGAATGGGTTACAGCCACTAATGAGGATCAGGGTATACAAACCCTGAAAAGTAAGATAAGGAGTGGGTGGCCTGAGAGACTACAACCGGTCGAAGAAGAACTCAAGGGGTATTGGGAGGTGCGTGATGAGTTACATATAGCCAATGACTTTGTCATGAGAGGTGAACGCGTTGTTCCTCCCAAAGTGTTGTGGGTGAAACTTATAGCTCTGGCACACGAGGGACACCTAGGTAGGACTTTAACCAAAAATAAACTTCGAGCTTCGTACTGGTTTCCCACCATGGACAGGTTGGTGGAAAGTGCTGTCCGTGAATGTGTCCTTTGCGCAATGAGTGATAAAACCAAGGTTACGCACAAGTCCCCTTTGTCTCCCGTCGAAGTTCCCACCAAACCTTGGGACAAGCTGGGGTTGGACATCCTGGGACCCCTCACATGTTTAGGATCGAGAGCAAGGTTCATGTTTGTTTTAGTTGATTACCACACACACTGGGTAATGACAAAAGCTGTGCATAGTGTAACAACCCAAGAAGCAATAGCATTTCTGAAAGAAGCCTTTACCAGAGAAGGTATTCCTAGCACTATTGTGACAGACAACGGGGTGCAGTTCACTTCAGGAGCCATGGTGGAGTTCTTAAGAAACAGTGGGATCCAACATTTCAGGTCAGCACTGTACTACCCTAGGGCTAACGGTCTTGTGGAGAGGGTTAACAGGATGGTCAAGGAGTGTTTGCAGTTAGCTAGCATATCACGAGATCCAGGAGAGAGTGCGATTGAGCGAATGTTGTGGTCATACCACACCACGCCTAACTTGGTCACAGGAGTATCTCCCTTTGTGTCTCTTAAGGGTAGGCAACCGGGAACCAAATTAAACCCCAATTGGTTAAAGGGGGGGGAGCCCGTTTTGGTTCAGCGTGAAGAAGTGCTGGCAAGAGTAGAGAAGAGTCAGAGAAAGTATCAGGAGTGGTATAACAACAAATATGGTACTAGGAGTAAACAATGGAAGGTGGGTCAATGGGTCAGAGTGAAACTTCCAGAATCTACTCTGAAGGGAACGAGCAAGTTCTCGGAACCGTTACGAATTGCGAGAGTACATAAAAATGTGGTAACTTTGGAGGATGGTCGGGTATGGAGCATGGATCGCATATCTGCCATCCAGGACAGCCAACCGGATAAGGAACAGGAGAGCATTGGGGAAGGAAGCAATACCATTCCCTGGAGAACCCAGACTGATTTTCCCAGGAGAAAGACTCCTCCAACATGGCACAAAGACTATGGTGGTCATTCTGACCCTGGCGGTCTTTGACCGCCAGGGCGGAGGACCGCGGGAGCACCGCCGACAGGCCGGCGGTGCTCCAATGGGGATTCCGACCGCGGCGGTAAAGCCGCGGTCGGACCGGCACCACTGGCGGGGTCCCGCCAGGGTACCGCGGCCCCATTGAATCCTCCGCGGCGGCGCAGCTTGCTGCACCGCCGCGGGGATTCCGACCCCCCCTACCGCCATCCAGATCCCGGCGGTCAGACCGCCGAGATCCGGATGGCGGTAGGGGGGGTCGCGGGGCCCCTGGGGGCCCCTGCAGTGCCCATGCCACTGGCATGGGCATTGCAGGGGCCCCCGTAAGAGGGCCCCTACATGTATTTCACTGTCTGCTGCGCAGACAGTGAAATACGCGACGGGTGCAACTGCACCCGTCGCACAGCTTCCACTCCGCCGGCTCGATTCCGAGCCGGCTTCATCGTGGAAGCCTCTTTCCCGCTGGGCTGGCTGGCGGTCTGAAGGCGACCGCCCGCCAGCCCAGCGGGAAAGTCAGAATTACCGCCGCGGTCTTTCGACCGCGGAACGGTAACCTGACGGCGGGACTTTGGCGGGCGGCCTCCGCCGCCCGCCAAGGTCAGAATGAGGGCCTATGTCCTACGGCAATGAACGATATGATGAACCGCTCTCCCTTGTGTATTGGAGGGAAAGGGGAAGTGTTGTAATATTGTTGTAATGATATACTTATTAATACACCATATTTACCTATTATATAAACACTGTTTTACGTAGTTAATTAACTTAAATACTACATGACTAAATCCTTACAGTTATGTTTATATTCCACTTGTATTTGTGAAATGGTACGCTCCTATGCTCTCCTTTAGAATGTTAGCTAATGGTGCAACCAGGAGTGCACCTTAGAATGTTGATGTGAAGAGTACAGGAGGAGAAAAGAAGCTGTCAGTTGAGGAGGTGTTTTGCAAGGAGTCTGTACAATAAACCAGTCAACTACATCTACCGTTGTGAGTTATTACAAAAATCAATTTAGAAAGACAGGGACGAGTAGTTGTAGTGGGTATGGGAGTGGAGGAAGAGGATGTGGTTGTAGGAGAGTGAAGTCTGGTGTCTTTGGGTGCAGGTGCTTGTGCTGGAAGCTGTCGTGAGGTGGATGGCTGTTGGGTGGGTGGGTGCCTGCGTTTGTGTGGTTTGGAAAAGGGGGTGACAGACACACTGGGAGAGGACACAGGGGATGTGTAAATGGTAGTGGGGGTGGTGACTGCACGTGTGCGGAGTGTTCTGGTGGGTGTGCTGGTGATGGACGTAGTGGCTGAAGATGTTGTGCATGCAAGTGTGAGTGGAGACGTCGCAGGGAGGGAGGAGGGAGACGAGGAGGAGGGGGACACAGAGGAGGCAGTGGCTGTTGGCATGTCTGCATGTGGATGTTGCTTGGGTGAATGCTTGTGTGATGTGTGGTGCTTATGTCTGGATGAGCTTCCCTTGGGTGTTGAGGTGTGTGCAGGCTGGTCTGTAGGTGTGTCTGGGATAGGCAGAGGTACAGGGGAGTGGGACTGGGTTGAGGAAGTTGGAGGAGGGAGGCAGGAGACAGGGACAATGGCTGCCGTCAGTGCTGAGGCCAGAGCGTTGAACGATCGCTGATGGGCAGCCTGACCCGAATGAATGCCCTCCAGGTATGCATTACTCCGGTGCACCTCCCTTTCTACACCCTGGATGGCATTCAAAAGGGTAGACTGCCCAACAATGAGCGTCCTCAGGAGGTCAATGACCTCCTCACTGAGGGAAGCAGGGGTAACTGGGGCAGGGCCTGAGGTGCCTGGGGCGAAGGAGATGCCCACCTTCCTGGGTGAGCGGGCACGGGGCGAACGCTGAGGGGCTGCTGGGAGGGCGGAGCTGGTGCGCTGGGTGGCGGCTGTACCTGTTGTTGCGGTGGGCACGGATGTTGCTGCCACCACAAGGGAGCTCCCTTCCGAGGACGTGTCTGTGTCGCTGGTGTCACCACGTGTCCCCGCTGTGGAGCTCCCCTCGCCCTCCGTCTCACTGGTGAAATCCGAGTCAGTTGCATGGCCCTCCATGGCCATGTGAGATGCAGCTCCCTCGTGCTCCGATGCCACTTCTCCTCCGCCTGATGATGCTAATGCACACATGAACAGGAAGACCACCAAAAAAGGGGGGGGGGGGGAGAAACAAAGACATGTTGAGTGCATGCATTGGCGACCCCGTTGGCGGAGAAGACAGACACAGAAGCCCCCTGCACTACGCCGCGCACTTGGGGTACACTATTCAATCCGTGGGACATGGCCTACAAGCCTATGGACGACAACTCCACACATAGGTGACACAGGGCCATGAATAGCTGTACTAGGCAACCTACAGAGGTGGGGGGCGGGGGCCCAGGGCCATGCCTAACGGAGGGGCCTAGCCTACAGAAATCGCCCTGGCCTAGGGATACCCACAGCCCTCCTCCTCCACCCAGACACCTCCAATGTGCGCAAAATCAGCAGAATGTGCTTGTACTCACCCCCTTGTGTCTGCTGTGATGCCCTCACGCGCCCATCCAAATCGGGGTAGGCCACTGCCAGGATCCGGGACATCAGGGGGGTCAAAGTACGACTGGCACCCCTCCTACGTTGGGAGGCCATCCCCAGCAGAGCCTCCGCGGTCTTCCTCCTCCCGCGGCGGATGTCCTCCCACCTCTTCCGGCAGTGGGTGCCCCGTCTGTTGTGGACCCCCAGGGTCCGAACGTCCTTGGCGATGGCACGCCAAATGTCGATTTTCTGATGGGCGCTGACCTATGTGACATGTACAGGGGGAGAAAATAAAAAATCATCACCTTCTGCATGCTCGATGTGAGTGGCCCCCCATCCCCACCCTTGCCATGTGGCACATGCTCTCATCTGTCGTTTGATGCATGCCTCATTCGTCCCCTCCCCACCATCTTTCATTCACCCCACTCAACCCAGGCATCGGCCACAAAGCATGGTCCCAGTGTACTTACCTGTTGGTCTGGAGGACCGTAGAGTAGCGCATCCTGGGGGAGGACCCCATCCACGAGTTTCTCCAATTCTTCAGAAGTGAAGGCAGGGGCCCTTTCCCCAGTCGCAGCAGCCATTGTCTCTTCCAGACCGAGGTCACAGCAGCACTTGCAGTATAGGTCCTCTCCTGTGGATGATCAGGTATCGAGTGATTAAGCAGATAGAAAATGGCGGTCACGCCCGCGGTGGTGCGTACCACGGCGGTGCGTACCACGACCGCCGACGCACATCGTCATTGGCTCCTGAAACCCATAGGGTTCAATGTTAACCAATGCGGCTTTGCGCCGCGGTCTTCGACCGCCTACCGCCACGGTGTGCCACGCCAGCGCATTGACCTCACATCCCACTGTCGCACTTCCCAGGTCAGGCAGCCGCCATTTCAAGGGCCCCCATATCTTAATTTCTACTGCGTCACACATACCTAGGCCTTGCATCAACAATCATACAAGCCATTCAATGCATTGAGAATCGTGTACTGTGCAAGCTGTGGGAACGTACCTGTGGGTTGATTGACTCTGTGCTCCATGTTGTTCTTCCTAGGCACCGTCCGCTGGGACTTGCGAGGAGATGGTGGACCTGTCGACAATGGAAGAAAGACATGTCATACTGACATACAGGCTTGACAGAGCCACTATACAGGAACTGTGTGCCCAGCTGGAGCCAGACCTGATGTCACCCATCCGCCAACCCACAGGGATCCCCCCTCTAGTACAGGTTCTGTCAGTACTCCATTTTTTGGCAAGTGGGTCATTTCAAACAACAGTGGCCATTTCATCAGGGATGTCTCAGCCTATGTTTTCCAAGGTGTTGTCCAGAGTGTTGTCTGCCCTGCTGAAATACATGCGGAGCTACATTGTTTTCCCTGAGGTGGGCGATTTGGCCACAGTGAAGGGTGATTTCTATACGCATGGACATATTCCCAACATCATTGGTGCAATTGATGGGACACACGTTGCTTTGGTCCCACCCAGCACGAGTGAACAGGTGTACAGGAACAGAAAAAGTTATCATTCCATGAATGTCCAGGTGGTCTGTTTGGCTGACCAGTACATCTCCCATGTAAATGCCAAGTTCCCTGGGTCAGTGCATGACGCGTACATCATGCGAAATAGCAGCATCCCTTACGTGATGGAACTACTTCAGAGACACCGTGTGTGGCTAATTGGTGACTCTGGTTACCCCAACCTGTCATGGCTACTGACCCCAGTGAGGAATCCCAGGACAAGGGCAGAGGAACGGTATAATGAGGCCCATGGGCGTACTAGGATGGTGATCGAGCGGACCTTCGGCCTCCTGAAGGCCAGGTTTAGGTGCCTCCATATGACAGGTGGATCCCTAATGTACTCACCAAAGAAGGTGTGCCATATCATCGTGGCCTGCTGTATGCTTCACAACCTGGCTTTGTGACGCCAGGTGCCTTTCCTGCAGGAGGATGGTCCAGATGGTGGTGTTGTGACAGCTGTGGAGCCTGCGGAGAGTGAAGAGGAGGAAGACGAAGAGGACGACACAGACAACAGGGACACAGTAATACAGCAGTATTTTCAATGGCATACAGGTAAGAATCAACACTGGCATTTTACATTTACTTAAAGTCTCCTGCCTCTCTACTGTCTGAGTTTCCCCCCAGTGTATGTTAACTGAGTTGTGACTTTCCCTTCCAATTTCAGAGATGTGGGCCCCACTCCGTGACCTCTGCTTTGTTTCCCCATGGACTATAGCTGTGTGACAGTGGTATGTTGTCATCACAATGTAACTGGACATTTTGGCACGGTTCTGTGTAATACATTTGTTCAAAAATACAGGCAGACTCCAGATTATTTTTTTGTAATAAGTGTGTTTATTAAAGTGCTCAATTTTGGGTAATGGTTGCAATTCGGTGATGGGTGATGGTGGAGGAATGTCGATGGCAGAGTCCAGATTTTCAGTCTCACAGGTGCATTGTCCATATGCCTGTGGAAGGTGGAGCAGGGGCAGTTTAAGGTTGGACAGGGTGACAATGTAGGACAGTGGGATGACAATCGGGGGTATCCTTCCTGGCGGGGGTCTTGGCATCTTACTCTGTCTTTTTCCTAGATCTCAGGCCCCGCTTGCGGGGTGGTTCTCCTTCTGCAGGGGGTGGGGTTCTGGTGGCCTGTTGTTCTTGTGTCGGGGCCTCCTGTCCACTAGCGCCGACGGAGGTGGTAGCCTGTTCTTGGTCCATGCTAGTGACAGGGGCCCTTTGTGGTGCCACATGGTCCCGCAATGTGCTGACAATCTGATTGAGAGCCACAACGATGGTGCCCATTGCGGAAATGATGTTTCTGAGTTCTTCCCTGAACCCTATAAACTGTTCCTCCTGCAGTACCTGGATCTCCTGGAACCTGGCCAGGACCGTCGCCATCGTCTCCTGGGAGTGGTGGTATGCTCCCATGATGGAGGATAGGGCCTCGTGGAGAGTGGGTCCCCTGGGCCTGTCCCCCCCCTGTCGCACAGTAGCCCTCCCAGTTCCCCTGTTTCCCTGGGCCTCTGTCCCCTGGACCGTGTGCCCACTACCACTGCCCCCAGGTCCCTGTTATTGTTGGGGTGGTGGGTTAACCTGGGTGCCATGTAGTGGTGGACACACCGCTGCTTGATGTGTCCTGGAGACAGAGGCATGGGCCCGCTGGGTGGGTGCTGTGCTGGTGTTCCCAGAGGGGGGGAGGTCTGCTGTGGCCTGTGGCTGTCTGAGGGGAACCGACTGTCCTGAGGTCCCCGATGGGCCGGGCTGGTCATCTGGGTCCAGGGAGACAGAGCTGCTGTCATCACTGTGGGCCTCTTCTGGGGGTGGAATGGACATTTCTGGCCCCTCCTGGGCGGTGTCGTGGCGTTCAGGTCCTGCAGGGGTATAAGAGTATGGTTATTGCTTCTGTGTGTGCCATAGCGTGCAATGGGTGGGTGCCCGTGTACCCCAGTGCTGGCATTCCCTTGTGGGGGCTGTTGTTACGGTGGTTTGGGGGGATGGGTATGTGCAGTGGGCATGCTTAGGTGATGGGTGTCCATGGTTTGTGGTCGCATGCAGGGCTTGGTGTTGGGATGGGTGGGTTGTGATGGTGAGACATTAGCAAGGAGGATGTGTGATGGGGGTGGGGGGGAGGGTGACGGTATGATTTGGCATGCCGGTGGGTGGGGGGGATGAAGTAGTTGAGATTAGACTTACCAGGGTCCATTCCTCCTCCTACTCCTGCGAGGCCCTCAGGATGCAGGATCGCCAAGACCTGTTCCTCCCATGTTGTAAATTTTGGGGGTTGAGGTGGGGGTCCGCCGCCAGTCTTCTGCACCGCGATGTTGTGTCTGGATACCATGGAACACACCTTCCCCCGTAGGTCGTTCCACCGCTTCCTGATGTCGTCCCGATTTTGTGGATGCTGACCCACAGCGTTGACCCTGTCCACTATTCTTTGCCATAGCTCCATCTTCCTGGCAATGGTGGTGTTCTGCACCTGTGTCCCGAAGAGCTGGGCCTCTACCCGAACTATTTTCTCCACCAGGACCCTGAGTTCAGCGTCTGAAAACCTGGGGTGTCTTTGGGGTGCCATGGGGTGGTGTGGATGAGGTGTGGGGTGGTGTTTGTGGTGATGAGTGTGGTGAGTGTGGTGGTGTGTGGTGTTTTGTGCGTGGATGTTGTGTGAGTGATGGTGTTATGTGCCTGTGAATGCTCTGTACTAGCTGGTGGTGTCTCTTTCTGGCCTTAGTCAATAAATGGTGGTCGTAGGGGTTTGTGGGTGATGTGGGTGTGTGTTTTATATTGTGTTGGGTGTGTGGGAGTGGTGTTTGTATGTGTATCAGGTGTGTGTATTTCAAAATGTCCAATGTGGCAGTGTTTCGGAGCTGTGTGTGTATTTTGACTGCAGCGGTGTGTACTGCCAATGGAATACCGCGGTTGAAAGACCGCCGCGTGGATTCGTGGGTCGGAATGGAATGGGCGTATTTCTGTTGGCGTGACAGTGGAGGTTTGGTCATCGCCAGTTTTTCGCTGGCCGTTGGTGTGGCGGACTTTTGGGGATGTCGGGTTTTTGGCGGTTTGCCTGTTGCGGGTCAGAATGACCGTGGCGGTTTCCTGCGCCCGCGGCGGTGTTATGGCGGTCTTCTGACCGGCGGTAAGCGCCTTTTGCCGCCGAGGTCAGAATGACCCCCAAAATCTTGTAACTTCAGGTGTGCACTGCATTTCACCACAGCAGTCATTTCATTCATTTGTATAGCTTGCAACAAATCATGGATTTTTTCACCATTTCTAACTGGCGAACCAGAAGAGGTCAGTGTGGGGGACTGAGTCTGACCTATGGTGGATGACACTTATCAATCTAAATCCGGGTTTTACTTTGGCTAACTAGCAGTGCCTCATCTCTCCCAAATGGTAGAGACAATTGGGCAGCCGAGCGCATGACATATTAATACTTCTCAGGGAAGTCGTGGTCACTCTAGTCACAACCGGTTCTCTCATACACAGTGTGGTTTCATATATAAATGACAATAGAAGCAGTATAAGTTTTAAAGATTGGTTTAATAAAACGACTGCATTTTAGATAGCAAAGCGTGAGCTGCAATAACCAGAACTACACAACACAGTAATATTAAAATAGTAATGATGAGGCTGAAGCACAAGAATAAAGCTATCATAGTGCCACTAGATTATTCTCTGTCTAAGTTATGTTTTCGAGCACAGCATCTGAAGCTCTAAGCCTGCCTTTCAGGTTCCCCCGGAAGGACATCGACCCTCATACCTGAGCAAAGCCCTGTAATCTGCATCAGCATCTGCAACAGGGCATTCAGCATACAGCAGATGTTCTAAGAAAATGTCCCTACGTAAGGATGTGTATTTTCTACGAATGCTGGAGACTAAACTTCTACCACGTTTACCGGCAATGTACCAGACTGTAGCCTTGACTGAAGCACAGAGCGATCAAGAATGCATTATTTGAGAACACAGTGCTGAACTAAGGTAAAACAGTGTGATAGAAGAAATTAAAACAAGACCGTAAAAACTGGTTATTGTAAAATAACAGTGCGAAGCTGAATAAAATATATCTAGGAAAAACTGCACAGCGGCCTAGTATGTAAAACTAATGTGCATGAAGCTATATTGAAAATGGCTACACTACACTGGCAAATGGTTCCTTCCAAGCAACAGTGGCCATGGCATCAGGGATGTCACAGCCTATGTTCTGAAACGTGTTGACCAGAGTGTTGTCTGCTCTGCTGAAACACATGCACAGCTACATCGTATTCCCCCAGGTGGAATATTTTTCCACAGTGAAAGCTGACTTCTATGCCCTGGGACATATCCTCAACATCATTGGTGCCATTGATGGTACACATGTAGCATTTGTCGTCCCCCCGGAGGAATGAACAAGTATTCAGGAATAGAAAAAGCTATCACTCTCTGAATGTGCAGATGGTGTGTTTGGAGGACCAGTACATCTCCCATGGGAATGCCAAGTATCCTGGCTCTGTGCATGATGCCTTCATCTTGAGAAATAGCAGCATTCCATATGTGATGTCTCAACTCCAGAGGCACAGGGTGTGGCTACTAGGTGAGCCCATGGTCCCCACCCACTTGATGTAGGCATATGGGTGTGGGGTTGTCCCTAAGGGTGAGTGTATGTCTAACAGGTATCCCTCGAATATTTACAGTTGACCCTGGTTACCCCAACCTCTCATGGCTACTGACTCCAGTGAGGAATGCCAGGACAAGGGCAGAGGAACGTTACAATGAGGCACATGGGCGAAAAAGGAGGATCATTGAAAGAACCTTTGGCCTCCTGAAGGCCACGTTCCGGTGCCTCCATCTGACAGGTGTATCCCTGTACTACTCACCCAAGAAGGTGTGCCAGATCATCGTTGCATGTTGCACAACCTGGCCTTGAGACGCCAGGTGCATTTTCTGCAGAAAGATGGAGAAGGTCTTATGGCAGCGGTGGAGCCTGTGGACAGTGAGGAAGAGAAGGCAGAGGAAGAAGATATGGACAACAGAGAATCACTCATACAACCGTACTTCCAGTGACACACAGGTAAGACACTGTAACTTCACTTTCCATTGCAGTTTTGTGTTGGACATTGTCAATGGCAGCCTGAATTTCCATATTGTATGCCCACTTACTGTACCCTTTGGCATCTCTATTTTCAGATCTATGTTCCCCACTGTGGCTCCTGGTGTGTTCCCTGCTGCCCACTAGAGGTCATACCTATGTATACATGACTGTACAGTTGAATTGCAATGTTTACAGCTTGTTAAACAAATACATGTTTGAATCAATTGACAGACTCCATAATTGTATTAGTTCCAAGGGTGTTTAAATGAGTGGAGGGGGTATGGCAATTGGCTGGGTTGCTGATGGAGGAAAGTCCAGGGTAGTGTCCAGTCCATTGGTATCACAGGTGCATTGCCCAAGAGGCATAGGTAGGGGAGCAATGGCAGTTCAAGGTGGACAGGGTAACAGAGTGGAACAGAAGGGTGACAATCAGGAGAGTCTTATTTCCTGGCTGGGTCTTGGCAATGTTCTCTGGCTTCTGCCTGGATTGCAGGGACCGTTTGCGGGGTGGTTCTCCTTCTGCAGGGGGTGGGGTGCTGGTAGCCTGTTGGTCCTGTGGTGGGGCCTCCTGTCCACTAGCGCCAGCGGAGTTGGAGGGCTGTTCATCAGTGTGGCTAGTGTCAGGGTCCCGTTGGTGTGCCACTTCCTCCCTCATGGTGTTGGCCATGTCAGCCAGCACCCCTGCAATGGTGACTAGGATGGTGTGGATGTGTTTGAGGTATTCCCTGATCCCCAGGTACTGTCCCTCCTGCATCCGCTGGGTCTCTTGCAACTTGTACAGTATCTGGCCCGAGGTCTCCTGGGAATGTTGGTATGCTCCCAGGATCCCTGCAAGTGCCTCGTGGAGAGTGGTTTCCCTGGGCCTGTCCTCCCCCTGTCGCACAGCAGTCCTCCCAGCTTCCCTGTTGTCCTGTGCCTCTGTCCCCTGAACCGTGTGCTCACTGCCACTGACCCCACGTCACTGATCATGCTGTGTTTGTGGGGTTTCCTGGGGTCCCTGTAATTGTGGACACACTGCTGATTGACTTGTCCTGGGGACAGAGGTATGAGCCCGCTGGGTGGGTGCTGTGCTGGTGTTTCCTGAGGGGGGAGGCTCTGTGGTGGTATGGGACTGTGGCAGGGTAATCGACTGTCCAGAGGTCCCTGATGGGCTAGGTTGTTCATCGTGATCCAGGCGTGCAGAGCTGCTGTCATCACTGTGGGCCTATTCTGTGGGGGGACTGGATGTAGGTGGTGTTGGAAAATGGGTTGTTGGTAAGGGCAGGTAAGTACCTACACTTAGCAATAGGCCACTACCTCTACTTAGGTCCAGTTAGGTCTCAGTAAATTAAACCTAGCTCAACCTTTGGTAGCTTGGCAACGAGCGACAAGGCTTAACTTAGGAGACAAAGCGTAAAGCATTCAAATATCACAAAACAGTAATTAAATAAAACACAGGAAACAGTTTAAAAATCCAAAATCAATTTATAACAATACATTATATTTTTATCTTCAAAATGACACCAAAATGAATAAAATCGGATAAGGGGAACCAGAGATATGAATTTTTAAAGAATTAATGCGTTCTAGCGCATAGAAGCAACTAGTGCTCAAAGGATTAAAAAAAAGGTCACACTGGAAAGGAGCAAAGTCCAGAGTCAGGCCACCCATGAGGTAACACTGTCACACTTACTTTCAGAAGTGTTTGATTCAGGAAAGTGGTCCCCAGCACCAGCCAAGGGTTCAGAGGCTCTGGTGTGCCTCTTGGGGTCTGGGACTACAACTCCCACAATCCACCTTTTCAACTTATGGAGTTGCTCCAAACGTCTCCACACTTCTGGATCTTCTTCCAGACGTCCTTTTTGTGTTCTTGAAGTGTCCACAACTTGATCCAAGGTTCTAGAAGCTCTGAGTTGCTCCTTGGGTGTTGGGGCTACAATTCCCAGAATGTACCTGGTCAGAATCCTCAAATGGCCACTGGACACTGGTCAGCTGGGCTCTGCTTGAAGGACTTGATGCAAGGGACTCTGGGCAGCTCCTTTGTACATGTACCTGTAGCAAACAGGGAGTCCCTTCTTGAAGCAGTAGAAGACAGGTAAAGTCCTTTTTGTGGTGAAGCCCAAGTGTGCAGCTGGTGTAGTCCTCCAGAGTGCAGTGTCCAGGTGCAGGTCAGGGGTCCAGCAGGGCAGTCCTTCTTCTCCTGTAGTTCTTCCTTGTTGGAATCTGATAGGGATCTGGTAGGGAACTGAGGTGTGGGTGTAGGTCTGCCAGTTTTATCCTTGCTCCTGGGTGAAAAACAGGGGGGTCCTGGTTCTCCAATCAGGGGCAGGGTCCTTCCCCCTGTGATGACCACTTCCTGGGAAGTGTGGCAAAAATCAATCCCAGGGAGCAACATTCCTCAACAATCCATCATGGCTGAAAGTGATTTTTGGAGGTTACATCTGGATGAGCCCACCCACTGGTGTGGCTAAAAATCCTAAACACACCCCTCTCCTGCCCTCTCCTAATCTTATCAAGGGGGCACCTAATTGTCTGGGTTTGCAGGATGTGAGGGTGTTGCTGGGTTGCTCCAAATGTCCTTCTCTGCCTTTGAAGACCAGTTTGGCAGTCCTCCCCCTTCCTGCTTTACCATCTGCTGAGGGGAGATCTCCTCCCACAGGCAAATCTCTTTGTGTGGAGCCAGGCCACTTCACACCTCATCAAGGCACCTGGCCAGGCTACCAGAGGCTGTCCAATCAGAGCACAGCAGCAAAAACACTGCAGGGCTGAAGTTGGCAACTTTTCAGGTAAAGTTTAAAACTCTTTACCTGAACAAGTTATATTAAATCCCACAACTGGAAAAGACTGAAAGACCAAAACGCGGAATTAGTTCCCTAAGCAGTAACTTCGCTACTGCGAGACTGTCATTTCTTTGTGTAGGATACGCATCAATCCAGTGACTAAGATGCAAACAATCACTAACACGTATCTCAATCCTCCACACACAGGCATCTCATTGAAATCCATCTGCATTCTGCTAAATGGACCTCCCGCTCTTCCTTTGTGGCTCATGTTGAACACCACAGTCCCTTTCCCCACGTTCATCTGTTGATAGATGATGCAGCAATGGCAAATAGCTTCAGCAACCTGTCTCAATTTCAGATTGAACCAATACTGTTTAAAAGTACGATTCATGGCAGACCTCCGAACATGTGCTTGACCATGATAGTATCTCGCCGTTTGAGTCAGCAAAACTAATAGGCAGAACCATTTGTTCCTCTCCTGAAACCCATATGTCATCTTCACGTTGAACACATTTTAACTTCACCCAATATCTCCTTTCCTCCCTGTCAGTATTTTCCTGAAGTGCTTTCAGTTCTTCTAATGTGTCAATTACATGTAAAGCAAAACTAGCACAGTCTTCGGTTTCCGGCAACAATTCCAATTTATCTTTGAACGATATACAGTTCACTGCACATATCCTTGAGACTTGATCTGCATATCCATTTCCCATTGACAAAAATTCTTGTGACTTCAGGTGTGCACTGCATTTCACCACAGCAGTCATTTCAGGCATTTGTATAGCTTGCAACAAATCATGGATTTTTTCACCATTTCTAACTGGCAAACCAGAAGAGGTCAGGAAACCTCTCTGTGACCACAGCTGACCAAAGTCATGGACTATTCCAAATCCATACTGACTATTCATGTATATGGTAACTTTAAGCTGTGCAGAAACATGGCATGCTCTAGTAAGAGCCACTAATCCAGCAACTTGCGTGGAATATACTCCTCAAATCCAGGACGCTTCAAAAATACCAGAAATTGTGCACACAGCATATCCTGCTCTCAATGTTCCCACATTATCTCTTAAACAGGAACCATCAACAAAGACAACTTGGTCATTTTCTTCCAATTGGGTATCTTTAATATCAGGTCTTGGTTTTGCGCACAAATCAGCTCCTACAGACAGTCATGCTCAGTGTCTTTCAATTTGTCACCTTCAATGTTTTCTTTTGGAAGCAAAGTTGCTGGATTAAGCACTGTACACCTTTTTAAGGTCACACTGGGGGAACCCAGGATGACAGTTTCATGCCTAGTTAATCTCTCATTCGTCAAATGCTGAGTCTTGGAAAGTGTAAGCAAAACTTCTATGGAGTGAGGGACCATACCAGTTAAAGGATGCCCCATCACAATGCTCTCACTCTGAGTTAGACTCTGTCCAACCGCAGCAACTATACGCAGACAACCTGGAAAGGCTGCTGCAACTGGGTTCAAAGTAGCTGAAAAATATGCTACTGGGCTGTTTACACCACCATGGACCTGAGTCAAGACAGACAAAGAACAGCATCACGGCCATGACAAAACAACATGAAGGGTTTTGTGTAGTCAGCATTCCCAAAGCTGAGACTTGACACAAACTTTCTCTCAATTCAGTAAAAGATTTCATGCATGCTTGAGCTAACACTAAGGGATCGGAATTGTCTTTGTGAGTCAACTTCTGTAATGGCTTTGAAATTACTGCAAAGTTTGGAATCCACTGGCGACAATAGCTCACCATTCCCAAAAACATCCTGACATCTCTCTGTGTGACTGGTGGAGTCATCTGCAGTATGGCTATAACCTTTCCTCTGGAAATTTTTCTAGTTCCCTTTTTAATTTGGTGTCCCAAGTATTTCACCTCTTTCTGAAAGTACTTTAATTTTGCTGGAGACACTTTGGGGGTCATTCTGACTTTGACGGGCGGCGGAGGCCGCCCGCCAAAGTCCCGCCGTCAGAATACCGCTGCGTGGTCAAAAGACTGCCGCGGTAATTCTGAGTTTCCCGCTGGGCGGGCGGGCGACCACCAGAAGGCCGCCCGCCCGCCCAGCGGGAAACCCACTTCCACGAGGATGCCGGCTCCGAATGGAGCTGGCGGAGTGGAAAGGGTGCGACGGGTGCAGTTGCACCCGTCGTGATTTTCAGTGTCTGCTATGCAGACACTGAAAATCTTGGTGGGGCCCTGTTAGGGGGGCCCCTGCAGTGCTCATGCCATTGGCATGGGCACTGCAGGGGTCCCCAGGGGCCCCACGACACCCGTTACCGCCAGCCAGGTTCTGGCGGTCAAAACCGCCAGAACCAGGCTGGCGGTAAGGGGGTCGGAATCCCCATGGCGGCGCTGCCTGCAGCGCCGCCATGGAGGATTCCTCAGGCCAGGGGAAAACCGGTGGGAAACCGCCGGTTTCCCTTTTCTGACCGCGGCTTTACCGCCGCGGTCAGAATTGGCCTGGATGCACCGCCAGCCTGTTGGCGGTGCATCCGCGGTCCCCGGCCCTGGCGGTCCATGACCGCCAGGGTCGGAATGACCCCCTTTATGTCCATTCTTCCGTAGGTGATTCAGTAAGGCAATAGTATCATACTTACATGCCTCTTTTGTTTGGGACACGACCAGTAGCTCATCAATGCACTGGACTAACGTCAATTGGAAGGGAAATTCCAATGACTCCAAATTATTTTTCAAGATCTGGTTGAAAATGGACGGTGACTCTGAAAACCCTTGAAGAATTCTGCACCAACATTAGACTTGATCCAAAAATTTGAAACAGAAAATAAATTGGCTATTCTCATGAAGAGGTACAGAAAAGAATACTTGAGACAAGTCCTCTACGGTGAACCATTCAGCAGCCCATGAGATATGGAACACTATCACTGCTGGAGTTGGCACTACGGGTCAACATTTATTTACAATTTCATTTATTTTTCTCAAATACTGAATAATTCGAAATTTCCCACATGGCCTCCGCAAACCCATTATTGGTGAATTACATGGGCTGCTCAGTACCTTTTTCAAAACGCCTTGGTTTACAGATTCTGCAATTATAGAAACAATCCCCTTCATGGTGTACTGTGTCACGTGGTATTGGGGTATCTGGGGGAAAATCGCATTTGGCTTGACGGGGACCTTAACTGGCTCAATTCCTTTGATCAGACCAATGTCTTTACCCGTCAAATTCCACACTTTCATTTTAACTGTTCTCTGCAAGTCAGAAGGAAGACCTGTCACTGTAAAAACTGGAAGGAAACTAATCAGAGGATACTCGTCATTCACTGTATCACATTCCTTTTATGTAGGCAAGTTCTTCTTCATCATCACTTTTTGTCTGGATGGCAATTCTATTGTTCGAGCAAGTAATTGAACACCTCGTTTTGCACAATAAGTCCCTTCCCAGTAAGGATACTGGACTTTTGAATCACAAACTACGAATTTGTGAAATCCATCGAAATTGCCAATTTTAACCTGCACTGGTTTTGTAATGGGGTTTGTCAAATACTGATTGGGGACTCCTACAATCACACTGTCTTCCCTGAAAGGGGCAAGTTTGGAACCTCTGCAGATCTCACTGTAGAGCATGTAGTTTTAGTGTCAACTAAAAATAAGACTTTGTGACCCATCACTTTTCCCTTTACACAGGGACCTTGCTGATCTACTTCTAAGGAAGCTGCTAACACGCATTCTTCTTCATCCGATCTTTCATTCACCCAATCATCATTCACTTCATCCTCACTGTGTAGTGGGAATTGATGTACTGTGTTATTACTCTGGTTAAACCTTTGACTCGTGACTTGCTGAGGAAGCATCACCTGCTGCTGCTCCATTGGGGTATGAGGTATTTGAATTTGTTGTGTAGGTACCATTTGCACTTGAGGCTGCATTTGCTACAACTGAGGCATTGCAAACGTGGCATTTGTACTTGTTGCACAGGCTGAAAATTTTGCATCGGGTTCACATTATTTTGGAAATTCGGATTTTGACCTCTCATTCTTGGACCTCTCGCATTTGGGAAAGAATTTACTTCATTCGTTTGCTGAACAACACCTTCCTGACCTAACATCGGACACTCCAGTTTCCAATGTCCGAGGCCTCCACAAGCGTGACACTGTAACAATCTTCTTCATTCCTTGTACATCACCTTGAACAACCACCATACTCAAATCAGGACCACGATTCACATTTCTAACTCCACCTCTACCTCTCGCCTGATTATGCGACCACATATTCCCTTGCTGCTGATGCTGCTGCTGTGGAAAACTTCCCTGCATCCCTGTTTGTGCTGCTTTAATCTGTATCACCATTGCCTTCTTTTTCAACTTTCTCTGCTTCAATTCAATCACATTACTACAGTACTTTACATACTGCAATACCTCATCAATTGGCTTCGCTTGCCAACAAATCAAATTACTCTTAATCATCTGGCTGATTTCAGGACTCAATCCTTCAATGAATCTGAACACAAAAGGAATCATGTCTTTCTACTCAATTGTCTCTCGCCCACTGTAATGCTTGAATGCCTGCAGCAGTCTCTCAAACTATGCATGTATCGACTCTTTGCCTTCCTGAGCTGTCCTATCTATTCTCTGCCAGTCGATATTCTTGGGCAAGATACTCATTTTCAGATATTCACCTTATAATTATATTTTATTACATCAGGAGATGGTGCACCTGTAGCTGGATCTCTCTGAGGTTCTTTTGTCAGCCAATCTACACTCCTTTTACCCTCGACCCATAAGTCTGCTGGAACTACTATTTCTAACAGGGTGTTCAAATCTTCCCACAGACATTTTGCAAGTTTCACAAACTGCTGGTACCATTCCACTGGCTTCTCTCTCCCTCAAACTAGGATAGTCATTTGTAAATGACAATATGTCACTTCTGCTCCAAGGGACATGTACAAAGTACCCTCCTGGAATTTCTCTCATTGGTAATATTTTTACTGGGTCCTCAGTCTGCTACACATTTACAGTAAGACACCCACGGGCATATGTATGCCCCATTTGCGCCGAATTTGCATCATTTTTGTTTACACAAATTTGCCGCAAAACGAACTCCATATTTATATATTGATTTTAGACCAGTCTAACGTCAAAATATTGGAGTTTGCACCATTTTTTAGATGCGTGAACCTACCTTGTGTCAATGAGATGCAAGGTAGGCATTCCCATCTAAAAAATGGTGCTAACCGCATAGCACCATATTTATCCCCCTGTGCTAAACTGCTAAACTGACGCACGAGTAGGAGGTGAGGATATGCACCATTATTTAACACCTGGGTCAGACCAGGCGTTAGCAGATTTGTGAACCCATTTCCATGGTTAAACACCATGGAATGTGTCCACAGTTGCCCTCCTCAAGTCCCAGGAACACTCCCACCCACACCAGAGGGACACTGGAGGATGGAGGACTCCATCCCAGGTAAGTAGGGTAAGTATCTATAAGTATTTATATTTTTTAATTAAAGTGCCATTGGGCCCAACGTGGGGCCCCCTGGATGGCACAGGGTACAATTGCACATGCACAGGGGACACTGGTCCCCTGTGCTGGCCTTTGGGGTGGTGGGCATGACACCTGTCTTTTCTAAGAGAGCAGTCATGTGGTATGGATGGTTTGCCTCTAACCAGCCTAGCGTCATTTTGTGGTGCAAAACCCTCTTCTCCCATACCACCACCCCACCCGGCTAATGTCATTTGTTTCTACGCTACCCCACTCTTCGCCCCGGCTTGCACCATTCTATAAATATGGCACCCGCTGGCGCTCAGGAACAGCGCAAGCCGCTGCTAAACCTTTTGATGCAAAACTGTGTTAGTGCAGTTTTGCATCAAAAAGTATAAATATGCCCCCAGAGTCTCTGTTTCTTTTGTCTCTTTTCTTTACCCATCTGCCTTCTCACTTATCCAAGGCTCCCTATGAATGCTCTGAACTAATTCCCTAATGTGAGTTTTCATTCCCGGTTCTCTCATGTTCTCGAAGTCTTTTGAATCAAATTCTAACCTGTAGCTCCTCTATAGGTGTTTCGTTTTCTCAATTCCTATGTCTTATTTTCCCGCTAAGTCTGCTAGTTTCTGGTGTACTATTCCTGCTTTGTTGGTAATCAGTTGGCACAAATAACGTAGCTCATCTTCCCTGTATGAGTCAATTCTATTTAATCCCATCGTTTCCTCAATCAATTGTTCTACTTCTGGTCTAAGTCTGGTCAAATTCAGGGAACTTCCTCCGCTGGAATTACCTTGGGTGCTAGTCAGCTTCTTTAACTATTCAGTTAACTGCTGAGCTGTCACGCCTTGTAATGTAATATTATTATTACTTTCACCTGGTACCTGCTGTAAAGCTAAGCTCGGGGTCTCTGGTGTCACCATGCTTGGATTAGGGCATGTCTCGAGTCTACCCTGGTTATTAGGAGGAGTTCTAAAGGAACCTAGATCTATTAATGGACCTGTTCCATCGAATGTTGGTCTCATGGGGGGGGGGTCATCATTTTGGCACTTTCATTGAATCTTTCAGTTTCTATGCTCAGATTCAGGGTTCTCTGCTCATTGTTTCCGTTACTTTCCTGGGCAAACAAGGGTATGACTGGACCTATATTAACCAGTACAGACACTGCATCTGAACAGGTTCTGGCATTTGAATCTCTCGGGTACATGACTCCTGTATTCTGATTCATCAATACAGACATTTCTGCCTGAGATCCTGTTATCAGAGTGTATCCTGGAATTGTCTGTGCTAGCACTGGGGACACTGAATTCGGTGTGGACTCTCTCTGGATCAAAGTCGGCTTCTGGTACACCTGTCCTGACAGTACTACTATGTTTGTTGTGGTATTTACAATTGGCACATCTGGGTCAATTCTTGGTATGTCCATCTGTGGCATATGCATTTGAATCGCAGAAGTACTCTGAATACTATGGCTGACCTGTATCTAACTTTGGGTGAACTGATGTCGGAGCTGTAGGGTCTACACTGGAACCTTTCTCATGAACTCCATATGGTGGGGGACAATTTCTCAGTAATTGCAAAATAAACTTATCATCATCTGATGCTTCGTTGAGAGTCAAAGACTTCCTAGACTCTGTCAATCCCTGCTCTTTATCAGCAGAAGAATGTGAAGGATGTGAATCCCTTTTCTTTGTACTTTTTCTAGTCTCGTTCCTGTTCTTTGGGTAATGGCAGAAAACAACTTAATTCCATGTAACGTCTCAGTTCTCCAAAATTTCTGATCCGTATCCAATCTTGCCTCTGCTAAATTCTTTTCAGCTTTCCTAAGTCTCCTTTCAAATTTCCCAAATGGCTAAGGCTTCGTATTGTGCTGGTCTCGGAGGATGTTTCAAATCATACAGTACCCTCCTCAAATTCTCCAAAATCCTCAAATTAGAAGATCCCTGGGTAGGAAACGCTAAGCTCCTGTCTCTCTCCGTCTCTTTGCACCATTGTTTTAACCAAAGACATGGCGCAGCACCCTGTTCTTCGAATAGGCGGGTGTATTTTCTGGCGGTGTAACCTCTCCTATTCTAGCTGGTATAAACGTATCTCTCCTTAGGACACTTTGAAAAATGTCATTTTCGGTGATTTACACTACTTTCAATCAAATCAGGAAGTGACTTTTAATCCCAAAAATCCTTTTAGTCTACCTTCTCAACCAATTGCGCCTCAGGGTTGTCAACCAATCCGTTCGTGACCCTTTTCACTAACCAACCTATCCCAGCGCTGCTCCAATGATGTCGCACTCACACATACAGCTGCTGACAAAGCCCTTCATCCTGCCCTCTGAAACTCAGATCCGCGCAAAACTAATGCAAAATATTGCGAGCACTAAGTAAAACACCAATACACAAATTTGTCTGCTTACTACAGGTAGGTAACACAACCGCTTCAGAAACCTTACTGATTTTTCACTGTGGCATTTAGCTCTGACAGCTACTCCTTGTATCTCAGTTTCCCAGACTTGCAAGCAAAATTTGACCCACAAATTTCCCTCTCAACCAATCACTGTATCCTCCTGGTGACTCACCAAATCTCAGTCGAAAACATATCACTCTCTTTGACACGCACTCTTGAATTTGTCAACCGCGGTCGATTGACCTATTAAACATAAACCAAGTGTCTTTCCACTTTGTATCATCAAATGCGAAAATCTCAACCTTTACCAAATCTGCGAATTATTTTGATCTCGTAAGAAGACTACCCATCCAACTCTTTTACCACTTCTGAGGAAAAAATTACTTATGTCCACTCAGCTATCAATTCTGGGGAAAAGGACCTTATGATGTGCACTTAAGGAGCCAAATCAAGCAACAGACGATGTGCTCTTAAGGAGCCAAACCACCCGTTTCTGTCCTTATTTGGATAAAAACAGCTTTATTTAAAAGTAGTCACTGACATGGTGATTTGCTGTCCCCAACAGGCCACCATCCCTGTGAGTGCAGCCATTCCCAATGGGTCTGCAAATTGCGACCTACCTCATGAATATTAATGAGGTAGGTCATTTGCGACCCCACTGGGAATCGCAAACAGTGTGAGATACACTGTTGTACCTATGGTTTTGCGACTCGCAAATGAGTCGCAAATTGCAACTTGCAAAACTCTGGGTCATAAATCCAGCCCTCAGTGTTACAAAAATAAAGGTAATTTATTTTAGTGACACAATTACCAAAAAGAACTAGATAGGCAACCCTCCAATAGGAGGTAACTAAAACACGAGATATGTGTAGGAGGCTGGCCTGGTTTGTAGTGGGTACCAAAGGTACTTACACCTTAAACCAGGTCCATGCATCCCTTAGTAGTGAAATGTAGTCAGTATCTAGAAGCCAGGCTCTCTAGGAGTAGTGTGGGTGAGCAGCGAAGGCCTAACTAGGAGTCCTGCAAAGCTCATGCAATACCACTGTAGTCACACAGTACTTACACACACATGAAAGAAAATACTTGGTGTTACAAAAATAAAGGTACTTTATTTTGGTGACACAAATGCCAAAAATACTGTAGAGACTACGCTCCCTTAGGAGGCAAGTAATGTACACTATAATGGAGTAACAGCTGCCAAAACGGTTAGAAAACAGTGCAAATAGTGAAAATCACAATAGGTTGAAATGCGCCTGGGGTAACACAAGCCATATTCTAAAATAGTGGAATGTGAAAGTCGGTTTCCCTCCTAGACAAGTGTAGTGTGTAGGGGGGTGCTGGGAGTGTAAGAAAACACCAAAGGAAAGTAATAGAACCCACCCCAGAGCCCAGGAATGCAGGAGTAAATCACAGTAATTTTCCTAGAACACACAAGAAAGAAGATTATGCAAGCACCAGGAGAGAATGCAAGTCACCAGCAATGGATTCCTGGACCTGAAGGCCTGTGGAAGAAGGGGACCAAGTCCAAGAAGCAGTGAAGAGTCCAGGGAGAACAGGAGCCACTGCTAACCCAGATCAAGGTGCAAAAGAAGAACCACTGGTGAAGAAGAACAGTCAGTACTGTGCCCAAGAAGATGAATGCAGGTTCCTGGTTGATGCAGATGATGTCCCAAGCCTGATGCATGATTGCAGTCTGGTTTGCATTGCTGGATTCCGCCAACAAGCCTTGGCACAGGCAAAGCTCGCAGTTAGCGGAAAATGGTGTTGCCAGGACCAGGTGGCCTCAACCCTGGAGGGTGAGACAGCGAGGGCTCTCAGCAACTTAGAGAGCCCTCAGAAGACCAGGCAGCGTGCACGGGAGTCCCACAGCATAGAGACAAAGAAGGTTAAAAAGGAGGCCCATGCAGCACTACACATAGAGATCCGACGCCGCCGGAGAACCACGCTGGAGGCTGTGCATCGCAGGAATGTGTCCTGGGGGCGGAAGCTGCACAGTCGACGAAGAACTTTGTGGAAGGATGGCAACAAGCCTTGGCAACTGCAAAACACGCGGTGCACAGGGGTACTGTCTTCCGCGGGAAGGCAAGCTCTTACCTCCACCAAAGTTGGACAGTTGGACTTCAGGACTGTCAGGACCACTTCAGTCCACCACCCGTGTTGCTGGATCCACGTACTTCTTCAGGAGAGGGGGCCCAAGCCACCGGTCGTCGTTGTAAAGGCGTGCCCGCTGGCACAGGCAAGTGACTCGTTCACTTCAAGGGAGATTCTTTTGTTCTTCTAGTGCAGGCCAAAAACAGGCAGTCCTTGGAGGATGCACCACCTGGAAACAGTTGCAGTTGCTGGCAGAACCTGAAGATACAATGTTGCAGAAGTCATCTGTGCTTCTTTGTTGCAGTTTGTAGAGTTCCTGGAGGGTCCAGATGCAGTTTCGTCTGTAGAAGGTGAAGTAAAGGATGCAGGAGTCTAGCAATCCGACTCTGAGGAAACACCCAAAGGAGAGACCCTAAATAGCCCTGAAAGGGGGATTGGTTAGCTACAAAAGGGAAAGCTCTTACGTCACCTGCTGGCACTGGCCACTCAGATGCCCCACCACCTTGGAATCCAAGATGGCAAAACCCAGGGACACTCCGGAGGAACTCTGGCCACCACCCCTGGGGTGGTGATGGACAGGGGAGTGGTCACTGCCCTTTCCTTTGTCCAGTTTCATGCAAGAGCACAGATTGGGGTCCCTGAACCGATGTAGGCTGGATTATGCAAGGACGGCACAATCTGTGCCCTTCAAAGCATTTCCAGAGGCTTTGGGAGGCTACCCCTCCCACGCCTGGACACCTATTTCCAAAGGGAGAGGGTGAAACACACCCCTCCCAAAGGAAATTCTTTGTTCTGCTTTCCTGGGCTCAAGCTGCTTGAGCAACTGGAGGGCAGAAACCTGTCTGTGAGGTGGCATCAGCTGGGGCTGCCTGGAAAAGCTCAGAAGGCTGGTATGGCAGTACTGGGGGTCCACTGTGGAGCCCCCAGAGTGCATGGTATTATACAACCAATGCTAGAATCAGCATCGGGGTATAATTCCAAGATGTGAGACACCTTAATGGCCATATTCGGAGTTACCATTGTGAATCTGGACACAGGTATTGATCTATGTCCAGTGCACATGTAAAATGGTGTCCCTGCACTCACGAAGTCCGGGAAAGTGGTCCTGGATGACGTGGGGGCACCTCTGTTGGTTTGAGGGTGCCCTCACACACAGGTACTTTGCACCCAGCCTTCAGTGTTGGAAGGCCTGGAATATGGGTGACTTATAAGTGCCTTGGTGAAGTGTAAATGGCTGTGAAATGCTGCATGCACCATTTCACACAGGCTGCAATGGCAGTCCTGTAGAGGCCTTTGCATGGACTCCCCATGGGTGGCAAAAGTAATACTGCGGCCCATGGGGATCCCCTGGAACCCCAATGCCCTGAGTACCTAAGTACCATATACCAGGGACTTATAAGGGGTGCCCAGTATGCCAATTTGGGATGAAATACTGGGTTTCCAGTATACAGCTACAAAATTTAGAGGAGAGAGAGCATAAGCACTGGGGTCCTGGTTAGCAGGATCCCAGTGGCACAGTCAAACACACTGACGTCATGCAGAAATTGGGGGTAACATGCCAAAAAGAGGGTACTTTCATACAATATGTACACTAGTAATCAGTAATAGACATAAAAAGTGAGAGAAAAGAGTGCAAATGCAAATAGACAATAGTGAACCGAGGGGGAGCCCAAACCATATACTAAAAAAATGTAATGTGAATCCAGGACCCTCACCTAGGTTCATGGAATGTGTAGAGGGGAGCTGGGGGTACTAGGAAACCTCAATGGTAAGTACCACAGTGCCCCCTAGCGACCAGGAAGAAAACAGTAAGTTATTGGATGTTCCCCAAACCACCCAAAAGGAAGGAAAAGAAGAAAATGCAACACCCAGACAAGACTGCAAGAACCCAGCGGTGGATCCCTGAAGAGGAAGACCTGTGGAAGAAGGGGACCAAGACCATGTTATGCTATTAATTGTGTTTGACCAATGACTTTGAGTTTCACCACTGTGCATATTAGTTGCTCAATGTTCATCAGGAGCACATTACATTCTGTATTCAGTTTAGCTGCCTATTGGCTTTAACGTGGCATTAGACATTACATTTGTTTTTTATGTTAGCTGTCTATTGGCTTTAACATGGCATTAGACATTACATTTGGTATTTATGTTAGTTGCCTATTGGCTTTAACGTGGAGGTAGACATTGCAGTTGAGACATTGCAAATGAGCTGTGTTTTTCCAAGCTGTGTTTTTCCACATGGTTGACCAAGCTGTGTTTTTCGTATTGAGTTCAAACCAAACCCTAACGTGATAAGTGAGTGTAAATTTGGTGTTTTCGTTTCTGCTCAGCCTTGGGAAGAGGAGAGGCCTAGGAGATCTGGCCAATCTCCAATGGCTTGTTTTATTTCCCAGGTCTGAGAGGAAGGGGCCAGGCTTTTTTTACAGTGGCCCTGGGCAGCAGTGAGGGGAGATTCCCCAGGACTTCAGTCAGGAGCGGACGTCAGCTGCCTTGCTCCCGTTTGGGTGGAAAGTCTCTTTCACGCAATTGAACAGGAGTCATCAACTTAAAGATAGGAGAAAGATGACAAGCAGTGATAGGCCCTACGGTGATGCAATTTTGACTTTTATTCCTTGCTTTGAAGTTATGCTATAATATAATCACATGTATTTGCTGTGTACATTGCAATTGAGAAGTACTTTGATATATTTTGCTTTCATTGCTGCGACTACTTTTAAATGTGTGCTTCCAACCTACTTATCTCGTCTTTCAGGAACCTCATGGTGAATTAATAATAATGAATGTCTTCTTTAAACTAAGAAGTGCAGTCCAGAGGAGTTTTGTCAGCTCAGTCATAAGATAAGAGAAGGAAAGCAAAACAGACCAGAAGTCACAGAAGAGTCCAGGGGGAGCAGGAGCTACTAATCACCCAGCTGTGACTGCAGGAGTTGGTTGACGGTAGGACGAAGATAGTCAGGAATGCAGCCCTGGAGCAGGTGAAGAGTTCCTGGAGAATGCAGTCGACGTCCCACACCAGATAGAATGTTGCAGTCAGTCAATGGCGTGGAAAAGCCACCAGCAAGCCTTGGCAAAGGTAGAAGTCACAGTGAAGCACAAAGTGGGGCTGCCAGGGATCAACAAGGTCCAGGAGGACTCAACACATGGGAGGAGTCCTAGGGGGACTCTCAGCATTGCAGAGTCTACAGAAGAGGCAGCCCCCACAGGAGACCCAATGGACGAGAAACCAGGAGTCACAGAAGAGCCCAGGCAGCAGAACTGGAGAAGAGTCCCACGCCGCAGGAGAAGCATGCAGAGGAGTGTGCATCGCAAAAAGGAGTGCTGGGGGCTTGGGTTACATGGAACCTTAAGATCCCTTGGAGGAGATACCAGCAAGCCTTGGTAAATGCAAGAGACGTGGTCCATGGGGCTACTGTCCTGTGTTGGAAGGCAAAGGCTTACCTCCACCAAAGTTGGATAGCTGGCAGAGGGGACTAAGAGGACTACTCCGGACCACCATCTGTGATGCATGATCCACGCAGCTCAGGATGAGAGGAGATCCACGTAGCCGGTCGCCGTTGCTGTTGGTGCCCGCGGATGCAGGGGAGTGACTCCTTCCCTCCAAGGGAGATTCCTTTTTCCTTCTCCTGCAGACTGGCCCCCTCAGAGGATGCACAGCCGGAAAAATGTTACAGAGCTGGAAGGAGCCATGGAAACAATGCTGCAAGCAGAGACTTTGTCGCAGAAGCAGCTGTCCATTCCTGCCGGGTCCAGTTGCGGTTCTAGTAGCTAGAAGGCAAAGTAGAGGTTGCAGAGGAGTCCTGCTGGAATCTTGCAAGCCGAATCTGTGGACCCACCCAAGAGAGAGACCTATATAGCCCTGAAAGGGGGATTGGTCACCTAGCCAGGTGAGCACCTATCATGAGGGGGCTCTGACGTCACCTGCCTGGCCACTCAGATGTTCCTAGAGGTCCCTGCCAACCTTGGATTCAGGATGGCAGAACCCAGGGTCCCTCTGGAGGAGGTCTGGGCACCACCCCTGGGGTGGTGATGGACAAGGGAGTGGTCACTTCCATTTCCATTGTCCAGTTTCGTGCCAGAGGAGGGATTGAGGGTCCCTAAACCAGTGTACACTGGTTTATGCATGGAGGGCACCAAATGTGCCCTTCAAAGCATACCAGTGGCTTTGGAAGACTACTCTTCCCAAGTCATGTAACACCTATTTCCAAAGGGAGAGGGTGTTACCCACCCTCTCCCACAGAAAATCCTTTGTTCTGCCTTCCTGGGCTTGAGCTGTTCAAGCAGCAGGAGAGCAGAAACCTGGCTGAGGGGTGGCAGCAGCTTAGGCTGCCCGACAAATCCCAGAAGGCTGGTAGGAGCAATGCTGGGGATCCCCCAGAGTGCATGCAATCATGCTTCCAATACTGGCAACAGTATTGGGGTATGATTCTGACATGTTTGATACCAAACACGCCTAGGTTTGAAGTTACCATTATGTAGCTGGACATAGGTAGTGACCTATGTCTAGTACACGCATAAAATGGTGGCCCCACACTCACGAAGTCCAAGAAAATGGGACTGGAGTTCGTAGGGGCATCTCTGCTAGTGCAGGGGTGCCCTCACACATAGATACTTGCACCCTGCCCTCCGGGCTAGTAGGGCCTCCCATAGTGGTGACTTACAGGGACTTGGTGCAGTGACCTAAGGCGAAAAAGTGTGCATGCACCCTTTCAAGCAGGCTGCAATATTGTGAACGCTGAACTTATTACTAATTAATTTGATGTAATACGAGTTATGAATTTGCATAGAATTTAGTGAACAAAGAAAATGGTGTGCGACTTGGAAAATGTGCCCACTTGAGTGGCCATCATTAAAGTACATAGGCCCTCATTATGACATTGGCGGTAAATCCCACTTACCGCCACGGTGACGGGCGCCAACATACCGCCGCGTGTCGAATATCCGTTTGCCATATTATGACACACACACACCAAACTGACAGAATACAGCCACATACACAAATCTGCCAGCCCAAAGGTCAGTGGTAAACTGTTGGTACCCACACCCATACAGTTACGGCAACAAAATAACGCCCACTACATCATGGCCCACGAATCACCAAAGCGGACATTCAACG
Source organism: Pleurodeles waltl (assembly GCF_031143425.1). Taxonomy (NCBI): domain Eukaryota; kingdom Metazoa; phylum Chordata; class Amphibia; order Caudata; family Salamandridae; genus Pleurodeles; species Pleurodeles waltl. The sequence goes on from NC_090443.1 coordinate 975,893,303, forward strand.
GCTGTAAACCATTGGCGGTACACACCGGCGCGCTTAGAATGGACACTCAAATACTAAAGTACACAACACTGGCCCATACCAAAAACACACACCTAACAATCATACACACACCGCATCCACACACCCACAGCACTATAAAACACACACATTACCCACAATCCTTTACGAATACAAATTATTGCCACCAGACTGACACCAAGACCACTGAAACAACACACACACCACATACACCCATAAATCCCTCACACATACCACTACGCACACCAAACCACACTACACAACACCCATACACTTACACACACCACACAACACCCATGTCCCCACAAAGGCATCCCCATTTCACAGATAAGGAGTTGAGGGTCATGGTGGAGGAAATAGTCAGGGTAGAGCCACAGCTATTTGGAGCACAGGTACAACAGATTTCCATTGCCAGGAAGATGGAGCTATGTGGGAGAATCGTTGACAGGGTGAACGCCGTGGGACAGCATCCAAGAACAAGGGACGACATCAGGTAGAGGTGGAATGACCTAAGAGGGAAGGTACGTTCCATATTAGTAAGGCACCAGCTCACCATACAGAGGATTGGCTGTGGACCCCCACCTCCTCCCCCAAAGCTCACAGCATGGGAGGAGCAAGTCTTGGGATTACTGCATCCTGAGGGCCTCACTGGAGTTGCCGGATGACTAGACACTGGTGAGTCAACATTTACTACTTATCACTCGCGTACCTGCATGCCATCATACCCACTCACCCTCACTCCCATCACTCCACTACATCCCACACACTGCACCTACACATATGACTAACCACAATGCCCAGCCCTGCATGCTATACCAATACACGGACAGCCCTACCAGCCCTGCATGGACACCCATCGCAAAAGCATGCACAGCATAGGGGAACTAACAATCCCACAATACATCAACATACACAAACAAAGGTGACAGGGAAACAGCAACAATAGAGGAGAAGCTAGGGATGTACAATATGTCATAGGCATGATGCATAATACATCACTTACATCCCCGCAGGAGCCCCAGCTAATGTCATCAGAGAGAAGGTGCCACGACAAACCAGACCCCCAACAGAAGATGCCCCCAGTGATGACAGTAACTCTGGATCAACAACCTGGCCCATCAGGGACCACTGGACAGTCGGTCACCCCAGCCCACTCACAGTCCACCACAGAACCTCCCCCATCAGTATCTAACACCACAGCATCCACCCAGCATCCCCACAATTCTGTCCCCAGGACACGTCAATCAGAAGTGTGCCCACCTGTACAGGGACCCCAGTCCACACCTCACACCCAAGACAACCAGGGACCTGTGGTCAGTGGCAGTGGGCACATCGTTCAGGGGTCAGGGGCACAGGGCAACAGGGAAACTGGGAGGACCGCTATGCGCCAGGTGGAGGACAGGCTCAGCGAACCGTCTCTCCAGGAGGCACTCACCACGATCCTGGGTGCCTACCAAAATTCCCAGTACATGATGGGCCAGATCCTTGAAAACATGCAAGAGAACAAGCGGCTGCAGGAGGAACACCATCAGGAGATCAGGGAGGACTTGCAGGCTCTCATCACTACCATGATCTCCATAGCAGGTGTGCTGGCAGACATGGCCAACATCATGAGGGAATGGACAGCACACCAGTGGCCCCCTACCACTAGCCAGTCCATTGACCATCCCACCACCTCCGCTGCTGCTAGCGGGCAGGAGGCCCCGCCACAGGTCCCACAAGCCACCAGCACCCCTCTCCCTGCAGAAGGTGAACCATCCCTGCAAATGTTCTCTGCGACCCAGACAGAAGCCAGAGACACTTGCCAAGACCACCACCAGGAAATGAGACTCTTCTGATTGTCCCCCTTGTGTCCCACCCTGTGGGAAACAGACTGGAACAATACCCTGGACTTTCCTCTACCATCACCCCATTCCATTACACTTTACTGTCACTTTTACATCACCACAATAAACGCCCTTGAACACAACTTGACTGATTGTATTTTCTGTGTTGAAAATGTGCATTTAGGGGAACAGTCACATCTGGTGCAAATGTATGGACACTATGACAGCATACAACTGATGACCTGTATCTGTCTGAAGTAATCACATCAGGATACTATTGTCATATCACCAACATCTGTAAGATTACAAACCATAGGTGACAGTACATTTAAATGCAAAGGAAGCGAATGCCATCATGCCACAGTCACACAGATGAAATCAATATTCAGGGCAAGATCAGTTCCACTGTGTAAGGAAATGGCTTCCTGTTGCAATTACCCCCCACTTTTTGCCTGATACTGATGCTGACTTGACTGAGAAGTGTGCTGGGACCCTGCTAACCAGGCCCCAGCACCAGTATTCTTTCACCTAAAATGTACCATTGTCTCCACAATTGGCACAACCCTGGCATCCAGGTAAGTCCCTTGTAACTGGTACCCCTGGTACCAAGGGCCCTGATGCCAGGGAAGGTCTCTAAGGGCTGCAGCATGTCTTATGCCACCCTAGGGACCCCTCACACAGCACAGACACACTGCTAGCCAGCTTGTGTGTGCTGGTGGGGAGAAAATGACTAAGTCGACATGGCATTCCCCTCAGGGTGCCATGCCAACCTCACACTGCCTGTGGCATAGGTAAGTCACCCCTCTAGCAGGCCTTACAGCCCTAAGGCAGGGTGCACTATACCACAGGTGAGGGCATATGTGCATGAGCACTATGCCCCTACAGTGTCTAAGCAAAACCTTAGACATTGTAAGTTCAGGGTAGCCATAAGAGTATATGGTCTGGGAGTCTGTCAAAAACAAACTCCACAGCCCCATAATGGCTACACTGAATACTGGGAAGTTTGGTATCAAACTTCTCAGAATAATAAACCCACACTGATGCCAGTGTTGGATTTATTAAAAAATGCACACAGAGGGCATCTTAGAGATGCCCCCTATATTTTACCCAATTGTTCAGTGCAGGACTGACTGGTCTGTGCCAGCCTGCTGCTGAGAGAGGAGTTTCTGACCCCATGTGGTGAGGGTCTTTGTGCTCTCAGAGGACAGAAACAAAAGCCTACTCTGGGTGGAGGTGCTTGACACCTCCCCCCTGCAGGAACTGTAACGCCTAGCAGTGAGCCTCAAAGGCTCAGGCTTCGTGTTACAATGCCCCAGGGCACTTCAGCTAGTGGAGATTCCCGCCCCCTGGACACAGCCCCCACGTTTGGCGGCAAGTCCAGGGGAGATAATGAGAAAAACAAGGAGGTGTCACCCACCAGTCAGGACAGCCCCTAAGGTGTCCTGAGCTGAGGTGACCCCTGCCTTTAGAAATCCTCCATCTTGATTTTGGAGGATTCCCCCAATAGGAATAGGGATGTGCCCCCCTCCCCTCAGGGAGGAGGCACAAAGAGGGTGTAGCCACCCTCAAGGACAGTAGCCATTGGCTACTGCCCTCCCAGACCTAAACACACCCCTAAATTCAGTATTTAGGGGCTCCCCAGAACCTAGGAAACTAGATTCCTGCAACCTAAGACGAAGAAGGACTGCTGACCTGAAAGCCCTGCAGAGAAGACGGAGACACCAACTGCTTTGGCCCCAGCTCTACCGGCCTGTCTCCCCACTTCAAGAAAAACTGCAACAGCGACGCGTTCCCCAGGGTCCAGCGACCTCTGAAGCCTCAGAGGACTACCCTGCATCTAAAAGGACCAAGAACTCCCGAGGACAGCGGCCCTGTTCCACAAAGAAGCAACTTTTAAAGACCACACGTTTCCCGCCGGAAGCGTGAGACTTTCCACTCTGCATCCGACGCCCCCGGCTCGACCTGCGGAGAACCAACACTACAGGGAGGACTCCCCGGCGACTGCGAGCCCGTGAGTAGTCAGAGTTGACCCCCCTGAGCCCCTCCAACGACGCCTGCAGAGGGAATCCAGAGGCTCCCCTGACCGGGCCTGCCTGCTTCAAAGAACCCGACGCCTGGTAAAGACACTGCACCCGCAGCCCCCGGGACCTGAAGGATCCGACCTCCAGTGCAGAAGTGACCCCCCGGTGGCCCTCTCCCTTGCCTAGGTGGTGGCTACCCCGAGGAGCCCCCCCCCCCCTTGACTGCCTGCTTTGCTGAAGAGACCCCTGGGTCTCCCATTGAACTCAATTGTAAACTCTACGCCTGTTTACACACTGCACCCGGCCGCCCCCGTGCCTCTGAGGGTGTAATTTTTGTGCTGACTTGTGTCCCCCCCGGTGCCCTACAAAACCCCCCTGGTCTGCCCTCCGAAGACACGGGTACTTACCTGCTGGCAGACTGGAACCGTGGCATCCCCTTCTCCATTGAAGCCTATGCGTCTTGGGCACCACTTTGACCTCTGCACCTGACCGGCCCTGAGCTGCTGGTGTGGTAACTTTGGGGTTGCTCTGAACCCCCAACGGTGGGCTACCTTGGACCCAACTTTGAACCCTGTAGGTGGTTTACTTACCTGCAAAACTAACAAACACTTACCTCCCCCAGGAACTGTTGAAAATTGTACTGTGTCTAGTTTTAAAATAGCTTATTGCCATTTGTGTGAAAACTGTATATGCTATTTTGCTAATTCAAAGTTCCTAAAGTTCCTAAGTGAAATACCTTTCATTTGAAGTATTAATTGTAAATCTTGAACCTGTGGTTATGAAAATAAACTAAGAAAATATATTTTTCTCTATAAAAACCTATTGGCCTGAAATTGTCTTTGAGTGTGTGTTCCTCATTTATTGCCTGTGTGTGTACAACAAATGCTTAACACTACCCTCTGATAAGCCTACTGCTTGACCACCCTACCACAAAATAGAGCATTAGAATTATCTCTTTGTGCCACTATCTTACCTCTAAGGGGAACCCTTGGACTCTGTGCATGCTATTTCTTACTTTGAAATAGTACATACATAGCCAACTTCCTACACACTGTCTCACCTGTGGATCATTGGACGTATTGATGTATAACTGATGTTCCGTTGTCCACATCCTCATCCTCCTCATCCTCACTGTCCTCAGGGTCCACTATTGCCACAGGGGCATCTCCAGTCTCCTCCTCCGGCAGAAAAGGCACATGCCGTCTGAAGGCTAGGTTGTGCAACATGCAGCATGCCACTACTATCTGGCAGACCTTCCTAGGTGAGTAGCACAGGGATCCACCTGTCAGATGGAGGCACCTGAACCTGGCCTTCAGGTGGCCGAAGGTCCTTCCAATTATTATTCTGGTTCACCCATGTGCCCCATTCTAACAGTTCTCAGCCCCTGTCCTGGCAACAGGGGTTATGAGCCACAAAAGGTTTGGGTAGCCAGAGTCACCTGCAAATATTGAGGGACAAACTTTAGCCTTACACAACCCTATGGGGCTAACACCTCAAGGCATACACTGACATACAGTGGGTGGGGACTCTGGCTCACCTATTAGCCACACCCTGTGCCTCTCTAGTTGGCCCATCCCATTTGGGATGCCGCTATTCCTCAGGACAACGGCGTCATGCACCGACCCAGGATACTTGGCAGTGACATGGGAGATGTACTGGTCAGCCAGGCACACCATTTTCACATTCAGTGAGTGGAAACACTTCCAATTCCTGAACACCTGATCATTCTGGTGGGAGGGACTAGCGCAATATGTGTACAGTCAATCACTCCAATAACATTAGGGATATGGCCCATTGCATAGAAGCCTGCCTTAACAGTGGCCAAATCTTCCATGTGGGGGAAAACAACGTAGCTGTACGTGTTTCATCAGGTCAGACAGAACCCTTGCCAGGAGGCCCCACCACAGGACCCACAGGCCACCAGCACCCTTCCCCCTGCAGAAGGCGAACCACCCCACAAACAGTCCCTGCGACCCAGACAGAAGCCAGAGACACTTGCCAAGACCAAGATACCCGCCAGGAAATGAGACTCTCCTGATTGTCCCCCTTGTGTCCCACCCTGTCACCTTGTCCACTTTGAACTGCCATTGCTCCCCTTCCTATGGCCCCTTGGATACTACACCTGTGCTATAAACAGACTGGAACAATACCCTGGACTTTCTAATAACATCAACCCATTACATTGCACTTTACCCTCAATTTTATATCACCACAGTAAACACCCTTGAACACAACCTGACTGATTGTATTTTATGTGTTGAAAATGTGCATTTAGGGGAACAGTCACATCTGGTGAAAATGATATGGACGCTATGACAGCTTACAATTGATGACCTGTATCTGTCTGTAGTAATCACATCAGGACACTGTTGTCATATCACCAACATCTGTAAAATTACAAGCCATAGGTGACAGTAAGTTTAGATGCAAATCATGCCACAGTCACACAGATGAAATCAATATTCAGGGCAATGATCAGTTCCACTGTCTCACCTGTGTATCATTGGAAGTATTGACGTATAACTGATGTTCTGTTGTCCACATCCTCATCCTCTGCCTCCTCATCGTCACTGTCCTCAGGGTCCACTGCTGCCACAGGGGAATCTCCAGTTTCCTCCTCCTGCAGAAAAGGCAGGGCTAGGTTGTGCAACATGCAGCATGCCACTACTCTCTGGCAGGCCTTCCTAGGTGAGTAGCACAGGAATCCACCTGTCAAATGGAGGCCCCTGAACTTGGCCTTCAGGAGGCCGAAGGTCCTTTCATTTATTCTTCTGGTTCGCCCATGTGTCTCATTATACAATTATCAGCCCCTGTCCTGGCACTTCTCACAGGGGTCAGGAGCCATGAAAGGTTTGGGTAGCCAGAGTCACCTGCAAATAGTGAGGGACAAACTTTAGCCTTACACAATCCTATGGGGATAACACTTCAAGGCATACACTGACATACAGTTGGTTTGGACTCTGGCTCACCTATTAGCCACACCAGTGCCTCTGTGGTTGGCCCATCACATTTGGGATGCTGCTATTCCTCAAGTACAACAGCGTCATGCACTGACCCAGGATACTTGGCAGTGACATGGGAGATGTACTGGTCAACCAGGCACAACATTTGCACATTCAGGCCCTGATTTATACCTTTTTTGTGGCTACATTACCATTGTTTATTGATGCAAAAGCAGCGCAAACTTACCAAATACAACTGTATTTGGTAAGTTTGCGTTGCTTTTGCGTCAAACACAGATGGTACTGCGGCGCAAAAATAGTATAAATCAGGGCCTCAGTGAGTGGAAACTATTCCAATTCCTGAACACCTGATCATTCTGGCGGCGGATACTAAACACAATGGGGGTCATTTTGACCCCGGCGGGCGGCGGTCACCGCCCGCCTGGAGGGAACCGCCATATGGCCGCTCCGCGGTCGAAAGACCGCGGAGGCCATTCTGGCTTTCCCGCTGGGCTGGCGGGCGACCGCCAGAAGGCCGCCCGCCAGCCCAGCGGGAAACCTCTCCCCACGAGGAAGCCAGCTCCGAATGGAGCCGGCGGAGTGGGCATGTGCGACGGGAGCAGTTTGCACCCGTCGCGTATTTCAGTGTCTGCTAGGCAGACACTGAAATACACAGTGGGGCCCTCTTACGGGGGCCCCTGCCGTGCCCATGCCATTGGCATGGGCACGGCAGGGGCCCCCAGGGGCCCCGCGGCACCCCCTACCGCCATCCTGTTCCTGGCGGGCGAACCGCCAGGAACAGGATGGCGGTAGGGGGTGTCAGAATCCCCCATGGCGGCGCAGCAAGCTGCGCCGCCATGTGGGATTCCAAGGGCAGCGGTAAACCGGCGGGAGACCGCCGGTTTACCCTTTCTGGCCACGGCAGAACCGCTGCGGTCAGAATGCCCTTCGGAGCACCGCCGGTCTGTCGGCGGTGCTCCCGTGGCCGGTGACCCTGGCGGTCACCGGCCGCCAGGGTCAGAATCAGGCCCAATATGTGTACAGTAAATCGCCCCAATAATATTGGGGATATGGCCCATTGCATAGAAGCCTGCCTTAACAGTGGCCAAATCTTCCATTTGGGGGAAAACAATGTAGCTGCACATGTGTTTCGCCAGGGCAGACAGAACCCTTGCCAGCACGATTGAGAACATTGGTTGTGACATTCCTGCTGCCAAGCCCACTATCACTTGGAAAGAACCAGTTGCCAGGAAATGGAGCACTGACAGCACTTGAACAAGAGGGGGGATCCCAGTGGAATGACGGATAGCTGATATTACTTTAGGGTCCAATTTGGCACACAGCTCTGTGATTGTGGCCCTGTTCAATCTCTGGTGAGTATAATGTGCCTGTCCTCCAAAGTAGCCAAGTCCACAAGGGGTCTGTACACAGGTGTTTGTCTCCTCCTCCTATTCATCCGCAGCGGTAGGTATCTAAGGGACACAAGTAGGCTGTCACAATTTGAACAATAGAACCACCAACTCAGTGTACATACAGTATCAATATGATGGGACAGTGGGAATGACAATGTATGTGCTATTTTAGGCAATGACACAGTTATGGATAATCTGATCGTTGTCCACCACCATGAAATGGCTACTGCCTCTCCTGTATCTTGGGACAGGTGGAAGTGAGGTACCTCTGCGGACATTAGGGGGCATATTTATACTCCGTTTGCGCCAAATTTGCGTCGTTTTTTTCGACGCAAATTCGGCGCAAAATTAACGCCATATTTATACTTTGGCGTTAGACGCGTCTAGCACCAAAGTAGGAGTAAAGAGCGTCATTTTTTTGCGTGAACGCCTTCCTTGCGTTAATGAGATGCAAGGTAGGCGTTCCCGTCCAAAAAAATGACTGCGACGCAAATGCGTCGTATTTATACTCCCGGGCAAAAATCACGCCCGGGAGTGGGCGGGTCAAAAAAACCTGCATTTGCGCCGCTTTTTAACGCCTGGGTCAGGGCAGGCGTTAAGGGACCTGTGGGCTCAAAATGAGCCCACAGCTGCCCTCCCATGCCCCCAGGGACCCCCCCTGCCACCCTTGCCCACCCCAGGAGGACACCCAAGGATGGAGGGACCCACCCCAGGGACATTCAGGTAAGTTCAGGTAAGTATAAATATTTTTATTTTTATATTTTTTTTGTGGCATAGGGGGGCCTGATTTGTGCCCCCCTACATGCCACAATGCCCAATGACCAGAAGTCCCCTGGGCATGGCCATTGGGCAAGGGGGCATGACTCCTGTCTTTACTAAGACAGGAGTCATGTAAATGGCGTCTGGGCGTCGTTAAAAATGGCGCAAATCGGGTGGAGGCGATTTTTTAGCGTCAACCTGACTTGCACCATTTTTAAGACGCCCTAACGCCATTTTTCCCTACGCCGGCGCTGCCTGGTGTACGTGGTTTTTTTCCACGCACACCAGGCAGCGTCGGTCTGCTTGCGCCGGCTAACGCCATTCCATAAATACGGCGCCCGCATGGCGCTTCAGAATGGCGTTAGCCGGCGCAAAATTTTTGCCGCTAAACTGCGTTAGCGCAGTTTAGCGTCAAAAAGTATAAATACGGGCCCAGGTGTCGTGGCGGAAGGCGGTCATGCACCACCGTATAATTCCTCATTGGATAATATGGGGCTCTTTGGAGTACAGTGGCCAATGGGGATCTGCGCCGGCGGTGACGGTATACACCGCCGTGGACGTGACAGCCCTTTTATATCCAAATCCTCACTTGTTTCCTGACTTTCCACAGAACAACACCTACACTGAGTGTGCTGCTGTGACCTGTGTCTGGAACCTTCCATGGCCCGTGTGACTGGGGAAAGGGTCCCTACCTTCACTTCGGAGGAGTTGGAGTGACTGGTGGATGGGGTCCTACCCCAGTATGGACTGCTGCATGGGCCTCCAGACCAACAGGTGAGTACCCCATGGGCACAATGCATGTGGGAAGGATGCATGAGGATGTGTGTAAAAGAATCGTGTCATCGGGGGGGATGTCTGTGGTAGTGTACATGTTGGGCGCTGGACGATGTGTGTGCTAATGGTGATGGAAACGGGATTGGTGGGGCATATGTATGACAGGCTGGATTGTATGGTTAATGGTGTCCTCCTGACTGTGTTTCTCCTGCAGTTCAGCACCCATCAGAAGAAGGGATTTTTGCATGCCATCGCCAAGGACGTGCGGACCCTGGGGGTCTACAGCAGGCGGCGCACCCACTGAAGGAAACAGTGGGAGGACCTGAGACACTGGGCATGGAAGACCGCGGAGGCCCAGCTGGGGATGGCCTTCCAACGAGGAAGGGGTGCCCGTCGGAACCTGACACCCCTGATGGCCCGCATACTGGCAGTGGCCTACCCAGAGCTGGATGGGCGCTTGAGGGCATTGCAGCAGCCAAAAGGGGGTGAATACAGTGGGCATTACCACAATAATTGGTAGGTGGCATGGGATCCGGGTGGTGGTTGTGAGTTAGTGGGTGCCTCTTAATGCCAGGTCAGACATTGCAGCGTGATCCAGCTGAAGGGTAATGGGTGTATAGTAAATACAGGTAACCTAGAGTGTTTGCATTCCATGTAAGTCAGGGCTTAGTGGGTCCCAGGAGGAGTGCAGTGGGCGTGTTTGGCCCTCATCTTGCTGTGGCATCTAGTCAAATCAATGGCAGTGCAATGCATAGTGCTCAATCCTGATCCCTGTGTGTGATGGTGCTGTGTATGCCAACTGTGGTACAATAATTGACCCAGTGTTCCCTTTCTCTCTCTCCCCTCTTTTTTGTTCTGTCATCCTGTCCATGTGTGCATTAGCATCATCTGTCAGAGTCTCAGGGGCACCGGCTACAGAGGGAGCTGCATCCCAAAGGACCCAGGAGGCAGAGTCCACCGACGCCAAGGAGACCAGTGGGGCGGAGGGCGAGGGGAGCACCATGGCGGAGGCAGAAGGTGACAACACAGCCTCAGATACCTCCTCCGATGGAAGCTCCCTGGTGGTGGCGGACACCTCTGTGACCACCCCAGGTGCAGGTACAGCTGCCACCCCCTGTACCACCACCGTACTCCCAGTTGCCCCTCAACGATTTGCCCGTGCCTGCTCACCCAGGAGAGTGGGCATCTCCTTTGCCCCAGGCACCTCAGGCCCTGCCCCAGTGAGCCCTGCTGCCCTGAGTGAGGAGGCTATTGACCTCCTGAGATCCATCTATGTAGGGCAGTCAACCATTGTGAATGCCATCCAGGGGGCTAGCATCCCAGATGCAGCAATGCAATGCATTCCTGGAGGGCATCCACTGTGGATTGGCGGCCCAACATGGTTCGATTCAGGCTCTGACCTCCTCTCTGATGGCAGCCATTGTCCCTGTTTCTACCATCCCCCGTCCAACTACCACATCCCAGTCCCAGTCTCCTCAACCCCAACCCATCCAATGCACACATACAGACGAGCATGCACACAAGACATCACACAAGAGTGGCACAGTCAAACACAGGCACACAGACACTATAGACACTTTAGTCCACAAGCACTCACACAAACACCAGACCGTTGCACAACATCCTCCTCTACTGTCTCCCCCTGCTCCTCCTCCTCCACCTTCCTCACAGTCACGTCCACACTCACACTTGCATGGACTGCTTCAACAGCCACCACCAGCATCAGCACACCAAGCAGCACACACACCTCACTAGCAGACACCTCCACAACATCCATCCACGTGTCCCCTGTGGCCTCTCCCACCCTGTCTGTCCCCCCTCCTAAAGGACACAAACGCAGGCACTCAGTCACCCAACAGCCATCGACCTCACATCAGCACACTCCCCATGCACCTGCTCCAAAGTCCAGCAGATGTACTCCTCCAACAACAACTCCCTCAACCTCAACTCCCATCCGTCCTGCGTCATCCCACCCCACCGTCCCTAAGAAGCTTTTCCTTGCCCAACTTGACCTCTTCCCTCCTCTTCCGTCCCCCGTCCTGCCTGTAAGAATAGGGTCCCAACGACCCAGCCCAGCACCTCAGCCAAACAGTCCACAGGGACCGTGGCAGCACCTCCTAGTCATGGAGGCAAGAAAGTGAAGGATCCCACTCCAACAGCCAGGAAGGGAAAGGATCCCACACCAACAGCCAGAAAGGAGAAGGATGCCACACCAACAGCCAGGAAGCAGAAGGATCCCATACCAACAGCCAGGAAGGGAAAGGATCCACACCAACACCCTGGAAGGGAAAGGAACCCACTCCAACAGCCTGGAAGGGGAAGGATCCCACACCAACAGCCAGGAAGGGAAAGGATCCCACTCCAACAACCAGGACAGGGAAGAAGCCCTCACCTCCTGCCATGAAAGTGAAGAAGCCCTCACCTCCAGCTGCCACACAGCAGACCTAGCTGCCAAGGAGGCACCTTCCACAGCTGCGACACAGCAGCCCTAACCTCCAGCAGAGGCTGCCCAGGAGGCACCTTTCACAGCAGGGACACAGCAGCCCTTATCTCCAGCAGAGGCTGGCAGGGTATCACCACCACCAACAGTGGTCACGGAGCCCTCACCTCCAGCTAAGAAAGTGCAGCCCTCCAACAGTGGACATGTAGGCCACCCTCCCGGGACTGCTGTGCATGGAGCCCCCTCCAGAACCAGTGGGCGAGTTCCCAACTTCAGAGACTTGCCTTGCACTACCCAGCAAAGACAAATGGGCATGGAGCCCACTCCAGAAGCAGTGGGCGAGTTCCCCACCTGACAGACTGTGACCTTGCACTCCCCAGCAAAGGAAAATGGGCATGGAACCACCTCCAGAATCAGTGGGAGTGTTCCCGACTTCTGCTGAGGTGCCCCAACCCCCCACAACTCCCGAAGTGCCTGCCCACTTCAATCATGATGCCCCTGCACAGTTCTGTGAGGATGTCGTCAGGAAACCAGTTGGGCCTTGGACTGTACCCTGTGGCCATGTAAGCCTTTCGTACTTTGGACTGGGCATTGGCCCTTTGTGGACAATTGTACATATCTGGTTCATGTGGTGGCTTTTCCCTTGCTAATACATTTTCAGTACTTATGCCCTTGTTTTATTATGTTGTGTGTTGTGTGCCACTGGTTTACGTCTGCAGCTGGTTGTGTGTATGGTGTGTGTGTGTCTGGTGTGTGTTGTGCATGTGTGTGTCACTCTCCTTTTCCTCCCTCCCTCCCTCCCTTGTGTGCTAGGCGGCTGTACTCATTGTCGTCGTTTTTGTCGGCGTTGGTGTTCCAGGTGAAGCATGGAGTAAAAAAGCATCGAGAAGACTTGCAGTTCCGGTTCCATGGCGGCGTTGTTCTTCCCTGTGTCTCTGATGGTGAGTCTTTGCTGTTCTGTGCAGTGTTTCCATCTGTCTTTTGATGGTATTGGTTCTGCCCCGGAAATCCTGGCGGACTGCAAAGTCATAATATGGTGGGCGGTACTTTGTCTTCTGCCTGGCTGTTGATGGCTACCGCTGTGGTGAGTGGTGTTAATGCCCTGGCGGTTGGTGTGGTACATTGGCTGTCTATGGGAGTTCTCACCGCCATGGTCATAATTTGGCGGTAATTACAGCCAGCCGTTTGGCGGTATTTCCACCACTTTATTACTCACCGCCAATGTCATAATGACCACCATAATGTTTTATTAAATGCAAGCTAATGTCTGTTTAGAGCATATACGTAGACATTTTTGGTGGTTTTGTGTTATATTCATGATTTGATGTTATGTATTTGCTTATTAATTGCAGGCTTTAAGCTAGCGAGGTTTGAGCCTAGTATTGCACAGTCTCATATTAAACTGCAATGTCTGAATAAATCATGAATTCATGTTTAGAAAATAAATATGCATTGTTCACACTGAGTTGACCAAACATTTAGCAGGTCTTTAACTTTCTCATGAGAACTGCTTGCGAGAGTGTTCTATATTAGTATTGATACTTTGTAAACATGATGAGTGAGACAGTGATGTTCCCAGGAACTAACAATGGACGCAATGACTGGAGTATGGATGGATACAAGAAAGTTACCTGACGAGTTGGACGATGGGAATGGTGGAAGAAGAAGCAATCATCAACGTGTGAAAGACAGTTTAGTTATAGCATAGATTTGAAGTTAAATTCTAATTGGATTGACTGTAACTGTACGTTTTTCTGACCAATGGTAATATGGGAAGTTCTTTAGGTGATTTTAATTTAGCCCAACTGCACAGAGGAGAAGCGTTCATTCCCATTCTGTGCGTTCATTCTATCCCTTTTGGGAGCTGAGCAGTTCCTGACTACTTTATTCTTAACGTTAACTTTTAAGCTTGATGACCAAATAATTTGATGCTGCCCTTAGAGATTGCTTTTAATGGTTCAGATTGAGTACAGACCCCTGTGTCTGAACCATGCCCTTTTACTGCCCATTGCTGAAGAAGACCAGATGGATGCCCAACTGACGAAGAGAATCACAGCTTGCCAATCTATTTGAGGAGAGGTCTTAGTTGTAGATTTTATTAGTTGTTCTATGTAGCAACCGCAATTTTGACAGAGTTATAGTTAGATGTTTTCAAAATTAATTTTGACTAAATGTTTTGCCTGAAACCCAAACATGCTATTCTAATCTGAAGGGTAGATAGGGAGACACCGGAGATGCAGATAACTCAGTACAAAAAAAGATTTGTATTTGTTCATTTGCTGAAACTAAATGTATGCTATTTCTAATGCACAGGTATTCCTATTATTGATTTGTAGCATGATTCTAGAATGCTTGACAGTCAACGCACTAGTTAAATTGAGATTCTTTCGAAGATTTGGTCAACCAGTGTTGTTTGTGTATGTCTATCAGTTGATTTTGAGATTGATTTACGTGATCTTAGCATTGTTAATCTAGGGAAATAAACATTCTAACTTTTACTAAATGGTGGGATTATTCACGGCCAAATGGGTCATGATGCATGAGAATTAATGAGTTTTAAATGGTTATGTTGATGTTTATTGATTATGTTAATGTATTTGCTTTGAGTTTACAAACTCATGGTGGGATTACTCTAGGCGTAATTAAAAGGTTCATCGACCTATAACGCATCCCCTTATCTATTATCCTTGAAGGAAAACGGGATGCATTTCAAAAACGAAAATGAAAAGTTTTCTTTTCATTATATTCAAAGCAGGCTGCCTGCTCCGAAAAAATATTTTCCCTTTGGTGAATGGGTTAGCACCAATTTGAAATTGGTGCTAACTGAGATTGTTTTGTGACTGCATCCACGGTCACAAAACAATCATACATCGCAATCTGGCTCGCAATTAGGAAGGGAACACCCCTTTCTACTTGCGACTCGCAAACCTATTTTGCGATTCGGTAAAGAGATTACTGAATCGCAAAATAGGGTGTGTGAAGGAAAGTACCATCTTCCCTGGCATGTTACACCAATTTTTACATATATGTCTGTTTTTTTTGCCTGTCTCGCTGGGATCCTGCTAGCCAGGACCCCATGGCTCATAGTTTGTGGTCTGAATGTGTAACCCTGTGTAGTGACTGACTGTGTCACTGAGGCTCTGCTAATCAGAACCTCAGTGCTTATGCTCCCTCTGCCTTTAAAATGGTCAC
Organism: Pleurodeles waltl; assembly: GCF_031143425.1. Taxonomy (NCBI): domain Eukaryota; kingdom Metazoa; phylum Chordata; class Amphibia; order Caudata; family Salamandridae; genus Pleurodeles; species Pleurodeles waltl. The sequence continues at coordinate 975,908,687 of NC_090443.1, forward strand.
TGTAGGCTAGTGACCACATTTACCAATTTCAATTGGCACACTGGAACGCCCTTATAATTCGCTAGTATATGGTACCTAGGTACCTAGGGTATTGGGGTTCCAGGAGATCCTTATGGGCTGCAGCATTTCTTTTGCCACCCATAGGGATCTCAGAAATCTTTACACAGGCTGCCTCTGCAACCTGAGTGAAATAACGCACACGTTATTTCACAGTCATTTTACACTGCACTTAAGTAACTTATAAGTCGCCTATATGTCTAGCCTTCACTTAGTGAAGGTTAGGTGCAAAGATACTAAGTGTGAGGGCACCATGGCACTAGCCAAGGTGCCCCCACATAGTTCAGGGCAATTTCCCCGGACTTTGTATAGCTTCACAATGGTAACTCCGAATATGGCCATGTAACATGTCTGAGATCATGGAATTGTCCCCCCATGCCAACTCTGGTATTGGGGTGCCAATTCCATGCATCCCCGGGGCTCCACTAATCAATCAATCAATCAATCATTTCATTTATATAGCGCACTATGTACCCGTCAGGGTTTCGAGGCGCTGGGGGGGGGGGGGCGGGGGGGGGGAGCTGTTAGCGGTCAAAAAGCCAGGTCTTGAGGAGTCTCCTGAAGGTGAGGAGGTCCTGGGTCTGGCGTAGTGAGGTGGGGAGAGAGTTCCAGGTTTTGGTGGCGAGGAAGGAAAGGAGAAGGATCTGCCGCCGGAGGTCTTGCGCTGGATCCTGGGGACGATGGCGAGGGCGAGATTGGCAGAGCGGAGTTGACGAGTGGGGGCGTAAAAGTTGAGTCTGGAGTTGAGGTAGGTAGGTCCGGTGTTGTGTAGAGCCTTGTGAGCGTGGGTGAGGAGTTTAAAGGTGATCCTCTTGTCCACGGGGAGCCAGTGGAGGTCCTTTAGGTGAGGGGAGATGTGACATCGGCGGGGTATGTCGAGGATCAGGCGGGCGGATGCATTTTGGATACGCTGGAGTCGTTTGATGTCTTTTGTTGGGATGCCTGTGTAGAGTGCGTTGCCGTAGTCAAGTCTGCTACTGACGAGGGCTTGGGTCACCGTCTTTCTGGTTCCTGTTGGGATCCACTTGAAAATTCTGCGGAGCATTCGAAGGGTGTTGAAGCAGGAAGAGGAGACGGCGCTGACCTGTTTGGACATGGTGAGGGCGGAGTCCAGGATGAAGCCGAGGTTTCTTGTGTGGCTGGCTGGGGTGGGTGGGAGTCCGAAGTCAGTGGGCCACCAGGAGTCGTTCCAGGCCGAAGGGGTGCGCCCGAGGACTTCCATCTTGTCGGAGTTGAGCTTCAGGCGGCTGTCGTTCATCCACTCGGCGATGGCTTTTAGTCCCTCGTGGAGGATGGTTTTGGCGGTGAGTGGGTCTTTGGTCAGGGAGAGGACGAGCTGGGTGTCGTCGGCGTAGGAGATGATGCTGAGGTGATGTTGGCGGGCCAGTTTAGCGAGGGGGGCCATGTAGACGTTGAACAACGTAGGGCTGAGGGAGGAGCCTTGGGGGACGCCGCAGATGAGGTTGGTGGCTTTGGAGCGGAAAGGGGAGAGTCGGACTCTCTGGGTTCTGTCGGAGAGGAAGGATGAGATCCAGTTGAGGGCTTTATCTTGGATGCCGGCTTCATGGAGGCGGGTCAGTAGGGTGCGGTGGCAGACTGTGTCAAAAGCGGCTGATAGGTCGAGGAGGATGAGGGCCGAGGTTTCGCCGTTGTCCATTTGAGTTCTGATGTCATCTGTGGCGGCGAGGAGTGCAGTCTCGGTGCTGTGGTTTCGTCTGAATCCGGATTGAGAGGTGTCTAGGATGGAGTTGTCTTCGAGGAAGTGGGCGAGTTGTGTGTTGACGATCTTCTCGATGACTTTTGCTGGAAAAGGGAGGAGAGAGATCGGTCGGAAGTTTTTGAGATCGTTGGGGTCAGCCTTGGGTTTCTTGAGGAGGGGTTGGATTTCTGCGTGTTTCCAGCTGTCTGGGAAGGTGGCGGAGTCGAAGGAGAGGTTGATGATCTTGCGGAGTTTGGGGGCGATGGTGGCGTTGGCTTTGTTGAACACGTGATGTGGGCATGGGTCCGTGGGGGAGCCTGAGTGGATGGTGTTCATGGTTGTTATTGTTTCGGTGTCGTCCACGTGGGTCCAGGCGGTGAGGCGGCAGGCGTCTGTGGAGATGTCAGGGGTGGGGTCTGGCGGTGGAGTGGCGTTGAAGCTGTCGTGGATGGTTGTGATTTTCTGGTGGAAGAAGGTGGAGAGGTCGTCGCAGAGTTTCTGGGAGGGCGGGATGTCGTTGGAGTTGGCGTTGGGGTTTGAGAGTTCCTTCACGATGCCGAAGAGTTCTTTGCAGTCGTGGGCGTTGTTGTTGATGCGTTCAGTGAAGTGGGCGCGCTTGGCGACCCCGGATACTGCCAAACCAGCTCTCTGGGGTTGTCTCTGCAGCTACCACTGCTGCCAACCCACAGACAGGGTTCTGCCCACCTGGGGCCTGGGCAGCCCAGTCTCAGCAACGAAGAACAAAGAACTTCCTCTTAGAGAGGGTGTTACACCCTCTCCTTTTGGAAATAGGTGTTAAGGGCTGGGGAGGAGTAGCCTCCCCCAGCCTCTGGAAATGCTTTGAAGGACACAGATGGTGCCCTCCTTGCATAAGCCAGTCTACACCGGTTCAGGGATCCCCCAGCCCCTGCTCTGGTGTGAAACTGGACAAAGGAAAAGGGAGTGACCACTCCCCTGTCCATCACCACCTCAGGGGTGGTGCCCAGAGCTCCTCCAGTGTGTCCCAGACCTCTGCCATCTTGGATCCAGAGGTGTGAGGGCACAGTGGAGGCCTCTGAGTGGCCAGTGCCAGCAGGTGATGTCAGAGACCCCTCCTGATAGGTGCTTACCTCTCTAGGTGGCCAATCCTTCTCTGAGGGCTATTTAGGGTCTCTCCTGTGGGCTATTCCTCAGATAACGACTTGCAAGAATTCACCAGAGTTCCGCTGCACCTCTCTCTTTGACTTCTGCCAAGGATCGACAGCTGACTGCTCGAGGACGCCTGCAAAACTGCAACAAAGTAGCAAGAAAACTACCAGCGACATTGCAGCGCCTAATCCTGCTGGCTTTCTCTGCTGTTTCCTGGTGGTGCATGCTTTGGGGGCTGCCTGCCTTCATCCTGCACTGGAAGCCAAGAAGAAATCTCCTGTGGGTTGACGGAGTCTTCCCCCTGCTTCAGCAGGCACCAAACTTCAGCTTCACCGGTCCTCTGGGTCCCCTCTCATCGAGACGAGCATGGTCCCTGGCATGGTCCCTGGAACACAGGTGGTGGATCCAAGTGACCCTGACAGTCCAGTGGTCCGTCTGCCCAAATTTAGGAGGTACGTCCTTGCCTCCCCTCTCCAGACAATATTCATGTGTACTGCATGAACTGCAGCTGCTAGGGCTTGTGGGTACTTTTGCAAGGAATCCTTCGTGCACAGCCTAGTCCAGGTCCCCAGCACTCCGTCCTTCATTGCTCAACTCGCTGAGTTGACCACCGGCTTTGTGGGACCCTCTTTTATAGTGTTGAGACTACTGCTGTGCTCAGTTTTCTTGAACCTATGTTAAAGTACTTCTGCAGGTGCTGCCTTCTTGTGGGTGGGCTCTCTGTGTTGCTGAGGGTCCCCTCTGTCTCCTCTTCCAAGTGGTGACCTCCTGATCCTTCATGGGCCCGGGCAGCACCCTTTTTCTTCAACTGCGACCTTTGCAGCTAGCAAGACTTGTTTGCGGTCTTCCTCCATAGAAACAATGCTGCATCCTCCAGCACTCCGTGGGACATCTTCTGCACAAAGGAGAAGTTCCCAGCACCTTTCATTGTTGCAGAATCTTCAGCTTCTTCGACCCAGAGGCAACCATTTTGCACCTTCATCTGGGGTTTAGTGGGCTCCTGCCCCCACTGGACACTTTTGTGACTCCTGGGCTTGGTCCCCTTCCTTTACAGGTCCTCAGGTCCAGGAATCCATCTTCAGTGCTTTGCAGTCTGTTGTGGTCTTTGCAGAATCTCCTATCACGAGTTTAGTGTGTTTCTGGGGAAGTAGCATCACTTTACTCCTACTTTTCAGGGTCTTGGGGTGGGGTATCTAGGACACCCTTAGTGTTTTCTTACACTCCCAGCGACCCTCTGCACACTACACTAGGCCACGGGTCCCTAAGTGGTTCGCATTCCACTTTCTTAGTATATGGTTTGTGATGCCCCTAGGCCTTTTGCATCCTATTGTATTCTACAGTGTTTGCACTACTTGTCTAACTGTTTACTTACCTGATTTTGGTTTATGTGTATATTTTGTGTATTTTACTTACCTCCTAAGTGAGTATATCCTCTATGATCTTTTTGGCACATTGTCACTAAAATAAAGTACCTTTATTCATAGTAACTCTGAGTATTGTGATCCTTATGATATAGTAACTATATGATATTAGTGGTATAGTAGGAGCTTTGCCTGTCTCCTAGTTCAGCCTAAGCTGCTCTGCTATAGCTACCTCTATCAGCCTAAGCTGCTAGAACACTACTAATCTAGTAATATGGGATAACTGGACCTGGCACAAGGTGTAAGTACCATCAGGTACCCACTATAAGCCAGGCCAGCCTCCTGCAGTGCGTACATACCAAAATGTTTTTTTCTTGCTGAAAACGGTCCAATTCTGTGAATCGGGCCGTTTGCAACAAGAATAAAGTTATGTACGTCTGGCCCTGACTGTTTTCTTTCATGTGTGTAAGTGCTGTGTGACTACAGTGGTATTGCATGAGCTTTGCATGTCTCCTAGATACACCTTAGCTGCTCATCCACAGCTACCTCTAGAGAGCCTGGCTTCTAGACCCTACCTACACTACACTCATAGGGTAAACCCGGACCTGATATACGGTGTAAGTACTTTAGGTACCCACCACACACCAGACCAGCTTCCTACACTGCATCACAGGTGGTGGTCTAGAGTGGTCCCCTTGGTCCTCTCTGCCAGCTGTTCAATGTAGGAGACGGTAAGCCCTTGCCTCTCCTTGCAGGACAGTACCCCTCTGCAGTGCGACTCTTGCTGCTACCAAGGCTTGTTTCCTCCTGCTTCAAGGGATCTTCAGGCTCCTTGTAACCCCGGTCCCCAGCACTTCTTCCTGAAAAGCATAGTCTCCCCTCTGCTGCTCCAGCGATGTGGGACTCCTCTTCAGTGCCAGTGGGGGCTCTGACTACTTCTGTTGGCTCTCCCGACTGCTGAGGGTCACCTTGAACTTCCTCCCTAGGTCGAGTCACCTGGGCCTTGCTGGTCCTCTTCAGCCTTGCAACTCTTCTTTTGCTTCCCTTGCATTTGCCAAGGATTGTTGGTCGTTCTTCTGCACCACTGACCATCTGCGACCCAACAACCGACATAGGACACCATCTACACTGCTCTAAGGACTCCTCATCAGCTCCTGGGCTCCACACCTGGTCTTCTTCCCTTTTTGACCTGGTTCTGCAACCATAGAAGGGTGTGTAGTGGCTCCTGCCCCCCCCCCCCAGACACTCCATTATGGCCTGGACTCTGTGCCCTTCTTTTGCAGGTCCTCTACAACTGGAATCCACCTTTGGGTTCTTCCTGTCTGGTTCTGTTCTCGTACAATCCTTTTTCTAAGGCCTTATGCTAATCCTTGGGAAAACCAGGTACTTACCTCTGCTCTCCTGGTCTCTGGGGGTCACTCTGGTACTCACCTCTTGGGGTTCCTAGTTCCTCCAGCTCCCTTCTAATGATTCCCCATCCTTAGGTGGGGGACTGAACCTGGCATTCCACTTTCTTAGTAGATGGTGTGGCCCTCCCTTAGGGCCCTTTCTATTTTTACTAAGCATTGCCAATGTTTGTTACTTTTATGCTATTTTGCTGATCGCTACTGTGTATTTAATTAGTGTGTTCTTATCTCCAATCAGAGGGAACTACCTATAAGTATTCTAGTGTTGTATTACTATAATAAAGTACCTTTATTTTTGTAACACTGTGTGGTTCTTTCATGCGTGATAAGTTGCTGTGTGACTAGAGTGGTATTGCATAAGCTTTGCATGTCTCCTAGGTAAGTCTTGGCTCCTCATCCACAGCTACCTCTAGAGAGCCCTGGCTTCCTAGACACTGCCTACACTTCACTAATAGGGGATACCTGGACCAAGTATAGGGTGATAACACTATAAGTGTCCACCACACGCCAGGGCGGCTTCCTTCCGTCAGGACAAAATTCCCAGAGGAGAGGCCCAAGTGGCCCAGCTTTGCTGAGGGAAGAGCAGAGAAATGCTGTGAAGTCTCTACCGACTCTGTGTGACTCTCCTGACTGAAGGGAGGCTGCGCAGGGGCGGAGCCTAGGCTGCCGATGGGTAGCACACAGAGAATATAGAGCCACGCCAAGCGACCTTGGATGGAAAACAATCAGCACGTAGAACGCTGTGAGCGTCAAGCGCCTTCCAATGCTGCAATTAGAAAAACAGTTATACTGAACATGCAGCATACACAACGATGTAAAAGACACATATAACAAAGGAAGGGACAGAACACTTAGCTTGCCTGCAGCAGCAAAGAAAGATGAGGTTTCTAAGGCCCATATTTATACTTATTTTTCCGGTGAATTTGTGTGATTTTTTTACGCAAAAGCAGTGCAAACTTACAAAATATAATTGTATTTTGTATGTTTGCGCCACTTTAGCGTCAAAAAAGTGACGCTAATGTAGTGCCAAAAAAGTATAAATATGGGCCTAAGTGGGTTAACTGCATTATAGGGTCTGATGGGCCCTGATTGTTTGAGGGGTTTATGAGAAATGTTGTTTGGTGTTTACAGTTATTTTGTTGGCTGCTGAAAATTTGCAGTAAAGTTAGGAAAGCATAATCTGAGCCTCCAGGCCTGACATTGAATTATGACAGCAGTTAGTAGCTTGTGCCTTTATATTTAAATACGGCAAACATTTAAAAAACAAGCACTGGCAATGCCAAAAAGACAAGTCTTAAATGAATGTTGATTTTGGTAATGTTATTCATTACAAGTAAATAGCATTGGAATAGATATATGTTTGTGTGAAAGCAAAGAGCTGTAAAATAATATTGGTGGACGTTAAAAGGTCAGGTAACAGTTGCACTGTCAAACCAGACCTAAAACTCTGTATAAATCATTGACTGCTCTCCTCCCATCTGTGATGCTTCCAAAGAAAAACAAATTACATTATCTAGTTATCCAAGACACTTTTATAGCACTCCAATGTCATATGTGTCATATGTGCCCCTGAAAGTTCAAGCTGGATAAATAAAGTTCAGCTGTGTGGACGGCAAGCACTTGTTTTGAGGACATTCACAACTTATGCCATATCAAAACATTTACTCCTGGCCCCCAACGTGTGGTTGGAGCCAAAGTCCCTCTCTAGTGATCCCCACATAATTATCTGGTAAAAAGCTGCGCTGTCAAGCAGACCATAAAAATCACTTTGTGAAGTGAAGTGCATAGTAACATATCAGCACTTACACCCTTGCCAGCAAGTCAGGGCAACATAAAGGGTCTTCAGTTACTACTCCCTAGACCTACCGTTGAACAGTTAGGTGTAAAAGTCCCTTATTCCTCCACTGATGTCTAAAACACAGAAACTTTTCAATTCTGTTTATGTGACTGTGATACATGCGATCAAAGAGAAATTGATACTATGAGGTGAGGTAACAGACACAGGTTTATTTTAATACAAAGCTGCCACAGAACACATCGTGCCATCACCACCAGCCCCCCAGCAACTGGCAAAACCACCCCCTCCAACACTCCACATTAAATGCCTGCAATCCAACACTAAACATTCTACTAACTATGACTAAGAAACAACAGAATACTACATTGTGTTTCCCCTTAGAAAACAGAAGAATGGTATAAAAAATACCCAAATATAACTAAAAATAAAAACAAAACAAAATAAAAAACACTCTGAAAAACAACCCTATAAAACTGTAAATTCATAACAGTAAGGAGAGTCAAGCAAACAGGAACAAAAAATGTATTGGACCTATAATATATAAAATTCTAGATTTGCACACACTTTCCCTGTCCACGGCACACATCCCAGAAGAAGAAGAACCCTCACTGCCAGTTTCACTTCCAGCACCATTAACACTGCTTTCATTAACGTATTCTGGCTACTATGACAGACAACCTTCCTGCACTTAACGACTCTTCCCACATTTCACCAGTTTGAACCATTGACTAAGGCCGCATTACCACACACTTTGTCCACCACAACAGGGTCACCAACCTTCTCACCTCCCTTCTTGACATAGAAACCTTTCTTGATACGTACTGAACTAGGAGACATGCGAAGCTCTTGCAGTACCACTGCAGTCACACAGTACTTACACACAAGAAAGACAATACTCAGTGTTACCAAAAATAAAGGTACTTTATTTCAGTGAAACAAGGCCAAAAATATCTTAGAGGCTATACTCCCTTAGGAGGTGAGTAATACACATAAAATATACACCAGTAACCAAAATCAGGTAAGTACACAGTCTAAAAATAGTGCAAATAGTGAAAATCACAATAGGTTGCAATGGGCCTAGGGGGAACACAAGCCACATACTAAAATAGTGGAATGTTAAAGTTGGTTTCCCACCTAGGCAAGTTTAGTGTAGGGGCACTGGGAGTGTAAGAAAACACCAAAGGTAAGTAAAATACCCCCCTCCAGAGCCCAGGAAAGCAGGAGTAAAACATAGCAAGTTTCCTAAAACACACTAGAAGTCATGATAGAAGATATTGCAAGAACCAGAAGAGACTGCAAGACACCAATGATGGATTCCTGAACCTGAAGACCTGTGGAAGAAGGGGACAAAGTCCAAGAAGCACTGAAGAGTCCAGGGAGAACAGGAGCCCCTGCTAACCCTGATAAAGTTGCAAAAGAGGGAGATACAGGTTCCTGGTTGGTGCAGAAGATGTCGCACGCCGGATGGATGAATGCAGTTTGGTTTGCGTTGCGTGATTCTGCCAACAAGCCTTGGTAAACGCAAAACTCACGTTTCATGAAAAATTTAGCTGTCCGGGCCCAGGAAGGATCAGGTCGACTCTATCCAGAAGGGGGAGACAAAGGGGGCTCTCAGCAACTCAGAGAGCCCTCAGAAGACCAGGCAGTGCGCACAGGAGTCCCATAGCACAGGGACAAAGGAGTTGCAAATGGCAGTCATCGCAGAAGTACACAAAGGGATCCCATGCCGTCGGGGAACAACTCACGGAGCTTCGCTTCGCAGGATAGAGTGCTGGGGACCTGGGCTATGCTGTGCATAAAGGATTTCTTAGAGAAGCGCACAGAAGACCTAGGAGCTGCAAAAAACGTGTTGCATGGGGGTACTGTCTTATTTCCACCAAATTTGGATAGCTGGACCTTTGGACAGTCAGAGCCAATTTAGTCCACCATCTATGTTCCAAGATCCACTCTCGTCATCAGGAGACGGGACCCAGAGTACCGGTCATCGCTGCAGAGAGGTGCCTACTGAAGCAGGGAAATGACTATGGGGGTCATTACAACATTGGCGGTAAAAGGCGCTTACCGCCGTGCAGAAGACCGCCAATACACCGCCGCGACCGCGGAATCCCGCCACAGCTATTATGACACACATCTCGGAATCCACCGAAATTCAGACACCCACACAAGTCCGCCACAACAAAGGTCAGTGTTAAACTGGCGAAAACAAAACCTCCACCTCCACGCCAACAGAAACACGCCCATGCTATTACAACCCACGAATCCGCACGGCGGTCCTTCAGCCGCGGTATTCCATTGGCGGTACACACCACCGCGCTCAAAATACACACACATCTCCAAAACACCGCCACATTGGACAATTCGAAATACACACACCTGATACACATACAAACAACACTCCCACACACCCAACACAATATAAAACACACACCCACATCACCCACAAACCCCTACGACCAAAAAATAGAGACGAAGGCCAGACAGAGAGCACAGAATAGACAACCCCACCACACAGAGGCACACAACACCATCACCCACACAACATCCACGCACAAAACACCACACACCACTACACATCACCACACTCATCACCACATACACCACCCCACACATCACCTATACCACCCCATGTCACGCCAAAGACACCCCCGGTTTTCCGAGGAGGAGCACAGGGTCATGGTGGAGGAAATCCTACAGGTAGAGCCACAGCTATTTGGCTCAGAGGTACAACACACATCCATAGCCAGGAAGATGGAGCTATGGCGCAGAATAGTCGACAGGGTCAACGCTGTGGGACAGCATCCAAGAAATCGGGAGGACATCAGGAAGAGGTGGAACGACCTACGGGGGAAGGTGCGTTCAGCGGTCTCCAGGCACAACATCGCGGTTCAGCGGACTGGCGGCGGGCCCCCACCTCCTCCCCCACAACTAACAACATGGGAGGAGCAAGTCTTGACCATCATGCATCCAGAGGGCCTCGGAGGAGTCGGTGCAGGAATGGACAATGGTAAGTCAAATCTTAACTATCATATCCCCCACCCTTCCTGCATGCTTTCACACACCCCCACCCTCACACCCTGCCCTATCACTCCAACTCCTCACTAATGTAGTAATAACACAAACCACACATCCCAACACCAAGCCCTCAATGACACAACTAAGCATGGTCACCCCTCACCAAAGCATGCTCACTGCACAGGTGGGCAGACGGTCCAGGGGACGGAGGCACAGGAACACAGGGGAACTGGGAGGGCTGCTGTGCGGCAGGGGGTGGACAGGCCAAGGGAACCCACTCTCCACGAGGCCCTATCCTCCATCATGAGAGTATACCACCACTCCCAGGAGACGTTGGCGACGGTCCTGGCCAAGTTTCAGGACACCCAGCGCCTGCAGGAGGAACAGTATTTGGGGTTCAGGGAGGAGCTCAGGACCATCAGCTCCGCCCTGGGCACCATCGTAGGGGTGCTGAAGGACATACAGCAGACCTTGAGGGACACCGTGGCACTCCAAGGGGCCCCTGACACTAGCCAGGACGATGAACTGCCCACCACCTCCGCCGGCGCTAGTGGACAGGACGCCCCACCACAGGACCACCACACCAGCCCCCACCCCCTGCAGATGGACAACCACCACGCAAGCGGTCCCTGAGATCCAGGAACAGGACAGAGCAAGATGGCAAGACCCCTGCCAGGAAATGAGACCACCCTGATTGTCCTTCCACTGTCCCACTTTGTTACCCTGTCCATACTTTAACTGCCCCAGCTCCACTTCCTTTGCCCATATGGCCAGTGCACCTGTGTGACCAATGGACTGGACTCTGCCATGGACATTCCTCCACCGTCCCCCATCACCATATTACAACCCCCCTCCATTTTTGAGCACTTCAATAAAAACCCTTGAACCACAAAACAATCTGGAGTCAGTCTGTGATTTGGTAAAATGTATTATCAATGACAGTGTCAAAATGCGTTTCTAGTTGTAAAGCCAAAATACCTATGTCACACATCACAAGTCCTTGAGGATGCAAGCAGATAACACACGTTGGTAACCACACCTGTGAAACCGTAATGGAAAGGTACAACTCAGTTACCAAATAATGCTATGAAATTACACACAGGATAGAGGAAGACGTGTGACAGTGAATGTAATGGTAAAAATGAAAATGTTGTCACCTGTGTGTCACTGGAAATATTGCTGTATGACTGACTCCCTGTTGTCGTTGTCTCCTTCCTCAGCTTCCTCCTCATCACTGTCCACAGGCTCCACAGGCTCCACAGCTGCCACAACACCGTCATCTGGACCATCCTCCTGCAGAAAAGGCACCTGGCGTCGCAAAGCAAGATTGTGAAGCATCGAGCAGGCGATGATGATCTGGCACACCTTCCTTGGTGAGTAGATTAGGGATCCACCTGTCATATGGAGGCACCTGAACCTGGCCTTCAGGAGGCCGAAGGTGCGTTCGATCACCCTCCTAGTCCGTCCATGTGCCTCATTGTAGCGTTCCTCTGCCCTGGTCCTGGGATTCTTCACTGGGGTCAATAGCCAGGAAAGGTTGGGGTAACCGGACTCCCCTAATAGCCACACACGGTGCCTCTGGAGTTGACCCATCATATAAGGGACGCTTCTATTCCGCTGGATGTAGGCGTCATGCACTGAGCCAGGGAACATAGCATTAACCTGGGAGATGTACTGGTCTGCCAAACATACCATCTGTACATTCATGGAATGATAACTCTTCCGGTTCCTGTACACCTGTTCAGTCCTATGGGGGGGGGACCAGAGCTACATGGGTCCCATCAATAGCACCTATGATGGTGTGGATATGTCCAAGGGCATAGAAGTCACCTTTCACTGTAGCCAAATCCTCCACCTCAGGGAAAATGATGTATCTCCTTACGTGTTTCAGCAGGGCAGCCAACACTCTGGACAACACGTTGGAAAACATAGGCTGGGACATCCCAGATGCCATGGCCACTGTCGTCTGAAAAGACCCACTTGCAAGGAAATGGAGCACTGACAGCACCTGCACGTCAGGGGGGATTCCAGTGGGATGGCGGATTGGTGACATCAGGTCTGGCTCCAACTGGGTACATAGTTCCTGGATAGTGGTACGGTCAAACCTGTAGGTGATGAGTAAATGTCGCTCCTCCATTGTCAACAGGTCCACCAGCGGTTGGTACACCGGAGGATTCCGCCATCTTCCCAATTGTCCCAGCTGACGGTGCCTAGGAAGGACAACAGCGACCACAGAGTCAACAAAGTTCCAGGTATGTACCCACAGATACACAGAACACGACACCAAACACAAAACCCTACCTGTATGTGTGTTGAGTGTAGGCCTAGCTATGTGTGACGCAGTAGTAAAAGAAGCCATGTGGGCCCCTGAAATGGCGGATGCCTGACCTCTAAAGTGGGACAATGGGATTGTGAGGTAACTGCGCTGGCATTGCACACCGTCGCGGTAGGCGGTCGTAGACCGTGGCGCAATGCTGCATTGGTTAACATTGGACCCTTTGGGTTCCAGGAGCCAATGAACAGGTGCGCCGGCGGTGATGATACGCACCGCCGGGGACATCACCGCCGCGGACGTGACCGCCATTTTCTATCTGTTCAATCACTCGATACCTGACCTTCGACAGGAGAGGACCTACACTGCAAGTGCTGCTGTGACCTCGGTCTGGAAGCGACGATGGCTGTTGCGTCTGGGGAAAGGGCCCCTGCCTTCACTGCTCAGGAGTTGGAGAAACTAGTGGACGGGGTCCTCCCCCAGTACACGCTACTCTACGGTCCTCCAGACCAACAGGTAAGTACACAGGGAGCACGTTGTATGGGCTAGGCCTGGGTGGAGAGGGCTAGTTGTAAGAGGGAAGGGGGCTGAGTTCAGGGAACATGAATGCATGTGAATGCATGTGCCACATGGCAAGGGTGGGGAGGGGGGACACTTACATCGACGGTGCAGTTGGTAATGACTTCTCTTCTTCCATTGTGCATGTCATGTAGGTCAGCGCCCACCAGAAGAAGGACATTTGGCGTGCCATCGCCAGGGAAGTCCGGACCCTGGGGTCCCACCAGAGACGGGGCACCCACTGTCGGAAGAGATGGGAGGACATTCGCCGCTGTAGCAAGAAGACGGCGGAGGCTCAGCTGGGGATGGCCTCCCAACGTGGGAGGGGTGTCCGTCGCACCATGACCCCCCTGATGTTCCGGATCCTGGTGGTGGCCTACCCTGAGCTGGATGGGTGCTTGAGGGCATCACAGCAGACACAAGGGGGTGAGTACACTATCATTCTGGGGACTTTGCGCGCAGTTGAGGGGTCTAGGTGTGGGAGGAGGGCTGTGGGTTTCCCTAGGCCATGGCGACTTCCATAGGCTAGGCCCCTCCGTAATGCAGGCCGTGTGGCACTCCACCCCACCGCAGTAGAGTGCCAAGTACAGGTATACATGCCCCTGTGGCATCCATGTGTGCAGATGTCCACCATAGCCATGTAGGCCAGATCCCAGAAATTGCATCTGTAGAGGCCAAGAGCACGGTGTAGTGCAGGGGGCTGCTGTGTCTGTATTGTCCGCCAACGGTAGCGGTATGCCATGCACTCAACCTGTCTTTCTGCTGTCGTCCCCCCCCTGCTCTCCCTGTTCTTTTGTGCATCGGCATCATCAGGCGGAGGTACAGTGGCACCGGAGCACGAGGGAGCTGCATCCCACATGGCCATGGAGGGCCACGCCACGGACTCAGAATGCACCACTGGGACGGAGGGCGAGGGGAGCTTCACGTCGGCCACTGGATCACCAACCAGCGACACGGACTCGTCCGCCGATGGGAGCTCCCTTGTGGTGGCGGCACCATCTGTGCCCCCCACTTCTGCAGGTACAGCCGCCACCTCCCCTAGCAGCACCGCCCTCCCAGCAGCCCCTCAGCATTCGCCCCGTGCCCGCTCACCCAGGAGGGTGGGCATCAACTTCGCCCCAGGCACCTCAGGCCCTGCCCCAGTCACCCCTGCTGCCCTCAGTGAGGAGGCCACTAAAGCTAGGTCAGAAATTTTTGAAAGAGGCTGTGAGTCGAACCAAATAGCCTTGTTAAGGCTATGCAAGTCCACACAAACCCTTAGCTTGCTGCTCCTTTTACTCGCTACTGTGAGTGGAGAGAGCCACTGAGGCGATTTGGTGGGTTCAATAATTCAGTTGTCACATAACTTCATCAACTCTTTCGCAAGGACCTATCTAACAGAAAAGGGGACACTATGCATTTTATGCTTCACTGGTACAGACCCTTCCTCAACTTTAATTTTGTGCTGAAATCCCTTGATGGTACTGAGCTTGCCAGACATTGCAGAAGGAAACCTGACTGTGATCTCTCCCACTAAACATTCTCCCACGATTGACAACTAGGGGCATATTTACAAGGAACTTCAAGGCGACGAATCAGGGCCAATGCATCAGTTTTTGTATGCTTATGTCAAAAATTACCTGTAGTGAAACTGGCTGCCCTTCGTAGTTTATAATATATGCAGTCTAGGCGTTAACCTGGTAAAAATTCACGTAGGACTGATGCAGTGATATTTACAAGTTTTCAGTGTGTGATGCATCTTTGAGATGCGTCACGCTAAGCCTAGAATACATCAAAATTCCAACGCCTCTTCAACCCAGGCACAGGAAATGAAGTAGTGACTTTACTATAGGAATCTGACCAGCTGGAGCCATTTTGCACACAGTAGTGAGTTATTATATCACATCTCCTTAATCAGTAGTAGGCCTACACATGTAACAATCATGTTGTAGGACGCCTTGACCAAACTGGGACCATGGCACTTGAGATATCAACATCCACAAAAATGAGTGCCTATCTCAGTAAGTCTCCACAATTCCCTGTGTGTGTCATTAGAATGGCCAAGTTAGGAGTGTGACTGTAGAAAGATAACACTACTTTAGATGTGCCATATAGTACTCTACAGCGTTTATTATTTACATTTACAATACTTCCATTTCTTCATACCATGATAGACCTGAATTCAAATACCAAACTGACATGGAATGGTGCTCCCCAAGGAAACAAGCAGTTGTTATTAGCGTTGTAAATTCCTAACTAGACTTTTCTTGCCACATAAACTGAAAAGTATAACAGTTGACACAAGCAAGCCAATTAAAAATGCCACGGCCGCCGTGAGCGCGGAGAGACACAAAGGGAAAAAGAAGTTTGCTCGCAGTCAAACGTATCTGCAAATGTGCAATTATCCATGTAACAGGGTCGTGACCAAGGCGGTAACAAAACAACCCACCCCAAGACTAAAACATCTACCAATAACAAAGGATTTTTAACCCCTTCACTGCCAGGCCTTTTCCCCCTCAGGTGCCAAGCCTTTTTTTGGCTATTTGGGGCAGTTCACGCTTAGGCCCTCATAACTTTTTGTTCACATAAGCTACTCACGCCAAATTTGCGTCCTTTTTTTCCAACATCCTAGGGATTCTAGAGGTACCCAGACTTTGTGGGTTCCCCTCAAGGAGGCCAAGAAATTAGCCAAAATACAGTGAAAATTTCGTTTTTTTCAAAAAAATTGGAAAAAAGGGCTGCAGAAGAAGGCTTGTGTTTTTTTCCCTGAAAAGGGCATCAATGAAGGGTTTGCGGTGCTAAAATCACCAGCTTCCCAGCTTTCAGGAACAGGCAGACTTGAATCAGAAAACCCAATTTTTCAACACACTTTTGGCATTTTACTGGGACATACCCCATTTTTACGATTTTTTGTGCTTTCAGCCTCCTTCCAGTCAGTGACAGAAATGGGCATGAAACCAACGCTGGATCCCAGAAACCGCAACATTTCTGAAAAGTAGACAAAATTCTGAATTCAGCAAGGGGTAATTTGTGTAGATCCTACAAGGGTTTCCTACAGAAAATAACAACTGAAAAAACTAAATATTGAAATTGAGGTGAAAAAATCTGCAATTTTTCTCTACGTTTTACTCTGTAACTTTTTCCTGCAATGTCAGATTTTTGGAAGCAATATACTGTTACGTCTGCTGGACTCTTCTTGTTGCGGGGATATATAGGGCTTGTAGGTTCATCAAGAACCCTAGGTACCCAGAGCCAATAAATGAGCTGCACCCTGCAGTGCATTTTCATTCTATACTGGGTATACAGCAATTCATTTGCTGAAATATAAAGAGTGAAAAATAGCTATCAAGAAAACCTTTGTATTTCTAAAAAGGGCACAAGATAAGGTGTTGAGGAGCAGTGGTTATTTGCACATCTCTGAATTCCGGGGTGACCATACTAGCATGTGAATTACAGGGCATTTCTCAAATAGATGTCTTTTTTACACACTCTCTTATATTTGGAAGGAAAACATGTAGAGAAAGACAAGGGGCAATAACACTTGTTTTGCCAATCTATGTTCCCCCAAGTCTCCCGATAAAAATGATACCTCACTTGTGTGGGTAGGCCTAGCGCCTGCGACAGGAAACGCCCCAAAACGCAACGTGGACACATCACATTTTTTTAAAGAAAACAGAGGTGTTTTTTGCAAAGTGCCTACCTGTAGATTTTGGCCTCTAGCTCAGCCGCCACCTAGGGAAACCTACCAAACCTGTGCATTTTTGAAAACTAGAGACCTAGGGGATTTCCAAGATGGGGTGACTTGTGGGGCTCTGACCAGGTTCTGTTACCCAGAATCCTTTGCAAACCTCAAACCTTGGCTAAAAAAACACATTTTCCTCACATTTTGTTGACAGAAAGTTCTGGAATCAGAGAGGAGCCACAAATTTCCTTCCACCCAGCGTTCCCCCAAGTCTCCCGATACAAATGATACCTTACTTGTGTGGGTAGGCCTAGCGCCAGTGACAGGAAATGCCCCAAAACACAACATGGACACATCACTTTTTTTTTCAAGAAAACAGAGGTGTTTTTTGCAAAGTGCCTACCTGTAGATTTTGGCCTCTAGCTCAGCCGGCACCTAGGGAAACCTACCAAACCTGTGCATTGTTGAAAACTAGAGACCTAGGGGAATCCAAGATGGGGTGACTTGTGGGGCTCTGACCAGGTTCTGTTACCCAGAATCCTTTGCAAACCTCAGAATGTGGCTAAAAAAACACGTTTTCCTCACATTTCGGTGACAGAAAGTTCTGGAATCTGAGAGGAGCCACAAATTTCCTTCCACCCTGCGTTCCCCCAAGTCTCCCGATACAAATGATACCTTACTTGTGTGGGTAGGCCTAGCGCCAGTGACAGGATATGCCCCAAAACACAACGTGGACACATCACATTTTTTTAAAGAAAACAGGTGTTTTTTGCAAAGTGCCTACCTGTAGATTTTGGCCTCTAGCTCAGCCGGCACCTAGGTAAACCTACCAAACCTGTGCATTTTTGAAAACTAGAGACCTAGGGGAATCCTGGATGGGGTGACTTGTGGGGCTCTGACCAGGTTCTGTTACCCAGAATCCTTTGCAAACCACAAAATTTGGCTAAAAAAACACGTTTTCCTCACATTTCGGTGACAGAAAGTTCTGGAATCTGAGAGGAGCCACAAATTTCCTTCCACCCAGCGTTCCCCCAAGTCTCCCGATACAAATGATACCTTACTTGTGTGGGTAGGCCTAGCGCCAGTGACAGGAAATGCCCCAAAACACAACATGGACACATCACATTTTTTTTTAAGAAAACAGAGGTGTTTTCTGCAAAGTGTCTACCTGTAGATTTTGGCCTCTAGCTCAGCCGGCACCTAGGGAAACCTACCAAACCTGTGCATTTTTTAAAACTAGAGACCTAGGGGAATCCAAGATGGGGTGACTTGTGGGGCTCTGACCAGGTTCTGTTACCCAGAATCCTTTGCAAACCTCAAAATGTGGCTAAAAAAACACGTTTTCATCACATTTCGGTGACAGAAAGTTCTGGAATCTGAGAGGAGCCACAAATTTCCTTCCACCCAGCGTTCCCCCAAGTCTCCCGATACAAATGATACCTTACTTGTGTGGGTAGGCCTAGCGCCAGTGACAGGAAATGCCCCAAAACACAACATGGACACATCACTTTTTTTTTCAAGAAAACAGAGGTGTTTTTTGCAAAGTGCCTACCTGTAGATTTTGGCCTCTAGCTCAGCCGGCACCTAGGGAAACCTACCAAACCTGTGCATTGTTGAAAACTAGAGACCTAGGGGAATCCAAGATGGGGTGACTTGTGGGGCTCTGACCAGGTTCTGTTACCCAGAATCCTTTGCAAACCTCAGAATGTGGCTAAAAAAACACGTTTTCCTCACATTTCGGTGACAGAAAGTTCTGGAATCTGAGAGGAGCCACAAATTTCCTTCCACCCAGCGTTCCCCCAAGTCTCCCGATACAAATGATACCTTACTTGTGTGGGTAGGCCTAGCGCCAGTGACAGGATATGTCCCAAAACACAACATGGACACATCACATTTTTTTTTAAAGAAAACAGAGGTGTTTTTTGCAAAGTGCCTACCTGTAGATTTTGGCCTCTAGCTCAGCCGGCACCTAGGGAAACCTACCAAACCTGTGCATTTTTGTAAACTAAAGACCCAGGGGAATCCAAGATGGGGTGACTTGTGGGGCTCTGACCAGGTTCTGTTACCCAGAATCCTTTGCAAACCTCAAAATTTGGCTAAAAAAACACATTTTCCTCACATTTTGGTGACAGAAAGTTCTGGAATCTAAGAGGAGCCACAAATTTCCTTCCACGCAGCGTTCCCCCAAGTCTCCCGATAAAAATGATACCTCACTTGTGTGGGTAGGCCTAGCACCTGCGACAGGAAATGGCCCAAAACACAACGTGGACACATCACATTTATTCATAGAAAACAGTGCCTACCTGTGGATTTTGGCCTCTAGCTCAGCCGCTACCTGAGGCACCCTAGCAAACCAGCGCATTTCTGAAAACTAGAAACCCAGGGGAATCCAAGATGGGGTGACTTGTGGGGCTCTGACCAGGTTCTGTTACCCAGAATCCTTTGCAAACCTCAAAATTTGGCAAAAAAAACACGTTTTCCTCACATTTCGGTGACAGAAAGTTCTGGAATCTGAGAGGAGCCACAAATTTCCTTCCACCCAGCGTTCCCCCAAGTCTCCTGATAAAAATGATACCTCACTTGTGTGGGCAGGCTTAGCGCCCGCAACAGGAAATGGCACAGAACACAACGTGGACACATCAAATGTTTTCATAGAAAACAGTGCCTACCTGTGGATTTTGGCCTCTAGCTCAGCCGGCCCCAGGGGGGGGCAGAAATGGCCTAAAATAAATTTTGCCCCCACCCCTCCAAACCCCCCCCCCCCAGGAGCGACCCTTGCCTACGGGGTTGCTCCCCCTGCGTGAAATTGGCGCCAAAAAAAAAATCCCCGGTGCCTAGTGGTTTCTGCCCCCTTGGGGGCAGATTGACCTAAAATCAGCCAATCTGCCCCCAAGGGGGGCAGAAATGGTCTAAATACAATTTGCCCCCCAGGGGAGCGACCCTTGCCTAATGGGTCACTCCCCATCTCTAAAAAAACAAACAAACAAAAAAAAACACAAAAAAAATTGCCCTGGCACCTAGAGGTTTCTGCCCCCCCTGGGGGCAGATCGGCCTAATAACAATAGGCCGATCTGCCCACAGGTGGGGCAGAAATGGCCTAAAATAAATTTGCCCCCCCCTACCCCAATCGACCCCCCCCCCCCCGGGAGCCTCTGCGTGACATTGGCGCCAAAAAAAAAAATCCCCGGTGCCTAGTGGTTTCTGCCCCCTTGGGGGCAGATTGACCTAAAATCGGCCAATCTGCCCCCAAGGGGGGCAGAAATGGTCTAAATACAATTTGCCCCCCAGGGGAGTGACCCTTGCCTAATGGGTCGCTCCCCATCTCTAAAAAAACAAACAAACAAAAAAAAACACAAAATAAAATTTGCCCTGGCGCCTAGAGGTTTCTGCCCCCCCTGGGGGCAGATCAGCCTAATAACGTTAGGCCGATCTGCCCCCCGGGGGTAGAAATGGCCAAAAATAAATTTGCCCCCCCACCCCTCCAACCCCCGCCCGGGAGCGACCCTTGCCTACGGGGTCGCTCCCCTTGCGTGACATTGGCGCCAAAAAAAAAATCCCCGGTGCCTAGTGGTTTCTGCCCCCTTGGAGGCAGATTGACCCAAAATCGGCCAATCTGCCCCCAAGGGGGGCAGAAATGGCCTAAATACAATTTGCCCCCCAGGGGAGCGACCCTTGCCTAATGGGTCGCTCCCCATCTTTAAAAAAACAAACAAACAAAAAAAAAACACCAAAAAAAATTTGCCCTGGCGCCTAGAGGTTTCTGCCCCCCTTGGGGGCAGATCGGCCTAATAACAATAGGCCGATCTGCCCCCGGGGGGCAGAAATGGCCTAAAATAAATTTACCCCTCAACCCCCGCCTGGGAGCGTCCCTTGCCTACGGGGTCGCACGCCCTGAGTGACATTGGCGCCAAAAAAAAAATCCCCGGTGCCAAGTGGTTTCAGCCCCCTTGGAGGCAGATTGACCCAAAATCGGCCAATCTGCCCCCAAGGGGGGCAGAAATGGCCTAAATACAATTTGCCCCCCAGGGGAGCGACACTTGCCTAATGGGTCGCTCCCCATCTCTAAAAAAACAAACAAACAAAAAAACAAACACAAAAAAAAATTTGCCCTGGCGCCTAGAGGTTTCTGGCACCCCCGGGGGCAGATCGGCCTAATAACAATAGGCCAATCTGCCCCCAGGGGGTGCAGAAATGGCCTAAAATAAATATGCCCCCCCAATCCCCCCCAGGAGCGACCCTTGCCTACGGGGTCGCTCCCCCTGCGTGACATTGGCGCCAAAAAAAATCCCCGGTGCCTAGTGGTTTCTGCCCCAATTGACCTATAATCGGCCGATCTGCCCCCAAAGCGGGCAGAAATGGCCTAAATACAATTTGCCCCTCCAGGGGAGCGACCCTTGCCTAAGGGGACGCTCCCCATCTGTAAAACAACAACAAAAAAAATACCCGGTGCCTAGAAAAAAAAAACACAAAAAAAAAAATTGCCCTGGCGCCTAGAGGTTTCTGCCCCCCCGGGGGAAGATCGGCCTAATAACAATAGGCTGATCTGCCCCCAGGGGGGCAGAAATTGCCTAAAATAAATTTGACCCCCAGGGGAACGACCCTTGCCTAAGGGGTCGCTCCCCTGACGTGAAAAAAAAACAAAAAAACTCCCTGGTGTCTAGTGGTTTCTACCCCCCTTGGGGGCAGATTGGCCTCATAAAAATAGGCTGATCTGCCCCCAAGGGAGGCAGAAATGGCCTAAATATAATTTGCCCCTTATGGGAGCGACCCTTGCCTAAGGGGTCGCTCCCCACCTAAAACATAAAAGAAAAAAAAAAAAAAAAAAAAAGTATCCCTGGTGTCTAGAGGTTTCTGCTCCCAGGGGCAGCAGAAAAAGCCTTAAAAAAAATGCCCCCCCTGGGAGCAACCCTTGCCCAGGCGCTCCCTTATGTCACTTTCAAACAACAAAAAAAACATCCCTGATGTCTAGTGGAGTTTCAAAAGCTGCATTGCAAGCAATCCGCTTTTGAAACCCTGGGAGAGACTTCAAAGGGAAGGAAATATATTTCCTTCCCTTTGAAGCCTCTCCTTGCCTCCCCCACACAAGATGGGGGAGGCTCTATGATTGTTGACGTTACAGGGAGGAGGGGGGTCGGAGTTTGAAGGGGAAGCGATTCCCCTTTCGGCCCTGACCAGGGGGTGGCGGCCCTCGGGGGAGCGCTAGCGCTTCTCCCAAGGGCAGAATACAGGACATAAGGGCAGTATGCAGGACATAATGATTATGTCAAGGCACACACCACACCACGGTTGCTGCCATAAACCTAACCATGGCAGGAAGGGGTTATAGCGTGATATGTCAAATACACCGGGCCGTATTTATACTCCGTTTGCGCCGAATTTGCGTCGTTTTTTTCGACGCAAATTCGACGCTAAACTAACGCCAACTAACGCCATATTTATACTATGGCGTTAGAGGCGAATAGCGCCAAAGTTCCCGGAATGTGCGTCATTTTTTAGCGTGAACCCCTTCCTTGCGTTAATGATATGCAAGGGAGGCGTTCCCGTCTAAAAAATGACTCCCAGGCCTTTACGTGGTATTTATACTCCCGGGCAAAAGAGACGCCCGGGAGTGGGCGTGGCTAAAAACGGCGCATTTGCGCCGCTTTTTAACGCCTGGGTCAGGCATGGCGTTAAGGGACAAGTGGGCTCAAAATGAGCCCAGAGTGCCCTCCCCTGCCCCCAGGGACCCCCCCTGCCACCCTTGCCCACCCCAGGAGGACACCCAAGGCTGGAGGGACCCACCCCAGGGACATTCAGGTAAGTATTTTTTTATTTTTTTTTAATAATTTTTTTTGGCATAGGGGGGCCTGATTTGTGCCCCCCTACATGCCACTATGCCCAATGACCATGCCCAGGGGACAGAAGTCCCCTGGGCATGGCCATTGGGCAAGGGGGCATGACTCCTATCTTTACAATGATAGGAGTCATGTTGATGGGATGGGCCACCATACCTTAAAACGTCATTAAAATCCAAAAGCACTCTAAAAATGAAAATCCCTTAACTTTTGTTTAAAACCATTAATTAGGATTTCCCTATCAGAAATCCTCCAAAAATTAGGGACTATACCTTCATCATTGACCCACGAAGTTCACTGACCAACAGGTACAGACTGTTTGCAAATACATTTAACTGAACTGTACAAATTAATATGACAAAACATGCCAGTAAATCCTACGCCCCTTCGATAATAGGGGAGCACAAATGTATTGGTACATATCGATAAGGATACGGTATGGGAAGCTGTAAACCTTGTTACAGAAATGTATGCTCTTAAAGAACATCTTCATTCCTGTGAAAATAAACCGGGAGCTCGTAGTTTTGCGTAGGACTGTCGGTATGCAGATATTTCACACAGCATTGTGGGACTCTAGACGTCATTTCCAGCACGGCTTTCTTTGAGGCTATTATTTCTCTACCTTCAGTATTTTCAAAACCGACGGCCTCTCTGATAATCTCCATTACAGCTTTGGAGGGACCCGAACGGTTCTTTAGGGATTGCTTTGTTCGTTGTAGCGCCAGAAAAGGGCTATGTTTGTTCCGGAAGGCTCTCCTCTCGCTCGCTGAAAAATATGTGCATTTGTTTACTTTAGACTTCGCATCGTGCCTCTCTATCACGAACCCCGAAATAAAAAGCAATTTTATATTTCCCAACAGTTAAAATCGTCTCGAATGAGAAAACGAAAAACTAACACTCCCCAGCTCTAGGAATATTTTATTCTTCTGTTCATTTCGTTTAGAGAATGAACAGAAGAGGCAGTGACGGGATTGCTCAGGTTTAAGAGTGATAGGATGCAGTACCACCAGTCACCTCTAGATGTCCCTGCAGAGTCAGCAGCATAGGCTGATAAAAACATTCCTTGTGCTCTTTTGAGATGTCATTTATACACCGAAGAAGCAGCACCACATATTTTGGTCTATATATTGTATAGAGGTTGGTTTGAGTAATGTTCATTAAAAAAAAAAAAAAAATCTACGTTTTTTGGGTGTGAAGTATTCTGTAACTAATTTTTAATATAATGTTATTTTCAAGAAACGGATTCCTAACAAATTACAAGCTGCAACAGCAGCAATGCTTACCATTTTATAAAACTGGTTATAACATGACCAGATAGAGTCAGCAGCAATAGTTCTAGGACTGCCAATTCCTGTCTCTAGCAACCTGAGTTCTGAAGTATTGGAACATCAAGCAAAGAGATAACTCTGATGACCTCATTTACAAGGCCGTAGTGGCACACAGCATCACCGGAGAGTCATTTTCTTGATGCTCCGGTGGCTCAGTGTTCGGGCCCATATTTACAGGCCCCCGCAATGCCACCTTGCATGTCTTTTTATGGCTTTGTAAATATGGCTCCCTTTCATGCATAACTTTTCGGGAAAGAGATGTTTCATGGCTGTTGCTGTCGGTGATCCCACGCAGGACCCATGTAACCTGACAGAATCTGACACATTTCCAGATTTACAAGGTTGCGAATTCCTCAGATTCCTGCACCACCATAGGGGTGGTGTTAAAGTGGTGCAACAGGGAGAAATAACATTAATTCTCCCCGTTTTTTTCCTTTTTCCTTGTGTGCTGCATTCTGCCATTTTTCAGGCCCCCTAACGGGGGAAGGCTCCCTTGCATACATTATGTCTGGTGCAGGCATAATGTGGCGCAAGGGGGTTACAAAGTGGCGCAATGCATGCAAAGCGAAAACTCATCATAAAATACTTTTAGGCTTTAGCTCCCCTAACAGAGTGGGCACTGTTAGAAATTGGGTTTCTGGTTGGCAGAGGTATGCAACCCCTCCAAGCATAAACCACAATCCTAGTCAAGGTAAGTAACAAACACACCCTAAATTAACCTGTCCTCACTCACTGGTAACTTGGCACAGAGCAGTCAGGCTTAACTTAAGAGGCAATGTGTTAAGTATTTGTGCAAAACTTAAAACAGTAAAACAGTCAAAACACCACACATCAATATGCCACACCTGTTTAGAAAAACAGAGCTTAATTTAATAAACATAATACGACCAAAAGAACAAAAATCCAACTGGTAGAACTTGAGATATTAATTTTTAAAGATTAAAATGCAATATAGTGCTTAAAAGCATAAATCACCAACCAGGGCCATCTGGTGATGCTAGATCAGTGAAATCCAAAACATCAGGCCGACCATGATGGAGCATGGGATGGATACAGTCCCAGGCAAGTCCTGATGAAGTTTTACCTTCTCAAGATTGGGCGAACAGTCTAGTTCAAAGAGAAGACGTTTGCCGGGAGCAAAGAGAGTGTTGTAATGTTCTAACCACTTAATAAGCAATAGCACCTATTTTGTTATTATTAATTTTCCATGTTCAAAGTTCTAAAATGTCATGTTAACATTTATAGATAATAGTTTGTTCCCCTAAGCCTTCTCCTGCCTGATTCCACTAGTGGTACATTCCCTCTGTTGCGGAAGGAGCCTGCCTTAGAATGTTGGTGGAGTGTGGAAGGTGACAGGGAGATGACAGAGATGGCAAGTGGAGACTTGAAATAAAGACTTTGGCAGTCAACCTCGCCTACGTTTCATCATTATAACAGAGAGCATCTCTGGTGGTGGTCAGTGGGTGCAAAGAGTTGGCCGGGTGCCGTTGGACAGGTGGTCTGGAGCCTCGTGGTTTTGCACAGTAATGCAAACTGATCCTTTGGGACAGCAGTGTGGTTCTGGAGCGAACACGTCCATTCGTGGTCTCAAAGAGCCCAAAAACTTGGTTTCAGGAGCACAAAAACTTCTTCCAGGGGTCCAGGACCTGAAAGGCACCTCTTGGGGGTCAAGAGCTTATTGATGATGGTTCCAGGAACTGTCCGGAGTCTGCTATGTCTCTGAGGCTCAAATCAGGGGGCCAGCAGACTAGCCTTTCGAGTCACTCTGAGGTCCTGAGTTCAAGATAAAGGGTTGCAGGCCGAGTTCTCCTTCCCCAAGCAAGAGGGCAGCAGGCCAGCACATCAAGAAAGCAGTTCTTCCAGAGCAGAACAGCACAGTAGCAGTCCTTGTAGCAGCACATCAGCATTCTTCCTGGCAGAGTATCCATAGGTCCAGAACTGTACTGAGTTGGTAGGATCAGAAGTCTTTTTCTAATACCCAGTGGTGCCTTTGAAGTGGG
Organism: Pleurodeles waltl; assembly: GCF_031143425.1. Lineage (NCBI taxonomy): Eukaryota > Metazoa > Chordata > Amphibia > Caudata > Salamandridae > Pleurodeles > Pleurodeles waltl. The sequence goes on from NC_090443.1 coordinate 975,934,801, forward strand.
GGAGACTTCAAAGAAGGGCTCGGAAGTGCTCAGAGGTCCTCCCGTCCTGTACTGCCTCCAGACTCACTACAGAGAGGTATGCAGGCTTTTCTGTGGGGTTAGGTCAAAGTCTATTTGGGTGTAAATGTGAGGCTGTGGCCAGCCCTCACGCCCATTCTGCCCAGGATGGCCCATCAGTATGTTGATGATCCATCAGTCACACCTAAGCTCCCTTTGTGTGTGGCTGTCTAGAGGGAATGCACAAGCCCAGCTATCACCCCACTCCAGATGTGCTCCAGGTAGAGCATGGCGTAGAAGAGCATCGGTAAGACTTGCAGTTTCAGTTCCATGGTGGTGTTGATCTTCTCTGTGTCTCTGATGTTGAGTCTTTCATCTTCTGTGTTATGTTTCTGCCAGTCTTTTGATGGCGCTGGAACCGCCCCGGAAATCGTGGCAGTTTGCTGTGTCATGATATGGTGGGAGGCTCCTTGTCTTCCGCCTGGTTGTTGATGGCTATCGCCGTGGTGAGTAGTGTTAATGCCCTGGCGGTTGGTGTGGTATATTGGCTGTCTATGGGAGTTATCACCTCCATGGTCTTTTTTTGGCAGTAATTACCGATAGCCTGTTGGTGGTATTAGCACCACTTTAACAGTCACTGCCAATGTCCAAATGATCACGTAAATACACGCTAATTCTAGTGCACAGTTATTCCTGTTATTGATTTGTACCATGATTCTAGAATGCTTGACAGTCAGCGCGCTAGTTAAATTGAGATTCTTTAGAAGATTTGGTCAACCAGTGTTATTTGTGTATGTCTATCAGTTGATTTTGAGATTGATTTACGTGATCTTAGCATTGTTAATCTAGGGAAATAAACATTCTAACTTTACTAAATGGTGTGATTATTCATGGCCAAATGGGTCATGGTGTGTGATAATTAATAAGTCTTAAATGTTTATGTTGATGTTTATTGATTATGTTAATGTATATGCTTTGAGTTTACAAACTTATGGTGGGATTACTCTAAGCCTAATCAAAAGGTTCATCGACCTATAACGCGTCCCCATATCTATTATCCTTAAGGAAAACTGGATGCATTTCAAAAACGAAAATCAAAAGTTTTCTCTGGCTGCCTGCTCTGAAAAAATATTTTTGCTAACATTCACAAAGGGGAAGGGGTCCCATGGGGACCCCTTTCCGTTAGCGAATGGGTTAGCACCAAGTTAAAATTGGTGCTAATTGCAATTGTTTTGTGACTGCATCCACGGTCACAAAACAATCATACATCGCTCTGTGACTCGCAATTAGGAAGGGAACACCCCTTCCTAATTGTGACTCGCAAACCTATTTTGCGATTCGGTAAAGAGAAAACTATATCGTGAAATAGGGTTTGTATGTACCAAAGTGTTTTTTTCTTGTTGCACACGGCCCGATTCTGTGAATGGGGCCGTTTGCAACAAGAATAAAGCTACGTACATCTGGCCCTGAGTGTTTTCTTTCATGTGTGTAAGTGCTGTGTGACTACAGTGGTATTGCATGAGCTTTGCATGTCTCCTAGATACGCCTTAGCTGCTCACCTACAGCTACCTCTCGAGAGCCTGGCTTCTAGACACTGCCTACACTACACTAATAGGGGATACCTGGACCTGATAATAGGTGTAAGTACCTTAGGTACCCATCACATACAAGGCCAGTTTCCTACACTGCATCACAGGTAGTGGTCTAGAGTGGTCCCCTTGGTCCTCTCTGCCAGCTGTCCAACTTAGGAGACAGTAAGTCCTTGCCTCTCCTTGCAGGACAGTACCCCTGTGCAGTGCGACTCTTGCAGCTACCAAGGCTTGTTTGCTCCTGCTACACAAGGTCTTCAGTCTCCTTGTAGCCTCAGCCCCCAGCACTTCTTCCTGAAAAGCACAGTCTCCCTTCTGCGTGTTAGGGTTTGTGCACAGCAAAGAGCATGTCCCCTCTCACTGCACTAGTGGGTTCTGTAATAGCTCCCTTTTAAACTTACTATTGAAAGCCTTTCTTGTTATCTCACCTTTCCCCCCCCTAGGCTTCTGTGTATGTTGTTTAATGTGCTGTTTTGTTTACACATTGGGCCTTGCTTTTACCAAGGCTTCTTTAAAACACTCCTCCCTAAGCCATGTGTTAATTCAACTCATTTGCATAATAACTGAAACTCTGCACACCTTTCAAGAACATGTGCAGCATGTGAGGACCACACCCAGCTCTTCAAACCACACCCAGCTCTGCACACCTTTCAAGAACATGTGCAGCATGTGAGGACCACACCCAGCCCTTCAAACCACACCCAGCTCTTCAAACCACACCCAGCTCTTCGAACCACACCCAGCCCTGTCTATGAAAGGCAGCCCCCGAGCCTCACCCAGTGCTTGTGCTCGTCTACCTCCCGCTTACCTGAGAACAGATCCCTCGGCGCTGACACTCCTGACTTTCATTGGCTTCAATGGGCGCAGCTGCTGGCTCTTCCTTCTTCTGGTTTCCGGTTCCTCCTTGCCTCAGCCTCTCTCCTACGAGCAACCTGCAAAAGAGAAAGAAGACAAGGTTAGACTGATCAGTATCTCTTGCCAGCAACAAGTAAGTGCAAAACTTTTTATTACCTGAAAGAACTTTGACAACAATTTCTGCATTCGTGTATAGACAATTGGAAACAAGATACCTTCCACGAACATTGTGATTCAAACCCCTTGTTACAATACTTTGCGGAACTTTGTAAGCAAACATTTTTTTTTTTTTATGGAACTTTTAAGAATCGAACAGTGGAAACCATTAACAACAAGGCAAACAGTAAATCAAGGACTTGCACAAATTACATGCTGTATTTTGATGTAAAAGTACAGTATTTGTTTTATAAAAGATTCTGGAAATATGGGAAAAGTGAGTCTCCTATTGGGAATTTAGGCTTTAGTTATATTATGATGAATGTTTGATATTGGTAATTCTGATAACGGTATTTGTTTAATGTTTTAGAAACTTTACAGTAATAGAAAACACATCCCAGAGCAGTGACACATTCCAAACCTGGAAACTAGAGACCAGGATCCAAGAGGTACTTTTAGAAGAGAATTTCTAATAAATAAAGGGATAGTCAGGAACCCATTTAGGAATAGGTTGCACTTATCTGTTCTTTGTTTATGTTTCATTAGGCACCAGTTTCTACAGAAGTCAGAAAGGGCTGCAGATTTGTGCAGCACTTCAACAGTGGAAACGCAAGAACGGTGTTGTCTCTTTTTTTTATTTTATCCACTTCCCCCCTTCCCTTGAGCTTCTGTTCTTAGTGCACTGTTTTAAAAACTAGTGTGCTGGAACAAGCAGTTTCAGGGTGGGGTCGGATTGTCTTCAACCTCCATCAGAACTGAACAAGAACTCAGGTGAGCTGGGCTTTGACACTGCGGCTCCAGCGACGTGGGACTCCTCTTCAGGAGTGGTGACTGGACCTCACTGCGACTTACTGTTCCTGCTGCCAGTGGGTTGCCAGTGGGGGCTACAACTACTTATGTTGGCTCTCCCGACTGCTGAGGGTCACCTCAAACTTCCCTTCCTGGGTCGAATCCCCTGGGCCTTGCTGGTACTCTTCAGCCTTGCAACTCTTCTTTTGCTTCCCTTGTATTTGCCAAGGCTTTCTGGTGGTTGTTCTGCACCACTGACCATCTTCGAGCCGACAACTGATGTGGGACACCATTTACACTGCCCTAAGGACTCCTCTTCAGCTCCTGGACTCCACACCTGTTCTTCTTCTTCCCTTTTTGACCTGGTTCTGCAACCACAGAAGGGTGGGTAGTGGCTCCTGCCCCCACTAGACACTCCATCACAGACTGGACTCTGTCCCCTTCTTTTGCACGTCCTCTACAACCGGAATCTACCTTTGGGTTCTTCCTGTCTGGTCCTGTTCTCGTACAATCCTTTTTCTAAGTCCTTCTGTTAATCCTTGTGAAAACCAGGTACTTACCTCTGCTCTCCTGGTCTCTGGGGGTCACTCTGGTACTCACCTCTTGGGGTTCCTAGTTCCTCCAACTCCCTTCTAATGATTCCACATCCTTGGGCGGGAGACTGTATCTCACATTCCACTTTCTTAGCAGATGGTTTGGCCCTCCCTTAGGGCCCTTTCTGTTTTAACTAACTATTGCCAATGTTTGTAGCCTTTATGCTATTTTGCTGATTGCTACTGTGTATATAATTAGTGTGTACTTACCTCCAGTCCGGGGAACTGCCTATAAGTATACTCTTATAAAGTACCTTTATTTTTGTAACACTGTGTGGTTCTTTCATGTGTGATAAATGGCTCTGTGTGCCTACAGTGGTATTGCATAAGCTTTGCATGTTTCCTAGGTAAGGCTTGGCTCCTCATCCACAGCTACCTAGAGAGCCCTGGCTTCCTAGACACTGCCTACACTTCACTAATAGAGGATACCTGGTCCAGGTATAGGGTGATAACACTATAGGTGTCCACCACACGCCAGGCCGACTTCCTTCCGTCAGGACAAAATTCCCCAAAGAAAGGCCCAAGTGGCCAAGGTTTGCTGAGAGAAGAGCAGAGAAAAACTGTGAAGTCTCCACCGACTCTGCGCGGCTCTCCTGAGTTTATGAGAAATGTTGTTTGGTGTTTACTGTTATTTTGTTGGCTGCTGAAATTTTGCAGTAAAGTTAGGAAAGCATAATCTGAACCTCCAGGCCTGACATTGAATTATGACAGCAGCTGGCAGCCTGTGCCTTTATATATAAGATACAGCACACATTAAAAAACCAGCACTGGCAATGCCAAAAGGACAAGTCTTAAATGAATGTTGATTTTGGTAATGTTATTCATTACAAGTAAATAGCATTGGAATAGACATATGTTTGTGTGAAAGCAAAGAGCTGTAAAATAATACTGGTGGAGGTTAAAAGGTCAGGTGACAGTTGCACTGTCAAGCCAGACCTAAAACTCTGTACAAATTATTGACTGCTCTCCTCCCTTCTGTGATGCTTCCAAAGAAAAACAAATTAAATGATCTAGTTATCCAAGCCACTTTAATAGCATGTCAATGCCATATGTGTCCCTGAGAGTTCAAGCTGGACAAATAAAGTTCAGAAAACCCAAAAAAATCATGTTGTCAAATGAATTGCATGGTAACAAATCAGCACTTACACCACTGTCAGCAAGGCAGGGCAATGTAAAGGGTCTTCAGTTACTACTCCCTAGTACTATCTTTGAACAGTGGGGTGTAAAATTCCATTATTCCTCCACTGATGTCTAAAACACAGAAACTCTTTGCTTCTGTTTATGTTTCTATGATACATACGATCAAAGAGAAATAAAGACCATGAGGTGAGGTAACAGACGCAGGTTTATTTTAATACAAAGCTGCCACAGGACACATTGGCCCTCATTCTGACCTTGGTGGGCGGCGGAGGCCGCCCGCCAAAGTCCCGCCGTCAGGTTACCGTTCCGCGGTCGAAAGACCGCGGCGGTAATTCTGACTTTCCCGCTGGGCTGGCGGGCGGTCGCCTTCAGGCCGCCCGCCAGCCCAGCGGGAAAGAGGCTTCCACGATGAAGCCGGCTCGGAATTGAGCCGGCGGAGTGGAAGCTGTGCGACGGGTGCAGTTGCACCCGTCGCATATTTCACTGTCTGCGCAGCAGACAGTGAAATACATTTAGGGGCCCTCTTACGGGGGCCCCTGCAATGCCCATGCCAGTGGCATGGGCACTGCAGGGGCCCCCAGGGGCCCCGCGACCCCCCCCTACCGCCATCCGGATCCCGGCGGTCGGACCGCCGGGATCTGGATGGCGGTAGGGGGGGTCGGAATCCCCTCGGCGGCGCAGCAAGCTGCGCCGCCTTGGAGGATTCAATGGGGCGGCGGTACACTGGCGGGAGCCCGCCAGTGTTGCCGGTCCGACCGCGGCTTTACCGCCGCGGTCGGAATCCCCATTGGAGCACCGCCGGCCTGTCGGCGGTGCTCCCGCGGTCCTCCGCCCTGGCGGTCTTTGACCGCCAGGGTCAGAATGACCGCCATTGTGTCAGCACCACCAGCCTCCCAGCAACTGTCAAAACCACCCCCCAACATTCCACGTTACATACCTGCAACCCAACACTAAACATTCTACTGACAATGACTAAGAAACAACAGAATACTACATTTTGTTTCCTCTTGGAAAAACAGAAGAATGGTAGCAAAAATACCAAAACGATAACTAAAAATAAAAACAAAACAAAATAAAAAACACTCTAAAAAGACAACCTTACAAAACTGTAAAGTCATAACACTATGGAAAGTCAAGCTACTCTATCAAAAATGTATTGGATCTATAATATTTACAATGCTAGATTCGCACACACCTTCCCTGTCCACGGCACCCATCTCAGAAGAACAACCCTCACTGACAGTTTCACTTCCAGCACCATTAACACTGCTCTAATTAACGTATCCCGGCTACCATGACAGACAACCTTCCTGCACTTGATGACTCTTCCCACATTTCACCAGTTTGAACTATTGACTCTGGCTCCATTACCACATACTTTGTCGACCACAACAGGGCCACCAACCTTCTCACCTCCCTTCTTGACATAGAAACCTTTCTTGATACATACAAATCACCAACATTAAATTTAACTTCACTCACCTGGTTGTGTTCGTCAAAAAGTATTTTTTTGTTTACCCTTTGCTTCAGCAACAACCCTCTTCAGCTTTGCGTCCCATCCATCCAAATTAATGCTATATTTGACCCAACTGGTAAGAGCCTTGATGGCTGGCTTCCTGCCTCTCAACAATTCAAAAGGGACACTTTGGTGGGCAAATCTGGACAGGTACAGGAAAAACCATAGCATAAAACACAGTGCATTCAACATCACACACTTGTTAGCAACAGCCCACTGAACATATTGAACAAACATCCTGTTCATGTGCCCCACCTGTCCATACCTTTGGGGACAATAAAATGATGGCCTGAGATGTTTTACATCACCAAAGCAATGGGCAGGTGGAGCACATGAACAGGGTGTTGGTTCAGTGTGTTCAGTGGTCTATTGCTAACAAGTGTGTAGCATTTTATTGTATGGTTTTCTGTACTAGTCCACATTCATCCACCCAGGTGTCCCTTTTGGAGCTGTTGGGAGGCAGGAAGCCAGTCACGAAGATTTGTCCTAACTGGGCGTCCCACTGGAGAGAAAAAAATTCTTCAGAGGCACAGTTAAAGGTCTTATGTGCGATCCATAGTCGGGAAGGAACCGGGCATAGAATTCGCTAATACCCACAAATGGTTAACAACTAGACATATCTGTAGGTGGCAATGCATCAACAATAGCATTAACCACTACTGGCCTTGGCTCAGTCTCTTCACCGATACAATGTGAACCAGCTACTCAACTCTGCTTTTGCAAATTTCAATGTTTTCAATCTTAAGTACTACCCCTTTCTCCTACAGGATGATCAACACCTGATCAAGTATATTTTCATTCTTGATTGCCTGCAAAAATTAATACAACGTCTTGAAATGTGACCACACCTTATATGTCCCTAAACATTTGGAACATTATCCTTTGGAACACTGATGCCACTGAGGCTAACCTGAATGGCATCCTGCAGTACTGGAAAGTGCCAATCAGGGACACAAAAGCTATATAGTGCCCGGAATCAGGTACCAAAGTAACCTACCGATAATCTGAGGCTAAATCTATTTTAGTGAACCATTTTGCACCTGTCACTAAAGCTAGGTCAGAAATTTTTGGAAGAAGCTGTGAGTTGAATCAAATAGTCTTGTTAAGGCTACGCAAGTCCACACAAACTCTTAGCTCACTGCTCCTCTTACTCGCTATAGTGAGTGGAGAGAGCCACTGAGGCGATTTGGTGGGTTCAATAATTCAGTTGTGACTTAACTTCATCAACTCTTTCTCAAGGACCTATCTAACAGAAAAGGGCACAGTATGCATTTTATCCTTTACTGTTATAGACCCTTCCTTAACTTTAATTTTTTTTATTGAAATCCCTTAATAGTACTCAGCTTGCTAGAGAATACAGAAGGAAACCTGACTGTGATCTCTCCCAATAAACATTCTCCCATGATTAACACCTAGGGGCATATTTACAAGGAACTTCAAGGCGACGCATTAGGGTCAATGCATCAGTTTTTGTACGCCTGTGTCAAAACAAATCTGTGGTGAAAGTTCTTGCGCCACATAGTTTATAATGTATGCAGTCTAGGCGTTTCCCTGGTAAAAACTCACGTAGGACTGATGCAGTGATATTTACAAGTTTTTTAGTGTGTGATGCATCTTTGAGATGCGTCACGCTAAGCATAGAATGAATCAAAATTCCTATGCCTCTTTCACCCAGGTGTAGGAAATGAAGCAGTGACTTTACTATAGGAATCTGACCCACTGAAGTCATTTTACACACAGTAGCGAGTTATTATATCACATCTCCTTAATCAGTAGTAGGCCTACACATGTAACAATCATGTTGTAGGACCCCTTGACCAAACTAGGACCATGGCACCTGAGATATCAACATCCACAAAAATGAGTGCCTATCTCAGCTTGTCTCCACAATTCCCCGTGTGTGTCACTAGAGTGGCCAAGTTAGGAGTGTGACTGTAGAAGGATATCACTACTTTAGTTGTGCCATATATTACTCTGCAGCTTTAATTTTCTTTTACAATACTTTCATGTCTTCATACCAATATAGACCTGAATTCAAATGCCAGACTGACGTGGAATGCGTGCTCTTCAAAGAAAACTTATAAACCACAGAGGGTAACCAATAAACCCAGAGGGCTGGGTAAAAACTAAATATTAAATACGACACTGCCCTTGAGGGGAAACAAAAAATTATCTACACAACATAAAGCAGCATAGGTGAAAATACAACAAACTATTTATTCATAAACATGCATGTATTCAAAACCATCTTATTATATACATCCCATAGGAACACTCCATCTCATGATCATAAAAACCAGAAGGACAAACCAGTGTAGGAAAAAGTGCTCGTGATCAATGATAGAAAAAAAGAATAATAAATATCCCAGTACATCCAAAAACTGTATAAAAATTAGAGAAATCGGTTGGTTCTTTTTTACTGCACTGAGTCCATTCCAAATCATCAAAGAATATAAATCTCTTCTTTATGTCCTTCTTTAATATCCTATGCACAAGCCAATCCGAACTGAAACATATACGTCGACGTTTCGAGCCCTTAATATCCTGTGCCAAATCACTGCTCCACAATTGGTCTTCTTCAGGACTTACTGATGGGAGTCCCTTATTGTATCCTCTGACTTTGTCACTTGTTACATATTTCTACTTGCCAAGCAGTTAGCTCTATTTCTGTTTCTTTCCAACTGTCTCCCATGCACATACACAAAATATACACAACTAACCAAATCAGGTAAGTAAAACAGTCAGAAAGTAGTGCAAACACTGTAAAGCACAATAGGATGCGATAGGCCTAGAGGCAACACAAACCATATACTAAGTAAGTGGAATGCGAACCATGAATGCACCCCTAGTCAAGTGTAGTGTGTAGTGGGTCGCTGGGAGTGTGAGAAAACACCAAAGGGTGTAAAGGAGACCCCACCCCAGGACCCAGGAAAGCAGTAGTAAAGTACTACTATTCCCCCAAAACACACTAAAGTTGTGATAAAGGATTTTGCAAGGACCACAACAGACTGCAAAGCACTGAAGACGGATTCCTGGAACTGACGACCTGTAAAGGAAGGGGACCGAGTCCAAGAGTCGCAAAAGTGCCCGGGGGGCACGAACCCACTAAACCCCGGATGAAGGTGCAAAATGACTGCCTCCGGTTGGAAGAAGATGCTGGTTTTGCACCAACGAAAGGAGGTAGGAGGTTCTGCTTTGTGCAGAAGTTGTCCCACGGAGTGCTTGAGGATCTAGAGTTGGTTCTTTGGCAAAATACCGCAAGCATGCCTTCCTACCTGCAAGAGTCGCAGTTGAAGAAAAAGGGTGCTGCCTGGGCCCAGGAAGGACCAGGATGTCGCCACTCAGGTGAGGAGACAGAGGGAGCCCTCAGCAACATAGAGAGCCCACTGGAAGGAGGGAAGCTGCTGCAGGAGTCCTTGAACACTGGTTCAAGAAGACTGAACACAGCGGTCATCTCAACACTGCAAAGAGAGATCCCACGACACCAGAGGTCAACACAGGGAGCTGAACATTGCAGGACAGAGTGCTGGGGACCTAGGCTCGACTGTGCATGCAGGATTTCTTGGAAATGTGCACAGAAGTCCTTGTAGCTGCAGATCACACGGTGCACAGGATTATTGTCTGGGGAGGGGAGGCAAGGACTTACCTCCTCCAAATTCGAACAGTTGGACCACTGGACAGCCTGGGTCACTTGGGTCCACCACCTGTGTTCCAGGGGCCATGCTCGTCAGGATGAGAGGGGACCCAGACTACTGGTGAAGCTGAAGTTTGGTGCCTGCTGGAACAGGGGGAAGATTCTGTTGACCCACAGGAGATTTCTTCATGGCTTCCAGTGCAGGGTGAAGGCAGGCAGCCCCCAGAGCATGCACCACCAGGAAACAGTCGAGAAAGCTGGCAGGATTACGCGCTACAATGTCGCTGGTAGTTTTCTGGCAACTTTGTTGCAGTTTTGCAGGCGTCCTGGAGCAGTCAGCGGTCGTTCCTTGGCAGACGTCGAAGAGAGAAGTCGTAATCTGCAGAGGAGACCACAGGAGAGACCCTAAATAGCCCTCAGAGGAGGATTAGCTACCTACTAGGCAGCTATGCACCTATCAGGAGGGGTCTCTGACGTCACCTGCTGGCACTGGCCACTCAGAGGCCTCCAGAGTGTCCCCACACCTCTGAAAACAAGATAGCAGAGGTCAGAGATACACTGGAGGAGCTCTGGGCACCACCCCTGGGGTGGTGATGGAGAGGGGAGTGGGCACTCCCCTTTCCTTTGTCCAGTTTCACGCCAGAGCAGGGTCTGGGGTTCCCTAAACCGGTGTAGACTGGCTTATGCAAGGAGGTCACCATATGTGCCCTTCAAAGCATTTCTAGAGGCTGGGGGAGGCTACTCCTCCCCAGCCTGTAACACCTATTTCCAAAGGGAGAGAGTGTAACACCCTACTCTCAGAGGAAATGCTTTGGTCTGCCTTCCTGGGACTGGGCTGCCCAGACCCCAGGAGGGCAGAACCCTGTCTGTGAGGTGGCAGCAGCTGTGGCTGCAGTTCAAGCCTCAGAGAGCTGGTTGGGGGTCCATAGTGGAGTCCCCAGGATGCATGAAATTGGCTCCCAATACCAGATTTGGAATGGGGGGACAATTCCATGATCTTATACATGTTACATGGCCATATTCGGGGTTACCATTGCAAAGCTACATATAGGTATTGACCTATATGTAGTGCACGCGTGTAATGGTGTCCCCGCACTCACAACGTCCGGGGAAATGGCCCTGAACTATATGGGGGCACCTTTGCTAGTGCAAGGGTGCCCTCACACTTAGTAACTTTGCACCTAACCTTCAGCAAGTGAAGGTTAGACATATAGGTGACTTATAAGTTACTTTAGTACAGTGAAAATGGCTGTGAAATAACGTGTGCGTTATTTCATGCAGGCTGCAGTGGCAGTCCTGTGTAAGGGTTTGTCTGAGCTCCCTATGGGTAGCAAAATAAATGCTGCAGCCCTTATGGATCTCCTGGAACCCCAATGCCCTGGGTACCTAGGTACCATATACTAGTGACTTATAAGGGGGGTCCAGTATGCCAATTGGAATTGGTGAAGGTAGTCACTAGCCTATAGTGACAAATGTAAAGGCAGAGAGAGCATGAGCACTGATCTTGTTATTAGCAGAGCCTCAGTGACACAGTTAGGAACTACACAGGCATACACATTTAGGCCACAAACTATGAGCACTGGGGTCCTGGCTAGCAGGGTCCCAGTAAGACAGGCAAAACGTACTGGCATACATGTAAAATTGGGGGTAACGTGCCACGAAAGATGGTACTTTCCTACACTAGCCCCTGCCCAAAAGGTTCGAGAAGCTGTAGCTCCTCTCACTGAATGAGCACCATAAGAGAGGTTAGGAACACCAGCCAAGGACATGAGCCATTTCACCCAACGAGCCAAGGTGGGAGTTGAGACAAGTTTGTATGGCTTCTGAAAGGGAATAAGCAATTGAGACGAGGAGGGAACCCTGAGATCTTCAGTTCGAGAAAGGTAAATTTTCAAACAATTACCGACACACAATTTAGGTTGTGAAGGAAAAAAGGGATAAAGGACAGAAGACAAATTAGTCTTGGAACGTCTAAACACTTGGAAATAAACACCTGAAGCAGAAAAATCAAAGGAGGAAACATCCAGATTTTTAACATCTGAAACATGTTTGATAGACTAAACACAGGAGCATAGTCAATTTTGCAGACAAATGTTTCAAGGATAAATCAGCATTATCCGGCCATGAGAGAAGTAGTCGAAGAACGGAGTCAACATCCCACACGACATTGTATTTTGGGGCAGGAAACTTAGCAAAACGTACTCCCTTTAAAAGTCGGTACACCAACCGGTCTTCCATCCACCCTGATATGCTCTGAAGATATTGCAGATCGATAAGTATTCACCGTACGGTATGCTTTACCTTGAGAAGCTAGGGAAGCCAAAAAATTTACCACAAAGGTAACATCTGCTGAAACAGGATCGAAATCCCTGTCCACACACCAGCTACACCAAAGTGACCAAGCAGAGCGGTAGACTTTTGAAGTACCCGGAGCCCAGGATTGTTGAATGAACTGGACAGCCTCCTCCGAAATTCCTGGGGTTCTCCAGGAAGCCCCAAAATTCTCCACGCTATGAGATGAACTGAGCCCTCTAGAATGAGATTGTGGGGATGACCCTGAGGGTTCAGGAGAAGTTCAGGAAACAGAGGTATCAATACTGGAAGGTCTGAGGAAAGTTCCAAGAGGGTTGGGTACCAAGGCTGAGATTGCCAGAATGGAGTGATAAGAACCAGGGAAGAATGTTGTCTGCGGGCCTGCGCTAGTACTTGAGCAATAAACAGAAAGGGAGGAAAGGCGTACAGGAGAGAGGGAGGCCATACTTGTAGGAAAGTGTCCGTGGCTAAAGCTAACGGATCCTGTCTCCAACTGAAGAAGGCAGGAAGTTGAGAGTTGATCCTTGAAGTGAAGAGGTCTACAGACATAGCTCCAAAGAGTGAAGAAAAGAGCTTGAATATGGAAGGGTGAAGATGCCTATCGCTTGAGTCGTGGATATGCCTGGAAAACCAATCTGCCACTACATTCAGCTTGCCTGGGAGGTATTCTGCCTTGACCGAAATATTTCTGGGGAGACAAAACTACCACAAACTCTTGCCCAGAAGGGCCAAATGTTTGGGTCTCGTTACTCCTAACCGGTTTATGTATCTGACTGTAGACAGGTTGTCCATTCTCAGAAGAATTGAACACTTTACCCTGTCTTTTGTAATGGACCGGATGGCAAAGGAACCTGCAAGTATCTCTAAACAGTTGATGTGCAGTGAGGAGTCCTGAATGGACCATGGACCCCCAGTCAAGAGTAGACCACATCTTGCGCCCCAACCTGTCAGACTTGCATCTGAATCTAAGATGAGATAAGGGGCGGCAGAGAAAAGTGTTCTCCCGTTCCAGGTGTCTAAATGACTCATCCACCATGAGAGCTCTTCTCTGGACTCTGAGGCCCTCCTTACAACCCTGGCGGTCACTGACCAACAGGGTTAAAGTGGTATTCGTACCGCCAACTGGCTGGCGGTACGAAATGCCATATTATGACCGTGGCGACACCACCGGGACGGGCGTTTTACCGCCATGGATGTCCCGGCGGTCAGAATCTGCCAGGGCAGCGCTGCTTGCAGCGCTGCCCTGGGGATTTTGACTCCCCTTACCGCCATCCTTTCCATGGCGGTAGACACCTTAAGTGCTGTGAAAAATGGCTGTGAAATAACGTGTGCGTTATTTCACTCAGGTTGCAATGGCAGCCCGTGTAAAGATTTGTCTGAGCTCCCTATGGGTGGCAAAAGAAATGCTGCAGCCCATAAGGATCTCCTGGAACACCAATACCCTGGGTACCTAGGTACCATATACTAGGGAATTATAAGGGTGTTCCAGTGTGCCAATTGAAATTGTTAAAAGTGGTCACTAGCCTACAGTGACAAATTTAAAGGTAGAGAGAGTATAAGCACTGAGGTTCTGATTAGCAGAGCCTCAGTGAAACAGTTAGTCACTACACAGGGTTACACATTCAGGTCACAAACTATGAGCACTGGGGTCCTGGCTAGCAGGATCCCAGTGAGACAGGTAAAATCAAACTGCCATACATGTAAAAATGGGGGTAACATGCCAGGCAAGATGGTACTTTCCTACAAACACCAAGGAGCCGTTGAAAGGCTGAAGGGAAGAGTTTTGAACTGAAAGAAAAATGTCCCCCACTGGAACTGAAGAATCTTTCTGAAGGAGGGATGAACAGGCACCGAAGGATAGGCGTCTTGAAGATCTATCCGGACCAACCAATCGTGAAGAAGGAGATCTCTGAGATGGAGAATAGTCTCCATCTTGAAATGATGGTATACTACGAAATTGTTTAAATCTTTCAGATTTATAACCGGACGATATTTTTTTCTTCTTCTTCCGAACTAAAAAAATAGTACTGAGAAACCTGGAGGGTTCGTAAACGACTTCTTCTATGGCCTGTTTTGTTAGTAAGGATTGTACTTCGTCGTGAACCAGACAGAATTGGTCTTGGGAAAAAAAAGAGAGGACGAGGCAGGTGGGACTGACAAGTTACCTGGTACAACTCTATGCAATAGCCTTGAACCTTTTGGATCACCCAAGGATCTGAAGTTACAGAAAGCCAAGCGTTTAAACACAAGCCCAGTGTGCATCCTACTGGAGGAAGGCCAGAACTGGAAGTCCTTACCTGGAAGCTGGTCTGCTTTGGATATGTATCTAGTGTTACGGCCTCCCCAGAAACAGCAGGGATAGAATTGGTGCTTGTACCCCTGATAGAAGTCTTGTTGGTTGCTTTGGATGGAGGAGCCTCTGCCGAGGGACTGCCCTCTTTAAGAATAACGGCCGGCAAATCGACCCCTTCCTTTGTCGGCCCTTCCAAAAACACGTTGGGAAAAAAAACATTTAATCGACGAATGTATCGTATCCAAAGAAGTAAATGCAGAGACATATCTACTCATTTCCTTTATAAAGGAATCACCAAAGAGAAGGCCATCCGCATCAGGTCCTCCCCTTTGGATGCCAAACAACTGAGTTTAGGGATAATCCTGAGCAGAAGACTTTTGCGCCGCCCCTAGGAAAATGTAAGCATTGCCTATCATGCATATTGCTATTTGAGCCCAATTTGAAAGTACCTCAGGATCCATCTGAGTGCCTTCCATCTTTGTCTCCTCGGCCAGATCAAAAATCCTAGACAGAGGTCCAACTAGATCCAAAAGTCTGTCCTGGCAATTCGACCAGGCTCGATCAACCCCTTTCTTGGGATCCTTCCCAAATTTAGTGAAAAAACAATAACATATGGGGATCAATAGAGGGGGTATCAGCCACCTTAAAGGGAAGGGAAGGTCTAGGACATTCGGACTTCAACTTGTTTCTAGACGCTTTATCCAGCGCATGCCTCAAATAAAAGGAGACTGTAAAGATCACACTTTCAAGTCTCCATTTGGTATCCACTTTTATTGAGAATAAGTAGTATCATGCCATCTTCAGCACAGCTCCCCCTTCCAGTCTTCTCTCCTTCAAATCTCCTCCTGAGTCTCCACATTCCATATGATGTCACCACCTACATCATTACATTCCAGCCTTCACTAAACACATCTTTACAGGATATCTCCACACATCTCTCCCTTACACCACATAAATAACATAATAAGCACAATAAGCATAATAATTATTTTCTCCTAGATCCTAAAAAAAGAAACATTTTATATCAACAGTAACTAACAATAAATCCTAAATGTCTCACACAAAAAAAATGGAACAAGATTAGTTAATCTAATGATTAATTTTACACACCCTTCCCATACTCAATGACGAGCCATTCTCCAAGATTACTACATTTCGTTTAACTTCCTTTACTAACTGAGGAGCAGAATATCTGTGTAACCGGACGTCTCCGGACGCCGGTTCTCGTGACATTGTGCCGAACGCCATTAAGGGGGCCCGACACACCGTGAGGGACGCAAGCCTGTGACGTCAGACGCCTTTGGCGTCTGGACGACAACCGAAAGAAAAGACGGACCAAAGGGAGAGGGAGAGGAGGAGACGGAAGTAGACGCTCGACGAGCGCGGCCGGAGGAAAAGGAAACCCGGACGCCGAGGATGGAAAGGAAGGACCCCGTCGAAGGAGCAGAGACCCCGAGAGAGAGAGAAAGGTCCCGGGGCACTCCCGCCCCCGTCGGAGAGAAGCCGGGAGACTGCCAAAGTGCCGGCCGCGTCCCCGGAGGGGCGTGGCCACCTCAGGTACGTTCGTACCACAGCTGGGGCTTTGCGAGAGGGTGGTTATTACGAAAAGGGGGGGATAAGGGAAAGAAAGGGAGGTCCTGCAGGGAAGGGGAGACCATATGACAGAGAGCCCTAAAGTGAACCTAACCTCACAAGGAAACCAACCGCCAGAGGATTCCTACATAGAAGGGAAAGTCTGAGAACACCTATAGGGGGAACCACAACTTAAAAGACAGTTAAACCCTCACTTCCCTTCACTTATACCTATTTCCCCCCACCACCCTACTAACCCTATATACTTACCTCATATATATAACCCACTTACCTGTTTTGTTATCCTTGTTTCTATTTCTTTGGAGAGCCTGGCCCACTGACGTAGAGGAAGATCGGAGACCTTCCCAAAGCTGGACCTGGTCACTTATGGACTATCATCAAAACCCTGAAAGAGAAGGAAAAAGGGGACTTTTGTTAATTATTTTGGGACTGCAAGTACGTTATCCTTGTGAACAAGAAACAGGGGATAAAAAAGCCATCCTTAAAACCAAAGCACGAATAAATTAGATAAATCCCCCACCTTCTGCGCCTGTTATATTATTCCAATATCCCTTTTTATTGCTTCAGGGATAAAGAACCCATTACAGTGGTGTCAGAAGTGGGATATTGGAACAACTTCAGGTAACCAAAGACGATGGAGGGCACACCCACCCTATCAGAGATGATGCAGCAGCTAGCCGCAGGGCAGAGACATCTGCAAGTAGTGTGGGAAGAGCAACAGAAGGAGGCTAAAGTGGAAAGGGAGGCCCTACAAAGCGCTCTTAAAAGTCAGGCCACTATCATGGCCAACAATCAGTTGGTCCATGAGACTGCAATCAAAAACCTCACGGACACTATTGCCGCCACCCGGGTGCATCCGAACGTACCCAGTTCGGTCCTGCAGCGATATCAGGAAGGCGAAGACCCGGATGCCTTTTTCACGAATTTCGAGCGGGTTGCTACTTCCGCCACCTGGCCCCAGGATAGGTGGGGCCAATACATCGCCCCGCTATTGACAGGAACTCTCCAAGCGGCTTATCAAGCGGTAAACCCAGGCGGAACAACACCCTATCAGGATATTAAGAAGAGTATCCTAGAGCGGGAGGGGTTTGATACAGAACATTATCGGGTCCGGTTTAGGAAAGCCAAATGGGGACCCTCCGAGAATCCCCGGGCCCTATATTTTCGAATTAAGGACTTAGGACTCAAATGGCTAGGTCCCATTGGGACCAATAGGGAGGATATCATTGAGGTTGTTCTCTTGGAACAATATCTAGATGCCCTACCTACCAATACCCGTAATTGGATCAAGCAACACCCAAGTCCAGATACTAACACCACTATTGAATTAGCCTGTGCCTTTCACCGCTCCCTCGAGTTCAAAATCCCTCCCGTACGGTCAACACTTAACCCCAGCCGACAGAACCTCGGGCCCTCCCCATCCCTAGGGCGAAAACCAACCGAGGATCCGGGAAAATTTAGAGGACCAGAAAGACCCTATATGCAACAACCCCAGTGTTTTAGCTGTGGAGAGTGGGGACTTATCGCCCGGGTTTGCCCGCTGAAAACTGAAAAATCAGAACCGATGGAAATAGGAGTCACTAGGGGGAGAGTCTTCTATACAGGGGGAAAGGAAACCCGATACAAGAAGAGACTTGTTATTAATGGAAGAACCACAGTGGCGCTCATCGACTCAGGTTGCAGTCAATCTGTAATTCGTGCTGATTTATTGGAAAAAAAACCTTTTGCTTCAGGACTTACGGTATCCATATGTTGTATTCATGGAGATACGAGAGAATACCCCCTAATCTGGACAACCTTGTCCTGGGACGGAAAAGAAGTCCCCATAAGGATGGGGGTGGTGGAACGACTAGTCGAAGAAGCCATCATAGGAACCGACTTCCCTGACTTTTCGGAACTTCTTGACAGTACAAAAGATTCTGAAGACATGAGTACATGGTGGGAAAGCGCTCCTTTTTCTAGTACGCCTTTAACCCCACCGGTGGTTAGATACCGACCCTCCCGAAAAGAAAAAAGAGAAACCCGAAAAGTCTATCCACAAGGAAACATGAGCACAAATATGGTAATTACAAAGGTCCTTACTCTTACTGACCTTCCCCCATTCCGTAGTTGTCAAAGAGAAGATCCAAGTTTGATCCATGCCTGGAAAAGTGCCCGACCCCGGAACCCCCAAGACAAAAGCCCTTCTTTTACCATAATCAAAAATCTGTTATACCGTGTCACTGGTAATAACCGAGAAGAAAAGAAGCAGCTATTAGTCCCCGAACCTTATAGACCACAAGTCCTACACCTAGCCCATAGCCAGCCGGGGGGGGGTCACTACGGCAGGGAGAAAACAGAAGAATATCTGTTGAGGAAGTTTTACTGGCCAGGGGTCTTTTCACAGATTAGGAGGTTCTGTCAACAATGTCCTAAATGCCAAATGATTGATCCTGGTCCCAAAAGAAGAGCTCTCTTGCAACCGTTGCCCATTATAGACATCCCTTTTTCAAGAATAGGCATGGACATTGTAGGCCCTCTCCTACCTTCTTCTAGAGGATACCGTTATATACTAGTATTGGTAGACTATGCCACCAGATACCCAGAAGCCATCCCACTCAGCAGTATTAACTCCAAGAGCGTAGCCCATGCAATGATAGGGTTCTTCTCCCGAATAGGCTTTCCCCGAGAAATCTTAACAGACCAAGGTACCCAGTTCATGTCCAACTTGATGTCACAAATATGTCAACTTCTGGGGATCAAACAGTTACGGACAGCGGTTTATCATCCTCAAACGGATGGTTTGGTGGAAAGGTATAACCGCACTCTGAAAACTCTCCTAAAGAAATCTATTTCAGAGACAGGTAAGGACTGGGATAGAAAACTCCCCTTAGTGTTATACGCTATCCGGACCCATGAGCAAGCATCCACGGGCCATAGTCCATTTGAATTATTGTTCGGACGACAGCCCAGGACCTTGTTAGATATGGCTGCAGAGTTATGGGAGGAGGAGGATGGAGAAAAATCCCTCTTAGAGTATACCCAGGAGTTAAAAACCAACATCCAAACTGTGTGGGAAAATGTAAGGGAACATATGGAGAAGGCTCAAGAAAAGCAGAAGAGATATTACGACAGGAATACCACGTTAAGGACCTTTTCCCTAGGTGATAAGGTGTTAGTGCTTCTCCCCAGTTCAGACAACAAGTTGCTGGCAAAGTGGCAGGGACCCTATAAAGTGATAGGGGTAATAACACCTGTGACCTATAAGGTCCAGCTCACAGATAGTTCCAACCGGTCACAGATCTTTCATGTCAATCTATTAAAAAAGTGGGAAGAGCCACAGGGAGAACCAACCAGGGGATGCCTAGTTAACACTGTTAAAGAATTGGAGATAGGGTGGTGTCCCACTGAGCATCCTAGCGGAACCGAGGTGCCTCCCATAAATAGCGAAATCTCGATCCAACAGAGTGAGCAATTAGCCCAGCTCCTCCATGATCATGCCCATGTGTTCTCCTCGATACCTGGCAAGACCAAGCTGGTGCATCATCAAATCATAACCCCACCTGGCAAGGTCATACGCCTACGGCCATATCGTATCCCTGAAGCTAGAAAGATCCTGGTAGAAAACGAAATAGAAAAAATGTTAGACCTAGGCGTTATAGAGCCTTCCCAGAGTCCCTGGTGTTCACCGGTGGTATTAGTGCCAAAGCCAGATGGGTCTATACGTTTCTGTATTGACTTTAGACAAGTCAATTCTATATCCCAGTTTGACACATATCCCCTTCCAAGGGTGGACGAACTCTTAGAGAAGTTGGGAAAAGCTAAGTACATGTCTACCCTCGACTTGACCAAAGGCTACTGGCAGATTCCCTTGACGCCAGAAGATAAAGAGAAAACGGCCTTCGCTACTCCCTCTGGGTTATACCATTTTAATGTTCTCCCTTTCGGGTTACATGGGGCACCCGTCACCTTCCAGCGTCTCATCGACACCATTCTACGACCTCATACCAGGTACGCTGCCGCGTATCTGGATGATATCGTTATCCACAGCGAGACTTGGGAGGACCACTTGACACATTTAAACAAAATCTTTACAGCGTTACTAGGGGCTGGATTAACAGCCAACGCCTCCAAAAGCCGATTGGCGTTCAATGAGATCTCTTATCTAGGATATCATATAGGGAAAGGTATACTTCGACCACAAATTAATAAAGTTGAAGCCATCCTACGGATAGAGACACCCACAACGAAAAAGGAGGTCCGGTCATTCTTAGGCTTGGTAGGCTATTATCGAAGATTTATACCCCATTATTCCACCGTGGCCGCCCCCCTAACCGATCTCCTGAGGAAAGGACAGCCAAAGAATATCACGAATTTAAACCCAGTACAGTCCCATAGTTACCATACCCTACAAAGGTATCTCACTACCCAACCAATTTTAAAATGTCCTGACTTCACTATCCCCTTTCACCTCCAAACGGATGCCTCAGACGTGGGTCTGGGGGCCGTACTTTTCCAGAAAGATGAGAGTGATATTAGTCACCCCGTGGTCTTTATTAGCCGTAAACTTTTTCCCAGGGAGAGAAACTATCCCATTATTGAACGAGAATGTCTCGCCATCAAGTGGGCACTTGAGTGCCTCCAATATTACCTCCTAGGAAGATCCTTTCTATTATATACGGATCACGCTCCCCTCACCTGGCTCTCGAGATATAAGAATACTAACAGCCGCATATTGAGATGGTTTATGGAGCTTCAACCTTTCTCCTTCCAGGTTTGCCATCTCCCTGGTGATCTTATGGGACAGGCTGACTATTTGTCCCGGTTCCCGGGACCTTTGGGTCTCGAACAGCCCCATTCATGGGAGGGGATGTGTAACCGGACGTCTCCGGACGCCGGTTCTCGTGACATTGTGCCGAACGCCATTAAGGGGGCCCGACACACTCGTGAGGGACGCAAGCCTGTGACGTCAGACGCCTTCGGCGTCTGGACGACAACCGAAAGAAAAGACGGACCAAAGGGAGAGGGAGAGGAGGAGACGGATGTAGACGCTCGACGAGCGCGGCCGGAGGAAAAGGAAACCCGGACGCCGAGGACGGAAAGGAAGGACCCCGTCGAAGGAGCAGAGACCCCGAGAGAGAGAGAAAGGTCCCGGGGCACTCCCGCCCCCGTCGGAGAGAAGCCGGGAGACTGCCAAAGTGCCGGCTGCGTCCCCGGAGGGGCGTGGCCACCTCAGGTACATTCGTACCACAGCTGGGGCTTTGCGAGAGGGTGGTTATTAGGAAAAGGGGGGGATAAGGGAAAGAAAGGGAGGTCCTGCAGGGAAGGGGAGACCATATGACAGAGAGCCCTAAAGTGAACCTAACCTCACAAGGAAACCAACCGCCAGAGGATTCCTACATAGAAGGGAAAGTCTGAGAACACCTATAGGGGGAACCACAACTTAAAAGACAGTTAAACCCTCACTTCCCTTCACTTATACCTATTTCCCCCCACCACCCTACTAACCCTATATACTTACCTCATATATATATCCCACTTACCTGTTTTGTTATCCTTGTTTCTATTTCTTTGGAGAGCCTGGCCCACTGACGTAGAGGAAGATCGGAGACCTTCCCAAAGCTGGACCTGGTCACTTATGGACTATCATCAAAACCCTGAAAGAGAAGGAAAAAGGGGACTTTTGTTAATTATTTTGGGACTGCAAGTACGTTATCCTTGTGAACAAGAAACAGGGGATATAAAAGCCATCCTTAAAACCAAAGCACAAATAAATTAGATAAATCCCCCACCTTCTGCGCCTGTTATATTATTCCAATATCCCTTTTTATTGCTTCAGGGATAAAGAACCCATTACAATCTGCTATCCCCTTTTAAGACAATTCCACCTTTCCTCATCACCACCCAATCACCCTTTTCTATGTGACAGCGTTTCACATCCATTCTCTTGTTATAATGTTGGATGTTCTTCCTTTGCATTTTTTCGACTTTTCCTCTTACCGTTTCTCTGTCCACTGATACTGTTTCTTTTGTTTTTAACCACATAGGACACTCTTTCACACCAGGCTCTCTCCCTTTTAAAGATACAAATGGTAACACTCCTGTTATCAAATGTTGAGTTGTACAGTATGTCAGCATCATTTTGTTCAACTCCCTTCTCCAAGGAAGATGATTGGTCAATGATAACTGAATATTCTCCATCACTATACGATTTACCCTTTATACCAAACCATTGGCCTGTGGACGGAACAGAGCAACTCTTTCATGGATGATTCCCATCTTCTGCAAATAATCAGTCATCTCTAATGACACAAATTGCAGGTCACTATCCGATACAATTGTTTTGGGAATCCCTTCTTCCATGAAAGTTTCTTCAAAGAATTCTATAACTTTTTAAGTATTTACCTGATTGACTATTTTGATAACAAACCATTTAGTGTGATAATCCACTAACGACATTATATACCTACTCCTCGCACCCAGCCTGGAAACCTGACCAATAAAGTCTACAGCCAGCTTCTCCCAAGGCCCACCCGGAAACTTCATGGGTGCTAATGGAGTTTGCCTTAGTACTTTAGTTTTATCGCTATTGGCACATGCAACACAATTCTTCGCTGTTTCCTCTACTTGCTTATCCATCCCTGGCCACCAAAATGACTGTCTTACCTTTCTCTTCATCATTCCTCGACCTAAATGTCCTTGATGCATGATATCAATGATGTGTTTTTGCACACCTTCTGGAGGAACAATTTGATCTCTTCTCAACAATCTCCCATTCTGTATGCTCAACTGATCTCTAACTTTGAAATAGCTAGACACATCACTACCTTGTTCATCTTCAATCCTCCACCCATTGACCACTGTATCCTCCACCTTCCTCATAATAGGATAATTAGCTTTCGCCTTCTCCCACTCATGTTCACTTACAGCCAGCTCTCCCAAAACCGTTTCTATAATACTTTCAGTTTCTCTTTCCATAACCTCATCCACACTTATTGGCATTCTTGAAAGATGATCTGCCACCACATTTCTGTTTCCTTTCCCAAACTCAATATCAAAGTTGTAATCCATCACAGACAACAACCACCTTGAAACACGTGGTGTAACGTTACCTTCTAATCCACATCCACCTTTAAGAATATACGTTAACGGCTTATGATCCATCCTCAGTCTGAAAGGTATTCCCCACAAGTAAAATCTAAAATGATTGATTCCCCAGCAACAAGCCAAGGCCTCCCTTTCTATCACAGAGTACGAAACTTCTGCACCCCACAATCTTCTTGAAGCAAATCCAACTACATATTCTTCTCCTTCCTTAACCTGCGTCAATATTGCTCCAATGCCTACATTACTGGCATCAGTGGTTATGTAAGTTTTTGAAGTCACATCAAACACCCCCAAAGTAGGAGCTTCCCAGATACACCTCTATATTTCTTTAAAAGCATGCTTACACTCTTCATTCCAATCATACACCACACCTTTTTTCATAAGCTTTCTCAAAGGTTCAACGATTTCCATAAAGTTCTTTATGAACTTTGCACAGTATTCTGCAAGTCCTAAGAATGATCTAAACTCATCCTTGTAGCCAGGTTCAGGTGCATGTTCAATCGCAACCACTATACATTTCTTAGGTCTAATACCACGACTACTTATAGTGTGTCCTAAGTATGTCACTTCAGGTTTCCGAATCTGACATACAATTAATATATCATCCTTGGCCATATCCCCAAAAAATCTCTCCCATTATCCTCTGGAATATGGCAGAAGCAGAGGCTAGACCAAAAGGCATCCTCTTATAACGGAAAGCCCCTAAAGGCGTTACAAAGGTATGTCTAGAATCCTCATGCAGAGTCACTTGATGATAGGGAGATGACATGTCCAGAACACTAAATATACACCCTTTTCCTTCTACAGATACCATTTCCGAAATGTTCGGCAAAGGTTGCCTATCAACCCATATATTTTTGTTTAGGTCTCTAAGATCAATGCACAGACAAATCTTTCCAGCATCCTTTGGTGCCACTACAACTGGAGGAAGCCATTCCGAAGACTCAATGGGTTCAATAATGTCATCTCGTAACAACCTATCTAACAATTGTCTCAGGGGCTCTCTCATCAAATTTGGAACATTCCGTACTTTATGAACTACAGACTTTGCATTTTTCTTTAGTACTATCTTGTGAGAAAAACCCTTCAAGAGACCCAGTTTTGGTGAAAAGACTTACGCTCACTTCTTCAACTCTTTTGTTTTCCGTAAGCATTACTGGTTCTCTAGAAGTGGGATCCAGAACTATGCTCAAATCTCTTTGGTCACGCCAACCTAATAAATTTGTTTCATAGTCTGTGATATATACAGCTCTACCCTTAAAGAAGATTGTCATTCTTCGCATTCCAATCATCTCGATCCTCTTCCCAGCATAACCTACAGCCTTTATGTCCGGTTCCATCAAGTCCTCATTCCTTGAATTTGTCCATTCAGCTTCATATACTTCCTTTGAGATAAGTGTGAACAAACTTCCAGAATCCACTAGCAATTTGATTGTCACTTTGTTCAATAATACTTGAGCATGAGGTTTCTCCAACAAGTCAGTGCTCTCCATTTTAACTTGCTCATTTGACAGTTCCATATGTGAAGTTCCACTTCTAATGTTACGGTCATTAAGATCTCCATCTATGGTTAAAATTATTTCTTCAACACTTTCACACACATCCTGAATTTCCTGAACTGTCCTGCCCCCACCACCATTAAACTTGAATTTACAAACTTTAGCAAAATTTCCTCTTTTGCTGCAGTGCTGGAGCACCACACCAATAACACTTTATCTCTCTCCACCCAAACTTTCTCTGCTTTTCTCCTTCCATTTCTTCGCAATTTTTCGTAGATTTGTTTCTTTCTGTATTAATTTGTAAGTCACTTTTATTTCTAATTTCACCAACAATGCTTTGTTTGCCTTCTTTATTAGGTTCATCCATCTCTTGCAGCCAAGTAGCAGTGTGTTCCATCCTCTTAGCTATCTGTATCGCTTCCTCCAAATTGGGATCTTTCATTAATAATTTATCTCTTATTTTTTTGTCATACGTGTACCTTACAATTTTGCTCAAAACAGCAACACAACGCAAGTCCTCTTAGGGTTGCTACATAGGACGCTATGGCTCTCATTACAACTCTGGCGGTCGGTGTTAAAGCGGCGGTAAGACCGCCAACACGCCGGTGGGAAAAAATGGAATCATGACCATGGCGGAAACCGCCAACATAGACAGCCACTTTAACACTCCGACCGCCACAGCGGTACAAACAAACAGCATGGCGGTCACCGCCAACAGACAGGCGGAAGACAATGTACCACCCACACCATTATGAGAGGCCAAACCGCCACTTTTTCCGGGGTGGATTCAATGCGAACAAAAACACAGCGGAAACTGAACTTGGAAGGGAAAAAGCTCACCTCTACACACCCCACGAGGAACCAAGACACCATGGAGCAGGAACTCCAAATTCTACCTGCCATTCTCTTCCTGTTCCTCTACCAGGAGCACAAACGACGGCGGCGACCACCACAGTGAGTACTGCACCTACGACACAGGGGTGGGGGGAGGGAAAAGAGAGTGACACACACACACAACACGTAACACCCCCACCCCTACCCTCACCCACAACAACATACACACAAATACAT
Organism: Pleurodeles waltl; assembly: GCF_031143425.1. Classification (NCBI taxonomy): domain Eukaryota; kingdom Metazoa; phylum Chordata; class Amphibia; order Caudata; family Salamandridae; genus Pleurodeles; species Pleurodeles waltl. The sequence goes on from NC_090443.1 coordinate 975,960,925, forward strand.
GCAGTAACATTACATTTACAGCCCCCCTACCCCCCGAGGAAGAACACAAGGACAAAAGGAAATGATTTGAATGATTGTAATCAGGAAAAATCCATTAGTCATATATATATATACACTATTAACAAATATGTACACCAAGATTTCAAGTCCATGTACTGCACCTACATAGTCCGTGGACCACTGGGCCCCAAATGCATGGGCGAGGCCCACACTCAATACCCGATCCAAACGGAGAGAACACTGCAGGGCCATCAGATCGAAAAAAAACAGGCACCTCAGGGGGAAGGGGGGCACCTCAGCCGGATGAGTGCAAAACGCCAGCTTAACGAGGGGGCTCCATGCCCATTGATGTATCCTGGGCAGTGCAAAGCCACAGTCTCTCAAGTCTCTCCAGTGGGTGGTTTGCCCACTGATGTATCCTGGGGAGTGCAAAGCCACAGTCTCTCAAGTCTTTTCAGTGGCTGGTTTGCCCACTGATTTATCCTGGGGAGTGCAAAGCCACAGTCTCTCAAGTCTCTCCAGTGGGTGGTTTGCCCACTGATTTATCCTGGGGAGTGCAAAGCCACAGTCTCTCAAGTCTCTCCAGTGGGTGGGTTGCCCACTGCTGCATCCTGGGGAGTGCAAAGCCACAGTCTCTCAAGTCTTTCCAGTGGGTGGTTTGCCCACTGATTTATCCTGGGGAGTGCAAAGCCACAGTCTCTGAAGTCTCTTCAGTGGGTGGTTTGCCCACTGATTTATCCTGGGGAGTGCAACGCCACAGTCTCTCAAGTCTCTCCAGTGGGTGGTTTGCCCACTGCTGCATCCTGGGGAGTGCAAAGCCACAGTCTCTTGAGTCTTTCCAGTGGGTGGTTTGCCCACTGCTGCATCCTGGGGAGTGCAAAGCCACAGTCTCTCAAGTCTTTTCAGTGGCTGGTTTGCCCACTGATTCATCCTGGGGAGTGCAAAGCCACAGTCTCTCAAGTCTTTACAATGGGTAGTTTGCCCACTGCTGCATCCTGGGGAGTGCAAAGCCAATAGTCTCTCAAGTGGATAACAGTCTCCACTGGTTCTGGAGGGGGCTTTGTGCCCAGAGTGCTTCATCCTGCCAAAGACAGAGGTAGTGGATGTGATACTCCACTGGTTCTGGAGGGGGCTGTGTGCCCAGAGTGCTTCATCCTGCCAAGGACAGAGGTAGTGGATGTGACACTCCACTGGTTCTGGAGGGGGCTTTGTGCCCAGAGTGCTTCATCCTGCCAAGAACTGAGGTAGTGTATGCTTTTCTCCACTGGTTTTGGAGGGGGCTTTGTGCCCAGAGTGCTTCATCCTGCCAAGGACAGAAGTAGTGGATGTGATACTCCACTGGTTCTGGAGGGGGCTTTGTGCCCAGAGTGCTTCATCTTGCCAAGGACAGAGTTAGTGGATGCCTTTCTCCACTGGTTCTGGAGGGGGCTTTGTGCCCAGAGTAATTCATCCTGCCAAGGACAGAGGTAGTGGTTGTGATACTCCATTGGTTCTGGAGGGGGCTTTGTGCCCAGAGTGCTTCATCCTGCCAAGAACTGAGGTAGTGGATGCCTTTCTCTACTGGTTCTGGAGGGGGCTTTGTGCCCAGAGTACTTCATCCTGCCAAGGACAGAGGTAGTGGATGTGATACTCCACTGGTTCTGGAGGGGGCGTGGGCCCAGAGTGCTTCATCCTGACAAGGACTCAGGTAGTGGATGCCTTTCTCCACTGGTTCTGGAGGGGGCTTTGTGCCCAGAGTGCTTTATCCTGCCAAGGACAGAGGTAGTGGATGTGATACTCCACTGGTTCTGGAGTGGGCTTTGTGCCCAGAGTGCTTCATCCTGCCAAGGACTGAGGTAATGGATGCCTTTCTCCACTGGTTGTGGAGGGGGCTTTGTGCCCATAGTGCTTCATCCTTCCAAGCACTGAGGTAGTGGTGGGCCAACATGGAAGCTGTCCAGGCCCCTGGAACTTACCACTAGCCACGTACGAATGATCACTGGGGATGGCAGCCATGTCTGTGGTGGTGCCACTGGCACAAGATGTGGCGTGGCCGCTGGCGGTGCTGGCGGCGGCCTCAGTAGCGGCGGTGCTTGTTGCGCCCATTGGGCAGCGGTGCTGGTGGGCGGCTCAGTGAGCGTGCTGCTGGCGGCGGTGTCCTGGGCAGCGGTGCTGGTGGGTGGCTCAGTGAGCGTGCTGCTGGCGGCGGTGTCCTGGGCAGCGGTGCTGGTGGCGCTGGTGCATGTGGCGTGTCAGTGGCGGTCTTGTCCTCCGTGCAGGTTGGCAGTGACTTCCCTTTCTTCCTCTGGCCCTTGTCCACCTTGGATGGTGGTGCATCTGTCTTGCCACTCACAACTGTAGTCCTGGGAGAGCCCTTGGTGGCAGGTGTTTTGGCCTTCTCCCTCTGGGCTATGGCCAACTTCTTTAGTTTTTGAGGTGGAGGACTGTCCTTGGGCTGGCTCCTTGGCACACTGGCTGCCCTGCTGCTTGGCGCACTCCAGAAGCCCGTTACTGCTGGCACCACTGTTCCCGGTGATGTGGTGGCTGAGGTGCTGGGTTGGGACCTGGAATGGCAGGCCCAGGGGATGGAAGGGGTGGGGCAGGTGTAGGGAAGAGGTCAAGGTTTGACAGGAAAAGTTTTTTAGACACACTGGGACGGGTATTTGGAGGGGGTTTGGGAGTGGAGGAAGAGGTAGTGGTTGTAGGAGGTGTTTGTTTGGTGACTTTGGGTGAAGGTGCATGGGCTGGAGGCTGTCGTGAGGTGGATGGCTGTTGGGTGGGTGTGTGACTGCGTTTGTGTAGTTTGGGAGGTGGGCTCACAGACACACTGGGAGAGGACCCGGGATGTGTGAATGGTAGTAGGGGTGGTGAGTGCACGTGAGCGGTGTGTGGTGATGGGCGTGCTGGTGATGGACGTAGTGGCTGAAGATGTAGTGCATGCAGGTGTGAGTGGAGACGTGACAGGGAGGGAGGAGGGAGACGTGGAGGAGGGGGACACAGTGGAGGAAGTGGCTGTTGGTATGTGTGCATGGGTATGATGCTTGTGTGAGTGCCTGTGGGATGTGTGGTGCTTATGTCTGCCAGAGCTACCCTTGTGAGTTGAGGTGTGTGCATGCTGGTCTGATGGTGTGCTTGGGATAGGCTGAGGTACTGGGGATTGGGTCTGGGTGGAGGAAGTTCGAGGGGGGAGGCTGGACACAGGGACAATGGCTGCCATCAGTGCTGAGGCCAGAGTCTGAAAAGCTCGCTGTTGGGCTGCCTGACCAGAATGAATGCCCTCCAGGTATGCATTTGTCTGTTGCAACTGCCTCTCTTCACCCTGGATGGCATTCAGAATGGTAGACTGCCCAATAGTGAGGGATCTGAGGAGGTCAATGGCCTCCTCACTGAGGGCAGTAGGGCTGACAGGGGCAGGGGCTGAGGTGCCTGTGGCGAAGGAGATGCCCATCCTCCTGGGTTAGCGGCCACGGGACACACGCTCAGGGGCTGCTGGGAGGGTGGTGCTGGTAGGGGGGGGTGGCGGCTGTACCTGTAAACACAGTAGGCACAGAGGGGCCCGCCACCGCAAGAGACCTCCCATCAGAGGAGAAGTCGGTGTTGCTGGTCTCAGCTCCTGTCCCCGCTGTGGAGCTCCCCTCACCCTGCGTCCCACTGGTGAATACGGAGTCCGTAGTCTCGCCCTCCAGGGCCATGTGGGATGCAGCTCCCTCCTGCTTCGGTGGCACAGCTCCTCCGCCTGATGATGCTAATGCACACAAGAACAGGGAAACCACAAAAAGGGGGGGAAAGAAAGTACTAAGACATGTTCAGTACATGCAATTCCAGTACCGTTGGTGGGCACTACAGACACAGCAGCCCTCTGCACTACGCCATGCACTCAGAGTTCCCTAATTAATCACAGGGACATAGGGCACAAGGCCTATGCCCGATCGCTGCACACATGGAAGTCACAGGAGCCTGACTAGGGGTAGATGGCTCTTAACACTGGTGGGGTGGTGTGCCACATAGCCTGCCTCACGAAGGGACCTTGCCTGCAAAACTTGCCCTGGCCTAGGGTAACCCACTGCCCACCTCCCCCACCCAGACACCTCCCATGCGCGCTGAATCAGCTGAATGAGAGTGTACTCACCCCCTTGTGGCTGCTGTGATGCCCTCAAGCGCCCATCCAACTCCGGATACGCCACCGCCAGGATCCGGAACATCAGGGGGGTTGTGGTGCGACGGGCATCCCTCCCACGTTGGGAGGCCATCCCCAGCTGGGTCTCTGCCGTCTTCTTGCTCCAGTGGCGAATGTCCTCCCATCTTTTACGGCAGTGGGTGCTCCGTCTGTGGTGGACCCCCAGGGTCCGGACTTCCTTGGCGATGGCACGCCAAATATCCTTCTTCTGGTGGGCGCTGACCTACAGGAATAGTACGGGGAAAAGGAGAAAATATAACCGTCCGGACCATCACAGTCATTGGCCCACGTTCCCACCCTTGTCCTGACGCACATACACTCACCGTCGTTTCATGCACGCCTCATGTTGACCAGGGTGTTGTCTGCCCTGCTGAAACACATGCACAGCTACATCGTGTTCCCTCAGGTGGAGGATTTGCCTACAGTGAAAGGTGACTTCTATGCTCTGGGACATACCCACAACATCATAGGTGCCATTGATGGGAAACATGTGGCCTTGGTCCCCCCGCAGGTGTGAACAGGTGTACAGAAACCGGAAGAGTTACCATTCTATGAATGTGCAGATGGTGTGTTTGGCCGACCAGTCCACCTCCCATGTGAATGCCAAGTTTCCTGGCTCAGTGCATGACGCTTACATTCTGAGGAATAGTAGCATCCCTTATGTGATGGGGCAACTCCAGAGGCACCGTGTGTGGCTATTAGGTGAGGACATGGACCCTATAAAGTGTGAATAGTTATTTGGGTCTGGGGTTGTCCCTAAGGGTTAGTGTGTGTCTGAAAGTTGTCCCTCGACATTTGCAGGTGACTCTGGCTACCCCAACCTGTCCTGGCTACTGATCCCAGTGAGGAATCCCAGGACAAGGGCAGAGGAACGCTACAATGAGGCACATGGGCGAACTAGGAGGGTTATAGAGAGGACGTTTGGCCTCCTGAAGGCCAGGTTCAGGTGCCTCCATATGGCAGGTGGTTCCCTCTACTACTCACCAAAGAAGGTGTGCCAGATCATCGTGGCCTTCTGTATGCTGCACAACTCAGCTTTGCAATGACAGGTGCCTTTTCTGCAGAAGAATGGTCCTGAAGGAGGTATTGTGGAAGCTGTGGAGCCTGTGGACAGTGAAGAAGAGGAGACAGAAGAAGAGGAAATCGACAACAGAAACACTGTGATCCATCAATACTTCCAGTGAGACACAGGTAAGAAGACATCACTGCCTCCTACATCTGATACACTTGTTCTACCTCTCATCTGTCTGTCACTTTCACCCAGTGTATGGACCCTGATTTGTCACTTTCCCTTTCAATTTCACAGATGTGGGTCCCACTGTGTTACCTCTGCTATGTTTCCTCATGGACTAGAGCTGTGTGACATAGATATGTTGACAATACAATTGAAATTGCTATTTTCCCTCAGTTATTGCAAATACACATTGGTGAAAGCACAGACTGACTCCAGATTGTTTTGTGATTTAAGGGTGTTTATTTAAGTGCTAAATAGTGCAGGGGGTTGTAAAATGGTCAGGGGTGATGGTGGAGGAATGTCCATGGCAGAGTCCAGTGTATTAGTCTCACAGGTGCATTGTCCAAAGGGGCATAGGAAGTGGATCTGAGGCAGTTTAAGGACGGACAGGGTGACAAAGTGGGACAGAAGGATGACAATCAGGGTGGTCTCATTTCTTGGATGGGATCTTGTCATTGTTCTCTGTCTTTGTCCTGGATCTCAGGGACCGCTTGCGGGGTGGTTCTCCATCTGCAGGGGGTGGGGTGCTGGTGTCGTGGTCCTGTGGTGATGCCTCCTGTCCACTAGCGCCGACGGAGGTGGTGGGCAGTTCATCGTCCAGGCTAGTGTCAGGGGCCCCTTGTTTGTGCCACAGTGTCCCTCCTGGTGGTCACGACTTCCTTCAGCACCCCTACAATGGTGCCCAGGGTGGTATTGATGGAACCCCAAATACTGTTCCTCCTGCAGCCGCTGGGTCTCCTGAAACTTGGCCAGTACCGTTGCCATCATCTCCTGGGAATGATGTTGGAGAGGGCCTCGTGGAGAGTGGGTTTCCTGGGCCTGTCCTCCCCCTGTCGGACAGCAGCCCTCCCAGTTCCTGTGTGGTGCTGGGCCTCTGCCCCCTGAACCGTGTGCCCACTACCACTGCCCCCAGGTCCCTGCTTTTCTTGGGGTAGCCTGGGTTCCCTGTAGTGGTGGACACACTGCTGCTTGACGTGTCCTTGGGACAGAGGTATGGGCCTGTAGTGTGGTCATTTTTATGTATCCTTTGCGCGTTTGCTTCAGGCGTTAGGCCTTTGTGCACTTTGCCCTGGATGTATTTTATTCCTTTGCTCGCAGCATAGAGCCTCTATGCACTTTGCTCTAACTGCATTTTATTCAGCTTCGTACTGTTATTTTTCAAATAGCCAGTTCTACGGTCTTGTTTTATTTTTTATATCACACTGTTCCGACTTCAGCACTGGAGTTCTCAATAACACATTCTTGCTCATTCTGTGCTTCAGTCAAGGATACAGTCTGGTACATTGCCGATAGACATGGTAGGAGTTTAGTCTTTGGATTGCAGATTTACATTCTTGAGTAGGGACGTTTTGTGATCACACTGACATGTTAGTTATAAAAACACTTCCTTGTCCTAATACACGCAAGAGGGAGATTCTGACCAGGGAACCACAACTTGACGCTGACTGCCCTGTTGCAGATGCTGAACCAGATCACAGGCCTTTGCTCAGGTATGAGGGTTGATGTCTTCCCAGGGAATCAGAAAGGCAAGTTTAGAGCTTGACATGCTGTGCTCAAAATAGAACTTACTTAGAGAGAACGGACTCTATTAACACTATGATAGCGTTGTTCTTATGTTTCACTCTCATCGTGACTATTTCAATCCTACTGTGTTGTATGGTTCTGGTTATTGCGGCTCACGCCTTATTATCTAAAATGCAGTCGTTTTATTAAAAACAATCTATAAAACTTAAACTGCTTTTGTCATTTGTATATCAGATCATACTGTAAATGAGAGAGCTGGTTGGGACCTGAGTGACCACGACTTCCCTGAGAAGTTCTGAAGATGTCATGCGCTCGGCTGCCCAATCATCCCTTCCCCTTGGGAGAGATGAGGCACTGCTAGTTAGCCGGAGCAAAACCAGATTGAAGGTGACAGAGGTCCTTCTAAGTGGGTCAGACTCAGTCCCCCACACCAGGAACGACCCTGCTACCTAGAAATCCAGTAGTCTCATTTAGGATAATGAGAGCCCATGCGACATGGCGCCGCCAACGTTTGGTCTGGCTCTAATTTTCGGGTCCGGCTGACTCTCTCGGTCTCATATATATATTGACTCCTCGGTTCCATTAACGGAGACGTCCGTGGCACTGAGGACTCCCGCCACCGTGATATAGGTAGTTCCTATTTATTGTGGTTGGTCGTTCAAGCTTGAACTCTGAAAGGAAAACCCAGATATTGGTATACCTTCTCTGAACTAGCGCTGTCTTCAAAATGGCGAATCCCCAAGTAATAAACACACCAGTTAATATGCGACACCCGCTCACAGTTCATCTGCTAGCACATGGGCCATATTTCCAGCAGTTGATGGGAATTCAAACACAATTCATGATTACACTCTTGCAAATGTCCCTGGACAATACAGGGCATATGCATATTTAGAAATACCTCTATCTTATCAAGAACATAATAATTGGCTTGATGGCGCCCTACCCCACACCATAACATCAGTTAGGCTAGGTCCACTAAGTAACGATGGTCCTACATGGCCTTTATTGGCTACCTATACACCACATCCAGCGGTTGCTCAGTTGGCGGTGGCTGAAGTTCGTCGTTTATATACATAATTAACGGCTACATATAGACGCTTAGTTCAATTTGTGATGCAGACACTAAACACAAACCCAGCGCGTGCTGCTCCGGCACAACCACATGCAGTAGTTCCGGGTATCAATCCAGCCACTGTGCACTCTGTTATGGGCAAAGTACCGGCTAAACGAGAGGAGACTCCATTTTGGCTGGCACAAAAAATTAATACGCTGGAAGCAGTATTTCCCCATACGGGACCTCAGGATAAACATAGAATATTAACAATGTGTTTGCCGTTTGGTATGGTTCCTACTGTGGACTATTGTAATACATGGGGCACGGTATTTGCCGCGCTCTACACTACACCACACGGTACACTGACATTGGCTAATTTACCGGAAGTGCTCAAACAAATTCAAGATGAATATGGGGCTGCCCTGCCCTTAGATTTAGGGATGCAGCTCATAGGCAATTTTGCCACGGTTTCTTCCATCATATTGAGTAATCTAAAAGGGGAGGCAGTAGCACTAGCGGTGCTTATGCGTCTTCGTGACGTCCCGCAGCTAGATCAAGAGCGGGAACTGCTGAGAATAATAGCGGAAACATATTCTAGTATCGGTCGTGATAGCCTGGGGGCTAGACCACAGAAACCACAGTTTCAGGGTAAGGGTAGTAAGGATACTACTAAACAACAGCAACCTGAGGGTACTAAAAAGCGCTGGGAGAAAAAACAACAAACACCTAAAAAAGAAAGGGGAGAATCTCCGCGACCGGAGACCCCGCAGGCAAGGTATAATCTCAGAAATAGGGATAATTTGAAGACGCCTGATAGATATCAATATACTGATACACGCCAATCTCGTTCCTTTCAGGACTCATCGGAAAAGAGAAATGAGAGAGGTGGGCGGTCAGAGCGGAGAACAGAGTACGTGAAACCGAGACAGGAATCACAACGCTCTGAGGTTTCTGTCAAGAAGGAAGAGAAACCGATCCAACAAAAACAGCAGTTTAAAAAGAAAAAAGTGGCGGCGGTCTCAGTTAGACATGCCACACAGGAAGAGAGTTCTCTTGAAGAACAAGACATGGGCACTAGCACTGTTAGACAGCGCGGCAGAGGTCACAATAGTTCGCTGGAATCTTCTAGAGCATCTGGAGGTGAAAGCAACTGATGATTTCATACAAGTCGAAACAGCAGATATGTGTGTCTCTGATCTAGAGTTTATACAGTAACTTTACAATTAGAAGGGGACATTGAGCGCACTATAAACGCCATCTTTTGGGATCGTGTAGTCAAAATATATGACATTCTGCTGGCCGAACAGGATTGGCCCCCTGACTTTCTTCGCAACTGTCCAGTTGGGGAGGTGGTTATTACACCTTCGTTCTCACCACATGTTCTGGGAGAACTCACAGAGTCCTATAGCATTCAATGGGCTCTGGCACAAGCGCCCGCCTTATATAGAAATCATGTGGGGTGGGATAGGGATTCACCTTATCATGTAATTCCGATTAGGGGCGAACCTCAGCCACAACCGCAATAGCCTATAAAATTTGAAGCAAGGGCATTGGTAAGGAATATACTTACACAATTGGAGTACCAGGGAGCAATTGAACCCTGTGTCTCGCCGATGAATAATCCCTTGTTCCCTGTAGCTAAACCGGACCATTCTTATAGTATTGTGGTGGATAACAGACATTTAAACGGACATGCACGCACATATGCTATACAAAATTCACATAGCGCAGCACTCATGAATAATATTGTGCATAAAAAATACAAAACCACTTTAGATATCTCGAATGGTTTCTTCTGCCAGAATATAGCGCCCGAGAGTAAGGATTTTACGAGCTTTAGTGCGTTTGGCTCTCAGAAAAGTTTTGGTCGTTTGCCTCAGGGGTAAAGAATAGCCCAGGACTGTTTTCGGCTCGTGTGACTGAAATTTTGCACGAGTTGGACCCTGAAGCTTTGTCATATGTTGATGATATATATCTCACAGATGACGAGTTACTACAACATGTAAGGCGGGTAGCCCGCATTGTTGTGGGATTTGCCGAAATTGGCTACAAATTTAACTTCAAAAGTCGAAAATTTCCTTCCTCCGCGTCATTTTCCTGGGATATGAGCTGTCGAACGAGGGTAAGAGCTTAGCGCCTCACTTTTTAGAAAAATGTGCACAGTTGCAACCTCCTAATACGATTAAGAAACTCCAGTCGTTGTTGGGATTTCTAAATTTTGGCAGAACTTACATTCCTGATAATGCTACACGTATAAAACCATTATACGAGTTGATTCGCCCAGATTTTTCGAGTAGATTTTGGACGATTGAGCATACACATTTTCTTCGAGACTTGCAAACTGATCTCCTAGCTGCTAAGCATTTACACACACGGGACAATAAGACACATCTGGTCATCAGGGTTATAGCTGGGGCCGTTGGGTTTACGTATGTCACCTTTAATGAAGGTGACACAGTCCCGATAGGATACAAGTCTCACTTGTATTCTACTGCTGAACAACGTTTTGCACAAACTGAGAAAATTCTCACTGCTGTACAGATGGCTGTGATTAAAGAACGACCTCTTGCCCAGGGCCAACGCATCATTGTAGTGTCCCCGATTCCAGCCTTAGAGGCTGTTACAAAAGCGAGTGTTCCTAATGCGAAAGCACTACACCCGCGATGGATACAATGGGCTAGGTCTTTGACAGCCACTGATGTAGATTACATTTTTGACCCAAAACTGCAGACACAGGAATTTCTCCAATATGAAATGGAATACCCGGTTCCCGCTGGCACATTGCCTATTGATCAATATCAGTTGGTCATGTACACTGATGGCTCTGCGCAACCTGCGGTGGGACCTAAACAACAGTATTCTGCTGCATGTGCGGTGTGAGCGGCTATATGGAGGGGGAGAAGTTCTGCCCCCAACATACTTATACACAAACCTTGGGAGACTGTACGGCACAGTTGGCTGAGCTGAAAGCTCTGTTATTAGCCTTGGAACATGCGGATCTGGCACAGTTTACACTGCTTGTTTGTGATTCCTATTAGTGTTGAGAGAGCGTAGTTTGAATGTATCAATTATTAAAAATGTAATGCTTATATAAATGCCTAACAAATGCCGCAAAGAAAACGACAATGAATAGTAACTTGCTTAATGTGCATTTGAGTTATGTCAATGAAACGTGAAAATACCATTGCGTACACAAACTAATGTTAGTTATAAAAATGATTGCTTGCTTCATAATTAATCGAGCTTATATTGGTGTTTACAATATTGCAATAAAACCCATAGGCCTTAAGTTAGCGTGAGCTGCGGATTTAGCTGCCTAGCTCTCATATTAAAGCATTTTTCTCTGTTTTTCACTGTGCTGACTCACAAAGGGCCATGACCCTGCATTTGTTCTTTTCTTCGTTCCATGTAACTATAATGGTTTGTTCCCATTCGCATGCTAGCTGCTTTTGTATGGATTATTATACAATTTGCAACAAAGTAGATTAAAAGAAATATTCAAGGACATTCAACCATGAACCGAAGAACTTATGACCCGAGGAACGTGCCAAAATGATGAACTAATCCAGGATGTGCCACCTCCGAAGACGTCAATTATGAAGACCAATCAAAGGGGCATATTTATACCCTGTTTGCACCAAATTAGTGTCATTTTATTTTACTCTAATTCGGTGCAAAACTAAGTCCATATTTATACTTTGGTGCTAGACCCCTCTAGCACCAAATTTATGGAGTTAAAGTCATTTTTTGAAAGTGGAGACCTACTTTGCCTTAATGAGATGCAAGGTAGGCGTTCCCGTGCAAAAAATCACTCCATGGCCTTAACGCCATATTTAGGGGCATATTTATACTCTGCGGCATATTTATACTCTGTTTGCACTGAATTAGTGTAATTTCTTTTTACTCTAATTCGTTGCAAAACGAAGTCCATATTTATACTTTGGTGCTAGACCCATCTAGCACCAAGGCCCTGATTTAAACTTTTTTTGCACCGCATTAACGTCATTTTATGACGCAAAAGTGACGCAAACTTACAAAATATTGGCCCTTATTTATACTTTTTGCTGCAAAACTGCACTAACTCAGTTTTGCACCAAAAAGTTTAGCACCGGCTTGCACCATTTCTGTGCGCCAGCCGGGCACCATATTTATGGAATGGTGCAAACCGGTGCAAAGGGAAGGCTAGAGTTTTAAAAAATGACTTTAGTCGGGTGGGGCTGGCAGTATAGAAGAAGAGGGTTTAGCACCAAAAAATGGCTGTAAGCAGGTTAGAGTAAAAAAAATGACTCTAACCAGATTAGCGTCATTTTATGGTGCTAAACCTACCATGCCACATGACTCCTGCCTTAGAAAAGGCAGGAGTCATGCCCACCACACCAGTGGCCAGCACAGAGGACAGGGGTCCCCTGGGCATGGCCATTGCACCCTGTGCCATGTATGGGGACCCATTTCAGGGCCCCCTATGGCACTTTCAAAAATAAAATGCACTTACCTGTACTTACCTGGGATGGGGTCTCCCATCCTCGCAGTCCCTCTAGTGTGGGTGGGGGTGCCCCTAGGGCCTAGGGAGGGCACCTCTGGGCTTATTCCATGGTGTTCCACCATGGAAATAGGGTCACAGGTCCCCTAACGCCTGCCCTGACCCAGGTCTTAAAAAATGGGGCAAAGCAAGCTTTGCCCCATTTTTTGACCCCTCCTCCCTCCCTTGCACCATTTTTAAATGGGAGTATAAATATGGTGTTAAGGCCATAGAGTAATTTTTTTGCACGGGAACGCCTACCTTGCATCTCATTAAGGCAAGGTAGGTTTCCACTTCCAAAAAATGACTTTAACTCCATAAATTTGGTGCTAGACGGGTCTAGCACCAAAGTATAAATATGGAGTTAGATTTGCACTGAATTAGAGTAAAAAAAAAAATTACGCTGATTCAGTGCAAACAGAGTATAAATATGCCCCTTAGCGTCAAAAAATGATGCTAATCTGGTCAGAATCATTTATTTTGACTCAAAACTGCCTAACGTCATTTTTTTTTAAGCTAGCCTACCCTTTGCACCGGCTTGCACCATTCCATAAATATGGTGCCCAGCTGGTGCTAAAAAATGGTGCAAGCCGGTGCAAAACATTTTGGGGCAAAACTGCCTTAGTGCAGTTTTGCACCAAAAAGTATAAATAAGGTCCAAAGTGTTGTAAATTATCGCGGGGTGACATTTGAAATTACCTAATGTATCATTTGATAGGTTAAAGATTGTGGGGTATAGTAAATGACCAATAGAATTTTTGGGGAAGGGGTTACGAAAAGGGATAAAACCTCATGTCACAGAAGGGACGTTGGAACTAGGTAGGGAATGCTATTGATTTCATCCGGAAACTCTGTCACTCTGTTTGGTGATTGGGGACTTAATAAAATTATTATTGCCCATAGACTGCCCTTACACTTCTCCTCCTTATGAGGGAAGTGTCCCCTGTCTCTTAGACAAAGCTAGACTGAAGGCGATCTGACTGATGTCCTGAAGACGAAGACTGATCCTGTGTGCTGACCTATTACTGGAGGGTAATTATGACAATATAAATTACAATTTGTCTGTTTGCTTTTTCTTTCTAGGTACCAACTGCTGTATTTTTGAATAGAGGCCATAGCTAGATGTTTTCTAAATTGGTGTTCTAAATTATTTTGCATGAAGTCCAACATACTGATGCTTATTAGTAGTTAGGCTTGGTGACCACCCTGACTGACACATATAGACAAACTGACGTTACGCTATGCTGAACTGAGACTGCACTATATTCTCTGTGTTCTAATCTATGTTTACGCTATGTTATATTCTTATGTTTGTGATTCTCGCATTAGTGAAATCTTGTTATAGTTACCACGTTGTGATTATGTTCTTATGCTTTTTGGTTTTGAGATTGACACTTTTACTAGCAGATTGTAATCAATAGGGAATAAAATTCATAAAATTCTATCAAAGGGTGTGATTATTCATGGCTGAAAGGTCATGGTTGAGCTGACAGTTTAATCAATGTCTTTATCTAAAGTAAAGTATATTGTGGTGATAAATGTTGGTGACATTATTGACATATTGCTCGACATACTGATCAGTTATCTCATCCTTCGGTGTCTCACCACTGGGTCAAAAGATTCATTGGCCTAAAACGAGTCCTAATGTGTATAAAATTGTCATAATGGGACGCGTTACCAGTTCTGGTAGCAGAGCGACGGTTTGGCCCTTGGGGGCCCTAGGACGGAGAGTCATTGTTTAATTTGTTTTTCTGTGATAATGCAAATTGGAGGTATGATGAGTTTCTAAGTTCACCATGACTTTCCCGGGATCTCGGAGCCTGCCTAAGTGAGTTGGGAATGTTCTCTGCGCCTTAGTGTATGTGGTTTAGGGTTTTTACGCTTGCTTAGCTTATGCCTTTTGCAGAAGATTGTGAAGATTTGTATGTATTTAGGCCAAATTAAGTGTTGTTTAGTAGGAGTGGGTGTACTCCGCGGTATGAGAGTAGGGAAGTTGGCGTACTTCATGTGAGTGTGGCGCTTAATGCTCAAAATTATCCACGTGGTTGGTTGTTGTGTACGGACCTGTCGAGGTCTAAGACTCCGGAGTATGTAGACAAGTGTGGAAGACACTTGGGGTTATGTTGTAATCTGTGCGGTTTAATAGGTCAATCGGGCGTGGTTGACAAGTCAAGTTTGAATCATAATGTATGTGTGAAACCTTTGATGGAGATTTGACAAATTCTAAAGTGCACTAGAAGGAGTCATTGACAAGTCGAGAGTAGAATTTGCGGGTCAAATTCTGCTTGCGTATGCGGGAACTGATAAAGAGAGAGTAGCGGCCGAGGCTTCAAGTGAAATCTCTGTAAAGTTCTGAAGCGAATGTGTTACCCTTCCTGTAGTAAACCGGCAGATTTGTGTTGTCATTTAAGGTGCTCGCAATAATTGCATTAGTTTGTATGGGTTTGTATGGGTTCAGTGAGGAGCGGACGAGCCGCAAGACTTTGTCAGCTGCAGTGTGTGTGAGTGTGACGTCAGTGGTGCCGCACTGAGATAGGTCAGTTGTCGAGAGGGGCCGCGCACGGATTGGCTGCCATCCCTGAGAGGCAATAGGTTGAGAAGGCAGGTGAAGAGTGTCCTGGGAACTAAGTCATTCCTGATTAAAGTACAAAACAAAAGAAAACCGTAAAAATTAATTTTGTTAAAGCATTCAAGAGCGCTTTGAAGGGAGATACACATATCATAGCGACTGATGGGGAGCCTACACCACCCGAAGGTACCCCAGCTTATATAGTTATGGAAGAAAAGGGTGTTGCTCCTTGTTTATGGATGAAACAGTGGCGCAAACTAACAGAGAAAGAGGGATGTTCAGCGTTTCCAGAATATGGAACATTCAATACGAGGATCCTTGCACGATTGAGGTGGATGTTAAGTGAACAGAAACCCCCTCCAAGGCCAGCACAATATGAGGCGTTAGCGGTTTGGGATCTGATGGCTCTTAAACAAAAGCAAGAGAAATTTCAGAAAAGATTGCGAAAGGCAGAAAAATCTTATGCGGAAGCCAGGTGGGATGATGAGAGTAAAATGTGGAGAAGGGGAATAGTTGATGGGATAAAACTGTTTCCAGCAATAGCACAAGGGGAAGAAACACAGGGAAAGAGAGACTCATGTAAAACAGATAAAGACTCAGGCAAATCTAAGGAAAATAAAAGATCTTGGGAAGAGGAAGATGATTCAGATGATGAGGAATTTATGGATAGACTGTTACATGATCGCCCACCACCTTATGCGGTAAGCGATAGTGCTCCAAGCACTAGTATGGATCCTGGGAACCAGACGCAGGAAAAGGGAGTTGCTGATATGGTACAGACTAGTGATACGGTTTCGATACAGAAGGGTGTCAGTGTACCCACTGCACCAGACATACCGATACAGTTGCAGCCTCCACCGCAGATACAGAGAATCTACCCAAACGTCCCAGTGCTTGAGACTACTACAAATCTGATATTACCACCAGACCCGATATACACAAAGCCAAAGTTAATACAGATTGAATCAACTCCGAAATTAGTGTCCCAGCCACAACCACAACTAATGCCAGGGTACAACCCAGTAACTGGTCCACCATTAGTACCTGTCCCAGGTACATTAGAGCAGACTTATGGAGTCGCTGCTCCACTCAGTTTAGGTGCGGGTCAGACACCTGCTGCCATATCATTACCAATTACTGTTGGTCCACCAGTGCCATTGTATGCACAGGGTAAACCTGGCGTGTGTGATCAGAGAGTGATGACTCGAGATAAGAGGAGGGTCTATGGGAACCCCCCAGATTATGGCCCCAGGAGAACAAGCAGTTGAACAACCAAGGTCTTTAATGGACCTTAGTCCAGTGGGACCACCCATCAAAGCAATGCGTCAAGCAGGGTTAGGAGTTTTAACTCCACAGACAATGAGTATAAACACCTCGCATTTACCAATGATGCATGCAGGGAATATCTCATTGCAGGGTTTCACAGTCCAACAGTTAAATGAATGGTTGGAAAAGACTTATACTTCACAAAAGACTGCAGTGGTTACAGCTGAACCAGAAAAGGAAAAACAGGACGAATTTCTGAACTTTGTAAGACTAGGGGCAGAAGCTGCTGAGTTAGTGGAAGGTACAATGGGAGTAAACAGATTGGAGTCATACACAGAGGCAGAATTGAGATACCTATGCTCTCAAATTACTAAAGAAGTAAGCAAGGTGCATCAGAGATTAGCGAACCTGGCAGATAAATACAACATTGATATCGGAAACACTAAACATTTGAAAAGGAGTTATAGATTAGACTTTGACGCAAAAGATTTTGAACACATAGATCTGCAGGAATGAAAGCTCATTTGAGAGAACTGTTGCAAAGCGCACAAATTTGGGGTGCATTGGAGAAATGGGAAGGCAGATGGGCAAAGAAAAGAGATAAGGGAAAGAGTGACAGTTCAGGAACTGATCAGACTAAGGCTTCACCCGATTTGGAATCAGTAAAAATATTACCTATGAGAGAGACGGCTGGTGGTGTCCTAGTTCATGTGCCATGGACCAGAGGAGACATTCTATCTTTTACTAACGATTACCCCAGATTAAGAGAGAAACCGATCGAGTGGTATCAGCAAACAGATAGGTTCATGAAACTTGCGAAATGTCTTTGGGAAGACCTGAATGCCTTGTTTGAGATCATTGTTCCGCCCGATTTGTGGCTTGAGTGTAAGAGAGGAGTTGATTGGCCGACAAAGGAACCAGCAAGAGATAAGGTGACCGGGGCACCTTCTGAAGAGGTGATGAAGTATTATCATAAGGTGATTGAGTTTTTGACACAAAAGGTGTCGCCGAAAGTGACTGATTGGCAAAAAATCGACCGGACCTCTCAAGAGGTTAAGGAATCAATACATGCCTATATGAAAGATTATTAAAGGCATTCAAACATTATAGTGGTACTGAAACTTTTGAACCCAAGGATATGAACCATCTCGTGTTTAGATTTGTTGAAGGGTTGCGACCAGAGGTTAGCCAGATGATTAAGAATCATTTGATTTGTTGGCAAGCAAAACCGATTGATGAGGTGTTACAGTATGCGAAATACTGTAGTGATGAGATTGAACTGAAGCAAAAGAAGTTGAAAGAGAAGGTGATGGCGATGCAGATAAGGGCTGCACAGGCAGGAATACAGGGAAATGGAGTTCAACAAATGATACAGCAGCAACCGCAAATGAATGGTGTGTTTCAGACCCAAACAAGGGGTCGAGGTCGAGGGTTTGTGAACCGTGGTTCAGACATGAATACTGTTGTAATTCAAAATGACCCGCAAGGGGAAAGAAGATGTCACCATGTCACGCGTGCAGGGGTGTGGGGCATTGGAAACGGGAGTGCCCGAATATGGTGCAGGATGGTGCTGTTCAGCAAGGTGCTAACGTTGGTGCGTTACAAAATTCACGGGATCCGAAAATGAGACATCAAAACCCGAATTTTCAGGGCAATCCAGTACAAATGCAAGGGGCACAGCCCATGCAGCAAATGTAAATGCCACGTTTTCAGTCAGTGCAACTGCAACCAGTACAACAGCAGATTCCTATGGTGCCTAGACAGCAAATGCAATTACCAATGGCTCCGATGGGACAGCAACAGGTGATGGTTCCTCAGCAGGTCAGAGGTCAAGTAATGAGTCAAAATAATACAGTACAACAGTTCCCATTACGAGGTGACAACAGCATGAATGGGGAATGGTCAGATGATAGCTCAGACAGTGAAGAGTGCAGGCTTGCAGCGTCCTTAGAGGTGGATCAGAGGGGTCCATATGTAGAAGGGAAAGTGATGGGTTACAAGGTTTTATTCCTGGTGGATACAGGAGCTACACGCTCTACAGTCAGAAGTGTTGAGGTCCCAAAGTTGCCACTTTCAGGACGTACTATAAGAGTGGTCGGAGTGGCAAACCAGTATTTGACAAATCCGGTTACAGATCCAGTGCAGGTTGAGATTGGTTACTTTCAGGGACTGCATAGGTTTGTAGTCTGTGATTCAAGTCCGGTATCCCTACTGGGGAGAGACTTACTGTGCAAGACAAAATGTTCAATTACCTGTTCCAATGATGGTATTGAAGTACAACCAAATAGTGACAATGAGGGAGACGAAGGGCAATTCTCAGAAGATGACACAGGAACAGCTAATGAAGATTACCCTTTAATTACCCTGTTACCAATGCTTACCTTGATTGACCTGCCTGTTGAACTACAGGGGACAGTGACAGAGAAGGTGTGGGATCTGTCTGGAAAAGAAGTAGGATTAATAAAAGGAGTAGAACCAGTCAAAGTCCAAATAAAGCCAGATGCAGTATTCCCTCAAGTGCCACAGTACCACATGACACAGGACGTTCTCATCGAAGTGTCACAAATAATTGCAGATTTTCTCAGGCAAGGGGTTTTGAAGGAAGTTTTGAGCAGTCCATTTAACTCTCCAATAATGGGTTTGAAGAAGCCCTGTGGAAAGGTCCGAATTGTGCAGGATTTGAGAAAAATAAACGAAATTGTGATAAAATGTTGTCCTGTGGTGCCCAATCCAGCAGTAATAATGTTTCAGGTCCCTTGTGATGCTGAATGGTTTACCGTGGTAGACCTATCACAAGCCTTCTTTTCAATACCTCTTCATGAGGACAGCCAATTTTTGTTCAGTTTCAAATTCCTGGATAAGGTGTACAGTTGGTGCAGAATTCCTCAGGGATTTTCTGAATCACCGTCCATCTTTAATCAGATATTAAAAAAGGATTTGGAACCTTTGGTACTGCCTTTTAATTCGACTCTGGTGCAGTACATTGATGATTTGCTGATTGCTTCTAAAACAAGGGACAGTTGTAAATATGATACCATTGCCTTACTAAATCATCTGAGGAAAAATGTACACAAAGTATCACCTAAGAAATTACAATACTGTCAGAAAGAGGTAAAATACTTAGGGCACCTGATTGAAAAAGGTTCCAGGAGAATATCAAAGGAAAGAATAACAGCCATTTTACATATGAACCCTCCAACGACAAAAAGAGATGTCAGGATGTTTTTGTGAATGGTGGGCTACTGTCGTCAGTGGATACCCAACTTTTCGATCATTTCAAAGCCATTAATAAAACTGACAGGCAAGGAGATCAAAGATGAGCCATATACCATAGTGTTGTCTAAAGAAGAGCTCGAATCATTCTTGGAGTTGAGAGAATGCATGTGCAGGGCACCAGCATGAGGAATGCCAGATTATGAGAAACCTTTTCTGCTGTTCTGTCATGAACGTGATGCTTATTCTTTATCTGTTTTAACACAGGTCCATGGAGATGCAAATCGCCCTGTAGCATATTTTTCAGCTACTTTGGACCCTCTCGCAGCAGCCTTACCGGGTTGTTTGTGCGCAGTTGCATCAGTTGGTCAGAGCCTCACACAGTGTGAAGGCATTGTCATGGGATATCCTCTAAAAGTAATGGTTCCACATTCAGTTGAAATACTGTTGACTCGAACTAAAACTCAGCACATGACTAATGCACGTCTCACTAGGTATGAGACGATCATATTGGGGTCACCCAACGTTTCTTTGAAGCTCTGATGGGTGCAGTGTATCGAACCCGGCAACTTTACTTCCTGTTGAAAACACTGAGATTAAAAATGAGGAAGAATTTGAACATGATTGTCTGGAGGTAACCGAACTGTGTACCAAACCTCGTCCAGATATTCAGGACACCCAATTGAAAGAAAATGACTGCATCATGTTTGTTGATGGGTCCTGTCTAAGAGATTCTGCGGGAACGCTGAGAGCTGGTTATGCGGTATGTACTATAACCGGCATTGTTGAAGCTTCCTGGCTCGAAAGAGTGTTTTCCGCACAAGTGGCAGAACTAATTGCCCTTGCTAAGGCATGCCACGCAGCTGTAAATTTGGAAGTCACTATCTATACCGACAGCAGATACGGATTTGGAATAGTGCATGATTTTGGCCAACTTTGGTCCCAGAGAGGTTTCATGACCTCATCTGGTTCACCTGTGAAAAATGGTGAACACATAAAAGATTTGTTACATGCAATTCAGTTACCTCTTGAAATTGCCGTGGTGAAATGCAGTGCTCATAGTAGATCACAAGATTTTGTGTCCATGGGAAACAGTTATGCAGATCAAGTCGCAAGGTTTTGTGCATTGAACTGTATATCGTTCAAAGAGCAATGGGAACTATTACCACAGACTGAAAATGACACATATTTGAATCTTGCATTACGAGTAGTCGATACCTTAGATGAGTTAAAGATATTACAGAGTCATGCAAGTAAGGAAGAAAAACGCTCTTTGCAAAGAATGCAATGTACCCAGAGAGCTGATGATATATGGGTTTCAGAGGAAGGAAAACTAGTTCTTCCAAATAGCCTTTCATCACAATTTGCCCGATTGTACCATGGACAGGCTCACCTTGGGAGAGACGCAATGATCGGGTCATTTAAAATTGATTGGTTCAATCCAAAATTCAAACATGCTGCCGAAGTCATTTGTCACAGGTGCATCATCTGTCAACAGATGAATGCGGGAAAAGGGACAGTGGTAACTTTGAGCCACATTGGGAGAGCTGGAGGTCCATTTAGCAAGATGCAAATGGATTTCATTGAGATGCCTGTTTGCGGAGGATTGAAATATGTGTTGGTGATTGTGTGTGTTTTCAGTCACTGGATTGAGGCATACCCTACACGAAGAAATGACAGTCTCACAGTTGCAAAATTACTACTCAGGGAACTAATACCAAGATTCGGGTTTCCGGTCTCTATAGAATCAGATAGGGGCAGACACTTCGACAATGAGGTGATCAAACTTCTGTGTGCTGCACTTAACATCGAACAGAAGCTGCATTGTAGCTATCGCCCTGAAGCATCAGGACTAGTAGAACAGATGAACGGTACCCTGAAATCGAGAATGGCAAAAATGTGCGCAGCTACCAATATGAAGTGGCCAGATGCATTACCTCTAGTGCTGATGTCAATGAGAAACACCCCAGATAAGAAAACGGGATTGTCCCCCCATAAAATCCTCATGGGTAGAGCTATGAGGTTACCAGCAGTACCTGCCAATGCTCTAGTGAATATTACAGATAATATGGTGTTGGATTACTGCAAAGGTTTGGCTGATGTGATTCGCTCTTTCTCTCACCAGGTGGAAGCTAACACTTTACCACCGATTGGGGATCCAGGCCACTCTCTGCAAGCTGGTGACTGGGTGGTTGTCAAAAAGCATGTGAGAAAGTTGTGTCTGGAGCCACGCTGGAAAGGGCCCTATCAAGTGATCTTGACAACTACCACTGCTGTAAAGTGTGCCGGAATTCCAAACTGGATACATGCCAGCCACACCAAAAAGGTAACGTGTCCAGAAGAAGAAGAGTTCGGAGTTACCAGCACGCCTGTTTCAGAAGGAGAAGTCTCAGGTCTAGAAATCAGTCAAGGAAGAACTGAGACTGCTGGAGAACTCACTGAGAACAGCCTTGTCCCTCAAACAGTCAGTGAGTTCGAGAGAGGTGACAGAGAGCCTATCTCAGTAGAAACGACAAGAGAACAAAATCAAGAAGAAGTTCTCCCAGAAATAGACGGATACGGGCTAGAACTCGAACCTGGTACAGACCCAGAAGTAGAAGAAGAAGAGGAAAGAGAAATAGTAGAGAGAAGTCAGAGTGAGCCGAAATCTCCTGAGCCAATTGCAGGCCCATCAAGCGAAAACACCATAGTACAAGAGGAGGGTGCTGTCCAAAGTCCTGAAAAGACACATCAGACGCATAAGGGTGATGACAGACCAGACAAACCGCTTTCTAAAGTAAGAGGTGTGCCAAGAGACTCAGGGGGTTATTCTAACTTTGGAGGAGGTGTTAATCCGTCCCAAAAGTGACGGAAAAGTGACGGATTTACCACCAGCCGTATTACGAGTCCATTATATCCTATGGAACTCATAATACGGCTGGTGGTATATCCGTCACTTTACCGTCACTTTTGGGACGGATTAACACTCCTCCAAAGTTAGAATAACCCCCTCAGTAATAGAGGAAAGTGATACATCTCGAGTGGAAGACTTAAGCGAAGGAGAACAACAAGGCGAACAAAAATTGAAAAGAAAAAGAATTGCAAACAGGAGATATACAGGTCCTGAATGGGCATATGCTACAACATCTGAATGGCAACAAGAATTCCTGGCATTTTGTTTTGATCGAGAAGTACCAAGCCAATACTACAGTACCTGAATGAATCTGAGGAAATCTTGGTTAGAATTTGAAATTTGAAAATTGAAAGAAAAGAGAGACTTTATAAATTACCAAAAGTGACACTAGAACCAGATTTGACTTTGAGAAACCTGAGTATGACAAGCTGCTAACCTGATTTGACAAAAAGGGATCCTGCTGCGAGTGAAAACGCTGTAAAAAAAAAAAAAAAAGGAGTTTTAAATCATCTTCTAGTTGATTGTTATTCTGCTATCTGATTGTATACAGAAATGGCTAATAATAGAAGTAGTAGCAAGAAAAGTAAAGTGTTTGGATGGTTGAGCCTTATAGTAGGTATTGTATGTGTAATAATGATAGTGGGTGTGATTGTAGGAATGCCGTGGTTGGAGACTATTAATGCTACCTCAAAACCTGTAACTACAACACTAACACCGTGGGAAAGATTCAAGCAGGATGCACGACACATGCATGATGGAACTAATTCAAAGGGGGAACTTTCTACTAATGTCTTCTATCGCTTGCTAAATGAATATGTGGAGACTATGGATGCGAAAGACTGTTATGTGTGCACTAAGATTCCTTCATCTGTGCAGGAGGGAGTTACTTACCATAGCCTCCCTTTAATTTATGGAATGAGCATGTGCAATACTTCTATTCAAACCTGGATGTTGTGTTTTCCTTTGTGCCTGTGATTGAGTTTTTGAATAGATTAGCTAAAGAAAATGATATAAAATTAGTTAGAGGTTTCTTTGAGCCAACACTTACCTTCGGAACTGCTTATGCACATCGCAATAATTTGCCCTGCTTATTATCGCCTGTAAAAAAGAACTTTTTAGACCACACTGATGATAGACGCAAAGCATTAAAAGAAAGATTAGAGAAAGGATTAGAAAAGCGCACATATGCAAATGATTATGCTTACACTGCAATAAAAACACAAGGGAAATTAGCTATAGATGCATTACATGTAGGCAGGCTTTGTATATATAGACCAAAATATGAGCAAGACAATTTGTTTATAGGAACGAGTGAATGCAGGAATGTGTTTCTATTTCAAAGTAAATGGACATTTATGTTGAATGGACAGGATCCAGCGATCCCTGGGATCTATTACATCTGTGGGCTTAATGCTTATTACCGTCTTCCTAAGGGATGGTATGGGACATGTTATTTGGGAATAGTTTTCCCAAAGATCTACCAGATTGATGACCTAAAACAAATTCCTAAAACGTCTGAAATACAACATACTAGACAAAAACGAGAATCAGTGGCGGCTATCATTGGTGATATATTTAGGGGTTATCTTAAATTCTATGAAGATACAGAAGTTGTTTGCTATTGTGGATAACATGCTGACAAATTTTACAGGGGCTATACTCCTGATGGATACTGAACTTGCTGCAGAAAGAGCTATGACTCTTCAAAATCGTCTTGCTTTAGACAGTCTTTTAGCAAAGAGTGGGGGGGTCTGCAAGATGCTCAATGAGCGTCATTGTTGCTCGTTCATTCCGGATAATAGTAAGAAGATTAGAGGTATGCTTACTAACCTTACTAGAGATAGTACAGATTTGAAGGATTTGAAAGAACTTGGTGTTTGGGAGAAATTTGGAAAGGGAATTGCCAGAGTTGGGAGTTGGTTTACCAACATTTGGAATAGGGTACTTGCAAAAATATTATTGGGGTTACTAATTATCTTGATTTGCGTATTAGGATTGTGTGGGGCATGCAAAATTAATGACAAAATTAAGAGAAATTGGACTAAAAGAACAAGAAGAAATGAAGAAAGTGAAAGAGAGAAAATATTCAATGAAATATGGGAAAGTTCACATAAAGGGCAAGATGTTGAAATGCGCATTATAAGCAAAGTGAAAAATTGAAAAGGTTTGTGTGATGACGAACGTCATCAGAGGAGGGACTGAGAGAGCGTAGTTTGAATGTATCAATTATTAAAAATGTAATGCTTATATAAATGCCTAACAAATGCTGCATAGAAAACGACAATGAATAGTAACTTGCTTAATGTGCATTTGAGTTATGTCAATGAAACGTGAAAATACCATTGCGTGCAGAAACTAATGTTAGTTATATAAATGATTGTTTGCTTCATAATTAATCGAGCTTATATTGGCGTTTACAATATTGCAATAGAACCCATAGGCCTTAGGTTAGCGTGAGCTGCGGATTTAGCTGCCTAGCTCTCATATTAAAGCATTTTTCTCTGTTTTTCAGTGTGCTGACTCACAAAGGGCTATGACCCTGCATTTGTTCTTTTCTTCGTTCCATGTAACTATAATGGTTTGTTTCCATCCGCATGCTAGCTGCTTTTGTATGGATTATTATACAATTTGCAACAAAGTAGATTAAAAGAAATATTCAAGGACATTCAATCATGGACCGAAGAACTTATGACCCGAGGAACGTGCCAAAATGATGAACTAATCCAGGATGTGCCACCTCCGAAGACGTCAATTATGAAGACCAATCAAAGTGTTGTAAATTATCGTGGGGTGACATTTGAAATTACCTAATGTATAATTTGATAGGTTAAAGATAGTGGGGTATAGTAAATGACCAATAGAATTTTGGGGGAAGGGGTTACGAAAAGGGATAAAAACTCATGTCACAGAAGGGACGTTGGAACTAGGTAGGGAATGCTATCGATTTCATCCGGAAACTCTGTCACTCTGTTTGGTGATTGGGGACTTAATAAAATTATTATTGCCCATAGACTGCCCTTACACTTCTCCTCCTTATGAGGGAAGTGTCCCCTGTCTCTTAGACGAAGCTAGACTGAAGGCGATCTGACTGATGTCCTGAAGACGAAGACTGATCCTGTGTGCTGACCTATTACTGGAGGGTAATTATGACAATGTAAATTACAATTTGTCTGTTTGCTTTTTCTTTCTAGGTACCAACTGCTGTATTTTTTAATAGAGGCCATAGCTAGATGTTTTCTAAATTGGTGTTCTAAATTATTTTGCATGAAGTCCAACATGCTGATGCTAATTAGTGGTTAGGCTAGGTGACCACCCTGACTGACACATATAGACAAACTGACGTTACGCTATGCTGAACTGAGACTGCACTATATTCTCTGTGTTCTAATCTATGTTTACGCTATGTTATATTCTTATGTTTGTGATTCTCGCATTAGTGAAATCTTGTTATAGTTACCACGTTGTGATTATGTTCTTATGCTTTTTGGTTCTGAGATTGACACTTTTACTAGCAGATTGTAATCAATAGGGAATAAAATTCATAAAATTCTATCAAAGGGTGTGATTATTCATGGCTGAAAGGTCATGGTTGCGCCGAGTTTAATCAATGTCTTTATCCAAAGTAAAGTATATTGTGGTGATAAATATTGGTGACATTATTGACATATTGCTCGACATACTGATCAGTTATCTCGTCCTACGGTGTCTCACCACTGGGTCAAAAGATTCATTGGCCTAAAAAGAGTCCTAATGTGTATAAAATTGTCATAGAGGGACGCGTTACCACTGTGTTCAGTCTTTCAATGAATATTTGCATTACTGGAGGTTAAATGGGTTCAGGGATTCCAAGGGTAACACCATAAAACACAGGATACTGTGGGGGAAGATTGCGGATCTGAAGGAGACGCTTGCTAAGGTCCATGTTGTACATACACTTGGACACCAGCGAGTTGGAATACACGTTGCTGGAAATACTTTGGCTGATGAAGCCGCAAAATCGGCAGTGGCAGTTGCCACTGTGGCCGCAGTAACTCGTTCGAGTTCCAAACCAGACACAGAGATTTTGGCAGCCATAACAGCTACGGCTGATGGCACGCCATATCCTAAAGGATTCCCGTCTAAATATCATTACTCCATGGGTGGTAAGCTGAAAGCTGAAGTTAAAATCCCAGGCGTTGGTGTACGCGACATGCCCAATAAAATTGTGCGACCTCAATTGATTACTGCAGCTCATGAGGGGGCGGCATCTGCACATGCTGGCGTGGCTGCCACAATTTCACTCTTACAGGCCCGTTACTGGTGGCCTGGTCTCTATAAAGAGACGAAGCAGTATGTCCTTTGTTGTGA
Organism: Pleurodeles waltl; assembly: GCF_031143425.1. Taxonomy (NCBI): domain Eukaryota; kingdom Metazoa; phylum Chordata; class Amphibia; order Caudata; family Salamandridae; genus Pleurodeles; species Pleurodeles waltl. The sequence goes on from NC_090443.1 coordinate 975,987,703, forward strand.
CATCTGTCAACAAATTAAAGTTTCCACGGCTAGACGCCCGCAGCAGACGCCCCTTCTAATATCAAATAAACCATTACAGTGTGTATACTTCGATCATTGTGGTCTGCTGACACCAGATAGTGCATACAAATATATATTGGTAGCTGTAGATTCGTGCTCCAGATTTGTGTGGGTGTGGCCACAGAGCTCGGCTGACGCTCGAACTGTTATTAAAGATTTGCGCATCTTTGTCGATACATATGCAGTTGCGGCTTTCCATTCGGACCAGGGCCCTGCTTTTGCCTCTAAGGCATTCAGGGACGTCATGGCTTTGTTGGGGGTCCAGCTCCAGTTCTCGTCTCCATTTCATCCCGAGGGAAATTCTGTCGTGGAGCATTTAAATCGCGATTTAAAGCAATCCTTAACAGCCAGAGTTATAGGTACGGGTCGTAGTTGGCTAGCCCACCTGTATGAAGTACAAAGAGCACTGAATAACTTGCCTAGAAGGTCCCTAGGGTGTCGTACTTCATATGAGTGCCTGTTCGGAACACGAATGTTTGTTCCAGATCTAGATGGTCCTGGTGTGGAGGCGGCGGAAACACCGTTTGACATAAATGATCGTGTCACTGTTTTGCAGGATTTACAACAATTCCGTGAAGATCACTCTTCTGCACATGCTGCCTCCACAGGAATTAAGGATGAACCAGTAACACCTACTGGTTGGATTCCCAGAGTTGGGGATCTTGTGCGTGAAAAGGTCGCAGTGGAAAAATAATTTGGCCCTTCGTATTGAGCGCCAGTCCCTGTACTGGAGATCCACGGCACAAGAACTGTGATTTTGCCGCCGTTGCAAGGGGCCAAAGGAAATCGCTTTGTATCCATCAACAATGTCAAGTTACAACATGTGGCCGATTCTGCACAGCAGACCAAGAGGAACGCCCAGTAGTTCCCGAATCCCTCTCACTACTGGGGAAGATGTTCCGCTGCAGGTGATTTGCACCGACGCTGTTTCCTCTCCGAGCTTGGGGAAGGTGGAAGCTGATCTTACGATTGTTCCGCTAACGGCAAATAATTTTGAATCTTTTGATCAAGTTGCTGTGACTACTGATGTTGCTGAAGGTATTATCTACAGCGTACCACGGCGAGAGACACAAACTGCTGCTTTGTTCACGGTGGCACCTTTTGCGAGAACTGCCTCCGGCTGCTTTAATAACAATGATGATAACATGCCGGACTCTTCGTCCTCTTCAACACCAGACCTGGGTCCACGTAAGCTGATGTATTGGCTTAAACATGCGTATTTTGTTTTTCCTTGGAACTATCTGTGGCTTTTCATGACTGTGATGGCTTTTTTCCTGTGGCTAGGGTTTGTTGTTACCTTTTTTCTGGTAATACATGGTCATTTTCTTCCTGAACGATCAGAGATTGAGCAGGTGGAGAAGGTGTTGAAACCACATTTTTCATTGCATATGGTTCGAAGAGACTTGTCCTTTGTGAACATTTCTGCTGTACCTATTCCGGATGGGATTGTGTGGGATAGAGTAATCTATGGTCCCACTGAAATAATTCAAATACCGTATGTTCTAAAGTTATCAATGAATGATATAGTTATACCAGGCATTGTATCTGAAGATTGGGATGTGAAGACGGTTGATTCTATGTTGACTGAATTGCAGTATTATACTGTCTATGAAAATGAAGATGCTTACCAGTTTAGAGATAATTATGGTGACATGTTTTGTTACAATTATTATGGACACCACTTTATTCATAAAGCCAGTAGCCCTAAATCGATATTTGAGTATATGCAATGGGAACATTGCCCGACTCCTCAGCAGGGGAGTTCTAAAACTTATTCTGACAAATTTTTCTGGGCATCATCAACAAAGTGCTAAGTCATATTATTTTAAAGTTACTCCGCATACTAATAAGCAAATGTTGTTGACTGATAATAAATTACTGTATTCAAATTCGTTTGTTTCCCAACTATCTATTGAAGGGTATGAATACTGGTCCAAAACTGTTGATTTGAAAAGTGTTTGGGGAACTAAACATTGGCAAACGCGGGGTAGGGAAACATTGTTTAGAGCATGTATCATTCCTGTCCAAATGATTTTCTTAAATGACTCTGTACAACAGACTAGCTGTTTGGGCTTAGCGACAGTTAGAGATTTGAATATGCCTGGCATACCTGTCCCTTCCAAAATGAAAGATTGGCAGCAATATATTAATGCCACGTTTAGTAAGCTTACAGACTGGGTCCAGAATGGTATGCTTAACACTTCATTGACACGTCCAGGCGGGTGGTTATTGTGGCCCATAGACACTAATGGGTGTCATCAACGTTTTGTCACCTCCTTGGGGGGTTTCAGGACCAGTAGGGCAGACCCTCGCTACATATCACCTGAACATGCTGATATCATTACTACATATAGCGTGGGGAAACTTTGTCAACAATGGTTAAAATCATCCACGCTAGATGCAGTTAAGACACATCTCACGTTACTGTCTAATTATACTGACTTGCAAGATTTTTTGTCAGGTCCAGGAGTGCCCCGGAGGAAAAGTTTTTTGTATGAAGTATACAATGAGATATGGAAACTTTCCCAACGGTGACCCGGTTGAGGCAGATAGATCAGGAAAATTTGAAACAAGCATTGTCTATTGTGGATAATGGAATACATACCCTGTCCGACCGTGTATATACGATTGTATATACGATTGTTTCCTCTGCTATGATCAGATTATTAGATCAGATATGTCTTCTTTATATCATGGACAGAGTCAAACGCGGTCCATTATGCAGTTGGGTTGGACTCTACAGACATTGAAGGCGGGTCGCGTTCCGTGGCAGCACATCAGAGCCAGGGAAATATTTTTTTCCTTTAATTTGACACGTCAACAACAGCTGATAGCAAAAAAGGAGGCGACATATGTTATGTTGAATATTGAAAAGTTGGAGAAGTTGCCTTTTACTGTGGCTGAGATTCCGTCAGCTGAATGGTTGATACACGGGGTAATAAATATGCCTATTTCTACTCTGCAATTCACTTCTTGTTTGAAGCATATTCCGGTTGGCAAATATGAGAAATTGGGAGACAGTTACATACATGAGGTGTGGGAGCTTGCCTTTTTATACAGATGTCTTAATGGTATGAGGGAGGTTTTTCTTAGCAGTAGTAAATGCGAAACTTCTGTCAGCCATTCGATGGTTTGTAAGCAGCTGTCCTTGCATGGGGCGTGTAATGCCTCGGTTGCGAATTTGGCTTGCTATCTAAAGGGAGTTCCAGTCCCTGTGATTAAAAACACATTCCAGGTGCTTTCAAATGACAGCTACGTCCTTCTTAACAGTGAAGCCTGTTGTGGCATGCGTGCCGGAATAGTTTACGTGGTCGTGGTCACCAAGGCCGTTACGTGCTGCAGGAATGTGTTGTTTCCCCCCACTAAATTAAGGGAGTTAGCAGACATCTGGCCTCACATTGCTACTTCCAAGGTGAATTTCGACAAGTTGAGTCGACTAAAGGCTCTATTGTTTCAAAAGCATGTGGCCCTTACATCTGCACGCGAGACCTGCGCACTTCAGGTGGCGAGGTCATCAGCAGAAATACAGTCCCTGTTAAATACTAACTTTACGAGCCACTTTGGTGAACTCGTGGGACGTATATTTAATGCGTCCAGAACTGCTGGAATTGCAATTTTTTTTAAAGCCATTGGTGCTGGTTTTGCTCATGCCTTCTCTTCCATATTCGGTTTGATACCTTCGGCTATTCAATCAATTTTCGGAAGCATTTTTGGAGGATTTCCGATAACTTTGGCTTTATTAGCTGGTGTTTTGCTGTTGCTGTTGTTCTTCCGCAATGGCTGTCCCGCCGCACCAAGATCCAATGTGGGCGCTCCCATCGGCGCAGCTGTGTCGTGAGCGCATGATGCAGCATTTTGGAGCAACACTCCTGGGACATTTGGAGTGTGGCTGGCCTCTGTCATTCCGACCAGTTTTGGATTGTGTGCAACCCGTGTTTTGGTGCCTTTGGTGCTCGTTTGAACATGCAATGGCTCTCTGTCTCTCACTGCAGCGCCCCCCAGTGGTTGATGCTAATCTGTTGATGTTCCCGATTAGGGCTTATTCCAGACATATGCACTGCGGTTGCGTTTGCTTCGTGAGGCGGTTTACGAGATTCCCTTCCTGGAGGAAAATGGTATTGTCTCGTTCATAGGTCCTGCACGGGATGCCGCCTTGGATGGTTCTGGGGCTTTGGAACACACCTGCTCTATGATAGTGTTTGGTGTGGATTTTCCGGTGTTGACTTCTGCCGAAGTGGAGGATATCCTGCTTTCCGTGGCTTCCATTTGAAATTGGGTTTCTTCTAAATTGACATTGTAACGATTTGGCTTTTCCATCACATGCTTCCAAATTTGAATGTAGTTTTGTGCTTTGGTGTCCTCTGGACTTGTCGAAATTTATTTTGTATGTTTTTATATCTGGGGCATATTTTTATTTTTCGTTTTGATTAGAACCACTTACTACCGACAAGGGGAGGGGGTAGTGTGGTCATTTTTATGTATCCTTTGCGCATTTGCTTCAGGCGTTAGGCCTTTGTGCACTTTGCCCTGGATGTATTTTATTCCTTTGCTCGCAGCATAGAGCCTCTGTGCACTTTGCTCTAAATGCATTTTATTCAGCTTCGTACTGTTATTTTTCAAATAGCCAGTTCTACAGTCTTGTTTTATTTTTTATATCACACTGTTTAGCCTACTTCAGCACTGGAGTTCTCAATAACACATTCTTGCTCACTCTGTGCTTCAGTCAAGGATACAGTCTGGTACATTGCCGATAGACGTGGTAGGAGTTTAGTCTTTGGATTGCAGATATACATTCTTGCATAGGGACGTTTTGTGATCACACTGACATGTTAGTTATAAAATCACTTCCTTGTCCTGATACACACAAGAGGGAGATTCCGACCAGGGAACCACAACTAGACGCTGACTGCCCTGTTGCAGATGCTGAACCAGATCACAGGCCTTTGCTCAGGTATGAGGGTTGATGTCTTCCCAGGGAATCTGAAAGGCAAGTTTAGAGCTTGACATGCTGTGCTCGAAATAGAACTTACTTAGAGAGAACGTAATCTATTAACACTATGATAGCGTTGTTCTTATGTTTCACTCTCATGGTGACTATTTCAATCCTACTGTGTTGTATGGTTCTGGTTATTGCGGCTCACGCCTTATTATCTAAAATGCAGTCATTTTATTAAAAACAATCTATAAAACTTAAACTGCTTTTGTCATTTGTATATGAGATCATACTGTAAATGAGAGAGCTGGTTGGGACCTGAAGGACCACGACTTCCCTGAGAAGTTCTAAAGATGTCCTGCGCTCGGCTGCCCAATCATCCCTTCCCCTTGGGAGAGATGAGGCACTGCTAGTTAGCCGGAGCAAAACCGGATTGAAGGTGACAGAGGTCCTTCTAAGTGGGTCAGACTCAGTCCCCCACACCAGGAACAACCATGCTACCTAGAAATCCAGTAGTCTCATTAAGGATAATGAGAGCCCATGCGACAGGCCCGCTGGGTGGGTGCTGTGCTGGTGTTTCCTGAGAGGGGAGGCTCTGTGGTGGCCTGTGCCAGTGTGAGGGGAACCAACTGTCCCGAGGTCCCAGATGGGCCAGGCTGGTCATCTAGATCCAGTTGGACAGAGCAGCTGTCATCACTGTGGGCCTCTTCTGTGGGTGGAGAGGACATGTCTGGAACCTCCTGTCCGGTGACGTTGGGTAGAGGTCCTGCAGGGGTGTAAAGGCATGATTATTGCATCTATATGTGCCATAGTGTGCAATGGGTGGGTGACCCTGTACCCCAGTGCTTCCATTCCTATGTAGGACTTTGTGTGCTAATTGTTTAGGGGTCTGTGTGGGTATGTGTAGTGGCCATGCATTGGTGATGGGTGTCCATGCTTTGTTGTTGCATGCAGGGCCTGATGTTGGGATGTGTGGTTTTTGATAGTGGGACATCTGGGTCTGGAGTTGGAGTGATGGGGGTGAGGGCATGTGATAGCAAGCAGGTAGGGTGGGGGATGTAATAGTTAAGATTTGACTTACCAGAGTCCATTCCTCCAGCTACTCCTGCGAGGCCCTCAGCATTCAGTATAGCCAAGACCTGCTCCTCCCATGTTGTTAGTTGTGGGAGAGGAGGTGGGGGTCTGCCGCCAGTCCTCTGAACCACAATGTGGTGTCTTTGAGACCACGGAACACACCTTCCCCTGTAAGTCGTTCCACCTCTTCCTGATGTCATCCCGTGTTCTTGGGTGCTGTGCCACTGCATTGATCCTGTCCACGATTCTGCGTAATAGCTCCATCTTCCTAGCTATGGAGGTGTGCTGCACCTGTGATCCGAATAGCTGTGGATCTACCCGGATGATTTCCTCCACCATGACCCTGAGCTCCTCCTCAGAAAACCTAGGGTGTCTTTGCGGTGCCATGGGGTGGTGTGGGTGATGTGTGAGGTGGCGTTTGTTGTGATGGGTGGCGTGATGTTTAGGGGTGTGTGGTGTTTTCTGCGTGTATGTGTATGTGTGATGGTGTTGTGTGCATCTGTATGGTGGTGTTGTCTTTGCTGTGCTGTCTCTCTGGCCTTCGTCAACATTTTTGGTAGTAAGGGTTTGTGGGTAATGTGGGTGTGTGTTTTATATTGTATTGGGTGTGTGGGAGTGGTGTGTGTATGTGTATCAGGTGTATGTATTTCGATTTGTCCAATGTGGTGGTGTTTTGTATATGTGTGTGTATTTTGAGCGCGGCGGTGTGTACCTCCAATGGAATACCGGATTCGTGGGTCACGATAGTGTGGGCGTATTCCTGTTGGCAGGACAGTGGAGGTTTTGTTTTTGCCAGTTTATCACTGACCTTTGGTGTGGCGGACTTGTGTTGGTGTCTAGATTTTGGCAGATTCCGAGCTATGGGTCTTAATACCTGTGGTGGAATTCTGCGGCCGCGGCGGTGTGTTGGCGGTCTTCTGCACGGCGGTAAGTGGCATTTACTGCCAATGTTGTAATGAGGGCCTATGTCTTCATCTACTCTTTGCACTCTCGAAAAGAATTTGTGACGCTCCAGGACAAGATTAGTTTTAGGTGTAAACTGAATGTTTAGCATTTGCATAGACATATAAAATACATTTGTAGATTGTCCATCCCCATTCCCAAGGAGACTTCAGGCAGATCCTCATATATTCTTCTTCCTTCAACACCTAGATGGTGTAGAAGTATTGCTTGCCTCCTGAGCGGGCCATAACTATCACCCCCAATTGCCAATATGTAAGTTATAAACATTTTTTCCATTGTTTCCATGGAATGGGTGGTTGGCCAGGTGTTGCTACCAAAGGTGGTGGTGAAGACATGTTTTGGTCCCCCATTATGTATGTTGTTATAATACAATTCTATTTTACTATTCTTTTTATTTATGTTATTGTCTATTATTAATATTGCATTGTGCTCTCTTTTGCAGTTGTTTTTTCCTTTACACACATCTATTGTTTATCCTTATTTTAAAAGTCTTTCTTTTGTTATTCTAATATTACATTGTTATTGTCCTTCTTTTATTTAGTTGTAGGAAAAGTGAAACTGGATGCCAGGAAGATGGCATGATACTACTTATGTAAGTAAGAGGCTTATTTGAGCGTCTATAACTTTAAAATAAAAGGTAGAATCACAGTCGAATTACGAGTGCTAACAATAACACAGTGCGCTCTCACAGACTCCTAGGCATTTGTGCTTGTTTAGCGTGCCTGTAACCGTGGTGATGGAGCGTGAGCACTGAAGGGAAAAAAAACACTCGCTGCTGAGCGCGACTAATAACGCAGTGCACCCGTTTTATTTTTCTTTAGTTGTGCAGCCGTGTTGTTACTACACAAGACGCATTCATTTGATTATGGCAGTCACATTGGTCGCTGCGGGGCACGATTAATAACACAGTGCATCCGTTTAATTTTCTTTAGTTGTACGGGCGTGTTGTTATTATACAAAACGCATTAATGCGATTATGGCATTCACAGCGGTCGCTGCGGGGCGCGATTAACAACGCAGTACGCCTGTTTTATTTCTTATTTACCTGTGAGGCTGAGTTGTTATTTTATGAGGCACATGCATGCGATCATGCATGGAGGCACGCGTTCATCTGAGATCACGAAGTAGCGTCACAACAAGTTTCGGGGAAGCTCAAAAAGCTCGAGCGTTCAACTTTCAGCTTCAGTTAGAAATGTACGTGCTCGGTTAACGTTAGTTTTTAAAGTCCATAGCACTTGTTTATAGACTCTATAAAAACAATTTAAAAAAAATGTGTTCACCACAGTTTTTCTTCAACATCAATATATTGCCTTGAAGTTTTTTTCCATAAGAAGAAAATTTGAATCAATATAGTTCATAAGGAGCTGTGGGTTATTCCAGGAGTGAAGATGTTCCTTTAAAATCCGTCTCCTGCAGGGAAGTCCCTCGTCGCCAATGTAAAGATCACATTTTCACATCTCCATTTGGTATCCACTTTTATTGAGAATAAGTAGTATCATGCCATCTTCGGCACAGCTCCCCCTCCCAGTCTTCTCTCCTTCAAACCTCCTCCTGAGTCTCCAAATTCATCCATTGAAGGTGAGAATTTCAGAACATTGGAGGGCGATCAATCAAGAGGATGAACGCTATCCTATAGCATCCCATATGTAGGAGGCTGGACTGGCTTGTAGTGAGTACCAAGGGGTACTTGCACCTTGCACCAGGCCCAGTTATCCCTTATTAGTGTATAGGGTGTCTAGCAGCTTAGGCTGATAGATAATGGTAGCTTAGCAGAGCAGCTTAGGCTGAACTAGGAGACGTGTGAAGCTATTACAGTACCACTTAGTGTCATATGCACAATATCATAAGAAAACACAATACACAGTTATACTAAAAATAAAGGTACTTTATTTTTATGACAATATGCCAAAGTATCTTAGAGTGTACCCTCAGTGAGAGGATAGGAAATATACACAAGATATATATACACAATAGCAAAAATATGCAGTATAGTCTTAGAAAACAGTGCAAACAATGTATAGTTACAATAGGATGCAATGGGGAAACATAGGGATAGGGGCAACACAAACCATATACTCCAGAAGTGGAATGCGAACCACGAATGGACCCCAAACCTATGTGACCTTGTAGAGGGTCGCTGGGACTATTAGAAAATAGTGAGAGTTAGCAAAATAACCCACCCCAAGACCCTGAAAAGTGAGTGCAAAGTGCACCAAAGTTCCCCTAAGGACAAAATAGTCGTGTTAGAGGGAGAATGCAAGGAAAACACAAATCAGCAATGCAACAACGATGGATTCCTGTCTGAAGGTACCTGTGGAACAAGGGGACCAAGTCCAAAAGTCACAAGCAGCTCGGAGATGGGCAGATGCCCAAGAAATGCCAGCGGTTGGTGCAAAGAAGCTCTTACTAGGCTGAAGAACTGTGAATACTGCAGGAACGACAAGGGCTAGAGACTTCCCCTTTGGAGGATGGATCCCCCACGCCTTGGAGAGTCGTGCAGAAGTGTTTTCCCGCCGGATGGACGCCAACAAGCCTTGCTACACGCAAATCGTGCGTTTGGCGTATTTGGACGCTGCTGGGGCCCAGGAGGGACCAGGAGGTCGCAAATTGGACCTGCAGAGAGAGGGGACGTCGAGCAAGACAAAGAGCCCTCACTGAAGCAGGTAGCACCCGGAGAAGTGCCAGAAACAGGCACTACGAGGATGCGTGAAACGGTGCTCGCCGAAGTTGCACAAAGGAGTCGCCGGAGACCAACTTAGAAAGTCGTGCAATGCAGGTTAGAGTGCCGTGGACCCAGGCTTGGCTGTGCACAGAGGATTTCCGCCGGAAGTGCACAGGGGCCGGAGAAGCTTGCAAAGTCGCGGTTCCCAGCAATGCAGCCCAGCGAGGTGAGGCAAGGACTTACCTCCACCAAACTCGGGCTGAAGAGTCACTGGACTGTGGGAGTCACTTGGACGGTGTCGCTGAATTCGAGGGACCTCGCTCGTCGTGCTGAGAGGAGACCCAAGGGACCGGAGATGCAGCTTTTTGGTGCCTGCGGTTGCAGGGGGAAGATTCCGTCGACCCACGGGAGATTTCTTCGGAGCTTCTGGTGCAGAGAGGAGGCAGACTACCCCCACAGCATGCACAAGCAGGAAAACAGTCGAGAAGGCGGCAGGATCAGCGTTACAGAGTTGCAGTAGTCGTCTTTGCTACTATGTTGCAGGTTTGCAGGCTTCCAGCGCGGTCAGCGGTCGATTCCTTATCAGAAGGTGAAGAGGGAGATGCAGAGGAACTCGGCTGAGCTCATGCATTCGTTATCTAAAGTTTCCCCAGAGACAGAGACCCTAAATAGCCAGAAAAGAGGGTTTGGCTACCTAGGAGAGAGGAAAGGCTACTAACACCTGAAGGAGCCTATCAGCAGGAGTCTCTGACGTCACCTGGTGGCACTGGCCACTCAGAGCAGTCCAGTGTGCCAGCAGCACCTCTGTTTCCAAGATGGCAGAGGTCTGGAGCACACTGGAGGAGCTGTGGACACCTCCCAGGGGAGGTGCAGGTCAGGGGAGTGGTCACTCCCCTTTCCTTTGTCCAGTTTCGCGCCAGAGCAGGGGCTAAGGGGTCCCTGAACCGGTGTAGACTGGCTTATGAAGAATTGGGCACATCTGTGCCCAACAAAGCATTTCCAGAGGCTGGGGGAGGCTACTCCTCCCCTGCCTTCACACCATTTTCCAAAGGGAGAGGGTGTCACACCCTCTCTCAGAGGAAGTTCTTTGTTCTGCCATCCTGGGCCAGGCCTGGCTGGACCCCAGGAGGGCAGCTGCCTGTCTGAGGGGTTGGCAGCAGCAGCAGCTGCAGTGAAACCCCAGGAAGGGCAGTCTGGCAGTACCAGGGTCTGTGCTACAGACCACTGGGATCATGGAATTGTACCAACAATGCCAGGATGGCATAGAGGGGGCAATTCCATGATCATAGACATGTTACATGGCCATATTCGGAGTTACCATGGTGAAGCTACATATAGGTAGTGACCTATATGTAGTGCACGCGTGTAATGGTGTCCCCGCACTCACAAAGTTCAGTGAATTGGCTCTGAACAATGTGGGGGCACCTTGGCTAGTGCCAGGGTGCCCTCACACTAAGTAACTTTGCACCTAACCTTTACCAGGTAAAGGTTAGACATATAGGTGACTTATAAGTTACTTAAGTGCAGTGTAAAATGGCTGTGAAATAACGTGGACGTTATTTCACTCAGGCTGCAGTGGCAGGCCTGTGTAAGAATTGTCAGAGCTCCCTATGGGTGGCAAAAGAAATGCTGCAGCCCATAGGGATCTCCTGGAACCCCAATACCCTGGGTACCTCAGTACCATATACTAGGGAATTATAAGGGTGTTCCAGTAAGCCAATGTAAATTGGTAAAAATGGTCACTAGCCTGTTAGTGACAATTTGAAAGTAATGAGAGAGCATAACCACTGAGGTTCTGGTTAGCAGAGCCTCAGTGAGACAGTTAGGCACCACACAGGGAACATATACATGCACACCTATGAGCACTGGGGCCCTGTGTGACAGGGTCCCAGTGACACATACATATAGGCCACAAACCTATGAGCACTGGGGTCCTGACTAGCAGGATCCCAGTGACACATAACAACCATACTGAAAACATGGTGTTTTCACTATGAGCACTGAGGCCTGGCTATCAGGATCCCAGTGAGACAGTGAAAACAGTGACAAACACCCTGACATACACTCACAAACAGGCCAAAAGTGGGGGTAACAAGGCTAGAAAGAGGCTACCTTCTCACACAACCCCCCCCCAAACGAAGGACAATAAGGCTAACCTTGGCCAGTTGAGACTTTATTGTCTAAGTGGTGATAAGTAGAGAGTAGCTCTGCAATAGACTGGTTACTCCCTTTATCATCCACTATATGGTTACTTCCCTGTGGGGATGTAAACCACCCTGTTTGAAGTTTTTTAGCTAAGCAACAATGTGAAGATGTATTTTCAGAGTTTCTATCAGTAAGTTTTAGTTTAGAGCAGTGGGAATTGTCCACTGAACCTATTTGTAGTGATGGAAATGCCAGACAGGGATGCTGTCTCAGAAAAGCCATAGCTGGGCAAAAACTTTGTCCATCTGGCTGGAAGAGAGAACAGGGATGCTGTTTCTCTTGAGTTGGAGCAGGGCAGGGATGCTGTCCTATCAGCTCCACACTAGGGCAGGGATGCTGTCCTAAGTGTTGTGGGGTAGTGCAGGGTTTCTGCACTAAAGTTTCTCTGGGAGGGTTGGAGGGATGCTCCATGTTAACTAAAATGGTGCTGTTTTTCTCACCAATGTTAGTTATCCCACAGAGAGGTACTTCCACCTCAGGGAGTCTAGCTTTGCCAGCTGATGATTCCCTTGGAACAGGTGCCACCCCAGGAGAGGTTTCTCCCACCACAGGAATAGTATCCTGAATGGTAGGGTGGTTAGGGGATACTGTGATACCCTTTTTACCTGTTGGTGGAGAGGGATCCTGAGTTTTCAGGCCTTCTCTCCTTTGCTTTTTCATTTCACTTGAAATGAGAGGGAACAATTCCTCAGGGATGCCCAGCATGGCTGCATGGGCATAAAACTCTACATCAGCCCAACCTGAGGCCTCTAGGTCATTACCTAAGAGACAGTCTACAGGTAAGCTAGGTGATACCACCACCTGCTTAGGGCCAGTTACTCCACCCCAACTAAACTGAATTATAGCTAAGGGAAGAAACTTAGTGGAGTTATGGACATCAATAATCTTATACTGTTGTCCAATGATGTGTTGATCAGGGTGCACTAGGTTTTCAGTCACCAAAGTGAAACTGGCACCTGTGTCCCTGTAGGCCAAGGCCTCAACACCATTTATTGAAACTGTCTGCCTGTACTTATCCATTGTAAGGGGACAAGCAGCCAGTGTGGCAAGGCCAATGCCACTAGGTGTGACAGAAACTGTCTTGGGACTGATTACATCAGTTTCCACTATGGACCCATAAGTGAACCCAACTACACCCTTTGCTTGACTGTTGCCAGCAGTCCCACCACTAGTACCACTACTGCTAGGGGCACTAGAGCTTGATGTATTAGTGGTGGTAGGCTCAGGGGGTTTACCTGGACAGGACTTATCCCCTGGCCTATGGCCTCTATTTTTACACACAAAGCACCAAGGCTTTTTAATGTGTGCAGGTTGGGAAGAAGAGGAAGAATTTGTTTTATCCCCACCCTCTGAAGAGTGTTTAAGATTTGAAGTGGGATCTTTGGTTTTACCCTTATCCCCATGCTTATCTTGAGATTTTTCACCATCTTTCTTCTTATTGCCATCTTTGTCACCCCCTGTATGAACTTTTCTGTTCACCCTTGTTCTGACCCATTTGTCTGCCTTCTTTCCCAATTCTTGGGGAGAGGTCAGATCAGAGTCTACCAGGTACTGGTGCAACAAATCAGACACACAATTATTAAGTATATGCTCTCTCAGGATTGTGTTATACAGGCTTTCATAATCAGTAACTTTACTGCCATGTAACCACCCCTCCAAGGCCTTCACTGAATGGTCAATGAAATCAACCCAGTCTTGTGAAGACTCCTTTTTGGTCTCTCTGAACTTTATCCTGTACTGTTCAGTGGTTAAGCCATAACCATCCAGGAGTGCATTCTTAAGAACTGTAAAATTATTGGCATCACTTTCTTTCACAGTAAGGAGTCTATCCCTACCCTTTCCACTAAATGATAGCCATAGGATAGCAGCCCACTGCTTTTGAGGGACATCCTGTACAGCACAGGCCCTCTCAAGTGCAGCAAACCACTTGTTAATGTCATCCCCCTCCTTATAAGGGGGAACTATCTTGTGCAGATTCCTGGAATCATGCTCTTTTGCAGGATGACTATGGGGAATACTGCTGCTGCCACCATGGGTATCTAAACCCAACTTCTGTCTTTCCCTCTCTATTTCTAAAGACTGTCTATCCAAATCCAGCTGTTGCTTCTTGAGCTTCAGTCTGGTTTGCTCCACTCTCAATCTATTGAGCTCCCTTTCCAACAATCTGTCATCAGGGTGGGTGGGAGGGACATTTCTAGATACAGAGGTATGATGGGAATGAACAGAAGGAGACCTGTCCCTTACAGAGGGCACCCTAACAGCTTGGCTACCAGTATAATGTGAGAGCACATCATCAGTATGATGTGATTCAACCTCTGTACCAACTATGCTAGACTGTCTAGTAATGGGCAGGCTAAGAAGTTTCTTTCCTGAACCTTTTCCTGGGGGAGTCCCTGGATCAGATTGAGAACCATTAGCTACTTTTTCCACAGATTGGGCACTTATGGCCTTATCCTGTACTCTAAGCATATTAATTAACAGTTCTAAGGAAGGATTCTTCCCTACACTCAAACCTCTCTCTATGCAGAGACTCCTTGCTCCTTTCCAGCTAAGGTGATCATATGCAAGTTTGGACAGTTCAACTTTTTGGCCTGTGCCAGACATTTTTTAGAGAGAGTTAAAGTGATAGCAAAAGAGAAAAAAAGTTTTCAGAACTTTTTGGAAAGACAGAAAAAAACTTTTTAAACTTTTAAGAACTTTTTGAAAGTTTAGAAGTACTTTTCAGCACTTAGAAAAGAGTGAAAAGAGGAAATGCAAAACTTTTTGGCTATGTGTATATACACTGACCTTGTTTTGTATATTTTTCTCTCATGAAAAGTACAATGACAAGAGTGGTAAGTAGTCTCAAAGCACTTATCCCACCACTGCACAACCAATGTAGGAGGCTGGACTGGCTTGTAGTGAGTACCAAGGGGTACTTGCACCTTGCACCAGGCCCAGTTATCCCTTATTAGTGTATAGGGTGTCTAGCAGCTTAGGCTGATAGATAATGGTAGCTTAGCAGAGCAGCTTAGGCTGAACTAGGAGACGTGTGAAGCTATTACAGTACCACTTAGTGTCATATGCACAATATCATAAGAAAACACAATACACAGTTATACTAAAAATAAAGGTACTTTATTTTTATGACAATATGCCAAAGTATCTTAGAGTGTACCCTCAGTGAGAGGATAGGAAATATACACAAGATATATATACACAATAGCAAAAATATGCAGTATAGTCTTAGAAAACAGTGCAAACAATGTATAGTTACAATAGGATGCAATGGGGAAACATAGGGATAGGGGCAACACAAACCATATACTCCAGAAGTGGAATGCGAACCACGAATGGACCCCAAACCTATGTGACCTTGTAGAGGGTTGCTGGGACTATTAGAAAATAGTGAGAGTTAGCAAAATAACCCACCCCAAGACCCTGAAAAGTGAGTGCAAAGTGCACCAAAGTTCCCCTAAGGACAAAATAATCGTGTTAGAGGGAGAATGCAAGGAAAACACAAATCAGCAATGCAACAACGATGGATTCCTGTCTGAAGGTACCTGTGGAACAAGGGGACCAAGTCCAAAAGTCACAAGCAGCTCGGAGATGGGCAGATGCCCAAGAAATGCCAGCGGTTGGTGCAAAGAAGCTCTTACTAGGCTGAAGAACTGTGAATACTGCAGGAACGACAAGGGCTAGAGACTTCCCCTTTGGAGGATGGATCCCCCACGCCTTGGAGAGTCGTGCAGAAGTGTTTTCCCGCCGGATGGACGCCAACAAGCCTTGCTACACGCAAATCGTGCGTTTGGCGTATTTGGACGCTGCTGGGGCCCAGGAGGGACCAGGAGGTCGCAAATTGGACCTGCAGAGAGAGGGGACGTCGAGCAAGACAAAGAGCCCTCACTGAAGCAGGTAGCACCCGGAGAAGTGCCAGAAACAGGCACTACGAGGATGCGTGAAACGGTGCTCGCCGAAGTTGCACAAAGGAGTCCCACGTCGCCGGAGACCAACTTAGAAAGTCGTGCAATGCAGGTTAGAGTGCCGTGGACCCAGGCTTGGCTGTGCACAGAGGATTTCCGCCGGAAGTGCACAGGGGCCGGAGAAGCTTGCAAAGTCGCGGTTCCCAGCAATGCAGCCCAGCGAGGTGAGGCAAGGACTTACCTCCACCAAACTCGGGCTGAAGAGTCACTGGACTGTGGGAGTCACTTGGACGGTGTCGCTGAATTCGAGGGACCTCGCTCGTCGTGCTGAGAGGAGACCCAAGGGACCGGAGATGCAGCTTTTTGGTGCCTGCGGTTGCAGGGGGAAGATTCCGTCGACCCACGGGAGATTTCTTCGGAGCTTCTGGTGCAGAGAGGAGGCAGACTACCCCCACAGCATGCACAAGCAGGAAAACAGTCGAGAAGGCGGCAGGATCAGCGTTACAGAGTTGCAGTAGTCGTCTTTGCTACTATGTTGCAGGTTTGCAGGCTTCCAGCGCGGTCAGCGGTCGATTCCTTATCAGAAGGTGAAGAGGGAGATGCAGAGGAACTCGGCTGAGCTCATGCATTCGTTATCTAAAGTTTCCCCAGAGACAGAGACCCTAAATAGCCAGAAAAGAGGGTTTGGCTACCTAGGAGAGAGGAAAGGCTACTAACACCTGAAGGAGCCTATCAGCAGGAGTCTCTGACGTCACCTGGTGGCACTGGCCACTCAGAGCAGTCCAGTGTGCCAGCAGCACCTCTGTTTCCAAGATGGCAGAGGTCTGGAGCACACTGGAGGAGCTGTGGACACCTCCCAGGGGAGGTGCAGGTCAGGGGAGTGGTCACTCCCCTTTCCTTTGTCCAGTTTCGCGCCAGAGCAGGGGCTAAGGGGTCCCTGAACCGGTGTAGACTGGCTTATGAAGAATTGGGCACATCTGTGCCCAACAAAGCATTTCCAGAGGCTGGGGGAGGCTACTCCTCCCCTGCCTTCACACCATTTTCCAAAGGGAGAGGGTGTCACACCCTCTCTCAGAGGAAGTTCTTTGTTCTGCCATCCTGGGCCAGGCCTGGCTGGACCCCAGGAGGGCAGCTGCCTGTCTGAGGGGTTGGCAGCAGCAGCAGCTGCAGTGAAACCCCAGGAAGGGCAGTCTGGCAGTACCAGGGTCTGTGCTACAGACCACTGGGATCATGGAATTGTACCAACAATGCCAGGATGGCATAGAGGGGGCAATTCCATGATCATAGACATGTTACATGGCCATATTCGGAGTTACCATGGTGAAGCTACATATAGGTAGTGACCTATATGTAGTGCACGCGTGTAATGGTGTCCCCGCACTCACAAAGTTCAGTGAATTGGCTCTGAACAATGTGGGGGCACCTTGGCTAGTGCCAGGGTGCCCTCACACTAAGTAACTTTGCACCTAACCTTTACCAGGTAAAGGTTAGACATATAGGTGACTTATAAGTTACTTAAGTGCAGTGTAAAATGGCTGTGAAATAACGTGGACGTTATTTCACTCAGGCTGCAGTGGCAGGCCTGTGTAAGAATTGTCAGAGCTCCCTATGGGTGGCAAAAGAAATGCTGCAGCCCATAGGGATCTCCTGGAACCCCAATACCCTGGGTACCTCAGTACCATATACTAGGGAATTATAAGGGTGTTCCAGTAAGCCAATGTAAATTGGTAAAAATGGTCACTAGCCTGTTAGTGACAATTTGAAAGTAATGAGAGAGCATAACCACTGAGGTTCTGGTTAGCAGAGCCTCAGTGAGACAGTTAGGCACCACACAGGGAACATATACATGCACACCTATGAGCACTGGGGCCCTGTGTGACAGGGTCCCAGTGACACATACATATAGGCCACAAACCTATGAGCACTGGGGTCCTGACTAGCAGGATCCCAGTGACACATAACAACCATACTGAAAACATGGTGTTTTCACTATGAGCACTGAGGCCTGGCTATCAGGATCCCAGTGAGACAGTGAAAACAGTGACAAACACCCTGACATACACTCACAAACAGGCCAAAAGTGGGGGTAACAAGGCTAGAAAGAGGCTACCTTCTCACACCATATGAAAATATGTAAAGCTCAGGGTATTCATAAAGTGTTTAAATTTATAGGTTTTGATCATTGCAAGATGAACTCACGAGGAGGCAATAGAGAATTGGAACTACGGAGAAGAGAATCGAGATGGATTATGAAATTTGGAGCGGTAGAACGGGGCCTTAATACTGATTACGAAATGGAATATTTTTTCGGGGTCAGATAGCCCAGCATAGGTGAGTACATATGGAGAGATATGGAGGATGATAAGGTGGCCATAGTGCAAAAAAAGAAAAGTATTTATGAGAATGGAATCACTTTTTCCTTCTGGGTCAACATAGTGACAGGATCCACAGTAACAGGATTCATAGTTTATATCGTTGTGGAGTACATTTTCAGGAAATGGGAGGGATTAGCCCAGTAATACTATAGTGCATGTGGCTATGATTGCAACATATTAGTTACTTAAGAGTAGAAAGGGATTGCCCTGCAGGATTAGAGATATTCATCAATATAGGTACATTATGTTTTTCCTAACATTTTGATATTACATAATGTTAGGGTAAGACAAATTTTGTTTATATTTGTGATATTTGCCAGAGACATGAATTATCTTTAGTAAGAGTGCTTTGTACACCATGGAGGCTAGTTACATTAAATATGAAAACACGAGTCCCATTAGGAGGCAGTTTAATCTGCTTTCACCTTTCTAATAATGTATAACACAGAGAAAAGAACACATGGGATTTATTTTGTTACTTCACTAGGAAGAGAGTAATGGAGCGTATCGAGGTTTAGAGCCTCGATATGTGATTTGGAAAACGTACGTGTAGAGATACATTATAGCACTATAGTCCATTTTCGCTTTCTACCATCCCGGAAATGTGGACGGTATTTTTCTTCAGTCCGTTTTCTCTTTTTAGTATTAAGAGAAACGCTGAAATAGACTGAGCTCAGGAGGCTTCGGCTTGAATAATGTAGATTTTCCTAGTTTTAATGACGGAAAGTCTTAATTTTATTAAAGACACGGAGGCGAGTATTATGCCTTCTTTTCTTGCTTTTATTTGACAGCAGCAAGTGAAAAACTACAAATCCCATGAGTGCAGAAGAAATCTGCCAATGGGAAACAATCTGATGAACATTAAACAACAACCAATGAACATGGGTGCATGGCATTATGACGTAACTGGACTGTAAGCAGCCCTCTTTTCTTGCGCTAAAACACGTCAGCTAGAACGAAATAAAGGAACAATTGAAGCCAAAATGAGAATAGCCATAATAAACGATAACAGTTCAGAGCAAAAGTTCATAAGTCCAGGAAACTGATGATGAAGAGAAGCACAATGATGATCCGCAAGGCAGAGCAGAGGATAAGGCGATATGGCAGATGTTGAAGGTTTCTCCACATCCTGAGTGTAACGATTATGTAGCAGGTTGGACAGACGCTGTTGACACTAAAGGGATGGGAAAGAAAAAATGTGACAGTAGTTACTACACCAGGGTGGGATAATACTCGCCTCCGTGTCTTTAATAAAATTAAGACTTTCCGTCATTAAAACTAGGAAAATCTACATTTTATGGCAAGACCGCAGGCTCCTATTATGCGAGTTTAAAGCAAATTAACAACATTTGAAGACACATTATTTACTGGTTTACAATAGAATACTCTAAAAACATTATCATTAGACCAATCTGCAGATCTAAGAATGTCCTCAAGACGAGAACCTGTCCAAAAGGCTTTAGAAGCCATCGCACCTCTGGAAGAGTGAGCCCCAAAAATAGAAGTATCAATACCAGCCAATGACATTATCCATTTAACCCAGCGACCCAGGGTAGGTGACGCCACTGGTTTATGAGGCTTCCTGAAGGAAATAAGCAATTGATGTGATGAGGACGTTCTTAGATGTGCAGTCATAAGTTCATAAGCTTTTAAACATCGAGCAACACATAATTTGGGGTGGTCAGGAAAATATGGATAGAAAACAGAGTGTAGATTTGTTTTGGTTCTACGAGACACAGTAAACATTACACCAGACGGAGTAAACTGTCTTGCAGCAATATCTAAGGCTTTAACATCAGAAATTCGTTTAATAGAAACAAGACACAATAGCATGGTGAGTTTAGCAGACAACATTTTCAAAGAAAGGGAGGAATTATCAGGCCATGAAAGGAAAAAATGTAAAACAACATTAACATCCCATAAAAACCTGTATTTAGGTAATGGAGGATTGGCAAACTTTACTCCCTTCAAAAGACGACAAATCAGTGGATGTTCGCCCACAGGCTTCCCGTTGACGAAATTATGGTGAGAAGAAATGGCTGATCTGTATAGATTGATAGTACGATAAGCTTTGCCCTTACTGGCTTCAGCTGCGAGGAAATTTACTATAAAGGAGACATCTGTTGAAAGGGAATCGATGTGTTTTCCCAAACACCAGCTGTGCCATAAAGCCCAAGCTGACTTATAAGCTTTCGATGTTCCAGGAGCCCAGGATTGTCTGATATATTCTGAAGCTTGTGCCGAAATGAGAGGGAAACTTCTGGAACCCCAGAAATTTTCCATGCAGAAAGGGACAGGACGTTGTCGAGGATGAGACTGTGGGGACGTTGGAGAGGATCTAAAAGGAGTTCTGGGAAAGAGGGAATGAGGAAAGGAAAGTCTGCAGTTAATTCCAGAAGGGTTGGAAACCAAATCTGAGACTGCCAGAAAGGTGTAACGAGAATTAGAGTAGCCTGCTGGCGGCGGACCTGAGCTAATACCCTGCTGATCATGACGAAGGGGGGAAAAGCGTAGGAGAGGAACATGGACCAGTCTTGAAGAAATGCATCTGTGGCCAAAGCCAAAGGATCCGGGCGCCAACTGAAAAATTGGGGAAGTTGTGAATTGAGACGAGATGCGAACAAGTCGATCATCATGGGACCCCATTTGTTTTGAAGGAAACGAAAGTTCGAGGGATGAAGCATCCAATCGCTCGAGTCGTGAAGATGGCGAGAGTGCCAATCGGCGACCGAGTTGAGAGTTCCTGGAAGATATTCTGCATGAACCGAAATATGGTTTATAAGGCAAAATTCCCAAAAGCTCTTTGCTAAATCTGCCAGAGGTTTGGATCTTGTTCCTCCGAGATGGTTTATGTATCGAACCTCCGAAATATTGTCCATTCTGAGAAGAATAGCGCAGCTGACCCTGTTCTTTGCCAGGCTTCTGATCGCAAAGGACCCTGCAAGCATCTCTAAACAGTTGATATGCAATCTGGACTCCTCTAACGACCATAGACCTCCAGTCGAGATTGAGCCACAGCGGGCCCCCCAGCCTGTTAGGCTTGCATCTGACTCTAATACAAGATCTGGGGCTGATGGAAAGATAGCTCTTCCGTTCCAAGCATCTAAATGGTCTGTCCACCATTGTAATTCTGTGCGGGAGTCGTAGTCTAGAGGAATAACATCTGCGTAAGAAAGCCCTTTTCGGAGATGCTGAATTTTTAGACGTTGAAGGGCCCGGTAATGCAAGGGACCTGGGAATATGGCTTGTATGGAAGACGAAAGGAGTCCGACGATACGAGCAAGAGACCTTAGGGAGACTAGAGAATGGCGTAGAACTTGAAGAATCTCTGACTTTATAGACTTTATTTTTGCAGAGGGAAGACAAAGATTGGCCGAAACAGAATTGATGAGGAAACCTAAGAATTCTATATTTTGGGAAGGGAGAAGAAGGGATTTTTCGTTGTTGATAATGAAACCCAAGTCCGAGAGGAGAGAACATGTTATGTTGAGATGCTCTTTGAGCAGAATTGGTGATTGACTCATGATGAGAATATCGTCTAAGTAAATGAGGAGTCTCACACCTTGGGCTCTGAGGTGAGCAACTACTGGTTTCAAAAGTTTGGTGAAGCACCATGGAGCTGATGATAGACCGAAAGGAAGAGATGTAAAGTGGAAGAAACGATTGAGCCATTGGAATTGGAGAAACTTTCTGTGATCTGGATGAATCGGTACAACCAAGTAGGCGTCTTGTAGGTCCAGTCGAACCATCCAGTCGTTCTTCAACAGGGAGTCTCTGAGATGGAGAATGGTTTCCATCTTGAAGTGGCGGTAAACCACAAACTGATTGAAAAGCTTGAGATTGATAACAGGACGCATTTTCTTGTTTTTCTTCTGTACCAGAAAAATAGAGCTGATGAAACCTGTGGGATCTGGATGAGTGAGAGCAATAGCCTGTTTCTGAAGGAGGGACTGAACCTCCGAAGAAATAAGAGCGGACATATCTGTAGAAAATTGAGGGAGTGGAGGGACGATGTACTGAGTTGAAGTTGAATAAAACCCTATCGTATAACCCTGAACTGTACTGAGAACCCAAGGATCTGAGGTAATCAATAGCCAATTTGGAAGAAAATGACAGAAAGTTACCTGTTTGATTGGCAGTTCTATTGTTCTTGAATCCTCTGGAACGAAATGCTCTGGATCTTTGCCGGTAGAATTGAGGACGAAACTCTTGGTATCCAGCGTTGAAGTTGCCACGGGAACCTTGGTTATAATAGGCTCGGCCGGCAAAGCGGCTCCTGCCTCTGCCGGCCCTGACAAAAACCCGCTGATGAAACACTTTCTTTAAAGATTGTTGAGCTTTGTCAAGCGAAGTGAACGTAGCGACGTATTTGCCTATTTCCTTAATGAAATTTTCTCCAAATAAAAAACCTTCAGTTTTGACTTGAGGTTGAAGGGAGGCAAGATGAACCAGTTTGGAGTCCAGTTTAAGGAGAATGCCCTTGCGTCTTTCCTGGGATATAGCTGAATTCGCGTTTCCCAGGAGACAAAACGCTCTCTGTACCCATAATGACAACTCTTCGGGGTCGATAAAGGACCCATCAATCCTGGCCGACTCGGCCATGTCAAAAATCCGGGTAAGAGGACCAATAATGTCTAAAAGTTTATCTTGGCAGGAAGACCAGGCTTTATCAATACCTTTCCTAGGGTCTTTGCCAAATTTGGAAAAGAATGTCAGGATGGGTTGATCCAAAACCGGTGTAGTGGAAGACTTGTGCGCCAAGACGGGACGGGGGCACTCGGATCTGAGTTTAGCCCGAGTTTGTTTATCTAAAGAACTAAATAACTTGGCTGAAACATAATCTCCAACATGATTTGCAGGATACCATTCCGTAGAATTAGGGTGTAAAATAAATGAGGGGTCAAACATAGGTACGCCTTCGTAATCTAAAATAGGACTGGAGGTATCCGGGACAGAGGATTTAAATTTTTTGGTAATGGGCGAAGAGCTCGCGTCATCATGGGCAGATGGGTCGACATCTGAATCTGTATCAGGTACATCGTCGTCAGTATCCGGAATAGAGGAAATTATCAGAGGGGATATGACATGTTTGGCTTTAGCCTTTCTTTTAAGAGAAGTACCATTCGACGTATTAATCTCCTTAATTGGAGTCTTTTGAGGAACCGCGTCCTCTGCCATGGGTGAGGGAGCCTCACCAGTCTTTAGCGCCAATTTATGTACAGCTTTTGATTTAGGGGAAAGGCGTTGACTGCAAACCCCTGCAGACTGGGAAGATAAAGTCTTGTTTAACATTTTTAACATTGAACCTTCTAAATTTTTTGTTAATTTATTCATAGAGGTATTGACAGCCTGCTGTACGGAATTCTGAATAAACAGATTAATATCTTGTTTAATGGCAGACACTTCCTCTTGGTCAATTTGAGGAGTTGGGGAACTGCCAGACTCCATTATGTAATGAGAAGGACTAACAAGCTGCTCACACTGCCGCTTAAGGGTTAACAAAAATACAGGGGGAGTTTCCACCAGAAAATAAGCCCCGCCCCGGGGTGTGAGCTATCAGTTGTCGAAAGGCAGGCACACTAACGGATAAGGGGAAACCCCGACGAGCAGCAGCACCGCGCGTCGGTAAGAAATAAGAAATTATTTATAAATACGGGCAACAACACTGCTGGTCGAAGCGGCGCGAAGAGAACTCCTCATTCCTCAAGCGCGAGCCGAAATAATGGCCGAACGCTTGAGGGAAGAGCGAAACGTTGGGAAAAACCAGCGCGCGCGCGCGAGGCAAAATGAAATAAAGCAACTATTTCAGAAACGTGCGGCAACTTGCCGACTGCCAAAGAGACACGAGGGACACAAAAGTTATAGGCACGCGTCGTACCACACTTAAATATAGAATAACAATATTTTCAGACATACGATACGAAACGGAGATAAAAATATGACTTAACTGGCTTGTAAGCAGCAAGAAAAGAGAGCTGCTTACAGTCCAGTTACGTCATAATGCCATGCACCCATGTTCATTGGTTGTTGTTAAATGTTCATCAGATTGTTTCCCATTGGCAGATTTCTTCTGCACTCATGGGATTTGTAGTTTTTCACTTGCTGCTGTCAAATAAAAGCAAGAAAAGAAGGCATAATAGGAGCCTCCGGTCTTGCCATAAAATTTGTAGCGTACTCGCACATGAAGTTGGTAAGTGAATCTCATTACGAAATGTGAGAATTATATATCCCGAACGCTAGATTATATGGATGACGCTATACTAGGAAGGGTGAATCTCCAATTATGAAATTTGATTATGGTTTTTGCAGGAATAGAGCAATCACTATAACAAGATTTGGATGTAATTTAAGAATACATACAAACTGGGTGAGTGTGACTAATCTGTATAATACAATAAGAGCGTCTTTTGTAAATCTGTTGCAGGGCCATCCGCTTATTAACAATATACATGACAATCTACTTATGTTTCAGCCTGATATATCAGATACTAGGATATTCTAGGACACACCAATGTGTTTATCTGCCAAATAATGATAGATTTGAGGTATGATTTACTGGATTATGAATCACATATTTTGGGTTTCTATGAGAATGCACACATTAGGAGCACAATATTTTGTGTAGGTGATTTGCATGTTTACGTATGTGGATTGGATAGTCATATTACTCACATTGGCTCAATCACATTTTCTAGAGGGTGATAAGAATTGGTCTCACAATTAATGGTGATAATTACTTGGATTCCCACTCTTTGAATTTAAATTATAATTGTATATTTGATCGCTTAATTTAATATTAGGTCAGAATTGGACTGGCATGTGGTTATAAAGGTGGTCCGTGCGACTCGCAAATTGCAACTCGCAATTTGGTATGCAGAAAGGTGTCTCAGACACCTTCTGCAACTCGCAATGGGGTCTCAAAGACCCACCTCATTAATATTAGTGAGGTGGGTCGCAGTTTGTGACCCCATTGCGAGTATGGGCACTCACGGGGATGGTGGCCTGCTGGAGTCAGCAGACCACCATGTCCGTGACTGCTTTTTAATAAAGCAGTTTTTTTTTTTCCATCTGCAGCCCGTTTTCCTTAAAGTAAAAACAAGCTGCACTTGAAAAAAAAAACGAAACCTTTACCACTTGGACCACTGCCTGCTCTGATTTTTTTTTTTTTCCAGTCACAAAGAGGAAGGGGTCCCATGGGCACCCCTTCCCGTTTGCGACTGGGTTACCATCCACTTCAAGTGGATGGTAACTGCGATTCCATTTGCGACCACTTTTGCGGTCGCAAATGAAATTGAATTGCATTGCGAGTCGCAAATAGGAAGGGAACACCCCTTCCTATTTGCGAGTCGGAAATGCATTTTGCGAGTCGGATCCGACTCGCAAAATGCATTTCTGCATAGCAAAGAGGCTTTTGCGCCTCGCAAATGGCGTTTTTCGCTGTTTGCGAGGCGCAAATACTTTGCTACATCTGGCCCCAGATTTCCCTTGGCATGGCCAATGCACCCAGTGCCATGTGGGTGGGGGGCATTTCAGGGCACCAAATGGCACTTTAAAAAATAAAATCAAATACTTACCTGGTAAGGGGTCCCCCTTCCTCCGCTGTCCCTCTGGTGGGGGTCGGGGTGTCCCTGGGGCCTGGGGAGGGCACCTGTGGGCTTATTGCATGGTGTTCTACCATGGAAATAGGCCCACAGGTCCCCTAACGCCTGCCCTGACCCAGGCGTTAACAAATGGGGCAAAGCAAGCTTTGCACCATTTTTTGACCCCTCCTCCCTCCCATGCACCATTTTTGCACGGGAGTATAAATATGGTGTTAAGGCCATAAAGTCATTTTTTGCACTGGAACCCCTACCTGTGCCCTTGTCTTGACACACACCAGTTCAGGTATACCCAGCATGGCTGCATGGTTTTTGAGTTCTACCTCAGCCCATGCTGAGGACTCCAGTTGATTTCCAAGCAAACAGTCTACTGGGATAGCAGAGGAGACTACCACCTGTTTCAGGCCAGCGACCCCTCCCCATTCTAAAGTTACTATAGCCATGGGATGTACTTTAGTCTGATTGTCAGAGTTGGTGACTGGATAAGTTTGTCCAGTCAGGTATTGTCGTGGGGAAACCAGTTTGTCTGTCACCATTGTGACACTGGCACCTGTATCCCTCAGGGCTTCTACACTAGTCCCATTAATTAAGAGCTGCTGCCTGTACTTTTGCATATTAGGGGGCCAGGCAGCCAGTGTGGCTAAGTCCACCCTACCCTCAGAGACTAATGTAGCTTCAGTGTGAACCCTGATTTGCTCTGGGCACATTGTTGATCCCACCTAGAGACTGGCTATTCCAGTGCTAACTGGAGTAGTAGTAGAAGTGGAACCTTTCTTGGGACAGGCCTTGTCTCCAGTTTGGTGCCCCTGCTGATTACAGCTAAGACACCAGGCCTTTTTGGGATCAAAGTTTTTACCCTTGTACCAAAAATTGGATTGTGAAGAGGCTTTGGACTCTGCCTCCTGAACAGATTTTTTGGGCCCTGTAGAAGACTCTTTACTTTTACCCTTGGATGTCTCAACACTCTTCCCCTGGGGAGTCTTTGTGACCCCCTTCTTTTGGTCACCCCCTGTGGAAGTCTTGGTCACCCTAGTCTTGACCCAATGGTCTGCCTTCTTTCCCAATTCTTGGGGAGAAATTGGACCCAGGTCTACCAGATGCTGATGCAGTTTATCATTGAAACAATTACTTAAAAGGTGTTCTTTCATAAACAGATTGTACAGCCCATCATAATCATTTACACCACTGCCATTAATCCAACCATCCAGTGTTTTGACTGAGAAGTCAACAAAATCAACCCAGGTCTGGCTCGAGGATTTTTGAGCCCCCCTGAACCTAATACTGTACTCCTCAGTTGAGAAACCAAAGCCCTCAATCAGGGTAGCCTTCATGAGGTCATAGGATTCTGCATCTTTTCCAGAGAGTGTGAGGAGTCTATCCCTACACTTTCCAGTGAACATTTCCCAAAGGAGAGCACCCCAGTGAGATTTGTTTACTTTTCTGGCTGCACAAGCCCTCTCAAAAACTGTGAACCATTTGGTGATGTCATCACCATCTTCATATGTTGTTACAATCCCTTTGGGGATTTTTAGCATGTCAGGAGTATCTCTGACCCTATTTAAGTTGCTGCCACCATTGTTGGGAGCTAAGCCCATCTCTTGTCTTTCCCTTTCTATGGCTAGGAGCTGTCTCTCCAAAGCCAATCTTTTGGCCATCCTGGCTAACAGGAGGTCATCTTCATTGAGGCTGCCCATAATGCTTCCAGAGCTGTTGGACTCCCCTGTGGGAGAAGCAGCATCTCTGACTATCACTTGTGGAGTCAGGGTTGGAGGAACCCTGGTCTCCCTAACTAGGAATGGAGGGGGGAGAGTGTCCTCCACTTCACTAGCATCCTCCTCTGTAAGGGTATCTTCAGAGAGGTTGTCTCTAACAAACTCTGCCAAGAGCTCCTGGAGCTGTACTTTGGTAGGGTTTGATACAGTTTTTATCTTTTTGATTTTGCAGAGAGTCCTTAACTCTGACATCCTAAGATGCAGGTAAGGGGTGAGGTTGAGCTCAACCACCATCTCTTCTGCAGTAGACATTATTTCCCTAAAAGTTGAGATCCTTTTTAAGAATCTAAAACTATCTCTAGAACCTAATCCAAACTTTTACAAAACTTTTAAACTCTAAAAGAAATGCTAACAGGGACTAACACAAGGCCCTAGCAGGACTTTTTAAAATTTAGAAAAATAGCTCAAATTTCAAAAATCAGTTTCTAGTGACAATTTTGGGAATTTAGTCATGTGATCAGGTATTGGCTGAGTAGTCCAGCAAATGCAAAGTCTTGTACCCCACCGCTGATCCACCAATGTAGGAAGTTGGCTCTGTATGTACTATTTCAAAGTAAGAAATAGTGTGCACAGAGTCCAAGGGTTCCCCTTAGAGGTAAGATAGTCGCAAAAAGAGATAATTCTAATGCTCTATTTTGTGGTAGTGTGGTTGAGCAGTAGGCTTATCAGAGGGTAGGGTTAAGCATTTGTTGTACACACACAGGCAATAAATGAGGAACACACACTCAAAGACAAATTCCAGGCCAATAGCTTTTTAT
Organism: Pleurodeles waltl; assembly: GCF_031143425.1. Classification (NCBI taxonomy): domain Eukaryota; kingdom Metazoa; phylum Chordata; class Amphibia; order Caudata; family Salamandridae; genus Pleurodeles; species Pleurodeles waltl. Next base: position 976,016,005 of record NC_090443.1, read on the forward strand.
ATAGAAAAATATATTCTCTTAGTTTATTTTAAGAACCACAGGTTCAAGATTTACAAACAATACTTTAAATGAAAGGTATTTCACTCAGGTATTCTAAGAACTTTGAATAATCACAATAGCATGTACAGTTTTGACAAAAATGGCAATAAGCTATTTTAAAAGTGGACACTGCAAAAATCAACAGTTCCTGGGGGAGGTAAGTAAATGTTAAGTTCACAGGTAAGTAAAACACTTACAGGGTTCAAAGTTGGGTCCAAGGTAGCCCACCGTTGGGGGTTCAAGGCAACCCCAAAGTTACCACACAAGCAGCTCAGGGCCGGTCAGGTGCAGAGGTCAAAGTGGTGCCCAAAACACATAGGCTTCAATGGAGATAGAGGTGCCCCGGTTCCAGTCTGCCAGCAGGTAAGTACCCGCGTCTTCGGAGGGCAGACCAGGGTTATTTTTAAGGGCACCGGGGAGGACACAAGCAGGCACAGAAAGTGGACCCGGCCGCCCCTGTGCCGCTGAGGGTGTAGAGTGCAAACAGGCGTCAGGTTTCTAATAGGAATCAATGGGGAGACCCGGGGGTCTCTTCAGCGATGCAGGCAGGCACAGGGAGGGCTCCTCGGGGTAGTCACCACCTGGGCTAGGCAGAGGGTCGCCTGGGGGTCGCTCCTGCACTGGACTTCGGTTCCTTCAGGTCCTGGGGGCTGCGGGTGCAGTGTGGTTTCCAGGCGTCGGGCTTGCAGTCGCCGGGGACTCCTCCCTGTAGTGTTAGTTTTCCACAGGTCGAGCCGGGGGCATCGGGTGCAGAGTGGAAAGTATGATGCTTCCGGCGGGAAACGTGTGGTCTTTAAAAGTTGCTTCTTTGTTTCAAAAAGGTGCAGTTTCTTGAACGCTGTTCTTGGGAGCTTCTTGGTCCTTTAGATGCAGGGTAGTCCTCTGAGGCTTCAGAGGTTGCTGGACCCTGTTGGGTGCGTCGCTGTTGCAGTTTTCTTCGAAGTAGGGAGACAGGTCGGTGGGGCTGGGGCCAAATCAGTTGTCATCTCCGTCTTCACTGCAGGGCTTCCGGCCAGCAGTCCTTCTTCTTCTTTAGGTTGCAGGAATCTATCTTTCTCGGTTCTGGGAGCCCCTAAATGCTCAATTTAGGGGTGTGTTTAGGTCTGGGAGGGCAGTAGCCAATGGCTACTGGCCCTGAGGGTGGCTACACCCTCTTTGTGCCTCCTCCCTGTGGGGAGGGGCGCACATCCCTAATCCTATTGGGGGGAATCCTCCTTCTACAAGATGGAGGATTTCTAAAAGTAAGAGTCACCTCAGCTCAGGACACCTTAGGGGTGACTCCTTGTTTTCCTCATTATCTCCTCCAGCCTTGCCGCCAAAAGTGGGGGCAGTGGCCAGAGGGGCGGGCATCTCCACTAGCTGGGATGCCCTGTGGTGCTGTAACAAAGGGTGTGAGCCTTTGAGGCTCACCGCCAGGTGTTACAGTTCCTGCAGGGTGAGGTGAGAAGCACCTCCACCCAGTACAGGCTTTGTTCCTGGCCACAGAGTGACAAAGGCACTCTCCCCATGTGGCCAGCAACATGTCTGGTGTGTGGCAGGCTGGCAAAAACTAGTCAGCCCACACTGGAAGTCGGGTATGTTTTCAGGGGGCATCTCTAAGATGCCCTCTGGGTATATTTGTACAATAAAGTGCACACTGGCACCAGTGCGCATTTATTGTGCTGAGAAGTTTGATACCAAACTTCCCAGTTTTCAGTGTAGTCATTATGGTGCTGTTGAGTTCATGTTTGACAGACTCCCAGACCATATACTCTTATGGCTACCCTGCACTTCTAATGTCTAAGGTTTGGCTTAGACACTGTAGGGGCATAGTGCTCATGCACATATGCCCTCACCTGTGGTATAGTGCACCCTGCCTTAGGGCTGTAAGGCCTGCTAGAGGGGTGACTTAACTATGCCACGGTGTGAGGTTGGCATGGCACTCTGAGGGGAGTGCCATGTTGACTTAGTCATTTTCTCCCCACCAGCACACACAAGCTGGCAAGCAGTGTGTATGTGCTGAGTGAGGGGTCCCTAGGTTGGCATAAGACATGCTGCAGCCCTTAGAGACCTTCCCTGGCATCAGGGCCCTTGGTACCAGGGGTTCCAGTTACAAGGGACTTACCTGGGTGCCAGGGTTGTGCCAATTGTGGAGACAAAGGTACAGTTTTAAGGAAAGAACACAGGTGCTGGGGCCTGGTTAGCAGGGTCCCAGCACACTTTCAAATCATAACTTAGCATCAGCAAAGGCAAAAAGTCAGGGGGTAACCATGCCAAGGAGGCATTTCTTTACAGCGAAATTGAGAAATAAAATCAAGCAGTCAGACAGAAAGAAAGCGATGTAGGTGCACTACCAGCACACAGAGACGCTACACTACGGTTCTTTATGGATTGCTTTGTTAGTAGTAGGGCCAGAAAAGGGTCATGTCTGTTCCGGCAAACACTCCTCTCGCCCGCTGAAAAATACGTGCATTTGTTCACTTTAGGCTATGCATCGTGCGTCTCTATCACAAACCCCGAAATAAAAAAACAATGTTATATTTCCCGAGAGTTAAAATAGTCTGGAATGAGAAAACCAAAATCAAACACTCAGCAGCTCTAGGAATATTTTATTCTTCTGTTCATTTCGTTTAGAGAATTAACACAAGTTTCAGTGACGAGATTGCTCAGGTTTAAGAGTGAGAGGTTGCAGTACCACCGGTCACCTATAGATGTCCCTGCAGAGTCAGCAGCAACAAGCTCCAGTAGGAAGGTCTGTTACCACAATATAATGCAACATTGACATTAATAAATATCCCAAGTATTTCCCAAGCCTGGCTGATAAAAACATTTCTTGTGCAGGCAGGACCCATGTAACCTGAAAGAATCTGACTCATTCCCAGATTTACAAGGCTGAGAATGCATCAGATTCCTGCACCACCTTAGGGGTGGCGGTAAAGTGGTGCAACAGGGAGAAATAACATTAGTTCTCCCCTTTTTTTGTCTCTTTTCATGTGTGCTGTATTCTTTGGAATGCTCCCTTGCATACATTATGCCTGGCGCAGGCATAATGTGGCGTAAGGGTTTACATAGTGGCTCAATGGATGCAAGGCAAAAACTCATCATAAAATACTTTCAGGCCTTAGCTCCCCTAACAGAGGGGGCACTGCTAGAAATTGGGTTTCTGATTGGCAGAGGTTGCAGGAATCTATCTTTCTCGGTTCTGGGAGCCCCTACATACTCAATTTAGGGGTGTGTTTAGGTCTGGGAGGGCAGTAGCCAATGGCTACTGGCCCTGAGGGTGGCTACACCCTATTTGTGCCTCCTCCCTGTGGGGAGGGGCGCACATCCCTAATCCTATTGGGGGGAATCCTCCTTCTACAAGATGGAGGATTTCTAAAAGTAAGAGTCACCTCAGCTCAGGACACCTTAGGGGTGACTCCTTGTTTTCCTCATTATCTCCTCCAGCCTTGCCGCCAAAAGTGGGGGCAGTGGCCAGAGGGGCGGGCATCTCCACTAGCTGGGATGCCCTGTGGTGCTGTAACAAAGGGTGTGAGCCTTTGAGGCTCACCGCCAGGTGTTACAGTTCCTGCAGGGTGAGGTGAGAAGCACCTCCACCCAGTACAGGCTTTGTTCCTGGCCACAGAGTGACAAAGGCACTCTCCCCATGTGGCCAGCAACATGTCTGGTGTGTGGCAGGCTGGCAAAAACTAGTCAGCCCACACTGGAAGTCGGGTATGTTTTCAGGGGGCATCTCTAAGGTGCCCTCTGGGTATATTTGTACAATAAAGTGCACACTGGCACCAGTGCGCATTTATTGTGCTGAGAAGTTTGATACCAAACTTCCCAGTTTTCAGTGTAGTCATTATGGTGCTGTTGAGTTCATGTTTGACAGACTCCCAGACCATATACTCTTATGGCTACCCTGCACTTATAATGTCTAAGGTTTGGCTTAGACACTGTAGGGGCATAGTGCCCATGCACATATGCCCTCACCTGTGGTATAGTGCACCCTGCCTTAGGGCTGTAAGGCCTGCTAGAGGGGTGACTTAACTATGCCACGGTGTGAGGTTGGCATGGCACTCTGAGGGGAGTGCCATGTTGACTTAGTCATTTTCTCCCCACCAGCACACACAAGCTGGCAAGCAGTGTGTATGTGCTGAGTGAGGGGTCCCTAGGTTGGCATAAGACATGCTGCAGCCCTTAGTGACCTTCCCTGGCATCAGGGCCCTTGGTACCAGGGGTACCAGTTACAAGGGACTTACCTGGGTGCCAGGGTTGTGCCAATTGTGGAGACAAAGGTACAGTTTTAAGGAAAGAACACAGGTGCTGGGGCCTGGTTAGCAGGGTCCCAGCACACTTTCAAATCATAACTTAGCATCAGCAAAGGCAAAAAGTCAGGGGGTAACCATGCCAAGGAGGCATTTCCTTACAGCGAAATTGAGAAATAAAATCAAGCAGTCAGACAGAAAGAAAGCGATGTAGGTGCACTACCATCACACAGAGGCGCTACACTACGGTTCTTTATGGATTGCTTTGTTAGTAGTAGGGCCAGAAAAGGGTCATGTCTGTTCCGGCAAACACTCCTCTCGCCCGCTGAAAAATACGTGCATTTGTTCACTTTAGGCTATGCATCGTGCGTCTCTATCACAAACCCCGAAATAAAAAAACAATGTTATATTTCCCGAGAGTTAAAATAGTCTGGAATGAGAAAACCAAAATCAAACACTCAGCAGCTCTAGGAATATTTTATTCTTCTGTTCATTTCGTTTAGAGAATTAACACAAGTTTCAGTGACGAGATTGCTCAGGTTTAAGAGTGAGAGGTTGCAGTACCACCGGTCACCTATAGATGTCCCTGCAGAGTCAGCAGCAACAAGCTCCAGTAGGAAGGTCTGTTACCACAATATAATGCAACATTGACATTAATAAATATCCCAAGTATTTCCCAAGCCTGGCTGATAAAAACATTTCTTGTGCAGGCAGGACCCATGTAACCTGACAGAATCTGACTCATTCCCAGATTTACAAGGCTGAGAATGCATCAGATTCCTGCACCACCTTAGGGGTGGCGTTAAAGTGGTGCAACAGGGAGAAATAACATTAGTTCTCCCCTTTTTTTGTCTCTTTCCATGTGTGCTGTATTCTTTGGAATGCTCCCTTGCATACATTATGCCTGGCGCAGGCATAATGTGGCGTAAGGGTTTACATAGTGGCTCAATGGATACAAGGCAAAAACTCATCATAAAATACTTTCAGGCCTTAGCTCCCCTAACAGAGGGGGCACTGCTAGAAATTGGGTTTCTGATTGGCAGAGGTATGCACCCCGTCAAAGCAGACACCATAATCCTAGTCAAGGTAAGTAACAAACACACCCTAAATTAACCTGTACTCACTCACTGGTAGCTTGGCACAGAGCAGTCAGGCTGAACTGAAGAGGCAATGTGTTAAGTATTTGTGCAAAACTTCAAACAGTAAAACAATCAAACACCACACAAAAATATGCCACACCTGGTTAGAAAAATCAAGCTTCATTTAATAAATAAACAAAATACGACCAAAACAACAAAAATCCAACTGGTAGAAGTTGAGATATTAATTTTTAAAGATTAAAATGCCACATAGTGCTCAAAAGCATAAATCACCAACCAGGGCCATCTGATCATGCTAGATCAGGTTAAATCCAAAATATCAGACCGACCATGATGGAGCATGGGATGGATGCAGTCCCAGGCTAGTACTAATGAAGTTTTACCTTCTCAAGATTGGGCGAACAGTCCAGAAGTTTGCTGGGAGCAAGGAGAGTGTTGTAATGTTCTAACCACTTAAAGTAATCAATAGCACTTATTTTGTAATTATTAATTTTCCATGTTCAAAGTTATAATATGTCATGATAACATTTATAGATAATACTTTGTTCCCCTAAGCCTTCCCCTGCCTGATTTCACTAGTGTACATTCCTTCTGTTGTGGAAGGAATCTGCCTTAGAATGTTGGTGGAGTGTGGAAGGTGAGTTGACAGGGAAATGACGGAGATGGAAAGTGGAGACTTGAAATAAAGACTTCAGCACTCAACCTCGCCTATGTTTTATCATTCTAACAGAGAGCATCGCTGGTGTTGGTCAGTGGGTGCAAAGATTTGGCCGGGTGCCGTGGACAGGCGGCCTGGAGCCTCGCGGTCGTGCACGGTGATACATGCTGATCCTTTGGGAGAGCGGCGCGGTTCTAGAGCGAACAGGTCCATTTGCGATCACGAAGAGCCCAAAAACTTAGTTTCAGGAGCCCAAAAACTACTTCCAGGGGTCCAGGACCTGAAAGGCACCTCTTGGGGGTCAAGAGCTTGTTGATGATGGTTCCAGGAGCTGTCCGGAGCCTGCTATGTCTCTGAGGCTGAAATCACTTTGAGGTCCTGAGTTCAAGATGTACGGTCGCGGGTCGAGTTCTCCTTTCATAAGCAAGAGGGCAGCAGGCAGCAGGTCAGCACATCAAGAAAGCAGTTCTTCCAGAGAGGAACAGCAGTCCAGCAGAGTAGCAGTCCTTGTAGCAGCACAGCAGCCTTCTTCCTGGCAGAGTATCCATAGGTCCAGAACTGATCTGAGTTAGTAGGATCAGAAGTCTTGTTCTAATACCTATTGGTGCCTTTGACGTGGAGGAGACGTCAAAGAAGGGCTTTGAAGTGCACAGAGGTCCTCCCTCCCTGCACTGCCTCCAGACTCACTACAGAGAGGTATGCAGGGCTTTCTAAGGGGTTAGGTCAGAGTCTATTTGGGTGTAATTGTGAAGCTGTGGCCAGCTCCTCCCTCCCATCCTGCCCAGGATGGCCTTCAGTATGTTGATGACCCATCAGTCACACCTAAGCTCCCTTTGTGTGTGGCTGTCTAGAGGGAATGCACAAGCCCAGCTATCACCCCACTCCAGATGTGTTCCAGGTGAAGCATGGAGTAGAAGAGCATCGGGAAGACTTGCAGTTCCGGTTCCACAGTGGCGTTGATCTTCCCTGTGTCTCTGATGGTGAGTCTTTCGTCTTCTGTGTTATGTTTCTGCCAGGCTTTTGATGGCATTTGTACCGCCCCAGAAATCGTGGCGGTTTGCTGTTTCATGATATGGTGGGCGATTCCTTGTCTTCCGCCTGGCTGTTGATGGCTACCGCCATGGTAAGTAGTGTTAACGCTCTGGCGGTTGGTGTGGTACATTGGCTGTCTATGGGAGTTATCACCGCCATGGTCTTTATTTGGTGGTAATTACCGCCAGCCTGTTGGTGGTATTAGCGCCACTTTAACAGTCACCGCCAATGTCCAAATGACCACCTAAATCTATGCTATTTCTAATGCACAGTTATTCCTGTTATTGATTTGCACCGTGATTCTAGAATGCCTGACAGTCAACGCACTAGTTAAATTGAGATTCTTTACAAGATTTGGTCAATCATTGTTATTTGTGTATGTCTCTCAGTTGATTTTGAGATTGACTCATGTGATTTTAGCATTGTTAATCTAGGGAAATAAACATTCTAACCTATACTAAATGGTGTGCTTATTCATGGCCAAATGGGTCATTGTGCGTGATAATTAATAAGTCTTAAATGTTTATCTTGATGTTTATTGATTATGTTAATGTATTTGCTTTGAGTTTACAAATTTATGGTGGGATTAGTCTATGTGTAATCAAAAGGTCCATTGACCTACAACGCGTGCCCTCGTCTATTATCCTTAAAGGAAAACGGGATGCATTTCACAAACGAAAATGAAAAGTTTTCTTTTCATTTTTTCAGAGCAGGCAAAAAATGTTTTCCCTAACATTCACAAAGGGGAAGTGATCCCATGGGGACCCCTTCCCGTTTGCGAATGGGTTAGCACAAAACTGGTGCTAACTGCGATTGTTTTGTGACTGCATCCACGGTCACAAAACAATCATACATTGCACTGTGACTCACAATTAGGAAGGGAACACCCCTTCCTAATTGCGACTCTCAAACCTATTTTGTGATTCAGTAAAGAGATTACCGAATCGCAAAATAGGGTTTGTATATACCAACATGTGTTTTTCTTGTCGCAAACGGCCCAATTATGTGAATGGGGCCGTTTGCAACAAGAATAAAGCTACGTGCATCTGGCCCTGAGTGTTTTCTTTCATGTGTGTAAGTGCTGTGTGACTATAGTAGTATTGCATGAGCTTTGCATGTCTCCTAGATATGCCTTAGCTGCTCATCCACAGCTACCTCTAGAGAGCCTGGCTTCTAGAGACTCTGCCTACACTACACTAATAGGGGATACCTGGACCTGATAGAAGGTGTGAGTACCTTAGGTACCCACCACATACCAGGCCCTACACTGCATCACAGGTGGTGGTCTAGAGTGGTCCCCTTGGTCCTCTCTGCCAGCTGTCCAACTTAGGAGGCGGTAAGCCCTTGCCTCTTCTTGTAGGACAGTACCCCTGTGCAGTGCGACTCTTGCAGCTACCAAGGTTTATTTGTTCCTGCTCCACATGGTCTTCAGGCTCCTTGTAGCCTCGGCCCCCAGCATTTCTTCCTGAAAAGCACAGTCTCCCCTCTGCCGCTCCAGCTACGTGGGACTCCTCTTCAGAAGTGCTAACTGGGCCTCACTGTGACTTACTGTTCCTGTTGCCAGAGGGTTGCCAGTGGGGGATGCAACTACTTCTGTTGGCTCTCCCAACTGCTGAGGGTCACCTCGAACTTCCCTCGCTGGGTTAAATCCCCTGGGCTTTGCTGGTACTCTTCAACCTTGGAACTCTTCTTTTCCTTCCCTTGCATTTGCCCAGGCTTGTTGGTGGTTGTTCTGCAGCACTGACCGTCTACGAGCCGACAACTGATGTGGGACACCATCTACACTGCTCTAAGGGCTTCTCTTAAGCTCCTGGGCGCCACACCTGGTTTTCTTCTTCCCTTTTTGACCTGGTTCTGCAACCACAGAAGGGTGGGTAGTGGCTCCTGCCTCCACTAGACACTCCATCATGGACTGGACTCTGTCCCCTTCTTTTGCAGGTCCTCTACAATCGGAATCCACCTTTGGGTTCTTCCTGTCGGGTCCTGTTCTCGTACAATCCTTTTTCTAAGTCCTTCTGTTAATCCTTAGGAAAACCAGGTACTTACTTCTGCTCTCCTGGTCTCTGGGGATCACTCTGGTACGCACCTCTTGGGGTTCCTAGTTCCTCCAGCTCCCTATTAATTATTCCACATCCTTGGATGGGGGGCTGTATCTCACATTCTACTTTCTTAGCAGATGGTTTGGCCCTCACTTAGGGCCCCTTCTATTTTTACTAAGTGTTGCCAATGTTTGTAGCTTTTATGCTATTTTGCTGATTGCTACTGTGCATATAATTAGTGTGTACTTACCTCCATCCGGTGGGAACTGCTATAAGTATTCTAGTGTTGTGTCACTATAATAAAGTACCTTTGTGTGGTTCTTTCATGTGTGATAAGTTGCTCTGTGACTACAGTGGTATTGCATAAGCTTTGCATGTCTCCTAGGTAAGGCTTGGTTCCTCATCCACAGCTACCTAGAGAGCTCTGGCTTCCTAGACACTGCCTACACTTGAATAGTAGGGACCAGGTATAGGGCGATAACACCATAGGTGTCCACCACACGCCAGTCCAGCTTCCTTCCGTCAGGACAAAATTCTCTGAAGAAAGGCTCAAGTGACCCAGGTTTGCTGAGAGAAGAGCATAGAAAAACCGTGAAGTCTCTACCGACTCTGCGTGACTCTCCTGACTGAAGGGAGACCGCACAGGGGCAGAGCCTAGGCCACCGAAGGGTGGCACACAGAGAATATAGAGCCACGCCAAGCAACCTTGGAAGGAGAACAATCAGCATGTAGAACGCCGTGAGCGTCACTCGCCCTCCAATGCTGCAATAAGAAAAACAGCTATACTTAACATGCAGCATACACAACGATGTAAAAGACACAGATAACAAAGGAAGGGAAAGAACACTTAGCTTGCCTGCAGCAGCAAAGAAAGATGAGGTTTGTAAGTGGGTTAACAGTATTATAGGGTCTGATGGGCCCTGATTGTTTGAGGGGTTTATGAGAAATGTTTGGTGTTTACCGTTATTTTGTTGGCTGCTGAAATATTGCAGTAAAGTTAGGAAAGCATAATCTGAGCCTCCAGGCTGACATTGAATTATGACAGCAGCTTGTACCTTTATATATAAAATATGGAAAACATTGAAAAAAACAGCACTGACAATGCCAAATGTTCTAGTCTTAAATGAATGTTGATTTTGGTAATGTTATTCATTACAAGTAAATAGCATTGGAATAGATATATGTTTGTGTGAAAGCAAAGAGCTGTAAAATAATACTGGTGGAGGTTAAAAGGTCAGGTGACAGTTGCACTGTCAAGCCAGACCTAAAACTCTGTACAAATTATTGACTGCTCTCCTCCCTTCTGTGATGCTTCCAAAGAAAAACAAATTAAATTATTTAGTTATCCAAGACACCTATAATAGCATTCCAATGTCATATGTGCCCCTGAAAGTTCAAGCTTGACAAATAAAGTTCAGCTGTGTGGATTACAAGCACTTGTTTTGAGGACGCTCACAACTTATGCCCAGTCAAAACATGTACTCCTGGTCCCCAAGATGTGGGTGGAGCCAAAGTCCCTCTCTAGTGATCCCCACATAATTATCTAGCTGTCAAACAAACCATACAAATCACTTTGGGAAGTGAGTTGCACAGTAACATCTCAGCACTTACACCCTTGCCAGCAAGTCAGGGCAACATAAAGGGTCTTCAGTTACTACTCCCTAGTACTACCTTTGAACAGTGAGATGTACAATTCCCTTATTCCTCCACTGATGTCTAAGACACAGAAACTCTTCACTTCTGTTACTGCTACTGTGATACATGCGATCAAAGAGAAATAAAGACTATGAGGTGAGGTAACAGACGCAGGTTTATTTTAATACAAAGCTGCCACAGGACACATCGTGTCAGCACCACCATCCTCCCAGCAACTGTCAAAACCACCCCCCAACATTCCACGTTACATACCTGCAACCCAACACTAAACATTCTACTAGCAATGACTAAGAAACAACAGAATACTACATCATGTTTCCCCTTGGAAAACAGAAGAATGGTAGTGAAAATACCAAAACGATAACTAAAAATAAAAACAAAACAAAATAAAAAACACTCTAAAAAGACAACCTTACAAAACTGTAAAGTCATAACAGTAGGGAAAGTCAAGCTACTCTATCAAAAATGTATTGGATCTATAATATTTACAACGCTAGATTCGCACACACCTTCCCTGTCCACGGCACCCATCTCAGAAGAAGAACCCTCACTGACAGTTTCACTTCCAGCACCATTAACACTGCTCTAATTAACATATCCCGGCTACCATGACAGACAACCTTCCTGCACTTGATGACTCTTCCCACATTTCACCAGTTTGAACTATTGACTCTGGCTCCATTACCACACACTTTGTCGACCACAACAGGGCCACCAACCTTCTCACCTCCCTTCTTGACATAGAAACCTTTCTTGATACATACAAATCACCAACATTAAATTTAACTTCACTCATCTGGTTGTGTTCGTCAAAAAGCTTTTTTTTGTTTACCCTTTGCTTCAGCAACAACCCTCTTCAACTTTGCGTCCCATCCATCCAAATGAATGCTATATTTGACCCAACTGGTAAGAGCCTTGGTGGCTGGCTTCCTGCCTCTCAACAATTCAAAAGGAGACACTTTGGTGGGCAAATGTGGACAGGTACAGGAAAAACCATAGCATAAAACACAGTGCATTCAACATCACACACTTGTTAGCAACAGCCCACTGAACATATTGAACAAACATCCTGTTCATGTGCCCCACCTGCCAATACCTTTGGGGACAATAAAATGATGGCCTGAGATGCTTTACATCACCAAAGCAATGGGCAGGTGGAGCACATGAACAGGGTGTTGGTTCAGTGTGTTCAGTGGTCTATTGCTAACAAGTGTGTAGCATTCTATGGTATAGTTTTCTGTACCAGTCCACATTCATCCACCCAGGTGTCCAGTTTGGAGCTGTTGGGAGGCAGGAAGCCAGTCACGAAGATTTGTCCTAACTGGGCGTCCCACTGGAGAGAGAAAAAATTCTTCAGAGGCACAGCTAAAGGTCTTATGTGCGATCCATAGTCGGGAAGGAACCGGGCATAGAATTCGCTAATACCCACAAATGATTAACAACTAGACATATCTGTAGGTGGCAATGCATCAACAATAGCATTAACCACTACTGGCCTGGGCTCAGTCTCTTCACCGATACAATGTGAACCAGCTACTCAACTCTGCTTTTGCAAATTTCCATGTTTTCAATCTTAAGTACTACCCCTTTCTCCTACAGGATGATCAACAACTGATCAAGTATATTTTCATTCTTGATTACCTGCAAAAATTAATACAACGTCTTGAAATGTGACCACACCTTATATGTCCCTAAACATTTGGAACATTATCCTTTGGAACACTGATGCCACTGAGGCTAACCTGAATGGCATCCTGCAGTACTGGAAAGTGCCAATCAGGGACACAAAAGCTATATAGTGCCCGGAATCAGGTTCCAAAGTAACCTACCGATAATCTGAGGCTAAATCTATTTTAGTGAACCATTTTGCACCTGTCACTAAAGCTAGGTCTGACATTTTTGGAAGAAGCTGTGAGTCGAACCAAATAGTCTTGTTAAGGCTATGCAAGTCCACACAAACTCTTAGCTCGCTGCTCCTCTTACTCGCTATAGTGAGTGGAGAGAGCCACTGAGGCGATTTGGTGGGTTCAATAATTCAGTTGTGACTTAACTTCATCAACTCTTTCTCAAGGACCTATCTAACAGAAAAGGGCACAGTATGTATTTTATCCTTTACTGGTATAGACCCTTCCTTAACTTTATTTTTTTTATTGAAGTCCCTTAATAGTACTCAGCTTGCTAGAGAATACAGAAGGAAACCTGACTGTGATCTCTCCCAATAAACATTCTCCCATGATTAACACCTAGGGGCATATTTACAAGGAGCTTCAAGGCGACGCATTAGGGTCAATGCATCAGTTTTTGTACGCCTGTGTAAAAAAAAATCTGTGGTGAAAGTGCTTGCGCCACGTAGTTTATAATGTATGCAGTCTAGGCGTTTCCCTGGTAAAAACTCATGTAGGACTGATGCAGTGATATTTACAAGTTTTTTAGTGTGTGATGCATCTTTGAGATGCGTCACGCTAAGCATAGAATGAATCAAAATTCCTATGCCTCTTTCACCCAGGTGTAGGAAATGAAGCAGTGACTTTACTATAGGAATCTGACCCACTGAAGTCATTTTACACACAGTAGCGAGTTATTATATCACATCTCCTTAATCAGTAGTAGGCCTACACATGTAACAATCATGTTGTAGGACCCCTTGACCAAACTAGGACCATGGCACCTGAGATATCAACATCCACAAAAATGAGTGCCTATCTCAGCTTGTCTCCACAATTCCCTGTGTGTGTCACTAGAATGGCCAAGTGAGGAGTGTGACTGTAGAAGGATATCACTACTTTAGTTGTGCCATATATTACTCTGCAGCGTTTATTTTCTTTTACAATACTTTCATGTCTTCATACCAATATAGACCTGAATTCAAATGCCAGACTGACGTGGAATGCGTGCTCTCCAAAGAAAACTTATAAACCACAGAGGGTAACCCATAAACCCAGAGGGCTGGGTAAAAACTAAATATTAAATACGAGACTGCCCTTGAGGGGAAACAAAAAATTATCTACACAACATAAAGCAGCATAGGTGAAAATACAACAAACTATTTATTCATAAACATGCATGTATTCAAAACCATCTTATTATATACATCCCATAGGAACACTCCACCTCATGATCATAAAAACCAGAAGGACAAACCAGTGTAGGAAAAAGTGCTCGTGATCAATGATAGAAAAAATAATAATAAATATCCCAGTACATCCAAAAACTGTATAAAAATTTGAGAAATCGGTTGGTTCTTTTTTACTGCATTGAGTCCATTCCAAATCATCAAAGAATATAAATCTCTTCTTTATGTCCTTCTTTAATATCCTATGCAGAAACCAATCCGAACTGAAACATATACGTCGACGTTTCGAGCCCTTAATATCCTGTGCCAAATCACTGCTCCACAATGGGTCTTCTTCAGGACTTACTGATGGGAGTCCCTTATTGTATCCTCTGACTTTGTCACTTGTTACATATTTCTACTTGCCAAGCAGTTAGCTCTATTTCTGTTTCTTTCCAACTGTCTCCCATACACATACACAAAATATACACAACTAACCAAATCAGGTAAGTAAAACAGTCAGAAAGTAGTGCAAACACTGTAAAACACAATAGGATGCGATAGGCCTAGAGGCAACACAAACCATATACTAAGTAAGTGGAATGCGAACCATGAATGCACCCCTAGTCAAGTGTAGTGTGTAGTGGGTCGCTGAGAGTGTGAGAAAACACCAAAGGGTGTAAAGGAGACCCCACCCCAGGACCCAGGAAAGCAGTAGTAAAGTACTACTATTTCCCCCAAAACACACTAAAGTTGTGATAAAGGATTTTGCAAGGACCACAACAGACTACAAAGCACTGAAGACGGATTCCTGGAACTGACGACCTGTAAAGGAAGGGGACCAAGTCCAAGAGTCGCAAAAGTGCCCGGGGGGCACAAACTCACTAAACCCCGGATGAAGGTGCAAAATGACTGCCTCCGGTTGGAAGAAGATGCTGGTTTTGCACCAACGAAAGGAGGTAGGAGGTTCTGCTTTGTGCAGAAGATGTCCCACGGAGTGCTTGAGGATCTAGAGTTGTTTCTTTGGCAAAATACTGCAAGCAAGCCTTCCTACCTGCAAGAGTCACAGTTGAAGAAAAAGGGTGCTGCCCGGGCCCAGGAAGGACCAGGATGTCGCCACTCAGGTGAGGAGACAGAGGGGGCCCTCAGCAACGTAGAGAGGCCACTGGAAGGAGGGAAGCTGCTGCAGGAGTCCTTGAACACTGGTTCAAGAAGACTGAACACAGCGGTCATCTCAACACTGCAAAGAGAGTTCCCACGACACCGGAGGTCAACACAGGGATCTAAACATTGCAGGACAGAGTGCTGGGGACCTAGGCTCGGCTGTGCATGCAGGATTTCTTGGAAATGTGCACAGAAGCCCTTGTAGCTGCAGATCACACGGTGCACAGGATTACTGTCTGGGGAGGGGAGGCAAGGACTTACCTCCTCCAAATTCGAACAGTTGGACCACTGGACAGCCTGGGTCACTTGGGTCCACCACCTGTGTTCCAGGGGCCATGCCCATCAGGATGAGAGGGGACCCACACTACTGGTGAAGCTGAAGTTTGGTGCCTGCTGGAGCAGGGGGAAGATTCTGTCGACCCACAGGAGATTTCTTCGTGGCTCCCAGTGCAGGGTGAAGGCAGGTGGCCCCCAGAGCATGCACCACCAGGAAACAGTCGAGAAAGCTGGCAGGATTAGGCGCTACAATGTCGCTGGTAGTCTTCTGGCTACTTTGTTGCAGTTTTGCAGGCGTCCTGGAGCAGTCAGCGGTCGTTCCTTGGCAGAAGTCGAAGAGAGAAGTCATAATCTGAAGAGGAGCCCACAGGAGAGACCCTAAATAGCCCTCAGAGGAGGATTGGCTACCTACTAGGCAGCTATGCACCTATCAGGAGGGGTCTCTGACGTCACCTGCTAGCACTGGCCACTCAGAGGCGAAGGCCCCACACCTCTGAAAACAAGATAGCAGAGGTCAGAGATACACTGGAGGAGCTCTGGGCACCACCCCTGGGGTGGTGATGGAGAGGGGAGTGGGTATTCCCTTTTCCTTTGTCCAGTTTCATGCCAGAGCAGGGTCTGGGGTTCCCTAAACCGGTGTAGACTGGCTTATGCAAGGAGGTCACCATATGTGACCTTCAAAGCATTTCTAGAGGCTGGGGGAGGCTACCCCTCCCCAGCCTGTAACACCTATTTCCAAAGGGAGAGAGTGTAATACCCTACTCTCAGAGGAAATGCTTTGTTCTGCCTTCCTGGGACTGGGCTGCCCAGACCCCAGGAGGGCAGAACCCTGCCTGTGAGGTGGCAGCCTCAGAGAGCTGGTTTGGCAGTACTGGGGGTCCATAGTGGAGTCCCCAGGATGCATGAAGTTGGCTCCCCAATACCAGATTTCGAATGGGGGGACAATTCCATGATCTTAGACATGTTACATGGCCATATTCGGGGTTACCATTGCGAAGCTACATATAGGTATTGACCTATATGTAGTGCACGCGTGTAATGGCGTCCCCGCACTCACAACGTCCAGGGAAATGGCCCTGAACTATGTGGGGGGTGCCCTCACACTTAGTAACTTTGCACCTAACCTTCAGCAAGTGAAGGTTAGACATATAGGGGGCTTATAAGTTACTTTAGTACAGTGAAAATGGCTGTGAAATAACATGTGCGTTATTTCACGCAGGCTGCAATGGCAGTCCTGTGTAAGGGTTTGTCTGAGCTCCCTATGAGTAGCAAAATAAATGCTGCAGCCCTTATGGATCTCCTGGAACCCCAATGCCCTGGGTACCTAGGTACCATATACTAGTGACTTATAAGGGGGGTCCAATATGCCAATTGGAATTGGTGAATGTAGTCACTAGCCTATAGTGACAAATGTAAAGGCAGAGAGAGCATGAGCAGTGAGCTTGTGATTAGCAGAGCCTCAGTGACACAGTTAGGCACTACACAGGCATACACATTTAGGCCACAAACTATGAGCACTGGGGTCCTCGCTAGCAGGGTCCCAGTAGGACAGGCAAAACATACTGAGATACATGTTAAATTGGGGGTAACGTGCCACGAAAGATGGTACTTTCCTACACTAGCCCCTGCCCAAAAGGTTCGAGATGCTGTAGCTCCTCTCACTGAATGAGCACCGTAAGAGAGGTTAGGAACACCAGCCAAGGACATGAGCCATTTCACCCAACGAGCCAAGGTGGGAGTTGAGACAAGTTTGTATGGCTTCTGAAAGGAAATAAGCAATTGAGACGAGGAGGGAACCCTGAGATCTTCAGTTCGAGAAAGGTAAATTTTCAAACAATTACCGACACACAATTTAGGTTGTGAAGGAAAAAAGGGATAAAGGACAGAAGACAAATTAGTCTTGGAACGTCTTAACACTTGGAAATAAACACCTAAAGCAGAAAAATGAAAGGAGGAAACATCCAGAGCTTTAACATCTGAAACATGTTTGATAGACTAAACACAGGAGCATAGTCAATTTTGCAGACAAATGTTTCAAGGATAAATCAGCATTATCCGGCCATGAGAGAAGTAGTCGAAGAACGGAGTCAACATCCCACATGACATTGTATTTTTGGGCAGGAAACTTAGCAAAACGTACTCCCTTTAAAAGTCGGCACACCAATTGGTGTTCCCCAACCGGTCTTCCATCCACCCTGATATGCTCTGAAGATATTGCAGATCGATAAGTATTCACCGTACGGTATGCTTTACCTTGAGAAGCTAGGGAAGCCAAAAAATTTACCACAAAGGTAACATCTGCTGAAACAGGATCAAAATCCCTGTCCACACTCCAGCTACACCAAACTGACCAAGCAGAGCGGTAGACTCTTGAAGTACCCGGAGCCCAGGATTGTTGAATGAACTGGACAGCCTCCTCCGAAATTCCTGGGGTTCTCCAGGAAGCCCCAGAATTCTCCACGCTATGAGATGTAGTGAGCCCTCTAGGCTGTGAAATAACGTGTGCGTTATTTCACTCAGGTTGCAATGGCAGCCTGTGTAAAGATTTGTCTGAGCTCCCTATGGGTGGCAAAAGAAATGCTGCAGCCCATAGGGATCTCCTGGAACACCAATACCCTGGGTACCTAGGTACCATATACTAGGGAATTATAAGGGTGTTCCAGTGTGCCAATTGAAATTGGTAAAAGTGGTCACTAGCCTATAGTGACAAATTTAAAGGCAGAGATAGTATAAGCACTGAGATTCTGATTAGCAGAGCCTCAGTGAAACAGTTAGTCACTACACAGGGTTACACATTCAGGTCACAAACTATGAGCACTGGGGTCCTGGCTAGCAGGATCCCAGTGAGACAGGTAAAAACAAACTGACATACATGTAAAAATGGGGATAACATGCCAGGCAAGATGGTACTTTCCTACAAACTCCAAGGAGCCCTTGAAAGGCTGGAGGGAAGAGTTTTGAACTGAAAGAAAAATGTCCCCCACTGGAACTGAAGAATCTTTCTGAAGGAGGGATGAACAGGCACCGAAGGATAGGCGTCTTGAAGATCTATCCGGACCAACCAATCGTGAAGAAGGAGATCTCTGAGATGGAGAATAGTCTCCATCTTGAAATGATGGTATACTACGAAATTGTTTAAATCTTTCAGATTTATAACCGGACGATATTTTTTTGTTCTTCTTCTGAACTAAAAAAATAGTACTGAGAAACCTGGAGGGGTCGTAAACCACTTCTTCTATGGCCTGTTTTGTTAGTAAGGATTGTACTTCATCGTGAACCAGACAGAATTGGTCTTGGGAAAAAAAGAGAGGACGAGGCAGGTGGGACTGACAAGTTACCTGGTACAACTCTATGCAATAGCCTTGAACCTTTTGGATCACCCAAGGATCTGAAGTTACAGAAAGCCAAGCGTTTAAACACAAGCCCAATGTGTATCCTACTGGAGGAAGGCCAGAACTGGAAGTCCTTACCTGGAAGCTGGTCTCCTTTGGATATGTATCCAGTGTTACGGCCTCACCGGAAACAGCAGGGATAGAATTGGTGCTTGTACCCCTGATAGAAGTCTTGTTGGTTGCCTTGGATGGAGGAGCCTCTGCCGAGGGATTGCCCTCTTGAAGAATAACGGCCGGCAAATCGACCCCTTCCTTTGTCGGCCCTTCCAAAAACACGTTGGGAAAAAAACCATTTCATCAACGAATGTGTCTTATCCAAAGAAGTAAATGCAGAGACATATCTACTCATTTCCTTTATAAAGGAATCACCAAAGAGAAGGCCATCCGCATCAGGTCCTCCCCTTTGGATGCCAAACAACTGAGTTTAGGGTCAATCCTGAGCAGAAGGCTTTTGCGCCGCCCCTGGGAAAATGTAAGCATTGCCTATCATGCATATTGCTATTTGAGCCCAATTTGAAAGTACCTCAGGATCCACCTGAGTGCCTTCCATCTTTGTCTCCTCGGCCAGATCAAAAATCCTAGACAGAGGTCCAACTAGATCCAAAAGTCTGTCCTGGCAATTCGACCAGGCTTGATCAACCCCTTTCTTGGGATCCTTCCCAAATTTAGTGAAAAAACAATAACATATGGGGATCAATAGAGGGGGTATCAGCCACCTTAAAGGGAAGGGAAGGTCTAGGACATTCGGACTTCAACTTGTTTCTAGACGCTTTATCCAGCGCATGCCTCAAATAAAAGGAGACTGTAAAGATCACACTGTCACGTCTCCATTTGGTATCCACTTTTATTGAGAATAAGTAGTATCATGCCATCTTCAGCACAGCTCCCCCTTCCAGTCTTCTCTCCTTCAAATCTCCTCCTGAGTCTCCACATTCCATATGATGTCACCACCTACATCATTACATTCCAGCCTTCACTAAACACATCTTTACAGGATATCTCCACACATCTCTCCCTTACACCACATAAATAACATAATAAGCACAATAAGCATAATAATTTTTTTTCTCCTAGATCCTAAAAAAGAATGGTAACACTCCTGTTATCAAATGTGGAGTTGTACAGTATGTCAACATCATTTTGTTCAACTCCCTTCTCCAAGGAAGATGATTGGTCAATGATAACTGAATATTCTCCATCACTATACAATTTACCCTTTAAACCAAACCATTGGCCTGTGGACGGAACAGAGTGACTCTTTCTTGGATGATTCCCTTCTTCTGCAAATAATCAGTCATCTCTAATGACTCAAACTGCAGGCCATTATCCGATACAATTGTTTTGGGAATCCCTTCTTTTTTGAAAGTTTCTTCAAAGAATTCTATAACTTTTTAAGTATTTACCTGATTGACTATTTTGGTAACAAACCATTTAGTATGATAATCCACTAACGACATTATATACCTACTCCTCGCGCCCAGCCTGGAAACCTGACCAATAAAGTCTGCAGCCAGCTTCTCCCAAGGCCCACCCGGAAACTTCATGGGTGCTACTGGAGTTTGCCTTAGTACTTTAGTTTTATCGCTATTGGCACATGCAACACAATTCTTCACTGTTTCCTCTACTTGCTTATCCATCCCTGGCCACCAAAATGACTGTCCTACCTTTCTATTCATCATTCCTCGTCCTTAATGTCCTTGATGTGTGATATCAATGATGTGTTTTCGCACACCTTCTGGAGGAACAATTTGATCTCTTCTCAACAATGTCCCATTCTGTATGCTTAACTGATCTCTAACTTTGAGATAGCTAGACACATCACTACCTTGTTCATCTTCACTCCTCCACCCATTGACCACTTTATCCTCCACCTTCCTCATAATAAGATAATTCGCTTTCGCCTTCTCCCACTCATGTTCACTTACAGCCAGCTCTCCCAAAACCGTTTCTATAATACTTTCATTTTCTCTTTCCATAACCTCATCCACACTTATTGGCATTCTTGAAAGATGATCTGCCACCACATTTCTGTTTCCTTTTCCAAACTCAATATCAAAGTTGTAATCCATCACAGACAACAACCACCTTGAAACACGTGGTGTAACGTTACCTTCTAATCCACGTCCACCTTTAAAAATATACGTTAACAGCTTATGATCCATCCTCAGTCTGAAAGGTATTCCCCACAAGTAAAATCTAAAATGATTGATTCCCCAGCAACAAGCCAAGGCCTCCCTTTCTATCACAGAGTATGAAACTTCTGCACCCCACAATCTTCTTGAAGCAAATCCAACTACATATTCTTCTCCTTCCTTAACCTGCGTCAATATTGCTCCAATGCCTACATTACTGGCATCAGTGGTTATATAAGTTTTTGAAGTCACATCAAACACCCCCAAAGTAGGAGCTTCCCAGATACAACTCTATATTTCTTTAAAACCATGCTTACACTCTTCATTCCAATCATACACCACACCTTTTTTCATAAGCTTTCTCAAAGGTTCAACTATTTCCATAAAGTTCTTTATGAACTTTGCACAGTGTTCTGCAAGTCCTAAGAATGATCTCACCTCATCCTTGCAGCCAGGTTCAGGTGCATGTTCAATCGCAACCACTATACGTTTCTTAGGTCTAATACCACGACTACTTATAGTGTGTCCTAAGTATGTCACTTCAGGTTTCCGAATCTGACATACAATTAATATATCATCCTTGGCCATATCCCCAAAAAATCTCTCCCATTATCCTCTGGAATACGGCAGAAGCAGAGGCTAGACCAAAAGGCATCCTCTTATAACGGAAAGCCCCTAAAGGCGTTACAAAGGTATGTCTAGAATCCTCATGCAGTCACTTGATGATAGTGAGATGACATGTCCAGAACACTAAATATACACCCTTTTCCTTCTACAGATAACATTTCCGAAATGTTCGGCAAAGGTTGCCTATCAACCCATATATTTTTGTTTAGGTCTCTAAGATCAATGCACAGACAAATCTTTCCAGCATCCTTTGGTGCCACTACAACCGGAGGAAGCCATTCCGAAGACTCAATGGGTTCAATAATGTCATCTCGTAACAACCTATCTAACAATTGTCTCAGGGGCTCTCTCATCAAATTTGGAGCATTCCGTACTTTATGAACTACAGGCTTTGCATTTTACTTTAGTACTATCTTGTGAGAAAAACCCTTCAAGAGACCCAGTTTTGGTGAAAAGACTTACGCTCACTTCTTCAACTCTTTTTTTTCAGTAAGCATTACTGGTTCTCTAGAAGTGGGATCCAGAACTATGCTCAAATCTCTTTGGTCACGCCAACCTAATAAATTTGTTCCATAGTCTGTGATATATACAGCTCTACCCTTAAAGAAGAACGTCATTCTTCGTATTCCAATCATCTCGATCCTCTTCCCAGCATAACCTACAGCCTTTATGTCCGGTTCCATCAAGTCCTCATTCCTTGAATTTGTCCATTCAGCTTCATATACTTCCTTTGAGATAAGTGTGAACAAACTTCCAGAATCCACTAGCAATTTGATTGTCACTTTGTTCAATAATACTTGAGCATGAGGTTTCTCCAACAAGTCAGTGCTCTCCATTTTAACTTGCTCATTTGACAGTTCCATATGTGAAGTTCCACTTCTAATGTTACGGTCATTAAAATCTCCATCTACGGTTAAAATTATTTCTTCAACACTTTCACACACATCCTGAATTTCCTGAACTGTCCTGCCCCCACCACCATTAAACTTGAATTTACAAACTTTAGCAAAATGTACTCTTTTGCTGCAGTTGCGACAAATTGCATTTCTGGCTGCACACATTTTGCAAAAGCAAACAAAAACACAGCGGAAACTGAACTTGGAAGGGAAAAAGCTCACCTCTACACACCCCACGAGGAACCAGGACACCATGGAGCAGGAACTCCAAAATCTACCTGCCATTCTCTTCCTGTTCCTCTACCAGGAGCACGAACGACGGCGGCAACCACCACAGTGAGTACTGCACCTACGACACAGGGGTGGGGGGAGGGAAAAGAGAGTGACACACATACACACAACACGCAACACCCCCACCCCCACCCTCACCCACAACAACATACACACAAATACATGCAGTAACATTACATTAAACCCCCCTACCCTCCCTGGAAGAACGCAAGGACAAAAGGAAATGATTTGAATGATTGTAATCAGGAAAAATCCATTAGTCAAATATATATATACACTATTAACAAATATGTACACCAAGATTTCAAGTCCATGTACTGCACCTACATAGTCCGTGGACCACTGGGCCCAAAATGCATGGGCGAGGCCCACACTCAATACCCGATCCAAACGGAGAGAACACTGCAGGGGCATCAGATTGAAAAAAAAACAGGCACCTCAGGGGGAAGGGGGGCACCTCAGCCGGATGAGTGCACAACGCCAGCTTAACGAGGGGGCTCCATGCCCATTGATGTATCCTGGGGAGTGCAAAGCCACAGTCTCTCAAGTCTCCCCAGTGGGTGGTTTGCCCACTGATGTATCCTGGGAGTGCAAAGCCACAGTCTCTCAAGTCTTTTCAGTGGCTGGTTTGCCCACTGATTTATCCTGGGGAGTGCAAAGCCACAGTCTCTCAAGTCTCTCCAGTGGGTGGTTTGCCCACTGCTGCATCCTGGGGAGTGCAAAGCCACAGTCTCTCAAGTCTTTCCAGTGGGTGGTTTGCCCACTGATTTATCCTGTGGAGTGCAAAGCCACAGTCTCTCAAGTCTCTCCAGTGGGTGGTTTGCCCACTGCTGCATCCTGGAGAGTGCAAAGCCACAGTCTCTCAAGTCTTTCCAGTGGGTGGTTTGCCCACTGATTTATCCTGGGGAGTGCAAAGCCACAGTCTCTTGAGTCTTTCCAGTGGGTGGTTTGCCCACTGCTGCAACCTGGGGAGTGCAAAGCCACAGTCTCTCAAGTCTTTTCAGTGGCTGGTTTGCCCACTGATTTATCCTGGGGAGTGCAAAGCCATAGTCTCTCAAGTCTTTCCAATGGGTAGTTTGCCCACTGCTGCATCCTGGGGAGCGCAAAGCCAATAGTCTCTCAAGTGGATAACAGTCTCCACTGGTTCTGGAGGGGGCTTTGTGCCCAGAGTGCTTCATCCTGCCAAGGACAGAGGTAGTGGATGTGATACTCCACTGGTTCTGGAGGGGACTGTGTGCCCAGAGTGCTTCATCCTGCCAAGGATAGAGGTAGTGGATGTGATACTCCACTGGTTCTGGAGGGGGCTTTGTGCCCAGAGTGCTTCATCCTGCCAAGAACTGAGGTAGTGTATGCTTTTCTCCACTGGTTTTGGAGGGGGCTTTGTGCCCAGAGTGCTTCATCCTGCCAAGGACAGAAGTAGTGGATGTGATACTCCACTGGTTCCGGAGGGGGCTTTGTGCCCAGAGTGCTTCATCTTGCCAAGGACAGAGTTAGTGGATGCCTTTCTCCACTGGTTCTGGAGGGGGCTTTGTGCCCAGAGTGATTCATCCTGCCAAGGACAGAGGTAGTGGATGTGATACTCCTGGTCTGGAGAGGGCTTTGTGATACTCCACTGGTTCTGTAGGGGGCGTGGGCCCAGAGTGCTTCATCCTGACAAGGACTGAGGTAGTGGATGCATTTCTCCACTGGTTCTGGAGGGGGCTTTGTGCCCAGAGTGCTTTATCCTGCCAAGGACAGAGGTAGTGGATGTGATACTCCACTGGTTCTGGAGTGGGCTTTGTGCCCAGAGTGCTTCATCCTGCCAAGGACTGAGGTAGTGGATGCCTTTCTCCACTGGTTCTGGAGGGGGCTTTGTGCCCATAGTGCTTCATCCTTCCAAGGACTGAGGTAGTGGATGTGATACTCCACTGACGGTGGGCCAACATGGAAGCTGTCCAGGCCCCTGGAACTTACCACCAGCCACGTACGAATGACCACTGGGGATGGCAGCCATGTCTGCGGTGGTGCCACTGGCACAAGATGTGGCGTGGCTGCTGGCGGTGCTGGCGGCGGCCTCAGTAGCGGCGGTGCTTGTTGCGCTCATTGGGCAGCGGTGCTGGTGGGCGGCTCAGTGAGCGTGCTGCTGGCTGCGGTGTCCTGGGCAGCGGTGCTGGTGGGTGACTCAGTGAGCGTGCTGCTGGCGGCGGTGTACTGGGCAGCGGTGCTGGTGGCGCCAGTGCATGTGGCGTGCCGGTGGCGGTCTTGTCCTCCGTGCAGGTAGGCGGCGACTTCCCTTTCTTCCTCTGGCCCTTCCCCACCTTGGATGGTGGCGCAGCTGTCTTGCCACTCACAACTGTAGTCCTGGGAGAGCCCTTGGTGGCAGGTGTTTTGGCCTTCTCCCTCTGGGCTATGGCCAACTTCTTAACTTTTTGAGGTGGAGGAATGTCCTTGGGCTGGCTCCTTGGCACACTGGCTGCCCTGCTGCTTGGCGCACTCCAGAAGCCCGTTACTGCTCGCACCACTGTTCCCGGTGATGTGGTGGCTGAGGTGCTGGGTTGGGACCTGGAAGGGCAGGCCCTAGGAGATGGAAGGGGTGGGGCAGGTGTAGGGAAGAGGTCAAGGTTTGACAGGAAAAGTTTTTAGACACTCTGGGACGGGTAGATGGAGGGAGTTTGGGAGTGGAGGAAGAGGTAGTGGTTGTAGGAGGTGTTCGTTTGGTTTCTTTGGGTGAAGGTGCATGGGCTGGAGGCTGTCGTGAGGTGGATGGCTGTTGGGTGGGTGTGTGACTGCGTTTGTGTAGTTTGGGAGGTGGGCTCACAGACACACTGGGAGAGGACCCGGGATGTGTGAATGGTAGTGGGGGTAGTGAGTGCACGTGAGCGGTGTGTGGTGATGGGCGTGCTGGTGATGGACGTAGTGGCTGAAGATGTAGTGCATGCAGGTGTGAGCGGAGACGTGACAGGGAGGGAGGAGGGAGACGTGGAGGAGGGGGACACAGTGGAGGAAGTGGCTGTTGATATGTGTGCATGGGTATGATGCTTGTGTGAGTGCCTGTGGGATGTGTGGTGCTTATGTCTGCCAGAGCTACCCTTGTGTGTTGAGGTGTGTGAATGCTGGTCTGATGGTGTGCTTGGGATAGGCTGAGGTACTGGGGATTGGGTCTGGGTGGAGGAAGTTGGAGGGTGGAGGCTGGACACAGGGACGATGGCTGCCATCAGTGCTGAGGCCAGAGTCCGAAAAGCTCGCTGTTGGGCTGCCTGACCAGAATGAATGCCCTCCAGGTATGCATTTGTCTGTTGCAACTGCCTCTCTACACCCTGGATGGCATTCAGAATGGTAGACTGCCCAACAGTGAGGGATCTGAGGAGGTCAATGGCCTCCTCACTGAGGGCAGTAGGGCTGAAGGAGATGCCCACCCTCCTGGGTGAGCGGCCACGGGACACACGCTGAGGGGCTGCTGGGAGGGTGGTGCTGGTAGAGGGGGTGGCGGCTGTACCTGTAAACGCGGTGAGCACAGAGGGGCCCGCCACCGCAAGAGACCTCCCATCAGAGGAGAAGTCGGTGTCGCTGGTCTCAGCTCCAGTCCCCGCCGTGGAGCTCCCCTCACCCTGCGTCCCACTGGTGAATACGGAGTCCGTAGTCTCGCCCTCCAGGGCCATGTGGGATGCAGCTCCCTCCTGCTCCGGTGGCACAGCTCCTCCGCCTGATGATGCTAATGCACACAAGAACAGGGAAACCACAAAAAGTGGGGGAAAGAAAGTACTAAGACATGTTCAGTACATGCAATTCCAGTACCGTTGGTGGGCACTACAGACACAGCAGCCCTCTGCACTACGCCATGCACTTAGAGTTCCCTAATTAATCACAGGGACATGGGGTACAAGGCCTATGCCCGATCGCTGCACACATGGAAGTCACAGGAGCCTGACTAGGGGTAGATGGCTCTTAACACTGGTGGGGTGGGGTGCCACATAGCCTGCCTCACAAAGGGACCTTGCCTGCAAAACTTGCCCTGGCCTAGGGTAACCCACTGCCCACCTCCCCCACCTAGACACCTCCCATGCGCGCTGAATCAGCTGAATGAGAGTGTACTCACCCCCTTGTGGCTGCTGTGATGCCCTCAAGCACCCATCCAACTCCGGATACGCCACCGCCAGGATCCGGAACATCTGGGGGTTCATGGTTCGACGGGCATCCCTCCCACGTTGGGAGGCCATCTTCAGCTGGGTCTCCGCCGTCTTCTTGCTCCAGCGGCGAATGTCCTTCCATCTTTTACGGCAGAGGGTGCTCCGTCTGTGGTGGACCCCCAGGATCCGGACTGCCTTGGCGATGGCACGCCAAATATCCTTCTTCTGGTGGGCGCTGACCTACAGGAATAGTACGGGGAAAAGGAGAAAATATAACCGTCCGGACCATCACAGTCATTGGCCCACGTTCCCACCCTTGTCCTGACGCACATACACTCACCGTCATTTCATGCACACCTCATTCCCCCCCATCTCCCATCCACACCACTCCAAACAGGCATTGCCCATACAGCATGCTCACAGTGTACTCTCCTGTTTGTCTGGAGGACCGTAGAGTAGCGTGTACTGGGGGAGGACCCCATCCACTAGTTTGTCCAACTCCTCCGATGTGAAGGCAGGGGCCCTTTCCCCAGACACTGTAGCCATTGTCGCTTCCAGACTGAGGTCACAGCAGCACTTGCAGTGTAGGTCCTCTCCTGTCGAAGATCAGGTATCAAGTGAGTGAACAGAGAGAAAATGGCGGTCACGTCTGCGGCGGTGCGTACCGTCACCACCGGCGTACATCGTCATTGGCTCCTGGGACCCATAGGGTCCAATATTAACCAATGCAGGATTGCACTGCGGTCTTCAACTGCCTACCGCAACAGTGTACAATGCCAGCACAGTTACCTCATATCCCATTGTCCCACCTTACAGGTCAGGCAGCCGCCATTTCAGGGAGCCACATGGCATTATTTTTAAATGCGTCACACATATCTAGGCCTTGCATACACACTAAGACAGGCACATAGTGGATTGACAAATGTGAGCAATAAAGTTGTGTTGTGGTACCTCAGTGTTGGCTGACCCTCTGCTCGTTGTTCTCATCTATAGAGCACGTCCGCTGGGGCAGGTGAGGAGATGGCGGCATCCTCCGGTGTACAGACCACTGGTGGACCTGTCGACAATGGAAGAGCGACATGTAATTGTGACCTACAGACTTGATCGTGCCACAATCCATGAACTGTGTGCCCAGTTGGAGCCAGACGTGCTGAAACACATGCACAGCTACATCGTGTTCCTTCAGGTGGAGGATTTGCCTACAGTGAAAGGTGACTTCTATGCTCTGGGACATACCCCTAACATGATAGGTGCCATTGATGGGAAACATGTGGCCTTGGTCCCCCCGCAGGAGTGAACAGGTGTACAGAAACCGGAAGAGTTACCATTCTATGAATGTGCAGATGGTGTGTTTGGCCGACCAGTCCACCTCCCATGTGAATGCCAAGTTTCCTGGCTCAGTGCATGACGCTTACATTCTGAGGTAGCAATAGTAGCATCCCTTATGTGATGGGGCAACTCCAGAGGCACCGTGTGTGGCTGTTAGGTGAGGACATGGACCCTATGCAGTGTGAATAGTTGTTTGGGTCTGGGGTTGTCCCTAAGGGTTAGTGTGTGTCTGAAAGTTGTCCCTTGGCATTTGCAGGTGACTCTGGCTACCCCAACCTGTCCTGGCTACTGACCCCAGTGAGGAATCCCAGGACAAGGGCAGAGGAACGCTACAATGAGGCACATGGGTGAACTAGGAGGGTTATAGAGAGGACGTTTGGCCTCCTAAAGGCCAGGTTCAGGTGCCTCCATATGGCAGGTGGTTCCCTCTACTACTCACCAAAGAAGGTGTGCCAGATAATCTTGGCCTTCTGTATGCTGCACAACTTGGCTTTGCAACGACAGGTGCCTTTTCTGCAGAAGGATGGTCCTGAAGGAGGTATTGTGGAAGCTGTGGAGCCTGTGGACAGTGAAGAAGAGGAGACAGAAGAAGAGGAAATCGACAACAGAAACACTGTGATCCATCAATACTTCCAGTGAGACACAGGTAAGAAGACATCACTGCCTCCTACATCTGATACACTTGTTCTACCTCTCATCTGTCTGTCACTTTCACCCAGTGTATGGACCCTGATTTGTTACTTTCCCTTTCGATTTCACAGATGTGGGTCCCACTGTGTTACCTCTGCTATGTTTCCTCATGGACTAGAGCTGTGTGACATAGATATGTTGACAATACAATTGACATTGCTATTTTCCCTCAGTTATTGCAAATACACATTGGTGAAAGCACAGACTGACTCCAGATTGTTTTGTGATTTAAGGGTGTTTATTTAAGTGCTAAATAGTGCAGGGGGTTGTAAAATGGTCAGGGGTGATGGTGGAGGAATGTCCATGGCAGAGTCCAGTCTATTAGTCTCACAGGTGCATTGTCCAAAGGGGCATAGGAAGTGGATCTGGGGCAGTTTAAGGACGGACAGGGTGACAAAGTGGGACAGAAGGATGACAATCAGGGTGGTCTCATTTCTTGGATGGGATCTTGTCATTGTTCTCTGTCTTTGTCCTAGATCTCAGGGACCGCTTGCGGGGTGGTTCTCCATCTGCAGGGGGTGGGGTGCTGGTGTCGTGGTCCTGTGGTGATGCCTCCTGTCCACTAGCGCCGACGGAGGTGGTGGGCAGTTCATCGTCCAGGCTAGTGTCAGGGGCCCCTTGTTTGTGCCACAGTGTCCCTCCTGGTGTTCAGGACTTCCTTCAGCACCCCTACAATGGTGCCCAGGGTGGTATTGATGGAACCCCAAATATTGAACCCCAAATACTGTTCCTCCTGCAGCCGCTGGGTCTCCTGAAACTTGGCCAGTACCGTTGCCATCATCTCCTTGGAATGATGTTGGAGAGGGCCTCGTGGAGAGTGGGTTTCCTGGGCCTGTCCTCCCCCTGTCGCACAGCAGCCCTCCCAGTTCCTCTGTGGTGCTGGGCCTCTGTGCCCTGAACCGTGTGCCCACTACCACTGCCCCCAGGTCCCTGCTTTTCTTGGGGTGGTGGGTTAGCCTGGGTTCCCTGTAGTGGTGGACACACTGCTGCTTGACGTGTCCTTGGGACAGAGGTATGGGCCTGTAGTGTGGTCATTTTTATGTATCCTTTGAGCGTTTGCTTCAGGCGTTAGGCCTTTGTGCACTTTGCCCTGGATGTATTTCATTCCTTTGCTCGCAGCATAGAGCCTCTGTGCACTTTGCTCTAAATGCATTTTATTCAGCTTCGTACTGTTATTTTTCAAATAGCCAGTTCTACGGTCTTGTTTTATTTTTTATATCACACTGTTTAGCCTACTTCAGCACTGGAGTTCTCAATAACACATTCTTGCTCACTCTGTGCTTCAGTCAAGGATACAGTCTGGTACATTGCCGATAGACGTGGTAGGAGTTTAGTCTTTGGATTGTAGATATACATTCTTGCGTTGGGACGTTTTGTGATCACACTGACATGTTAGTTATAAAAACACTTCCTTCTCCTAATACATGCAAGAGGGAGATTCCGACCAGGGAACCACAACTAGACGCTGACTGCCCTATTGAAGATGCTGAACCACATCACAGGCCTTTGCTCAGGTATGAGGGTTGATGTCTTTCCAGGGAATCTGAAAGGCAAGTTTAGAGCTTGACATGCTGTGCTCAAAATAGAACTTACTTAGAGAGAACGGAATCTATTAACACTATGATAGCGTTGTTCATATGTTTCACTCTCATCGTGACTATTTCAATCCTACTGTGTTGTATGGTTCTGGTTATTGCGGCTCACGCCTTATTATCTAAAACACAGTCGTTTTATTAAAAACAATCTATAAAACTTAAACTGCTTTTGTCATTTGTATATGAGATCATACTGTAAATGAGAGAGCTGGTTGGGACCTGAGTGACCACGACTTCCCTGAGAAGTTCTAAAGATGTCATGCGCTCGGCTGCCCAATCATCCCTTCCGCTTGGGAGAGATGAGGCACTGCTAGTTAGCCGGAGCAAAACCGGATTGAAGGTGACAGAGGTCCTTCTAAGTTGGTCAGACTCGGTCCCCCACACCAGGAACGAGCCTGCTACCTAGAAATCCAGTAGTCTCATTTAGGATAATGAGAGCCCATGTGACATGGCGCCGCCAACGTTTGGTCTGGCTCTAATTTTCGGGTCCGGCTGACTCTCTCGGTCTCATATATATATTGACTCCTCGGTTACATTAACGGAGACGTCCGTGGCACTGAGGACTTCCGCCACCGCGATATAGGTAGTTCCTATTTATTGTGGTTGGTTGTTCAAGCTTGAACTCTGAAAGGAAAACCCCGATATTGGTATGCCTTCTCTGAACTAGCGCTGTCTTCAAAATGGCGAATCCCCAAGTAATAAACATAGCAGTTAATATGTGACACCCGCTCACAGTTCATCTGCTAGCACATGGTCTAACAAACCACAGTCACGTTTGTGGTGAACGCCCATGCAGCCTATAGAATAGAACTTTTTTATTTCTGGGTCATATTTTTAGCAGTTGATGGGAATTCAAACACATTTCATGATTACACTCTTGCAAATGTCCCTGGACAATACAGGGCATATGCATATTTAGAAATACCTCTATCTTATCAAGAACATATTAATTGGCTTGATGGCGCCCTACCCCACACCATAGCATCAGTTAGGCTAGGTCCACTAAGTAACGATGGTCCTACCTGGCCTTTATTGGCTACCTATACACCACATCCAGCGGTTGCTCAGTTGGCAGTGGCTGAAGTTTGTCGTTTATATACAGAATTAACGGCTACATATAGACGCTTAGTTCAATTTGTGATGCAGACACTAAACACAAACCCAGCGCGTGCTGCTCCGGCACAACCACATGCAGTAGTTCCGGGTATCAATCCGGCCACTGTGCACTCTGTTATGGGCAAAGTACCGGCTAAACGAGAGGAGACTCCATTTTGGCTGGCGCAAAAAATTAATACGCTGGAAGCAGTATTTCCCCATAAAGGACCTCAGGATAAACATAGAATATTAACGATGTGTTTGCCGTTTGGTATGGTTCCTACTGTGGACCATTGTAATACATTGGGCACGGTATTTGCCGCACTCTACACTACAGCACACAGTACACCGACATTGGCTAATTTACCGGAAGTGCTCAAACAAATTCAAGAAGAATATGGGGCTGCCCCGCCCTTAGATTTAGGGATGCAGCTGATAGGCAATTTTGCCACGGTTTCTTCCATCATATTGAGTAATCTAAAAGGGGAGGCAGTAGCACTAGCGGTGCGTATGCGTCTTCGCGACGTCCCGCAGCTAGATCAAGAGCGGGAACTGCCGAGCATAATAGAGGAAACATATTCTAGTATTGGTCGTGATAGCCTGGGGGCTAGACCACAGAAACCACAGTTTCAGGGTAAGGGTAGTAAGGATGCTACTAAACAACAGCAACCTGAGGGTACTAAAAAGCGCTGGGAGAAAAAACAACAAACAACCGCAACCGGAGACCCCGCAGGCAAGGTATAATCTCAGAAATAGGGATAATTTGAAGACGCCTGATAGATATCAATATAGTGATACACGTCAATCACGTTCCTTTCAGGACTCATCAGAAAAGAGAAATGAGAGGGGTGAGCGGTCAGAGCTGAGAACAGAGTACGTGAAACCGAGACAGGAATCACAACGCTCATCGGAGGTTTCTGTCAAGAAGGAAGAGAAACCGATCCAACAAAAACAGCAGTTTAAAAAGAAAAAAGTGGCAGCGGTCTCAGTTAGACATGCCACGCAGGAAGAGAGTTCTCTAGAAGAACAAGACATGGGCACTAGCACTGTTAGACAGCGCGGCAGAGGTCACAATAGTTCGCTGGAATCTTCTAGAGCATCTGGAGGTGAAAGCAACTGATGATTTCATACAAGTCGAAACAGCAGATATGCGTGTCTCTGATCCCGATAGAGTTTATACAGTAACTTTACAATTAGAAGGGGACATTGAGCGCACTGTAAACGCCATCTTTTGGGATCGTGTAGTCAAAATATATGACATTCTGCTGGCCGAACAGGATTGGCCCCCTGACTTTGTTCGCGACTGTCCAGTTTGGGAGTAGGTTATTACACCTTCGTTCTCACCACTTGATCTGGGAGAACTCGCAGAGTCCTATAGCATTCAATGGGCTCTTGCACAAGTGCCCGCCTTATATAGAAATCATGTGGGGTGGGATAGGGATTCACCTTATCATGTAATTCCGATTAGGGGCGAACCTCAGCCACAACCGCAATATCCTATAAAATTTGTAGCAAGGGCATCGGTAAGGAATATACTTACACAATTGGAGTACCAGGGAGTAATTGAACCCTGTGTCTCGCCGATGAATAATCCCTTGTTCCCTGTAGCTAAACCGGACCATTCTTATAGGATAGTGGTGGACAACAGACATTTAAACGGACATGCACGCACATATGCTATACAAAATTCACATAGCGCAGCACTCATGAATAATATTGTGCGTAAAAAATACAAAACCACTTTAGATATCTCGAATGGTTTCTTCTGCCAGAATATAGCGCCCGAGAGTAGGGATTTTATGAGCTTTAGTGCGTTTGGCTCTCAGAAATTTTGTTGTTGTTTGCCTCAGGGGTAAAGAATAGCCCAGGACTGTTTTCGGCTCGTGTGACTGAAATTTTGCACGAGTTGGACCCTGAAGCTTTGTCATATGTTGATGATATATATCTCACAGATGACGAGTTACTACAACATTTAAGGCGGGTAGACCGCATTGTTGTGGGATTTGCCGAAATTGGCTACAAATTTAACTTCAAAAAGTCGAAAATTGCCTTCCTCAGCGTCATTTTCCTGGGATATGAGCTGTCGAACCAGGGTAAGAGCTTAGCGCCTCACTTTTTAGAAAAATGTGCACAGTTGCAACCTCCTAATACAATTAAGAAACTCCAGTCGTTGTTGGGATTTCTAAATTTTGGCAGAACTTACATTCCTGATTATGCTACACGTATAAAACCATTATACGAGTTGATTCGCCCAGATTTTTCGAGTAGATTTTGGACGATTGAGCATATACATATTCTTTGAGACTTGCAAACTGATCTCTTAGCTGCTAAGCATTTACACACACAGGACAATAAGACACATCTGGTCATCAGGGTTATAGCTGGGGCCGTTGGGTTTACGTATGTCACCTTTAATGAAGGTGACACAGTCCCGATAGGATACAAGTCTCACTTGTATTCTACTGCTGAACAACGTTTTGCACAAACTGAGAAAATTCTCACTGCTGTACAGATGGCTGTGATTAAAGAACGACCTCTTGCCCAGGGCCAACGCATCATTGTCGTTTCCCCGATTCCAGCCTTAGAGGCTGTTACAAAAGCGAGTGTTCCTAATGCGAAAGCACTACACCCGCGATGGATACAATGGGCTATGTCTTTGACAGCCACTGATGTAGATTACATTTTTGACCCAAAACTGCAGACACAGGAATTTCTCCAATAGGAAATGGAATACCCGGTTCCCGCTGGCACGTTGCCTATTGACCAACATCAGTTGGTCATGTACACTGATGGCTCTGCGCAACCTGCGGTGGGAACTAAACAACAGTATTCTGCTGCATGTGCGGTGGTGAGCGGCTATATGGAGGGGGAGAAGTTCTGCCCCCAACATACTTACACACAAATCTTGGGAGACTGTACGGCACAGTTGGCTGAGCTGAAAGCTCTGTTATTAGCCTCGGAACATGCGGATCCGGCACAATTTACACTGCTTGTTTGTGATTCCTATTAGTGTTGAGAGAGCGTAGTTTGAATGTATCAATTATTAAAAATGTAATGCTTATATAAATGCCTAACAAATGCCGCATAGAAAACGACAATGAATAGTAACTTGCTTAATGTGCATTTGAGTTATGTCAATGAAACGTGAAAATACCATTGCGTACACAAACTAATGTTAGTTATAAAAATGATTGCTTGCTTCATAATTAATCAAGCTTATATTGGTGTTTACAATATTGCAATAAAACCCATAGGCCTTAGGTTAGCGTGAGCTGCGGATTTAGCTGCCTAGCTCTCATATTAAAGCTCTGCTACCAGAACTGGTAACGCGTCCCTTTATGACAATTTTATACACATTAGGACTCGTTTTAGGCCAATGAATCTTTTGACCCAGTGGTGAGACACCGTAGGACGAGATTACTGATCAGTATGTCGAGCAATATGTCAATAATGTCACCAATATTTATCACCACAATATACTTTACTTTGGATAAAGACATTGATTAAACTGTCGGCGCAACCATGACCTTTCAGCCATGAATAATCACACCCTTTGATAGAATTTTATGAATTTTATTCCCTATTTATTACAATCTGCTAGTAAAAGTGTCAATCTCAAAACCAAAAAGCATAAGAACATAATCACAACGTGGTAACTATAACAAGATTTCACTAATGCAAGAATCACAATCATAAGAATATAACATAGCGTAAACATAGATTAGAACACAGAGAATATAGTGCAGTCTCAGTTCAGCATAGCGTAACGTCAGTTTGTCTATATGTGTCAGTCAGGGTGGTCACCTAGCCTAACCACTAATTAGCATCAGTATGTTGGACTTCATGCAAAATAATTTAGAACACCAATTTAGAAAACATCTAGCTATGGCCTCTATTAAAAAATACAGCAGTTGGTACCTAGAAAGAAAAAGCAAACAGACAAATTGTAATTTACATTGTCATAATTACCCTCCAGTAATAGGTCAGCACACATGATCAGTGAGGAGCGGACGAGCCGCAAGACTTTGTCAGCTGCAGTGTGTGTGAGTGTGACGTCAGTGGTGCCGCACTGAGATAGGTTAGTTGTCGAGAGGGGTCGCGCACGGATTGGCTGCCGTCCATGAGAGGCAATAAGTTGAGAAGGCGGGTGAAGAGTGTCCTGGGAACTAAGTCATTCCTGATTAAAGTACAAAACAAAAGAAAACCGCAAAAATGAATTTTGTTAAAGCATTCAAGAGCGCTTTGAAGGGAGATACACATATCATAGCGACTGATGGGGAGCCTACACCACCCGAAGGTACCCCAGCTTATATAGTTATGGAAGAAAAGGGTGTCGCTCCTTGTTTATGGATGAAACAGTGGCGCAAACTAACAGAGAAAGAGGGATGTTTAGCGTTTCCATAATATGGAATATTCAATACGAGGATCCTTACACGATTGAGGTGGATGTTAAGTGAACAGAAACCACCTCCGAGGCCAGCACAATATGAGGCGTTAGCGGTTTGGGATCTGATGGCTCTTAAACAAAAGCAAGAGAAATTTCAGAAAAGATTGCGAAAGGCAGAAAAATCTTATGCGGAAGCCAGGTGGGATGATGAGAGTAAAATGTGGAGAAGGGGAATAGTTGATGGGATAAAACTGTTTCCAGCAATAGCACAAGGGGAAGAAACACAGGGAAAGAGAGACTCATGTAAAACAGATAAAGACTTAGACAAATCTAAGGAAAATAAAAGATCTTGGGAAGAGGAAGATGATTCAGATGATGAGGAATTTATGGATAGACTGTTACATGATCGCACACCACCTTATGCGGTAAGCGATAGTGCTCCAAGCACTAGTATGGATCCTGGGAACCATATGCAGGAAAAGGGAGTTGCTGTCGCGCCGCGCGGTGCGGCGCGAGCCGAGAGCTCGACTTCGGCCGGGCGTTCGGCTCGGGCCGCGCACCGCGTTATTAAGACGCGGCGCGCCCCCAGCCTCTCCTGCGCGTTTCGAGGCCCCAGATTTGATTGGGGCCTCGTTCTTCCTTCTGCCTTTCACTGTCCCAGGGGTCTCTGAACCCTCTTACCTGTTTTTCTTCGTTTCCTTGTCCTTTCTTCTGTTTGCAGTCTGTTGTGTGCCTTTCTTTATGTCTTTTCCTCCTTCCCAGATTCCTGTGCTTTCCCAGCATTCCTTGTTCCCTATTCTCTATGGTTCCTCTACTATTCTGTTCTATATATTGTTTCCCTATCTAAGATGGTGTCCTTTTACTTCCTGTGGGTCACTTCCTGTTTGTTGGTATATAAGGGCTGTGTTTTTCCTCTTTCCTTGCGCTGCAACACTTTCTGCTCAGTTGGTGTCTTCGCTCCTGATTTCCTTGCCTTTTGGTTTTGGACTCAGCATTCTGTGTTTTCTGAATTTTGCTCCTTTTGGATTCCTGTTTGTTTGTTCTTGTTTTTCTCCAGGACTTTTCCTGTTTGGAGGTTTTTCCCCTTTGGAAGGGGTTTTTCCCTCTGGCGCTACTTTCTGAAGGGCACGGTCTGTTCTTGGTGTCTCCATTGCCTACAGCACCGTGGCTACCAGAAAGAGTCGCCCCTTTTTGGGCCAAAGCCGAACATTGAAGATTCACGCCACCAGATCTGCAAATTCCAGGCGCAAGCAGCACGTGAGTCGTGACAGATTGCAGCGCCTAACCATTCCGACGTCCTCAAACACCATGGATAATACAGTGGCGGCTGCTGCAGATCCGGAGCAATCTCTGTTAACCACGATTCAGCAACAAGCCCAGGAGTTGCAACAACTACGTAATGAAAATGCTGCGTTACGACAGGCTTTGGCCCTCCGCACCAGTGATGTTCCGACAATCTCCGCTTCTACCCCTTGTTTCTCTGGTGAACCAACCAAGCTTCGCGAGTTCTTGGATGCTTTAACGGTGTATTTCGCCTTCCGACCTACTCAATTCTCCCACGACAGGACCAAGGTGGGTTACCTTATCAGTGCCTTATCCGGCCCAGCCTTGGCCTGGGCAACCCCGATGGTGTCCTCCGACGACCCTGTATTGTCAGACTATTCCGCCTTTGTGAGTCGCTTCAAACAAATGTTTAGCCGTCCTGGATTGGAAGCCTCCGCTGAAGAAGCCTTGTGCGACATCCAACAAGGCTCCCAAGACGTCCTGCAATATATAACCCGTTTTCGTCAGCTGGCGGCAGAGACCACTTGGGTGGAACGTACTCTGGTAACATTATTTCGTAGAGGACTCAAAGAAGAAATAAAGGATGAACTAGTGCATTCTACCAGAGCGGAAGATCTTCGTGGCCTGATGGATCAAGCACTGTCCATCGAATATCGTCTTCAGGAACGGAGATCGGAAAAAAAAAGGAGTAGAGGGTTTACCCAGCCAAGTAGCTCACGTGCATACCTGCAGCGTTCCGAGGAACCTCGCACTCCTGCTAGAGACATCGAAGGGGAACCCATGCAGGTGGATACTACCCGAGGTCCGCTCTCTGCTAGTGAACGAGAAGACAGACGCAAGAGAGGGTTGTGCCTGTATTGTGGTTCTGCTGGTCACATACTCCGTACCTGTCCAGTACGTCCGTCCAGACCTTCGGGAAACGCCACCTCCCGTCCTCTGTAAGAAGGGAGGGGACGGGATCTACAGCTATACCTTCCATCAGCTCCTTTAATGACAATACAACTGCCTTGTTCATCTTTCCTGTCCTGTTACAACTTCCTGACGGTCGTCAAGAAAAGACTATGGCATTACTAGACTGTGGTGCTAGTGGTATATACATGGACAAGACATGGGCTGCTGCTAACCTAGTTCCTACTCAAGCAAAAGAAGTACCCGAACAGGTACACACTGTGGATGGATCTTTGATATCCTCTGGTCCTGTAGACACCACTACCCTGATGTTAAGTCTACAGGTGGGAAACCATCAAGAACACATCTCCTTCGATCTTATTACGTCCCCTAACCATACCATCATTCTTGGAATTCCGTGGCTCATTAGACATAACCCATATATAAATTGGGTTACCCGGACAGTCTCTTTGTCTTCGCAATTTTGTCACGAGAACTGTTTTACTTCCGACAAGTATTGGTCTCCGAAAAGATCCTTAGCTACTGAAGGTGCCACTGGTATGTCCATTAATACGGTCCAAGGGGTCCCAGACCACTATTTGGAGTTTCAGGATATTTTCCAAAAACCGTCAAAACCTGTGCTACCTCCACATCGAGAATATGATTGTGCAATTCCATTAGAACCCGGCACAATTGTTCCTTTTGGGAGGATGTACTCCCTCACGG
Organism: Pleurodeles waltl; assembly: GCF_031143425.1. Taxonomy (NCBI): domain Eukaryota; kingdom Metazoa; phylum Chordata; class Amphibia; order Caudata; family Salamandridae; genus Pleurodeles; species Pleurodeles waltl. The sequence continues at coordinate 976,054,688 of NC_090443.1, forward strand.
AACCCGAAAGGGAAGTTCTAAAGGAGTATCTGGACGAAAATATACAGAGTGGTCTTATTGTTCCATCGTCGTCTCCGGCTGGGGCCCCTCTCTTTTTTGTGCCCAAGAAGACTAAGGATCTTCGTCCGTGCCTGGATTTTCGAGGTCTGAATAAAATCACCATTAAGGATCGTTATCCTTTGCCTCTCATCAGGGACATACTGGAAGCAATCAGAGGGGCCCAACGTTTTACTAAATTGGATTTACGAGGAGCCTACCACCTTTTACGCATAAGAGAAGGCGACGAATGGAAGACAGCATTCAGGACCCCATTTGGCCATTTTGAATATAGGGTTATGCCGTTTGGTCTTACTAACGCCCCGGCAATCTTCCAGAGATTTATGGACTCAGTGTTTTCAGACCTACTTAATCAGACAGTCGTGATCTACCTAGATGACATTCTTATTTATTCTAGAAATCCTGAACTCCATACTTCCCATGTGAAACAAGTTCTTCAAAGACTTCGTGATCATCAACTATTTTGCAAACCAGAGAAATGTGAGTTCGACATAACGGAAGTCAAATATCTGGGCTATCATTTAAGTCCCACCGGCATAGCTATGGATCAAGAAAAGGTACAAGCTATCCTAGAGTGGCCTTCTCCTTCTACCATAAAAGAAACACAATGTTTCCTAGGTTTAGCAAACTTCTATCGACAATTCATTCTAGACTTTGCCAGTCAGACTAGCCACATAACTCACACCTTAAAGAAGGACAATTTAAAGAAGGGGTTTGTCTGGACTGAGGCTGCTGAAGCAGCCTTTCAAAGCTTAAAGAGAGCCTTCACCCAAGCCCCCATCTTAAGACATCCAGATACCACCAAGCAATTTATAGTAGTAACTGATGCTTCTGAGAGAGCCATCGGAGCTGTCTTACTCCAACGACAAGAGGATGATGGCCTTGAACATCCTGTTTTCTATTTGTCTCATATCCTTTCCACAGCTGAACAACATTATTCCGTACTTGAAAGGGAATTATTGGCTCTGAAAACAGCCTGCCTTGAGTGGAGGCAGTTTCTGATGGGTTCCAAGGAACCATTTGAGGTGAGGACAGACCACCGTAATTTACAATGTTTAAGAAATTTTGTATGCCAGAATAGTCGTCAGGCCCGCTGGGCCTTTTTCTTCAGTCAGTACGATTTTTATATTACATATATTCCAGGATCTCAAAACATTCTGGCTGATGCTCTGTCTCGCCGATATCCAGAGTGTTCTCCTTCCTCATCCCAGTATCTTCTAGAACCCAGTAAGATCATTGGAGTGGCTCAGTCTTTCCTGGAAGAAGTACAACAAGAATACGCCAACCTATCGGACCATGACATAGAAGAACTAAGACCATTATTGTACAAAAGACAAGGATATTTTTATTACCAAGACCTGATATTCCTCCCTACAAACAAGGTGCAAAAGAAAGCATTACAAATGTGCCATGATTCCCCTGTAGCTGGTCACAGAGGCATCAAGGCCACACAAGAATTACTTTCACGATTTTTTTGGTGGCCTACCTGGAAACTGGATGTGGAAAGATACGTTCAGGCCTGTCCCATATGTGCCCAAGTCAAAATACCTCACACCAGACCGGCAGGATTACTACAACCTTTGCCTGTTCCATCGGCCCCATGGCATACTATCTCTACTGATTTTATGTGTTCGCTCCCACCATCAGCAGGAAACCGGGTTATCATGGTCACAGTGGATTCTTTCACAAAGATGGCTCATTTCACTGGCCTAAAAAAGCTGCCTACTTCCCAAGAACTAGGTCAAATATTCATAGATCATGTCTTCCGTCTCCATGGACTTCCACATACCATAATCTCTGATAGAGGACCTCAGTACATCTCCCGATTTTGGAAGCATTTTTGTAAAACACTGAATATGAATAGAGCCCTGTCTTCAGGGTTCCATCCTCAGACCAACGGACAGACTGAGCGTCTGAACCAAGGACTAGAGCAATATCTTCGATGCTTTTGCAATTCTACCCAAAGTAACTGGAGCACTTACCTCTCTTTAGCTGAATTTTCCTACAATAACTCAGTCCATAGTGCCTCCAAGGTCACTCCCTTTTTCTGTTCCTATGGTTTTCATCCTACCTCTTTCCCTACTTCTCCACAATCCAACTCTCCTCTACCTGCTATTAACTATTTCTCCAAACGCCTTCTCCAACTCCATAAACTAATTCGATCTAATTTGTTACATACCAAGAGGTATATGAAGAAGGCTGCAGACAAGAGACGTACAACCAATCCAAATTATCATCTGCAAGATAAAGTCTGGCTCTCCTCCAAATTCTTGCCCTCACGTCTCTCTCAAAACAAGTTCACACCTCGTTACTATGGGCCTTTCCGTATTCTCCAGTTGGTCAATCCTGTCACTGTCCGTCTTCACTTACCCCATACATGGAAGATCCATCCGGTTTTTCATGTTTCTCAGCTTAAACCTTATGTGCCTGATCCTTACTCACGTCAGTTTCCTTGTCCACCTCCTGTCCTTGTGAATGATGCTCCTGAATATGAAGTGCAGGAAATCTGTGACTCTCGTCTTTTTCATAAACGACTTCAGTATCTGATTCATTGGAAGGGTTATCCTCTCAGTGAATGTTCATGGGAAGATGCCTCTTCCGTTCACGCTCCTCTCCTGACTCAACGCTTTCACTGTTTATTCCCTCTTAAACCTGGGCCTTCGGGAGGGGGACCTACTGTCGCGCCGCGCGGTGCGGCGCGAGCCGAGAGCTCGACTTCGGCCGGGCGTTCGGCTCGGGCCGCGCACCGCGTTATTAAGACGCGGCGCGCCCCCAGCCTCTCCTGCGCGTTTCGAGGCCCCAGATTTGCTTGGGGCCTCGTTCTTCCTTCTGCCTTTCACTGTCCCAGGGGTCTCTGAACCCTCTTACCTGTTTTTCTTCGTTTCCTTGTCCTTTCTTCTGTTTGCAGTCTGTTGTGTGCCTTTCTTTATGTCTTTTCCTCCTTCCCAGATTCCTGTGCTTTCCCAGCATTCCTTGTTCCCTATTCTCTATGGTTCCTCTACTATTCTGTTCTATATATTGTTTCCCTATCTAAGATGGTGTCCTTTTACTTCCTGTGGGTCACTTCCTGTTTGTTGGTATATAAGGGCTGTGTTTTTCCTCTTTCCTTGCGCTGCAACACTTTCTGCTCAGTTGGTGTCTTCGCTCCTGATTTCCTTGCCTTTTGGTTTTGGACTCAGCATTCTGTGTTTTCTGAATTTTGCTCCTTTTGGATTCCTGTTTGTTTGTTCTTGTTTTTCTCCAGGACTTTTCCTGTTTGGAGGTTTTTCCCCTTTGGAAGGGGTTTTTCCCTCTGGCGCTACTTTCTGAAGGGCACGGTCTGTTCTTGGTGTCTCCATTGCCTACAGCACCGTGGCTACCAGAAAGAGTCGCCCCTTTTTGGGCCAAAGCCGAACATTGAAGATTCACGCCACCAGATCTGCAAATTCCAGGCGCAAGCAGCACGTGAGTCGTGACAGTTGCTGATATGGTACAGACTAGTGATACGGTTTCGATACAGAATGGTGTCAGTGTACCCACTGCACCAGACATACCAAATACAGTTGCAGCCTCCACCGCAGATACAGAGAATCTACCCAGAGGTCCCAGTGCTTGAGACTACTACAAATCTGATAGTACCACCAGACCCGATATACACAAAGCCAAAGTTAGTACAGATTGAATCAACTCCGAAATTAGTGTCTCAGCCACAACCACAACTAATGCCAGGGTACAACCCAGTAACTGGTCCACCATTAGTACCTGTCCTAGGTACACTAGAGCAGACTTATGGAGTCGCTGCTTCACCCAGTTTAGGTACGGGTCAGACACCTGCTGCCATATCATTACCAATTACTGTCGGTCCACCAGTGCCATTGTATGCACAGGGTAAACCTGGCGTGTGTGATCAGAGAGTGATGACTCGAGATAAGAGGAGGGTCTATGGGAACCCTCCAGATTATGGCCCCTGGAAAACAAGCAGTTGAACAACCAAGGTCTTTAATGGACCTTAGTCCAGTGGGACCACCCATCGAAGCAATGCGTCAAGCAGGGTTAGGAGTTTTAACTCCACAGACAATGAGTATAAACACCTCGCATTCACCAATGATGCATGCAGGGAATATCTCATTGCAGGGTTTCACAGTCCAACAGTTAAAGGAATGGTTGGAAAAGACTTATACTTCACAAAAGACTGCAGTGGTTACAGCTGAACCAGAAAAGGAAAAACAGGACGAATTCCTGAACTTTGTAAGACTAGTGGCAGAAGCTGCTGAGTTAGTGGAAGGTACAATGGGAGTAAACAGATTGGAGTCATACACAGAGGCAGAATTGAGATACCTATGCTCTAAAATTACTAAAGAAGTAGGCAAGGTGCATCAGAGAACCTGGCAGATAAATACAACATTGATATCGGAAACACTAAACATTTGAAAAGGAGTTATAGATTAGACTTTGACGCAAAAGATTTTGAACACATGAGATCTGCAGGAATGAAAGCACATTTGAGAGAACTGTTGCAAAGCGCGCAAATTTCGGGTGCATTGGAGAAATGGGAAGGCAGATGGGCAAAGAAAAGAGATAAGGGAAAGAGTGACAGTTCAGGAACTGATCAGACTAAGGCTTCACCCGATTTGGAATCAGTAAAAATATTACCTATGAGAGAGACGGCTGGTGGTGTCCTAGTTCATGTGCCATGGACCAGAGGAGACATTCTATCTTTTACTAACGATTACCCCAGATTAAGAGAGAAACCGATCGAGTGGTATCAGCAAACAGACAGGTTTGTGAAACTTGCGAAATGTCTTTGGGAAGACCTGAATACCTTGTTTGAGATCATTGTTCCGCCCGATTTGTGGCTTGAGAGGAGTTGATTGGCCGACAAAGGAACCAGCAAGAGATAAGGTGACCGGGGCACCTTCTGAAGAGGTGATGAAGTATTATCATAAGGTGATTGAGTTTTTTAAACAAAAGGTGTTGCCGAAAGTGACTGATTGGCAGAAAATCGACCGGACCTCTCAAGAGGGTAAGGAATCAATACATGCCTATATGAAAGATTATTAAAGGCATTCAAACATTATAGTGGTACTGAAACTATTGAACCCAAGGATATGAACCATCTCGTGTTTAGATTTGTTGAAGGGTTGCGACCAGAGGTTAGCCAGATGATTAAGAATCATTTGATTTGTTGGCAAGCAAAACCGATTGATGAGGTGTTACAGTATGCGAAATACTGTAGTGATGAGATTGAACTGAAGCAAAAGAAGTTGAAATAGAAGGTGATTGTGATGCAGATAAGGGCTGCACAGGCAGGAATACAGGGAAATGGAGTTCAACAAATGATACAGCAGCAACCGCAAATGAATGGAGTGTTTCAGACCCAAACAAGGGGTCGAGGTCGAGGGTTTGTGAACCGTGGTTCAGACATGAATACTGTTGTAATTCAAAATGACACACAAGGGGTAAAGAAGATGTCACCATGTCACGCGTGCGGGGGCGTGGGGCATTAGAAACGGGAGGGCCCGAATATGGTGCAGATGGTGCTGTTCAGCAAGGTGCTAACGTTGGTGCATTACAAAATTCACGAGGTCCGAAAATGAGACATCAAAACCCAAATTTTCAGGGCAATCCAGTACAAATGCAAGGGGCACAGCCCATGCAGCAAATGCAAATGCCACGTTTTCAGTCAGTGCAACTGCAACTGCAACCAGTACAACAGCAGATTCCTATGGTGCCTAGACAGCAAATGTAATTACCAATGGCTCCGATGGGACAGCAACAGGTGATGGTTCCTCAGCAGGTCACAGGTCAAGTAATGAGTCAAAATAATACAGTACAACAGTTCCCATTACGAGGTGACAACAGCATGAATGGGGAATGGTCAGATGATAGCTCAGACAGTGAAGAGTGCAGGCTTGCAGCGTCCTTAGAGGTGGATTAGAGGGGTCCATATGTAGAAGGGAAAGTGATGGGTTACAAGGTTTTATTCCTGGTGGATACAGGAGCTACACGCTCTACAGTCAGAAGTGTTGAGGTCCCAAAGTTGCCACTTTCAGGACATACTATAAGAGTGGTCGGAGTGGCAAACCAGTATTTGACAAATCCGGTTACAGATCCAGTGCAGGTTGAGATTGGTAATTTTCAGGGACTGCATAGGTTTGTAGTCTGTGATTCAAGTCCGGTATCCCTACTGGGGAGAGACTTACTGTGCAAGACAAAATGTTCAATTACCTGTTCCAATGACGGAATTGAAGTACAAACAAATAGTGACGATGAGGGAGACAAAGGGCAATTCTCAGAAGATGACACAGGAACAGCTAATGAAGATTACCCTTTAATTACCCTGTTCCCAATGCTTACCTTGATTGACCTGCCTGTTGAACTACAGGGGACAGTGACAGAGAAGGTGTGGGATCTGACTGGAAAAGAAGAAGGATTAATAAAAGGAGTAGAACCAGTCAAAGTCCAAATAAAGCCCGATGCAGTATTCCCTCAAGTGCCACAGTACCACATGACACAGGACGTTCTCATCGAAGTGTCACAAATAATTGCAGATTTTCTCAGGCAAGGGGTTTTGAAGGAAGTTTTGAGCAGTCCATGTAACTCTCCAATAATGGGTTTGAAGAAGCCCTGTGGAAAGGTCCGAATTGTGCAGGATTTGAGAAAAATAAACAAAATTTTGATAAAATGTTGTCCTGTGGTGCCCAATCCAGCAGTAATACAGGGAGTGCAGAATTATTAGGCAAGTTGTATTTTTGAGGATTAATTTTATTATTGAACAACAACCATGTTCTCAATGAACCCAAAAAACTCATTAATATCAAAGCTGAATATTTTTGGAAGTAGTTTTTAGTTTGTTTTTAGTTTTAGCTATGTTAGGGGGATATCTGTGTGTGCAGGTGACTATTACTGTGCATAATTATTAGGCAACTTAACAAAAAAAAATATATACCCATTTCAATTATTTATTATTACCAGTGAAACCAATATAACATCTCAACATTCACAAATATACATTTCTGACATTCAAAAACAAAACAAAAACAAATCAGTGACCAATATAGCCACCTTTCTTTGCAAGGACACTCAAAAGCCTGCCATCCATGGATTCTGTCAGTGTTTTGATCTGTTCACCATCAACATTGCGTGCAGCAGCAACCACAGCCTCCCAGACACTGTTCAGAGAGGTGTACTGTTTTCCCTCCTTGTAAATCTCACATTTGATGATGGACCACAGGTTCTCAATGGGGTTCAGATCAGGTGAACAAGGAGGCCATGTCATTAGATTTCCTTCTTTTATACCCTTTCTTGCCAGCCACGCTGTGGAGTACTTGGACGCGTGTGATGGAGCATTGTCCTGCATGAAAATCATGTTTTTCTTGAAGGATGCAGACTTCTTCCTGTACCACTGCTTGAAGAAGGTGTCTTCCAGGAACTGGCAGTAGGACTGGGAGTTGAGCTTGACTCCATCCTCAACCCGAAAAGGCCCCACAAGCTCATCTTTGATGATACCAGCCCAAACCAGTACTCCACCTCCACCTTGCTGGCGTCTGAGTCGGACTGGAGCTCTCTGCCCTTTACCAATCCAGCCACGGGCCCATCCATCTGGCCCATCAAGACTCACTCTCATTTCATCAGTCCATAAAACCTTAGAAAAATCAGTCTTGAGATATTTCTTGGCCCAGTCTTGACGTTTCAGCTTGTGTGTCTTGTTCAGTGGTGGTCGTCTTTCAGCCTTTCTTACCTTGGCCATGTCTCTGAGTATTGCACACCTTGTGCTTTTGGGCACTCCAGTGATGTTGCAGCTCTGAAATATGGCCAAACTGGTGGCAAGTGGCATCGTGGCAGCTGCACGCTTGACTTTTCTCAGTTCATGGGCAGTTATTTTGCGCCTTGGTTTTTCCACACGCTTCTTGCGACCCTGTTGACTATTTTGAATGAAACGCTTGATTGTTCGATGATCACGCTTCAGAAGCTTTGCAATTTTAAGAGTGCTGCATCCCTCTGCAAGATATCTCACTATTTTTGACTTTTCTGAGCCTGTCAAGTCCTTCTTTTGACCCATTTTGCCAAAGGAAAGGAAGTTGCCTAATAATTATGCACACCTGATATAGGGTGTTGATGTCATTAGACCACACCCCTTCTCATTACAGAGATGCACATCACCTAATATGCTTAATTGGTAGTAGGCTTTCGAGCCTATACAGCTTGGAGTAAGACAACATGCATAAAGAGGATGATGTGGTCAAAATACTCATTTGCCTAATAATTCTGCACTCCCTGTAATGTTTCAGGTCCCTTGTGATGCTGAATGGTTTACCATGGTAGACCTATCACAAGCCTTCTTTTCAATACCTCTTCATGAGGACAGCCAATTTTTGTTCAGTTTCAAATTTCTGGATAAGGTGTACAGTTGGTGCAGAATTCCTCAGGGATTTTCTGAATCACCGTCCATCTTTAATCAGATATTAAAAAAGGATTTGGAACCTTTGGTACTGCCTTTTAATTCGACTCTGGTGCAGTACATTGATGATTTGCTGATTGCTTCTAAAACAAGGGACAGTTGTAAATATGATACCATTGCCTTACCAAATCATCTGGGGAAAAATGTACACAAAGTATCACCTAAGAAATTACAATACTGTCAGAAAGAGGTGAAATACTTAGGGCACCTGATTTAAAAAGGTTCCAGGAGAATATCAAAGGAAAGAATAACAGCCATTTTACAAATGAACCCTCCAACGACAAAAAGAGATGTCAGGATGTTTTTGGGAATGGTGGGCTACTTTCGTCACTGCATTCCTCAACTTTTCGATCATTTCAAAGCCATTAATAAAACTGGCAGGCAAGGAGATCAAAGATGAGCCATATACCATAGTGTTGTATAAAGAAGAGCTCGAATCATTCTTGGAGTTGAGAGAATGCATGTGCAGGGCACCAGCATTAGGAATGCCAGATTATGAGAAACCTTTTCTGCTGTTCTGTCATGAACGTGATGCTTGTTCTTTGTCTGTTTTAACACAGGTCCATGGAGATGCAAATCGCCCTGTAGCATATTTTTCAGCTACTTTGGACCCTGTCGCAGCAGCCGTACCGGGTTGTTTGTGCGCAGTTGCAGCAGTTGGTCAGAGCCTCACACAGTGTGAAGGCATTGTCATGGGATATCCTCTAACAGTAATGGTTCCACGTTCAGTTGAAATACTGTTGACTCGAACTAAAACTCAGCACATGACTAATGCACGTCTCACTAGGTACGAGACGATCATATTGGGGTCACCCAACGTTTCTTTGAAGCGGTGCAGTGTATTGAACCCGGCAACTTTACTTCCTGTTGAAAACACTGAGATTAAAAATGAGGAAGAATTTGAACATGATTGTCTGGAGGTAACCGAACTATGGGCCTGATTCTAACTTTGGAGGACGGTGTTAAACCGTCCCAAAAGTGGCGGATATACCACCTACCGTATTACGAGTTCCATAGGTTATAATGGACTCGTAATACGGTAGGTGGTATATCCGCCACTTTTGGGACGGTTTAACACCGTCCTCCAAAGTTAGAATCAGGCCCTATGTACCAAACCTCGTCCAGATATTCAGGACACCCAATTGAAAGAAAATGACTGCATCATGTTTGTTGATGGGTCCTGTCTAAGAGATTCTGCGGGAACGCTGAGAGCTGGTTATGCGGTATGTACTTTAACCGGCATTGTTGAAGCTTCCTGGCTCGAAAGAGTGTTTTCCGCACAAGTGGCAGAACTAATTGTCCTTACTAAGGCATGCCATGCAGCTGTAAATTTGAAAGTCACTATCTATACCGACAGCAGATATGGATTTGGAATAGTGCATGATTTTGGCCAACTTTGGTCCCAGAGAGGTTTCATGACCTCATCTGGTTCACCTGTGAAAAATGGTGAACACATAAAAGATTTGTTACATGCAATTCAGTTACCTCTTGAAATTGCTGTGGTGAAATGCAGTGCTCATAGTAGATCACAAGATTTTGTGTCCATGGGAAACAGTTATGCAGATCAAGTCGCAAGGTTTTGTGCATTGAACTGTATATCGTTCAAAGAGCAATGGGAACTATTACCACAGACTGAAAATGACACATGTTTGAATCTTGCATTACGAGTAGTCGATACCTTAGATGAGTTAAAGACATTACAGAGTAATGCAAGTAAGGAAGAAAAACGCTCTTGGCAAAGAATGCAATGTACCCAGAGAGCTGATGATATATGGGTTTCAGAGGAAGGAAAACTAGTTCTACCAAATGGCCTTTTATCACAATTTGCCCGATTGTACCATGGACAGGCTCACCTTGGGAGAGACGCAATGATCAGGTCATTTAAAATTGATTGGTTCAATCCAAAATTCAAACATGCTGCCGAAGTCATTTGTCACAGGTGCATCATCTGTCAACAGATAAATGCGGGAAAAGGGACAGTGGTAACTTTGAGCCACATTGGGAGAGCTGGAGGTCCATTTAGCAAGATGCAAATGGATTTCATTGAGATGCCTGTTTGCGGAGGATTGAAATATGTGTTGGTGATTGTGTGTGTTTTCAGTCACTGGATTGAGGCATACCCTACACGAAGAAATGACAGTCTCACAGTTGCAAAATTACTACTCAGGGAACTAATACCAAGATTCGGGTTTCCGGTCTCTATAGAATCAGATAGGGGCAGACATTTCGACAATGAGTTGATCAAACTTCTGTGTGCTGCACTTAACATCGAACAGAAGCTGCATTGTAGCTATCGCCCTGAAGCATCAGGACTAGTAGAACAGATGAACGGTACCCTGAAATCGAGAATGGCAAAAATGTGCGCAGCTACCAATATGAAGTGGCCAGATGCATTACCTCTAGTGCTGATGTCAATGAGAAACACCCCAGATAAGAAAACGGGATTGTCCCCCCATAAAATCCTCATAGGTAGAGCTATGAGGTTACCAGCAGTACCTGCCAATGCTCTAGTGAATATTACAGATGATATGGTGTTGGATTACTGCAAAGGTTTGGCTGATGTGATTCGCTCTTTCTCTCACCAGGTGGAAGCTAACACTTTGCCACCGATTGGGGATCCAGGCCACTCTCTGCAAGCTGGTGACTGGGTGGTTGTCAAAAAGCATGTGAGAAAGTTGTGTCTGGAGCCACGCTGGAAAGGGCCCTATCAAGTGATCTTGACAACTACCACTGCTGTAAAGTGTGCCGGAATTCCAAACTGGATACATGCCAGCCACACCAAAAAGGTAACGTGTCCAGAAGAAGAAGAGTTCGGAGTTACCAGCACGCCTGTTTCAGAAGGAGAAGTCTCAGGTCTAGAAATCAGTCAAGGAAGAACTGAGACTGCTGGAGAACTCACTGAGAATAGCCTCGTCCCTCAAACAGTCAATGAGTACGAGAGAGGTGACAGAGAGCCTATCTCAGTAGAAACGACAAGAGAACAAAGGGCCAGATGTAGCAACACGGCAATTTGCGACTTGCAAATTGCGAGTCCCTGCGACTCGCAATTTGCAAGTCGCAAATTGCTATGCAGTACGGTGTCTCAGACACCGACTGCAACTCGCAATGGGGTCGCAATGGCCCACCTCTTGAATATTCATGAGGTGGGTCGCAAATTGCGGCCCCATTGTGAGTATAGGCACTCGCTAACATGGAGGCCTGCTGACGTCAGCAGACCTCCATGTTCGCGACCTGCTTTTAAATAAAGCAGTTTTTTTTTTTTTAAGTGTAGCCCGTTTTCCTTACAGGAAAACGAGCTGCACTTAAAAAAAACCGAAACCTTTAGTTTCGTTTTTTTTTCAGGGCAGGGAGTGGTTCCTTGGACCACTCCCTGCCCTGAAAAAATATTTTGGGGTCCAGTCACAAACTGGAAGGGGTCCCATGGGGACCCCTTCCAATTTGCGATTGGGTTACCATCCACTTGAAGTGGATGGTAACTGCGATGCCATTTGCGACCGCATATGCGGTCGCAAATGGTATTGCATCCCAATGCGACTCGCAAATAGGAAGGGAACACCCCTTCCTATTTGCGAGTCTGAAATGCATTTTGTGAGTCGGTAACGACTCGCAAAATGCATTTCTGCATTGGGATACGCGTTTAGCGAGTCGCAAACGGCAAATTTTGCCGTTTGCGACTCGCTAAACGTTTGCTACATCTGGCCCAAAATCAAGAAGAAGTTCTCCCAGAAATAAACGGATACGGGCTAGAACTCGAACCTGGTACAGACCCAGAAGTAGAAGAAGAAGAGGAAAGAGAAATAGTAGAGAGAAGTCAGAGTGAGCCGAAATCTCCTGAGCCAATTGCAGGTCCATCAAGCGAAAACACCATAGTACAAGAGGAGGGTGCTGTCCAAAGTCCTGAAAAGACACATCAGACGCATAAAGGTGATGACAGACCAGACAAACCGCTTTCTAAAGTAAGAGGTGTGCCAAGAGACTCCGTAATAGAGGAAAGTGATACATCTCGAGTGGAAGACTTAAGCGAAGGAGAACAACAAGGCGAACGAAAATTGAAAAGAAAAAGAATTGCAAACAGGAGATATACAGGTCCTGAATGGGCATATGCTACAACATCTGAATGGCAACAAGAATTCCTGGCATTTTGTTTTGATCGAGAAGTACCAGGCGAATACTACGGTACCTGAACGAATCTGAGGAAATCTTGGTTAGAATTTGAAATTTTAAAATTGAAAGAAAAGAGAGACTTTATAAATTACCAAAAGTGACACTAGAACCAGATTTGACTTTGAGAAACATGAGTATGACAAGCTGCTAACCTGATTTGACAAAAAGGGATCCTGCTGCGAGTGAAAACGCTGTAAAAAAAAGAAAAAAAAGAAGAAAAAAAAAGGAGTTTTAAATCATCCTCTAGTTGATTGTTATTCTGCTATCTGATTGTATACAGACATGGCTAATAATAGAAGTAGTAGCAAGAAAAGTAAAGTGTGTGGATGGTTGAGCCTTATAGTAGGTATTGTGTGTGCAATAATGATAGTGGGTGTGATTGTAGGAATGCCGTGGTTGGAGACTATTAATGCTACCTCAAAACCTGTAACTACAACACTAACACCGTGGGAAAGATTCGAGCAAAATGCACGACACATGCATGAGGGAACTAATTCAAAGGGGGAACTTTCTACTAATGTCTTCTATCGCTTGCTAAATGAATATGTGGAGACTATGGATGCGAAAGACTTTTATGTGTGCACTAAGATTCCTTCATCTGTGCAGGAGGGAGTTACTTACCATAGCCTCCCTTTAATTTATGGAATTAGCTGTAGCTTGCTATTAACAAGATTCTATAATCAAGAGCATGTGCAATACTTCTATTCAAACCTGGATGTTGTGTTTTCCTTTGTGCCTGTGATTGAGTTTTTGAATAGATTAGCTAAAGAACATGATATAAAATTAGTTAGCGGTTTCTTTGAGCCACCACTTACCTTCGGAACTGCTTATGCACATCGCAATAATTTGCCCTGCTTATTATCGCCTGTAGAAAAGAGCTTTTTAGACCACACTGATGATAGACGCAAAGCATTAAAAGAAAGATTAGAGAAAGGATTAGAAAAGCGCACATATGCAAATGATTATGCTTACACTGCAGTCAAAACACAAGGAAAATTAGCTATAGATGCATTACATGTAGGTAGGCTTTGTATATATAGACCAAAATATGAGCAAGACAATTTGTTTATGGGAACGAGTAAATGCAGGCATGTGTTTCTATTTCAGAGTAAATGGACATTTATGTTGAATGGACAGGATCCAGCGATCCCTGGGATCTATTACATCTGTAGGCTTAATGCTTATTACCGTCTTCCTAAGGGATGGTATGGGACATGTTATTTGGGAATAGTTTTCCCAAAGATCTACCAGATTGATGACCTAAAACAAATTCCTAAAATGTCTGAAATACAACATACTAGACAAAAACGAGAATCAGTGGCGGCTGTCATTGGTGATATATTTGGAGCCATAATCCCTTCAGTAGGGGTTATCTTAAATTCTATGAAGATACAGAAGTTGTCTGCTATTGTGGATAACATGCTGACAAATTTTACAGGGGCTATACTCCTGATGGATACTGAACTTGCTGCAGAAAGAGCTATGACTCTTCAAAATCGTCTTGCTTTAGACATTCTTTTAGCAAAGAGTGGGGGGGTCTGCAAGATGCTCAATGAGCGTCATTGTTGCTCGTTCATTACGGATAATAGTAAGAAGATTAGAGGTATGCTTACTAACCTTACTAGAGATAGTATAGATTTGAAGGATTTGAAAGAACTTGGTGTTTGGGAGAGATATGGAAAGGGAATTGCCAGAGTTGGGAGTTGGTTTACCAACATTTGGAATGGGGTACTCGCAAAAATATTAATGGGGTTACTAATTATCTTGATTTGCCTATTAGGATTGTGGGGGGGAATGCAAAATTAATGACACAATGAAGAGAAATTGGACTAAAAGAACAAGAAGAAATGAAGAAAGTGAAAGAGAGAAAATATTCAATGAAATTTGGGAAAGTTCACATAAAGGGCAAGATGTTGAAATGCGCATTATGCGCAAAGTGAAAAATTGAAAAGGTTTGTGTGATGACGAACGTCATCAGAGGAGGGACTGAGAGAGCGAAGTTTGAATGTATCAATTATTAAAAATGTAATGCTTATATAAATGCCTAACAAATTGCGCATAGAAAACGACAATGAATAGTAACTTGCTTAATGTGCATTTGAGTTATGTCAATGAAACGTGAAAATACCATTGCGTACCCAAACGAATGTTAGTTATAAAAATGATTGCTTGCTTCATAATTAATCAAGCTTATATTGGCGTTTACAATATTGCAATAAAACCCATAGGCCTTAAGTTAGCGTGAGCTGCGGATTTAGCTGCCTAGCTCTCATATTAAAGCATTTTTCTCTGTTTTTCAGTGTGCTGAATCACAAAGGGCCATGACCCTGCATTTGTTCTTTTCTTTGTTCCATGTAACTTTAATGGTTTGTTCCCATCCGCATGCTAGCTGCTTTTGTATGGATTATTAAACAATTTGCAACAAAGTAGATTAAAAGAAATATTCAAGGACATTCAACCATGGACCGAAGAACTTATGACCCGAGGAACGTGCCAAAATGATGAACTAAACCAGGATGTGCCACCTCCGAAGACGTCAATTATGAAGACCAATCAAAGTGTTGTAAATTATCGTGGGGTGACATTTGAAATTACCTAATGTATAATTTGATAGGTTAAAGATAGTGGGGTATAGTAAATGACCAATAGAATTTTGGGGGAAGGGGTTACGAAAAGGGATAAAAACTCACGTCACAGAAGGGACGTTGGAACTAGGTAGGGAATGCTATCGATTTCATCCGGAAACTCTGTCACTCTGTTTGGTGATTGGGGACTTAATAAAATTATTATTGCCCATAGACTGCCCTTACACTTCTCCTCCTTATGAGGGAAGTGTCCCCTGTCTCTTAGGCGAAGCTAGACTGAAGGCGATCTGACTGATGTCCTGAAGACGAAGACTGATCATGTGTGCTGACCTATTACTGGAGGGTAATTATGACAATGTAAATTACAATTTGTCTGTTTGCTTTTTCTTTCTATGTACCAACTGCTGTATTTTTGAATAGAGGCCATAGCTAGATGTTTTCTAAATTGGTGTTCTAAATTATTTAGCATGAAGTCCAACATGCTGATGCTATTTAGTGGTTAGGCTAGGTGACCACCCTGACTGACACATATAGACAAACTGACGTTACGCTATTCTGAACTGAGACTGCACTATATTCTCTGTGTTCTAATCTATGTTTACGCTATGTTATATTCTTATGTTTGTGATTCTCGCATTAGTGAAATCTTGTTATAGTTACCACGTTGTGATTATGTTCTTATGCTTTTTGGTTTTGAGATTGACACTTTTACTAGCAGATTGTAATCAATAGGGAATAAAATTCATAAAATTCTATCAAAGGGTGTGATTATTCATGGCTGAAAGGTCATGGTTGCGCCGACAGTTTAATCAATGTCTTTATCCAAAGTAAAGTATATTGTGGTGATAAATATTGGTGACATTATTGACATATTGCTCGACATACTGATCAGTTATCTCGTCCTACGGTGTCTCACCACTGGGTCAAAAGATTCATTGGCCTAAAACGAGTCCTAATGTGTATAAAATTGTCATAGAGGGACGCGTTACCACTGTGTTCAGTCTTTCAATGAATATTTGCATTACTGGAGGTTAAGGGGCATATTTATACTCCGTTTGCGCCGAATGTGCGTCAAAAATTTTGACGCACAATCAGCGCAAACGTTGCCCCATATTTAAACCCTGACACCCGAGGCCGCGCACAAGCAAAATCCGCAGTGTGCGCCGTTTTCTGGAAGCGGCACCCCGCCCTGTGTTAATGATATGCAGGGTAGGCGTTCCCGTCCAAAAAACGCCGCACACTGCCGCGCGTCGTATTTATGCTTCCGGGCAAAAAGGACTCCCGGCCGTAAGGCGGAGCAAAAAAATGACGCAAAACCCGATGTGCGTCAAAATTTAACACCTGGGTCAGGGCAGGCGTTAAAATGGGGCAAACACACCTGTATTTAATCAGAACACACAGAACAAACAACAGAGCAGCAGAGCAGCAGAGCAGCAACAGGGAGACATGGAGGTGATTTTTATTCAGCGTGCACGTAGACGCAGAGCCCTGCAGCAACAACAGCAGCCACAACAACAACAGCAGGGACCCCAAAGACAGCGCAGAAGGCAGGAGAGGATATTCCGCCCAAGAACAACCCTGCATGGCCTCAGGGAACACAACATCATCCAGAGGTACCGGTTGAACTGGCAGGCCATTCAGCAGCTGCTCAGAAATATCGAACAGCAGGTGGCCCCCACTTTGGTGACACCCCGCACCATACCAACAGAAACAAAGCTGCTTGCCGTACTTCACCTGCTGGCAAGTGGCTCGTTTCAGACAACTGGTGCCCTGGTTGGTGGAATATCACAACCATCATTCTCCGCATTCCTGCCAAAAGTACTGGATGCCATCATTCGCCTGACACCCCGCCACATCTGCTTCCCTAACACACTGCAGAAGCAGCAGGAAACTAAACAGGGGTTCTACGCCATCAGTGGCTTCCCACACGTCCTTGGTGCAATCGACTGCACACACGTACGCCTTGTGCCACCTGCTGCTACAGAACACCTCTACCGCAACAGGAAGCACACACATTCAATCAACGTGCAGGCCATAGTCGATCACCAAGGACTGATCAGCAACATCGTGGCTAAATATCCTGGGAGTGTACATGACGCATTCATCTTCCGTCACAGCACCATCAACCAACACTTCCAGGATGGACGGTATGGCAATGGACTACTTGTTGGTAAGGACAAAAATCAAACTCATATACACACTGCACAGTAACCCTCTAGGACAAACAACACATACACCACAATAGCAACACCTAGCCTGGAACACACTGAGGTACTCACATCACTAGCCATGTGTCAGAAGTCACCATTGAACCTGTCGCACATTGGAATGTACTCCACAGCTTAATGTGAAGACATTAATGAGTGTGGTTGCCTAAATGTCACCTAGCAAATTGGAAGTGTCACAATAACCTGTACATTAACACATTGCATAAGTCTTAAGGTATGGGATGTACAGGGTACTTTCATATGAACGTTTCAACTACACTTTCATGTTTTAACTCTGCATGGAACTATCATCTCACCCCCAGTGAAGACACACGGACACCTGTATCACAAGTCACAATGCAAGGGAGGGCACACTGTTATTAAAAAAAAATACAGACTGCTGACAAAAGGCTAGCTAACAAACACTTGCTCAGCCAAGGAAAAAACCCAATGCTAAACTTTTCCCCTACAAGTATAGTTAGTCACATTAGTACACAAAAGAGTCACAGACAACACAAGACAACTACTGCAATCAAAGGTCTGTACAAGAGTGCTTTCTAAATCTAATTGATCCCATTCTGTGTTTCTATTTCAGCTGATCAGGGGTATGGCATCCAGCCTTGGCTAATGACACCATATGGGAACCCCCACTACTGCTGCAGAGCGGGCATACAACGACGCCCATAAGAGGACAGGCAGCATTGTTGAGCGGACCTTTGGGATCCTAAAGTCAAGGTTCCGTTGCCTTGACATCACTGGTGGTAGCCTACTCTATTCCCCAGAGATGGTCTGTAAGATCATACTCACTTGTGCCGTATTGCACAACATTTGTGTAAACAGGAACATTCCCCTCCTTGAAGCAAACCCAGACATGCCTGAAGATGACGAAGAGGAGGATGCTGGCCTGCAACAGGAGGGGGAACAACAAAACACGGCAGCAGGAGTGCGTAGGCGCCAACAGCTTGTCAATAATTTTTTTTCTTAATTTCTTATATCAACACTTATTGCACAAATGTAAATAAACACAGATAACAAACACCACATCATGCTTTGGCCTATTCATTTCTGACCACCTTTAGTTCTAAATTGCTGAAAAAGGATGTCGTCTCATTGAGCAATAATGATAAAATACTCATCACACAAAAAATAAAACTTCACAAATGTCTGCACAGAGGGTAGGATGTTACATGATACATTACCATCCACCGAGGCCAACAGGAGTACCAAAGTGCCAATTACACATGCCTGATCCAGACACCTGAGAAAGTCTCTCACTCAGACCAAAAATGTAGATCATTTGAAAGTCTCATTACATGTGTTCAGTGACAGGGTGGGACCATCCATGTGTACGTGACCATGTCCTCAATGGCTTCTCTCAAGTTTTTGATATAAACAATACCTAATTGGAACAACATTAGCTGCCACTAACTCATGAGGAGACCTTGAAGTTACAGTGACAACATACACCCAGACAGGTGATAGTGGATCCACATTCCCACACACATATAACCATATGTCATCCAATCAACAAAAAATTTGCAAGCTGCCCATCACAGTAGTGTCCCAGTTCAAACCTAGCAGGCAAAATTTAACATGCCACTAAACCAGGTAATGCATAAAGGGCCACATACATCAACAACCTATTTGTCATCAGCACATGAGGAACGCTGAGAGTTTGCAAACATAGTCATTGCAAAATGGTATGTCAGATTGCTCCAAATCAACAATAGTGCAAACGTTGAATGGGCAAATGAGATGAATGAATGGCCAACAGTGATTCATACCTATGGCCTTACATTAGCCTGCTGCTGCAGGTTTTGCATAACCGAATAAATTAAAGCCATGGATAAATCAGCAAATCTCGAAGGGCAATGCGTAGGGTGCTGGGGGCCTAAGTCCACCTCTACCGCCCCCCAAATATACAAGAATCATGTACTTGTGAAGTAAACACATGCATAAGGCGCATGTGTGGCCTACATGTCAAAAGTCAAACACAAATCACATACACAAAATCATAATAGGACATGGTTAGCCCCATAAAAAATGTAAGTGACTATTGCACTCCCTGTTTGGAATATAGATATATGCATTACCATGAAAATTGTGGGCACATTTTAGAGAAGGAATACATCATGGTATACCATCCATCATTTCAAAATAGCCATCAGCAATAACCCCAAATATGTGTACAAATATGGGTAATACATTTTCTGAACGTATCATAATTATTACAGTGTGAATGCCATCTATACATCCAATAAGGGACATGTGTCATAGCTAACCACAAATGTGTATCACATAGCACCGTTTGGCCATGACAAATTTCCTTCCCCAACTGTAAAAAATGAAGACATCATTTAATAATGCGGCAAAATTCCACGCAGACAGCATGGGCGTCATCATTTTTCCACGTACAGGAGTGCACAGAATGCCGAGTCAAAAAATAGGAGATGAAAAATAATAAATTGATAAGCTACTGTACATGTCCACCATATTGTGTATGAAGCGTCAAATTTCCACGCAGACAGCATGGGCGTCATAATTTTTCCACGTACAGGAGTGCACAGAATGCAGAGTCAAAAAATAGGAGATGAAAAATAATAAATTAATAAGCTACAGTACATGTCCACCATATTGTGTATGAAGCGTCAAATTTCCACGCAGACAGCATGGGCGTCCAAATTTTTCCACATACAGGAGTGCACAGAATGCAGAGTCAAAAAATAGGAGATGAAAAATAATAAATTAATAAGCTACAGTACATGTCCACCATATTGTGTATGAAGCGTCAAATTTCCATGCAGACAGCATGGGCGTCATAATTTTTCCACGTACAGGAGTGCACAGAATGCAGAGTCAAAAAATAGGAGATGAAAAATAATAAATTAATAAGCTACTGTACATGTCCACCATATTGTATATGAAGCGTCAAATTTCCACGCAGACAGCATGGGCGTCATCATTTTTTCACGTACAGGAGTGCACAGAATGCAGAGTCAAATATAAATGGTCATATATGTTTCTTTTCTAGACTGTGTGGTTGTGTTAAAAGTGTAGTCCTGTGTTTAACTGCTTTTGTGTCCTGTGTACCTTGTATTTTGTCTTTTTGTGTTCCTAGTCTTGTTGTGTAATATTGTCTTAGTCTGTTTAGTGTACTTTTGTCCAATCCTGTTTTTGTTTGTATTGTCTGTGGGAGTCTGTTCTGGGTAGTTTAACTTTGGGGTTAGTTGGGCTATTTTTATTAAGTTTCATTTTTCCTTCACTACTCTACCTTTCCCCATTTCCCACTTTTACTTGTCTATCTAATTTTTCTCCTTTAAATTACTAAATATGTCAGGTAGGCCTCGGCTTGCCAGGATGGGTGAGGAGGAATTGGGGGGATTTATTTGGCTCGTTTGCCATTTCCTCCCACTCATGCTGGAGGCTGGGGGCCGTGTGATACAGGGGTATCACACGGAGGCACGGAAAGTCCGGTGGGGGAAGGTGCGCCATCACCTGGTCCGGGTCTACAGGAGCATGAGGAATGAGCATCAACTGAAGCACCGCTGGGCTGATCTCATATCCAGGGAGCAGGACCTACTGGACCACCTGGGAATCAGGATTGGTGGCCATGTTGGTGAGTACAAATAAATTACATGTGAATAAATAAAATCTGTGTGGGGACATGTGATGATTGTTACCCAATCTGCTAGATAAGTAGCTGACTGTGTATAATGCTAGCGAAACCTAATGTGTATTTGTTGCA
Source organism: Pleurodeles waltl (assembly GCF_031143425.1). NCBI lineage: Eukaryota > Metazoa > Chordata > Amphibia > Caudata > Salamandridae > Pleurodeles > Pleurodeles waltl. Next base: position 976,075,886 of record NC_090443.1, read on the forward strand.
GAATGTGTCGGAAGACCAATGCTAGCAGTCAGATTGCTCATGTTTTCAACACATACCGGATGCCTGTAGCTGTATGTAATGTAGTGTTGCCTTTGTGTCAGACAAGCGACACGTTAATGCCTCTATCTTAAACCTAAAGGTCATATTGGCCAGTGAGAAAGTCATGTAGAAACAACATACCTACATATGTTGACGCCATAGCTAGACAGAAAATTGTATACCCATGATGATGCTATAAATGTGTGCTGGCTTCACGTCACATGAAGTCAGCTATGTTGTCCACACATATGTCACATGTGTGTCTGGATGCTGTGTGTTGAAAATGTCCACCTAGCCTGTTTGATTGTGAGGGGTCATGCAGTCCTCAAGTAACCAGCTTTTGGATGTCTCTCTGGGATGCACATGATGAGATGTATGCAAGCCATTATTGTTGGGGCATACTAATGGAGGGGTATCTTTGACAACACCTGACTGTCCTGGCCACTGCATGTGTGTAGTAGGGTCTGTAACTGTAGTAGGAGACTCATCCAATGTTAATGTTTATAAAAAATCATCCATGCAGTATGAGCATGTGGGAAAGTGTATTATTACCATGTCATATTCACACAGTGTCATAGTAACTGCAATCATTTGTCAGAGCACCAAGTCTGAGTATATTCTTCCTTTCATGCTTTACAGGTGGACCAGCACCGTACACCGTGGGAGAGGTGGCACATTTTGAGGACCCCGATACCTACAGTGAGTGTGGCCTGAGTGCTATGTATATTTTTTGCTAGTGATGCATGATGGACTACTGTGTGTTCAACAAAATTCATGATTTGATGCGCTGCCCGTTCATTGGCATTGTTGCTTTAGTGGGATTTCAAATATCACTTCTGTTTCTGTAGACCAATACTTAGCCATCTCTCAGATTTAGGGGCTGTAGGTCATTCCAGTTGGGCCGCAATGGGGAATGGGATGAGTCATGTGGAATACACTGGTTAATGTAAGACTTGCTCAGGGACTTGGCTTGAACTGAGTCTGCATATCAGACTGACATTCCCCCAGATAGCTTTGGCAAATGGCTTTGATGAAATGTGCATCTTCCTAGTTGAGGATGCACTGTGTACACTGTAGGTTGGATCTTCCGGGGGCATGTACTTCCACTAGTTGAACTAGAAGTGTGTGTGACTAGAGTGCAATGGCCTAGGTGTTCTGTCGACTCATGATAATGGGTGTTCTAGCTCCTCTGTGTGTGTTGTAAAACATGCCTCACTGATAGTATGTGATGTTGGCCTAAGTCAGAGCCTTTTGACATGTGTGGACCTTGGATGTGACAATGTTTGGCTGACTCCAACGTGTTGCTAGCCCTTCATAGGTGTTGTGTGTGAAGGCACATACTTGTTGACCTTTCTATACACTCCTGGGTGTGAATTGAACATGGGATTGTTGGTTGTTCTTCCCACCCCACCCTCAAAGACTGCCATGTTAATGTGAAACAGGGTACCTAGGAATATAGCAACCAGTATGTTACACGTACTTGTGACCTTTAGCAACTTTATTTAGAACCTAGGGCCAGATGTAGCAAACAGTTTTCAAGTTGCAAATGGCATAAATTGCTCTTTGTGAGTGGCAAACGTCTGCTTGCTATGCAGAAATGTATTTTGTGATTCTGAACATACTTGCAAAATGCATTTCCGACTCGCAAATAGGAAGGGGTGTTCCCGTCCTATTTGCGACTCGCAGTGGTATGCAATTCCATTTGCAACCGAGTACGTGGTCGCAAAGGGAGTCTCAGTTACCATCCACTTGAAGTGGATGGTAACCCACTTGCTAACTGGAAGGGGTCCCCATAGGAACCCTTCCCCTTTGTGAGTGGACCCAAAAACTTTTTTCAAAACGGCCAGTGGTCCAAGGGACCACTACCTGCCCTGAAATAATCCAAAACTAAAGATTTTGGTTTTTTTTCTAAGTGCAGCTCGTTTTCCTTTCAGGTAAACGGGCTACACTTGGGAAAAAATAACCAGCTTTATTTAAAAGCAGTCACGGCCATGGAGGTCTGCTGTTCCCAGCAGGCCTCCATCCCCGTGAGTGCCCATAGTCGCTAATGGGGCGCAAATTGGGACCCACCTCATTGATGTTAATGAGGTGGGTCTTAGCGACCCCATAGCGACTCGCAGACGGTGTCGGAGACACCGCTCTGCATAGCAAATTGCAAGTCGCAATTTTCCATATTCCTACATCTGGCCCCTAGTGTACACATTCGGTTATGGCCCATGGGTTTAATGTTAGCACACAACAAATTACAAATGGCATTGAGTGAGGATTGTGATAGTTATCACATAGAGTGACATATGTAGTGAAGTCAGTATGCGGAAGAGGTGCAGCCATAATGTCAGATGCCTTAGGCATAATTTGGATGAGTAGTTTAGGGTGATGTCATCCATCATGTAGAGACATGGATATGCTAGGTGTGAGATGCCCTTATGTATGCAGGCTTCACATGCACTTCCTCTGAGCCTTTAAGTGAACTATGTTGTGACAATTTCTGCAACAAATACATTACTAGTAATGTACAAATAACCCATTGTGCTATTCCACCCAATGCAATTCCAAAGGAAAATATTTGCCTTTTCTCTTCACAGCTGCAAACATGAGTGCCGCAGATAGACACCAATTTGAGAGGCGTGCCATGCGATACAGGCACATCCTGCAGGTGCAGTCTGGGTACCGGAGGATGGCCCGCAAATATCAATCTGATCGGGCCTCCGGGGCATGGTGGGCCTCACCACAGGGTCGGCCTACATTGCCCACAACAGCCACCAACACCACATCCACCAGGTCTCCCCAAGTGGCCCCAGCAACGTCGGGAACAGTAGACCCTGGCTCATCCTCAAGACCTGGACCCAGCCGTGTTCTACAACAAGGACAGTCCAGTGGGCAGTCAACTCCTGGCACAAGCTTAACCTCAGCCCCTCCTGTGGACCCAGCCGCATTCCTGGCATTGAGTAGAAAATTGGACAAGCTCTTCAATAAGGTGAACAACCTGAGCCAGGATGTGGCCTATATAAAAAAAAGGGTCAGCTCCATCAGGCGGACCCTACGGAGGGCGAACCTCTAGGACTTTTGCCCTGTTGAACTTTTACCCCTCCCCTCTCTCCTCTTTCCTATTTTCTACTGATAGTTGGGTTTTGGGGATTAGTATTAGGTTAGTATAGGTAATTAGCTTAGTTAGTGTTAGGGAAGAGGGTGGGGGGTCCTTATTCTTTCTATCTTTATTTTTTGTGTGGGTGGGTGGGGGGCAATGTTGGGATTCCTGTTATTTAAAAAAAATAAAAAAATAAAATATATAAAAAATATACAAAAATTTACAAAATAATATATGCTTGTTTAGGATAGTATAGTATGTGTGTAGGTTAGTAAATGTTGTCCTGCATGTGTCCTGTCTCATAATGGTGGGTGGGGGGTTGATGTTTAGATCGTTTCGTTACATGTGTAGAGTAAGTTTAGCTTAGGTTAGTTAGGGACAGTTGTGGGTTAGTAGTAGTCAGGTTAGATTAGTGTAGGTATTACCTTTCCCTTAGTTGCCTCTTGTGTTGATAAATAGTAATAAATATATAGTTATCCCTTTACATGATGCGTTAGGTGCTACTTTATCATGGCCTTGACATCAGTGTAGCTGAATGTTTTTGTATGACATTTGTGTCCTATGCTCGCCATCCCCAGGAAATTGAGGTTTAACATGCCAGCTACCCGTGTGCTAACTTGGTAAGTATCCACCATTTGGGAGACCCACCATTGGTAGTTTGCATTGATCACCAAGATTTTGTGTTGGTGAGTATGTATTCTACTTCACAAAGTGTGCTTCCAGACTTGTTATTGTGGGTAAATTAATAGGTCGGACTGCAGTGTGAAGTTCAGGGGAGATCTTTGTAGATGAGGAGTTGTTCACACTCTTGTCTTGTTGCTTTCATTGCTGACCTACATCATGTGTGTACTAATTCAGCATGACTTTCCTTCATGGAAGTATACTCAGAAAGGGTGATTGATGCAGTGTAATTTGTTAATGTTTCCTTACATTTTGCAGCATAATTTCATGTTTTAGTATTGCATGGTGCCTACATTTCTCAGCCACCATTAGTTGACTAGAATAGCTATAGATGGTGCATCATTCTGTCCAACACAGCATGATTGTGTGTGGTTAGTCCCTTCATCAGTTATTCTCCTCAGTATGGTAAGGCTATGATGCAATCCTGGCCACTGCACAGATGTTTCAGACTACATGATATCAGGACAGTTGTATTGACAATCTACATGGTTGCCACACAGGCACTTTGGAGTTATGTACTGCACAGTTGAAGTGTGAAATAACACAGAGACATAATAGGTGTGCAAGTGCTATTTATTTATAGGTGCTGTAGTGCACAATGTCCATTGTCCATGTTTGCTGGGTCCGTTCTGTTGCATTCTTACATGGTGATCCTACAGAAGGGGTGTGGATGATGCTCCTGACATGCTGGGGTGATGTCACAGACAGTGCAGAGGGACAGGAATTGGCAAATAGTAGGAGAGAGACATTCACTGGCAATGGGGACAAGTCATACAGTGGATTGCAGAACAGTCATTGAGTGTAGTTGTAGTGAGACTGGCATTTGACAAAACGTAGGACCTTGGTCAAAGTAGGCTATGGTGCAGGGACTAGTGCTTCCGGGTACTCTTCCGTGTGAATGTTATCTGTTCCATGTCTTCTTCTTCTGATGTGTGTGTTGCCTGGTTTGTCCTTGTTGTTGTTGTTTGTGAAGGGGCAACACACACCTCAGTGTTAGAAGACGTGGAGGCAGACATCCCGGGGGCTGCTCCCTGTGGAGTTCTTAAGGGCAGTACTGCAGCAAGGAGGGCCTGCTGGTTTTTGAGAATGGCAGCCACATCATGATGGTAGGCAGCCAGGTCGGCCCTGAGGGGTTCAATGTTGCATTCGTGCACACGTTGACTGGATTGCAGTTGTAGATGTTGTGTCAACTGGATGACATCTGTGCTGATTTCCTTCTGTGTTTTGGCAAGTTCCTGCAAGAGAGATTTTAGGGCTTGCATAGCAGCTGCCTGATCAGCAGAAGACATCATGCACGAACGCACCCCCTCAAGGCTGGCTGCCATAGTTTGCATCCCCACCCGCACCTCCTTGGCCAGCTCCCGCTGTACCCCAACGACGGTTCTTTCGAAGCTGGTGCCAGTGTCGTCAGAGTCCTCAGCTGTGTTGGAGCTGGCAGGTATTACAATTGGGGTGGCGGGTGGTTCTACTGTGGTGGCTGCTTCTTCTGTGCTCCTCCTTGTGACTGAAGGTAGGGTTTGGAGGCTTTCAAGGACCATTTGGATGGTCTCCTGTGGAATGTTTATGGGCTCGTCATCCATGTCATCAGGGAAATCAGGGACAGGCATATCGGCAGGAGATCCATGTTCCTCTGCAATGAAACAGGGTACAATTAGTGTGTCTGTGTTGTGACAATTTTGCAATAAGATACAAGCCTTTGGATGCCTTAACTTTGTGCTCTGTTTTTGTCTTGGTATCTGCTGTCCTTCATATGGCATTGTTGAAGGCCTAAGGCCCACATGTGTGTCACATGTATGATATAGAGCTATCAGACTTGTCTGCCTAATTGCCTCTAGGTGTTGCTTTGTAACAATTTAGGAATAGCCATCTTTTTGTCCTACTCGTCCCTCCATGTTTATCTATTCTTATGGAGAGACATTTTGTTGGGTGGGCTCTCATTATCCTACATGAGATTACTGGCTTTCTAGGCAGCAGGATAGCTAATGGTGTGGGGGACTAAGTCTGACCCACTTGTAAATAACTCTGTCACCCTGATTCTTTCTTTTTGCTCTGGCTAACTAGCAGTGCCTCATGTCTCCCATGGCAAAGGAATGATTAGACATCCGAGCGCATGACATCTTTGGAACTTCTCAGGGAAGTCGTGGTCACTCAGATCCAAAACAATTCTCTCTTTTCCAGTATAATCTCATACACAAATGACAAAGACAGTATTTGTTTTATATGATGATTTCATTGTACAACTGACTTGTAGATATTTAGGTGTGAGCCACAATAACCCAAACAATACAACATGGTAGAATTGAAATAGTCAGCAGGAGAGTAAAACATTAGTACAAAGCTATCATGGTGCCTAACTGTTTCTACTATCCATCTGCTTGTTCTATTTAGAGCACAGCATGTTAAGCTTCGAGCTTGCCTGTCTGAATCACTGGGGAGACATCATCCCTCATATCAGAGCAATGGCCTGTGATCTGGTTCTGCATCTGCAGCAAGGCAGGCAGCGTCTAGTTGTGGTTCTCTGTTTAGAAACTCCCTCTTGCGTGTCTTGGGACAAGGAAGTGATTTTATAAGTAATATGTCATCGTGATGACAAAGTGTCCCTACGCAGGAATGCCAAATCTTAACCCCTACCACGTCTATCGGCAATGTACCAGACTGTATCCTTGACTGGGGCACAGAGTGAATATGTTCTGGCGAACTCCAGTGCTGAAGTAGGCAAAACAGTGTGATTTGACTGATAAACAACACCGTAGGACTGGCTATTTGCAAAATTAACTGATAGGAAGCCTAATAAAAAGCATTTAGTGCAAAGTGCTCAGAGGCTCTTAGATGTGAGCAAATGCGTAAAAGTACATTCAGGGCAAGGTGCACAAAAGCCTTTGCCTGAAGCTAATGCGCAAAGTATACGTAACACTTACCACACTACACTTTGACTGGCTGTGGGTGTTGTGAATGCCCTGGCAGCACACTTGCCTCTCAGGACCTGCCCCAAACACTTTTTATTCACATTGCCCGAAATGTACATGTGATGTGGCATATCCTATGCATGTCAATGTTAGGATGTGGTATGGATGTAAACATTGTTGATGTTTGGAGATGATGTTGGGTCATGTGTGTTTAATTGGATTGCCCTGTTTATCGTATCAAGGTCCTATTTGGTTGTCAGACTGTGCAGGTGTGTTTCAGTGACTAGTTGCCTGTGTCCCCTCCTCAATGTTGTTGTCTGAGCAGTATGACATTAGTGATGTTGCCTTGTTAGCCAGGCACGTGAGGGACCCTGACGTATGCAGCATGTGTGTGTCCTTAGTGCTGTGTGGCTCCTATTGCTGTTTACTTTGGCTTATGTATGTGTCAAGTATGGGCATTGGCATTTGAGTGTACTAGTGCCTTTGTCTTATTTCTATAAATAGTTGCAGATGTCATCCTCACCCCCTAATTTAGGTATGTATGTTCCATGGGGAGGTTCCTGCCATTTGCTACTATAGCTGCACAGAGATGAGAGGTGTTATTGTCAACTGTTGTCGCAGTTACATTGCAGTTGTTGTTTTGGCTACTGGATTACTGATAGGGACCTAGTTGATGTAGGATAGATTTTGACAGACAAGTGCCTGGATGTGAGTTTGACGTAGTGGCCTTCACACCTGTCGCTGCTTTCCCTTGGCTCTATTGTTGTAATTACAGGATGGCCCCATGGGACTGTTGTTGGTGCTGTATTTTGTCGTGCCCCAGATTCAGTCTGTGCTGGCCATGCCCCCCTGCCGTGCCCCTTTACCCATGCCACTTCATATATGTGCTGACTTACATGCATTGTGTAGTAGGTATTCCCCCTCCGGTAGCATGTATCATTGTTGCATTTTAATTCCCCACGCGACTTACCCTGCATGTGCGTTGTGTCGTGATAGTTTGCGCTGTCCTGTCCTTGAATCCCTGTGACGATCTCCTCAGGGATGACGGCTGCGACCATCTCCTCCATGTGGTCCAGGGCCTCCTGGTGTGCTGGACTCCCCCCTCCAGTCTGCAGTGCTGCCTTCCTGTTCCTGGCCATTTTTTCTTTTGTCCTACGTTTGCAGTCATGCCAGCGTTTCTTACACTCGGTGACTGTCCTGCGTTCTTCAGCCACACTGTTGATCTTTTCCACAATTTTTTGCCATATGGCCTCTCTCCTACTGAGTGGCAATTTAGAGGTGATGAACAATTGGTGCTGGTGTTCCGTCACCTCTTTAACCAGGATTTCCTGCTCCTCTGCACTGAAGCGACACTTTCTTTTTTTTCTGAAAATGTCCTGGTTCCGGTATGGGTCCTCCTGGCTGGTTCCTGGTCTGCTGTCATCTTCCTGGGGTCTGTAGTGGCATCTGGGATCCATTTTGGTTCTCCTCTGCTGAAAGGGCAGTGTTCGCGGGTAAATTTGACGCAATTGCGTAAAAAAAAACAGCGCTTTCCGGGTTGCGCTGTCGTAAATCGACCCACAGTGATGTGCGTCGCGTAAACGTTGGTTTTCTTTACGACTTGACGCCGCTGTGTGCTTCACGAAATAATGACTCCCAACTGTTGGTTGCGCCGCCGTGCGTCAAAGTATAAATTTGACGCCCGCACGGCGCATCGAAATGGCGTTAGCCGGCGTTAATATTTTTGACGCAAAGCTGCGCCGGCGCAGCTTTGTGTCAAAAAGTATAAATATGGCCCTAAATGGGTTCAGGGATTCCAAGGGTAACACCATAAAACACAGGATACTGTGGGGGAAGGTTCCGGATCTGAAGGAGACGCTTGCTAAGGTCCATGTTGTACATACACTTGGACACCAGCGCGTTGGAATACACGTTGCTGGAAATACTTTGGCTGATGAAGCCGCAAAATCGGCAGTGGCAGTTGCCACTGTGGCCGCAGTAACTCGTTCGAGTTCCAAACCAGACACAGAGGTTTTGGCAGCCATAAAAGCAACGGCTGATGGCACGCCATATCCTAAAGGATTACCGTCTAAATATCATTACTCCATGGGTGGTATGCTGAACGCTGAAGTTAGAATCCCAGGCGTTGGTGTACGCGACATGCCCAATAAAATTGTGCGACCTCAATTGATTACTGCAGCTCATGAGGGGGCGGCATCTGCACATGCTGGTGTGGCTGCCACAATTTCACTCTTACAGGCCCGTTACTGGTGGCCTGGTCTCTATAAAGAGACGAAGCAGTATGTCCTTTGTTGTGACATCTGTCAACAAATTAAAGTTTCCATGGCTAGACGCCCGCAGCAGATGCCCCTTCTAATATCAAATAAACCATTACAGTGTGTGTACTTGGATCATTGTGGTCCGCTGACACCAGATAGTGCATACAAATATATATTGGTAGCTGTAGATTCGTGCTCCAGATTTGTGTGGGTGTGGCTACAGCGCTCGGCTGACGCTCGAACTGTTATTAAAGATTTGCGCATCTTTGTCGATACATATGCAGTTGCGGCTTTCCATTCGGACCAGGGCCCTGCTTTTGCCTCTAAGGCATTCAGGGACGCCATGGCTTCGTTGGGGGTCCAGCTCCAGTTCTCGTCTCCATTTCATCCAGAGGGAAATTCTGTCGTGGAGCGTTTAAATCGCGATTTAAAGCAATCCTTAACGGCCAGAGTTATAGGTACGGGTCGTAGTTGGCTAGCCCACCTGTATGAAGTACAAAGAGCACTGAATAACTTGCCTAGAAGGTCCCTGGGGGATCGTACTTCATGAGTGCCTGTTCGGAACACGAATGTTTGTTCCAGAGCGATTTCCTTTGGCCCCTTGCAACGGCGACAAAATCACAGTTCTTGTGCCGTGGATCCCCAGTACAGGGACTGGCGCTCGATACGAAGGGCCAAATTCTTTTTCCACTGTGACCTTTTCACGCACAAGATCCCCAACTCTGGGAATCCAACCAGTAGGCGTTACTGGTTCATCCTTAATTCCTGTGGAGGCAGCATGTGCAGAAGAGTTATCTTCACGGAATTGTTGTAAATCCTGCAAAACAGTGACACGATCATTTATGTCAAACGGTGTTTCCGCCGCCTCCACACCAGGACCATCTAGATCTGTAATGCCTCGGTTGCGAATTAGGCTTGCTATCTAAAGGTTCCAGTCCCCGTGATTAAAAACACATTCCAGGTGCTTTCAAATGGCAGCTACGTCCTTCTTAACAGTGAAGCCTGTTGTGGCATGCGTGCCGGAATAGTTTACGTGGTCGTGGTCACCAAGGCCGTTACGTGCTGCGGGAATGTGTTGTTTCCCCCCACTAAATTAAGGGAGTTAGCAGACATCTGGCCTCACATTGCTACTTCCAAGGTGAATTTCGACAAGTTGAGTCGACTAAAGGCTCTATTGTTTCAAAAGCATGTGGCCCTTACATCTGCACGCAAGACCTACGTACTTCAGGTGGCGGGGTCATCAGCAGAAATACAGTCCCTGTTAAATACTAACTTTACGAGCCACTTTGGTGAACTCGTGGGACGTATATTTAATGCGTCCAGAACTGCTGGAATTGCACATTTTTTAAAGCCGTTGGTGCTGGTTTTGCTCATGCCTTCTCTTTCATTTTCAGTTTGATACCTTCGGCTATTCATTCAATTTTCGGAAGCATTTTGGGAGGATTTCCAAAAACTTTGGCTTTATTAGCTGGTGTTTTGCTGTTGCTGTTGTTCTTCCGCAATGGCTGTCCCGCCGCACCAAGATCCAATGTGGGCGCTCCCATCTGCGCAGCTGTGTCATGAGCGCATGATGCAGCATTTTGGAGCAACACTCCTGGGGCATTTGGAGTGTTGCTGGCCTCTGTCATTCCGAACAGTTTTGGATTGTGTGCAACCCGTGTTTTGGTGCCTTTGGTGCTCGTTTGAACATGCAATGGCTCTCTGTCTCTCACTGCAGCACCCCCCAGTGGTTGATGCTAATCTGTTGATGTTCCCGATTAGGGCTTATTCCAGACATGTGCACTGCGGTTGCATTTGCTTCGTGAGGCGGTTTACGAGATTCCCTTCCTGGAGGAAGATGGTATTGTCTCGTTCATAGGTCCTGCACGGGATGCCGCCTTGGATTGTTCTGGGGCTTTGGAACACACCTGCTCCATGATAGTGTTTGGTGTGGATTTTCCGGTGTTGACTTCTGCCGAAGTGGAGGATATCCTGCTTTCCGTGGCTTCCATTTGAAATTGGGTTTCTTCTAAATTGCCATTGTAACGATTTGGCTTTTCCATCACATGCTTACAAATTTGAATGTAGTTTTGTGCATTGGTGTCCTCTGGACTTGTCGAAATGTATTTTGTATGTTTTTATATCTGGGGCATATTTTTATTTTTCGTTTTGATTAGAACCACTTACTACCGACAAGGGGAGGGTGTAGTGTGGTCATTTTCTATGTATCCTTTGCGCGTTTGCTTCAGGCGTTAGGCCTTTGTGCACTTTGCCCTGGATGTATTTTATTCCTTTGCTCGCAGCATAGAGACTCTGTGCACTTTGCTCTAAATGCATTTTATTCAGCTTCGTACTGTTATTTTTCAACTAGCCAGTTCTACGGTCTTGTTTTATTTTTTATATCACACTGTTTAGCCTACTTCAGCACTGGAGTTCTCAATAACACATTCTTGCTCACTCTGTGCTTCAGTCAAAGATACAGTCTGGTACATTGCTGATAGACGTGGTAGGAGTTTAGTCTTTGGATTGCAGATATACATTCTTGCGTTGGGACGTTTTGTGATCACACTGACATGTTAGTTATAAAAACATTTCCTTGTCCTAATACACGCAAGAGGGAGATTCCGACCAGGGAATCACAACTAGACGCTGACTGCCCTGTTGCAGATGCTGAACCAGATCACAGGCCTTTGCTCAGGTATGAAGGTTGATGTCTTCCCAGGGAATCTGAAAGGCAAGTTTAGAGCTTGACATGCTGTGTCGAAATAGAACTTACTTAGAGAGAACGTAATCTATTAACACTATGATAGCGTTGTTCTTATGTTTCACTCTCATCGTGACTATTTTAATCCTATGTTGTTGTATGGTTCTGGTTATTGCGGCTCACGCCTTATTATCTAAAATGCAGTCGTTTTATTAAAAACAATCTATAAAACTTAAACTGCTTTTGTCATTTGTATATGAGATCATACTGTAAATGAGAGAGCTGGTTGGGACCTGAGTGACCACGACTTCCCTGAGAAGTTCTAAAGATGTCATGCGCACGGCTGCCCAATCATCCCTTCCCCTTGGGAGAGATGAGGCACTGCTAGTTAGCCAGAGCAAATCCGGATTGAAGGTGACAGAGGTCCTTATAAGTGGGTCAGACTCAGTCCCCCACACCAGGAACGACCCTGCTACCTAGAAATCCAGTAGTCTCATTTAGGAGAGTGAGAGCCCACGCGACAGGCCCGCTGGGTGGGTGCTGTGCTGGTGTTTCCTGAGAGGGGAGGCTCTGTGGTGGCCTGTGCCAGTGTGAGGGGAACCAACTGTCCTGAGGTCCCAGATGGGCCAGGCTGGTCATCTAAATCCAGTTGGACAGAGCAGCTGTCATCACTGTGGGCCTCTTCTGTGGATGGAGAGGACATGTCTGGAACCTCCTGTCCAGTGACGTTGGGTAGGGGTCCTGCAGGGGTGTAAAGGCATGATTATTGCATCTATATGTGCCATGGTGTGCAATGGGTGGGTGACCCTGTACCCCAGTGCTTCCATTCTTGTGTAGGACTTTGTGTGCTAATTGTTTAGGGGTCTGTGTGGGTATGTGTAGTGGCCATGCATTGGTGATGGGTGTCCATGCTTTGTTGTTGCATGCAGGGCCTGGTGTTGGGATGTGTGGTTTTTGATAGTGGGACATCTGTGAGGAGTTGGAGTGATGGGGGTGAGGGCATGTGATAGCATGCAGGTAGGGTGGGGGATGTAATAGTTAAGATTTGACTTACCAGAGTCCATTTCTCCAGCTACTCCTGCGAGACCCTCAGGATGCAGTATAGCCAAGACCTGCTCCTCCCATGTTGTTAGTTGTGGGAGAGGAGATGGGGGTCTGCCGCCAGTCCTCTGAACCACGATGTGGTGTCTTTGAGACCACGGAACACACCTTCCCCCGTAGGTCGTTCCACCTCTTCCTGATGTCATCCCGTGTTCTTGGGTGCTGTGCCACTGCATTGATCCTGTCCACGATTCTGCGTAATAGCTCCATCTTCCTAGCTATGGAGGTGTGCTGCACCTGTGATCCGAATAGCTGTGGCTCTACCCGGATGATTTCCTCCACCATGACCCTGAGCTCCTCCTCAGAAAATCTGGGGTGTCTTTGCGGTGCCATGGGGTGGTGTGGGTGATGTGTGAGGTGGCGTTTGTTGTGATATGTGGCGTGATGTTTAGGGGTGTGTGGTGTTTTGTGCGTGGATGCGTATGTGTGATGGTGTTGTGTGCATCTGTATGGTGGTGTTGTCTTTGCTGTGCTGTCTCTCTGGCCTTCGTCAACATTTTTGGTAGTAAGGGTTTGTGGGTAATGTGGGTGTGTGTTTTATATTGTATTGGGTGTTTGGGGGTGGTGTGTATGTGTATCAGGTGTATGTATTTCGATTTGTCCAATGTGGTGGTGTTTTGTATATGTGTGTGTATTTTGAGCGCGGCGGTGTGTACCTCCAATGGAATACCGGATTCGTGGGTCACGATAGTGTGGGCGTATTCCTGTTGGCAGGACAGTGGAGGTTTTGTTTTTGCCAGTTTATCACTGACCTTTGGTGTGGCGGACTTGTGTTGGTGTCTAGATTTTGGCGGATTCCGAGCTGTGGGTCTTAATACCTGTGGTGGAATTCTGCGGCCGCGGCGGTGTGTTGGCGGTCTTCTGCACGGCATAAGCAGCATTTACTGCCAATGTTGTAATGAGGGCCTATGTCTTCATCTACTCTTTGCACTCTCGAAAAGAATTTGTGACGCTCCAGGACAAGATTAGTTTTAGGTGTAAACTGAATGTTTAGCATTTGCATAGACATATCAAATACATTTGTAGATTGTCCATCCCCATTCCCAAGAAGACTTCAGGCAGATCCTCATATATTCTTCTTCCTTCAACACCTAGATGGTGTAGAAGTATTGCTTGCCTCCTGAGCGGGCCATAACTATCACCCCCAATTGCCAATATGTAAGTTATGAACATTTTTTCCATTGTTTCCATGGAATGGGTGGTTCGCCAGGTGTTGCTAAGAAAGGTGGTGGTGAAGACATGTTTTGGTCCCCCATTATGTATGTTGTTATAATACAATTCTATTTTACTATTCTTTTTATTTATGTTATTGTCTATTATTAATATTGCATTATGCTCTCTTTTGCAGTTGTTTTTTCCTTTACACACATCCATTGTTTATCCTTATTTTAAAAGTCTTTCTTTTGTTTTTCCAATATTACATTGTTATTGTCCTTCTTTTATTTAGTTGTAGGAAAAGTGAAACTGGATGCCAGGAAGATGGCATGATACTACTTATGTAAGTAAGAGGCTTATTTGAGCGTCTATAACTTTAAAATAAAAGGTTGAATCACAGTCGAATTACGAGTGCTAACAATAACACAGTGCGCTCTCACAGACTCCTAGGCATTTGTGCTTGTTTAGCGTGCCTGTAACCGTGGTGATGGAGCGTGAGCACTGAAGGGAAAAAAAAACACTCGCTGCTGAGCGCGACTAATAACGCAGTGCACCCGTTTTATTTTTCTTTAGTTGTGCAGCCGTGTTGTTACTACACAAGACGCATTCATTTGATTATGGCAGTCACATTGGTCGCTGCGGGGCACGATTAATAACACAGTGCATCCGTTTAATTTTCTTTAGTTGTACGGGCGTGTTGTTATTATACAAAACGCATTAATGCGATTATGGCATTCACAGCGGTCGCTGCGGGGCGCGATTAACAACGCAGTACGCCTGTTTTATTTCTTATTTACCTGTGAGGCTGAGTTGTTATTTTATGAGGCACATGCATGCGATCATGCATGGAGGCACGCGTTCATCTGAGATCACGAAGTAGCGTCACAACAAGTTTCGGGGAAGCTCAAAGAGCTCGAGCGTTCAACTTTCAGCTTCAGTTAGAATTGTATGTGCTCGGTTAACGTTAGTTTTAAAAGTCCATAGCACTTGTTTATAAAGTCTATAAAAACAATTTAAAAAAAAATTTGTTCACCACAGTTTTTCTTCAACTTCAATATATTACCTTGAAGTTTTTTCCATAAGAAGAAAATTTGAGTCAATAAAGTTCATAAGGAGCTGTGGGTTATTCCAGGAGTGAAGATGTTCCTTTAAAATCCGTCTCCTGCAGGGAAGTCCCTCGTCGCCAATGTAAAGATCACATTTTCACATCTCCATTTGGTATCCACTTTTATTGAGAATAAGTAGTATCATGCCATCTTCGGCACAGCTCCCCCTCCCAGTCTTCTCTCCTTCAAACCTCCTCCTGAGTCTCCACATTCCATATGATGTCACCACCTACATCATTACATTCCAGCCTTCACTAAACACATCTTTGCAGTTTATCTCCACACAGACGTAGTCCGAAACATGATTGGAAGGGAACCATTCCGACAAATTTGGGTGGTTAATCGACATAGGGTCGAACATGGGTTCACCATCATGATCAACCAGATCATCAGACACTAAGGGCCATATTTATACTCCGTTTGCGCCGAAATTGCGTCGTTTTTTTTTACGCAATTTCGACGCAAAACTAACGCCAACTAACGCCATATTTATACTATGGCGTTAGAGGCGAATAGCGCCAAAGTTCCCGGAATGTGCGTCATTTTTTAGCGTGAACCCCTTCCTTGCGTTAATGATATGCAAGGGAGGCGTTCCCGTCTAAAAAATTACTCCCAGGCCTTTACGTGGTATTTATACTCCCGGGCAAAAGAGACGCCCGGGAGTTGGCGTGGCAAAAAACGGCGCATTTGCGCCACTTTTTAACGCCTGCTCAGGGCAGGCGTTAAGGGGCCTGTGGCCTCAAAATGAGCCCACAGGTGCCCTCCCATGCCCCCAGGGACCCCCCCTGCCACCCTTGCCCACCCCAGGAGGACCCCCAAGGATGGAGGGACCCACCCCAGGGACATTCAGGTAAGTTCAGGTAAGTTTTATTTTTTATTTTTTATATTTTATTTTGGTGGCATAGGGGGGCCTTATTTGTGCCCCCCTACATGCCACTATGCCCAATGACCATGCCCAGGGGACAGAAGTCCCCTGGGCATGGCCATTGGGCAAGGGGGCATGACTCCTATCTTTACAATGATAGGAGTCATGTTGATGGGGGATGGGCGTCGTTAAAAAATGGCGCAAGTCGGGTTAAGACGATTTTTTCGACGTAACCTGACTTGCCCCATTTTAAGACGCCCATGCGCCATTTTCCCCCTACGCCGGCGCTGTCTGGTCTACGTGGTTTCTTCCCACGCAAACCAGGCAGCGCCGGTCTGATTGCGCCGTCTAACGCCATTCCATAAATACGGCGCCCGCATGGCGCTTCAGAATGGCGTTAGACGGCGCAAAACTTTTTGACGCTAAACTGCGTTAGCGCAGTTTAGCGTCAAAAAGTATAAATATGGGCCTAAGGCCCTGATTTATACTTTTTGGTGCACAACTGCACCAACTCATTTTTGCACCAAAAAGTTTAGCACCGGCTTGCACCATTTCTGTGCACCAGCCGGGCACCATATTTATGGAATGGTGCAAGCCGGTGCAAAGGGTAGACTAGCGGCAAAAAAAATGACTTTAGTTGGGTTGAGTTGGCAGATTGGAAGAAGCGTTTTTTGCACCAAAAAATGATGTTAGGCAGGTTAGAGTAAAAAAAATGACTCTAACCTGCCTAGAGTAATTTTCTGACGCAAAACCACCGATACCACATGACTCCTATCTTAGAAAAGACAGGAGTCATGCCCACCACCCCAATGGCCAGCACAGGGAACCAGGGGCCAGATGTAGGAAGAAACCAAATTGCGACTTGCAATTTGCGAGTCTGTGCGACTCGCAAATTGCAACTCGCAATTTGGTATGCAGAAAGGTGTCGCAGACACCTTCTGCAACTCGCAATGGGGTCTCAAAGACCCACCTCATTAATATTAATGAGGTGGGTCGCAGTTTGTGATCCCATTGCGAGTATGGGCACTCACGGGGATGGTGGCCTGCTGGAGTCAGCAGACCACCATGTCCGTGACTGCTTTTTAATAAAGCAGTTTTTTTTTTCCATCTGCAGCCCGTTTTCCTTAAAGGAAAACGAGCTGCACTTGGAAAAAAAAAGAAACCTTTACCACTTGGACCACTGCCTGCTCCCAATTTTTTTTTTTTTTCCAGTCACAAAGAGGAAGGGGTCCCATGGGGACCCCTTCCCGTTTGCGACTGGGTTACCATCCACTTCAAGTGGATGGTAACTGCGATTCCATTTCGCGGTCGCAAATGAAATTGAATTGCATTGCGAGTCGCAAATAGGAAGGGAACACCCCTTCCTATTTGCGAGTCGGAAATGCATTGTGCGAGTCGGATCCGACTCGCAAAATGCATTTCTGCATAGCAAAGAGGCTTTTGCGCCTCGCAAACGGCATTTTTCGCTGTTTGCGAGGCGCAAATACTTTGCTACATCTGGCCCCAGATTCCCCTTGGCATGGCCAATGCACCCAGTGACCCAGTGCCATGTGGGGGGGGGGGCATTTCAGGGCACCAAATGGCACTTTAAAAAATAAAATAAAATACTTACCTGTACTTACCTGGGATGGGGTCCCCCTTCCTCCGCTGTCCCTCTGGTGGGGGTGTCCCTGGGGCCTGGGGAGGGCACCTGTGGGCTTATTGCATGGTGTTCTACCATGGAAATAGGCCCACAGGTCCCCTAACGCCTGCCCTGACCCAGGCGTTAAAAAATGGGGCAAAGCAAGCTTTGCACCATTTTTTGACCCCTCCTCCCTCCCGTGCACCATTTTTGCACGGGAGTATAAATATGGTGTTAAGGCCATAGAGTCATTTTTTGTACGGGAACCCCTACCTGTGCCCTTGCCTTGACACACACCAGTTCAGGTATACCCAGCATGGCTGCATGGTTTTTGAGTTCTACTTCAGCCCATGCTGAGGACTCCAGTTCATTTCCAAGCAAACAGTCTACTGGGATAGC
The DNA here is from genome assembly GCF_031143425.1 of Pleurodeles waltl. Classification (NCBI taxonomy): domain Eukaryota; kingdom Metazoa; phylum Chordata; class Amphibia; order Caudata; family Salamandridae; genus Pleurodeles; species Pleurodeles waltl. The sequence continues at coordinate 976,093,788 of NC_090443.1, forward strand.
AGAGGAGACTACCACCTGTTTCAGGCCAGCGACCCCTCCCCATTCTAAAGTTACTATAGCCATGGGATGTACTTTAGTCTGATTGTCAGAGTTGGTGACTGGATAAGTTTGTCCAGTCAGGTATTGTCCTGGGGAAACCAGTTTGTCTGTCACCATTGTGACACTGGCACCTGTATCCCTCAGGGCTTCTACACTAGTCCCATTAATTAAGAGCTGCTGCCTGTACTTCTGCATATTAGGGGGCCAGGCAGACAGTGTGGCTAAGTCCACCCTACCCTCAGAGACTAATGTAGCTTCAGTGTGAACCCTGATTTGCTCTGGGCACATTGTTGATCCCACCTGGAGACTGGCTATTCCAGTGCTAACTGGAGTAGTAGTAGAAGTGGAACCTTTCTTGGGACAGGCCTTGTCTCCAGTTTGGTGCCCCTGCTGATTACAGCTAAGACACCAGGCCTTTTTGAGATCAAAGTTTTTACCCTTGTACCCAAAATTGGATTGTGAAGAGGCTTTGGACCCTGCCTCCTGAGCAGGTTTTTTGGGCCCTGTAGAAGACTCTTTACTTTTACCCTTGGATGTCTCAACACTCTTCCCCTGGGGAGTCTTTGTCACCCCTTTCTTTTGGTCACCCCCTGTGGACGTCTTGGTCACCCTAGTCTTGACCCAATGGTCTGCCTTCTTTGCCAATTCTTGGGGAGAAATTGGACCCAGGTCTACCAGATGCTGATGCAGTTTATCATTGAAACAATTACTTAAAAGGTGTTCTTTCATAAACAGATTGTACAGCCCATCATAATCATTTACACCACTGCCATTAATCCAACCATCCAGTGTTTTGACTGAGAAGTCAACAAAATCAACCCAGGTCTGGCTCGAGGATTTTTGAGCCCCCCTGAACCTAATCCTGTACTCCTCAGTTGAGAAACCAAAGCCCTCAATCAGGGTAGCCTTCATGAGGTCATAGGATTCTGCATCTTTTCCAGAGAGTGTGAGGAGTCTATCCCTACACTTTCCAGTGAACATTTCCCAAAGGAGAGCACCCCAGTGAGATTTGTTTACTTTTCTGGCTGCACAAGCCCTCTCAAAAGCTGTGAACCATTTGGTGATATCATCACCATCTTCATATTTTGTTACAATCCCTTTGGGGATTTTTAGCATGTCAGGAGTATCTCTGACCCTATTTAGGTTGCTGCCACCATTGATGGGAGCTAAGCCCATCTCTTGTCTTTCCCTTTCTATGGCTAGGAGCTGTCTCTCAAAAGCCAATCTTTTGGCCATCCTGGCTAACAGGAGGTCATCTTCATTGAGGCTGCCCTTAATGCTTCCAGAGCTGTTGGACTCCCCTGTGGGAGAAGCAGCATCTCGGACTATCACTTGTGGAGTCAGGTTTGGAGGAACCCTGGTCTCCCTAACTAGGAGTGGAGGGGGGAGAGTGTCCTCCACTTCACTAGCATCCTCCTCTGTAAGGGTATCTTCAGAGAGGTTGTCTCTAGCAAACTCTGCCAAGAGCTCCTGGAGCTGTACTTTGGTAGGGTTTGATACAGTTTTTTATCTTTTTGATTTTGCAGAGTCCTTAACTCTGACATCCTAAGATGCAGGTAAGGGGTGAGGTTGAGCTCCACCACCATCTCTTCTGCAGTAGACATTATTTCCCTAAAAGTTGGGATACTTTTTAAGAATCTAAAACTATCTCTAGAACTTAATCCAAACTTTTACAAAACTTTTAAACTCTAAAAGAAATGCTAACAGGGACTAACACAAGGCCCTAGCAGGACTTTTAAAAATTTAGAAAAATAGCTCAAATTTCAAAAATCAGTTTCTAGTGACAATTTTTGGAATTTAGTCATGTGATCAGGTATTGGCTGAGTAGTCCAGCAAATGCAAAGTCTTGTACCCCACCGCTGATCCACCAATGTAGGAAGTTGGCTCTGTATGTACTATTTCAAAGTAAGAAATAGTGTGCACAGAGTCCAAGGGTTCCCCTTAGAGGTAAGATAGTCGCAAAAAGAGATAATTCTAATGCTCTATTTTGTGGTAGTGTGGTTGAGCAGTAGGCTTATCAGAGGGTAGGGTTAAGCATTTGTTGTACACACACAGGCAATAAATGAGGAACACACACTCAAAGACAAATTCCAGGTCAATAGCTTTTTATATAGAAAAATATCTTCTCTTAGTTTATTTTAAGAAGCACAGGTTCAAGATTTACAAACAATACTTTAAATGAAAGGTATTTCACTCAGGTATTCTAGGAACTTTGAATAATCACAATAGCATGTACAGTTTTGACAAAAATGGCAATAAGCTATTTTAAAAGTGGACACTGCAAAAATCAACAGTTCCCGGGGGAGGTAAGTAAATGTTAAGTTCACAGGTAAGTAAAACACTTACAGGGTTCAAAGTTGGGTCCAAGGTAGCCCACCGTTGGGGGTTCAAGGCAACCCCAAAGTTACCACACCAGCAGCTCAGGGCCGGTCAGGTGCAGAGGTCAAAGTGATGCCCAAAACACATAGGCTTCAATTGAGATAGAGGTGCCACGGTTCCAGTCTGCCAGCGGGTAAGTACCCGCGTCTTTGGAGGGCAGACCAGGTTTTTTTTTAAGGGCACTGGGGTGGACACAAGCAGGCACAGAAAGTACACCCTCAGCGGCACAGGGGCGGCCGGGTGCAGAGTGCAAACAGGCGTCGGGTTTCTAATAGGAATCAATGGGGAGACCCGGGGGTCTCTTCAGCGATGCAGGCAGGCACGGGGGGCTCCTCGGGGTAGTCACCACCTGGCCTAGGCAGAGGGTCGCCTGGGGGTCGCTCCTGCACTGGAGTTCGGTTCCTTCAGGTCCTGGGGGCTGCGGGTGCAGTGTGGTTTCCAGGCGTCGGGCTTGCAGTCGCCGTGGAGTCCTCCCTGTAGTGTTAGTTTTCCGCAGGTCGAGCCGGGGGCATCGGGTGCAGAGTGGAAAGTCTGACGCTTCCGGCGGGAAATGTGTGGTCTTTAAAAGTTGCTTCTTTGTTTCAAAAAGGTGCAGTTTCTTGAACAGGGCCGCTGTTCTCATCAGCTTCTTGGTCCTTTAGATGCAGGGTAGTCCTCTGAGGCTTCAGAGGTTGCTGGACCCTGTTGGGTGCGTCGCTGTTGCAGTTTTCTTCAAAGTAGGGAGACAGGCCGGTGGGGCTGGGGCCAAATCAGCTGTCATCTCCGTCTTCACTGCAGGGCTTCAGGCCAGCAGTCCTTCTTCTTCTTTAGGTTGCAGGAATCTATCTTTCTCGGTTCTGGGAGCCCCTAAATACTCAATTTAGGGGTGTGTTTAGGTCTGGGAGGGCAGTAGCCAATGGCTACTGGCCCTGAGGGTGGCTATACCCTCTTTGTGCCTCCTCCCTGTGGGGAGGGGGGCACATCCCTAATCCTATTGGGGGGAATCCTCCTTCTACAAGATGGAGGATTTCTAAAAGTAAGAGTCACCTCAGCTCAGGACACCTTAGGGGTGACTCCTTGTTTTCCTCATTATCTCCTCCAGCCTTGCCGCCAAAAGTGGGGGCAGTGGCCGGAGGGGCGGGCATCTCCACTAGCTGGGATGCCCTGTGGTGCTGTAACAAAGGGTGTGAGCCTTTGAGGCTCACCGCCAGGTGTTACAGTTCCTGCAGGGTGAGGTGAGAAGCACCTCCACCCAGTACAGGCTTTGTTCCTGCCCACAGAGTGGCAAAGGCACTCTCCCCATGTGGCCAGCAACATGTCTGGTGTGTGGCAGGCTGGCAAAAACTAGCCAGCCCACACTGGAAGTCGGGTATGTTTTCAGGGGGCATCTCTAAGATGCCCTCTGGGTGTATTTGTACAATAAAGTGCACACTGGCACCAGTGTGCATTTATTGTGCTGAGAAGTTTGATACCAAACTTCCCAGTTTTCAGTGTAGTCATTATGGTGCTGTTGAGTTCGTGTTTGACAGACTCCCAGACCATATACTCTTATGGCTACCCTGCACTTATAATGTCTAAGATTTGACTTAGACACTGTAGGGGCATAGTGCTCATGCACATATGCCCTCACCTGTGGTATAGTGCACCCTGCCTTAGGGCTGTAAGGCCTGCTAGAGGGGTGACTTACCTATGCCACGGTGTAAGGTTGGCATGGCACTCTGAGGGGAGTGCCATGTCGACTTAGTCATTTTCTCCCCATCAGCACACACAAGCTGGCAAGCAGTGTGTATGTGCTGAGTGAGGGGTCCCTAGGTTGGCATAAGACATGCTGCAGCCCTTAGAGACCTTCCCTGGCATCAGGGCCCTTGGTACCAGGAGTACCAGTTACAAGGAACTTACCTGGGTGCCAGGGTTGTGCCAATTGTGGAGACAAAGGTACAGTTTTAAGGAAAGAACACAGGTGCTGGGGCCTGGTTAGCAGGGTCCCAGCACACTTTCAAATCATAACTTAGCATCAGCAAAGGCAAAAAGTCAGGGGGTAACCATGCCAAGGAGGAATTTCCTTACAGCAAAATTGAGAAATAAAATCAAGCAGTCAGACAGAAAGAAAGCGATGTAGGTGCACTACCAGCACACAGAGACGCTACACTACGGTTCTTTATGGATTGCTTTGTTAGTAGTAGGGCCAGAAAAGGGTCATGTCTGTTCCGGCAAACACTCCTCTCGCCCGCTGAAAAATACGTGCATTTGTTCACTTTAGGCTATGCATCGTGCGTCTCTATCACAAACCCCGAAATAAAAAAACAATGTTATATTTCCCGAGAGTTAAAATAGTCTGGAATGAGAAAACCAAAAACAAACACTCACCAGCTCTAGGAATATTTTATTCTTCTGTTCATTTTGTTTAGAGAATTAACACAAGTTTCAGTGACGAGATTGCTCAGGTTTAAGAGTGAGAGGTTGCAGTACCACCGGTCACCTATAGATGTCCCTGCAGAGTCAGCAGCAACAAGCTCCAGTACGAAGGTCTATTACCACGATATAATGCAACATTGACATTAATAAATATCCCAAGTATTTCCCAAGCCTGGCTGATAAAAACATTTCTTGTGCACGCAGGACCCATGTAACCTGACAGAATCTGACTCATTCCCAGATTTACAAGGCTGAGAATGCATCAGATTCCTGCACCACCTTAGGGGTGGCGTTAAAGTGGTGCAACAGGGAGAAATAACATTAGTTCTCCCCGTTTTTTGTCTCTTTCCATGTGTGCTGTATTCTGTGGAAAGCTCCCTTGCATACATTATGCCTGGCGCAGGCATAATGTGGCGTAAGGGGTTACATAGTGGCTCAATGGATGCAAGGCAAAAACTCATCATAAAATACTTTCAGGCCTTAGCTCCCCTAACAGAGGGGGCACTGTTAGAAATTGGGTTTCTGATTGGCAGAGGTATGCACCCCGTCCAAGCAGACACCACAATCCTAGTCAAGGTAAGTAACAAACACACCCTAAATTAACCTGTACTCACTCACTGGTAGCTTGGCTCAGAGCAGTCAGGCTTAACTGAAGAGGCAATGTGTTAAGTATTTGTGCAAAACTTCAAACAGTAAAACAGTCAAACACCACACAAAAATATGCTGCACCTGGTTAGAAAAATAAAGCTTCATTTAATAAATAAACAAAATACGACCAAAACAACAAAAATCCAACTGGTAGAAGTTGAGATATTAATTTTTAAAGATTAAAATGCCACATAGTGCTTAAAAGCATAAATCACCAACCAGGGTCATCTGGTCATGCTAGATCAGGTTAAATCCAAAATATCAGACCGACTATGATGGAGCATGGGATGGATGCAGTCCCAGGCAAGTACTAATGAAGTTTTACCTTCTCAAGATTGGGCGAACAGTCCAGAGGTTTGCTGGGAGCAAGGAGAGTGTTGTAATGTTCTAACCACTTAAAGTAATCAATAGCACTTATTTTGTAATTATTAATTTTCCATGTTTAAAGTTATAATATGTCATGATAACATTTATAGATAATACTTTGTTCCCCTAAGCCTTCCCCTGCCTGATTCCACTAGTGGTACATTCCTTCTGTTGTGGAAGGAATCTGCGGTAGAATGTTGGTGGAGTGTGGAAGGTGAGTTGACAGGGAAATGACGGAGATGGAAAGTGGAGACTTGAAATAAAGACTTCAGCGCTCAACCTCGCCTACGTTTTATCATTCTAACAGAGAGCATCGCTGGTGGTGGTCAGTGGGTGCAAAGATTTGGCCGGGTGCCGTGGACAGGCGGCCTGGAGCCTCGCGGTCGTGCACGGTGATACATGCTGATCCTTTGGGAGAGCGGCGCGGTTCTAGAGCGAACAGGTCCATTCGCGATCACGATGAGCCCAAAAACCTGGTTTCAGGAGCCCAAAAACTACTTCCAGGGGTCCAGGACCTGAAAGGCACCTCTTGGGGGTCAAGAGCTTGTTGATGATGGTTCCAGGAGCTGTCCGGAGCCTGCTATGTCTCTGAGGCTCAAATCACTCTGAGGTCCTGAGTTCAAGATGTAGGGTCGCAGGTCAAGTTCTCCTTTCCTAAGCAAGAGGGCAGCAGGCAGCAGGTCAGCACATCAAGAAAGCAGTTCTTCCAGAGAAGAACAGCAGTCCAGCAGAGTAGCAGTCCTTGTAGCAGCACAGCAGCCTTCTTCCTGGCAGAGTATCCATAGGTCCAGAACTGATCTGAGTTAGTAGGATCAGAAGTCTTGTTCTAATACCTATTGGTGCCTTTGACGTGGAGGAGACGTCAAAGAAGGGCTTTGAAGTGCACAGAGGTCCTTCCTCCCTGCACTGCCTCCAGACTCACTACAGAGAGGTATGCAGGGCTTTCTAAGGGGTTAGGTCAGAGTCTATTTGGGTGTAAGTGTGAAGCTGTGGCCAGCTCCATCTCTCCCATCCTGCCCAGGATGGCCTTCAGTATGTTGATGACCCATCAGTCACACCTAAGCTCCCTTTGTGTGTGGCTGTCTAGAGGGAATGCACAAGCCCAGCTATCACCCCACTCCAGATGTGTTCCAGGTGAAGCATGGAGTAGAAGAGCATCGGGAAGACTTGCAGTTCCGGTTCCACGGTGGCGTTGATCTTCCCTGTGTCTCTGATGGTGAGTCTTTCGTCTTCTGTGTTATGTTTCTGCCAGGCTTTTGATGGCATTTGTACCGCCCCAGAAATTGTGGCGGTTTGCTGTGTCATGATATGGTGGGCGATTCCTTGTCTTCCGCCTGGCTGTTGATGGCTACCGCCATGGTGAGTAGTGTTAACGCTCTGGCGGTTGGTGTGGTACATTGGCTGTCTATGGGAGTTATCACCGCCATGGTCTTTATTTGGTGGTAATTACCGCCAGCCTGTTGGCGGTATTAGCGCCACTTTAACAGTCACCGCCAATGTCCAAATGACCACCTAAATTTATGCTATTTCTAATGCACAGTTATTCCTGTTATTGATTTGTACCGTGATTCTAGAATGCCTGACAGTCAACGCACTAGTTAAATTGAGATTCTTTACAAGATTTGATCAATCATTGTTATTTGTGTATGTCTCTCATTTGATTTTGAGATTGACTTATGTGATTTTAGCATTGTTAATCTAGGGAAATAAACATTCTAACATACTAAATGGTGTGCTTATTCATGGCCAAATGGGTCATTGTGCGTGATAATTAATAAGTCTTAAATGTTTATCTTGATGTTTATTGATTATGTTTATGTATTTGCTTTGAGTTTACAAATTTATGGTGGGATTACTCTAGGTGTAATCAAAAGGTCCATCGACCTACAACGCGTGCCCTCGTCTATTATCCTTAAAGGAAAACGGGATGCATTTCACAAACGAAAATGAAAAGTTTTCTTTTCATTTTTTCAGAGCAGGCTAAAAATGTTTTCCCTAACATTGACAAAGGGGAAGTGGTCCCATGGGGACCCCTTCCCGTTTGCGAATGGGTTAGCACAAAACTGGTGCTAACTGCGACTGTTTTGTGACTGCATCCACGGTCACAAAACAATCATACATTGCACTGTGACTCACAATTAGGAAGGGAACCCCCTTCCTAATTGTGACTCGCAAACCTATTTTGTGATTCAGTAAAGAGATTACCGAATCGCAAAATAGGGTTTGTATATACCAACATGTGTTTTTCTTGTCGCAAACGGCCCGATTATGTGAATGGGGCAGTTTGCAACAAGAATAAAGCTACGTACATCTGGCCCTGAGTGTTTTCTTTCATGTGTGTAAGTGCTGTGTGACTATAGTAGTATTGCATGAGCTTTGCATGTCTCCTAGATATGCCTTAGCTGCTCATCCACAGCTACCTCTAGAGAGCCTGGCTTCTAGAGACTCTGCCTACACTACACTAATAGGGGATACCTGGACCTGATAGAAGGTGTGAGTACCTTAGGTACCCACCACATACCAGGCCCTACACTGCATCACAGGTGGTGGGCTAGAGTGGTCCCCTTGGTCCTCTCTGCCAGCTGTCCAACTTAGGAGGTGGTAAGCCCTTGCCTCTTCTTGTAGGACAGTACCCCTGTGCAGTGCGACTCTTGCAGCTACCAAGGCTTATTTGTTCCTGCTCCACATGGTCTTCAGGTTCCTTGTAGCCTCGGCCCCCAGCATTTCTTCCTGAAAAGCACAGTCTCCCCTCTGCCGCTCCAGCTACGTGGGACTCCTCTTCAGAAGTGCTAACTGGGCCTCACTGTGACTTACTGTTCCTGCTGCCAGTGGGTTGCCAGTGGGGGATGCAACTACTTCTGTTGTCTCTCCCAACTGCTGAGGGTCACCTCGAACTTCCCTCGCTGGGTCGAATCCCCTGGGCTTTGCTGGTACTCTTCAACCTTGGAACTCTTTTTCCTTCCCTTGCATTTGCCCAGGCTTGTTGGTGGTTGTTCTGCACCACTGACCGTCTGCGAGCCGACAACTGATGTGGGACACCATCTACACTGCTCTAAGGGCTCCTCTTCAGCTCCTGGGCGCCACACCTGGTTTTCTTCTTCCCTTTTTGACCTGGTTCTGCAACCACAGAAGGGTGAGTAGTGACTCCTGCCTCCACTAGACACTCCATCATGGACTGGACTCTGTCCCCTTCTTTTGCAGGTCCTCTACAATCGGAATCCACCTTTGGGTTCTTCCTGTCTGGTCCTGTTCTCGTACAATCCTTTTTCTAAGTCCTTCTGTTAATCCTTAGGAAAACCAGGTACTTACTTCTGCTCTCCTGGTCTCTAGGGATCACTCTGGTACTCACCTCTTTGGGTTCCTAGTTCCTCCAGCTCCCTATTAATGATTCCACATCCTTGGATGGGGGACTGTATCTCACATTCTACTTTCTTAGCAGATGGTTTGGCCCTCACTTAGGGCCCCTTCTATTTTTACTAAGTATTGCCAATGTTTGTAGCTTTTATGCAATTTTGCTGATTGCTACTGTGCATATAATTAGTGTGTACTTACCTCCATCTGGTGGGAACTGCCTATAAGTACTCTAGTGTTTTGTCACTATAATAAAGTACCTTTATTTTTGTAACACTGTGTGGTTCTTTCATGTGTGATAAGTTGCTCTGTGACTACAGTGGTATTGCATAAGCTTTGCATGTCTTCTGTGTAAGGCTTGGCTCCTCATCCACAGCTACCTAGAGAGCTCTGGCTTCCTAGACACTGCCTACACTTGACTAGTAGGGACCAGGTATAGGGCGATAACACCATAGGTGTCCACCACACGCCAGTCCAGCTTCCTTCCGTCAAGACAAAATTCTCTGAAGAAAGGCTCAAGTGACCCAGGTTTGCTGAGAGAAGAGCATAGAAAAACCGTGAAGTCTCTACCGACTCTGCGTGACTCTCCTGACTGAAGGGAGACCGCACAGGGGCAGAGCCTAGGCCACCGAAGGGTGGCACACAGAGAATATGGAGCCACGCCAAGCAACCTTGGAAGGAGAACAATCAGCACGTAGAACGCCGTGAGCGTCACTCGCCCTCCAATGCTGCAATAAGAAAAACAGCTATACTTAACATGCAGCATACACAACAATGTAAAAGACACAGATAACAAAGGAAGGGAAAGAACACTTAGCTTGCTTGCAGCAGCAAAGAAAGATGAGGTTTGTAAGTGGGTTAACTGTATTATAGGGTCTGATGGGCCCTGATTGTTTGAGGGATTTATGAGAAATGTTCGGTGTTTACTGTTACTTTGTTGGCTACTGAAATGTTGCAGTAAAGTTAGGAAAGCATAATCTGAGCCTCCAGGCCTGACACTGAATTATGACAGCAGCTTGTACCTTTATATATAAAATATGGAAAACATTGAAAAAACAGCACTGGCAATGCCAAACGTTCTAGTCTTAAATGAATGTTGATTTTGGTAATGTTATTCATTACAAGTAAATAGCATTGGAATAGATATATGTTTGTGTGAAAGCAAAGAGCTGTAAAATAATACTGGTGGAGGTTAAAAGGTCAGGTGACAGTTGCACTGTCAAGCCAGACCTAAAACTCTGTACAAATTATTGACTGCTCTCCTCCCTTCTGTGATGCTTCCAAAGAAAAACAAATTAAATTATCTAGTTATCCAAGACACTTATAATAGCATTCCAATGTCATATGTGCCCCTGCAAGTTCAAGCTAGACAAATAAAGTTCAGCTGTGTGGATGGCAAGCACTTGTTTTGAGGACGCTCACAACTTATGCCCAGTCAAAACATGTACTCCTGGTCCCCAAGATGTGGGTGGAGCCAAAGTCCCTCTCTAGTGATCCCCACATAATTATCTAGCTGTCAAACAAACCATACAAATCATTTTGTGAAGTGAGTTGCACAGTAACATCTCAGCACTTACACCACTGTCAGCAAGTCAGGGCAACATAAAGGGTCTTCAGTTACTACTCCCTAGTACTACCTTTGAACAGTGAGGTGTACAATTCCCTTATTCCTCCACTGATGTCTAAGACACAGAAACTCTTCACTTCTGTTACTGCTACTGTGATACATGCGATCAAAGAGAAATAAAGACTATGAGGTGAGGTAACAGACGCAGGTTTATTTTAATACAAAGCTGCCACAGGACACATCGTGTCAGCACCACCATCCTCCCAGCAACTGTCAAAACCACCCCCCAACATTCCACGTTACATACCTGCAACCCAACACTAAACATTCTACTAGCAATGACTAAGAAACAACAGAATACTACATTATGTTTCCCATTGGAAAACAGAAGAATGGTAGTGAAAATACCAAAACGATAACTAAAAATAAAAACAAAACAAAATAAAAAACACTCTAAAAAGACAACCCTACAAAACTGTAAAGTCATAACAGTAAGGCAAGTCAAGCAAACTGTAACAAAAAATGTATTGGACCTATAATATATATAATGCTAGATTCACACACACCTTCCCTGTCAATGGCACCCATCTGAGAAGAAGAACCCTCACTGACTGTTTCACTTCCAGCACCATTAACACTGTTCTAATTAACGTATCCCGGCTACCATGACAGACAACCTTCCTGCACTTGACGACTCTTTCCACATTTCACCAGTTTGAACTATTAACTCTGGCCGCATTACCACACACTTTGTCAACCACAACAGGGTCACCAACCTTCTTACCTCCCTTCTTGACAAAGAAAGCTTTCTTGATACATTCTATATCACCAACATTAAATTAAACTTCACTCACTTGGTTGCGATCGTCAAAAAGTTTTTTTTGTTTACCATTCGCTTTAGCAACAACCCTCTTCAACTTTGCTTCACGTCCATCAAAGTGAATGCTGTATGTGAACCAACTGAGAAGAGCCTTGGTGGCTGGCTTCCTGCCTCTCATCAATTCAAAAGGAGACACTTTGGTGGGCGAATGTGGACTGGTACAGGAAAAACCATTGCATAGAACACACTGCATTCAACATCACACACTTGTTAGCAACAGCCCACTGAACATATTGAACAAACATCCTGTTCATATGCTCCACCTGCCCATACCTTTGGGGCTAATAATATGATGACCTGAGATGCTTTACATCACCAAAGCAATGGTCAGGTGGAGCACATGAACAGGGTGTTGGTTCAGTGTATTCAGTGGGCTATTGCTAACAAGTGTAGCATTCTATGGCATGGTTTTACTGTACCACTCCACATTCATCCACCCAGGTGTCCAGTTTGGAGCTGTTGGGAGGCAGGAAGCCAATCACCAAGATTTTTCGTAATTGGGTGTCCCACTGGACAGAAACACTTTTCTTCGGAAGCACATTTAAAGGTCTTATGTGCGATCCATAGTCGGGAATGAACCAGTCATAGAATTCGCTAATACCCACAAATGATTAATGACTAGACATATCTGTAAGTGGCAGTGCATCAACAATAGCATTAACCACTATTGGCCTTGGCTCAGTCCCTTCACCGATACAATGTGACTACTCAACTCGGCCTTTGCGAATTTCAATGTTTTCAATATTAAGTACTACCCCTTTCTCCTACAGGATGATCAACACCTGATCAAGTATATTTTCATTCTTGGTTGCCTGCAAAAATTAATACAACGTCTTGAAATGCGACCACACCTTTTATGTCCCTAAACATTTGGAACATTATTCTTTGGAACACTGATGCCACTGTGTAGGAAGGTAGCCTCCTTCTAGCATTGTTACCCCCACTTTTGGCCTGTTTGTGAGTATATGTCAGTGTGTTTTTACTGTCTCACTGGGATCCTGCTAGCCAGGACCTCAGTGCTCATAGTGAAAACCCTTTTTGTCAGTGTGTTTTATATGTCTCACTGGGACCCTGCTAGCCAGGACCCCAGTGCTCATAGGTTGTGGCCTGAATGTGTGTTCCCTGTGTGGTGCCTAACTGTGTCACTCTGCTAACCAGAACCTCAGTGCTTATGCTCTCTCTGCCTTTATAATTGTCACTGCAGGCTAGTGACCATTTTCACCATTCTAATTGGCACACTGGAACACCCTTATAATTCCCTAGTATATGGTACCTAGGTACCCAGGGTATTGGGGTTCCAGGAGATCCCTATGGGCTGCAGCATTTCTTTTACCACCCATAGGGAGCTCAGACAATTCTTACAAAGGACTGCCACTGCAGCCTGAGTGAAATATCGTCCATGTTATTTCACAGCCATTTTACACTGCACTTAAGTAACTTATAAGTCACCTATATGTCTAACCCTCACTTGGTGAAGGTTAGGTGCAAAGTTACTTAGTGTGTGGGCACTCTGGCACTAGCCAAGGTGCCCCCACATTGTTCAGGGCAAATTCCCCAGACTTTGTGAGTGTGGGGACACCATTACACACATGCACTACATATAGGTCAATACCTATATGTAGCGTCACCATGGTAACTCCGAGCATGGTCATGTAACATGTCTAGCATCATGGAATTGGGGACAATTCCATGCATCCCCGGGTCTCCAGCAGACAGCCCGGGTACTGCCAAACTAGCTTTCCGGGGTCTCCTTTGCAGCTACCGCTACTGCTAACCCCTCAGACAGGTTTCTGCCCCCCTGGGGCCTGAGCAGCTTGGTCCCAGGAAGGCAGAAAAAAGGATTTCCTCTGAGAGAGGGTGTTACACCCTCTCCCTTTGGAAATAGGTGGGAAGGGCCTGGGAGGAGAAGTCTCTCCTGGAAGTGCTTTGAATGGCACATATGGTGCCCTCCTTGCATAAGCCAGTCTACACCGGTTCAGGGATCCCCCCAGCCCTGCTCTGGCACAAAACTGGACAAAGGAAAGGGGAGTGACCACTCCCCTGACCAGCACCTCCCAGGGTAGGTGCCCAGAGCTCCTCCAGAGTGTCCCAGACCTCTGCCATCTTGGATGCGGAGATATGAGGGCACAGTGGACAGCTCTGAGTGGCCAGTGCCAGCAGGTGACGTCAGAGACCCCTCCTGATAGGTGCTTACCTTTCTCTGTAGCCAATCCTCCTCTGTGGGCTATTTAGGATCTCTCCTGTGGGCATCTCACCAGATAACGAATGCAAGAGCTCACCAGAGTTCCTCTGCACTTCCCTCTTCGACTTCTGCCAAGGATCGACCGCTGACTGCTCCAGGACGCCTGCATAACCGCAACAAAGTAGCAAGAAGACTACTGGCAACATTGTAGCGCCTCATCCTGCCGGCTTTCTCAACTGTTTCCTGGTGGTGCTTGCTCCGAGGGCTGTCTGCCTTCACCCTGCACTGGAATCTTAGAAGAAATCTCCAGTGGGTCGACGGAATCTTCCCCCCTGCTAACGCAGGCACCAAACCTCTGCATCACCGGTCCTCTAGGTCCCCTCTCATCCTGACGAGCGTGGTCCCTGGAACACAGGAGCTGGGTCCAAGTGTCTTAGACAGTCCAGTGGCCCTTCTGTCCAAATTTGGTGGAGGTAAGTCCTTGCCTCCCCACGCCAGACAGTAATCCTGTGTACTGCGTGAACTACAGCTGCTCTGGCTTCTGTGCACTTTTGCAAGACTTCCTTTGTGCACAGGCTAGCCCAGGTCCCCAGCACTCCGTCCTGCATTGCCCAACTCGCTGAGTTGGACTCCGACGTCGTGGGACCCTCTGTTGTTGCTCTGAGTCAACCGTCATCCTCAGATCTTCTAAGTGTCTGTTTGTTAGACTTTTCATCCTTGGCGTGGTCTCCCTTAACTTTTTGCCTCTGTTCCCCAGGTTGTTGATGTGTGCTGGACTCTGATTTTGCTGTTTTTGTTACTCTGGGCACTTTACCACTGCTAACCAGTGCTAAATCAACTGTGCATCCTCCAGCACACCGTGGGACATCTTCTGACCAAAGGAAAAGTTCCTGGCACTTTCCGTTGTTGCAGAATCTTCGGCTTCTTCCACCCAGAGGCAGCCCTTTTGCACCTTCATCCGGGGTTTAGTGGGCTCCTGCACCCCCTGGACACTCGAGTGACTCTTGGACTTGGTCACCTTCTGTTACAGGTCCTCAGGTCCAGGAATCCGTCTTCAGTGTTTTGCAGTCAGTTGTTGTCCTTGCAGAATCCCCTACCTCGACTTTACTGTCTTTCTGGAGTAGTAGGGTAACTTTACTCCTACTTCTCAGGGTCTTCGGGTGGGGTATCTTGGACACCCTGACTGTTTTCTTACACTCCCAGTGACCCTATACACACTACACTAGGCCTGGGGTCTATTCATGGTTCGCATTCCACTTTTGGAGTACCTATTTCTCCCTTTTGCAATCTATTGTGATTCTACATTGTTTGCACTACTTTTCTAACTGTTACTTACCTGATTTTGGTTTGTGTGTATATATTTGGTGTATATTACTTACCTCCTAAGGGAGTATATCCTCTGAGATACTTTTGGCATATTGTCACTAAAATAAAGTACCTTTATTTTTAGTAACTCAGAGAATTGTGTTTTCCTATGATATTGTGCTATATGATATAAGTGGTATAGTAGGAGCTTTGCATGTCTCCTAGTTCAGCCTAAGCTGCTCTGCTATAGCTACCTCTATCAGCCTAAGCTGCTAGAACACTACTAATCTACTAATAAGGGATAACTGGACCTGGCACAAGGTGTAAGTACCATCAGGTACCTACTATAAGCCAGGACAGCCTCCTACATTGGTGGTGCAGCGGTGGGATAAGTACTTGTAACTGTTTTACCACTTTGTCATTGGCGCTTTTCATGAGAAAAACATATACCGAATACTTCAACATATACACATTAAACCAAACAGTTTAACTATTCTGTTCTAAAACTTTCTACAAAGTTTCTGAATACTTTTAAAAGTTTTCAAAAGTTTTCAAAAGTTTTTTCTCTGTACTGTCAAAAGTTCTAAAACTTTTTCTCTCCCTCTCTTAAACCTTTTCTATCATGTCTGCAGTAGAGCTCACTCCCAAAATTGTTCAAGCAACCCATATGAGTTTAAACTTTAAAAGTTTTAGGGGTCTCTGCATAGAAAGAGGTTTAAGCATTGGCAAGAATCCTATCAAAGACTTTCTCTTCAACCTTCTCCTAGAAAATGACCAGAACCAGTCTGGCCCATCCCAGGAACAGGAGGTAGGAGGGGAGGGTACCCACTCAGACTCAGAGGAGTTCCCTGAAGAGATTGGGGAGGGTTCTTCCAAAGACCTGCCAAATAGCAGGTCACCTAGTGACACTGGTAGTGGGAGGGGGGTCACACATTAGTGGGGCACCTTTCACTCCTAAAGGCCAGGTTACTAGGGTCCAGCCAGTTAGGGACAGGTCTCTCTCTGCCAATTCCCAAATTTCCTCTGTATCTCACCATTCCCAAGCCTCCCACCCTGAGGATAACTTAATGGAAAGGGAACTCAGAAAGCTGAGGTTGGAAGAGGCCAGGCTGAAGCTCAAACAGCAACAGCTGGCCTTAGACAGGAAATCTCTGGATGTAGTGAGGGAAAGGCAGAGATTGGGGTTAGTTCCCCATGGTGGCAGCAGCAGTGTTTTTGATAGTGATCCTGTTAGAGAGCAAGATTCCAGAAACCTGCATAAGATAGTCCCCCCTTACAAGGAGGGGGGTGACATTAACAAGTGGTTTGCTGCACTTGAGAGGGCCTGCATGGTACAGTTGGTCCCTCAAAGGCAATGGGCTGCTATCTTGTGGCTATTTTTCACTGGTAAGGGTAGGGATAGGCTCCTTACTGTCTGAGAAAGTGATGCTAATAATTACAAAGTTTTGAAGGATGCACTCTTGGATGGATTTGGCTTAACCACTGAACGATACAGGATTACGTTCACAGACACCAGAAAAGAGTCCTCTCAAGACTGGACAGACTTTGTAGACTGTTCAGTGAAGGCCTTGGACGGTTGGTTGCATGGCAGTAAGGTGACTGACTATGAAAGCCTGTATAATCTGATCCTGAGAGAGCATGTTCTTAACAATCGTGTGTCTGATTTGTTGCACCAGTACTTGGCAGACTCAGATCTGACCTCTCCCCAAGAATTGGGAAAGAAGGTAGACAAATGGGTCAGAACAAGAGTAAACAGAAACATTCATACAGGGGGTGACAAGGATGGCAAGAAGAAGGATGGTAAGTCTTCTGACAAGGGTGGGGACAAAGATAACAAACATTCTGAGTCTTCATCAGGCCCACAGAAATCCTCTGGGGGTGGTGGGTCCAAATCCTCTTCTAACAATCAGAAAAAGCCTTGGTGTTATTTATGTAAAGTAAAAGGCCATTGGGCAAGTGATTCCACTTGTCCAAAGAAAAACACAAAACCTCCCACAACCACAACCCCAACTGCAACCTCTAGTGCCCCTTGTAATAGCAGTGGTGGTGGGAAGTCTACTACAAATAGCCAATCCAAGGGTGTAGCTGGGTTTCCTATTGGCAGTGTAGTTGGGGTTGGTCTTGTTAGGGAGACCACAGAGGCTGTTTTTGTCTCTGATGGTGGCATTGACTTTGCCACCTTGGTTGCTTGCCCCCTTAATATGGGTAAGTACAAGCAACTACCCCTAATCAACGGTGTTGAGGTTGAGGCCTACAGGGACACAGGAGCCATTGTAACTATGGTGATAGAGACACTGGTTCACCCTAATCAACACCTACTTGGTCAGCAGTACCAAGTGACTGATGCTCACAATATCACACTTAGCCAACCCATGGCTGTTGTGAATCTCAACTGGGGGTCAGGGGGGTTTTAATGGTCCAAAGAAAGTTGTGGTAGCCACTGAATTACCTGTAGATTGCTTACTAGGCAATGATTTGGAGACATCTGCTTGGGCAGAAGTGGAGTTGGAGGCTCATGCAGCAATGCAGGGAATTCCA
The DNA here is from genome assembly GCF_031143425.1 of Pleurodeles waltl. NCBI lineage: Eukaryota > Metazoa > Chordata > Amphibia > Caudata > Salamandridae > Pleurodeles > Pleurodeles waltl. The sequence goes on from NC_090443.1 coordinate 976,111,437, forward strand.
GGGCATATTTTTGCTTTGACAAGGGCTGAGGCCAAAAAAGCAAACAGGACAGGGAAACTTGGATCCTGGAACAATGGACCAAGTGCTCCCAAAAGCTAGGGGTAGAAAGGGTAAATCCTTGCCCACTATCCCTCCCTCTCCAGAAGATTCCCCTTTTGAGGAAGAGGAATCCTTTCCCTGTGCAGAATCTACACCAGATGAGCTGGCAGCAGACACTGCTGAGCTTTTGGGTGCAGGGGGGCCTGCTAGGGAACAGCTGAGTGTGGCACAGCAGACCTGACCCACACTAGAGGGTCTAAGACAGCAAGCTGTCAAGCAGCAGAATAGGGATGTCAGTGATAGCCATAAGGTGTATTGGGAAGACAACCTCTTGTATACCGAGTCAAGGGACCCTAAACCTGGAGCTGCCAGGAGACTGGTCATTCCCTTGCAAATACAGAGAGTTTCTTCTTACCTTGGCACATGGCATTCCTTTGGCTGGGCATTTGGGCCAAAATAAAACTTGGGACAGACATGTTCCCCTGTTTAACTGGCCTCATATGTCAGAGGACACTAAAGAGTTTTGTCGCTCTTGTGTGACCTGCCAAGCCAGTGGCAAGACTGGTGGCATTCCAAAGGCCCCCTTAATTCCACTTGTAGTGGTTGGGGTGCCCTTTGAAAGGGTAGGGGTTGACATAGTTGGCCCCCTTGACCCTCCAACTGCTTCAGGCAATAGGTTTATCATGGTGGTAGTGGCACTAGGTACCCTGAAGCCATCCCCTTAAGGACCACTACAGCTCCTGCAGTGGCAAAGGCCCTCCTGGTAATCTTTTCCAGAGTGGGTTTCCCTAAGGAAGTGGTGTCAGACAGAGGTAGTAACTTCATGTCTGCATACCTCAAGGCAATGTGGAAGGAATGTGGTGTAACTTACAAGTTCACTACCCCTTATCATCCACAAACAAATGGTCTGGTTGAGAGGTTTAACAAAACTCTCAAAGGAATGATAATGGGACTCCCTGAAAAACTCAGGAGGAGATGGGATGTCCTGTTACCTTGCCTCCTTTTTGCTTACAAGGAGGTACCCCAAAAAGGAGTGGGCTTCAGCCCCTTTGAACTCCTATTTGGACACCCTGTAAGAGGTCCTCTAACACTTGTAAAGGAGGGTTGGGAACAACCTTTAAAAGCTCCTAAACAGGACATTGCGGACTATGTGCTTGGCCTAAGATCAAGAATGGCTGAGTACATGAAAAAGGGCAGTAAAAACCTTCAGGCCATCTAGCAGCTGCAAAAGCAATGGCATGACCAGAAGGCTGCCCTGCCTCAGTACCACACAGGACAGAAGGTGTGGGTATTGGAGCCTGTGGCCCCAAGAGCACTCCAGGACAAATGGAGTGGACCCCATCTAATTATTGAGAAAAAGGGTGAGTTTACCTACTTGGTAGACCTTGGCACTGCTAGGAGTCCCCTTAGGGTACTCAATGTCAACCACCTGAAACCCTACTACGACAGGCCTGATCTCACCCTGCACATGGCAACTGATGAGGGACAGAAAGCAGAGCGTGACCCTCTCCCTGATCTTTTCTCCACCACTGAAGCTGATGGCTTAGTGGAGGGAGTAGTACTTGCAGATTGTCTTACTGCAGAGCAGAAAGATAACTGTGTAAATAGTTTAAGTCAATTTTCGGAACTCTTCTCACTAATACCAGGTCCCACTACTTGGTGTGAGCATACAGTTGATACTGGAGACAGTTTACCTGTCAAAAGTAAGATTTATAGACAGTCTGACCATGTCAGGGACTGCATTAAACAAGAGGTTTAGAAAATGCTAGACTTAGGAGTGATTGAGCCTTCAGAAAGCCCCTGGGCAAGCCCAGTGGTGTGTGTCCCTAAACCTCACAGTAAGGATGGAAAAAGAGAGATGAGGTTTTGTGTTGACTATAGAGGGTTCAACCAAGTAACCAAGACAGATGCTAACCCTATTCCCAGGGCAGATGAGCTCATAGATACACTGGCGTCTGCCAAGTATCTAAGCACTTTTGATCTAACTGCAGGGTATTGGCAGATTAGGTTATCAGAAGATGCAAAACCAAAGACTGCATTTTCAACCATTGGAGGGCACTATCAATTTACTGTAATGCCCTTTGGACTGAAAAATGCAACTGCCACTTTTCAAAGGTTGGTGAACACAGTCCTGCAAGGGTTGGAAGCTTTTAGCGCAGCATATCTGGATGATATAGCTGTCTTTAGCTCCACCTGGGATGATCACCTGGTCCACCTGTGGAAAGTTTTGGAGGCCCTGCAAAAGGCAGGCCTCACTATCAAGGCCTCAACGTGCCAGATAGGGCAGGGGAAGGTGGTTTATCTGGGCCACCTGGTAGGTGGGGAACAGATTGCACCACTGCAGGGGAAGATCCAGACCATTATGGAATGGGCTCCCCCTACAACTCAAACCCAGGTGAGCGCCTTTTTAGGCCTCACAGGGTACTATAGGAGATTCATCAAGAATTATGGCTCCAGAGCAGCCCCTCTTAATAATCTCACTAGCAAAAAGATGCGTAAAAAGGTATTGTGGACAGCTAGCTGTCAAAAAGCTTATGATGAGCTCAAACAGGCCATGTGCTCTGCACCTGTCCTAAAAAGCCCTTGCTACTGCAAAAAAGTCATAGTCCGGACTGATGCTTCCGAATTAGGGGTTGGGGCAGTGCTATCACAGCTGAATACTGAGGGCCAGGATCAAACTGTTGCTTTTATCAGCAAAAGGTTGATTAGAGAAAAGCGTTGGTCTGCCGTAGAGAGGGAGGCCTTTGCTATGGTCTGGGCACTGAAAAAGTTGAGACCATACCTGTTTGGTACTCACTTTATTGTTCAGACAGACCACAAACCTCTACTTTGGCTAAAACAAATGAAAGGTGAAAACCCTAAATTGTTGAGGTGGTCCATATCCCTACAGGGAATGGACTATATAGTGGAACATAGACCTGGGAGTACCCACTCCAATGCAGATGGACTCTCCATTCCTCCACTTAGACAATGAAGACTCATCTGGGCAAAGTTAGCCTTATTGTCCCTCGTTTTGGGGGGGTTGTGTAGGAAAGTACCATCTTGCCTGGCATCTTACCCCCATTTTTACTGTATGTCTGTTTGTTTTGCCTATGTGTCACTGGGATCCTGCTAGTCAGGACCCCAGTGCTCATAAAGTATGCCTTGTATGTGTTCCCTGTGTGGTGCCTAACTGTATCACTGAGGCTCTGCTAACCAGAACCTCAGTGTTTATGCTCTCTCTGCTTTTAAAATTGTCACTGCAAGCTAGTGACTAATTTTACCAATTCTCATTGGCACACTGGAACACCCTTATAATTCCCTTGTATATGGTACCTAGGTGCCCAGGGTATTGGGGTTCCAGAAGATCCCTATGGGCCACAGCATTTCTTTTGCCACCCATATGGAGCTCAGACAATTCTTACACAGCTACTGCAGCCTGAGTGAAATAACGTCCACGTTATTTCACAGCCATTTTACACTGCACTTAAGTAACTTATAAGTCACCTATATGTGTACCCCTCACATGGTGAAGGTTAGGTGCAAAGTTACTTAGTGTGTGGGCACCCTGCCACTAGCCAAGGTGCCCCCACATTGTTCACGCCAAATTCCCCGGAATTTGTGAGTGCGGGGACACCATTACACATGTGCACTACATATAGGTCAATACCTATATGTAGCGTCACAATGGTAAATCCGAGCATGGCCATGTAACATGTCTAGGAGCATGGAATTGTCACCCCAATACCACTCTGGTATTGGGGGGACAATTCCATGCATCCCCGGGTCCACAGGATAGAGCCCGGGTACCGCCAAACTAGCTTTCCGGGGTCTCCTCCGCAGCTACTGCTGCGGCCAACCCCTCAGACAGGTTTCTGCCCCCCTGGGGCCTGGGCAGCCTGGTCCCAAGAAGGCAGAACAAAGGATTTACTCTGAGAGAGGGTGTTACACCCTCTCCCTTTGGAAATAGGTGTGAAGGGCCTGGGAGGATTAGCCTCTCCTGGCCTCTGGAAATGCTTTGAAGGGCACAGATGGTGCTCTCCTTGCATAAGCCAGTCTACACCGGTTTAGGGATCCCCCCAGCCCTGCTCTGGTGCGAAACTGGACAAAGGAAAGGGGAGTGACCACTCCCCTGACCAGCACCTCCCAGGGGAGGTGCCCAGAGCTCCTCCAGTGTGTCCCAGACCTCTGCCATCTTGCATGCAGAGGTGTGAGGACACAATGGACAGCTCTGAGTGGCCAGTACCAGCAGTTGCACATCAGAGACCCCTCCTGATAGGTGCTTACCTTTCTCTGTAGCTAATCCTCCTCTGTGGGCTATTTAGGGTCTCTCCTGTGGGCATCTCACATGATAACGAATGAAAGAGCTCACCAGAGTGCCTCTGCACTTCCCTCTTTGACTTCTGCCAAGGACCGACCGCTGACTTCTCCACGACTCCTGCATAACCACAATAAAGTAGCAAGAAGACTACCAGCAACATTGAAGCGCCTTATCCTGCCGGCTTTCTCGACTGTTTCCTGGTGGTGCTTGCTCCGAGGGCTGTCTGCCTTCACCCTACACTGGAAGCCAAGAAGAAATCTCCCGTGGGTCGACGGAATCTTCCCCCTGCTAACGCAGGCACTAAACTTCTGCATCACCGGTCCTCTGGGTCCCCTCTCATCCTGACGAGCGTGGTCACTGGATGATATAGCTGTCTTTAGCTCCACCTGGAGCTGGGTCCAAGTGTCTTCGACAGTCCAGTGGCCCTTCTGTCCAAATTTGGTGGAGGTAAGTCCTTGCCTCCCCACGCCAGACAGTAATCATGTGTACTGCGTGATGTGCAGCTGCTCCGGCTTCTGTGCACTTTTGCAAGACTTGCTTCATGCACAGCCTAGCCCAGGTCCCCAGCACTCCGTCCTGCATTGCCCAACTCGCTGAGTTGGACTCCGACGTCGTGGGACCCTCTTTTGTTGCTCTGAGTCAACTGTCGTCCTCAGATCTTCTAAGTGGCTGTTCAGGTACTTCTGCGGGTGCTGCCTGCTTCTGCGTGGGCTCTCTGTATTGCTGAGCGCCCCCTCTGTCTCCTCCTCTAAGGGGCGACCTCCTGGTCCTTCCTGGGCCCTGGCAGCACCAAAAATCCTCAAAAGCGACTCTTGCAGCTATCAAGGCTTGTTTGTGGTCTTTCTGTGTGGAAACAACTCTGCATCCTCCAGCACGCCATAGGACATCTTCTGACCAAAGGAGAAGTTCCTGGCTATTTCCGTTCTTGCAGAATCTTTGGCTTCTTCCACCCGGAGGCAGCCCCTTTTGCACCTTCATCCGGGGTTTAGTTGGCTCCTGCCCCACTGGACACTTGCATGACTCTTGGACTTGGTCCCCTTCTGTTACAGGTCCTCAGGTCCAGGAATCCGTCTTCAGTGTTTTGCAGTCAGTTGTTGTCCTTGCAGAATCCCCTAGCTTGACTTTACTCTCTTTCTGGGGTAGTAGGGTAACTTTACTCCTACTTTTCAGGGTCTTGGGGTGGGGTATCTTGGACACCCTTAGTGTTTTCTTACACTCCCAGCGACCCTCTACACACTACACTAGGCCTGGGGTCCATTCGTGGTTCGCATTCCACTTTTGGAGTCTATGGTTTTTGTTGCCCCTAAGCCTATTTCTCCCTATTGCATTCTATTGTGATTCTACATTGTTTGCACTACTTTTCTAGATGTTACTTACCTGATTTTGGTTTGTGTGTAGATATTTGGTGCATATTACTTACCTCCTAAGGGAGTATATCCTCTGAGATAATTTTGGCATATTGTCACTAAAATAAAGTACCTTTATTTTTAGTAACTCTGAGTATTGTGTTTTCTTATGATATATTGCGATATGATATAAGTGGTATAGTAGGAGCTTTGCATGTCTCCTATCTCAGCCTAAGCTGCTCTGCTATAGCTACCTTCATAAGCCTAAGCTGCTAGAACACCCCTAATCTTCTAATAGGGGATAACTGGACCTGGCACAAGGTGTAAGTACCACAAGGTACCCACTATAAGCCAGGCCAGCCTCCTACAACAAGTGCCGACCGGAAAGCCCTCACCGATAGAAGCAGTGAAAGTAAAATAATGAAGACGGCAGGTAAAACTGTTCCGCTCCGAGGTGCTCCTGAAGGGAAACAGGAGCGAGGAACGACGCGAGGTAGGAATACCTCAGAAGCATGAAAACGAACGTTAACTAACATTCGAATAGGGCCGCACGCGTGCAAGCAAGCGCATGAGAAGGGAGAACACGCGAGAACGTGCATAAAACAGAACAAAGCGCGATAACAGAGCACAAATAATCCACAGATATGATATATACACACAATGAAGTTAAACAATGAACAGAATAAAATGTATAGAGAACGAGGCCTAGGTGCTGTCAGTCAAGATTGTTATGAGGGGGTCATTGTGTGATTGGTTAGCCCCATTATGATGTAGTGCTGTAGTTTATTTCACAAGGTCTCTGGGATACGTAGTTCTTGGCTGCTGTTTAATAAAGTAAGAAAAGTTTTGGCATAATATGAGCCTCTGGTCTTGAAATAAAATGTAGATTTTCCTAGTATATTATGACGGAAATTCCTCTAGAATCCCTAGGATGTTGGAAAAAAAGGGCGCAAATTTGGCGTGGGTAGCTAATGTGGACAAAAAGTTATGAGGGCCTAAGCGAGAACTATCCCAAATAGCCAAAAAAAGGCCTGTAGGGTGAAAAGGCCTGGCAGCGAAGGGGTTAAAGACATGGAGGCGAGTATTATGCTTCTCTTACTTGCTTTATTTCAATAGCAGCAGTCACGAAACTACAATTCCCATAAGGCTTGAAACACAGAAACCAAAACGTGACACACAAAGCACCAATCGGAACGTTAGGGTGTATATAATCACTATGCTTGACTGCGACCAGCCCTTTTTCTTGATCCGAAAAGACTAGTCAGTGTGAGAGAATAAAGGAAAAATTGCTAGGACGATTGCAACTGCTAAAATTAGTGAACAAAGTTCTTGAATTAAGTTCAGCCAAAAGTGCAATGAAGGAGAGATCCGGAAGATAGTAGGGAGACTCCGCTGGTAAGGAGCTGGGTGTCCTGAAGACAAGCCTGGCGCCGGCAGATCCATCCTTCGATCAAGTGGAAGATTGAGGTGGAGTGAAAGTTGCTGCGAGGGGGGAAAAGAACAAGACAAAATCAGGAAAGTCTCCTTTTTGAGGTAGGATACGTGTCCGTGTCTTTTATAAAATTAAGGGGCATATTTATACTCTGTTTGCACTGAATTAGCGTCATTTGTTTTTACTCTAATTCGGTGCAAAACTTACTCCATATTTATACTTTGGTGCTAGACCCGTCTAGCACCAAGGCCCTGATTTATACTTTTTTTGCGTCGCATTAACATCAAACTTACAAAATATTGGCCCTTATTTATACTTTTTGCTGCATAACCGCAATAACTCAGTTTTGCACCAAAAAGTTTAGCACCGGCTTGCACCATTTCTGTGCACCAGCCGGGCACCATATTTTTGGAATGGTGCAAGAGGAAGAAGAGGGTTTAGCACCAAAAAATGACTTTAGGCAGGTTAGAGTAAAAAAAATTACTCTAACCAGATTAGCGTCATTTTATGGCACATTACTCCTGCCTTAGAAAAGGCAAGAGTCATGCCCACCACTCCAATGGCCAGCGCAGAGGACAAGGGTCCCCGGGCATGGCCATTACACCCTGTGCCATGTATGGGGGCCCATTTCAGGGCTGCCTATGGCTCTTTCAAAAATAAAATGCAATCTACCTGTACTTACCTGGGATGGGGCCCCATCCTCTGCAGTCCCTCTGGTGTGGGTGGGGGTGCCCGTGGGGTCTGGGGAGGGCACCTGTGGGCTCATTCCATGGTGTTCCACCATGGAAATAGGTCCACAGGTCCCTAACGCCTGCCCTGACCCAGGCTTTAAAAAATGGGGCAAAGCAAGCTTTGCACCATTTTTTGACCCCTCCTCTTTCCCATTTTTGCATGGTAGTATAAATATGGTGTTAAGGCCATAGAGTCATTTTTTGCACGGGAACGCCTACCTTGCATCTCATTAAGGCAAGGTAGGTTTTCACTTCCAAAAAATGACTTTAACTCCATAAATTTGGCGCTAGACGGGTCTAGGACCAAAGTATAAATATGGAGTTAGTTTTGCACCGAATTAGAGTAAAAAAAATAACGCTAATTCAATGCAAACAGAGTATAAATATGCCCCTTTGTGTAAATAAATGACGCTAATCTGGTTAGAGTCATTTATTTTGACTCTAACCTGCCTAACGTCATTTTTTTTTACGCTAGCCTACCCTTTGCACTGGCTTGCACCATTCCATAAATATCGTGCCCAGCTGGTGCTAAAAAATGGTGCAAGCCGGTGCAAAACCTTTTGGTGCAAAATGCATTAGTGCAGTTTTGCACCAAAAAGTATAAATAAGGCCCTAAGACTTTCCGTCATAATATAATAGGAAAATCTACATTTTATGTCAAGACGGGAGGCTCATATTATGCTTTTTTAAAGCATGTTAATCACCACTGAAGTTGTGGTATGTACTGGTCTACAATAAAGCGTTCTGAAAACATTATCGTTAGACCAGTCGGTCGATCTCAGAATGTCTTCTAACCTGGAACCAACCCAGAAAACTTTGGAAGCCATAGCTCCCCTAGCAGAATGAGCCCCGAAAATAGAGGTATTAATACCCGCAAAAGACATTAACCAACGAACCCATCTGGCGAGAGTCGCTGAAGACACAGGTTTATGGGGTTTACGGAAAGAAATAAGTAGTTGGGAAAGAGAAGACGTTCTGAGATTGGCCGTGCGTTCCTCATAACATTTGAGACATTGTCCTACACACAATTTAGGTTGATTGGGGAAATGCGGATAAAAAACTGTATGCAAATTAGTTTTGGTACGTTTGGTAATGGAGAACAATACCCCGTAGGGGCAAACTGTCGAGAAGTAATATCTAAAGCTCTAACGTCAGATAAACGTTTAATGGAAACCAGACAAAGTAACATGGTAAGCTTGGCTGAAAGCATTTTTAAAGAAAGATCAGAATTGTCTTGCCAAGATAAAAACAAATTCAATACAACATTGACATCCCATAACATTGAATATTTGGGTAACGGAGGAATAGAAATTTTACTCCCTTTAATAACCGACAAAGCAGTGGGTGTTCCCCAACTGGTTTTCCATTGACGTAAGAATGATGCATGGAAATAGCTGACCTATACAAATTGACTGTCCTGTATGACTTACCTGCACTAGCTTGCGCAGCTAGGAAGTAAATTACTTAATTTATATCTGCTGAAACTGGATCGAGGTCCCTTTCCATACACCAGTTTGACCAAATAGACTAGGCGGAACTGTATGCTTTCCTGGTGCCGGGAGCCCAGGCTTTACTGATGAAGTCAGTAGCTTCCTCCGAAGGCAGGAGAGGATATTCCGCACCAGAACAACCCTTCATGGTCTCAGGGAACATGACATCATCCAGAGGTACAGGTTGAACTGGCAGGCCATTCAGCAGCTGCTGCACAACATAGAGCCACAGTTGGCACCCACCTTGCTGACATCCCGCACCATCCCAACAGAAACCAAGCTGCTTGCCATACTTCACATGCTGGCAAGTGGCTCTTTTCAAACAACTGGTGCCCTGGTTGCCGGAATATCACAGCCATCATTCTCTGCCTTTTTGCCCAAAGTACTGGATGCCATCATTGGACTCACACCACGCCACATCTGCTTCCCTAACACATTGCAGAAGCAGCAGGAAACAAAACAGGGGTTTTACCTCATTAGTGGCTTCCCACACGTCCCTAGTGCAATCGACTGCACACATGTACGCTTTGGCCCACCTGCTGCAACTGAACACCTCTACTGCAACAGGAAGCACACACATTCCATCAATGTGCAGGCCATTGTCGATCACCAAGGATTGATCACCAACATTGTGGCAAAATATCCTGGGAGTGCCCATGACTCATTCATCTTCCGTCACTCTACCATCAATCAACACTTCCAGGATGGACAGTATGACAATGGACTACTTGTTGGTAAGTACAAAAACCTACTTATATACACACTGCACAGCAACCCTCTAGGACACACAACACATATACCACAACAGCAAGATGTCGACAGGAACGCACTGAGGTTGTGACATCGCTAGCCATGTTTCATAGGTTAGCATTGAACCTGTCACACATTTGAAATGAGTGTACAGTCTAATGTTAAGACGTCAGTGATCACAACGTTTGGAGTGGTTTGCCTAATTGTCACCTTGCAAAATGTAAGCGTCTCAATTATTTTTAAATTAATATGTTGCATAAGTCTAGCGGTATGAGATGTCCAGGGTACATGGATGTGAATGTGTTAACAACACTGACAAAATCATTCTGTGTATGGAACTATCATCTCACCCCCAGTGAAGACACAGGGACACCTGTATCACAAGTCACAATGCTAGGGAGTGCACACTGTACTGCAAATCCCAAAACATACTGCTGACAACCGGTCAGCAGCCAAACACTTGTTCAGCCAAGGAAACAACACAATGCAGATGGTACATCCTAGAAGCCTATGAAGCAACACAATAACACAAAAGAGTCACAGACAACACAAGACAACTACTGCCATGCAAGGTGATATTAATGGGGCAAGCTACATCAACATGATCCCAATCATTTTCTCTTTTAGCTGATCAGGGGTATGGGATCCAGCCATGGATAATGACACCATTTGGCAACCCAAGCACTGCAGCAGAGCGTGCCTACAATGACGCACATAGAAGGACACGCAGCATAGTCGAGAGGACCTTTGGCATCCTCAAGTCGAGATTCAGGTGCCTTGACATCACCGAATGGTAGCCTCCTATATTCCCCTGAAATGGCCTCTAAGATCATTCAAACATGTGCCATCCTGAAAAACATTTGCATAAGAAGGAACATTCCCCTCTTGGAACCACAGCCACACATGCCTGAAGAGGAGGACGAGGAGGATGGTGGCCTGCAACATGAGGGGGAACAAGAAAACACGGCTGCTGGATTGCGTAGGCGCCAACATATTGTGAACAATTTCTTTTAAAAATAATCGCCATCACCACTGTATTATTAACTAATGTAAATAAACACCGATAATAATCACCATATCATGGTCTGGCTAATCATTTTTGCTCACCTTTATCTCTAACCATCAGAATAAGAGCGTAGCCTCATGAGGCATAGCTGATATACCGATCAGGACACAGAAAATCCCAGAGCAATTGTGATGCGTATCATACAACAGTCACATACACAAACACTGTAAATGACATATATCCTGTACATTTCACGTTTGACGGGCAATAGTAGAGGACCACACCTATTTCACACATACATGTTGGAAACATGGTTCATCGCAGCATATGGCACACAACTAAGACACCATCACTCAATAAGGGGAAAACAAGCCTCATACATGAGGCAGTTGATGTGCTATTGCATTGGTAACAGGAATGTATGACCAGACCCTTGACAGCAGTAAGTCCAACTGCATCCAATCTTTGCAAGGTCTATCTGTGACTAGAGTTCCATATAAGCAGAACATAGACAGCACAAGTGCCACACATATGACAAGCATTGCGCGCATGACATTCCATGTACATCTCAGCCCATTTCCTAACTCCTGACACACCCATGCTCCTGGTCACAACCTACCTGTCTGAAGAGGTCCCTGGAATAGAAATATGTGTACCCCGATATTCCCTTCTCTACACACACAGACAAACAATAGTAATCCTGTGTGCTACACCCTTTTCTATGTTATGCCATTGTCATAGTACATCTGACTGCATGGACGTCAGGTCAATTAATACACTGGCTTGTAGTTACTAAGGCCTGTTAGCACCTGTAGATTTCTTCCCATGTGAAAGGTACTGTTGGCCATTTGAATTCAATACTCACATACAGGACTTGTGAGAAACAGATGCAGCACACACCTGAGAGCACCTCCATGCACACCACCCATCTGAACATGCACTGCTCCTGTTGATGCCTGGAACAGCATAGAAGTTGCCATTTTGTCAAATACACCATTATGCATTGCTAGTAATTAAGCCGTGTAACACAGCCCTTGGGTTCATGTGTCACCTTCAAAAACACATGACATACACAGTTTTCCATGTCAACTGTCTTGTTCTTCCTCCGACCAGTCTTAGTCAGTCCACTGATTATGTAACTTGTGAAATTACTGGATCCAGATATACCCTGTATCCTGTCGGCCTGACTGGTACCTGTCTGTGCGTTACCCTAAAGATTCCTTGTGGCTACATATGTACCACACTTGCTTTACCAAACCTCACATTCCTCAGAGGGTATTTTGTCATGTGCTTCATCAACGCATACCCAAATACATTGTATAGCATCATCTGCCTTTTAATTGTAGCATATTTGTTAAATTGTCTTTGAATACCAAAATCATGGCCAATCCCTTGTCTGGGTCTCAAGTATGCATGAACGACAAAGTGTGACAGTGTACCAGGGCCGTATGCAGGGATTGGGTACGGTTCCTCCAGCAGAACCAGCTACCTCTGATAATGTCCATGAAAAGTCCACACATGTTAGGACCCTGACAGTTCACACGCTGAATCATATTGCTCACAACTTATTGATGGTCCGTGCGTGGTGAATAGCTGCAAGAATAATCAGTACAGAGGATATAATGTTCCCAGATACAGTGGGAATTTTAGAGGCCAATCTGTGTACAAATGTTGTAATGACACCTGCCGGAACATTACCCCTGAGACATTATCTCACTCAGCACACCAAGGTTGCCCTGTTGACAGTCTCATTACACGTCTTCACTGACAGGGTGGGACCATCCCCATGTAGGTTCTTATGTCCTCATCCACTTTACTCACATTGATCTCCGAAGGATACTCACTAGATACAGAAATAGCTGCCACTGACTCATGACGAGACCTGGACGTAACTGTGACAACATAGACCCCTAAAAATACACAGGATCAACATTGGACCACACACATGAACAAGACACCTCTGTGCAATTGATCACCGGAAAAATGTGGACACGTTCTGCCTCGTCTGCTGGTCCACCACAGCCACTGGAGAGTTGTGGCTCTGTCATATGACCACAACTGTGGCGTCATATTACATTTGTGGATCACCTTTGGCTGTCTGGGCCAATGACATGGTACCCACTTCGTCTATGCATGTGCCTGACTCACTGTGGGTTCACCAACAAGTGCCTAGGAAGCAGTTACCAAAAATCTAGAACATGGGATGGGTAACTTGTGGACCATTGACATGAACAAGCGTCTGCCATCTATCTGGTGCATGCTTTGTCATTTGTGATGTCTATGTTACCCAAAATCTTGGAAGTGCACACAACAGATGTTGCTACATGTATGATTAGCACATGTCCTCTCCCATTTCCACAATGACTTGCATCTAAGGTTTGGACACATTGACTTCACATTCATACAAGCATATTTGCAATAATGCATCTTGTGATGCACACACACTGGGTCGACTAATACATTAGTAGCCACTGCACACAAATTGAGCCATAGGCATTGAGGTATTGTACTCATGTGCGTCACCTTGCTATCCTCTCCTGATGCCAAACATGCCCAAATTGTGCAATACATATATGTAGGCCACACATACGGCCATCTAGTGTGTCAGCCAAGCGTCAAAATCCTGTTAAGGAAGTAGCAGGTCATGGTCCGCTGCAGTATGATGTCTCAAATGTGAACATACACCAGCAACACCAAAGTGGGTGCAATCAGCCTATCTCAGTTGTGTCCCAAATGTAACATTACATAAAAATGGAAAAAATACCCAAAACCAGTTCATGCCCTGAAATGTTGATGTTTTTATCGTTATGCGTCATATTTTTTCACGCATACAGATTGTGCGTCATATTTTTCGACGCACAATAGTGAAAATTAGGCTGCATCCAAATAATTGTAAAGACTATTTACAATTATTTGGATGCGGCCTGATTTTCACTACTGTGCGTCGAAAAATATGACGCACACTCTGTATGCGTGAAATAATATGAAGCATAACGATAAAAACGGCGGCCATTTTATGCAGGAAGTGATGTAATAGGATATCCTGTTTACAGATTATGTACAGTGGGTGTACTTTCACATTGCAGTTTGTGATTCTTCTAGACTGTGTGGCTGTGTTCAGAGTGTTGTCCAGTGATTTTGTGCTTTTGTGTCCTGTGTGCTACATTACTTGTTACATTGTGAAATAAATATTGTTGTTCTATACTGTATGAGTGTGTTTTGTTTACAATTGTCTGGTATTGATTGTATTTGTTGTTTGTGGGAGTCTGTTGTGGGTAGTGCTAGTTTGGGTATAGTTGGGCTCTTTTAGTTGTTAAGATACTTATTTTTTGTACCTCTACTTTCCCCCTTTTCTCCTTTCTTCTTCTTTATCCCCTATTCCCCTTTTCGGTGCTCAGATGTTGGGTAGGCCACGTCTTGGCAGGATGGGTGAGGAGGAGCTTGGGGGGGTTTATATGGCTAGTGTGCCATTTCCTCCCACTGATGATCGAGGCAGGGTGATACAGGGGTATCACACTGAGGCGCGACAAATCCGGTGGGTAAAGGTGCTGCATGACTTGCAGCACGTGTATGGGAGCCGGAGGAATGACCACCAGCTGAAGCACCGCTGGGCTGACCTCATCACCAGGGAGCAAGATCTGCTGGACCACCTGGGAATAGTGATTGGTGGCCCTGTTGGTGAGTATAAATCATGTAAATCTGCACAATTAAAAGCTCTGTAGTGACATCAGATGATTTGTACAATATCTGCCGGCTAAGTTGCTGACTGTGTAGAATGCTGTAGAAACATACAGGGTCATTGATGGACTATGTGAAGGACCACAATTGCTAGCTGTCAGGAAGCAAGTGCTCTGCAAACTTACAGAATACTTTTGCTTAATGTAATTTGGTGCCGCCTTTGTGTCAGACAGCAACACAAATTAGGAGCCAATCATGTCTATATAGGTCACATTTGGCAGTGAAGTATAGATTTACTAAAATATTGGCAACCTTTGTTGACGCAATAGCTAGACTGACTTTAGAAACACTACATGATGCAGAAAATGAGTGCTGGCTTCACGTCAATTGATGATAGCAATGTGGCCCAAACCTATGTCTCATGTGTGTCTGGTGAGTGTGTAAGGAAAGCGTTTTTGAAAGTTCTATGAATGTTAGGGATTATTGTGGTCCTTCATCATTTTGGATACATGTCAGATCTGGATTTGAAAACATCGGGAAAAGATGTAAGGTGCCCTCAGCTAACATCTTACACTGGTATTTGGAGTTTGTATTGCCGCATTCCAATTGGGGATGGCAGTCCAAAGGTATGCACATGGGTTCATATCTCTATGTTTGGTGCAAATCACCATAGCTGGGCCACATCAAATGAAGAAACTGTAACAACATGAGGGCTTACAAAAGTCCCTGTCCCTCTGTACATTGTACCTATGTGTCATAAATGTGTCATGGCCACATAGGCTTTTTGACTGGTAATGCAGTCCTCAAGTAACCAGGCTTTGGATCTCTCTCTTGGATGCACATGATAAGACGATTACACTCCAGTATCATTTCTGCTAACTAATGAAGGAGCATGTTTGCCACCACATGATAGTTAGGGCCACTGCATGTGTGCAGATATGTGTGTAATTGTCACAGGAGACCCATGCTATGTACATGTTAGCCGTGCTATATCAGATGCAGTATCATCATGTCTGAATGGCTTTAATTACTTATCTCATCTTATACATAGTTTTTGTCTTTGGAATTGTTGGTCAGTGCACAGATTTTGAGCACATTTCTTCCTTCCATGCCTTACAGGTGGACCGGCACCCTACACTGTGGGAGAAGTGGCTTCATTTGAGGACCCTGACAACTCCAGTAAGTGTTGATATGTCTGTTATGTATTGTGTTTGTTGGTGATGTGTGATGGACTCCTGTGTGTTGAACACATAGCAAGGTATGAAGTGCTGGCCCATCATTTGTCTTGTTCCATGAGTGGGATTTCATTTTCTCACCATTTTTGAGTTGGCCAATGCTTATCCTATTGTCTTATTTAGGGATTATAGATCATTCCTGTAGGCCCCGCAATGAGAACTGAGTGAGTTATGTAGATAACACTTGTATCAACAAGAGTCGCACTGGAACTCATCTCAGATTTAGCCTGCCTGTCAGACCCACATTCTCCCAGAATGGGGCTGCAAAATGCTTACCCACAGACTTCTGTTTCCCTATTCACCAAAGTACTTATTAAAATGTAGGTTGAACTTCCTAGCAGCATGTATCTCCACATGTAGTGCTACAAGTATGTGGTTCTTGAGTGCAATGGCCTAGGTGTGCGTGCAAATCATGATCATGGGTGTTCTTGCAACTCTGTGTCTGGTGTAAGCCATGCCTTACTGGAAGTATATGATGTGGACAAAGGTCTAAATTTCCTGACATGTGTGGCGCTAGGATTGGTCAAGGGTTTGCTGTCTCCTATTTGTTGATAGACCTTACCTGTGGTGTGTGTGTAGAGCCAGACACATGTCCAGCTTTCTATAGACTCCTTGGTGTCCATGTTGTTTGGAATTGTTAGTTGTTTCTCCACCCCCCCCCCCACCCTCAAACACAGGCATGGGTTTGTGAATAGTGGACATAGGACTGATGCTACCAGTATGTTACACAAACATGTAAATCAGTGAATGTTTGGTCGGAACCTAGTATACACACTCAGGTATAGCACATGAGTACTATACTAGCAAGTTCATTTACAACTTGCAGATCATGTGGCTTTAGATTTCCATCCCGTACACTGACATTTGTAGCCCTGGCATTGGCGGAGGATGTACAGCATGATTGTTAGCTGAGAACTGGCAGAACTCTGATGTCAATTTAATGCCAGTTGTTATCCATCTTGTAGGGTTTGGATGTGCTATGTGTGATATGAGCTTTGTAGGCTGGCCTGCCATGTACTTCCTCAGGGACATTCAATGATCTGTATGATGATATGAGCTGTTACAAATACAGTAGATGTACTGACTGATTTACTTCTTGTGCCATTTCACACAATGCAGTTCCTAAGGTAAATTGTTTGCCTTTTTCTTCACATCTGCGAACATGACACCCATCCAGGTCTGTGAGTTACAGAGGCAGGCAATGAGGTACCAGCATATCCTGCTGGTAGAGTCGAGTTCAGACGGATGGCCCGAAGATACCTGAGCGAACGGGCCTCCGGAGCATGGAGGGCTTTCCCACAGGGTGGCCCTACTTTGCCCACTACAGCCACCACCAGCACAACCACCACTTCCACCCAGGTGGCACCACCCACAGCTGGGACTGTTGTTCCAACGTCTGCAGTTGCTCCAGGCCCTAGCAATGGAACACCTTCAGGGCAGCCCACAGGCATAGACTCTACACGCTCACACGCATCCTCAGCTGGTACCCAGACTGCCCCAGCTGCTACAGTTGACCCTGCAGCTTTTCAGGCAATGGAAAGAAACATGGACTGTGTCCTCCGGAAAATTGGTCACCTGCAGCGGGATGTTTGCCATATGAACAGGCGTGTGCGGTCCATAAAGCGGACCCTCCGGAGAGCCAACCTCCAGACTTTTACAAATGGACATGATTCCCTCCCCTCCCTCCTCTTTCCTTGTTCTTATACTTAGTGGGCTTAGAGGGCTTAGTGTTAGGTTAGTATAGGCTGTTAGTTTAGTTAGTGTTAGTGGGTGGGGGGTCCTGATTATTTCTATTTTTTCTTTTTGAGTGTGTGGGTGGGGGGCTATGTTGGGGTTCTTGTGTGTTTACAAAAAAAAATTAAAACAAAATAAAAATACAAAAAAATATGTAATTGTTTAGGATAGTATAGTACGTGTTTAGGTTAGTATCTGTTGTCCTCCATGTGTCCCGTCTCATAAGGGGGCTGTGGGGTTGATGTTTAGAATGTTTCATTACATGTGATAAGTAAGTTTAGCTTAGGTTAGTTAGGGACAGTTGTGGGTAATGAGTAGTTAGGGTAGATTAGGGTAGGTAAGTCTTTTCCCCGAGTTTCCTCTTCTATTATTACTGTTTAATAAATATATAGTGAACCCTTTACAGTATGTGTTAAATGCTTGTTGATCAGGGCCTTGGCATAAGTGTACATTAATTTTGTTCTATTACATTTGTGTCCTATGCTACGAACAAATCCCAACTGAGCTGTAAGATTGGCAGCTACCCCAGAGCTACCTTGCAAAGATTTCACCATTCATTGCAACCACCAATCACAGTTAATATGGATCCCAATGTGTTTTTGTCAATAAGTATGTTTTCAAAGTCACAAACAGTGCTTCGAGATTTGGTATTGGGGGAACTGTTTTAGATCTGACTGCAGTGTGATGTTCAAGGACACCCTTATAAGGTGAGTGGTCGTAAGCACTCTTGTAGTATCGTCTTCATGACTCACAGACATAATTTGTGACACTGTTCAGCATGATTACTTATTTGGATGGAAACTCAGACACTTTCATTCCTGCAGTTTTTGGAGTGTTTGCTTAGATTTGTGGGCACTGTTATATGTGTTAGTATTGCATGTTGACAACATTTTGCTGCCACTATTTGATGACTTAGATATTCCTTGAGAAAGCATTATTCTGTCCAACACAGCATGATGGTGTATGTTTTCTCACCTCATCAGATATTACCCTCAGGAAGGGCAGAGTATGATGCAATCCTGGCCACTGTGCAAAGTTATCTGACTACATAATTTCAGGAAAGTTGTATTGATAAGCTACGTAATTTGATAGGAGGCACATTTCAGTTATCTACTGCACAGTTGATGTGTCACGTTACACAGACACAAAGTGGTTGTGTAAGTGCTATTTATTGAAAAGTGCTGTAGTGCTATATGTACATTGTCCATGATTGTGAGTCCATTATAGTGACATCTCCCATTCTGATCCTACACAAGGGACAGGATTTGCCAATGAGTAAGTGAGAGACAATCACCGGGCAGGATGACAAGATTAACAGTGGTTTGATGAACAGTCATTGAGTACAGATGTTGTAAGATTGGCATGTTACAAAGCGCTGGAACTTGGTAATAGTTGGCCATGTTGTAGGGACTAGTGCTTCCGGGTACTTTTCCGTGTGAAGGTGATCTGTTCCATGTCTTCTTCTTCTGATGTGTGTGTTGCCTCCTCTGTTCTTGGTGGTGGTAGTTGTGAAGGGGCAACACACACCTCAGTGTTTGAAGACGTGGAGTCAGACATCCCGGTCGCTGCTACCTGTGAAGGTCTTAAGGGCAGTACTGCTGCAAGGAGGATCTGCTGATTCTTGAGAATAGCAGCCACATCACGATGGTAGGCAGCCAGGTCGGCCCTGAGGGGATCAATGTTGCATTCGTGCACGCGTTGATAGGATTGCTGTTGTAGGTGTTGAGTCAACTGTATTACAGCTGTGCTGATTTCCTTCAGCCTTTTTTCTACTTCCTGCAAGATAGTTGTTCGCCCTTGCATTGCTGCTGCCTGTTCTTCAGTTGACATCATGCACAAACGCACCCCTTCTAGGCTGGCTGACATAGTTTGCATCCCCATCCGCATCTCCTTGGCCAGCTCCCGCTGTACTCCAACTACAGCTCTCTCAAAGCTGCTGCCTGTGTCGTCTGAGTCTCAGCTGTATTGGAGCTAGCAGGTCTTACAGTTGGGGTGGTGGCTGGATCCTCTGCGATGGCTGCTTGTTCTGTGCTCCTCATTGTGACTGAAGGTGGGGTCTGGAGGGTTCCAAGGACATCTTGGAGGGTCTGCTGGGGGATGTTTGTCAGCTCTTCATCCATGTAATCAGGGTATTCCTGGACAGGCATATCGGCAGGAGATCCATCGTCCTCTGAAATGAAATAGGGTACAATTAGTGTGTCTGTGTTGTGGCATTTGTGATGTGACATGCCTGCCTTGTGATGATTTCACATTTTGATCTTGTTTCCTGTTCATTGCTCCAGTCTTTCAGATGGGCATTCTCACAGGCCTATGGCCCACCTGCATGTCACATGTATTGTATTAAGTTATTAGACTTGTCAGCATCATCTCCTCTAGTGTTGTTTTAGGCTAAATAATGAATTGCCACCTTCTTGTCCTAATCAAGCCTCCGTCTACATCCATTCTCATGGTGAGACCTTTCACTGGCTGTGGGTGTTCTGATGGCACTAGCAGCACACTTAACAATCTGGACCTGCCCCAGTCTCTGATCTTTCACATCCACTTATATGTAGTTGAAATGTAGCGTATCCTATGCATAGCATTGTTATGGCACAATATGGATGTTAGCATTGGTAATGTGTACAGCTGATGTTGGGGAATGTGTGGTACATTGGATTGCCCTGATAGTCGAAGCAGTGTCCTATTTCCTCCTCTGACTGCGCAGGTGTATTTCAGTGACCAGTTACATGTGTCCTCCCCCTCAATGCTGTTGTATGAGCAGTATGACATTTGGGATGTTGCACTGTGACCCAGGCACAGGATGGACCCTGGCATATGCAGCATGGATGTGTCCTGAGTGCTGTGTAGCTCCTACTGTTGATGACATTGGCTGATGTTTGCGGCAACTATGGGCATTCACAATTGACAGGACTGGAACATTTCTCTTGTTTCAGATGATTGTTGAAGTTGTCATGCTCAACCCTCTAATGTAGGTGTGTATGATCCATGGGGACGTTAATGCCATTGGCTACTTCAGCTGCACACAGAGAGCAGGTGGTAGTGGCAACTGTTGTCACTGTTACATTTCAGTTGTCGGTATAGGTTGAGGTTGTTAATTGGGCCCTAGTTATTGTAGGGGTATAGTGGCTGACGTGTGCCAGGATGTCAGTTTGACGTGCCCTTCCCTCCTGGCGTGGCTTTACCTTTGCTCCATCGTTGGCATGGCACAATGCCCCCATGGGACTGTTGTTGGTGTAGTGTAATGGTGTGCCCCAGCTTCTCTCTGTGCAGGCCATGCCCCCGTGCCATACCCCTTTACCCATGCCACTCCATGTATATGATGACTTCCATGCATTTTGTGGTCCGTATACCCCCCTGCTTACAGTTAACATTAGTGCATTTTAATTCCCCATGCGACATACCTTGCATGTGCATTGTCTCCTGGTAGTCTGCGCTGTCCTGTCCTTGAATCCCTGTGACGATCTCCTCAGGGATGGCGGCTGCGACCATCTCCTCCATTTGGTCTAGGGCCTCCTGGTGTGCTGGACTCCTACCTCCAGTCTGCATTGCTGCCTTCCTTTTTCTGGCCATCTTTTCCTTGGTCCTGTGCTTGCAGTCATGCCAGCGTTTCTTGCACTCGATGACTGTTCTGCGTACTTCTGCCACACTGTTAATCTTGTCAACAATTTGTTGCCATATTGCCTGTCTCCTACTGATTGGCAACTTTGAGGTGACAAACAGTTGGTGCTGGTGTTCCGTCACCTCTTTAACCAGAATTTCCTGTTCATCTGCACTGAAGCAACACTTTCTTTTCTTCTTAAAACTGTCCTGGGTCTTGTGTGGGTCCTCCTGACTGGTTCCCGGTCTGTTGTCATCTTCCTGGGGTCTGTACAGGCATCTGGGATCTATTTTGGCTCTCCTCTGCTGAAATGGCTGACGCTATTGCGTCAAAAAATGCAGCATATCTGGTTTGCGGTGTCGTAAATCGACCCACAGTCATTTCCGCCGCGTTAACGTCGTTTTGCTTTACGACTTGACGCTGCGGTGTGCGTAAAAAAAAATGACTTACACCTGTGGTTTGCGCCGCCATGTGTCAAAGTATAAATTTGACGCCCGCACGGCTCACAGAAATGGCATTAGCTGGGGGTAATACTTTTGATGCAAAACTGCGCCAGCGCAGTTTTGTGTCAAAAAGTATAAATATGGGCCTGAGCGTTTTGTTGATTATAAGGGGATGAGGATTCCCTATGGGGTCAGTGAAGACAAATCCTTGTATTTTCTTTTTCTGCTATCCCCCGCAGAATGGGCCAAAAAGGATTTGTAAACCATATTATGAACAGAAGTTTCAATGTTCTTGGCCATTTTATTCATAGTGGCTGAAACAGCCTTAGAAACAGCCTCATTAATAAAGGCTCCAATTTCATCATTGTCAGACAATTTGTCAAAAGGGCCTTGAAATTCCATTTTGAAAAGAGAAAAAAAACGATATATAAAATAGTCTGTCAAAAAACCCCTGAGGTGAAAGGGTTAACAGTAGCAGGGAAACAGAAGCAGAATTAAACACACGCCCATAGAAGCGTGGCCGAGTGAGTAAAAGCCTGGGAAGACAGCGTTGTTCGGTAAAACACAGTGGAGCGGCGGTGAACTCAGCTGGAAGCCGAGGTGTGGAGAAAGCGCGCGGTGAAAGGGGGTGAGCCGGGAGCTGAGGAAAAAGCAAATGAACGGTATGGTGCGCGACCGTTAGACTAGCAGAAACGGCAGTTGGAACTTCCTCAGAACGCGTGCGGGCGCTGAACAAAGACGGGCCTGAATAGAACCTTCGGCAACGGGAGATGCGCGGGAGCGCTGAGCAATGTTGAAACAAAAAAATATTCACATAGGTGAAAAAACGAGCGCCGCAAAATGAAACTGAAACCAATTAAATCAATCATTAACAATATTAACGAACAGGAAAGAAATAAATCGTCACTTATCTTGACTGCAAGCAGCAAGAAAGAGGGCTGGTCGCAGTCAAGCATAGTGATTATATATCCCCTAACGTTCCGATTGGTGCTTTGTCTGTTACGTTTTGGTTTCCCATTGGCTTTCTGTGTTTCAAGCCTTATGGGAATTGTAGTTTCTTGACTGCTGCTATTGAAATAAAGCAAGTAAGAGAAGCATAATACTCGCCTCCGTGTCTTTAAGGCCCGTATTTATACTTTTTTAGCGCCACATTTGCGGCATTGTTTGACGCCAAAGCGGCGCGAACGTACAAAATACAATTATATTTTGTAAGTTTGCGATGCTTTTGCGTCAAAAATGACACAAATGCAGAGCTAAAAAAATATATTATTTATGTATGGCTCTCATAGAAGGCCTCTATCGTTTATCTCAGTTTCTGAGTCTTATAACCCACTGCCATGTCCTAGAAACTGTTGATAATAAAACTTGTTACCTGCCTGTTGCTACATCATAAAAGCCTTCCAAGCCCGGCTCACTGGGCTCCCTGAGAGCCTTTCAGGGCAGCACTGTTTGTCTGCTTTTAGTGAAAGCAGAAGACAGGGGTGCAGCCTGGGGAAGGAAGACAGGGTATGTGAAGGTTGGTCAAGGATGGCAGGTAAGTTTTATTTTAACCTTTGGGCCGGGGATACATAACAAAGGCCATGTTACGTATGGCTCCCCATTACTCCTCTGCTACCGTGTAGAAGTTGAAAGCAGAGGCAGATGATTTTGGGGGCATACATAACATAATTATAGATGGGTAAAATGTGAATTTTGGGGATATTTATCACCTGGGAGTTTCTGAGTGATATAGACAACTTGAGCTTATTTTCTTTTTGATATCACTCATAACCCTGAATTAAAAAACATCTCTTTGATTCACTTTTCCCACGTATATTTCAGCATATTACTATTTGCTGCCAGATGGGTAGACATTGAAAGAGTCATTTTAATTTTCATGTGTTAATGTATGTACCATTTTATGCTGAGTTATAGGGTATTTTGATAATCCTATACCTTCTTCTCTGCATAGTGTGATGCTTTCCACTCTGCCCAGTTTTGTTCCTCTTTTCTCTACACGGCGTGAGGCGGGGTGTTGTGGCTTTCCATGTCACTGATACAGCCCTTTTAGCTAAATACAGTGCTACATCTATTAATTTCCTTCTGCTTTGTGAGGTGTGGCTCTCTTAAAAAGCCCTAAAATACCACTGTCCACATTACAGATGTCTACTAGACGAGTCAAGGTGAACAGTACCTTGACACTTCTAGGATATCACCATATAATGTTTCAGGTCCACCTGAGTTTCATTGCACCTAGGACATTCAGGGAATAATCTGTTCATTGTACTTGGGATCAGATAAGCCATATGAAGTAGAATACATTGCATATAATTAAGTTTAGCATTTCAAGAGCCACTATGTGGGTAAGCTATTTCTCACACCCAGGCCTATATTTATTAACCTGTCACATAATGCATCACAACGTTGCATGACAGGAAGAGAGCAGAAAAGTGGCATATCTATAGAGATATGACACTTTCCTGCTCCCTCCCCAGCGCTGGCACAGGACCAAGCTTCCTAGCGGCACACATGCACCTTAATAAATCCAAGCACAGGGAAGTAACAACTCATTTAGCTGTCCTTCCTGAAGTTGATTAGGTGATAGCCCTTCTTGTGTTAAAAAGTGCCCTGCCCGCTATTGGGCCAACTGTTACTAAGTTGCACTATTTGTAGTCACTGGGTGCCTATCTGTTAGAAATGGGGTCTCTAGTTGGCCAAGATATACACCGTTGTCCAAGTAGGGACCACAATCCTAGTCAGGGTAAGCCACACACAATCCAAATTATCCTGTGCCCACCCTTTTGTAGCTTGGCACTGAGCAGTCAGGCTTAACTTAGAAGGCAATGTGTAAAGTATTTGTGCAGTAAATCATGCAATAACACAGTGAAAACACCACAGAAATACACCACACAGGTTGTCTGAATGAATTAAGGTCAAAACGATCAAGGTTTGATAAGTACAAGGTCAAATATCACTTTTGCAATGATAAGATGAGTTTTAAGTCTTTAAAAAGCAGAACAAAGTACCTAGTATGTGTCAAAATTACACGCACGGAGACCGCAGAAGAGATGCGTGGAAAACGAAGGGTGTGCACCAGATATCCAGACGCACACAGACGATGCGTTGATTCTTTTCCAAATGGCAAGGACTTTGCGCCAAATTTCTAGCACGCAGGCTTGAATCCTCTTTGCGATGCGGGATCTTTTGGCACCTAGGGACGATACGTGGAAATACTGGGCATGCAGGGCGAAGTCACAGGTGCTTCGTGGTTCCAGCTCGGCGATGCGTCGATCCAGTGGGCTGTACGTCGAAGTTCTGGTCGCAACGCTGGTGCTGCGTCGATCGCCACTTGGGGAGCTGGGCTGTGTTGTTCTGGTTTTGCGACACTGTGATTCTTTCACCGCTAGGCAGGCTGTGCATTGATTCCGGCAGGGTGTGCATTGATTTTCGACGCACAAGGAGTTTCTTTACAGAGATGAAGTATTTTTGGCCCTGAGGCTTCAGTAAACAGGAGGCAAGCTCGATCCAAGCCCTTGGAGAGCACTTCTCAGCAGAGCCAGAGGCTAGCAAGGCAGCAAGACAAGAGCAAGGCAGCAGTCCTTTACAACAAAGCAGTCCAGGTGACTCCTTTGGGCAGTGTAGGAAAGTACAATCTTTCTTGGCATGTTACCCCCATTTTTACATGTATGTCAGTATGTTTTTGCCTGTCTCACTGGGATCCTGCTAGCCAGTACTCCAGTGCTCATAGTTTGTGGCCTGAATGTGTATACCTGTGTAGTTCCAAACTGTGTCACTGAGGCTTAGCTTATCAGAACCTCAGTGCTCATGCTCTCTCTGCCTTTAAATTTGTCACTATAGGCTAGTGACCACTTTTACCAATTTAAATTGGCATACTGGAACACCCTTATAATTCCCTAGTATATGGTACCTAGGTACCCAGGGTATTGGGGTTCCAGGAGACCCCTATGGGCTGCAGCATTTCTTTTGCCACCCATAGGGAGCTCAGACAAACCTTTACGTAGGACTGCCATTGCAGCCAGAGTGAAATAACGCACACATTATTTCACAGCCATTTTCACTGCACTTAAGTAACTTATAAGTCACCTATATGTCTAACCTTCACTTGCTGAAGGTTAGTTGCAATGTTACTAAGTGTGAGAGCACCCTTGCACTAGTAAAGGTGCCCCCACATAGTTCAGGGCTATTTCCCTGAGCTCTGCGAGTGCAGGGACACCATTACACGCGTGCAGTACATATAGGTCACTACATATATGTAGCTTCACAATGGTATCTCCGAACATGGCCATGTAACATGTCTAAGATCATGGAGTTGTCCCCCCATTCCAAATCTGGTATTGGGGAGCCAATTCCATGCATCCCAGGGGCTCCACTATGGACCCCCAGTACTGCCAAACCACCTGTCTGGGGTTTTCTCTTCAGCTACCGCTGCTGCCACCCACAGACAGGGTTTTGCCCTCCTAGGGTCTGGGCAGCCTAGTCCCAGCAAGGCAGAACAAAGATATTCCTCTGAGAGAGGATGTTACACCCTCTCCCTTTGGAAATAGGTGTTAAAGGCTGGCGAGTGGTAGCCTCTCCCAGCCTTTGGAAATGCTTTGAAGGGCACAGATGGTGCCTGCTTGCATAAGCCAGTCTACACCGGTTTAGGGAACCCCCACTCCCTGCCCTGGCACGAAACTGGACAAAGGAAAGGGGAGTGACCACTTCTGTGTCTATCACCACCCCAGGGATGGTGCCCAGAGCTCCTCCAGTGTGTCCCAGACCTCTGCCATCTTGTTTCCAGAGTTGTGAGGGCACTCTGGAGGCCTCTCAGTGGCCAGTGCCAACAGGTGACGTCAGAGACCCCTCCTGATAGGTGCTTACCTGACTAGGTGGCCAATCCTCCTCTGAGGGCTATTTAGGGTCTCTCCAGTGGGCTTTTCCTCAGATAATGACTTGCAAGAATCCAGCAGGACTCCTCTGCACTTCTCTCTTCGACTTCTGCCAAGGATCTACCGCTGACTGCTCCAGGACACCTGCAAAACTGCAACAAAGTAGCCAAAAGACTACGGGCGACATTGTAGCGCCTAATCTTGCCTGCTTTCCCGACTGTTTCCTGGTGGTGCATGCTCTGGGGGCTGCCTGCCTTCACCCTGCACTGGAAGCCATGAAGAAATCTCCTGTGGGTCGACAGAATCTTCCTCGTGCATCAGCAGGCACCAAATTTCAGCTGCACTGGTACTCTGGGTCCCCTCTCATCCTGACAAGCGTGGCCCCTGGAACACAGGTGGTAGACCCAAGTGACCCAGACTGTCCAGTGGTCCAACTGTCCAAATTTGGAGGAGGTAAGTCCTTGCCTCCCCGCTCCAGACAGTAATCCTGTGCACCGCATGAACTGCAGCTACAAGGGCTTCTGTGCACATTTCCAAGAAATCCTGCATGCGCAGCCGAGCCTAGGTCGCCAGCACTGTATACTGCGATGCTCATCTCTCTGAGTTGATCTCCGGTGTCGTGGGATCTCTCTTTGCAGTGTTGAGATGACCACCATGTTCAGACTTCTTGAACCCGTGTTCAAGGTCTCCTGTGGGTACTTCCTGCTTGTGCGTGGGCTCTCTATGTTGCTGAGGGCCTCCTCTGTCTCCTCTCCCGAGTGGCAACATCCTGGTCCTTCCTGGGCCCGGGCAGCACCCTCTCGACTCTTGCAGCTAGCAAGGCTTGTTTGCGGTACTTTGCCAAGGAAACAACTCTGCATTCTCCAGCACGCTGATGGACATCTTCTGCATGAAGAAGAACTTCCTACCTCCTTCCGTTGTTGCAAAACCTGCATCTTCTTCCAACCGGTGGCAGCCATTTTGCACCTTCATCTTGGGTTTAGTGGGCTCCTGCCCCCCCGGGGCACTTTAGCGACTCTTAGGCTTGGTCCCCTTCCTTTGCAGGATTTCAGGTCCAGGAATCCATCTTCAGTGCTTTGCAGTCTGTTGTGGTCCTTGTAAAATCCTTTATCTCGACTTTAGTGTGTTTCTGGGGAAATAGTAGTACTTTACTCCTACTTTCCAGGGTCTTGGGGTGGGGTATCCTTTACACCCTTAGGGCCTCATTCCGACCCGGACGGGCGGCGGATGCCGCCCGCCGGGCGGAAACCGCCCAAACACCGCCCCGCGGTCAGAAGACCGTGGGGGGCATTTCAACTTTCCCGCTGGGGCGGCGGGCGATCTGCAAAAGATCGCCCGCCGGCCCAGCGGGAAAGCGCCTTCCACGAGGATGCCGGCTCCGAATGGAGCCGGCGGAGTGGAAGGTGTGCGACGGGTGCTGTGGCACCCGTCGCGCTTTTCAGTGTCTGCTAAGCAGACACTGAAAAGCAATGTGGGGCCCTGTTAGGGGGCCCCTGCAGTGCCCATGCCATTGGCATGGGCACTGCAGGGGCCCCCAGGGGCCCCACGACACCCGTTCCCGCCAGCCAGGTTCTGGCGGTGTAAACCGCCAGAACCAGGCTGGCGGGAAGGGGGTCGGAATCCCCATGGCGGCGCAGCTTGCTGCGCCGCCATGGAGGATTCCCATGGGCAGCGGGAAACCGGCGGGAGACCGCTGGTTTCCCGTTTCTGACCGCGGCATTACCGCCGCGGTCAGAATGCCCATGAATGCACCGCCAGCCTGTTGGCGGTGCATTCGCTGCCCTCGGCCCTGGCGGATTCAATCCGCCAGGGTCAGAATGAGGGCCTTAGTGTTTTCTTACACTCCCAGCAACCCTTTACACACTACACTAGCCTAGGGGTCCATTCGTGGTTCGCATTCCACTTTCTTAGTATATGGTTTGTGTTACCCCTAGGCCTATTGCATCCTATTGTATTCTACAGTGTTTGCACTACTTTCTGACAGTTTTACTTACCTGATTTGGTTTGTTGTGTATATGTTGTGTATGTTACTTACCTCCTAAGGGAGTATATCCTCCGAGATATTTTTGGCATTTTGTCACTAAAATAAAGTACCTTTATTTTTAGTAACTATGGGCCAGATGTAGCAAAGGGTTTTACCCATTCTATGTATAATGTATGCCTTGTATGTGTTCCCTGTGTGGTGCCTAACTGTATCACTGAGGCTCTGCTAACCAGAACCTCAGTGTTTATGCTATCTCTGCTTTCTAAAATTGTCACTACAGGCTAGTGACTAATTCTACCAATTCTCATTGGCACACTGGAACACCCATATAATTCCCTTGTATATGGTACCTAGGTACCCAGGGTATTGGGGTTCCAGGAGATCCCTATGGGCTGCAGCATTTCTTTTGCCACCCATAGGGAGCTCAGATAATCTTTACACAGGACTGCCACTGCAGCCTGAATTAAATAACGTCCACGTTATTTCACAGCCATTTTTCACTGCACATATGTAACTTATAAGTCACCTATATGTCTAACCCTCACTTGGTGAAGGTTAGGTGCCAAGTTACTTAGTCCCCTTAATATGAGAAACTACAAGCAACTACCCCTAATCAATGGTGTTGAGGTTGAGACCTACAGGGACACAGGAGCCAGTGTAACTGTGGTGATAGAAAAACTGGTCCACCCTGATCAACACCTACTTGGTCAGCAGTACCAAGGTACTGCTGCTCATAACAACACTCTTAGCCACCCCATGGCTGTTGTGAATCTCAACTGGGGGGGAGGGGTTACTGGTCCAAAGAAAGTTGTGGCAGTCATTGTCCCTATGGGTGGCAAAAGAAATGCTGCAGCCCATAGAGATCTCCTGGAACCCTAGTACCCTGGGTACCTAGGTACCCTATACAAGGGAATGATATGGGTGTACCAGTGTGCCAATGAGAATTGGTAAAATTAGTCACCAGCCTGTAGTGACAATTTTAGAAAGCAGAGAGAGCATAAACACTGAGGTTCTGGTTAGCAGAGCCTCAGTGATACAGTTAGGCACCACACAGAGAACACATACAGGGCATACATTATGAGCACTGGGGTCCTGCCTAGCAGGATCACAGTGACACGTGGGCAAAAACAAACATACATACAGAGAAAATGGGGGTAACATGACAGGCAAAATGGTACTTTCCTACACAACCTCCCCCCCCCCCAAAACGAAGGACAATAAGGCTGACCTTGCCCAGATGAGTCTTCATTGTCTAAGTGGAAATATGTGGAGAGTCCATCTGCATTGGAGTGAGTACTCCCGGGTCTATGTTTCACTGTGCAGTCCATTCCCTGTAGGGATATGGACCACCTCAACAATTTAGGGTTTTCACCTTTCATTTGTTTTAGCCAAATTAGAGGTTTGTGGTCTGTCTGAACAATAAAGTGAGTACCAAACAGGTATGGTCTCAACGTTTTCACTGCCCAGACCACAGCAAAGGCCTCCCTCTCTGTGGCAGACCAACACTTTTCTAGATAGATAGAAGCAACTGGTTGATCCTGGCCCTCAGAATGCAGTTGTGATATAACTGCCCCAACCCCTAACTCAGATGCATCAGTTTGAACAATGAATTTCTTGGAGTAACAAGGGCTTTTTAGGACAACTGCAGAGCAGATGGCCTGTTTGAGCTCTTCAAAAGCTTTCTGACAGCTGGCTGACCATAATACCTTCTTAGGCATTTTCTTGCTAGTGAGATCATTAAGAGGGGCTGCTATGGAGCCATACTTCTTTATGAATCTCCTATAGTACCCTGTGAGGCCTAAAAAGGCTCTCATCTGGGTTTGAGTTGTAGGGGGAACCCAATCCATGATAGTTTGGATTTTCCCCTGTAGTGGTGCAATCTGTTCTCCACCTACCAGGTGGCCCAGATAAACCACTTTCCCCTGCCCTATCTGGCACTTTGAGACCTTGATAGTGAGGCCTGCCTTTTGCAGGGCCTCCAAAACCTTCCATAGGTGGACCAGGTGATCATCCCAGGTTGAGCTAAAGACAGCAATGTCATCTAGATATGCTGCACTGAAAGCTTCCAACCCTTGCAGGACTGTGTTCACCAACCTCTGAAAAGTGGCAGGTGCAATTTTCAAACCAAAGGGCATTACTGTGAATTGGTAGTGCCCTCCAATGGTAGAAAATGCAGTCTTGGGGTTAGCATCTTCTGATAACCTAATCTCCCAATACCCTGCAGTTAGATCAAAAGTGCTTAGATACTTGGCAGAAGCCAGTGTATCTATGAGCTCATCTGCCCTGTGTATAGGGTGAGCATCTGTCTTGGTTACCTGATTGAGCCCTCTATAATCTACACAAAACCTCATATCTCTCTTTCCATCTTTGGTGTGAGGTTTTGGTACAAGCACAACTGGGCTAGCCCAGGGGCTTTCATATGGCTCAATCACCCCTAAGTCCAACATTTTCTGCACCTCTTGTTTAATGCAGTCCCTGACATGGTCAGGTTGCACATAAACCTTACTTTTGACAGGCAGGTAGTCTCCAGTATCAATTGTATGTTCACACCAGGAAGTTGTACCTGGTAAAAGTGAAAAGAGGTCTGAAAACTGACTTAAGAAATTGATACAGTTGTCTTTCTGTTCTGCAGTAAGACAATCTGCTAAGACTACTCCCTCCACTAAGCCATCAGCTTCAGTGATGGAGAAGAGATCAGGGAGAGGGTCACTCTCTCCTTCCTGTCCCTCATCTGTTGCCATGAGCAGGGTAGATCAGCCCTGTCATAGTAGGGTTTTAGGCAGTTGACATGAATCACCCTAAGGGGACTTCTGGCAGTGCCCAGGTCTACCAAATAGGTAACCTCACCCTTCTTTTCAACAATTAGATGGGGTCCACTCTATTTGTCCTGGAGTGCTCTTGGGGCCACAGGCTCCAATACCCACACCTTCTATCCTTGGTGGTACTGAGTCAAGACAGCCTTCTGGTCATGCCATTGCTTTTGCAGCTCCTTGCTGGCCTGAAGGTTTTTACTGGCCTTTTTCATATACTCAGACATTCTGGATCTTAGGCCAAGTACATAGTCTACTATCTCCTGTTTAGGAGCTTTTAAAGGTTGTTCCCAACCCTCCTTCACAAGAGCAAGTGGACCTCTTACAGGGTGCCCAAAGAGGAGTTCCAAGGGGCTGAAGCCCACTCCTTTTTGGGGTACCTCCCTGTAAGCAAAAAGGAGGCAAGGTAACAGGACATCCCATCTCCTTCCGAGTTGTTCAGGAGTCCCATTATCATATTTATTAAACCTCTCAACCAGACCATTTGTTTGTGGATGGTAAGGGGTGGTGAACTTGTAGGTTACACCACACTCATTCCACATTGCTTTTAGGTATGCAGACATGAAGTTGCTACCTCTGTCTGACACCACTTCCTTAGGAAAACCCACCCTGGAAAAGATTTCCAGGGGGGCCTTTGCCACTGCAGGAGCAGTAGTGGTCCTTAAGGGGATGGATTCGGGGTATCTTGTGGCATGGTCCACTACCACTAAGATAAATCTATGCCGGAAGCTGTTGGAGGGTCAAGGGGGGCAACTATGTCTACCCCTACTCTTTCGAAGGGCACCCCAACCACTGGAAGTGGAATTAGAGGGGCCTTTGGAGTGCCACCAGTCTTGCCACTGGCTTGGCAGGTCACACAAGAGCGACAAAACTCTTTTGTGTCCTCTGACATATGAGGCCAGTGAAACAAGGGGACGAGTCTTTCCCAAGTTTTCGTCTGGCCCAAATGCCCAGCCAAAGGAATGTCATGAGCCAGGGTGAGAAGAAACTCTCTGTACTGCAAGGGAATGGCCAATCTCCTGGCAGCTCCAGGTTTAGGGTCCCTTGACTCTGTGTACAAGAGATTGTCTTCCCAGTACACCCTATGGCTATCACTGACATCCCCGTTCTGCTGTTTGACAGCTTGCTGTCTTAAACCCTCTAATGTGGGACAGGTTTGCTGTGCCACACTCAGCTCTTCCCTGGAAGGCCCCCCTGCACCCAACAGCTCAGCAGTGGCTGCTGCCAGCTCCTCAGTTGTAGGTTCTGCACAGGGAGAGGATTCCTCTTCCTCAAAAGGGGAATCTTCTAAAGAGGGAGGGGTAGTGGGCAGGGATTTACCCTTTCTACCCCTAGCTTTTGGGAGCACTTGGTCCATTGTTCCAGGATCCAAGTTTCCGTGTCCTTTTTGCTTCTTGGCCTGAGCCCTTGTCAAAGCAAAAATATGCCCAGGAATGCCCAGCATTGCTGCATGAGCCTCCAACTCCACTTCTGCCCAAGCTGGGGCCATATTTATACTTTTTGACGCAAAACTGCGCTAACGCAGTTTTGCACCAAAAAAATTAGCGCCGGCTAACGCCATTCTGAAGGGCCATGCGGGCGCCGTATTTATTGAATGGCGTTAGCCGGCGTTAGCCGACCGGCGCTGCCTGGTGTGCGTGAAAAAAAACCACGTACACCAGGCAGCGCCGGCGTAGGGAAAAATGGCGTATGGGCGTCTCAAAATGGGGCAAGTCAGGTTGAGTCAAAAAAATCGCCTCAACCCGAATTGCGCCATTTTTTTACGACGCCCATCCCCCATTAACATGACTCCTGTCTTAGCAAAGACAGGAGTCATGCCCCCTTGCCCAATGGCCATGCCCAGGGGACTTATGTCCCCTGGGCATGGTCATTGGGCATAGTGGCATGTAGGGGGGCACAAATCAGGCCCCCCATGCCACAAAAAAAAATAAAAAAATATACTTACCACAACTTACCTTTTCTTCCCTGGGATGGGTCCCTCCATCCTTGGGTGTCCTCCTGGGGTGGGCAAGGGTGGCAGGGGGTGTCCCTGGGGGCAGGGGAGGGCACCTCTGGGCTCATTCTGAGCCCACAGGTCCCTTAACGCCTGCCCTGACCCAGGCGTTAAAAAGAGGCGCAAATACGGGGTTTTTTGCCCCGCCCACTCCCGGGCATCATTTTTGCCCGGGAGTATAAATACCACGCACATGCCTGGGAGTCATTTTTTAAGACGGGAACGCCTACCTTGCATCTCATTAACGCAAGGAAGGTGTTCACGCCAAAAAATTACGCTAACTCCATGAACTTTGGCGCTAGACGCGTCTAACGCCAAAGTATAAATATGGAGTTAGTTTTGCGTCGAATTTGCGTCGAAAAAAACGACGCAAATTCGGCGCAAACGGAGTATAAATATGCCCCCTGATGTTTCCAAATCATTGCCCAGAAAGCAATCTACAGGTAATTCCAGAAGAATTTCCTCTGAGAGAGGGTGTTACAGCTTCTCCCTTTGGAAATAGGTGTGAAGGGTTGGGGAGAAGTAGCCTCCCCCAGCTTCTGGAAATGCTTTGATGGGCACAGATGGTGCCCTCTCTGCATAAGTCAGTCTACACTGGTTCAGGGATCCCCCAGCCCTGCTCTGGCACGAAACTGGACAAAGGAAAGGGGAGTGACCACTACCCTGACCAGCACCTCCCAGGGGAGGTGCCCAGAGCTCCTCCAGTGTGTCCCAGACCTCTGCCATCTTGGATGCAGAGGTGTGAGGGCATAATGGACAGCTCTGAGTGGCCAGTGCCAACAGGTGACGTCAGAGACCCCTCCTGATGGATGCTTACATTTCTCAGTAGCCAATCCTCCTCTGTGGGCTATTTAGGGTCTCTCCTGTGGGCTATTCCTCAGATATCAAATGCAAGAGCTCACCAGAGTTCCTCTGCACTTCCCTCTTTGACTTCTGCCAAGGATCAACTGCTGACGGCTCCAGGACGCCTGCATAACTGCAACAAAGTAGCAAGAAGACTACCAGCAACATTGTAGCACCTCACCCTGCCGGCTTTCTCAACTGTTTCCTGGTGGTGCATGTTCTGAGGGCTGTCTGCCTTCACCCTGCACTGGAAGCCAAGAAGAAATCTCCCGTGGGTCGACGGAATCTTCCTCCTGCTAACGCAGGCACAAAACTTCTGCATCACCGGTCCTCTGGGTCCCCTCTCATCATGACGAGCGTGGTCCCTGGTACACAGGAGCTGGGTCCAAGTGTTTTCGACAGTCCAATGGCCCTTCTGTCCAAATTTGGTGGCGGTAAGTCCTTGTCTCCCCACGCCAGACAGTAATCCTGTGTACTGCGTGAACTACAGCTGCTCGGGCTTCTGTGCAGTTTTGCAAGACTTCCTTCATGCACAGCGTAGCCCAGGTCCCCAGACTCCGTCCTGCATTGCCCAACTTGCTGAGTTGGACTCCGACGTCGTGGGACCCTCTTATGTGACTCTGAGTTGACTGCTGTCCTCCGATCTTCTAAGTGCCTCTTCAGGTACTTCTGCGGGTGCTGCCTGCTTCGGCGTGGGCTCTCTGTGTTGCTGAGCGCCCCCTCTGTCTCCTCCTCCAAGGGGCGACCTCCTGGTCCTTCCTGGGCCCTAGCAGCACCCAAAATCCTCAACCGCAAATCTTGCAGCTAGCAAGGCTTGTTTGTGGTCTTTCTGCGTGGAAACAACTCTGCATCCTCCAGCACGCCGTGGGACATCTTCTGACCAAAGGAGAAGTTCTTGCCACCTTCAGTTGGTGCAGAATCTTTGGCTTCTTCCACCCAGAGGCAGCTCTTTCGCACCTTCATCCGGGGTTTAGTGGGCTTCTGCCCCCCCCGGACACTTGTGTGACTCTTGGACTTGGTCCCCTTCCTTTACAGGTCCTCAGGTCCAGGAATCCGTCCTCAGTGTTTTGCAGTCAGTTGTCCTTGCAGAATCCCCATCTCGACTTTACTGTCTTTCTGGTGTAGTAGGGTAACTTTACTCCTACTTTTCAGGGTCTTGGGGTGGGGTATCTTGGACACCCTTAGTGTTTTCTTACACTCCCAGCAACCCTCTAAACACTACACTAGGCCTGGGGTCCATTCATGGTTCGCATTCCACTTTTGGAGTATACGGTTTGTGTTGCCCCTAGGCCTATTTCTCCCTATTGCATTCTATTGTGATTCTACATTGTTTGCACTACTTTTCTACCTTTTACTTACCTGATTTTGGTTTGTGTGTATATAATTTGTGTATATTAATTACCCCCTAAGGGAGTATATCCTCTGAGATACTTTTGGCATATTGTCACTAAAATAAGGTACCTTTATTTTTAGTAACTCTGAGTATTTTGTTTTCTTATGATATAGTGCTATATGATATAAGTGGTATAGTAGGAGCTTTGCATGTCTCCTAGTTCAGCCTAAGCTGCACTGCTATAGCTACCTCTATCAGCCTAAGCTGCTAGAACACCTCTATTCTACTAATAAGGGATAACTGGACCTGGCACAAGGTGTAAGTACCACAAGGTACCCCCTATAAGCCAGGCCAGCCTCCTACAACCTGGAGCAGTGACATGATAGTGAAAGGGTGCATGCACCCTTGAATGCAGACTGCAATGGGAGGCCTGCAGAACGCTTTGCATGGGTGTAGGAGGCTGGCCTGGTTTGTAGTGGTTACCAAAGGAACTTACACCTTTTTCCACACCCAGTTATCCCTTTTTAGTGAAATGTAGTCAGTGTCTAGAAGCCAGGCTCTCTAGGAGTAGTGTGGATGAGCAGCCACGGCCTAACTAGGAGACATGTAAAGCTCATACAATACCACTGTAATCACACAGTACTCACACACATGAAAAAACAAATCTCAGGCCCTCATTACGACCCTGGCGGTGAGTGGTAGTACAAAATCTTTATTCGACTTTCACCAAGTCATAAAAGACATAACAGTCATAAAAGGATCTCTGGTTATGATACATGTGTTTCAATAAAGAATAAAAGTCAAATAGATAAAACGATAAAAATGTAGTAAAAAAAAAAAAAAAAAACACACAACAATGAAAGAAACCTATCACAGTAGATTATATTTTGAACACCTCCCCCATGGATTTCCTTATCTTTAATACCGAACATAAAAAATTTGCTAAAATTCCACACGTCTCTAAGGAAGATAGTAACTGGAGACAGGCGTAGGCTGTGCGACATTGGGGGAGATTAATTTTCCTTAAAAGTGGAACAACTAGGCGTTTCCTCTGGTAGACGTAAAAATTACAAAATAAAACCACATGAATTGTGGATTGCGGTGTTTTTGCATCACAGGGGCATGGTTTTAACAAGATGGACCAATCATTCATAGTTGGAAATGAAACTAGGCGATGAAACATATCTAGCCTAAGTCTAGTAAGGACATAACGGTGTCGAGGGAGTACCATATTTGCCAAGTAAGGCTGCATGCCCTCCGCCGTCAAACTTATTTGGTTATGAATGACTGAAGTTCTTTTTGATTCCACACCCTAGCGTATGTCTTCTAGATGTTTTAATGCCAGTTTACTCAGGTCCTTCCTAGATATCTTCTGCAACGAGGCTGGATTTGAGTAGTAGTCTTTGTTGCCCAATTTTTCAAAAAAGGTTGTGATGTATTTTAACCATGGTACCCTTGATGTGTATAATGACTTCGTACAGTCGGTAAGAATGGCCTTATTAAAACTGGTGTGCTCCGAGGTCCAGACTTTATGCCATAATAGCGATGGCTGTATCTTTATCAGGTCTGCAATAAAAGGAACCCCAAGTTCCGAGTGCGTGACGTACGATGAAATACCTTTTGGTACCCTCAACAGATGTCGTAGGAAATCATTCTCCACAGTTTGAACTAGATCACAGTTTGTATGACCCCAAATTCCTGCCCCGTACGTAACAGCTGGAATACACTTGGCTTTGTAGATCTTTACCATGTTAGGTGGTGTAATCCCCCCAAGCCTTTTGGAGAAGAGTCGTAGTGCCATTGTTGTTTTGATCAAGTGCACTCTCTTCATCTTCCTGCAGTTGGCCCAGGAACCCAACTTATCAAGTGTTATGCCCAGGTATGAAAAGAATTGCGCGGTTTCGACCTTGCTATCTGCAATAGTGATGTTATAAGACTTGCCGCGCTTCCCACCGCAGTTCATGATAAAAGTTTTGGAGCGGTTGACAGTAAGACCCAGCTGTGTCATGTATGTAATGCAGGTTGTTAAGAGTTTCTAGAGAGCTATTGGGGTCCTGGCCATTAGTACTGCGTCGTCTGCATAAAGTAATGCCGGGACAGGTCGGTTATCTATTTGGGGTAGATCTTTACATTTAGTGGCCAGTTCTTTGTCTAGGTTGTTTATGTACATTGAGAACAGGAACGGAGCAAGAACGCAGCCTTGGCGCACTCCTCTGTATAGACCAAAGGGGCAAGTGCATTCCCCTTTTAGGCCGTACCTCACTCTTGCTCTGCTCCCCATGTACATTTCACGAATAAATAGAATTATGGCCGGTTCCACCCCCATGCTGTTTAAAATATCCCATAATTTATCATGGATTACACAGTCGAAGGCTGATGATAAGTCAATAAAGGCCAGGTACAGGTTGCCTGCTCTGATCTTAGTATACTTTGCAATAATAAGACTTAGATTTAGACTTTGTTCCACTGTTCCGATTCCTTTTCGGAATCCATACTGGACCGGGGTTAAAACATTATTTTCCTCTGCCCATGTTTGTAGCCTGTTCAGAATTATTCTCCCTCCTATTTTAGCTGTTGTGTCCAGCAGGGAGATTGGCCTGTAACAGGCTGGATTGAGGCGGTCACCCTTTTTATATATTGGGATTATGTTAGAGTCTCTCCAAGATGGTAGGGGTCCGCATGTACAAACAGCCCTCAATGTCTGCGTCAGTACAGGCCCCCACAGCTCCATATTGGCCTTGAATAAATTGATTGGAACGCCATCAGGGCCTGGCGCTTTCCCCGATTTACTTTCTATTATAGCTTCCTCTACCTCCTGAAGGCTAAATTGGGGGGTTATGATTAGGCGCGGACTTTCCTGTGCATCGTGGTCGTGGGTATGGTCTAGTGTGTCACTCATCAGGGAATATATATTAGAGAAATGTGCTACCCAGTCTTCTTCGGAGATAGCAATTTCCATCCTAGGAATGTCACTGTCCCCGAGCATGGGGGAATTTATTGTCTGCCAGAAGAGTATGTTGTCTTTCTTACGACTTGCTATATGGAGGGTTTCCCACAAGTTTGTGTTTATAGTCAATTTCCTTTTCTTTATTGCTGTCTTATATTCCTGTCTGCGTTTGCGTATATCACTCCAGCACCTTTTTGGGGCATTTAGGGCCTTTTTCAGTCTCTTATGAGCTTGGGTGCAGTTATGGTCAAACCATCCGCACATCCTTTTTTTCTCTACCTTACTGCTTTTGATAGTGAGGGCTTCTTTTATAGTTTGTGTAATCGTTGTAAACACACTTAGACTTTGCCCTGGATGTGGGTTCTCTCTTAGACAGTCTGCGAAAGCATGTTTACATTGGCGTATTACCTGTTTCAATAAGGACTTGGGGTCTGTCTGGGCCCACTTCATAGTATATCCATTGCGCGGTGCCAGTTCAATATCATCTGCCAGTATAATACTATCTTCCCTAGCTACTAAAAGGGGAGATATTAAGAGATTCATACTCTGAGGATAGTGATCACTAATTGCGCTGTCATGCAATGAGTAGTTTGTAAGATAGTGGGCGAAGTGAGTAGACATTAGGACATAATCGATCACTGTATTTGCGCCCCTTCCATTATATGTTGGTTTAAACTGTGGATCGGCCAAAACTAATTCATTTACAAAGGAGAGGTTATTGGTTTGAGCCAGTAAGTTTATTTCCTCTCCTTGAGCGTTATGAGAGAAGTGGAGGTTGTACCTATGCCTTCCGAGTCCCAACCACATATCTTATCTGAAATTTCTTCACACGGATGGACGTTAAAATCACCCCCCCATATCAATAGGATCTCTCGATAGTTTTTTTCTGAATATTTTTTTAAAATCATTTTCCATTCCCACTAAAATATTGGAGAATTCTCCTGGAACAGCATTATTATAAAAATTGATAATGACTAAGTGGGTCTTGTGGTCCAGGTTACTCTCAATCAATTGGTAATATGGACTCGTAAATTGCATCTCTAAATTCTGTAGGGGTAATTTGTTGGAAATATATGTGCACAGTCCCCCTTTGGGTCTACCATGCCTTGACTGCTCAGCAGGAGTATGAAATGTTTTATAGCCATTTATGTGGGCGGGAGTTAGGAGCCATGTCTCTTGTGGACAAACACATGAGTAATCTACAAAAAAAATGGCCCAAATCTCATTGTCTAGCTTATTGGCTAAGCCTGCAATATTCCAGAATAGTAAAGCTAGTTCCGGTTTCTGATTAGGGTACTGCTTAGGGTTACAGTGCTGGTCCTTTGGGGGGTAAGTGGGGGTAATGCTGTTGGTTGAGTTTAGTATACGTTTGGGAACATCGTCCTGGCTTAGATAAGGTAAACTCTCATTTCTTACAGGAACCATAGTGTGTGATATGGCTTCCTTATGTGGGTCCGTCCCTGGTATATAAGTTGTTTTGGCTGCTCTTTCAGGGATAGCTGACTGTTTCATATCCAGTCAATCTATATTTTCCAACGTTGAAAGGGGGTAAAATCTATTGCATGTTATAGATAAGTCTGGGCTGAGTGAGGATGCTACAGCTCGCTGTGGGTAGATGGAGTTATTCCCCATTAGTCTTTGATAGAAATAACCCAGGGGTAGTAGCGAGATTCCTTGTAGGGTAACCGGTCTGGCTCCTAAGTCATGGATAATTCTATTCACTAGGTTTGGTGAACCAAAAGAAAGGACCACACAATCTCCAGTTAGTACTTTCATGCTGTTCCCTATCCATTTAATTCTTCTGACCATTTTTATGTCATCAAAAAGGGTCCTCACTGAGCCAGGGCCCATTCGGGTCCCAATCCAATTGAGGGTCTTGTTTCTCAAGGCCGACCATGTTTCATGTTGTTGATCGTCTATCGGTGGGACATTAGCCAAGACCACAAAATATGGTGTGACCTCCGGGGGGAGATGTAGCAAGTCGCTAGGGAGAAAGATATGACTGGGGGGTTTGTTCCTACTAGTTGTGTTTCTCCCTGGATTTGAGTGGTGATAGGTAGTTGCTGCCCTATGCGTAGCACTACTTGCTGTCTTGCGAAGTGTGGGGTTTAGAATTTTGTTATCTGGAGAAGGATTACGTGGTGTAGTAGATAGAAAGGAGGGTTGGATAGAATGATACAGCGAGGGAGGTATTGATTGAGTATGAAGTTCGGTCTGAGGATTAATATTTTGGTGTGAACTGATTGGCCTATTGTGTGGAATAGGGTGTCTGGTGTTCTCGCGTTCTGGGGAGCGTGATGTACTTCTGGGGTCCTTGCTTTGAGTATGCATGTGTTCCTGTGGTAAGGATTTTATTATTACAAAACCTGCCTCAAGCCTAGACTCCACCCCCTTTAGGTGCTCCGACATAGAGTCCAGGGTGGCTCTGATGGATGATTTCAACTGGTTCACTGTCTCGTGAAGATTTATAAGGAGAGACCGAACAGTGTCTCCAGCTGAGGTTAGGGGTTTCTTCCGCGTTGATTTTCTTGAATATTTTTTAGTTGGGGTAGTTCTTAGGTCTATCACTGGCATTGTTTTTGCGGTCTTGTCCACCGGAGTTACCTCTGGTTTTCTTGGTCGCTTGGCGACAGGGGATATTTCATCCATGGAGTAAATTAGGTTCGAAGAGTCTTTGACACAGCCATTTGTAAGCCTTACTGTTGAAAGTCTGTTCACTAGATGGGGAATTGTGTTGCAATGGTGCGGTCCCTAGTGATTCATGGGAGCACTCTTTAGATGATGACATTTTCCCTTCAACAGTAGCAATTTGCTTATCTATCATTCCCATCGCCCCAGAGATATATTTTAATATAGATGAACTGTCTTTTAAAATTGGGTTGTTTAGTTTTGAGTGTTTCCTTTTACCCATGCTTGTAAAATGTAATGTGATTTATTTAATTAATTTAATGGCCGGATTACTCAAGGGGCTATATTTAAGTATGTAAAAACTATTACTTCAATACTAAAATATTAAAAACAAAGGGGAACAGGCAAAGCACCAACACAGTACCTTCAGGCAACCAAACACTTGTAAGGTGCCTATTCCCGAAGGTTTTTTGGAAAAATGTCAGGGGGGTGGCCCTGCCCTGCCTCTTCCTGGCAATGACGGGTAAGGACGGGCCCGCCCTTGGCCCGGGCTTGGCCCGGGCTTCGCCCGGGCGCGTCCCGCGCAGCGGGAGTGCGAGAAAGATTTAAAGGGCTCCTGCCCTCCAAACAATGTCCTGCCAACAACGCGCTTCCCGCGACGGCGGGAGCGCGAGAAAGATTTAAAGGGCTCCTGCCCTCCAAACAATGTCCTGCCAACAACGCGCTTCCCACGACGGCGGGAGCGCGAGAAAGATTTAAAGGGCTCCTGCCCTCCAAACAATGTCCTGCCAACAACGCTCTTCTTGGCGGTGAGTGATAAAGTGGCAGTAATACTGCCAACAGGCTGGCGGTAAGTACCGCCAAATTATGACCATGGCGGTGATAACTCCCATAGACAGCCAATGTACCACACCAACCGCCAGGGTGGAAACAACAGTCACCACGGCGGTAGCGGTCAACAGTGAGGCAGGAGACAAAGCACCGCCCACCATAGGAAGACACTGCAAACCGCCACCTTTTCCGGGGCGGTACCAACACCAACAAAAGCCTGGCGGAAACAGAGCTCAGAACTGAAAGGACTTATCATTGGAGACACAGGGAAGATCCACACCACCAAGGAACCCAAACTGCAAGACTTCCCGATGATCTTCTACGTCATGCTCCACCTGGAACACCAACGCCGATGAAGATAACGACTGTGAGTACAGCCGCCTAGCACACAAGGGAGGGTGGGAGGAAAACGAGAGTGACACACACACGCGCAACTCACAACCGACACACACCATACACACAACCAGCTGCACACGTAAACCAATCACACAAGACAACCGGCATAATAAAACACAGACCATAATGCTGGAGCAACAACAATGTATTAACATAGCAAAATCCACCACACAAACCAAATATATACAAATGTCCATAAACGGCCAATGCCCAGTCCAAAGTCATGAGTGCACACAAGGCCACAGGGCACAGTCCAAGGCCCAACCTGTTTCCTGACACAGAGAGAGAACACTGCAGGGGCATCATTTTGCAAGTGGGAAGGCACCTCAGGGGAATGAGGGGGGAACCTCAGCTGAATACGGGAACGTCCCCACTGGTTCTGGAGGGGGCAACATGCCCATTGCTTTGTCCTCCTGGGGAGTGTAAGGCCACAGTCTCTGGAGTGGGTGACTGTCCCACTGGTTCTGGAGGGGGCGACATGCCCATTGCTTTGTCCTGGGGAGTGCAAGGCCACAGTTTCTGGGGTGGGTGACTTTCCCACTGGTTCTGGAGGGGGCAACATGCCCATTGCCTTGTCCTGGGGAGTGCAAAGCCACAGTCTCTGGAGTGGGTGACTTGCCCACTGGTTCTGGAGGGGGCAGCCCGCCCAGCAGCCCCCGGAGGGTGGCCTACATGGCGTCCACTGGCGGTGATGGCTGCACTGTGGTGGTGGTTGGAGGAGCCTCCTGGGTAGCCCCTGCACTGTCCGCTATCTGCAGTGTGGTGGTGGTTGGAGTAGCCTCCTGGGCAGCCCCTGCACTCACTGATGGCTGCATTGTGGTGGTGTTTGGAGGAGCCTCCTGGCCAGCCCCTGCACTCCCTGATGGCTGCACTTCCACAGCTGGCGGTGGGGTGCCCGATGACAGCTGGTGGCGGTATTAGCCTGACAGTTTTCGCTGGCATAGAGTGCCTCGTCTTCTCCTGTCCATGGGTTGTAGATTCCTTACCCTTCTTGGCAGGGGTGGATGGGCTCTTCCCCTCTCTGCCTGGTGGTGCAGGCTCCTTCCCCTTCTTCACAGCTGGTGCAGGCCTCCTTCCCCTTCTTCACAGCTGGTGTAGTACTCTTCACACTCTTCCCTGGTGGTGGAGGACTCTTCCCTTTCTTCCCTGGTGGTGCTGGCTCCTTACCCTTCTGTGTTGTAGGTCTGGTATCCTTACCACCACGAGGAGGTGGTGCTACCACTGTCCCCTTGGACTGGTTGACTGAGGTGCTGGGCTGTGTCCTTGGTACCCTGCCCATACATGCAGGATGGGGGTAGGGGTAGGGAAGAGATCAATTTGGGAAGGAAAAAGCTTTTTAGGGACGTTGGTGCGGGAGGAGGGAGGAGTAATGGGAGTGGATGTAGATGTAGTACATGCTGTTGTGAGTGTGGACGTGACTGGGAGGGAGGTGGAGGAGGGGGAGAAAGTGAAGGCAGTGGATGTTGTCGTGTCTGCAACTGTATGGTGTCTGAGTGCCTGTGGGATGAAGTGTGGTGCTTATGTTTGCCTGTGCCACTTGTGTGTTGCCTTGTGTGCATGCATGTCTGTATGTGAGCCTGGGATGGGTTGGGGTTAAGGGGAGTGGGGCTGGGAAGTGGTAGTTGGAGGGGGGACGGTAGAAACAATGGCTGCCGTCAGAGAGGAGGCCAGAACCTGAATTGATCTCTCTTGGGCCCCCAATCCACTGTGAATGCCCTCCTGGAATGCATTGCATTGCTGCATCTGGGATGCATTCACAATGGTTGGCTACCCTACAGAGATGGATCTCAGTAGGTCAATAGCTTCCTCATTCAGGGCAGCAGGGCTCACTGGGGCAGGGCCTGAGGTGCCTGAGGTGAAGGAGATGCCCACCCTCCTGGGTGATGGGGCACAGGCAACTCGCTGAGGGGCTATTGGCAGGGCAGTGCTGGTACGGGGGTGGTGGCTGTACCTGCAGCTGGGGTGGTCACAGAGGTGTCCGCCACCACCAGGGAGCTCCCATC
This sequence comes from Pleurodeles waltl, assembly GCF_031143425.1. Lineage (NCBI taxonomy): Eukaryota > Metazoa > Chordata > Amphibia > Caudata > Salamandridae > Pleurodeles > Pleurodeles waltl. The sequence goes on from NC_090443.1 coordinate 976,155,855, forward strand.
GGAGGAGGTATCAGAGTCTGTGTTGTCCCCTCCAGTCTCAGCCGTGGTGCTTCCCTCACCCTCCGTCCCACTGGTTCCCTAAGCATCAGTGGACTGTGCCTCCAGGGTCATGTGGGATGCAGCTCCCTCTGTCGCCGGTCCCCCTGCTCCTTCCCCAGATGATGCTAATGCAGACAAGGACAGGATGCCAAAACAAGAAAGGGGGGAGAAAGATAAAGGATACACTGGGTCAGTGACTGCACCAACACCACCGTTGGCGCACACAGCACCCTCACACACAGGGAACAGGCCTACACAATATGCATTGTACTACCAGTGATATGGCTAGTCACCAAGGCATGATGAGGGGCACAAACCTCCAACTGCAGCACACCTGGGACCCACGCACCCCTGCCTAGAAGTGACTACTAACAAGCTAGGTTACCTGTATTTGCCATGCAACCATTACCCTTCAGAGGACCCACACTGCAATGTCTGGCCTGGCCTTAGGGGCACCCACTAACACACAACTACCACCCGGATACCACCCCACCAGCCAGAATTTGTAATGATACCCACGGTACTCACCCCCTTGTGGCTGCTGTGATTCCCTCAAGCGCCCATCCAGCTCAGGGTAGGCCAACTCCAGTATGCAGCCCATCAGGGGGGGTCAGGGTCCGACGGGCACCCGTTCCTCATTGGGAGTCCATCCCCAGCTGGGCCTCTGCAGTCTTCCGTGCCCAGTGTCTCAGGTCCTCCCACCGTTTCTGACAGTGGATGCTCCGCCTGCCATAGACCCCCAGGGTCCGCACCTCCTTGGCAATGGCACGCCATATTCCCGTCTTTTGATTGGTGCTGACCTGCAGAAGCAATAAAGACAGGAGAACACCATTAACCGAACAGCCCAGGCTGTCACGCACATGACCCACCATACCCGTTTCCATCACCATTGGCACACACATTGCCCAGCGCACGACATGTAAACCACCAACAGATAATCCCCCCTTCACACAATGCCTTCAAACACATCCCCATGCATCCATGCCACATGCATCGTGCCCACAGTGTACTCACCAGTTGGTCTGGTGGCCCATTCAGCAGTCCGTACTGGGGTAGACCCCATCCACCAGTCGCTCCAACTCCTCCGAAGTGAAGGCTGGGGCCCTTTCCCAGCCAGGTCACAGGGGTAATGTTAGGTTCCAGACACAGGTCACAGCAGCACATGCAGTGTAGGTGTTCTCCTGTTGATGGTCAGGAAACAAGTGAGGAATGATTTAGAAAATGGCGGTGTACACCGTCACCTCCGGCGTACATCCTCTTTGGCCACTGCACTACATAGGGCCCAATATTAGCTAATGAGGAATTGCACGGCGGTTCACGACAGCCTACCGCCACAATGCCCAAAGTCAGAGGAATTACCTCACTTCCACCTGTCCCTCCACACAGGACAGGCGGTCGCCATTTCAGGGGGGTTGAACAGGCCTATCGATAATTGCTGCATCACAGGATAAAGAGGCACATACTTTGAAATGTACACTGTCCCAATACATAATTGCACTATGTGGACTTCTGTTGTAGTATAGTTGCATACTCACTCTTTGTGTCCCTTAGATACCTACCCCTGCGGAAGAATAGGAGACGGAGACATACCCCCGTGTACAGACCCCTAGTGGACTTAGCTACACTGGAGGATAGGCACATTATACTCACCTATAGACTGGACAAGGCCACAATCACAGAACTGTGTGCCCAGTTAGATCCTGACCTGATCTCGGCTATCCGTCATCCGACTGGGATCCCCCCTCATGTGCAAGTTCTATCAGTGCTCCATTTCTGGCAACTGGTTCTTTCCAAGTGACAGTGGGCTTGGCAGCAGGAATGTCACAGCCAATGTTCTCAATCGTGCTGGCAATCAAACTGGCAAGAGTTTTGTCTGCCCCGGTAAAACACATGTGCAGCTACATTGCTTCCCCCTGGGTGGAAGATTTTCCACTGTGAAGGCCGGATTCTATGCAATGAGACATATCCCCAATATGATTGGTGCGATTGACGGAACACATACTGCGTTTGCCCCCGCCAGAAACAGGTGTACAGGAATCGTAAAAGTTTCCACTCCATGAATGTGCAGATAGTGTGCCTGACGGACCAGTAAATCTCCCACGTCAGTGCTAAATATCCTAAGTCGGTGCATGATGTCTTTGTCCGGAGGAATAGCAGCATCCCAAATGTGATGGCCCAACTACAGAGGCACAGGGTGCGGCTTATAGGTGAGCCTTGGTCCCCACGCAGTGTATGTTAGTGTATGGTTCCGATGTTAACCTGATAGGATAGTGTGTGGCTAAATGTTATCCCTCAATACGTGCAGGTGACTCTGGCTACCCAAACATATTGTGGCTGCTGACACCTGTGAGGAATGCCAGGACAAGGGTTGAAGAACGTTATAATGAGGCACATGGGTGAGCCAGAAGGATCATTGAGAGGACCTTCGGCCTCCTGAAGGCCAGGTTCAGGTGGATCCCTGTGCTACTCACCCGAGAAGGTCTTCCAGATAGTAGTGGCATGCTGCATGTTGCACAACCTGGCCCTCAGACGCCATGTACCTTTTCTGCAGGAGGAGGAGACTGGAGATGCCCCTGCGGCAGCAGTGGACCCTGAGGACAGTGAGGATGAGGAGGCAGAGGATGAGGATGTGGACAACATAACATTAGTGATCTGTCAGTACTTCCAATGACACAAAGTTGGTGTGCTGTTGCCTCCCTCATGATGTTGGCCATGTCTGTCAGCACCCCTGTTATGGAGATCAGTGTGTTATTGATGGCCTGCAAGTCCTCCCTGATCCCCTGATACTGCAGCCGCCTGTTCTGCACGTTGTCTAGGATCTGGCCCATCGTATCCTGGTAATGTTGGTATGCTCCCATGATCTCAGAGAGTGCCTCCTGGAGAGCCGGTTCCCTGCTCCTGTCCTCCCCCTGGTGCACAGCAGTCCTCCCAGTGTCCCTGTTGGCCTGTGCCTCTGTCCCCTGAACGGTGTAGCCACTGCCACTGACCCCAGGTTCCTGATTGTCTTGGGGGCGAGGTGTGGCCTGGGGTCCCTGTACAGGTGGGCACGCTGCTGATTGACGTGTCCTCGGCACAGAGGTTTGAGTACGTTGGGTGGGTGCTGTGGTGTTGGTTCCTGATGGGGGAGGCTCTGTGGTGGTCTGTGATTGTGCTTGGGTGACTGGCTTTCCAGTGATCCCTGATGGGCCAGGTAGGTCCTCTAGATCCAGAAGTCCAGAGTTACTGTCATCACTGGGGGCTTCTTCTGTTGGGGGACTGGGTAGTGGTGGCACCTCCTCTCCACTGACATTGGCTGGGGTACCTGTGGGGATGTAAACGATGTATTATGCTTCAAGTGTATGACATTAGTATGGTTGGTGTTGCCCTGCCACCTTTGTTTGTGTATGGTGATGTATTGTGGGATTGTTAGTTTCCCTATGCTGTGCATGCTTTAGTGATGGGTGTCCATGCATTGGTATGGCATGCAGGGCTTGGCATTGGGATTAGTGAGATGTGTAGGTGCAGTGTGTGTGATGGAGTGGGGTGTGGGAGTGAGGGTGTGGGTGTGAGATGGCATGCAGTTATTGGGGGGATGATAGGTAGTAAATATTGACTTAACAGTGTCCAGTTCTCCAGCAACTCCAGTGGGTCCCTCAGGATGCAGTATTGCCAGTACCTGCTCCTCCCATGGTGTGAGCTGTGGGGGAGGAGGTTGGGTCCACTGCCAGTCCTCTGTATGGCGAGGTGGTGCATTGCTGCAATGGAACGTACCTTCCCCCATAGGTCATTCCACCTCTTCCTGGTGTTGTTCCTTGTTGTTGGGTGTTGTACCATGGCGTTGACCCTGTCCACGATTCTCCACCATAGCTCCATCTTCCTTGCTGTGGATATCTGCTGTACCTGTGCTCTAAAGAGCTGTGGCTCTACCCTGACAATTTCCTCCACCATGACCCTTACCTCCTCCTCAGAGAAACGGGAGTGCCCTTGTGGTGCCATGGGTTTTGTGTGATGTGTGTTGGTAAGGGTGTGTTGGGTGATGTGGTAGGGTGTGTCATGTGGAGTGTGTGAGGGGTGTATGGGTGTAAGTGATGTGTGTGTCTAATTGTCTCTGTGCTCTTCTTCTCAGTCTCCTGGTGGAAATTGTTGTTCGTAAGTGGTTATGGGTAATGTGGTTGTGTGTTTTATAGTGGTGTGGGTGTGGTGTGTGTATGTGTGTTTTTCATATTGGCCAATGTGGTGTTCTTTTGTATGTGGGAATCCATTTTGAGCAAGGCGGTATGTACCACCAATGGTTTACCACTGTTGAATGTCCACTGTGGTGAGTCGTGGGTCATAATGTGATGGGCGTTGTTTTGTTGGCGTAATGGTATGGGTTTTGGGACCGCCACTTTATCACTGACCTTTGGTCTGGCAGATTTGTGTATGTGCTTGTATTCTGTCAGATTGGTGTGTTTGTCATAATATGGTGAAAGGCTATCCGCCACTGCATCGGTATGTTGGTTGCCGTCAGCGTGGCTGTAGACGGCATTTACCACCAGTGTCATAATGAGGGCCATAATGTCCATCCTGACAAGCAAGACAGGCCAAAGATAAGCCGAATTAATAAGGCAATTTGGTGACACTTTTATATTTTTAGAAAAATACAAATAATTAAATTTAGCAATAGGTGTAATTTTGGAGAAAGTCTCTGAAGTCATCAAACAGGAGTGCATCCAGGAAAGACTCCACATCGGCAGGTGTCAGATTGATCACAGGATTGGCAGAAGTGTCCACAGAGCAGAAGTGCGCAGAAGCGTAATTCGCAGAAGGGACTGTGAAGGCAGCACCATCCATTGTGCCAGATGCCACTAGAGCCAAGTAATCCACTAGCGGTGGCCTATAAGTGACCTCGCGAATCAACCACCGTCTCATGGGGGGGGCATGGCCGTAAATTAATCGTCATCTGGAACATTAACAGTTCCTTGTCCACAGGAGACACTGGTTGTATTGCAAGACACACCAGCGATGTACACTCGAAAAGGCACCAGCCACAATGAAAGACGAATTTCACACACCAAGGTACTGGACGGAATGACAATTACTAATCATGCTCCAGTTCTTCCAGCAATGGAGCACCAAAGTACTGCATCATGCGATCACAACACAGCTGGGCTGGGGGTAGCTCCATCACTCTGCTTAGCTGAGAAAGCACAACCACTGCATATTAGGAAAAGCAGTATCAAATCTCCGCCAATCAGCACCAAAGTTATAGGAAATCCACCAAACACACTCTAAAAGAGTGAATGGCTTGCTGAAGGGATGACTTCGAAGACAGTCTGGAAGGTGGAAACAAATCTAGACCCGACAGCCCTAAAAAAGTGTACAATTCCAGCAGTGCTCGAGGTGTTGAATATTCTGCAGACCAGCTCTCCAGAGTGCTTGGGGAAGTTGGTATTTAAAAGTGTTAAACTTGGCATCCTTTGCGTGGTCTCCATGAACTTTTTGCCTCTGCTTCCCAGGTTGTTGATGTGTGCTGGACCCTGTTTTTGCCATTTTTTATGCTCTAGGCACTTTACCACTGCTAACCAGTGCTAAAGTGCAACTGCTCCTATGTAAAATGTATGTGTAAATTGGCTTACCCATGATTGGCATATTTGATTTACTAGTAAGTCCGTAGTGAAGTGCAGTAGAGCTGCCTCGGGCCTGTAAATCAAACGGTACTAGTGAGCCTGCAGCACTGGTTGTGCCGCCCACATAAGTAGCCCTGTAAACATGGCTCAGACCTGCCATTGCAGTGTCTGGGTGTGCAGTTTTAAACTGCCAATTCCACTGGCACTTGCCAGGCCTAAACCTTCCCTTTTTATACATGGAAGGAAACCCTAAGGTAGGACCTAAGTAGTCCCATGGGCAGGGTGCAATTTATGATATAGGTGGGACATGTACTGTTGTGTGTTACATGTTCTAACAGTGAAATACTGCTAAATTCAGTCTTCACTGTTGCAAGGCCTATCTCTCTCATAGGTTAACATGGGTGCTGCCTTTAAATAACTTTAAAGTGCAGATTCCCTTTGATAGCAGATAGAAATGTGGAGTTTAGAGTCTCTGAACTCACAATTTAAAAATACATCTTTTAGTGGAGTTGGGTTTTAGATATTTTGAAAATGCCACTTTTAGAAAATAGGCATTTTTTGCTTAAACCATTCTGTGACTGCCTGTTTCTCTTTCTGGGTCAGTTTGACAGTTGGGCTGTTTGCACCTCTCTTCTCGACAGTGATACAAAGGGAGCTGGGTGTAGCCTGCACATCCTGATGAGCAATCTATGCAAGGAGGGGAGGGAGGTGGGTCACTTACACCTGAAAGCGCTGTTCCTGCCCTCACACAATGCAGTCTCCAACCCCCCTGATGTGTGTCAGAGGCCTGGCCTGGGCAAGGCAGGATCTTGTGAACAACAGAGACTTTCCTTTGAAGTAGGCCTACTTCAACGCCAGAAAGGGGTAGAAGTATTGGACTCCAACGCCCTGAAAATTAGATCCCTTCTGGAGCTATGGAAAGGAGAAGAGCTGAAGAGTTGAGGAGAAGTGCTGCCCCTGCCTGTGACTGTGCTTTGTTGGGCTACCCTGCAGTTGCTGCTTCTGCCTGTGAAAGGGGACAAAGACTGGACATTGTTGTGCATTCCTGCTTGTGAAGAATCTCCAAGGGTTTGACTTGAGTTTGCCTCCTGTTTTGAAGTCTCTGGGCCATCAAAGTCTTCCTCTGCTAACATCTGGACTCTCTGCTGAGACTCCTGCCCTGACAAGTGGTGTCCTATCCTGTCCCTGGGCCCTTGAAAGGTGAAGTTGGCACACAAGAGCTGAAAATCCACGCTCAGAATGCCTTTCGGGGAAATTTCAGACGCACCATCTGCAGTGTGGATGATAAAAGACGCGATGCTGGCTTTGTGGCTAAAATCGAAGCTTTGCCTGCATCACGGCTGGGAGATCAACGCTGAAGAAATGAAACGCAACACCCACTTGCCGCTGCTGATAAGGACACAAACCCCACGCAGCGCGGTTTTCTAACGCCTTGCAACAGGATTTTCCAAGCATTGTCCCTGGGCGTCAAAGTCAACCCAACTCTGTGCGGATCCGAAGTGGCCTTCCCCAAAAATCAACACATCACTCTTTTGCGAGAGAGAAGAAACAACGCATCGCCGACCCGACCGGAGAAGAAAACAATGACTGCCTCCCTTGCAAAGAAGGAATCAACGCATCACTGCCTTTTTTGACAGATGCTCGCCCGTGCATCTTTATTTTGGGCACTAACCAGATATTTTGTGTAACAACAGCATTCTCACTGTTTTCTAAGAATTAAGGGGGTCATTATGACCCCGGCGGTCGGTATAATAGTGGAGGTATTACTGCCAACAGGCTGGTGGTACATACCTCCACTGTTATGACATTGGCAGTTTGGACAAAGCCAAACCGCCAAGTTATTACACTGACCGCCACAGCGGTAACAGCTGCCCATGGCATTTTGACCCCACCCACCGCAATGGTTTCAGTGGTTTCTGTACTGCCACAGTGGTATGCACTATCAGTGCCAGGGAATTCCTTCCCTGGCACTGATAGGGGTCTCCCCCACCCCTGCCCCTTCCCCCTCCCCAGGTCCTCCCCCATGCTCCACCTTCCCCTCCCAACCCCCCCCACATATACACACATACAGACACATACATACACACCCATACACACATGCATAAACACATTCACCCACGCATGCATTCATTCATACACACTCACAGCAACACTCACGAACATACATCCAGGCACACACGCACTCACACGACACAACACGCACGTACACACACACACACATGCACACACGCATTACACATGCATGCACGCATTCAAGCACAGTCACCCACACATGCACACAACACACCCCACCCTCCTCTCCTATCGGTGAACCAGACTTACCTTCTTGCAGGGGGTCCTCCGGCAGGAGACAGGATGCAGTGCTGTGCCAACAGCAACGTTCACCAGCAAAACACTGCCAGGCCGTAGGCGGTGTTTTGCTGAAGTGGCGCTGCTGCTGGCAGCAGTGCCACCTTACCGCCGTCCACCACCATGACCGTAGTCGGAATTCCGCCAGCCTTCTGGCCGAATTCCAGCTACGGTCATAATGCCATGGACGGTCGGTAGCCACAGCGACAGTATATTAGTGGCCGTCGTCGTGACGGTAGGCGGCATTTGCTGTCAATGTTATAATGAGGGCCTAAGACTTTTATTCTTTTTAAAATTCATAGCTTGACTTGTGTATGTTGGATTTTTGACGTTCTGGTCTCGTTTGATTTAGATAAATATTACCTATTTTTCTAAACTGGTGTGGTGTCCGCCACAATGCCCAAAGTCAGAGGAATTACCTCACTTCCACCTGTCCCTCCACACAGGACAGGCGGTCGCCATTTCAGGGGGGTTGAACAGGCCTATCGATAATTGCTGCATCACAGGATAAAGAGGCACATACTTTGAAATGTACACTGTCCCAATACATAATTGCACTATGTGGACTTCTGTTGTAGTATAGTTGCATACTCACTCTTTGTGTCCCTTAGATACCTACCCCTGCGGAAGAATAGGAGACGGAGACATACCCCCGTGTACAGACCCCTAGTGGACTTAGCTACACTGGAGGATAGGCACATTATACTCACCTATAGACTGGACAAGGCCACAATCACAGAACTGTGTGCCCAGTTAGATCCTGACCTGATCTCGGCTATCCGTCATCCGACTGGGATCCCCCCTCATGTGCAAGTTCTATCAGTGCTCCATTTCTGGCAACTGGTTCTTTCCAAGTGACAGTGGGCTTGGCAGCAGGAATGTCACAGCCAATGTTCTCAATCGTGCTGGCAATCAAACTGGCAAGAGTTTTGTCTGCCCCAGTAAAACACATGTGCAGCTACATTGCTTCCCCCTGGGTGGAAGATTTTCCACTGTGAAGGCCGGATTCTATGCAATGAGACATATCCCCAATATGATTGGTGCGATTGACGGAACACATACTGCGTTTGCCCCCGCCAGAAACAGGTGTACAGGAATCGTAAAAGTTTCCACTCCATGAATGTGCAGATAGTGTGCCTGACGGACCAGTAAATCTCCCACGTCAGTGCTAAATATCCTAAGTCGGTGCATGATGTCTTTGTCCGGAGGAATAGCAGCATCCCAAATGTGATGGCCCAACTACAGAGGCACAGGGTGCGGCTTATAGGTGAGCCTTGGTCCCCACGCAGTGTATGTTAGTGTATGGTTCCGATGTTAACCTGATAGGATAGTGTGTGGCTAAATGTTATCCCTCAATACGTGCAGGTGACTCTGGCTACCCAAACATATTGTGGCTGCTGACACCTGTGAGGAATGCCAGGACAAGGGTTGAAGAACGTTATAATGAGGCACATGGGTGAGCCAGAAGGATCATTGAGAGGACCTTCGGCCTCCTGAAGGCCAGGTTCAGGTGGATCCCTGTGCTACTCACCCGAGAAGGTCTTCCAGATAGTAGTGGCATGCTGCATGTTGCACAACCTGGCCCTCAGACGCCATGTACCTTTTCTGCAGGAGGAGGAGACTGGAGATGCCCCTGCGGCAGCAGTGGACCCTGAGGACAGTGAGGATGAGGAGGCAGAGGATGAGGATGTGGACAACATAACATTAGTGATCTGTCAGTACTTCCAATGACACAAAGTTGGTGTGCTGTTGCCTCCCTCATGATGTTGGCCATGTCTGTCAGCACCCCTGTTATGGAGATCAGTGTGTTATTGATGGCCTGCAAGTCCTCCCTGATCCCCTGATACTGCAGCCGCCTGTTCTGCACGTTGTCTAGGATCTGGCCCATCGTATCCTGGTAATGTTGGTATGCTCCCATGATCTCAGAGAGTGCCTCCTGGAGAGCCGGTTCCCTGCTCCTGTCCTCCCCCTGGTGCACAGCAGTCCTCCCAGTGTCCCTGTTGGCCTGTGCCTCTGTCCCCTGAACGGTGTAGCCACTGCCACTGACCCCAGGTCCCTGATTGTCTTGGGGGCGAGGTGTGGCCTGGGGTCCCTGTACAGGTGGGCACACTGCTGATTGACGTGTCCTCGGCACAGAGGTTTGAGTACGTTGGGTGGGTGCTGTGGTGTTGGTTCCTGATGGGGGAGGCTCTGTGGTGGTCTGTGATTGTGCTTGGGTGACTGGCTTTCCAGTGATCCCTGATGGGCCAGGTAGGTCCTCTAGATCCAGAAGTCCAGAGTTACTGTCATCACTGGGGGCTTCTTCTGTTGGGGGACTGGGTAGTGGTGGCACCTCCTCTCCACTGACATTGGCTGGGGTACCTGTGGGGATGTAAACGATGTATTATGCTTCAAGTGTATGACATTAGTATGGTTGGTGTTGCCCTGCCACCTTTGTTTGTGTATGGTGATGTATTGTGGGATTGTTAGTTTCCCTATGCTGTGCATGCTTTAGTGATGGGTGTCCATGCATTGGTATGGCATGCAGGGCTTGGCATTGGGATTAGTGAGATGTGTAGGTGCAGTGTGTGTGATGGAGTGGGGTGTGGGAGTGAGGGTGTGGGTGTGAGATGGCATGCAGTTATTGGGGGGATGATAGGTAGTAAATATTGACTTAACAGTGTCCAGTTCTCCAGCAACTCCAGTGGGTCCCTCAGGATGCAGTATTGCCAGTACCTGCTCCTCCCATGGTGTGAGCTGTGGGGGAGGAGGTTGGGTCCACTGCCAGTCCTCTGTATGGCGAGGTGGTGCATTGCTGCAATGGAACGTACCTTCCCCCATAGGTCATTCCACCTCTTCCTGGTGTTGTTCCTTGTTGTTGGGTGTTGTACCATGGCGTTGACCCTGTCCACGATTCTCCACCATAGCTCCATCTTCCTTGCTGTGGATATCTGCTGTACCTGTGCTCTAAAGAGCTGTGGCTCTACCCTGACAATTTCCTCCACCATGACCCTTACCTCCTCCTCAGAGAAACGGGAGTGCCCTTGTGGTGCCATGGGTTTTGTGTGATGTGTGTTGGTAAGGGTGTGTTGGGTGATGTGGTAGGGTGTGTCATGTGGAGTGTGTGAGGGGTGTATGGGTGTAAGTGATGTGTGTGTCTAATTGTCTCTGTGCTCTTCTTCTCAGTCTCCTGGTGGAAATTGTTGTTCGTAAGTGGTTATGGGTAATGTGGTTGTGTGTTTTATAGTGGTGTGGGTGTGGTGTGTGTATGTGTGTTTTTCATATTGGCCAATGTGGTGTTCTTTTGTATGTGGGAATCCATTTTGAGCAAGGCGGTATGTACCACCAATGGTTTACCACTGTTGAATGTCCACTGTGGTGAGTCGTGGGTCATAATGTGATGGGCGTTGTTTTGTTGGCGTAATGGTATGGGTTTTGGGACCGCCACTTTATCACTGACCTTTGGTCTGGCAGATTTGTGTATGTGCTTGTATTCTGTCAGATTGGTGTGTTTGTCATAATATGGTGAAAGGCTATCCGCCACTGCATCGGTATGTTGGTTGCCGTCAGCGTGGCTGTAGACGGCATTTACCACCAGTGTCATAATGAGGGCCATAATGTCCATCCTGACAAGCAAGACAGGCCAAAGATAAGCCGAATTAATAAGGCAATTTGGTGACACTTTTATATTTTTAGAAAAATACAAATAATTAAATTTAGCAATAGGTGTAATTTTGGAGAAAGTCTCTGAAGTCATCAAACAGGAGTGCATCCAGGAAAGACTCCACATCGGCAGGTGTCAGATTGATCACAGGATTGGCAGAAGTGTCCACAGAGCAGAAGTGCGCAGAAGCGTAATTCGCAGAAGGGACTGTGAAGGCAGCACCATCCATTGTGCCAGATGCCACTAGAGCCAAGTAATCCACTAGCGGTGGCCTATAAGTGACCTCGCGAATCAACCACCGTCTCATGGGGGGGGCATGGCCGTAAATTAATCGTCATCTGGAACATTAACAGTTCCTTGTCCACAGGAGACACTGGTTGTATTGCAAGACACACCAGCGATGTACACTCGAAAAGGCACCAGCCACAATGAAAGACGAATTTCACACACCAAGGTACTGGACGGAATGACAATTACTAATCATGCTCCAGTTCTTCCAGCAATGGAGCACCAAAGTACTGCATCATGCGATCACAACACAGCTGGGCTGGGGGTAGCTCCATCACTCTGCTTAGCTGAGAAAGCACAACCACTGCATATTAGGAAAAGCAGTATCAAATCTCCGCCAATCAGCACCAAAGTTATAGGAAATCCACCAAACACACTCTAAAAGAGTGAATGGCTTGCTGAAGGGATGACTTCGAAGACAGTCTGGAAGGTGGAAACAAATCTAGACCCGACAGCCCTAAAAAAGTGTACAATTCCAGCAGTGCTCGAGGTGTTGAATATTCTGCAGACCAGCTCTCCAGAGTGCTTGGGGAAGTTGGTATTTAAAAGTGTTAAACTTGGCATCCTTTGCGTGGTCTCCATGAACTTTTTGCCTCTGCTTCCCAGGTTGTTGATGTGTGCTGGACCCTGTTTTTGCCATTTTTTATGCTCTAGGCACTTTACCACTGCTAACCAGTGCTAAAGTGCAACTGCTCCTATGTAAAATGTATGTGTAAATTGGCTTACCCATGATTGGCATATTTGATTTACTAGTAAGTCCGTAGTGAAGTGCAGTAGAGCTGCCTCGGGCCTGTAAATCAAACGGTACTAGTGAGCCTGCAGCACTGGTTGTGCCGCCCACATAAGTAGCCCTGTAAACATGGCTCAGACCTGCCATTGCAGTGTCTGGGTGTGCAGTTTTAAACTGCCAATTCCACTGGCACTTGCCAGGCCTAAACCTTCCCTTTTTATACATGGAAGGAAACCCTAAGGTAGGACCTAAGTAGTCCCATGGGCAGGGTGCAATTTATGATATAGGTGGGACATGTACTGTTGTGTGTTACATGTTCTAACAGTGAAATACTGCTAAATTCAGTCTTCACTGTTGCAAGGCCTATCTCTCTCATAGGTTAACATGGGTGCTGCCTTTAAATAACTTTAAAGTGCTGATTCCCTTTGATAGCAGATAGAAATGTGGAGTTTAGAGTCTCTGAACTCACAATTTAAAAATACATCTTTTAGTGGAGTTGGGTTTTAGATATTTTGAAAATGCCACTTTTAGAAAATAGGCATTTTTTGCTTAAACCATTCTGTGACTGCCTGTTTCTCTTTCTGGGTCAGTTTGACAGTTGGGCTGTTTGCACCTCTCTTCTCGACAGTGATACAAAGGGAGCTGGGTGTAGCCTGCACATCCTGATGAGCAATCTATGCAAGGAGGGGAGGGAGGTGGGTCACTTACACCTGAAAGCGCTGTTCCTGCCCTCACACAATGCAGTCTCCAACCCCCCTGATGTGTGTCAGAGGCCTGGCCTGGGCAAGGCAGGATCTTGTGAACAACAGAGACTTTCCTTTGAAGTAGGCCTACTTCAACGCCAGAAAGGGGTAGAAGTATTGGACTCCAACGCCCTGAAAATTAGATCCCTTCTGGAGCTATGGAAAGGAGAAGAGCTGAAGAGTTGAGGAGAAGTGCTGCCCCTGCCTGTGACTGTGCTTTGTTGGGCTACCCTGCAGTTGCTGCTTCTGCCTGTGAAAGGGGACAAAGACTGGACGTTGTTGTGCATTCCTGCTTGTGAAGAATCTCCAAGGGTTTGACTTGAGTTTGCCTCCTGTTTTGAAGTCTCTGGGCCATCAAAGTCTTCCTCTGCTAACATCTGGACTCTCTGCTGAGACTCCTGCCCTGACAAGTGGTGTCCTATCCAGTCCCTGGGCCCTTGAAAGGTGAAGTTGGCACACAAGAGCTGAAAATCCACGCTCAGAATGCCTTTCGGGGAAATTTCAGACGCACCATCTGCAGTGTGGATGATAAAAGACGCGATGCTGGCTTTGTGGCTAAAATCGAAGCTTTGCCTGCATCACGGCTGGGAGATCAACGCTGAAGAAATGAAACGCAACACCCACTTGCCGCTGCTGATAAGGACACAAACCCCACGCAGCGCGGTTTTCTAACGCCTTGCAACAGGATTTTCCAAGCATTGTCCCTGGGCGTCAAAGTCAACCCAACTCTGTGCGGATCCGAAGTGGCCTTCCCCAAAAATCAACACATCACTCTTTTGCGAGAGAGAAGAAACAACGCATCGCCGACCCGACCGGAGAAGAAAACAATGACTGCCTCCCTTGCAAAGAAGGAATCAACGCATCACTGCCTTTTTTGACAGATGCTCGCCCGTGCATCTTTATTTTGGGCACTAACCAGATATTTTGTGTAACAACAGCATTCTCACTGTTTTCTAAGAATTAAGGGGGTCATTATGACCCCGGCGGTCGGTATAATAGTGGAGGTATTACTGCCAACAGGCTGGTGGTACATACCTCCACTGTTATGACATTGGCAGTTTGGACAAAGCCAAACCGCCAAGTTATTACACTGACCGCCACAGCGGTAACAGCTGCCCATGGCATTTTGACCCCACCCACCGCAATGGTTTCAGTGGTTTCTGTACTGCCACAGTGGTATGCACTATCAGTGCCAGGGAATTCCTTCCCTGGCACTGATAGGGGTCTCCCCCACCCCTGCCCCTTCCCCCTCCCCAGGTCCTCCCCCATGCTCCACCTTCCCCTCCCAACCCCCCCCACATATACACACATACAGACACATACATACACACCCATACACACATGCATAAACACATTCACCCACGCATGCATTCATTCATACACACTCACAGCAACACTCACGAACATACATCCAGGCACACACGCACTCACACGACACAACACGCACGTACACACACACACACATGCACACACGCATTACACATGCATGCACGCATTCAAGCACAGTCACCCACACATGCACACAACACACCCCACCCTCCTCTCCTATCGGTGAACCAGACTTACCTTCTTGCAGGGGGTCCTCCGGCAGGAGACAGGATGCAGTGCTGTGCCAACAGCAACGTTCACCAGCAAAACACTGCCAGGCCGTAGGCGGTGTTTTGCTGAAGTGGCGCTGCTGCTGGCAGCAGTGCCACCTTACCGCCGTCCACCACCATGACCGTAGTCGGAATTCCGCCAGCCTTCTGGCCGAATTCCAGCTACGGTCATAATGCCATGGACGGTCGGTAGCCACAGCGACAGTATATTAGTGGCCGTCGTCGTGACGGTAGGCGGCATTTGCTGTCAATGTTATAATGAGGGCCTAAGACTTTTATTCTTTTTAAAATTCATAGCTTGACTTGTGTATGTTGGATTTTTGACGTTCTGGTCTCGTTTGATTTAGATAAATATTACCTATTTTTCTAAACTGGTGTGGTGTCCATTTTATAGTGTTTATTCTGTATTTCTGTGTGTGTTGGTACAAATACTTTACACATTACTTCTGAAGTTAAGCCTATCTGTTTGTGCCAATCTACCAAGGGGGTGAGCGGGGGTTAACTAAGGGTGATTCTCCTTTACCCTGACTAGAGTGAGGGTCCTTGCTTGGACAGGGGGTAACCTGAATGCCAACAAAAGACCCCATTTCTAACAGATTGCATCTCTGCTGATGATCTAACTATCTGGGGATTGTACGCGTCCTTTGTTGATGTCAATGGCACCTTGTTTTTCGTACAGTAGTGCCTTTAGTCTGCTCAAAATTTACATTAGCAGTATCAATGTGGGGCCACATGTCCGCTGCTCTTATCTGTTGTGTGGAGGGGAATAAAACATGGCTGCAACAAGTTACAATTTGAGTAACTGAAATTGCATAGGCAATTCTGGGACTCATTCCGCAGCAGCTCTGATCGCTTAGAATCACATAACTTCATTTCAAAAGCATATGAAATGCTGGATGAATCAAAGGGACAAGAATACTCATAGTCTCTCGTATCTGCCCACAGCAACATGTTTCAAACATTTTTGGAATTGAAAGGTAGAAACTGGCAGATAAAAAATGCCATGTATTAAGCATACAGTTGATGGTGTCTCTGCTACAGTGAAAGGCAGCTCTTCTAACTTTTCAGTGTTAAGCATGGTGTAACGAGCTTCTTTTTAGCTGTATCTGTTGTTCCCTGGACAAATTAAATGCAGCAAACAATTCACTACTCTTTATATGCTTCTATGAGACACAGATATTCTTCAGAATCTGAAATGTCCAACCCAACTGCATTAGGAAATGCAGTTGATTTTACCCATATTGTAAAAGGGACATGTCATTCTGATTGATGTCAATCGCAGATGACACAATATTATTAACTATGTATATTCTGTTGGACAGAATGTTCATGCCATTGTCAACAACAACTAAAGCCCTTTCCATATTTTCCTTATGTATATGCCTTAAACGTGCAGTCACCTCCATTTGAGAAAACGTCCAGATCTCATTGTATATGGCATTCAGGAATCGTTGAGAGCTTGGTTTTCTTGGACCTAGCAAGAAATCCTGCAAATCTATTTCCTCTGACAGGAGACTAAGATGTTCTTTAACAGCTGCTAAGGTGTTAGTGCGTAACCATTGTTGGCACAGTTTTCCCACACAGTATGTAGTAATTATACCAGAGTGTTGACCCGAGCCATAGTGGTGTTTGGCAGAATATGCATGGCAACTTCAGCTACGTTTTGTGGATGGATACATTTTGGCAACTATAATCAATATCTAATGTACATGCTATGAACATTATAGGTGCAATTATAATGTACATGTAATGAATATTATAGGTCCATTTCACTGCTGAAAATGTTATATGGGAAACAATTCTCATGATCTGATAGATGATAGACATAGGGGGTCATTCCGACCCTGGCGGTCATGGACCGCCAGGGCCGGGGACTGCAGATGCACCGCCAACAGGCTGGCGGTGCATCCAGGCCAATTCTGACCGCGGCGGTAAAGCCGCGGTCAGAAAAGGGAAACCGGCGGTTTCCCGCCGGTTTTCTCCTGGCCTGAGGAATCCTCCATGGCGGCGCTGCAGGCAGCGCCGCCATGGGGATTCCGACCTCCTTCCCGCCAGCCTGGTTCTGGCGGTTTTGACCGCCAGAACCTGGCTGGCGGGAACGGGTGTCATGGGGCCCCTGCAGTGCCCATGCCATTGGCATGGGCACTGCAGGGGCCCCCTAGCAGGGCCCCACAAAGATTTTCAGTGTCTGCATAGCAGACACTGAAAATCGCGACGGGTGCAACTGCACCCGTCGCACCCTTTCCACTCGGAGCCGGCATCCTCGTGGAAGGGGGTTTCCCGCTGGGCGGGCGGGCGGCCTTCTGGCGGTCGCCCGCCCGCCCAGCGGGAAACTCAGAATTACCGCGGCGGTCTTTTGACCGCGCGGCGGTATTCTGACGGCGGGACTTTGGCGGGCGGCCTCCGCCGCCCGCTAAAGTCAGAATGACCCCCATAGTGATTTGTCTTGTCTTTTTGATATGATGAATTTGCATTAATTGAATAATGTAATAATTATTTTTCAATTATTTAATATTTGTGGTGTATTTATTTTGTTTTTGTATAAATGTTTCTAATATTTAATTTTTTATCCCCACAACTCTGTGGCATAGTAGAATATTTAGTCAGGGGGATAAACTGACTTCTGTGGGTGAGTCCCCAGGACCACTTCTCAGTTATCCCATACTAACCCCAAACCTACGAAACGCCCCTTTCACACAGGTATGCGTGAAAGAGGGCCATATTTACAAGGCTATGAAAAGCCATGTAAGGTGGCTTTGCGTGGACTTGTAAATATGGGCCGGCAAAATTGACGCACCATTGGTGCAGTGTGCCACTAGAGCTTTGGAACTGAGGCCCCAAGAGTGAAATAATAGGTATCAAGGAAACCTATCTATTTCTGAAATGGTCACTAGATATGGAGTTTAGAAACAGTGGTTATCTGCACATCTCTGAATTTAGGGGTACATATACTAACGTGAATTCAGGAGCATTTCTCAAATTGACTTCTTTCTTGCACACTGTTTTACATTTGGAAGGTGAAAATGCAGAGAAAGACAATTGGTAATTACACTTGTTCTGCTATTCTGTGTTCCTCCAAGTCTCCTGATAAAAATGGTACCTCACTTGTGTGGGTAGGCCTAGTGCCCCTGACAGGAAACAGCACAAAACGCAACAAGGACACATCATATATTTCCACTGAAAACTGACCTGTTTTTTGCAATGTGCCTAGTTGTGGATTTTGGGCTCTAGTACAGCGGGTGACCAGGGAAACCTAGTAAACCTGTACATCTTTGAAAACTAGACAACTGGGGAATCCATGATGGGGTGACTTGTGTGCCTCTTTCCAGGTTCTGTTACCCAGAATCCCTAGCAAACATCAAAATTTCTCTAAAAAGCACATTTTCCTCACATTCTTGTGATGCAAAGTTCTGGAATCAGAGGGGAGCCACAAACTACCATCCACCCAGCATTCCCCCAAGTCTCACAATAAAAATGGTATTTCACTTGTGTGGCTAGGTCTAGTGCCTTCGTCAGGAAATGGCCAAACGCAACATGGACCCATTACCTTTTTCCACTGAAAACGAACTTGTTTTTTCCAATGTGCCTAGCTGTGGATCATGGGCCCTAGCACAGCTGGCACCTAGGGAAACATAGCAAACATGTACATTTTTGTAAAATAGACATCTAAGGGAATCCAGGGTGGAGTTGCTTTTGTGCCTCTTACAACATTTTTCTCCACAGAATCTCTTGCAAACCTCAAAATGTGTCTAACAATACAAATTTTCTTCATATTTCTGTGATGCAAAGTTCTGGAATGTGAGGGGAGCCGCAAACATCCTTCCATGCAGCATTTCCCCAAGTCATCTGATAAACATAGGGGGTCATTCTGACCCCGGCGGTCCGAGACCGCCGGGGCCAGGGTCGGCGGGAGCACCGCCGACAGACCGGCGGTGCCCGCGGCATTCTCCCGCCGGTTTCCCGCTGCCCTGCAGAATCCTCCATGGCGGCGGAGCGCACTCCGCCGCCATGGGGATTCTGACACCCCCTACCGCCATCCTGCGCCAGGAACAGGATGGCGGTAGGGGGTGCCGCGAGGCCCCTGGGGGCCCCTGCAGTGCCCATTCCAATGGCATGGGCACTGCAGGGGCCCCCGTAAGAGGGCCCCACAAAGTATTTCAGTGTCTGCTATGCAGACACTGAAATACGCGACGGGTGCCACTGCACCCGTCGCACCTTCCCACTACGGCGGCTCAATTCTGAGCCGGCGTCCTCGTGGGAAGGTTGATTTGCCCTGGGCTGGCGGGCGGCCTTTTGGCGGCCGCCCGCCAGCCCAGGGCAAATCCCAAAATACCCTCAGCGGTCTTTCGACCGCGGAGCGGTATTTTGGTGGGGGAACTTCGGCGGGCGGCCTCCGCCGCCCGCCGAAGTTAGAATCACCCTCATAGTGTTGGACCTGGCCCTTTTTACAGCATCATCCCCAAACTTCTGTGCGCTTTATCAGTGCTGATCAGTGCTAAAGTGCATCTGCTCTCCCTTCTTAATTTAGTATGATTGGCTTACACATAATTGGCACATTTAATTTACCTATAAGTCCCTTCTACAGTGGTATCCCTATACCCAGGGCCTGTAAATTAAATTCTACTATGTGGCCTGCAGTGCAGCTTGCACCACCCACAGAAGTGGTCTTTTAAACCTGTCTTAGGCCTGCTACCGCAGGGCCTGCATGCTCAGTTTAGTGCCACAGGGTCTTGGCACCTAAATGTACTTGCCTAAAACTCCCCTTTTAATACATATAAGTCACCCCTAAGGTAGGCCGTAACTAGCCTATGAGAAAGGTACTGTGTGGGGAAAAGACAGGACATGTGCCTGGTTGTGTGGCCTGTCCTGGTAGTTACAAACAACCTATTTGGATTCTCACTGCTGTGGGTGCTGCCTCTCTCATAGGATTGCATTGGAAATCCCATAACTTATTTCTAAGTGGTATTGTCTGATCTATGAGGGTTGGCTTAGGCATGTTTGGTATGGTTGTAATGGTACTGAGAAATGCTACTTGCTGATGTAGGTGGATTTTTTATTACCATTATAGAAATGCCACTTTTAGAAAGTGGGCATTTCCCTGTGCTTATGATTCTGGTGCTTACCTCCAGTCCACTTCTGGGCCAGAGTGACAGCTGGGCTTTGTGTATAACTTTCAGACAACCTGTACACAGGGAGGGTGTCACAGAGGTGCATCTGCCTATTGAATGGTCTTTCTGGGCTGGGAGAGGGAGAGGCGGGGCACACCTGCATTTGTAAAGGCTGTGCCCTGGCCTCACACAAAGGGCTTGTTTACGCCGCACTGATGTCTGGTGCCAGTGCTGGAGGAGAAAGGGGGCACTCCTTGAACCAGGTAGTACTGGTTGGAACCCCTTCTCCCCCTTTTGTGGAGGCTGCACAAAATTAGTATAAGTACAAGGGGTCTTCCCCCACAGTTTTAGACACTAATGGACTACTGAACTAGGCACTGGATGCTGCTGGAAGGACTCGCCAGGAACCGCCTTGGGACTGCTGCTGTTGTGCTGACCTGTGACCTGTTAGGTCACTGAGAGGGACTGCCACTGCTTCTTAACCTTTGTGCTGGCCTGCATGCTTGGGCCCTGCAGCCCTGTGTCCCTTTGCTGTCTCCAGGGCTGTATGGTGTTCCTTCTGTTCCTTTGCATTTCCCATTATTCAAGGCGCAGGAAACGTGCCTGAACATTTATTTTCCTAGCGCAAGGGAAGTGCTGGAGTCCCGGGAGTGATGTGTTCCCTTTGTGCTGGCCGATCAGCAGTGTTACCACCTGACTTCTTGAAAGTGCCTTGAGAGCGTTGTGTCTGATTTCCCTGAGCGTGGAGAGAGTGTTAGTGCGTCACAATAAAATCCAATTGCATTCTGCTAAATGGACCTCCAGCTCTCCCAATGTTGCTCAAATTCACCACTGTCCCTTTCCCCGCTTTCATCTGTTGACAGATGATACACCTATGGCAAATCACTTCTGCAGCTTCTCTGAACTTCGGGTTAAACCAGTCAATTTTTAACAACCTGATCATGGCATCCCTCCCAATATGTGCTTGACCATGGTAAAACCTTGCAAATTGTGACAAAAGACTGTTCGGTAAGACCATTTTCCCTTCATCTGAAACCCACAAGTCATCTGGCCTTTGTACGCATTGCATCCTAACCCAAGAACGCTTCTCATGTTTGCTGCCACGTCCCTGCAACAATCTCAACTCGTCTAACGTATCAATTTCTGTTTCAGGCAACAATTCCCATTGATCCTTAAACGATATACAGTTCAATGCGCAAAATCTTGCGACTTGATCCGCATATCCATTTCCCATTGAAACAAAGTCTTGTGACTTCAGGTGTGCACTGCATTTCACGTCTGCAATTTCATGAGGTAACTGAACAGCGTGCAACAAGTCCTTAATTCTCTCACCATTTTTCACTGGCGAACCAGAGGATGTCAAGAAACCCCTCTGGGACCATAGTTGGCCAAAATCATGGACAATTCTGAATCCTTATCGGCTATCAGTATAGATAGTCACTCTCAGCTGGGCAGAAGCATCGCAAGCTCTAGTAAGAGCGACCAATTCAGCTACTTGAGCAGAATATACTCCTTGAAGCCAAGACGCTTTCAGGATATCAGAAATTGTGCATACAGCATATCCGGCTCTCAGCACTCCTAGTGAGTCTCTCAAACATGAGCCATCGACAAAGATAATTTGGTTATTTTCTTCCAATTGGGTATCTTTAATATCAGACCTCGGTTTGGTGCACATTTCTGTTACCTCAAGACAATCATGTTCTACATCTTCTACATCTTCAACCTCTGTGTTTTCACTTGGAAGCAAAGTTGCCGGGTTCAACACTGTACATCTTTTCAACGTCACATTTGGTGACCCCAATATAATGGTTTCATATTTAGTCAGTCTTGCATTTGTCATGTGCTGCATTTTAGTACGGGTCAACAGGATTTCAACTGAGTGAGGGGCCATCACTGTTAGAGGATGTCCCATTACTATGCCTTCACACTGTGGGGCATATTTATACTCCGTTTGCGCTGACTGTGCGTCAAAACATTTGACGCACAATCAGCGCAAACGTTGCCCCATATTTAAACTCTGACGCCCGAGCCTGCGGACGTCGAAAATCCGCCGTGTGCGTCATTTTTTGGATGCGGCAACCCGCCCTGCGTTAATGATATGCAGGGTAGGCGTTCCCGTCCAAAAAACGACGCAAACGGCCGTGCGTCGTATTTATGCTTCCGGGCAAAAATGACTCTCGGCCGGGAGGCGGAGCAAAAAAATGATGCACAGTCCGATTTGCGTCAAAATTTAATGCCTGGGTCAGGGCAGGCGTTAAAATGGGGCAAACACACCTGTATTTAATCAGAACACACAGAACAAACAGCAGAGCAGCAGAGCAGCAACAGGGAGACAGGGAGGTGATTTTTATCCAGCGTGCACGTAGACGCAGAGCCCTGCAGCAACAACAGCAGCTACAACAACACCAGCAGGGACCCCAAAGGCAGCGCAGAAGGCAGGAGAGGATATTCCGCCCAAGAACAACCCTGCATGGCCTCAGGGAACACAACATCATACAGAGGTACCGGTTGAACTGGCAGGCCATTCAGCAGCTGCTGCGCAACATTGAACCGCAGTTGGCCCCCACTTTAGTGACACCCCGCACCATCCCAACAGAAACAAAGCTGCTTGCCGTACTTCACCTGCTGGCAAGTGGCTCGTTTCAAACAACTGGTGCCCTGGTTGGCGGAATATCACAACCATCATTCTCTGCATTTCTGCCAAAAGTACTGGATGCCATCATTCGCCTGACACCCCGCCACATCTGCTTCCCTAACACACTGCAGAAGCAGCAGGAAACAAAACAGGGGTTCTACGCCATCAGTGGCTTCCCACACGTCCTTGGTGCAATCGACTGCACACACGTACTCCTTGTGCCACCTGCTGCAACAGAACACCTCTACCGCAACAGGAAGCACACACATTCAATCAACGTGCAGGCCATAGTCGATCACCAGGGATTGATCACCAACATCGTGGCTAAATATCCTGGGAGTGTACATGACTCATTCATCTTCCGTCACAGCACCATCAACTAACACTTCCAGGATGGACGGTATGGCAATGGACTACTTGTTGGTAAGTACAGAAACCTACTTATATACACACTGCACAGCAACCCTCTAGGACACACGACACATACACCACAACAGCAACATCTAGACAGGCACACACTGAGGTCCATTTCTGCCCACTAGCCATGTTTCTTAAGTCACCATTGAACCTGTCACACATCGGAATTTACTGTACAGCCTAATGTGAAGACATTAATGAGTGTGGTTGCCTAAATGACACCTTGCAAATTGTAGGTGTCACAATGACCTTTACATTAATACATTGCATAAGTTTCAAGGTATGGGATGTACAGGGTACTTTGATATGAACGTGTTAACAACACTTACAAATTTAAATGTGCATGGAACTATCATCTCACCCTCAGTGAAGACACACGGACACCTGTATCACAAGTCAGAATGCTAGGGAGGGTACACTGTACTGCAAATCCCAAAACATATTGATGACAAACGATTAGCAGACAAACACTTGCTCAGCCAAGGAAACAACACAATGCAGATGGTATAGCCTACAAGTATAGAATGTCACATCAGTACACAAAAGAGTCACAAACAACACAAGACAACTACTGTCATTAAAGGTCTTTTCAATAGTGCCAGCTACATCTACATGATCCCATTCTGTGTTTTTCTTTCAGCTGATCAGGGGTATGGCATCCAGCCATGGCTAATGACACCATTTGGGAACCCGAGTACTGCTGCAGAGTGGGCATACAATGACGCCCATAAGAGGACACGCAGCATTGTCGAGCGCACCTTTGGGATCCTAAAGTCAAGGTTCCGCTGCCTTGACATCACTGGCGGTAGCCTGCTATATTCCCCCGAGATGGTCTGTAGGATCATACTCACATGTGCAATATTGCACAACATTTGTGTAAAAAGGAACATTCCCCTCCTCGAACCAGACCCATACATGCCTGAAGACGAAGAAGAGGAGGATGCTGGCCTGCAACAGGAGGGGGAACAACCAAACACGGCTGCTGGAGTACGTAGGCGCCAACACATTGTAAATAATTTATTTTCATAATTATCACCATCACCACTTAATGCACTATTGTAAATAAACACTGATAACAAACACCACATCATGGTCTGGCCTATTCATTTCTGCCCACCTTTAGATTGGAATATCTGAAGAAGAATGTCATCTCATTGAGCAATAATTATATAACAATCATGACACAAAAATATACACCACAAATGTAATGGCCACCATACAATGGGCAAATACACACACAATGTAAATGACAGACATCCTGTACAGTTCACCTTTGAAGGGCAATAGCTGAGGACCACACATATGACTCACATACATGTAGGAAACATGGATCATCGCAGCAGATGGCACACAACTAAAACACCATCACTCAACTAGGGGAAAACAGGCCTCATACATCAGGCAGTTCACATGCTAATGCTTCAGGAACAGGAATGTAGGACTAGACTCTTGCCAACAGTAATTCAAACTACTTACTATCATTGCAATGACTATCTGTCACTAGAGTTACACATAAGCAGAACATACACAGCACAAGTGCTACACCTATGACAAGCATCCAGCACATCACATCCCATCTACATGTCAGCCCTTTTCTAAAAACATTACACACACTTGCAGCTGCTTACACCCCACCTGTCTGAAGAGGTCCCTGGAATGCAGATTTGTGTACACTGAGATTCCCTCATCTACAACCACACTCTCACAAGAGTCATCCAGTGTGCCACACCCTTTACTATGCCTACCATTGTCATACTACCATCTCAATGCAAGGAACTCAGCTCATATAATACACTTGCCTGGAGTTTATAAGGCCTGGTATCACCTGTAGATTGATTCTTCTGTGAAAGGTACTGTAGGCTATTTATCAGCAAATCCCATCTGACAGGACTAGTGACACACAGATGGAGGCCACACCAGTGATCCCCTCCATGCACACCACCCAAATGTACATGCCCCGTCCCTGCTGATGCCTCCTACTGCATACATGTTGGAATTTGAGCTATTACATCATTAAGCTTTGACACTAATGTTGCCGTAGAAAACTTTATCAGGGTTCATGTGTCACCTTCAAAACAACACAGGACATATACAGTGTGACATCTCAAATGTGTACTGCTCCCTCTGACCAGTCCTAGTCAGAACACGTGATCATGTAATTACTGAAAGAACTTGCTCCTGATTGACCCAGCATCCTGTCAGCCTGACTGGCACCTGTCCGTGGGTCACTCTACAGATACCTGGGGTCCACCTATGGACCACACGTTCAGTCCAAAATCTCTTGTACCTCAGACACTAATTTGTCATTAGCCTCATCAATGTATACTCAAATACATAATATTGCATCATCTGACTGTTATTTGCATCCGATTTGTGACAGTGTCCTTGAATAGCCAAATCTTGGCCTTTCCGTTGTCTGGCCCTCATTAATGCCTAAACTACAAAGTGTGACAGTGGACCAGGACCATAGTGTATGATGGTGTAAATGGCCTCCATCAAAACCAGCAACCTCGGATAATGTCCATGAAAAGGTAACACATATGAGGACCCTGACTGTTCAAACGCTGAGTAACATTTTTCAAATGATAAAGATGAGTCGTGTGTTGAATACCAGCCATTTACTTCTGCACAGAGGCTATGATGTTTCCTGATACATTACCATCCACAGAGGCCAACTGGAGTAGAAATGTTGCAATGACACATGCCGGATCCAGACACCTGAGACATTCTCTCACTCAGCACACCAAGGTTGCCCAGTTGAAAGTCTCATTACACGTTTTCAGTGACAGGGTGGGACCATCCACGTGTAGGTGACCATGTCCTCAATGGCTTCTCTCAAGTTGTGCTACAAACAATACCCAATTGAAACAAGATTAGCTGCCACTAACTCATGCGGAGACCTGGAAGTTACAGTGACAACATACACCCTGACAGTTGACACTGGATCAATATTTGACCACACACATAAACATGTACCATCCAATCAACAAATTATTTGCAAGCAGCCAATCACAGTAGTGTCCCAGTTGTGACCTAGCAGGAAGAATGAAACATGCCACTAAACCAGGTAATGCATAAAGGGCCACATACATCAACAACCTATTTGCCATCAGGACATGAGGAATGTTGAGATTTATCAAAAAATATCAATGCAAAATGGTATGTCAGATTTCTCCAAAGAATCAATAGGGCAAACCTCAAATGGGCAAATGGGATTACAGAATGGCAAACAGTGAATCATACACTATTTGCTTCCATGAGCCTGCTGCTGCAGGTTTAGCATTACTGAATTTGGGAAACCCTTGGATAAATTTGCAAGTCTGGAAGAGCAAACCCTAGGGTGCTGGGGGCCTAAGTCCACCTCTACTGCCCCCTAAATAGACATTATATGTGCACATGTGAATCACACACATGCATAAGGCGCATGTGTGGCCTACATGTCAAAAGGAAAACACATTTAAGATATATTAACTCGTAATTAGGACATGGTTACCCCCTTAAAAAGTGTAGGCGACAATTGCACTACCTATTTGGCCTTTATATAAGTTTGATTACCGTGATAAATGTGGACAGTTTTTTGCTAAAGTATACATCCTGGTATACCATTCATATTTTGAAATTAGCCATCAGCAATTACCCACATATGTGTACAATTATGAGTAATATCCATTCTGACCAATCATTACTGTTGCACTGTGAATACCTTCTATACCTCCTATAAGGGACATTTGCCATAGCTAACCCTAAATGTGTATCACTTAGCACCGTTTGGTCATGACAAAATTCTTTTCACAATTTGACAAATGAAAGACATATTTGTCATAATGCGTCATATTTCCGCGCATACAGCTTGTGAGTCATAATTTTTGACGCATAGGAGTGCAGATAATGCTGAGTCAAAAAAATATCCTAAAAATATATATAATACTATCCAGCATTACATGGCCACCATTTTTTTCCATAATGCGTCATATTTCCACACATACAGCTTGTGCGTCATAATTTTTGACGCACAGGAGTGCAGATAATGCAGAGTCAAAATTAATTTTCATATTTAGATATCATAATTGGCAGCGGCTTAATTTTCAACTCTAGAACTGTAAAATAAGCCTCAAACAAATATAATGGACCAATGATGAAAAAAAAAAATTGACTCTGCATTATGTGCACTCCTGTGCGTCAAAAAATATGACGCACAATCTGTATGCGTGAAAAAATGACGCATAGCGGGAAAAACGGCGGCCATTTTATGCAGGATGTGATGTAATAGGATATCCTGTTTACAGAATCTGTACAGTGGGTTGTACTGCCATTTGATAAAGTTTGTTTTGACCAATGACTTTGTGTTTCACCACTGCGCATATTAGTTGCTCAATGTTCACCAGTAGCACATGGTATGTTTTGTTCAGTTGAGCCGCCTATGGGCTTTGACATGGCATTAGCCATTACTTTCTGTATTCAGCTCCGCTGCCTATTGGCTTTGACATGATATTATATATTGCATTTTGTACTCAGCTTAACTGCCTATTGGCTTTGACATGATATTCAGCTCAGCTGCCTATTGGCTTTGACATGATATTATACATTGCATTTTATATTCAGCTTAGCTGCCTATGGGCTTTGACATGATATTAGACATTGCATTTTGTATTCAGCTCAGCTGCCTATTGACTTTGACATGCTATTAGATATTCTGCCTATGTGCTTTGACATGATATTATATATTGCATTTTGTATTCAGCTTAGATGCTTATTGGCTTTGACATGACACTAGACATTGCATTTGATATTTAGGTTAGCTGCCTATTGCCTTTAACATGACATTGCATTTGATATTTAGGTTAGCTGCCTATTGCCTTTAACGTGGAGTTAGATCTTGCAGTTGAGAATCCAAGCTGTATTTTTCCAAGCTGTGTTTTTGCACCAGAGAACCAAGATGTTTTTCTCACAGTAGACTAGACATGATAAGAGAGAGTACATGGGTGTTGTTTTTTCTTCGCTTGAGCTTGGGAACAGGAGTAGTCTTGGAGACCTGGCCAGTCTCCAAAAGGCTTGCTCAGTTTCCCAGGTCTGAGAGGAGGGGGCACACCTTTGTAACGAATGTAACAGGCTGCAGAGGGTCAGATTCGAATCTGCCGGACCTCGTGCTGGAGCTTGGCGCAGGCTGCCAGCAATCCCGTGTGGGTAGATGAATCTCTCTTTCTCGCGGCTGACAGGGGTCATCAGCTTGCAGACCTTAGAAAGATGAAGCTGTAGATAGTTCCCACACGGTGAAGTATTTGTTTTGCTTTGCATTCAATATCTTATAAATATAACCTGCTGTGTATATTGCAAACTGATATATTTTGTTTGATTAACGCGGACTTGAAAGCTACTAATTCGTCATTCATAAATATTGTGGTTGGGGAAGAATTACAACAATAAAAGTCTTCTTTGACCTCAGAAGTGCATTTCTGTTGTGTTATGTTAGTGCTTAGAAACTAGATAAGAGGAAAGCACTACAATTGGTACCAGGAGTCGTGGGGTCGGTCATTAAGAGGTGATTAAGAGGGTGTTGACGAGTTGGTAGATTTCTAAGTGCACACTTTGAAAGTGTAATTGTTTTTGTTGTTTGGAGAATTACAGAAATTGTTTTTTTTGGAGAATCACAGTAGCACGGCAGACCATGTCTGAGAATTCATGTGTTGATAAACTGCCTGATGGTGCTACGAAAAACTGTGAATTGTTTTCTGTTTGGGGAATTACAGAAGAAAATGCATGTGTAGCTAAAATGCCTGATACTTTTGGAAGTAATGATGACAGAAAGGTCTGGATACCTTTATCTGCTTACAGAGAAATGCAGGAGAAATGTAGGAAGTTGGAACATGAAAATAGGAATTTACGTGAGCAAATTAGCCCGACTGAAAGTTATAAAAAGGCTGTTTTTGAAGAATCTTTCTTGTCCCATTCCAGTAATGAGGGGGTTAAGACAGCTCCGAGCTGCACTGAGTTTTCGTGTGAGCCAGGGTTTTTGGCAGACAAAATGCATTCCTTAACTGATAACACGGACGAGAGAGACCAGAATGTGATTTACGAGTTACCGTTGCAAAATGCACAAGTAAAACTAAAGATTTTAGAGCAAGAGCCGACTTTCATTAGCTTGTTTGATTTTTGGAAAAAGAATAGCCCTCATTTGAGTGAAATCCTAACACTTTTGTATATGATCACTGTGAAAAATTATATGCAGCTGCGCGCTTGTGATTTGGCAAATGAAATAATGCAGACTTTAGGTTTTTGCGCAGTGCAAGAAGGAAATACTTATGTACATGTAACTCAAGAACAAGGAAAAAAAATAGTGCCCCTAGCTAGAATCATACAATGGATCTGGTACTTGCAAGACAGGGCTAGAGTACCACAGATAAAAGAATTACCAATGAAGTTGTGTGCACCATTTGAATTCGTGTCTACTGAAGATAAAAAGCATGTTTGTTTTACTAATGATTCATTGACTGAAATGTTGTTTTCTGGCACAGTAGAAGAAACAGCGTTGTATAATGTGTGTCAGATTTTAAAGCAAGAGCTACGTGAGATGTGTCATTTTTACGCTGATTTTTGGTTCATTGCTAATGTTTTAGCACCTAACTGGTTCAATTACCTTGCAGATGTTAATGAGAAAAATTCAGAGAGAGAAGTGTACACCCAGAATTCTGCCTTAGTGGGGATGGCTAAGTGGGTGCCCCAGAAATGTGAACAGCTGAGAGAAAAAGCCACTTACAGGTGGGCAGAGATGAGAGAGATGCACATTCCCCTAGATTTGATAAAAACTGTGCAGCACGAACAAAAGCAATCTGTCATGCAAGCAGTCACAGAGCAGTTGGGGAGAGGAAAGTTACCAGGACAGAAATGGCAAAGTGATCAGGTTTTAGGGAGAGTGATTGCTGCAGATTACCAAGGAAAAATCGAAATTATGCTGATACCTAGAAAAGAATCTGATTTATTCATACAAATTGGAGACAGAATGGCCCAAATTGGCAAAAATGCAGTGAATGAAGGTTTGGTAAAGAATGAGTCTGCCCCAGCCCTTCTGACAGTGCAAGAAAAGGGAAGCTGTGGTGCAGCAGATAAAAACCTCAGTGCTGATGTGTGGGCTGAAGCCCCAAGTGATCCTCCAGAACCTGCAGTGAATATAACAAAGGGCCCCCAAAACGTCCTGCTGATTATAAAACAGGGAAAGAAAGAGGAAGGGTGCAGTTTAAATGAAAAATTTTATTTGCAAGAAAAGTCATACTTGTTTCTTTTGCAGATCCTACCACGTTTCGCCACTGTCCCTGAGTGTGCTGTGTGGTTCCCCTTCCGGTGTGTGCGTGTGGGGTCGGGGAAGGGACAGAATCCCCAACCTGAACCTGGCTGAGTAAAGTGCCAGCACCATGGATCCATTTTGCGCAAACTGCGCCTTCAGTTCAAGTTCAACTTGTTTGATTGCATTCTTCCACTGGAACTAAGCTGTGTTTTTTTTTTTTTCCCTTCTCGTATGGAATTCTGACTTTTGCTTACCTTCCAGAAAACCTTTCAGGTGGACCGTGCACCTTTACATGAGCAGAACTCATGCCACATCAAATTGCTAACACTGTTGAATTAGAGACTCACTCAGAGTATAAAAATTGCCCAGTCTTTTCTATGTAGATGTATCTGATGTGAAAGGTTATGAAATCAATGTGTTAATTCACTTCTATTGCTTTACAGGGATTGCTTTGATCATAATGTTTTTTTTGTTTGTGCTGATGTTTTTTGTTTTTGTTTGAAACAGGAGATATGTGAAACAAAAATTCATTGGTCAAAGGGCGGAATGTACTGCCATTTGATAAAGTTTGTTTTGACCAATGACTTTGTGTTTCACCACTGCGCATATTAGTTGCTCAATGTTCACCAGTAGCACATGGTATGTTTTGTTCAGTTGAGCCGCCTATGGGCTTTGACATGGCATTAGCCATTACTTTCTGTATTCAGCTCAGCTGCCTATTGGCTTTGACATGATATTATATATTGCATTTTGTACTCAGCTTAACTGCCTATTGGCTTTGACATGATATTCAGCTCAGCTGCCTATTGGCTTTGACATGATATTATACATTGCATTTTATATTCAGCTTAGCTGCCTATGGGCTTTGACATGATATTAGACATTGCATTTTGTATTCAGCTCAGCTGCCTATTGACTTTGACATGCTATTAGATATTCTGCCTATGGGCTTTGACATGATATTATATATTGCATTTTGTATTCAGCTTAGATGCTTATTGGCTTTGACATGACACTAGACATTGCATTTGATATTTAGGTTAGCTGCCTATTGCCTTTAACATGACATTGCATTTGATATTTAGGTTAGCTGCCTATTGCCTTTAACGTGGAGTTAGATCTTGCAGTTGAGAATCCAAGCTGTATTTTTCCAAGCTGTGTTTTTGCACCAGAGAACCAAGATGTTTTTCTCACAGTAGACTAGACATGATAAGAGAGAGTACATGGGTGTTGTTTTTTCTTCGCTTGAGCTTGGGAACAGGAGTAGTCTTGGAGACCTGGCCAGTCTCCCAAAGGCTTGCTCAGTTTCCCAGGTCTGAGAGGAGGGGGCACACCTTTGTAACGAATGTAACAGGCTGCAGAGGGTCAGATTCGAATCTGCCGGACCTCGTGCTGGAGCTTGGCGCAGGCTGCCAGCAATCCCGTGTGGGTAGATGAATCTCTCTTTCTCGCGGCTGACAGGGGTCATCAGCTTGCAGACCTTAGAAAGATGAAGCTGTAGATAGTTCCCACACGGTGAAGTATTTGTTTTGCTTTGCATTCAATATCTTATAAATATAACCTGCTGTGTATATTGCAAACTGATATATTTTGTTTGATTAACGCGGACTTGAAAGCTACTAATTCGTCATTCATAAATATTGTGGTTGGGGAAGAATTACAACAATAAAAGTCTTCTTTGACCTCAGAAGTGCATTTCTGTTGTGTTATGTTAGTGCTTAGAAACTAGATAAGAGGAAAGCACTACATGGGTGTACTTTCACTTTCACTTTGCAGTGTCAGATTATTCTAGACTGTGTGGCTGTGTGGAAAGTGTTGTCCTGTGTGTTAGTGCTTTTGTGTCCAGTGTACCTTCTCAATTGTGCTTTTGCCATCATTGTCTTGTTGTTGAATACTGTCTGAGTCTGTGTTGTATTATTTTGTCAAGTCCAGTGTTTCATTTATTGTCTGTGGGAGTCTGTTGTAGTGTAATATAGGGGTCTTTGTTTTTCACCACTCTACCTTTCCCCATTTCCCCCTTTTCCTTTTTCTCCAACTTTTTCACCTTTGTCAGTGTTGACATGTCTGGTAGGCCACGGCTTGCCAGGATGGGTGAGGAGGAATTGGGGGGATTTATATGGCTTGTTTGCCATTTCCTCACACTCATGCTGGAGGCTGGGGGTAGGGTGATACAGGGGTATCACATGGAGGCCAGTAAAGTCCGGTGGGGGAAGATGCGCCATCACTTGGTCCGTGTCTATGGTAGCCTAAGGAATGAGCATCAACTTAAGCACCGCTGGGCTGATCTGATATCCAGGGAGCAAGATCTGCTGGACCACCTGGGAATCAGGATTGGTGGCCATGTTGGTGAGTACACATCAATTACATGTGCACAATTTAAAGCTGTGTGGGGACATGTGATGATTGTTACCCAATCTGACAGATAAGTAGCTGATTGTGTGTAATGCTAGGGAAAGCTACTGGGTAATTGATGCACAATGTGAAGGAAGACAAATGCTAGCAGTCAGATAGCTCATGTTTTCTACACATACCGGTTCCCTGTAGCAGTATGTAATGTAGTGCTGCCTTTGTGTCAGACAAGCAACACGTTAATGACTCAATTAGAACTCTACAGGTCACAATAGCCAGTGAAAAATGGATGTTGAAACATCCAAACTACATATGTAGACGCCATAGCTAGACTGACATTTGTAAACCCAACATGATGCTATAAATGAGTGCTGCCTTCACGTCAATTGAAGTTAGCAATGTTGTCCACACATATGTCACATGTGTGTCTGGTTGGTGTGTGGAGAAAATGACCACATAGGCTGTTTGAGCTTGAGAGGTCATGCAGTCCTCAAGTAACCAGCTTTTGGATGTCTCTCTTGGATGCACATGATGAGATGAATGCACCCCTATATTGTTGGGGCATACTAATGGAGGTGCATCTTTGACACCACATGACTGTCCAGGCCACTGCATGTGTGTAGTAGGGTGTGTAACTGTAGCAGGACACTCATCCAATGTAAATGTTGCTCAAGAATAATTCCATGCAGTATGAGCATGTGTGAAAGTGTTTCATTACGCATGTCATATTCTCACATTGTATTTGTAATTGCAATTGTTTGTCAGTGCACGGATTCTGAGTATATACTTCCTTCCATGCTTTACAGGTGGACCTGCACCGTACACTGTGGGAGAGGTGGCTCATTTTGCGGACACCGACACCTACAGTGAGTGTTGCATGTGTGCTATTTTAAATGTTAGCTGGTGATGCATGATGGACTACTGTGTGCTCAACAGAATTCAAGGTTTGATGCGCTGCCCATTCATTAGTATTGTTCCATTAGTGGGATTTCAATTATCACTTCAGTTTGAGTAGACCTATGCTTATCCATTTCTCAGATTTTGGGTCTGTAGGCCATTCCAGTAGGGTCCGCTATGGGGAATGGGGTGAGTCATATGGAATACACTGGTTAATGTAAGAGTTGCTCTGGGACTTGTCTCGGACTGAGTCTGCATTTCAGACTGACATTCTCCCAGATAGCTTCTGCAAAAGGCTTGTCTGAAATATGCTGCTTCCCTAGTTAACGATGGACTGAGTACACTGTAGGTTGGATCTTCCGTGGGTATGTACTTCCACAAGTTGAACTAGAAGTGTGTGGGACTAGAGTGCAATGGCCTAGGTGTACATTCTACTCATGATCATGGGTGTTCTTGCTCCTCTGTGTGTGTGGTAAAATATGCCTCACTGGTAGTATGTGATGTTGGCCTAAGTCAGTACATTTTGACATGTGTGGACCTTGGATAGGACAAAGTTTAGCTGACTCCAATTTGTTGCTAGGCCTTCACTGGTGTTGTGTGTGTGGAGGCAAAAACTTGTTGAGCTTTCTAGACACTCCTGGGTGTGCATTGATTATGGGATTGTTGGTTGTTCTTCCCACCCCACCCTCAAAGACTGCCATGTGTTTTTTGGAATAGGGTACCTAGGACTGTAGCAACCAGTATGTTACACATACTTGTGACCATTTGCAACTTTGTTTTGAACCTAGTGTACACACTCGGTTATGGCACATGAGTTCTATACTAGCAAAAACAATTACAAATGGCAGATATTGAGGGTTGTGATTGTTATCACATAGACTGACATATGTAGTGAAGGCAGTAGGCGGAGGAGGTGCAGCCATAATGTCAGCTGCATTACCAATTATTTTGATGAGAAGTTTAGGCTGATGTCACCCATCATGTAGAGACATGTATATGCTAGGTGTGAGATGCCCTTTTGTATGCAGGCTTCCCATGTAATTCCTCTGAGACTTTCAATGATCTATGTGGTGAAATTAGCTGTTACAACTACAATAAAAGTAATTTCCAAATGACCCATTGTGCTATTCCACCCAATGCATTTCCTATGGTAAATAGTTGCCCTTTCTCTTCACAGCTGCAAACATGAGTGCCGCACAGAGGCATGATTTTGAAAGGCGGGCAATGAGATACCGGCACATCCTGCAGGTGCAGTCGGGGTTCCGACGGATGGCCCGAAAATACCAGGCGGATCGGGCCTCCGGAGCATGGTGGGCCTCACCACAGGGTGGCCCAACGTTGCCCACTACAGCCACCACCATCACATCCACCAGTTCCCCCCAAGTGGCCCCAGCAACGGCGGGGACAGTTGTCCCTGCCTCTGCAGCACGACCTGGACCCAGCAATTTCAGAGCTGCAGGACAGTCCAGTGGGCTACAAACAACTCCCACACCGAGCACCTCTGCCAGCACACAGACAGCAGCAGCACCTCCTTTTGACCCTGCGGCATTCCAGGCTTTAGACAGGAAAATGGACAAGTTCATTCGGAAGGTGGACAAGCTGAGCCAGGATGTGGCGTACATTAAGAAGCGGGTTAGGTCCATCAGGCGGACCCTACGGAGGGCCAACCTCTAGGACTTATTTGATTCATTTAAATTTATCCCTCCCCTCTCTCCTCTTTCCTTTTTATCATGATAGGTGGGTTTTGGGGATTAGTGTTAGGTTAGTATAGGTTGTTGGCTTAGTTAGTGTTAGGGAGGAGGGTGGGGGGTCCTTATTCTTTCTATTTTCCATTTTTGAGTGTGTGTTGTCAATGTTGGGATTCCTGTCTGTTTAGAAAAAAAAGAAAATAAAAAAAAAAAATAACAAAAAAAATATGATTGTTTAGGATAGTATAGTATGTTTGTAGGTTAGTATGTGTTGTCCTGCATGTGTCCTGTCTCATAATGGTGGGTGGGGGGTTGATGTTTAGATCGATTCGTTATATGTGTAGAGTAAGTTTAGATTAGGTTAGTTAGGGACAGTTGTGAGTTAGGAGTAGTCAGGTTAGATTAGTGTAGGTATGACTTTTCCCTTAGTTGCCTCTGGTGTGAATACATATGAATAAATATATAGTTAACCCTTTGCATTATGTGTTAACTGCTACTTGATCATGGCCTTGACATCAGTGTAGGTGATTGTTTTTCTATGACATTTGTGTCCTATGCTACACACCTAAGAAAATAGAGGTTTAAAATGGCAGCTACCCCTGTACTAACTTGGTAAGTATCCACCATTTGATAGAACCACCATTAGTAGTTTACATGGATCACCAAGGAATTGTGTTGATGAGTATGTATTCTACATCACAAAGTGTGCTTCCAGACTTGGTATTGTGGGTAATTTATTAGGTCGGACTGCAGTGTGATGTTCAGGGACATCTTTGTATATGAGGTGTTGTTAACACTCTTGTCTTGTTGTCTTCATTGCTGACATAGATCATGTGTGCAAAAATTCAGCATGACTTCCCTTCATGGAAGTATACTCGTAAAGGGTGATTGATGCTGTGTTTAGTTGTGTTTGCTTAGATTATACTGCATAATTTCATGTTTTAGTATTGCATGGTGCCTACATTTATCAGCCACCATTAGTTGACTTTGATTGTTATAGATGGAGCATTATTCTGTCCAACACAGCATGATTGTGTGTGGTTTGTCCCTTCATCAGTTATTCTCCTCAGGATGGTCAGGCTATGATGCAATCCGGCCCACTGCACAGATGTATCAGACTACATGATGTCAGGACAGTTGTATTGACAAGCTACATGGTTGTTACACAGGCACTTTAGAGTTATCTTCTGCACAGTTGATGTGTCAAAGAACACAGAGACATATTAGGTGGGCAAGTGCTATTTATTGATAGGTGCTGTAGTGCAAAATGTACATTGTGCATGTTTGCTGAGTCCGTTCTGGTGCATTCTTACATGGTGATCCTACAGAAGGGGTGTGGATGATGCTCCTGACATGCTGGGGTGATGTTACAGACAGTGCAGAGGGACAGGATTTGCCGATTAGTAGGAGAGAGACATTCACTATCAATGCTGACAAGTCATACAGAGGTTAGCAGAACAGTCATTGAGTATAGTTGTAGTGAGACTGGCATTTGACAAAACGTAGGACCTTGGTCAAAGTAGGCCATGGTGCAGGGACTAGTGCTTCCGGGTACTCTTCTGTGTGAATGTGATCTGTTCCATGTCTTCTTCTTCTGATGTGTGTGTTGCCTGCTTTGTCCTTGTTGTTGTTGGTTGTGAAGGGGCAACACACACCTCAGTGTTAGAAGACGTGGAGTCAGACATCCCGGTGGCTGCTCACTGTGAAGGTCTTAAGGGCAGTACTGCAGCAAGGAGGGCCTGCTGGTTTTTGAGAATAGCAGCTACATCACGATGGTAGGCAGCCAGGTCGGCCCTGAGGGAGTCATGATTGCATTCGTGCATGCAGTGGAAAGTTTGAGGTGCGAGGTGTTGTGGCAACTCCCTTACTGCAGTGGTGAATTCCTTTATAGTTTCTTGTAGTCCATGCAGTATGGATGTTAGGGCTTGCATAGCTGCTGCCTGATCTGCAGATGACATCATGCACGAGCGCACCCCCTCAAGGCTGGCTGCCATATTTTGCATCCCCACTCGCACCTCCTTGGCCAGCTCCCGCTGTACTCCAACTACAGTTCTTTCAAAGCTGGTGCCAGTGTCGTCAGAGTCCTCAGCTGTGTAGGAGCTGGCAGGTCTTGCAATTGGGGTGGTGGGTGGTTCTTCTGTGATGGCTGCTTGTTCTGTGCTCCTCCTTGTGACTGAAGGTGGGGTCTGGAGGGTTTCAAGGACCTTTTGGATGGTCTCCTGGGGAATGTTTATGGGCTCGTCATCCATGTCATCAGGGAAATCAGGGACAGGCATATCGGCAGGAGATCCATGTTCCTCTGCAATGAAACAGGGTACAATTAGTGTGTCTGTGTTGTGACAATTTTGCCGTAACATGCCAGCCTTTTGATGAATTTACTTTGTGATCTTGTTTGGTATTGGTATCTGCTGTCCTTCATATGGGCATTGTTATAGGCCTATGGCCCACCTGTGTGTCACATGTATGATATAGGTTATCTGACCAAGTAGGAGGAGGTGTCGCCATCATCTTCAAAGACTCCATCAGCGTCACCACCTCCACCGAAGACCCCCCCCTCGCCGCTGAACACCTGCATTTTCAGATTCGCACCGACCCAAGGACCACCCTCAGAGGATCCCTCGTCTACCGTCCTCCCGGACCTCGCGCCTCTTTCAGCGACGCCATCGCCGACTTCATCTCCCCGCACGCCCTCGCCTCACCGGACTACATCCTCCTAGGCGACCTCAACTTCCATCTGGAACAAAACAACGATCCCAACACCACCACCCTGCTCGACAACCTCGCCAACCTCGGCCTCAAACAACTGGTGAACACCGCCACCCACATCGCCGGACACACGCTCGACCCTATCTTCTCCGCCAGCAAACACGTCTTCTTCAGCCACACCTCTGCCCTACACTGGACCGACCACAGCTGCGTCCACTTCACATTCCGACGCGAGACCTCCCACCTCCGCACTCAACCCATCCCTCATCGACAGTGGAACAAGATCCCTAAAGAGCAACTCTTCTCCGCTCTCGCCGCCAACCAACCCACCCTCACCACCGACCCCAACGACGCAGCTCTCAACCTCACAAACTGGATCTCCAACTGCGCTGACAACCTTGCTCCCCTCAAACGCACGCATCGACAGACCAACACCAAAAAACCTCTCTGGTTCTCTGACACCCTCAAAGAATCAAAGAAAACTTGTCGTGCCCTTGAGAAGGCCTGGCGCAAGGACCACACCGCTGACAACATGACCGCCCTCAAGAACGCTACACGTGAACACCACCACCTGATCCGCACTGCCAAAAGGACCTTTTTCACCGACAGACTAGACAAAAACAGCCACAACAGCAGAGAACTCTTCAGCATCGTCAAAGAGTTCTCCAACCCCAGCGCCAGCGCCAACGCCGTCACGCCCTCACAGGATTTGTGCGAATCCCTCGCCACTTTCTTCCA
The DNA here is from genome assembly GCF_031143425.1 of Pleurodeles waltl. Lineage (NCBI taxonomy): Eukaryota > Metazoa > Chordata > Amphibia > Caudata > Salamandridae > Pleurodeles > Pleurodeles waltl. The sequence continues at coordinate 976,194,650 of NC_090443.1, forward strand.
TCGCAAGATCAGCGACCTCCACGACAGCTTCGGACACCAGACCCAACCATACACCACTGAACCCGCTTCCCCGGACATCACCCTCAACAACTGGACCCACATCAACACGGAAGAAACCAAATCCATCATGAACTCTATTCACTCCGGCGCCCCTTCGGACCCCTGCCCGCACTTCATCTTTAACAAAGCCGACGACATCATCGCCCCGCACCTCCAGACCGTCATCAACTCTTCTTTTTCTTCTGCTACCTTCCCCGAATGCTGGAAGCACGCTGAAGTCAACGCCCTACTAAAGAAACCTACGGCTGACCCAAGCGACCTGAAAAACTTCCGCCCCATCTCTCTTCTACCTTTCCCAGCCAAGGTAATAGAAAAGACCGTCAACAAACAGCTGACCACCTTCCTGGAAGACAACAACCTGCTCGATCCTTCAAAAAACGGATTCCGAACCAACCACAGCACGGAAACCGCCCTCATCTCAGTCACAGACGACATCAGAACCCTGATGGACAACGGTGAAACAGTCGCCCTCATTCTCCTCGACCTCTCGGCTGCCTTTGACACTGTCTGTCACCGCACCCTAATCACCCGCCTACGCTCCACCGGGATCCAAGGCCAGGCCCTGGACTGGATCGCCTCCTTCCTCGCTAACCGCTCCCAAAGAGTTTACCTCCCTCCGTTTCGCTCAGAACCCACCAAGATCATCTGCGGCGTACCTCAAGGCTCATCGCTCAGCCCGACACTCTTCAATGTCTACATGAGCCCCCTCGCCGACATCGTACGCAAGCACGACATCATCATCACCTCCTACGCCGACGACACCCAACTTGTACTCTCCCTCACCAAGGACCCCGCCAGCGCCAAGACCAACCTACAAGAGGGTATGAAGGACGTCGCAGATTGGATGAGGCTCAGCCGCCTAAAGCTGAACTCTGAAAAAACGGAAGTCCTCATCCTCGGCAACACCCCGTCCGCCAGGGACGACTCCTGGTGGCCCACGGCCCTCGGCACCGCACCGACCCCCGCAGACCACGCCCGCAACCTCGGCTTCATCTTGGACCCTCTTCTCACCATGACCAAGCAAGTCAACGCCGTGTCCTCCGCCTGCTTCCTCACTCTCCGCATGCTCCGTAAGATCTTCCGCTGGATCCCCGCCGACACCAGAAAAACCGTGACCCACGCCCTCGTCACGAGCCGCCTGGACTACGGCAACACCCTCTACGCCGGGACCACAGCCAAACTCCAAAACCGCCTGCAACGCATCCAAAACGCCTCGGCCCGCCTCATCCTCGACGTACCCCGCAACAGCCACATCTCCGCACACCTGAGACACCTGCATTGGCTCCCAGTCAGCAAAAGGATCACCTTCCGTCTTCTCACCCACGCACACAAAGCCCTCCACAACAAGGGACCGGAATACCTCAACAGACGCCTCAGCTTCTACGTCCCCACCCGCCCTCTCCGCTCCGCTGGCCTCGCACTTGCTGCCGTCCCTCGCACCCGCCGCTCCACGGCGGGTGGGAGATCTTTCTCCTTCCTGGCGGCCAAGACCTGGAACTCCCTCCCCACCAGCCTCAGGACCACCCAGGACCACTCCGCTTTCCGGAGACTCCTAAAGACTTGGCTGTTCGAGCAGCGACATATGCTGTATGTGTGTGTCCTTAGTGCTGTGTGGCTCCTATTGCTGTTTACTTTGGCTGATGTATGTGACAACTATGGGCATTGACATATGAGTGTACTGGGACCTTTGTCTTGTTTCAGAAGATTGTTGCAGATGTCATCCTCACCCCCTAATTTAGGTATGTATGTTCCATGGGGAAGTTACTGCCATTGGCTACTTGTGCTGCACAGAGATCAGAGGTGGTAGTGTCAACTGTTGTCGCAGTTACATTGCAGTTGTTGTTTTGGCTACTGGATTACTGATAGGGACCTAGTTGATGTAGGAGATATTTTGGCTGACGAGTGCCAGGATGTAAGTTTGAGGTAGTGGCCTTCCCACCTGTCGAGGCTTTCCCTTAGCTCCATTGTTGTCATGACAGGATGCCCCCATGGGACTGTTGTTGGTGTTGTGTAATGTCGTGCCCCAGCTTCTGTATGTGCAGGGCATGCCCCCCTGCCGTGCCCCTTTAGCCATGCCACTCCATGTATATGCTGACTTACATGCAATGTGTTGTGGTATTTCCCCCCCTGCATACAGTCAACATTATTGCATTATAATTCCTCATGCGACTTACCCTGCATGTGCGTTGTCTCGTGTTAGTCTGCGCTGTCCTGTCCTTGAATCCCTGTGACGATCTCCTCAGGGATGACGGCTGCGACCATCTCCTCCATGTGGTCCAGGGCCTCCTGGTCTGCTGGACTCCCCCTTCCAGTCTGCAGTGCTGCCTTCCTGTTCCTGGCCATTTTTTCCTTTGTCCTACAATTGCAGTCATGCCAGCGTTTCTTACACTCAGTGACTGTTCTGCGTACTTCAGCCACACTGTTGATCTTGTCAACAATTGTTGCCATATGGCCTCTCTCCTGCTGATTGGCAACTTAGAGGTGATGAACAGTTGGTGCTGGTGTTCCGTCACCTCTTTAACCAGGATTTCCTGCTCCTCTGTACTGAAGAGACACTTTCTTTTTTTTCTATATATGTCCTGGTTCCTGTATGGATCATCCTGGCTGGTTCCTGGTCTGCTGTCATCTTCCTGGGGTCTGTAGTGACATCTGGGATCCATTTTGGCTCTCCTCTGCTGAAAGGGCAGTGTTCGCGGGTATTTTTTACGCTATTGCGTAAAAAAAAACCAGCGCTTTCCGGGTTGCGCTGTCGTAAATCGACCCACAGTCATTTACGTCGCGTTAACGTCATTTTCCTTTACGACTTGACGCCGTGATGTGCGTAAAAAAAATGACTCCCACCTGTTGGTTGCGCCGCCGTGCGTCAAAGTATAAATTTGATGCCCGCCCGGCGCATCGAAATGGCGTTAGCCGGCGGTAAAATTTTTGACGCAAAACTGCGCCGGCGCAGCTTTGCGTCAAAAAGTATAAATATGGCCCTGTGTGAGGCTTTGTCCCACTGCTGCTACTGCACGCAGACAACCTGGTAAGGTTGCTGCTACTGGGTCCAACGTAGCTGAAAAATATGCTACTGGTCGGTTTACACCTCCATGGACCTGTGTCAAGACAGACAAAGAAAAGGCATAACGTTCATGACAAAACAGAACAAAAGGCTACGTGTAATCAGGCATACCTAAAGCTGAAGCTCGGCACATGCTCTCTCTTAAATCAGTAAACACCTTCATTTCCTTGTCTCCCAACACTATGACATCTGGCCCCTCTTTGACCGTCAGTCTCACCAATGGCTTGGAGATGACTGAGAAATTTGGGATCCACTGGCGACAGTAACCCACCATTCCTAGAAACATCCTAACATCTCTCTGTGTTGTTGGGGGAATTCATCTGTAACAGTGCAGTCACTCTTTTCCTGGATAACTTCCTCGACCCTTTCTCAATGTGATGACCCAAGTACCTTACCTCTTTCTGGCAATATTGCAATTTCTTTTGGAACACCTTGTGTCCAGTCTTTCCCAAGTGATTCAGTAAGGCAACCGAATCATACTTGCACTCATCCCTTGTTTTAGAAGCAATTAGCAAATCATCAATGTACTGCACTAGAGTTGATTGGAAAGGCAATTCCAATGACTCCAAATCCTTCTTCAGTATTTGATTGAATATGGAAGGTGATTCCGAAAACCCTTGAGGAATTTGGCACCAACTGTAAACCTTGTCTAGGAATATAAAACTGAAGAGAAATTGGCTGTCCTCATGAAGAGGCACAGAAAAGAACGCTTGGGACAGATCAATTACTGTGAACCATTCTGCATCACATGGAATCTGGAACATAATCACAGCTGGATTTGGCACCACTGGGCAGCATTTCACCACTATGTCATTGATTTTTCCCAAATCTTGGACAATCCAAACTTTCCCACAAGGCTTTCTCAGTTCCATTATTGGCGAATTACATGGACTGTTCATCACTTCTTTCAAGACCCCCTGCTTCACAAAGTCTGCAATTAACTGTGCAACCTTTATAAGGACATCTTGCCCCATATGATACTGCAGTATCTGGGGGAACACAGCATGTGGCTTCACACTGACTTTAACTGGTTCTGCTCCTTTTATCAGCCCTACTTCTTTCCCTGTCAAATCCCACACTTTCTCTTGGACTGTTCCCCGCAAGTCTGCCGGGAGATCAGCCACTGTGAACATCGGGAAGAAGTTAATCAGAGGATATTCCTCGTCTGTAGTCTCAGGCCCGTATTTATACTTTTTTTTAGCGCCGCATTTGCGCCGCTTTTTGACGCAAAACGGCGCAAACCTACAAAATACAATGGTATTTTGCAAGTTTGCGCCGTTTTTGCGTCAAAAAACGACACAAATGCGGCGCAAAAAAAGTATAAATACGGGCCTCAGTGTCAGGCTCTGAAACCTGTTCTTCCCCTTCATCATCACTGTTTGTCTGAACCTCAATCCCCTCATTGAAACAGGTGATTGAACACCTTGTCTTGCACAATAAGTCTCTTCCCAGTAAGGACATAGGACTTGAATCGCCGACCACAAATCTGTGCAATCCCTGGAAAGTGCCAAGCTCAACCTGAACCGGATCTGTGATCGGGTTAGTCAGGAGTTGGTTTGCTACTCCTACTACCTTAACTGTCCGTCCCGAAAGAGGCAGTTTCGGAACCTCTGCACTTCTGACTGTAGAGCGTGTAGCTCCTGTGTCAACCAAGAATGAAACCTTGTGACGCATTACCTTCCCCTGAACATAGGGCCCTTTCTGGTCTACCTCTAAGGACGCGGCAAGCCTACACTCCTCACTATCTGAACTCTTATCCGACCATTCATCATTTATTCCATTCTCACCATGCAATGGGTACTGTTGCACTGTGTTATTTTGACTCATTCTTTGACCTGTGACCTATTGAGGAAGCATCACCTGTTGCTGTTCCATTGGCGCTAAAGGTACTTGCATTTGCTGTCTAGGTGCCATGGGAACCTGCTGTTGCACTTGTTGTAACTGCATTGGCTGTATACGTGGCATCTGCACCTGCTGCGTGGGTTGAAAACCCTGCATTTGATTAGCATTATTCTGAAAATTCGGATTAGGACCTCTGAGCCTTGGTCCTTTCACATTTTGAAATGAACTAACATCATTGCTTTGTTGAACAACATCCTCCTGCACCATCATCGGGCACTCCTGCTTCCAATGTCCAACAACCCCGCAAGCATGGCAAGGTAACATCTTCTTCAATCCCTGTACATTGTTTTGAACTACTGTACTACAGTGTTCAAATCTGGACTCCGGTTCACAAAACCTCCTCGACCTCTACTTCTCACTTGCGCCTGAAACATCCCGTTTCCTTGCGGATGTTGCACCATCTGCTGTAAACAACCTCCCTGCATCCCTGACTGTGCTGCCTTAATTTGCATCACCATCGCTTTCTTCTTTAACTTTCTCTGCTTCAACTCAATCTCGTCACTACAATACTTTGCATACTACAACACCTCGTCAATCGGGCTTTGCATGCCAGCAAATCAAGTGACTCTTAATCATCTGAGTAATTTCAGGTCTCAGCCCTTCAACAAATTTAAACACAATGTGATTCATGTCCTTCGCCTCAACAACCTCTGTACCACTGTTGTGTTTGAACGCCTTCAACAACCTCCCATAATAGGCATGTATCGACTCCTTGGCTTTCTGACCCGTCCGATCAATCTTTTGCCAATCAATATTCTTTGGCGAAACTCTCGATTTCAGAAACTCAATCACCTTATAGTAATACTTCATCACCTCAGGAGACGGTGCTCCTGTGATCCTGTCCCTTGCTGGTTCCTCTGTCGGCCAATCTACGGCCCTTTTGCACTCAAGCCACAAATCAGCTGGAACTATGATCTCAAAGAGAGTATTCAGGTCTTCCCAAAGACATTTTACAAGTTTCACAAACCTGTCTGTCTGCTGATACCATTCCATTGGATTCTCCCTCAGTCTGAGAAAGTCATTCATAAATGACAGAATATCACCTCTAGTCCACGGTACATGGACAAGAACCCCTCCAGCAGTCTCTCTCATTGGTAACATCTTTACTGTACTGGTATCCGGTAAGGCTTTTGCTGGCTGCCCTATGCAGTCACTTTTCCTCTTGTCTCTTTTCTCCGCCCATCTGCCTTCCCACTTTTCTTAGGCTCCCCAAACTTGTGCACTCTGCAGTATCTCTTTGAGGTGTGCCTTCATCCCAGTGGACCTCATGTCTTCAAAATCCTTAGGCTCAAAGTCTAACCTATAACTCCTCTTCAGATGTTTTGTATTTTCTAAATCGATGCCATATTTATCTGCCAAATTTGCCAACCTCTGGGGCACCCTGCTCACTTCTCTAGCTATCTTTGGACACAAGTATCTCAATTCTGCTTCCGTGTATGATTCTAACCTGTTCACTCCCATGATCCCTTCAACAAGGTCACTTGCTTCCATGCCCAACCTCACAAAGTTCAGGTGTTCTTCTCCTTCCGCTCTTCCTGCAGCTACAAGAGCAGTCTGTGGAGTATTAAGCTTGTCTAGCCAGTCGGTCAGCTGTTGTGCTGTTAAATCTTGTAAGGAGATATTCCCAGCCTGCGCTAAAGGTGTCTGCAGTATATTCACACTCGAGATCTGCGGAGTTAACAGTCTCAAACCTGTCTGTCTCATGGCCTCTGGAGGAACCCCAATCGGACTGACATCTTCCTTTGATCCATTGATCCTTCAAATGTCGGTTCCACTGGAGTCATTCCTTGGGAGCTTCCTACGAACCCTCCTCTTGTCATATCTTGAGTCATTACCCCTTGATCGCATACACTAGGCTTCACCTGCGCATACAATGGCACTGGTGGACCAATTGTAATAGGCAAAGATATGGCGGCTGGCGGCTGACTATTTCCCAAACCCTGTGGAGGATTAACTCCCATATTCTGGTTCATCACTGGTGCCATGTTTGACTGCGGTCCCGTGACCGAAGTATAATTCAGAATCACTTGCTGCTGTACCTGGGGCAGTAAATGTAGAGTGGGATCAGTCTGAATCAACTTTGGTCCTCCATATAATTGCTCTGTCGGCACCATCAGATTCGTGATAGTCTCCAAGATTGGGACATCAGGGTAAAGTCTCTGAACCTGCGGTGGTTGCAGCTGTGATTGCACACCTTGGGCAGTGGACATGCTAAGACTACTGTGTACAGGAACTGGTGTCCAGACAGGACTAACCTGTATCTTATTCGTTGTCACCTTCTCTTGGGTCGAGCCTGCAGGACATGTACTAGTACTAGGTCTATTGTCATCTATCGCATATGGCGGTGGTCGGTCATTCAGTAACTGATTAAGGAACTCATCATCGTCTGAGTCATCTACCTCTGACCAGGGCTTACTAGCCTCTTTGTCTTTGGAAGGGCTTTTGTCAGACATACAAGTAGCTTTTCCCCCTTTGTCTTCACCTTCTTGAGCTATTGCTGGAAACAGCCTGACCCCATCTATTGTCTCTCTCCTCCAAACTCTCTGTGCACTATCCCACCTAGCCTCCGCTAGTGTCTTTTCTGCTTTCCTCATTCTCCTCTCAAATTTCTGCTGCTGTTGTCGTATTGCCATCAATTCCCAAATTGCTAGCGCCTCAAACTGTGCTGGCCTCAGAGGTGGCTTTAGCTCATTTAGCACCCTCCACAAATTTTTCAAAATCCTCAAGTTAAACGTTCCGTGTTCCGGAAACGCCAAACACCCTTCTTTCTCTGTGACTTTGCACCATTGCTTTAGCCAAAGACATGGCGCGACCCCCTGTTCCTCCATTACAGCATAAGCCGGTGTATACTCTGGCGGTGTAACCTCCCCTACACTCGCAGTAATATATACGTCTCCCCTCAAAGCGCTCTTTAAAGCTTTGAAAAATTTCATTTTTACACCTTTTATTTTGTTCACAATCGAATAAGGAAGTGACTTTAATTCCGAGAACTCTCTTTGCCTACCTTCTCAACCAATTGCCTCTCACGGACGGCTGCCAATCCATGCGTGCCCTTATCACTAACCAACCTATCCTAGCGTGGCTCCAATGACGTCGCACTCACACACTGCGGCTGACAGAGTCTTGAGGCTTGTCCTCCTACTCTCAGATTCACACAAAAACTAATGCAATATATTGCGAGCACCAACAAAAACAAACTCAAATTTGCTGGTTTACTACAGGAAAGGGTAACACAATCGCTTCAGAACTTTACAGAGATTTCTCTTAGCCTCGGCCGCTACTCTCTCCTTCTCAGATCCCACACTCGCAAGCAAAATTTTACCCACAAATTTTACTCTCAACTTGTCAATGGATTATTGTTCTAGTGCACTTTGGAACTCACCAAATCTCCATCGAAGTTTTCATTCACTCACCTTGAATCATACTCGACTCGTCGATTTCCCCATCGACCTATTAAACCGCGCAAATTACAACAGAAACCAAGTGTCTCATACACTTATCAATATACTCCGGAGTCTTAGACCATGCAGGGTCCGTAAATCATCAACAACCACGTGGACAATTTTTGAGTACAAAGTGCCACACTCACATGAAGTTCACCGACTTCATTACTCTCATACTGCGAAGTACGCACACTCCTACTAAAACATCACCATCTGGCCTAAAATCCTCACAAGCTTCACAATTCACCTGCGGTATGCATAAGCTGTGCAAGCGCAAAACCTACTTCACTCACACTATCACTAGAACGCCGAGAACATACTCAAACTCCCTTCAGCAAGCTCTGAGATTCCGGAAAAGTCATTTGGGACTTAGGAGCACATCATCTCTCCTATTTGCATCATTGAAAAAGAATAATTTTCCCAAACCCAATTTTCCCTATACACCTTGCTTACTTCCAAGCCACGCCCATCAATTTCTACCAGACCTTTTGAACCATCAACTCTATCAAACCATGGTCCCTCGTACTGGGGCCACAAAGGGCCAATTCATTCGCACTATTAGCAAAAACTGTTAATTATCACACTCCGCGATCCTTCGTACTAGGGCCCCAAAGGGCCAAACCATTACCTCTGCTACCAAAAACTATTAGCGCATCAGAGCCTTAATAAGTAAACTTACAAGGAGATGTGTTTAGGTCGATGAACCTTTGGACCACGTCCGGGGACTTCCCAGTACGAGATGTCTTTTTGGCATCACAAATCAATAGATCAATAACTCAATCAATAGTCACAGTAACTAATCAACAAGCTAATCAATAACGTTTAATACGAATCAATAAGTTGAACACACCATGACCTTTCAGTCATGAATAACCACACCAATTTAGTTAAGCGTTAGGATATTTATTTCCCTATTGATTACAATCTAATGTCATCTCTGTTAATCTCAATTGCAATAAACTTCATTAGACTCTTCTAATTAGCAAAACACAGTTAATCAATGCATAGAGAATATTCTTTCAGTATTTAAGCATGTCATTAATATGAAGCAACTTAGCAAAGACTCAGTAATACATGATTCAACAATGCAAGAACTCAGTCATTTGTCTATTTGCGTAGGATATTTGGGAACACCTTAACTAACCTCAAACCAGCATTAGCATGTTGGGCTTCATGCAAAACATTTTAGCAAACATTAATTTGGAAAACATCTAAACTATGGACTCTATCAAAAGAGCAGTTGGTAACTAGAAAGGAAAGGCAAACAGACAATTACAATTTTGCATCAGATAGTTACCAATCCAACACATCAGCAAACAGCATCAGTCTTCGTCCTCAGGACATCAGTCGATTCACCCTCAGCAGATAAAGAACGGTGCAAAGTCTCGATATAGCATAGCTAAGGAATAGGGTCTTCCCTCATATGTAGGAGAAGTAAGTATGAGGCAAAGAATGGGTAGAGGATGATTTAAAGTATCAGGACAAAGCAAAAGAATGAAATGTCTCTGTGAAGTAAGTGAAGTCTCTCTCTGTTTAAAGTTTTTTGCTGCTTTCTTCTTGGGTCACTCAGTTAAATCAAAACTGTCTAATTTGCCCTTAACACCTCATTGGATAATAATTGGTGCATCGTTATTTCTGTCCAATAATTCTTCACGCACCTGCCAAAATTTTCCACAAACCACAATTCTCATGTCGCGGATTGGTCCATGTTATTGACGTCTTCATCGGTTGGAATGTCAGGTAAGAAAAGTTACACTTTGCGCTCCAGTCAGTGTCGCCATTGTTTTCTCCTACTCCAGGCAACCTTCCACCTGTTACGAATTACACTGTTGCATTCCGCAAGAATGTCTCCTTGAGCAAGTCGGTTCTCATGAGAAAGAATTTACTACGGCTACACACACACATAACTTCTGAAAAAGTACAGCTTCGTGTCCTTCAGGAAAACAGCACATTGCACGTTAGAAAAATACAGTTTTAATATGAGACCAGGCAACTAGGCCCAGACCCTCGCCAAGCTAAGGCCTATCAATTAATAAGCAAACTCTTAATATATAACTATAGTTATGTTACGCTAATACAAATTAAAGACATTAGTACATAATTAATTCAGAATTAACAGCTTTCATTAGCCTTCGTATATATTGGTAGCCACTCCCCGTGGGCACATTTCAAACGCGTGCATTATTTTTCTAGGTTAACACGTTTTCTATGCAGCTTCATTACACAATATATTGCAAGCTTTTCATGTTAATATTGTTTAAAACAACACACTCCAACAAGAACGCTTTAAGCTTTCCTAAAATTCGGCATGAAGAAAGGACCTGGGTTATGCGTGTGTGCGCCCGCCTTCACTGGTGAAGAAGGAAGCCTGAACGGAAGGGAACTCGCGGTGACCGGCGCCAACAGGTTCTGTTGAGCGGAGACGAAATGTGCTCCATCTAGTGCCCCGGGGCACCGGCAGGCCTCTACAGTAGAGATTTCACCATCACGGCCTAGGTGGATACAAAGGAAGGAGCCGGCCTGCAGTTAGGAGGCCCCCATGGACTGGGCTGCCTCCCAGGAAGAGAGGTAACAGCCCGAGAGGAGCTGGGGTCTCCAGTCGTGCCATAGGCAGATGGTGCTCTGTGCAAGAGACGCCAGCTGCCGCCTAGTTCCCCCCTTTTCTTTTCCACGAAGAAGCCCAGGAGGGTTTCCCCCGCCATACCCGGAATAGGGCCAACCTCAGCAGGAGGGATATTTGTGGTTGTGGTGGCCCTCGCGAGAGAAGCGGGCCACAGTTCTTTCTCCCATAAAAAAAAACTTTATTGTGCAGTAGGAGCACGTCAGCTCTGTGGAGGGACGGAGTGCAAGTTCATTCCACTACCCCATTCTCGATAGGATGAGCACAGGAACTCCGGTGTTTCACCTAGAGGGCTTGGGTTTACCCCCCTTGTATAATATAGGTGATGGAGAATAACCATTAACCTTTATGTTCAACTGACTACTGCTTATTGTTGCACAGTACTAGTAACTTGTGTGATGTTCTGACAACTGCTTGTGTAGCAGGGTATTACTGACATGTTGTATTTGGTCTAATGATGTTTTATGCAATACAGTTTATTTTTATATACCTTGTTGTGTTTCCTTTGTGGTGTGTTTTTTGGGTCTCCTTGGCATGGTTACCCCCTGACTTTTTGCCTTTGCTGATGCCACGTTATGATTTGAAAGTGTGCTGAGGCCTGCTAACCAGGCCCCAGCCCCAGTGTTCTTTCCCTAACCTGTACTTTTGTTTCCACAATTGGCACACCCTGGCATCCAGGTAAGTCCCTTGTAACTGGTACCCCTGGTACCAAGGGCCCTGATGCCAGGGAAGGTCTCTAAGGGCTGCAGCATGTCTTATGCCACCCTGGGGACCCCTCACTCAGCAAAGACACACTGCTTGCCAGCTTGTGTGTGCTGGTGGGGATAAAATGACTAAGTCGACATGGCACTCCCCTCAGGGTGCCATGCCAACCTCACACTGCCTATAGGTATAGATAAGTCACCCCTCTAGCAGGCCTTACAGCCCTAAGGCAGGGTGCACTACACCATAGGTGAGGGCATAAGTGCATGAGCACTATGCCCCTACAGTGTCTAAGCAAAACCTTAGACATTGTAAGTGCAGGGTAGCCATAAGAGTATATGGTCTGGGAGTCTGTCATGCACGAACTCCACAGCACCATAATGGCTACACTGAAAACTGTGAAGTTTGGTATCAAACTTCTCAGCACAATAAATGCACACTGATGCCAGTGTACACTTTATTGTAACATACACCCCAGAGGGCATCTTAGAGATGCCCCCTGAAACCTTAACCGACTTCCAGTGTGGGCTGACTAGTTTTAGCAGCCTGCCACACACCAGACATGTTGCTGGCCACATGGGGAGAGTGCCTTTGTCACTCTGTGGCTAGTAGCAAAGCCTGTACTGGGTGGAGGTGCTTCTCACCTCCCCCTGCAGGAACTGTAACACCTCAAAGGCTCACCCCTTTATTACAGCACCCCAGGGCACTCCAGCTAGTGGAGTTGCCCACCCCCTCCGGCCACGGCCCCACTTTTGGCGGCAAGGCCGGAGGAGATAATGAGAAAAACTAGGAGGAGTCACTGGCAAGTCAAAACAGCCCCTAAGGTGCCCTGAGCTGAGGTGACTCTGACTTTTAGAAATCCTCCATCTTGCAGATGGAGGATTCCCCCAATAGGATTAGGGATGTGCCCTCCCTCCCCTCAGGGAGGAGGCACAAAGAGGGTGTAGCCACCCTCAGGGCTAGTAGCCATTGGCTACCAACCCCCCAGACCTAAACACACCCCTAAATCGAGTCTTTAGGGGCTCCCAGAACCTAGGAAAACAGATTCCTGAAACCTAAGACGAAGAAGGACTGCTAAGCTGAAAACCCTGCAGAGAAGACAGAGACACCAACTGCTTTGGCCCCAGCTCTACCAGCCTGTCTCCCCACTTCAAGAAAAACTGCTCCAGCGACGCGTTCCACAGGGTCCAGCGACCTCTGAAGCCTCAGAGGACTACCCTGCATCTAAAAGGACCAAGAACTCCAGAGGACAGCGACTCTGCTCCAAGAAAGAAACATCTTTGCTACAAAGAAGCAACTTTAAAAGAACATACGTTTCCCGCTGGAAGCGTGAGACTTTGCACTCTGCACCCGACGCCCCCGGCTCGACTTGTGGAGAACAAACACTACAGAGAGGACTCCCCGGCGACTGCGAGCCCGTGAGTAGCCAGAGTTGACCCCCCTGAGCTCCCACAGCAACGCCTGCCGAGGGAATCCAGAGGCTCCCCCTGACCGCGACTGCCTGCTTTAAAGACCCGACGCCTGGTAAGGACATTGCACCCGCAGCCCCCAGGACCTGAAGGATCCGACCTCCAGTGCAGGAGTGACCCCCAGGTGGCCCTCTCCCTTGCCCAGGTGGTGGCTACCCCGAGGAGCCCCCCCCCCCTTGCCTGCCTGCATCGCTGAAGAGACCCCTTGGTCTCCCATTGGACTCCATTGCAAACCCGACGCCTGTTTGCACACTGCACCCGGCCGCCCCCATGCCGCTGAGGGTGTACTTTTTGTGCTGACTTGTGTCCCCCCCCGGTGCCCTACAAAACCCCCCTGGTCTGCCCTCCGAAGGCGCGGGTACTTACCTGCTGGCAGACTGGAACCGGGGCACCCCTTCTCCATTGAAGCCTATGCGTTTTGGGCACCACTTTGACCTCTGCACCTGACCGGCCCTGAGCCGCTGATGTGGTAACTTTGGGGTTGCTCTGAACCCCCAACGGTGGGCTACCTTGGATCCAACTTTGAACCCTGTAGGTGGTTTAATTACCTGCAAAACTAACGAACATTTACCTCCCCCAGGAACTGTTGAAAATTGCAGTGTCCAGTTTTAAAATAGCTTATTGCCATTTGTGTGAAAACTGTATATGCTATTTTGCTCATTCAAAGTTCCTAAAGTTCCTAAGTGAAATACCTTTCATTTAAAGTATTGTTTGTCAATCTTGAACCTGTTGTTCTTAAAATAAACTAAGAAAAGATATTTTTCATTATTATAAAAACCTATTGGCCTGGAATTGTCTTTGAGTGTGTGTTCCTCATTTATTGCCTGTGTGTGTACAACAAATGCTTAACACTACCCTCTGATAAGCCTACTGCTCGACCACACTACCACAAAATAGAGCATTAGAATTATCTATTTTTGCCACTATCTTACCTCTAAGGGGAACCCTTGGACTCTGTGCATGCTATTTCTTACTTTGAAATAGTACATACAAAGCCAACTTCCTACTTTGGTGGATCAGCGGTGGGGTACAAGACTTTGCATTTGCTGGACTACTCAGCCAATACCTGATCACACGACTAAATTCCAAAAATTGTCATTAGAAACTGATTTTTTAAATTTTTGCTATTTTTCTAAATTTTTAAAAGTCCCGCTAGGGCCTTGTGTTAGTCCCTGTTAGCATTTCTTTTAGAGTTTAAAAGTTTTGTAAAAGTTTGAATTAAGTTCTAGAGATAGTTTTAGATTCTTAAAAAGTATTCCAACTTTTAGAAACATAGGGGGTCATTCCAACCCTGGCGGTCGGTGTTAAAGCGGCGGCCAACCCGCCAACAGGCAGGCGGTAAAAAAAATGGAATTCTGACCCTGGCGGAAACCGCCAACAGAGACCGCCACTTTAACACTCCGACCGCCACCGCGGGACAAACAAACAGCGCGGCGGTCCCCACCAACAGACAGGCGGGAGACAATGTACCGCCCACCCTATCCCAACCCACCAATCCGCCACCTTTTCCGGGGCGGTAGCCCCGATGATAAAAACACGGTGGAAACAGACATTACGAACGGAAAACGCTCACCTCTACACACTCCACGAGGAATCTGGACAGCATGGAACCCGAACTACACATCCTACCAGCTATTGTCTTCCTGCTCCTCTACCAGGAGCACGAACGCCGGCGCAGAAGACAACGGTGAGTACTGCACCTACGACACAGGGGAGGGGGGAGGCAAAAAATTACGGGGACACACATACGCGACACACCCACCCTCACCCTCACCCACAACTACACACACATCAATGCAGAGCAACAACTCAGAGTGACACCCCCAAACCCCCCGGAAGAATGCAAAGACAAAATAAAATGATCATGAAATTTGAAGTATATTGTACGGCTAAGTAAAAAAATATATCAAACATCTATAACTATATATACATATGTAATTTGTCCTTTCCAAATTGGGTATCAGCCATTGTTCGTGGGCCAATGGGCCTACACACATGGGCAAAGCCCACACAGGATACCCGACTCCAATGGAGAGAATACTGCAGGGGCATCAGATAGCAAAACTACAGGCACCTCAGGGGGAAGGGAAGGGGGGGCACCTCAGCCAGATGAGTCCACGACGCCAGATCCACGAGGGGCCTCCATGGCCACTGTGCCATCCTGGGGAGTGCAAAGCCACAGTCTCACTAGTCTCTACAGTGGGTGGATTGCCCACTGTGCCATCCTGGGGAGTGCAAAGCCACAGTCTCACGAGTCTCTACAGTGTGTGGATTGGCCACTGTGCCATCCTGGGGAGTGCAAAGCCACAGTCTCACAAGTGGATTACAGACTCCACTGGTTCTGGAGGAGGCATGGTGCCCAGAGTGCTTCGTGCAGCCCTGCCCGACACAGATGCGGGCCTGCCCCTTCTGCCAATGGGCCAGCGGTGCTTGAGACGGCGGTGCCCAGCGGAGCAGTGCTTGACATGAAGGGCCCAGTGGAGCGGTGCTTGAGTTGAAGGGCCCAGCGGAGCAGTGCTTGAGATGAAGGGCCCAGCGGATCGGTGCATAGACGGCGGTGCCCAGCGGAGCAGTGCTTGACATGAAGGGCCCAGCGGAGCGGTGCTTGAGATGAAGGGCCCAGCGGAGTGGTGCTTGACATGAAGGGCCCAGCGGAGCGGTGCAGAGACGGCGGTGCCCAGCGGAGCGGTGCTTGACATGAAGGGCCCAGCGGAGCGGTGCTTGAGATGAAGGGACCAGCGGAGCAGTGCTTGATATGAAGGGCCCAGCGGAGCGGTGCTTGAGATGAAGGGCCCAGCGGAGCGGTGCTTGAGTTGAAGGGCCCTGTTCAGAGGTTCTTGAGACGGCGGTGCCCTGTTCAGCGGTTCTTGAGACGGCGGTGCCCTGTTCAGCGGTTCTTGACTTGAAGGGCCCTGTTCAGCGGTGCTTGACTTGAAGGGCCCTATTCAGCGGTTCTTGAGACGGCGGTGCCCCATTCAGCAGTTCTTGACTTGAAGGGCCCTGTTCAGCGGTGCTTGACTTGAAGGGCCCTGTTCAGCGGTGCTTGACTTGAAGGGCCCTGTTCAGCGGTTCTTGAGACAGCGGTGCCCTGTTCAGCGGTTCTTGACTTGAAGGGCCCTGTTCAGCGGTGCTTGACTCGAAGGGTCCTGTTTAGCGGTTCTTGAGACGGCGGTGCCCTGTTCAGCGGTTCTTGACTTGAAGGGCCCTGTTCAGCGGTGCTTGACTTGAAGGGCCCTGTTCAGCGGTTCTTGACTTGAAGGGCCCTGTTCAGCGGTGCTTGACTTGAAGGGCCCTGTTCAGCGGTGCTTGACTTGAAGGGCCCTGTTCAGCGGTTCTTGAGACGGCGGTGCCCTGTTCAGCGGTTCTTGACTTGAAGGGCCCTGTTCAGCGGTTCTTGACTTGAAGGGCCCTGTTCAGCGGTGCTTGAGACGGAGGTGCCCTGTTCAACGGTTCTTGACTTGAAGGGCCCTGTTCAGCGGTGCTTGACTTGAAGGGCCCTGTTCAGCGGTTCTTGACTTGAAGGGCCCTGTTCAGCGGTGCTTGACTTGAAGGGCCCTGTTCAGCGGTGCTTGACTTGAAGGGCCCTGTTCAGCGGTGCTTGACATGTGTGTCCAGGTCACCAGATCCGGACATTACATGGATTTCACTCGCCACCTGACATGTGGCTGCTGGGCCCTTCATGCACATCTGTCTTCTCGCTTGCGGGGCCCTCCTGTGCTGCCGTCCCGGGCCCGTGGGTGTCCTCCTGCACACCTGGAATGGGGCTGGTGGGGCCCTCCTGGGCAGCTCGCCTGCTGCCGGACTTGTCAGGCGTGCTGCCCTTGCCACCCTTCCCTGCTCGTCTGTGGCCCTTTCCTCCCTTTGGCGGTGTGCCAGGTAGCACCCCACTCCCTGACGGTGCCAGGGTAGTGCTTTTGGAGCCTGCTGTCTTTGGCCTGTCGTGCCGGGCACTGGCTTTCTTGGCTTTTTTTTCAGGGGGTGGGCAGCCGTCTCTTTACTCCTAGCCGAAGTAGCTGGCCTTGAAGGTGGTGGACTCCAAAATCCTTGGACTATTGTCTTTGTAGGTCCAGGTTTTGTGGTGGCTGAGGTGCTGATTGGAGTCTTATGAGATGGAGGGGGTGGGTCAGTTGTTGGTAAGGGGTCAAGGTTGGAAAGGAAAATCAATTTAGCAAGACAGGGACGGGTTGTTGTCTGCCCTGCTGAAATACATGCGGAGCTACATTGTTTTCCCTGAGGTGGGCGATTTGGCTACAGTGAAGGGTGATTTCTATGCGCTTGGACATATTCCCAACATCATTGGTGCAATTGATGGGACACATGTTGCTTTGGTCCCCCCCAGCACGAGTGAACAGGTGTACAGGAACAGAAAAAGTTATCATTCCATGAATGGCCAGGTGGTCTGTTTGGCTGACCAGTACATCTCCCATGTAAATGCCAAGTTCCCAGGGTCAGTGCATGACGCGTACATCATGTGAAATAGCAGCATCCCTTACGTGATGGAACTACTTCAGAGACACCGTGTGTGGCTAATTGGTGACTCTGGTTACCCCAACCTGTCATGGCTACTGACCCCAGTGAGGAATCCCAGGACAAGGGCAGAGGAACGGTACAATGAGGCCCATGGGCGTACTAGGAGGGTGATCGAGCGGACCTTCGGCCTCCTGAAGGCCAGGTTTAGGTGCCTCCATATGACAGGTGGATCCCTAATGTACTCACCAAAGAAGGTGTGCCATATCATCGTGGCCTGCTGTATGCTTCACAACCTGGCTTTGCGACGCCAGGTGCCTTTCCTGCAGGAGGATGGTCCAGATGGTGGTGTTGTGGCAGCTGTGGAGCCTGCGGAGAGTGAAGAGGAGGAAGACGAAGAGGACGACACAGACAACAGGGACACAGTAATACAGCAGTATTTTCAATGACATACAGGTAAGAATCAACACCGGCATTTTACATTTTCTCATTTTCTTAAAGTCTCCTGCCTCTCTACTGTCTGAGTTTCCCCCCAGTGTATGTTAACTGAGTTGTGACTTTCCCTTCCAATTACAGATATGTGGGCCCCACTCCGTGACCTCTGCTTTGTTTCCCCATGGACTACAGCTGTGTGACAGTGGTATGTTGTCATCACAATGTAACTGGACATTTTGGCACGGTTCTGTGTAATACATTTGTTCAAAAATACAGGCAGACTCCAGATTATTTTTGTGCAATAAGTGTGTTTATTAAAGTGCTCAATTTTGGGTAATGGTTGCAATTCGGTGATGGGTGATGGTGGAGGAATGTCCACGGCAGAGTCCAGATTTTCAGTCTCACAGGTGCATTGTCCATATGCCTGTGGAAGGTGGGGCAGGGGCAGTTTAAGGTTGGACAGGGTGACAATGTGGGACAGTGGGATGACAATCAGGGGGTATCCTTTCCTGGCGGGGGTCTTGGCATCCTACTCTGTCTTCTTCCTAGATCTCAGGCCCCGCTTGCGGGGTGGTTCTCCTTCTGCAGGGGGTGGGGTTCTGGTGGCCTGTTGTTCTTGTGTCGAGGCCTCCTGTCCACTAGCGCCGGTGGAGGTGGTAGCCTGTTCTTGGTCCATGCTAGTGACAGGGGCCCTTTGTGGTGCCACATGGTCCCGCAATGTGCTGATAATCTGATTGAGAGGCACAACGATGGTGCCCATTGCGGAACTGATGTTTCTGATTTCTTCCCTGAACCCCATAAACTGTTCCTCCTGCAGTACCTGGATCTCCTGGAACCTGGCCAGGACCGTCGCCATCGTCTCCTGGGAGTGGTGGTATGCTCCCATGATGGAGGATAGGGCCTCGTGGAGAGTGGGTTCCCTGGGCCTGTCCCCCCGTCGCACAGTAGCCCTCCCAGTTCCCGTTTCCCTGGGCCTTTGTCCCCTGGACCGTGTGCCCACTACCACTGCCCCCAGGTCCCTGTTGTTGTTGGGGTGGTGGGTTAACCTGGGTGCCCTGTAGTGGTGGACACACCGCTGATTGACGTGTCCTGGAGACAGAGGCATGGGCCCGCTGGGTGGGTGCTGTGCTGGTGTTCCCAGAGGGGGGTAGGTCTGCTGTGGCCTGTGGCTGTCTGAGGGGAACCGACTGTCCCGAGGTCCCCGATGGGCCGGGCGGGTCATCTGGGTCCAGGGAGACAGAGCTGCTGTCATCACAGTGGGCCTCTTCTGGGGGTGGAATGGACATTTCTGGACCCTCCTGGGCAGTGTCGTGGCGTTCGGGTCCTGCAGGGGTATAAGAGTATGGTTATTGCTTCTGTGTGTGCCATAGCGTGCAATGGGTGGCTGCCCGTGTACCCCAGTGCTGGCATTCCCTTGTGGGGGCTGTTGTGACGGTGGTTTGGGGGGGATGGGTATGTGCAGTGGGCATGGGTGTCCATGGTTTGTGGTCGCATGCAGGGCTTGGTGTTGGGATGGGTGGGTTGTGATGGTGAGACATTAGCAAGGAGGATGTGTGATGGGGGTGGGGTGGGAGGGTGGGGGTATGATTTGGCATGTGGGTGGGTGGGGGGAGATGAAGTAGTTGAGATTAGACTTACCAGAGTCCATTCCTCCGCCTACTCCTGCGAGGCCCTCAGGATGCAGGATCGCCAAGACCTGTTCCTCCCATGTTGTAAATTCTGGGGGTTGAGGTGGGGGTCCGCCGCCAGTCTTCTGCACCGCGATGTTGTGTCTGGATACCATGGAACGCACCTTCCCCCGTAGGTCGTTCCACCGCTTCCTGATGTCGTCCCGATTTCATGGATGCTGACCCACAGCGTTGACCCTGTCCACTATTCTTTGCCATAGCTCCATCTTCCTGGCAATGGTGGTGTGCTGCACCTGTGTCCCGAAGATCTGGGGCTCTATCCGAACTATTTCCTCCACCATGACCCTGAGGTCAGCGTCTGAAAACCTGGGGTGTCTTTGGGGTGCCATGGGGTGGTGTGGATGAGGTGTGGGGTGGTGTTTGTGGTGATGAGTGTGGTGAGTGTGGTGGTGTGTGGTGTTTTGTGCGTGGATGTTGTGTGAGTGATGGTGTAATGTGCCTGTGAATGCTCTGTACTAGCTGGTGGTGTCTCTCTCTGGCCTTAGTCAATAAATGGTGGTCGTAGGGGTTTGTGGGTGATGTGGGTGTGTGTTTTATATTGTGTTGGGTGTGTGCGAGTGGTGTTTGTATGTGTATCAGGTGTGTGTATTTCAAAATGTCCAATGTGGCAGTGTTTTGGAGCTGTGTGTGTATTTTGACTGCGGCGGTGTGTACCGCCAATGGAATACCGCAGTTGAAAGACCACCGCGTGGATTCGTGGGTCGGAATGGAATGGGCGTATTTCTGTTGGCGTAACGGTGGAGGTTTGGTCATCGCCAGTTTTTCGCTGGCCGTTGGTGTGGCGGACTTTTGTGGATGTCGGGTTTTTGGCGGTTTGCCTGTTGCGGGTCAGAATGACCATGGCGGTTTCCCGCGGCCGCGGCGGTGTTATGGCGGTCTTCCGACCGGTGGTAAGCGCCTTTTACCGCCGAGGTCAGAATGACCACCATAATGTCTAATGCAGAAGAGATAGTGATGGAACTTAACGTCACCCCTTACCTGCATCTTAGGATGTCAGAGTTAAGGTCTCTCTGCAAAATCAAAAAGATTAAAACTGGTTCAAACCCTACCAAAGTACAGCTCCAGGAGCTTTTGGCAGAGTTTGCTAAGAACAACCCCTCTGAGGATACCTTCCCAGAGGAGGAAGCTAGTGATGTGGAGGATTTCCCAACCCCACTCCTTGTTAGGGAGAACAGGGTCCCTCAAACCCTGTCTCCACAAGTGATAGTCAGAGATGCTGCTTCTCTCATAGGAGAGTCCAGCAACTCTGGAAGCATTGAGGGCAGCATCAATGAAGAGAACCTCCTGCTAACCAGTTTGGCCAAAAGATTGGCTTTAGACAGACAGCTCCTAGCCATAGAAAGGGAAAGACAAGAGATTGGTTTTGGTCCCATCAATGGTGGCAGCAACATAAATAGGGTCAGAGATTCTCCTGACATGTTGAAAATCCCAAAAGGGATTGTAACTAAATATGAAGATGGTGATGACATCACCAAATGGTTCACAGCTTTTGAGAGGGCTTGTGCAACCAGAAAAGAAAACAGATCTCACTGGGGTGCTCTCCTTTGGGAAATGTTCACTGGAAAGTGTAGGGATAGACTCCTCACACTCTCTGAAAAAGATGCAGAATCCTATGACCTCATGAACTGAGGAGTATAGAATTAGGTTCAGGGGGGCTCAAAAATCCTCGAGCCAGACCTGGGTTGATTTTGTTGACTACTCAGTAAAAACACTGGATGGTTGGATTCAAGGCAGTGGTGTAAATTATTATGATGGGCTGTACAATTTATTTGTGAAAGAACACCTGTTAAGTAATTGTTTCAATGATAAACTGCATCAGCATCTGGTAGACCTAGGACCAATTTCTCCCCAAGAATTGGGAAAGAAGGCGGACCATTGGGTCAAGACTAGGGTGACCAAGACTTCCACAGGGGGTGACCAAAAGAAAGGGGTCACAAAGACTCCCCAGGGGAAGAGTGTTGAGACATCCAAGGGAAAAAGTAAAGAGTCTTCTATAGGGCCCCAACAACCTGCTCAGGAGGGAGGGTCCAGAGCCTCTTCACAATCCAATTTTGGGTACAAGGGTAAAAACTTTGATCCCAAAAAGGCCTGGTGTCGTAGTTGTAATCAGCAAGGACACCAAACTGGAGACAAGGCCTGTCCCAAGAAAGGTTCCACTTCTAACTCTACTCCAGCTAACACTGGAATGGCCAGTCTCCAAGTGGGATCAACAGTGTGCCCAGAGCAAATCAGGGTTCACACTGAAGCTACATTAGTCTCTGAGGGTGGGGTGGATTTAGCCACACTGGCTGCCTGCCCCCCTAACATGCAAAAATACAGGCAGCAGCTCTTAATTAATGGGACACGTGTAGAAGGCCTGAGGGATACAGGTGCCAATGTCACCATGGTGACAGAGAAACTGTCAATACCTGGCTGGACAAACTTATCCAGTCACCAACGCTGACAATCAGACTAAAGTACGTCCCATGGCTATGGTAAATTTAGAGTGGGGAGGGGTCAATGGCCTGAAACAGGTGGTGGTCTCCTCAAATATCCCTGTAGACTGTTTGCTTGGAAATGACCTGGAGTCCTCAGCATGGGTAGAACTCAAAACCCATGCAGCCATGCTGGGTATCCCTGAACTGGTGTGTGTCAAGACAAGGTCACAGTGCAAAGGCTCAGGGTGAAAAAGTGGTGTTGGAGCCTGGAAAAAGGGCCCAACCCTCCAAGACAAAAGGAGAGAAGACTGGGGAACCAGCTTCAACACAACAAGAGAAAGAGAACCTCTCTTCCCAGGAAGAAGTTCTGCCCTCTGAGGGAACTGAGCCCATGGAGTTAGAACCTTATCAGGCTGAGCTCCTAGGCCCACGGGGACCCTCAAGGGAACACACCATCTTGTACTCCCCAGGGTGTCTAGTTCTTGAACATATCTAGAGTTCGTAGATTTCCCCTAGACAAGAGTTTGTGTGCAACCAATTATCTTACTTCTGGGATATCCTAAAGACTCAAATTGTGAAAAACACCCTCTTGTTTGGTTAAAAAAGACCCTTCACCCGCCAACCTAGTTGGTGGTATGCTTCATCACTGGGGCCCCACTTCAGACACCTAGGCCCGTATTTATACTCCGTTTGCGCCGAATTAGCGTCGTTTTTTTCGACGCAAATTCGGCGCAAAACTAACGCCATATTTATACTTTGGCGTTAGACGCGTCTAGCGCCAAAGTATTGGCAAATAGCGTCATTTTTTTGCGTGAACGCCTTCCTTGCGTTAATGAGATGCAAGGAAGGCGTTCCCGTCTAAAAAAATGACGGCGACGCAAATGCGTCGTATTTATACTCCCGGGCAAAAATCACGCCCGGGAGTTGGCGGGTCAAAAAACCCCGCATTTGCGCCACTATTTAACGCCTGGGTCAGGGTAGGCGTTAAGGGGCCTGTGGGCTCAAAATGAGCCCACAGGTGCCCTCCCCTGCCCCCAGGGACCCCCCCTGCAACCCCTGCCCACCCCAGGAGGACACCCAAGGATGGAGGGACCCACCCCAGGGACATTCAGGTAAGTTCAGGTAAGTATAATTTTTTATATTTTTTAATTTTTTTTGGGTGGCATAGGGGGGCCTTATTTGTGCCCCCCTACATGCCACTATGCCCAATGACCATGCCCAGGGGACACAAGTCCCCTGGGCATGGCCATTGGGCAAGGGGGCATGACTCCTGTCTTTACTAAGACAGGAGTCATGAAATGGCGTCTGGGCGTCGTAAAAAAATGGCGCAAATCGGGTTGAGGCGATTTTTTTGCCTCAACCTGACTTGCCCCATTTTAAGACGCCCTAACATCATTTTTTCCCAACGCCGGCGCTGCCTGGTCTACGTGGTTTTTTTCCACGCACACCAGGCAGCGCCGGTCTGCTTGCGCCGGCTAACGCCATTCCATAAATACGGCGCCCGCATGGCGCTTCAGAATGGCGTTAGACGGCGCTAAATTTTTTGACGCTAAACTGCGTTAGCGCAGTTTAGCGTCAAAAAGTATAAATATGGGCCCTAGCGTGTCAGGGGTGTGGTTCGATGCCTGATTACAGTGAAGCAGGTTCTTTTTGTGAGTTAAATTCCCCAACTGAGAGGAGAAGTGCAACAAATACGTCTTGTGACTACCCTCCATTATTTTTACACACATACAAGTTGGATTTGAAACATAACATTTTATTAGCAAGAGATTTCACAAAAATGAAATGCACTGTTAATAACTGAAAGGACAAAAAAAAACGGAACCAATGACTCACAGCTGTGAGCTGTGTAGGAGGCTGGCCTAGTTTGTAGTGGGTACCAAAGCTATTTACATCTTATAGCAGGTCCAGTTATCCCTTATTAGTAAAATGTAGTCAGTGTCTAGAAGCCAGACTGTCTAGGGGTAGCCAAGGCTTATCTAGGAGACATGCATAGCTCATGCAGTACCACTGTAATCACACAGTACTTACACAAATTCCAAAAATACCTTAGAAACTATACTCCCTTAGGAGGTAAGTAATATACACAGTATATACACTAGATTGTCGAAATAGCTGTAAAAACAGTTAGAAAACAGTGCAAATAGTGAAAATCACAATAGTTAGAAATGGGCCTGGGGGAACACAAACCATATACTGAAATAGGGGAAGGCGAAAGTCGGTTTCCCACCTAGGCAAGTGTGGTGTGTGGAGGGCACTGGAAGTGTAAGAAAACACCAAAAGTAAGTAATAGAACCCACTCCAGAGCCCGGGAAAGCGGGAGTAAATCACTGTAAGTTTCCTGGAACACACAAGAACACATGATAGAAGATTATGCAACAACCAGAAGAGACTGCAAGACACCAATGATGGATTCCTGGACCAGAAGACCTGTGGAAGAAGGGGACCAAGTTCAATAAGTACTGAGGAGGCCAGGGAGAACAGGAGCCCCTGCTAACCTGGATGAAGGTGCAAATGAAGAGCCACCAGTGAAGAAGAACAGTCAGTACTGCACCCAAGAAGATGGATGTGGGTTCCTGGTTGGTGCATATGATGTCCCACGCCGGATGGATGATTGCAGTCTGGTTGCGACATTGGATTCTGCCAACAAGCCTTGGCAAATGCAAAGGATGCAGTTAGCAAAAATGGCGCTGCCTGGGACCAGGAGGGATCTGGTGGCCTCTACCCAGCAGGGGAAGACAGAGGGGGCTCCCAGCAACTCAGAGAGCCCTCAGAAGACCAGGCGGCACGCACAGGAGTCCCACAGCATGGGGACAAAGAAGGTGCAAATGGAGGCCCATGCAGCACTACACAAAGGGATACCACGCCACCTGAGAACCACTCAGAAAGCTGTGCGTCACAGGAAGGAGTGCTGGGGGCCGGAGCTGTGCTGTGCATGAAAAACTTCTTGGAAGGTCGCACACAAGCCTTGGCTACTGCAAATCACACAGTGCACAAGGGTACTGTTTTGCATGGGGAGGCAAGCTCTTACCTCCACCAAAGTTGGACACCTGGACCTTAGGACAGTCAGGACCACTTCAGTGCACCACTCGTGTTGCTGGATCCATGCACTTTGTGAGGAGAGGGGACCCATGCCACTGGTCGTCGCTGCAAAGGGGTGCCTGCTAAAGCAGGGAAGTGACTCCTTCACTTCAAGGGAGATACCTGCGTTCTTCTGGTGCAGGCTGAAGACTGGCTGCCCTCTGAGGATGCACGACCTGGAAACAGTTGCAGTTGCTGGCAGGAGCTGAAGATACAATGTTGCAGAAGTTGTCTTGACTTATTTGTTGCAGTTTGTAGAGTTCCTGGAGATTCCAGATGCAGTTTCGTCGGTAGCAGGTGAAGTAAAGGATGCAGAGGATTCCTGCTGTAGTCTTGCAATCTGAATCTGAGGAACCACCCAGGAGAGAGACCTTAAAGAGCACTGAAAGGAGGATTAGTCAGCTACACAGGTAAGCACCTATCAGGGGAGGGCTCCGACATCACTTGCTGGCACTGGTCACTCAGATGCTCCCATAGTGCCCCAACACCTTGAAATCCAAGATGGCAAAACCCAGGGACACCCTGAAGGAGCTCTGGGCACCACCCCTTTGGTGGTGAGGGACAAGGGAGTGGTACCTCCCCTTTCCTTTGTCCAGTTTGGTGTCAGGGCAGAGACTGGGGAGGTCCCTGAACTGATGTAGACTGGATTATGCAAGGAGGGCACCATCTGTGCCCTTCTAAACATTTCAAGAGGCTCTGGGAAGCTACCCCTCCCATGCCTGGAAAATGTATTTCCAAAGGGAGAGGGTGTAACACCTCTCTCCCAAAGGGAATGCTTTGTTCTGCCTTCCTGGGCTCGAGCTGCTTGAGCAACAGGAGGGCAGAAACCTGTCTGTGAGGTGGCAGCAGCTGGGGCTGCCTGGAAAACCTCAGAAGGCTGGTATGGCAGTACTGGGTGTCATCTGTGGAGCCCCCAGAGTACAAGGAATTGTACAACCAATACTAGATTCAGTATTGGGGTACAATTCCCAGATGTTAGACACCTTACATGGCCATATTCAGGGGTACCATTGTGCAGCTAGACATAAGTATTGACATATGTCCAGTGCATGCGTAAAATGGCATTCCTACACTCACGAAGTCTGGAAAAATGGTCCTGGATGACGTGGGGGCACCTCTGCTAGGGCACGGGCACCCTCACACACAGGTACTTTGCACCCAGACTTCAGAGCTGGAAGGCCTGACATATAGGTGACTTATAAGTGACCTGGTGCAGTGAAAATGGCTGTATAAGGGTGCATGCACCATTTCATGCAGGCTACAATGGCAGTCCTCCAGAAGGCTTTGCATGGGCTCCCTATGGGTGGCAAAAGTAATGTTGCAGCCCATAGGGACCCCCTGGGTACATAACTACCATATACTAGAGACTTATAAGGGGTGACCAGTATGCCAATTTCAGATTAAATACTGGGTTACCAGTATGCAGTGACAAATTTGAGAGGAGAGAGAACATAAGCATTGGGGTCCTCGTTAGCAGGATCCCAGTGACATAGTCAGACACACTGACATCAGGCAGAAATTATGGGTAACATGCCAAAAAGAGGGTACTTTCCCACACACACACACCCCTCCCCAAATGAGAGACAATAAGGCTAACCTTGCCCAGATGAGTCTTCATTGTATAAGTGGAAATATGTGGAAAGTCCATCTGCACTGGAGTGGTTACTCTAAGGTCTATGTTCCACTGTAAAGTCCATCCCCTGTAGGGAAATGGACCACCGCAACAATTTAGGGTCTTCACCTTTCACTTGTTTTAACCATAAGAGAGGTTTGTGGTCTGTCTGAACTATGAAGTGAGTCCCAAAGAGGTATGGTCTCAACTTCTTCAGGGCCCAGACCACAGCAAAAGCATCCCTCTCTATGGCTGACCAACGCTTTTCTCTAGGGGTCAACCTTCTACTAATAAAAGCAACAGGTTTATCCTGGCCCTCTGAATTCAGTTGTGATAGCACTGCCCCAACCCCTACCTCTGAAGCATCTGTCTGGACAATAAACCTCTTTGAATAGTTTGGGCTTTTTAGGGCAGGCGCAGTACATATAGCCTGCTTAAGCTCCTCAAAAGCTTTTTGACAGCTAGGTGCCCACAATACCTTCTTAGGCATTTTCTTTGAAGTGAGGTCATTAAGAGAGGCAACAATGGAGCCACAGTTCTTAATGAACCTTCTGTAGTGCCCAGTGAGACCAAGAAAGGCTGTGACCTGGGTCTGTGTTGTAGGGGGAAACCAGCCTAAAATAGTCTAGATCTTCCTCTGTAGTGGTTCAATCTGTTCCCCACCAATTAGGTGTCCCAGAAAAACCACCTTCCCCTGCCCTATCTGGCACTTTGAAACTTCAATAGTGAGGTCTGCCTTTTGCAGGACCTCCAAATCTTTCCATAGGTGGACCAGGTGGTCATCCCAGGTGGAGCTCAATACATCAATATCATCAAGATATGCTGCAATGAAAGCTTCCAGACCTTGGAGGACTGTGTTCACCTGCCTCTGGAAAGTGGCAGGTGCATTCTTCAAGCCAAAGGGCATAAAAGTAAACTGATAATGCCCTCCAATGGTAGAGAATGCAGTTTTTGGTTTAGCCTCTTCTAATAGTTTGATCTGCCAATACCCTGCAGTAAAATTAAAAGTGCTGAGATACTTGGCAGATGCCAGTGTATCAATAAGCTCATCCGCCCTGGGTACAGTCTTTGTGACTGCACAGAACCTCATTTCTCTTTTTTCCATTCTGAGAATGAAGCTTGGGTACTAGCACTACTGGGCTGGCCCAGGGGCTATCTGAGTGCTCAATCACTCCTAAGTCCAACATTTTCTGAACTTCAGATTTAATGCAGTCCCTGACATGGTCAGGCTGTCAATAATATTACTTTTGACAGGTAAACTGTCTCCTGTATCTATGGTGTGCTCACACCAAGTAGTTTGACTAGGTGTCAGAGAGAAAAGTTTAAGGAATTGGCCTAGGAGGTTCCTGCAATACTCCTTCTGCTCTTCAGAAAGACAGTCTGCAAAAATAATTCCTTCTCTGAGCCCTGAGCTGCACTGTTGAAGAAATCAGGGAGAGGGTCACTCTCATCTTCCTGTCCCTCATAAGTGGACATGAGTAGGGTTACGTCAGCCCTATCATAGTAGGATTTCAGGCAGTTCACATGAAGTACTCTAAGAGGACTTCTAGGAGTGCCTAGGTCCACTAAATAAGTGACCTCACCCTTCTTTTCCACTATCAGATGTGGGCCACTCCATTTGTCTTGGAGTGCTCCGGGTGCCACAGGCTCTAGTACCCATACATTCTGTCCTGGGTGGAATTCAGTCATGCCATTGTTTTTGCTACTCTTGGCTTGCCTGAAGGTTTTTGGTGGCCTTTTTCATGTACTCAGCCATTCTAGATCCTAGGCCAAGTACATAGTCTACTATATCCTGTTTGGAGGGCTTTAAGAGTTGCTCTAACCCCTCCTTCACAAGTGCTAGTGGACCCCTAACAGAGTGACTAAAAATGAGTTCAAATGGGCTGTAGCCTACTCCTCTCTGGGGTACCTTCCTGTAGGCAAAAAGGTGGCGTCCAATAGGACATCCCATCTCCTTCAGAGCTTTTCAGATAGTCCCATGATCATACCTTTGAGAGTTTTATTAAATCCCTCAACCAACCCATTTGCCAGGGGATGGTAAGGTGTGGTGAACTTGTAAGTCACCCCACACTCTTTCCGCATTGCTTTCAAGTGTGCAGACATGAAGTTACTACCCCTGTCTGATACTACCTCTTTTGGAAAGCCCACCCTGGAAAATATTCCCAGGAGGGCCTTTGCCACTGGAGGAGCTGTAGTGGTCCTTGGAGGAATTGCTTCTGGATATCTAGTGGCCTGGTCCACTACCACCAAGATAAACCTATTAGCAGAAGCAGTAGGAGGGTCAAGGGAGCTAATTGTGTCAACCCCTACCGCCTCAAAGGGAACCCCAACCACAGGCAGTGGGATCAAGGTGGCCTTTGGGATACCACAAGTATTACCACTGGCTTGGCAATTGACACAACAGCGACAGAACTCTTTCGCATCTTCAGACATATGAGGTCAGTGAAAGTGAGGGACGAGTCTGTCCTATGTCTTGCTTTGACCCAAATGTTCAGCAAGGGGAATGTCATGTGCCAGTGTGAGAAGAAACTCCCAATATTGCAAGGGAATGACACCTCTCTACTGGTAGCACCAGGGTTTGAGTCCCTTGCCTCTGTAGAAAGAAGATTAGTTTCCCAATACACTTTGTGAGAGTCACTGACATTCCCTGCTTCTTGTTTGACAGCTTGCTGTCTCAAACTCTCTAGTGTGGGACAGGTCTGGTGTGCCACACTCAACTCCTCCCTGGCATCCCCCCCTGCACCCAAAAGCTCAGCTGTGTCAGCCTGGAGCTCCTCTGGTGTAGGTTCTGCACGGGGTAGACTCCTTCTCATCAAAAGGGGACTTTGCAGTAGAGGGAGAAATAGTGGAGAAGGGTTTACCCTTTCTACCCCTAGTTTTTGGGAGCACTTGGTCCATTCTGCCAAGATCCAAGTTTCCATGTCCTCTTTGCTTCTTGGCCTGAGTCCTTGTGAGAGCAAAGATGTGCCAGGGGATGCCCAACATTACAGCATGAGCCTCCAATTCCACTTCAGCTCAAAACTGAAGTCTCTAAATCATTGCCCAGTAGACATTCTACAGGTAGGTCAGTGGATACCACAACTTTCTTCGGACCATTAACCCACCCCCAGTTGAGATTCACAACAGCCATGGTATTGCGTAGGTTCTCATTAGTGTAATGAGGCTACTGAATTTGGGTGGTAGGATCGCCTAGGTTGTGGATACTGAGTACAATTCCACCCCAGGTGACACCTGTCGGCCTAATCTGGGGTTTACGGCTTATTAGCAGCGCCCCATCTGTGGCAACCAAGCTTATAGTAAGATAGACTCCCCAGGGAATCCTGGTACATCAGATGGCATCCTCTTCTCTCAGTTACTAAGATCTCACTCAGGCAAAGACGACAGAAGCAGAATATATCTAAATAAGCATTTATTAAAATATCAGCATCTTAGATAAAAGCAGGTACATAGCAATAACGAGGATAATGAAAGACATTAGGAGCAGGCATTTGACTAAAAATGTAAATCACAAGAACAGTCCTACCATGCTGTCTAAACAGGGGAGTGGATCTACAGCCCCTCATCTGCGCTAAGTATGAGTACAGCATACTAAGCCTAATCTGCCTTCCGGGTTTCCCCCAGGAGAACATCATTCCTCATACCTGAAGAAGAGGCCTGAAGTCTAAAAAGACACCACCCCCATCTGGCTCAGGGCTCGGTCGTCTAAGCAGGTAGCTGTAGTGAAGCTTGCAGCAATCAGCATACAGTTGTGGAATCTCCCTCTTACATGTCTGGTGCTAAGGGGTGTTTTATGATAAACGAGCTGACATTCTAAGAAATGGTCCCCACGTATGAGTGTGTTGTTTTCTGTGAATGCAGAAGACACAGCATACCACGTTTGTCGGCAACCCTATCTGACTGTAGCCTTGGAGAAAGCACAAAGTGAACTATATGTTCTACTAAGAACGCAATGCTTTCCTAGGCGAAAGAACAAGATAAAGAAAAAGAAAACAGCACTGCAAACGACGCTATTGCTAGGAAAATAAAGCAATGCTGAATAAAACTTAGACAGGTGAAACTGCACAGCTGCAGGCCTAGTTAGCTAAAACAACGTGTCTAAAACATGTCTAAAATAGCTACACAACAAAGGGATGTCTAACAGTGTTATTAAGGGTGTCAGTCACTTGGTACTGATGACCAAGTAGGTGTTGCTCAGGGGGTACCAGTTTTTACATCACCATAGTGACACTGGCACCTGGGTCCCTGTAGGCCTCAACCTGAACACCATTTATTAGGGGTTGTTGCTTGTACTTATACATGTTAAGGGGATAAGCAACGTAGGTGGCAAGGTCAATGCCACCATCTGAGACTAAAACAGCCTCAGTGGTTTCCCTAACTAAACCAACCCCCACTACGTTACTCAGAGTCATCCCTGCTACACCCTTGGAATGGTTATTTGTAGTATTTTTCCCACCACCACTGCTATTACTAGGGGCACTAGTGGAAGGAGTGGGGGTTGTGGTGGTGGGAGGTTTGGTGTTCCTTTTTGGGACAAGTGGGGTCACTTGCCCAATGGCCTTTCGTCTTACACAGCTAACACCAAGGCTTTTTATTCTGCTGGTTTGAGGAGGATTTAGACCCACCCCCAGAGGATTTTTGTTGGTCTGATGAAGACTCTTGCTTTTTATCTATGTCCCTACCTTTGTTATGTGACTTACCATCCTTCTTCTTGTCCTTGTCACCTCCTGTATGAGCTGTTTTGCTCACCCTTGTTCTGACCCATTTGTCTGCCTTCTTTCCCAATTCTTGGGTAGAGGTCAGATCTGAGTCTACCAAGTAATGGTGCAATAAATCAAACACACAATTGTTTAAAATATGTTCTCTCAGAATCTGATCATAAAGTCCCTCATAGTCAGACACTTTGCTACCATGTAACCAACCTTCCAAAGCCTCCACAGAACAGTCCACAAAGTCTATCCAATCTTGTGAAGACTTTTGTCTGGTCTCTCTGAACCTTATCCTATATTGTTCAGTGGTTAAGCCAAATCCACCCAAGAGCACTGTCTTCGAAACATTGTAAATATCTGAATCTTCCTCCCTGTTAGTGAGAAGTCTATTCCCTCCCCTTGCCAGAAAAGGACAACCAGAGAATAGCAGCCCACTGCCCTTGAGGGACCCTTTGGGCCATATTTATACTCCGTTTGCGCCGAAATTGCGTCGTTTTTTTTGACGCAATTTCGACGCAAAACTAACGCCAACTAACGCCATATTTATACTATGGCGTTAGAGGCGAATAGCGCCAAAGTTCCCGGAATGTGCGTCATTTTTTAGCGTGAACCCCTTCCTTGCGTTAATGATATGCAAGGGAGGCGTTCCCGTCTAAAAAATGACTCCCAGGCCTTTACGTGGTATTTATACTCCCGGGCAAAAGAGACGCCCGGGAGTTGGCGTGGCTAAAAACGGCGCATTTGCGCCACTTTTTAACGCCTGCTCAGGGCAGGCGTTAAGGGGCCTGTGGGCTCAAAATGAGCCCACAGGTGCCCTCCCATGCCCCCAGGGACCCCCCCTGCCACCCTTGCCCACCCCAGGAGGACCCCCAAGGATGGAGGGACCCACCCCAGGGACATTCAGGTAAGTTCAGGTAAGTTTTATTTTTTATTTTTTATATTTTATTTTGGTGGCATAGGGGGGCCTTATTTGTGCCCCCCTACATGCCACTATGCCCAATGACCATGCCCAGGGGACAGAAGTCCCCTGGGCATGGCCATTGGGCAAGGGGGCATGACTCCTATCTTTCCAATGATAGGAGTCATGTTGATGGGGGATGGGCGTCGTTAAAAAATGGCGCAAGTCGGGTTAAGACGATTTTTTCGACGTAACCTGACTTGCCCCATTTTAAGACGCCCATGCGCCATTTTCCCCCTACGCCGGCGCTGTCTGGTCTACGTGGTTTCTTCCCACGCAAACCAGGCAGCGCCGGTCTGATTGCGCCGTCTAACGCCATTCCATAAATACGGCGCCCGCATGGCGCTTCAGAATGGCGTTAGACGGCGCAAAACTTTTTGACGCTAAACTGCGTTAGCGCAGTTTAGCGTCAAAAAGTATAAATATGGGCCTTTGTACCTTAAAGGCCCTCTCAAGCACAGCAAACCACTTATAAATGTCATCCCCCTTATTCTAAAAGGGAACAATTTTGTTCCAGTTTCTGGAATCAAAAGTATTCTCCCTAACACCATAATTCCTGAAACTGCTGCTGCTGCGACCATGGGGAACTAACCCCAACCCCTGCCTCTCTCTCTCCACAGCTAAGACCTCCCTACCTAGGGCTAGCTGTTGCTGCTGCAGCCTTAGCCTGGCCTCTTCCAAGCTCAGCTTTCTGAGCTCCCTATCTATGGAGTCATCACCTGGAGTGGATATGTGAGACCCCTCAAAACTGAGGTGACATGAGAATGGGCAGAGGTAGATCTTTTCCTAATCATAGTAACCCTAGTGACCTGACTTATAGATGTGAAGGGAGCCATCCCAGAGTGACTACCCCTCCCACTAACAGCTACACTAGATGGTTTGCTGGGGGAAGATCTTTTGAAGAGCCGTCCCCTTAATCTTCAGGCTGATCCCCTGATTCTAAAGGGTTAGAATCTCATTCCCCCTCCACCTCCTGGTTACCAGACTGCTCCTTGTCATCCTGGAGAAGGAGACTCAAAAGGAAATTCTTGTTGGGGTTCTTCCCTACATCTAATCTCCTTTCTGAGCAAACCCCCTTCAGTTCTTTGAAGGCCATGCCCTGATAGAGAGTACCCATGACCTCGGAGCTAGGCCCAGTAGACATAGTGCAGTGTGTATTAGAGTAAAGTGAGAGGAAAGAAAAGACCTACTCTACCTAACCCCTAGTCTCTTAGAAAAGAAAATAATAGACTAGGGGCCAGATGTAGGAAAAATCCAATTTGCGAGTTGCAAATTGCGAGTCATTCCGATTCGCAATTTTCAACTCGCAAATTGGTATGCAGAACAGTGTCTCAGACACCGTCTGCAACTCGCTATGGGGTCGCAATGACCCACCTCATTAATATTAATGAGGTGGGTCGCTAATTGCTGCCCCATAGCGAGTCTAGGCACTCGCAAACATGGAGGCCTGCTGTAGTCAGCAGACCTCCATGTTCGTGACTGCTTTCAATAAAGCAGTTTTTTTTTTTTAAGTGTAGCCCGTTTTCCTTAAAGGAAAACGAGCTGCACTTAAAAAAAAAAACGAAACCTTTAGTTTCGGTTTTTTTTCAGGGCAGGCAGTGGTCCCTTGGACCACTACCTGCCATGAAAAAAATGTTTTGGGTCCATTCACAAACTGGAAGGGGTCCCGTGGGGACCCCTTCCAATTTGCGAGTGGGTTACCATCCACTTAAAGTGGATGGTAACTGCGATACCCTTTGCGACCGCATATGCGGTCGCAAATGGTATTGCATTCCATTCCGAATCGCAAATAGGAAGGGAACACCCCTTCCTATTTGCGATTCTGAAATGCATATTGCGAGTCGGTACCGACTCGCAATATGCATTTCTGCATAGCAAAGAGGCATTTGCACCTCGCAAACGGCGATTTTCGCCGTTTGCGACGTGCAAATACTTTGCTACATCTGGCCCTAGATCCAGTACTAGGTATAAGTATGTATAGCTCTACGAACAGAGTACACTTTCCTGTGGAAAGCACTGGTGACAGAGTGATAAGGTAATTGCAAGTACTTATCCCATTGCTGCTATCAATGTAGGAGGCTGGCCTGGCTTATAGTGCGTACCAAAGGTACTTACCCCTTATACCAGGTCCAGTTATCCCTTATTAGTGAAATGCAGTAAGGTCCTGATTTATACTTTTTGGTGCAAAACTGCACTAACGCTTGCACCATTTCTGAGCACCAGACGGGCACCATATTTATGGAATGGTGCAAGCCAATGCAAAGGGTAGGCTAGCGTAAAAAGAAAAACGTTAGCCGGGTGTGGCTGACGGTATGGGAGAAGGGCGTTTTGCTCCAAACAATGACGTTAGGCAGGTTAGAGTAAAAAAAAATGACTCTAACCAGCCTAACCTCATTTTCTGATGCAAAAACATCCATACTACATGACTCCTGTCTTAGAAAAGACAGGAGTCATGCCCACCACCCCAAAGGGCCAGCACAGGGGACCAGGGTCCCCTGGCATTGGCCATTGCACCCAGTACCATGTAGGGGGTCCTATTTCAGGGTCGCCAGTGGCACTTAAAAAAAAAAATAGTTACCTGTACTTACCTATACTTACCTGGGATGGGGGTCCCCCATCCTCCGCTGTCCCTCTGGTGTGGGTGGGGATGTCCCTGGGGCCTGGGGAGGGCACCTGTGGGCTTATTCCTTGGTGATACACCATGGAAATAGGCCCACAGGTTGCCTAACCCATGCCCTGACCCAGGCGTTAAATAATAATGCAAAGCAGGCTTTGCACTATTATTTGACACCTCCTCCCTCCCGTGCACCATTTTTGCACAGGAGTATGAATATGGCGTTAAGGCCATAGTGTCCTTTTTTGCAGGGGAACGCCTACTTTGCATCTCATTGATGCAAAGTAGGTTTCCACGTCCAAAAAATTACTTTAACTCCATAAATTTGGCGATAAACGGGTCTAGCGCCAAAGTACAAATATTGAGTGTGTTTTGCACTGAATTTGGGTGAAAAAAATGACACAAATTTGATGCAAAACAAGTATAACAATCCCCCTCAGGTCCTGATTTATTATTTTTGGTGCAAAACTGCACTAACGCAGTTTTGCACCAAAACATTTAGCACAGACTTGCACCATTTCTGTTCACCAGCCGGGTGCAATATTTATTGAATGGTGCAAGCCGGTGCAAAGGGTAGGCTACTGTAAAAAAAAAATGACGTTAGTCGGGTGGGCTGGCGGTATGGGAGAATGGGTTTTGCACCAACAAATGACGTTAGGCATGTTAGAGTAAAAATAAACCTGCCTAGAGTAATTTGCTGACGCAAAACCATCCATACCACATGACTGTCATGCCCACCACCCCAGGGGCCAGCACAGAGAACAAGGGTCCCCTGGGCATGGCCACTGCACCCTGTGCCATGTAAGAGGGCCCATTTCAGGGGCCCCTATGGCACTTTCAAAAATAAAATAAAATACTTACCTGTACTTACCTGTAATGGGGTCCCCCATCCTCCGCAGTCCCTCTGGTGTGGGTGGGGGTGCCCCTGGGGAGGGCACCTGTGGGCTTATTCCATGGTGTTCCACCATGGAAATAGGCCCACAGGTCTCCTAACGCCTGCCCTGACCCAGGCTTTAAAAAATGGGGCAAAGCAAGCTTTGCCCCATTTTGTGACCCCTCCCTTGCACCATTTTTGCATGGGACTATAAATATGGCGTTAAGGCCATAGAGTCATTTTTTGCACGGGAACGCCTACCTTGCATCTCATTAAGGCAAGGTAGATTTCCACTTCCAAAAAATGACTTTAACTCCATAAATTTAGCGCTAGACGTGTCTAGCACCAAAGTATAAATATGGAGTTAGTTATGCACCGAATTAGAGTACAAAACAATTACGCTAATTCAGTGCAAACAGAGTATAAATATGCACCTTAGCTTAAAAAAATGACACTAATCTGGTTAGAGTCATTTATTTTTAATCTAACCTGCCTAACTTCATTTTTTTTACGCTAGCCTACCCTTTGCACCGGCTTGCACCATTCCATAAATATGGGGCCCAGCTGGTGCTAAAAAATGGTGCAAGCCGGTGCAAAACTTTTTGGTGCAAAACTGCATTAGTGCAGTTCTGCACCAAAAAGTATAAATAAATACGGCCCTAAATACTCCTGAAAGGGGGATTGGTCAGCTACATAGGTAAGCACCTATCAGCCGAGTGCTCTGACATCATCTGCTGGCACTGGCCACTGAGATGCTCCCAGAATGCCCTACCACCTTGCAATCCAAGATGGCAAAACCCAGGGACACTCTGGAGGAGTTCTCCACACCCCTGGGGTGTGATGGATAGGGGAGTGGTTACTCCCCTTCCTTTGACCAGTATTGCGCCAGAGAAGGGACTGGGGGTCCCTGAACCCGTGTAGACTGGATTATGGAAGGAGGGTACAATATGTGCCCTTCAAAGCATTTCCAGAGGCTCTGGGAGGCTACCCCTCCCATGCCTGGAACACCTATTTCCAAAGGGATAGGGTGTAACACCCCTCTCCCAAAGGAAATGCTTTGTTCTGCCTTCCTGGGCTCTAGTTGCTTGAGCAACAGGAGGGCAGAAACCTGTCTGTGAGGTGGTAGCAGCTGGGGCTGCCTGGAAAACCTCAGAAGGCTGGTATGGCAGTACTGGGGGGCCACTGTGAGGTTGTAAGTATGCCCATTTGTGCTGGTTAGCGTCACTTTTGTGAATATGGCCCTATGGGCTAGGTTTAAAAACATTATACCTGACGCAGGTAGAATGTAGCGCAAAAGGTTACAAAGTGACACAATGCATGCATATGGCGTGGCATTTTTGGCCATCTACCGCCACATTAATGTAAAACAAATGATGCAAATGTGTCATTAGAATGGCACTAGGCTTCCTTAAATCTGGGTGCAGATTGTGTAAAGGTTGATTTGAGCAATGCTGAGTCTTTATATATGTAGGAAAGTACCATCTTGCCTAGCATGTTACCCCCATTTTTACTTGTGTATCAGTTTGTTTTTTCCTGTGTCACTGGGATCCTGCTAGCCAGGACCCCAGTGCTCATAGTCTGTGGCCTGTATGTGTTCCCTGTGTGGTGCCTAAGTGTGTCACACAGGCTCTGCTAACCAGAACCTCAGTGCTTAGGTTCTCTCTGTCTTTTAAATGGTCACTGCAGGCTAATGACCATTTTTACCAATTCTGATTGGCACACTGGTGGAACACCCTTATAATTCCCTAGTATATGGTACCTAGGTACCCAGGGTATTGGGGTTCCAGGAGATCCCTATGGGCTGCAACATTTCTTTTGCCACCCAGGGAGCTCAGACAATTCTTATACAGGACTGCCACTGCAGCCCCAGTGAAACAACGTCCACGTTATTTCACAGCCATTTTACACTGCACTTAAGTAACTTCTAAGTCACCTATATGTCTAACCCTCACTTGGTGAAGGTTAGGTGCAAAGTTACTAAGTGTGAGGCCACCCTGGCACTAGCCAATTGCCCCTATATCGTTCAGGGCAATTTCCACAGACCTTGTGAGTGCAGGGACACCATTATACGCGTGCACTACATATAGGTCAATACCTATATGTAGCTTCACAATGGTAACTCCGAATATGGCCATGTAACATGTCTAAGATCATGGAATTGTCCCCCTATGCCAAATCTGGTATTGGAGTGCCAATCCCATGCATCCCCGGGACTCCAGCATGGACCCTGGGTACTGCCAAACTAGCTCTCTGGGGTTTTCTCTGCAGCTACCACTGCTGCCAACCCTCAGGCAGGTTTCTGCCCTCCTGTGGTCTGGGCAGCCCAGTCCCAGGAAGGCAGAACAAAGGGTTACCTCTGAGAGAGGGTGATACACCCTCTCCCTTTTGAAATAGGTGTTAAGGGCCTGAGAGCAGTAGTCTCTCCTGGCCTCTGGTAATGCTTTGAAGGGCACAGATGGTGCCCTCCTTGCATAAACCAGTCTACACCAGTTCAGGAATCCCACAGTCCCTGCTCTGGCACGAAACTGGACAAAGGAAAGGGGAGTGACCACTCCCCTGTCCATCACCACCCCAGAGGTGGTGCCCAGAGCTCCTCCAGTGTGTCCCAGACCTCTGCCATCTTGAATGCAGAGGTGTGAGGGCACGATGGAGGCCTCTGAGTGGCCAGTGCCAGCAGGTGACGTCAGAGACCCCTCCTGATAGGCTCTTACCTGGTTAGGTAGCCAATCCTCCTCTGAGGGCTATTTAGGGTCTCTCCTGTGGATTTCTCTTCAGATAACGAATGCAAGAGCTCACCAGAGTTCCTCTCTCTCTTCAACTTCTGCCAAGGATAGACCGCTGACGGCTCCAGGACGCCTGCAAAACAGCAACAAAGTAGCAAGAAGACTACTAGAAACATTGTAGTGCCTAATCCTGCCAGCTTGCTCAATGTTTCCTGGTGGTGCATGCTCTGAGGGCTGTCTGCCTTCACCCTGCACTGGAA
This sequence comes from Pleurodeles waltl, assembly GCF_031143425.1. Classification (NCBI taxonomy): domain Eukaryota; kingdom Metazoa; phylum Chordata; class Amphibia; order Caudata; family Salamandridae; genus Pleurodeles; species Pleurodeles waltl. Next base: position 976,233,742 of record NC_090443.1, read on the forward strand.
GCCAAGAAGAAATCTCCTGTGGGTCGATGGAATCTTCCCCCTGCTAACACAGGCACCAAACTTCTGCATCACCGGTCCTCTGGGTCCCCTCTCATCTTGACGAGCGTGGTCCCTGAAACACAGGAGCTGGATCCAAGTGATCCCGACAGTCCAGTGTTCCTTCTGTCCAAATTTGGTGGAGGTAAGTCCTTGCATCCCCACGCCAGACAGTAATCCTGTGTACTGCATGATCTGCAGCTGCGAGGGCTTCTGTGCACTTTTGCAAGGAATCCTTTGTGCACAGCACAGCCCAGGTCACCAGCACTCCGTCCTGCATTGCTCAACTCGCTAAGTTGACCACCGACTTCGTGGGACCCTCTTTTGTTGTGTTGAGATGACCGCCATGCTCAGATTTCTTGAATGCCTGTTCAAGTGCTTCAGCAGGTGCTGCCTGCTTTTGCGTGGGCTCTCTCTGTTGCTGAGCACCCCCTCTGTCTCCTCCTCCAAGGGGCAACCACCTGATCCTTCTTGGGCCCGGGCGGCACCCATTATCTTCACCCGCAACTCCTGCAGCTAGCAAGGCTTGTTTGCGGTCTTTCTGTGTGAAAACAACTCTGCATCCTCCAGCACACCATGGGACATCTTCTGACCAAAGGAGAAGTTCCTGGCACCTTCTGTTGTTGCAGAATCTTTGGCTTCTTCCACCCAGAGGCAGCCCTTTTGCCCCTTCATCTGGGGTTTAGTGGGCTCCTAGCCCCCCAGACACTTGTGTGACTCTTGGACTTGGTCCCCTTCCTTTGCAGGTCCTCAGGTCCAGGAATCCATCTTCAGTGCTTTGCATTCAGTTGTTGCCTTTGCAGAATCCCCTATCTCGACTTTAGTGTGTTTCTGAGGTAGTACGGTAACTTTACTCATACTTTTCAGGGTCTTGGGGTGGGGTATCTTGGACACCCTTATTGTTTTCTTGCACTCCCATCGACCCTCTACACACTACACTAGGCCTGAGGTCCGTTCGTGGTTCGCATTCCACTTTTGGAGTATACGGTTTGTGTTGCCCCAGGCCTATTGTCTCCTATTGCAACCTCTTGTATTCTACAGTGTTTGCACTACTTTTCTAACTGTTTACTTACCTGATTTTGGTTTGTGTGTATATTTTGTGTATATTACTTACCTCCTAAGGGAGTATATCCTCTAAGATACATTTGGCATATTGTCAATAAAATAAAGTACCTTTATTTTTAGTAACTCTGAGTATTGTGTTTCTTATGATATAGGGGGTCATTCCGACCCTGGCGGCCGGCAGTATGTTGGCGGTAACACCGCCAACAGGCTGGCGGTGTTCCGCCAGCAATTCTGACCATGGCGGAAAAGCCACGGTCATACCGCCGCCCCCTCCACTTTCCCGCCAGGCTTCCGCCTGGCGGGCATAATCCCCAGGGCAGTGGTGCAAGCACCGCTGCCCTGGGGATTATGAGTCCCCGACCGCCAGCCTGTCCGTGGCGGTAAACACCGCCATTGAAAGGCTGGCGGTAAGGGGACTGGGGGTGCCCCTGGGGGCCCCTGCACTGCCCATGCACTTGGCATGGGCAGTGCAGGGACCCCCAGGCATAGCCCCATCGCGCATTTCACTGCCCGAATTTCGGGCAGTGAAATGCGCGCCCCGCTGCACATCAACATTGCCGCCGGCTCTATTACGAGCCGGCAGCAATGTTGATGTGCCATTTCCGCTGGCCCAGCGGAAATGTCGGAATAGGGAGGCATGAATACCGCCGGCAATGGGGGTATTCTGTCTCCCCCGGCCTCGGCGGTCTGGAGAAAAGACCGCCGAGGTCGGAATGACCACCATAGTGCTATATGATATAGGTGGTATAGTAGGATCTTTGCATGTCTCCTAGTTCAGCCTAAGCTGCTCTGCTATAGCTACCTCTATCAGCCTAAGCTGCTAGAACACTACTAATCTACTAATAAGGGATAACTGGACCTGGCACAAGGTGTAAGTACCACTAGGTACCCACTATAAGCCAGGCCAGCCTCCTACAATATATTTCTAGAATTTTGGGCCCATAATTATGAAATGGTTGTGCTGCATTAGCGTCCTTTTTTTACGCTAAAGTGGCGCAAACTTAACTCCATATTTATATTTTGACGCTAGACCCATCTAGTGTCAAAATATCAGAGTTAGTGTCATTTTATGGAAGCGCCAACCCACCTTGCAACAAATTGCAACAATGATATGCAAGGTAGGCGTTCCCTTCCCAAAAAATGACGCTAGCCCTCTAGCGGCATACCTATCTCCCCTAGCAAAAACGACACACACTCAGGTACTGGATCCAAAAAATGGCTCTAAGAACAATTAGGCCCATATTTATACTTTTTGACGCTAAACTGCGCTAACGCAGTTTAGCGTCAAAAAGTTTTGCGCCGGCTAACGCCATTCTGAAGCGCCATGCGGGCGCCGTATTTATGGAATGGCGTTAGCCGGCGCAAGCAGACCGGCGCTGCCTGGTGTGCGCGAGAAAAACCACGTACACCAGGCAGCGCCGGCGTAGGGGGAAAATGGCGCATGGGCGTCTTAAAATGGGGCAAGTCAGGTTACGTCGAAAAAATCGTCGTAACCCGACTTGCGCCATTTATTTTCGACGCCCATCCCCCATCAACATGACTCCTATCATTGTAAAGATAGGAGTCATGCCCCCTTGCCCAATGGCCATGCCCAGGGGACTTCTGTCCCCTGGGCATGGTCATTGGGCATAGTGGCATGTAGGGGGGCACAAATCAGGCCCCCCTATGCCAAAAAAAATCATTAAAAAAAAATAAAAAAATACTTACCTGAATGTCCCTGGGGTGGGTCCCTCCAGCCTTGGGTGTCCTCCTGGGGTGGGCAAGGGTGGCAGGGGGGGTCCCTGGGGGCAGGGGAGGGCACTCTGGGCTCATTTTGAGCCCACTTGTCCCTTAACGCCATGCCTGACCCAGGCGTTAAAAAGCGGCGCAAATGCGCCGTTTTTAGCCACGCCCACTCCCGGGCGTCTCTTTTGCCCGGGAGTATAAATACCACGTAAAGGCCTGGGAGTCATTTTTTAGACGGGAACGCCTCCCTTGCATATCATTAACGCAAGGAAGGGGTTCACGCTAAAAAATGACGCACATTCCGGGAACTTTGGCGCTATTCGCCTCTAACGCCATAGTATAAATATGGCGTTAGTTGGCGTTAGTTTAGCGTCGAATTTGCGTCGAAAAAAACGACGCAAATTCGGCGCAAACGGAGTATAAATACGGCCCTTAGTGTCAAAATTTAACATCTGGTCAGGCCGTGCGTTAAAGGGCTGTTAGGCACATTTCTGCAGGGAAGCACCTTAAAGTCCACCATGGTGTTACTGTTTTGGGCACATAGATGCCCACACTAACCCCCAGCATCACCACCACCCACACCACAGGAACACTACAGAAGGAGGGAGCCCATCCCAGGTAAGTATACGTGTATGTGTGTTGTGTGTCACTTGGGGACACTTACATGGAGCCCCCTGGCTGGCACTGGTTGTGTGGGGGTAGTTCCTGGGGACACTTGTCCCCTGTGTTGATACATTGGGGTATGGTAATGTCTTCAGTACATTGACAGGAGTCATTTTTTGGCTGCTTGTGCGACCAGTAAATGACGCTAAGGCTGATAAGCGGCAACATTTGTGTCACTAACATGTCTAGCTTCATTTTTGGCACACTAGCGCCATTTCCCCTAACATCATTCCTCACCGGCTAGCGTCTTTTTTTTAGACGCTAGCCAGTCCTTAGCTCCATTGTGCTTTTTTTAAATATGGCACACGGATGGTGCTATGGAATGGCATTAGCTTGCACTATATTTTTTGACACGCACTAGCGAAGTTGCGCGTCGTTTTTCATAAACGTGGGCTTCAGTTTGCTAACCATTCTGTAGATGTTTTTTAAATGTCCCTGTTGAGGGACAGATTCATAACCAGTGGCAGTAGCAGCAAAGCGGAGCATTAAAACTGGTTATGAAATGATAAGCCTATATGAGATGGCCCTGTGGAGTAAGCAGCAAGGGAACAGTACTATAATCTGTATTAAATGACCTGGTGGAGTCAGCAGCAAGGCTGCAGTACTATAACCTGTATGAGATGACACTGTAGGGTCACCAGCAAAGGTGCAGTACTCTAATCAGCAACAAGAGTACAGTACTATGATCTGTGTAGCATGATCCTGCAGAGGCAGCAGCAAGGATTCAGTACTGTGGTCTGTACAGTATGACACTGCAGAATGAGCACGAAGGTTATACAGTACTATAAACTGTATGAGATGAACCTGCAAAACCAGCAGCAAGGATAAGGATGCTGTACTATAATCTGTATACTATGACATTGAGGAGGTAAAAGCAACGATATAGAACTATAATTTGTGTAGTATGACACTGTGGCATCAGCACAACGGTTCAGTACGATCATCTGTGGCCCATATTTACAAGAACATGGCGCAGCGTCGTTGCGGAGATGTTTGTTTCTCCTTATACCACTTTCTTATAGGATGTGTTCATAAACTTCACCCATAATTTGCTTTTAACTTTTCATGTAGGATTTTTTTAAACATACAGAAAATCTCCAAAAATTCTTATTAGGCTGTGCTCGTTTTCGCGTTGTTGCAACACACATAGAAAAACAAAACAAGAAGAAACAGAAATCTTATTTTACCTAAACCAAGTTCTTACAGAATTTGTTTTTAATATTTTTTTGTAGGATTTCTTTAAACAAACAGAAACGCTCCAAAAAATCCTATTAGGCCGTACTCGCTTTCAACACACACACAGCGCAAGTAAATCAAAGCGATAAACATTTAAGAAAAGTATCAGAGGTATTCAAGGAGCCTTATAAATAGAACATAAGTCACTGCAGTATCACATGAGGTATTATTCTCTAAACTTTTTCGCAAAAAAGAAGTATGAGCTGAAAAATGAACTACTATGTATTATGAACAACTTACGTTTTCAAGTTACTGACAAAAGTGATCCAGGAAAGGATCCACTGCATGCAGATAAAGCATAGATAATCCTGCGTACGCAGAGGATCATGGCCATGCATTCGCCCATCCCTGTTCTATCGCGCCACAGCGTGGCCTGACGCCTTTTTAGGGTCGAGCCTGCATTGCATGCGCTCGCGCATGCGTTTCGCAGCAAGACTCTTTTGTATTTATAAAAGGGCTCGGAGCCCTGTCAACTTCACATCAGTGTTTTTTATTGGTTGGTGGGCTTCCCTAATAAAATCTGCTTCCTTTCATTAGTCGAAGGCACGCATACGTCATGCCTTTTCCGGTGGCTAGCCCTCCTCGAGCGCAGCGACCAAGTACAGAAAACATGCGAGGCTCGCTGTTTTCCATCGGGCTCGTGGACTTTTTTTTCTCTAATTTACAAGCCCGATCTCGCTTGGCAGAAGTTGTGCGCTTTACGTACTTGATTTCACTTTTTCGGGTTATGTACATAAATGCACTTTTGCCCGATAGCTGAAAAGTCGGGTTAGGAGTTTACAACACTATCAGCTCTAACATGAGCAAACGCGAGATCCGATGCATTGTAAATGCTTGTTTTGGTTGCTCCTTTCTGCAACTGCTCTGCAGTGCAGCAGAGAAATGAGACGATTTTATGGCTGCTGAACGCGCTGCCCAAAATAAAGATGGGGGAAAACATGTCTCCACCTCAAAATGCGTTTTACTTATGAACAGCGAAGCTTGCAAGTGGTCGTCTGAAGCTGTGGATGTCATGGTTTAGATATATTTCTAAATTAACCTTGCTTTGTTTAAAATATAATATTGTTATTTCTCTGCAGAGTTTTTTGTCTGCTTTTTCTAAACAGGGCAGGGTTCTCGGGGTGAAGCCAAATGCAGGGGCATATTAAAGAGTCCCTAGTGCCATCTACCGGCAAATTAGCATCATCGTGTCCTCAATATGTGCCATATTGCCACTTTGTAACCCCTTGCGCTACATTATGCCTGCGCCAGGAATAATGTATGCAAGGAGGTTGTTCCCCCGTTAGGGAGGCCGAAAAAAATCACGCAAGGAAATCTAATAGATTTCCTTGCGTAATTTTTTTATTTTTTTTCGGGCACTTTTCACGTCTTCTCAGAGCAGGCATTAAAAGAGAGCACACGATTGTTTACAATGGGCCCCTATGTATTCTGCAGGAGTAGTGCCTACACCAATAGCGTTATAAAAAATGACGCTATTGCCCCCTACCCTGAGCCATGGTGCGTCATATTTTAAATACGCCTCACACATGGTGGCGGTAGTCTCTTACTTTTACCCCTTCTGAATAAATCCATGCTTCTCTCCAAAACCACCTGCTCTTGTAGAAATCATGAAAACTGAGACAAATCACTCACAGACAAAGTACTGACAGAAACATTCTTTCAAAGAAAAACTGGATGAAATTGCTGTCTGCAGGAGTTTCATCAGTCACATTTTTCTTTTGGAGCATGCACGTTTATAACCACATGCTAAATATTTGAGGAGAGGATGAGCCACCGTTCTATCGCCATTCTTAGTATATTTTGGTAAAGTGTTTGTTTTTGGCCTTGCTGTACTTCCTGCAAAAGGGGAGGGTATGGGAGCTCACTTGTTAGTATGCATGCACAGAATGCCTTCACAACTGCAGGAGAGGGTGTCCATGGGCAGAGAGGCTGTGGTGTATGATAGGACCCCTTCTGAATTTCATGAGGGACCTCTGAATCTCCCATCACTCACAGATATTCATTGGCCTTGATGTGAATGAGGGGTCCCCATCAATGATATGGGACCCCAGAATAATAGTAGGCTCCCTGAGCTGCATGGGCCTGTGTTACGCCCCTGCAGATGGTGGAGGGGGGCACACTTACTGAACTTTTACTCAATGCAGGACTGTATGAGGCTGGCCTGGCTTGTAGTGGGTACCAGAGGTACTTACACTTTGTGCCAGGTCCAGTTATCCCTTATTAGTGTAGAAGAGGTGTTTCTAGCAGCTTAGGCTGATAGAAGGTAGCTATGGCAAAGCAGCTTAGGCTGAACTAGGAGACATGTAAAGCTCCTACTATACCACTGGTGTCATATGCACAATATCATAAGAAAACACAATACACAGAGTTACTAAAAATAAAGGTACTTTATTTTTATGACAATATGCCAAAAGTATCTCAGTGAGTACCCTCAGTATGAGGATAAGTTATATACACAAGATATATGTACACAAATAAAACTTAGGTAAATAATAGCAAGAAAAGTAATGCAAACAGTGAAGAATTACAATAGATTGCAATAGGAGCACATAGGTATAGGGGCAACACAAACCATATACTCCAAAAGTGGAATGTGAACCACAAATGGACCCCAAACCTATGTGAGCTTGTAGAGGGTCGCTGGGACTGCAGTGAGGGTTAGAAAAATAGCCCACCCCAAGACCCTGAAAGGTAGGTGTAAAGTGCACCTACTAACCCCAGAGAGCACAGAAGTCGTGATAGGGGGATTCTGCAGGAAGAACAAACACCAGCAATGCAACAACAGTGGATTTCCCGACCTGAATACCTGTAAGACAAGGGGACCAAGTCCAATAGTCGCGACAGTGTTGAAAGTGGGCAGGAGCCCAGGAAATGCCAGCTGAGGGTGCAAGGAAGCTGCCACCAGATGGAAGAAGCTTGGAATTCTGCAAGAAAGAAGAGAGCTAGAGACTTCTCCTTTGGAAGACGGATGTCCCACGTCGCGATGAAGCTTGCAGAGGTGTTCCCACGCAGAAATACCGCAAACAAGCCTTGCTAGCTGCAAGGGTTGCGGTAGAGGTTTTTGGGTGCTGCTGTGGCCCAGGAGGGACCAGGATGTCGCCACTTGGAGGAGGAGACAGAGGGGGAGCCGGAGCAGCTGCAAATCATGCGGTACCCAGCAATGCAGTCTAGTGTGGGGAGGCAAGGACTTACCTCCACCAAACTTGAACTGAAGAGTCACTGGACTGTGGGAGTCACTTGGACAGAGTTGCTGAGTTCCAGGGACCACGCTCGTTGGGCTGAGAGGGGACCCAGAGGACCAGTGATGCAGTCTTTTGGTGCCTTCAGTTGCAGGGGGAAGATTCCGTCGAACCACAGGAGATTTCTTCAGAGCTCCTGGTGCAGGGAGGAGGCAGGCTACCCCCAGAGCATGCACCACCGGGAAACAGTCGAGAAAGCCGGCAGGATGAGGCGATACAAGGTTGCTAGTAGTCGTCTTGCTACTTTGTTGCGGTTTTGCAGGCGTCCTGAGCAGTCAGCGGTTGATCCTTTGGTAGAAGGTGAAGAGGGGGATGCAGAGGAACTCTGATGAGCTCTTGCATTCGTAATCTAAAGAATTCCCCAAAGCAGAGACCCTAAATAGCCAGAAAAGAAGGTTTGGCTGCCAAGGAAGGAGGATTGGCTACCAAGAGATGTAAGAGCCTATCAGAAGGAGCCTCTGACGTCACCTGATGGCACTGGCCACTCAGAGCAGTCCAGTGTGCCACAAACACCTCTGTTTCCAAGATGGCAGAGGTCTGGGACACACTGGAGGAGCTCTGGGCACCTCCCCTGGGAGGTGCAGGTCAGGGGAGTGGTCACTCCCCTTTCCTTTGTCCAGTTTCGAGCCAGAGCAGGGCTGGGGGATCCCTAAACCAGTGTAGACTGGCTTATGCAGAGATGGGCAACATCTGTGCCCATCATAGCATTTCCAGAGGCTGGGGGAGGCTATTCCTCCCCAGCCCTGACACCTATTTCCAAAGGGAAAGGGTGTTACACCCTCTCTCAGAGGAAATCCTTTGTTCTGCCTTCCTGGGCCAGGGCTGCCTGGACCCCAGGAGGGCAGAAACATGTCTGAGGGGTTGGCAGCAGCTGCAGTGGAGACCCCGGAAAGGCAGTTTGGCAGTACCCGGGTACTATGCTAGAGACCCGGGGGATCATGTTACATGGCCATGTTTGGAGTTACTATTGTGACGCTATACATAGGTAGTGGCGTATGTATAGTGCATGCGTGTAATGGTGTCCCCGCAGTCACAAAGTCTGGGGAATTTGCCTTGAACGATGTGGGGGCACCTTGGCTAGTGCCAGGGTGCCCACACACTGAGGGCCATATTTATACTTTTTAACGCAAAACTGCGCCGGCACAGTTTTGCGTCAAAAAATTTACCGCCGGCTAATGCCATTTCGTAGCAATCAACAGGTGGGAGTCATTATTTTTGACGCACACCGCGGCGTCAAGTCATAAAGGAAAACTACGTTAACGCAGCGGAAATGACTGTGGGTCGATTTACGACACCGCAACCCGGATATCTGCCATTTTTTGACGCAATAGCGTAAAAAAAAAACGCAAACACTGCAAGTGCACCAGAGGAGAGCCAAAATGGATCCCAGATGCCACTACACACCCCAGGAAGATGACAGCAGACCAGGAACCAGCCAGGACGATCCATACAAGAACCAGGACACTTATAGAAAGAAAAGAAAGTGTCGCTTCAATGCAGAGGAGCAGGAAATCCTGGTTAAAGAGCTGACGAAACACCAGCACCAACTGTTTATCACCTCAAAGTTGCCAATCAGTAGGAGAGAGGCCATATGGCAACAAATTGTTGACAAGATTAACAGTGTGGCTGAAGTACGCAGAACAGTCACCGAGTGTAAGAAACGCTGGCATGACTGCAAACGCAGGACCAAGGAAAAGATGACCAGGAACAGGAAGGCAGCACTGCAGACTGGAGGTGGCAGTCCAGCACACCAGGAGGCCCTGGACCACATGGAGGAGATGGTCGCAGCCGTCATCCCTGAGGAGATCATCACAGGGATTCAAAGACAGGACAGCGCAGACTACCACGAGACAACACACATGCAGGGTAAGTCGCATGGGGAATTAAAATACAATAATGTTGACTGTAGGCAGGGGGGGAAATACCTACTACACATTGCATTTAAGTCATCACATACATGAAGTGGCATTGGTAAAGGGGCACCGCAGGGGGGCATGGCCTGCACAAACATAAGCTGGGGTACAACATTACACTACACCAACAACAGTCCCATGGGGGCATGCTGTCATGCCAACAATGGAGCAAAGGGAAAGCCTCGACAGGAGGGAAGGCCACTACGTCAAACTTACATCCTGGCACTCGTCAGCCAACATATCTCCTACAGTAACTAGGGCCCTATTAGCAATCCTCTAGCCAAACCGACAACTGCAATGTAACTGCAACAACAGTTGCCACTACCACCTCTGATCTGTGTGCAGCTTAAGTAGCCAATGGTACTAACCTCCCCATGGAACATACATACCTAAATTAGGGGGTGAAAATGACATCTGCAACAATCTCCTGAAACAAGACAAAGGCCCCAGTACACGCAAATGTCAATGCCCATAGGTGTCACAAACATCAGCCAATGTAAACAAAAATAGGAGTGACACAACACTAAGGACACACCCATGCTGCATATGTCAGGGTCCATCTAGTGCCTGGCAAACAAGGCAACATCACAAATGTCATACTGCTCAGACAACAGCATTGAGGAGGGGACAAATGGAACTGGTCACTGAAATACACCTGCACAGTCAGAGGACGAAATAGGACACTGATACGACTATCAGGGCAATCCAATGTAACACACATTACCCAACATCAGCAGGGCACATTAACAATATCAACATCCATATCACAGCATAACATTGCCATGCATAGGATATGCTACATGTCAATTACAATTAAGTCGATGTGAACGCTCAGGGATTGGGGCAGGTCCTGAGAGTCAAGTGTGCTGCCAGGACCATCAGAACACCCACAGCCAGTGAAACGTCTCACCATGAGAATGGATATACACGGAGGGTCGAGTAGGACAAAAAGGTGGCTATTCTCTATTTGGCATAGAGCAACACCTAGAGTCAATGAGGCTGACAAGTCTGATAACTCAATAACATACATGTGACACACAGTTGGGCCATAGGCCTGAAACAATGCCCATCTGAAGGACTGCAGATATTAATACAAAACAAGATCACAAAGTGAATTCATCAAAAGGCAGGCATGTCACGTCAAAATTGTCATAACACAGACACACTAATTGTACCCTGTTTCATTGCAGAGGAAGATGGATCTCCTGCCGATATGCCTGTCCCAGATTTCCCTGATGACATGGATGACGAGCCAATAAACATTCCCCAGGAGACCATCCAAAAGGTCCTTGAAACCCTCCAGACCCCACCTTCAGTCACAAGGAGGAGGACAGAACAAGCAGCCAGCGCAGAGGAACCACCCACCACCCCAATTGCAAGACCTGCCAGCTCCAATACAGCTGAGGACTCAGACGACACTGGCACCAGCTTTGAGAGAACTGTAGTTGGAGTACAGCGGGAGCTGGCCAAGGAGGTGCGGGTGGGGATGCAAACTATGGCAGCCAGCCTTGAGGGGGTGCGTTCGTGCATGATGTCATCTGCACATCAGGCAGCAGCTATGCAAGCCCTAACATCCATACTGCAAGGACTACAAGAAACTGTCAAGGAATTCACCACTGCAGTAAGGGAGTTGTCACAACACCTCTCACCCCAAACATTCCACTGCATGCACAAATGCAATCATGACTCCCTCAGGGCCGACCTGGCTGCCTACCATCGTGATGTGGCTGCTATTCTCAAAAACCAGCAGACCCTCCTTGCTGCAGTACTGCCCTTAAGACCTTCGTGCCTTGAGACCCGCACAGGTGAGTAGCGCGCTTTATAAATGTTAATGATTTGATTTGATTCACAGGGAGCAGCGACCGGGATGTATGACTCCACGTCTTCTAACACTGAGGTGTGTGTTGCCCCTTCACAACCAACAACAAGAAGGACAAAGCAGGCAACACACACATCAGAAGAAGAAGACATGGAACAGATCACATTCACACGGAAGAGTACCTGGAAGCACTAGTTCCTGCACCATGGCCTACTTTGACCAAGGTCCTACGTTTTGTCAAATGCCAGTCTTACAACAACTATACTCAATGACTGTTCTGCTAACCACTGTATAACTTGTCAGCATGCCCAGTTAATGTCTCTCTCCTACTAATCGGCAAATCCTGTCCCTCTGCACTGTCTGTAACATCACCCTAGAATGTCAGTAGCATTATCTATACCCCTTCTGTAGGATCACCATGTAAGATTTCACTAGAACGGACTCAGCAAACATGGACAATGTACATTTTGCACTACAGCACCTATCAATAAATAGCACTTGCACACCAAATATGTCTCTGTGTAATTTGACACATCAACTGTGCAGTAGATAACACAAATGTGCCTGTGTGACAATCATGTAGCTTGTCGATACAACTGTCCTGACATCATGTAGTCAGATCCATCTGTGCAGTGGCCAGGATTGCATCATAGCCTGCCCATCCTGAGGATAATAACTGATGAAGTGAGAAACCACACACCATCATGCTGTGTTGGACAGAATAATGCTTCCTCAAGAGATATCAAAGTCAACTAATAGTGGCTGTTAAATGTTGTCACCATGCAATACTAACACATTGAACTGTGCAGTCTAATCTAAGCAAACACTACAAAACACAGCACCAATCAACCTTTCTGAGTTAACATCTAAATAGGTAATCATGCTGAATTTGTACACAAATGATCTATGTCAGTTATGAAGACAAAAAGACAAGAGTGTTGACAAGACCTCATCTTCGAAGATGTCCCTGAACATCACACTGCAGTCCGACCTAAAAATGTCCCCACAATACCAAGTCTGGAAGCACACTTTGTGACGTAGAAAACATACTCATCGACAAAAATCCTTTGTGATCCATGTCAACTCCGATTGGTGGTTCTAACAAATGGTGGATTCTTACCAAGGTAGCACTGGGGTAGCTGCCATTTTACACCTCAGTTTGTATTTGTTTGTAGCATAGGACACAAATGTCATAGAGCAACAATCATCTACACTGATGCCAAGGCCATGATCAAGTAGTAGTTAACACATAATGTAAAGGGTTATCTATATATTTATTCAAAACTAATCACACCAGAGGCAACTAAGAGAAAATTAATACCTACCCTAATCTAACCTGACTACTCATTACCCACAACTGTCCCTAACTAACCTAAGCTAAACTTGCACTTCACATATAACAAATCGATCTAAACATCAACCCCCCCACCCACCATTATGAGATAGGACACATGCAGGACAACACATGCTAACCTACACACACACTATACTATCCTAAACAATCATATTTTTTTTTTTATTTGTTTGATATTTTTTATAATTTTTTTTTTCCAAACACACACAAACCCCAACATTGATCCCCACCCACCCACACACTTAATAAGGAAAAGTAGAAAGAATCAGGACCCCCCACCCACCTCCCTAACACTAACTAAACTAACAACCTATACTAACCTAACACTAATCCCCCAAGCCCACTAATCATGATAACAAGGAAAGAGGAGGGAGGGGAGGGAATTATGTCCATAGAAAAGATTATTCCTAGAGGTTGGCCCTCCGGAGGGTCCGCCTGATAGACTTGACCCGCTTCTTGATGTAGCCGACATCCTGGCTAAGATTGTTCACCTTCCTTAGAACTTTGTCCATCTTACGTTCCAAAGCCAGGAATGCCGCAGGGTCGATTGGTGGTGCTGGTGCTGTTTGTGTCCCGGCAGAGGTGCTCTGTGGGCGTGTTGAGCCTAGCCCACTGGACTGTCCTGCAGCTGTCACACTGCTGGGGCCTGGGTATGCTGCAGATGTAGGGACAACTGTCCCCGCTGTGGCTGGGGCCATCTGGGGAGAACCGGTGGTTGTGGTGGTGGTGGCTGTAGGAGGCAACCTGTGGTGAAGCCCACCATGCTCCGGAGGCCCGATCAGACTGGTATTTACGGGCCATCCTTCGGAACCCCGACTGCACCTGCAGGATGTGTTGGTACCTCATGGCCTGCCTCTCAAATTCATGCTTCTGGGCGGGTGTCATGTTTGCAGCTGTGAAGACAAAGGGCAACTATTTACCATAGGAACTGCATTGTGTGGAATAGCACAAGTGGTCAAACTGACAATACATCTACTGTACTTGTAACAGCTCATATCACCATACAGATCATTGAAAGTCTCAGAGGAAGTACATGGAAAGCCTGCGTACAAAGGTCATCTCACACATAGCACATACAAAATCTACATGATGGGTAACAACTGGCAATAACTTGTCATCAAAGTACTGACAGTTGAAGCTAACAATCATGCTGCACCTCCTCCGCCTATTGCCTGGACTACATATGTCAGTGTATGTGATAACAATCGCAAACTTCAAGGTCTGCAATTTGTAATGGGATTTGCTAGTATAGTACTCATGTGCCATACCTGAGTGTGTACACTAGGTTCAAAAACAATTTCTAATAATCACAAGTATGTGTAACATACTGGTTGCTTCAGTCCTAGGTACCCTATTCACAAACCCATGCCTGTGTTGGAGGGGGTGGGGGGAAGAACAACAAACAATCCCAAAATACATGCACACCCAGGAGTTTATAGAAAGCTCAACATATTTTTGTCTCCACACACACACCACCAGTAAGGGCTATCAACAAATTGGAGTCAGCTAAACCTTGTCCTATCCAAGGCCCACACATGTCAAAATGTACTGACCTAGGTCAACATCACATACTTCCAGTGAGGCATAATTTTCAACAGACACAGAGGAGCAAGTATACCCATGATCATGAATAGCATGCACACCTAGGCTGTTGCACTCTAGTTCCACACACTTCTAGTACAACTTGTGGAAGTACATGCTCCCAGAAGGTCCAACCTACAGTGTACTCAGTACGTCGGTTAATAGGGAAGCAGCAGTCTTCAGAAAAGCCATTTGCAGAACCTATCTGGGAGAATGTCAGTCTGACATGCAGACTCAGTCCGAGACGAGTCCCAGTGCAACTCTTATTGTAACTAGTGTATTCCACATTTCTCACCCCAGTTCTCATAGCGGGCCCTACAGGAATGGCCTACAAACCCAAGATCAGACAAATGGATAAGCATTGGTCAACTCAAAATATTCTAATAACTGAAATCCCACTAATGGAACAAGACTAATGATTGGGCAGCGCATCACACCTTGCAATGTGTTCAACACACAGGAGTCCATCACACATCACCAGCAAACACAAAACATAACACATATGTCAACACTCACTGTGGGTGTCGGGGTCTTCAAAACGATCCACCTCTCCCACTGTGTACGGTGCAGCTCCACCTGTAAAGCGTGGAAGAAAGAATATGCTCAGAATCAGTGCTGTGACAAACAATTTCAAATACAAATACAATGTGTAAGCTGACATGGATAATTAAACACTTTCAGACATGCTCATACTGCATGGAATAATTCCTGGGCAACATTTACATAGGATGGGTCTCCTGCTACAGTTACACACACTTCTGCACACATGCAGTGGCCCTGACTGTCATGTGGTGGCAAACATGCACCTCCATTAGTGTGCAGCAACAATATAGGTGTGTATTCATCTCATCATGTGCATCCAAGAGAGACATCCAAAGGCTGGTTACTTGAGGACTGCATGACCTGTCAAACAGCCTATGTGGTCATGACACATTTGTGACAGATAGGTACATGGTACAGAGGGCCAGGGACTTTGGCAATACTTCATGTTGTAAAAGTTTCATAAATTGATGTGTCCCAACAATGGTGATTGGCACCAAACATAGATGTTTGTACCCTAGTCCATACCTTTGGACTGCCATCCCTAATCGGATTTTGACACAAGAAACAAAAAATACCTGTCTAAGATGTTAGCTGAGGGCACCTGACTCCTTTCCAAATATGGTTCATGTTCAGATCTGGCATGTATCAATAAAATATGAAGGAGCACATAAATCACTAACAGGCATAGCACTTCCGTGAACACTTTTCTTACACACTCACCAGACACACATGAGACATATGTCTGGGCCACATTGATATCATCAATTGACGTGAAGGCAGCACTCATTTTCTGCATCATGTAGGGTTTCCAATGTCAGTCTAGCTATAGCACATTACACCAAGAGAGAGTATATGGGAGAAAAGGGGATAGAGGAGGAACACAACCGTACTCAACTCCCAAAACAATACTTAATCACAAAATAGAGTACGGGGTTCTTGTAACGAAGGGAGGTCAATAGTGTACCAATTGTGACACTAGACCACCCGAAACCCTCGACTGGAGGTGAAATGTGGGTACGCTACGGTGTGGAGTGTGGTCTGGGAGGGGGATTTCCTTTACAGACTAGGTGGTCTCACACACTATATATAGTGTCATGCTTCATCATATGACCACCTAGCCCCACCCAGGTAGGACAGTGCCACCTGGGCGGACTCAACCTCACTGTTATAGGAACAGGAGGGAGTGCGTAAATTAATTTAATTTCTGGAAAGGGGATCCAGCTATACTAGGGAAATAAAAACACCTACTCAGATACCCGGGTGAATTTTTAATGGAGGGTTCCGTGTGGTGTGATTAAAAAGAACTGGGGGACCGGTTTGAGAGCAATGACTCACAAGGTCACCTATCTAAAAGAAGTAGCCAACATGTTTCTGCCCTTGAAATTGAGCTATGGAGGGTCTCTGGGCATTCATCAGGGCATTGGATCCCTGTTGCATGTGCTTATTGGGCGCTGCATAAAGAAATCACATTTGAGAAGGGGTAAAAGAAGGGCCTACCTTTGTCAAGGGACTACCTTGGGAGGACCTACAATAAGTGGGATAAAAACAGACCAACAATGTGATAAGATAAAACACAGCAAACCACAGCACACGTGACATGATTCATGCAAGAGCAGGGGTACTGGTTGCATTTTATGAATAACAATCGCATCAATAATCGCTGTGCGCGCAGATACGTGGAGGACAATAGAAAGGGGAAGGCAATTACATATCCTAACGAACGAGGGTAGTGGCCTCTGGTATCCTGGAGAGGGAGCGTCCCCTTATAGTCAGACTCTAAGGTTCGAGGGAAAAAGGCAGAAGGGAAGAATCCCTATGAAGGTAGGTGGAGACATACAAAATAGGGGAGAAAGAAGTCTCGAGGGAGTAGAGTGAAAAAGGGGGAGGGAAGGCAAGAGAGACTGAAGGCGGAGAGGGCCACAGGCACACGCAGCCCACACAGAAAAAAGTTAAGCTGACACAAAGGAAACTGAGAGGATAGAGTAGTAGAGGGAAAGGCGTGGGGATGATAGAGGGTAACCTATAATGAATGTAAGGAACGGTGGAAGACAGAGGAGAAAAAAGGGAAACGATGAAAAAGGTTAAGAACAAGGGGAGAAGAGAGAGAGGGAAGCAAAAGGGAAAGGAGAAAAGAGGAAAGGAAGGAATTAGAGGAAGCAAGAAAAACGGGGAGAGATCTCTTATCTGTGACTCCACCGCTGGCCGACTCACTGCATCAAAGGTGGGCGCTCTCTGTGCGCCTATACCGACCTCTCCTCAGGACTGCTTGAATGAAGTGGCCTGGTTGTGGTTGGTAGATATAGTAGTCTTAATTAGGTTATATGGGACCCAGCTGTTGCCAATCACCGTCGCGACCTGGGTGCGGGCGTGAACCGGAAGTGCTGACGATGTTCCTTCGTTGTGGGTATAGGTAAAATGTGGTCCGGTCTTAACCCGGTATGGCCGGGGACTGGAAATGGTCATGCAAGCAGAGGGAGTGACCTGTGATTGCGCTGCCCTCGCGCGTGCAGGTCAAGTGACGTGGATTCCCCTCTTGGCAATGGCGCCGCAAGGGCGGCCGAGGCAGGGGATCTCCTGCGTGCGGGGACGGCGTTAAGGGGTGACGCCCTTCCCGCACGTACCACCGGGAAATGTAGTTTCCCGGCGGCATGGTAGGATGAGCCTGAGGCTCAAATGCGAGCCGGCTGTATCTTGCTCGGTGAAGGTGGAAAAAAGGGGGAAGAAACAGGGGGGGTGAGGAGGGGCGGGAAGGCGGAAGGTGATGGAAGTGGGGGGGAAGGAAAAAGGGGAATAAATATATAGAAAGAGGAGGAGAGAGTGAAAGATAGAAGATGAAGGAAAATAGAGGAGGGTGGGGGGGAAGAAAAAAGGGGGGGGGGAAATGGGGGATATGTGAACAGGGGCCGAGGATAACAAGGGGGTGCTAGAGGGGTGGGAGAACAAGATGAGAGGCCAAATGGGGGAGAAGGAAGAAAAGGAGTGCAGCGAAGAGAAAGGAAGAGACGGGGAGAAGAAGAAAACAAGAAAGAGGCAAAGGGGTGAAAAAAGGGGAAGAGGGGAAAAGGAGCGAAAGAATGAAAATAACAAGTGAAAAAGCAGAAAAGAAAAGAGCAAATGGGAGAAGGGGCGAGGGCGCCACCAAAGCCCAATTGTGAAAATACAAGACACAAAGACAAAAGCACAGCAAAACACCAACAGACCACGAAGTCAAAATAAAGGCGACAAACCACAGATGGCATAAGAGTAACGGAAAAGAAAAATAGATAAGACAAAAGAGAAAAAGAAAGAAAGAAAAAGTTACAGAGGGGAGCTGAGGGGGGGTGGGGGAAGCGGGGGGATTATGGAGAACAGGGGGGGACAAAAAGGAAAGAAGGGAAATGGAGGGAAGGGGAAGGGACACAACAGGAAAGTGAGAAAGCATAGGGAGGCCCAACTAGAGCGGAGAAAAGTGGAAGAACAATACTAAACAGGCAGAGGAAGAAAAATGGGGAGGTAGATAGGGTATGCAGAGGAGGAAAGTGGGAAAGGAGACGGGGATAAAGAGGGGGGTTTAAGATTGAAGAGAAAACCAAGGTATCTCTTCATTTAATCCAGTCGTGCCGGTGTGTAACCTCCATATCCAGCGTTGCTCAGCCCTAAACAGTTTTTCTGACATGTTAGGGGTCGAAGGAAGGAAGTGTTCCAGGACCGTCCATGACATGTCATCCGGGGAGTGATTTTTTAGCAGGAAGTGGCTAGTTTTGTAGCCTCGTGTTTGCACCTAATCGTGCTTCTATGTTCGCAGATTCTGGTGTTAACTTTTCTTGTAGTCATCCCCACATATTTGAGTAGGCAGGGGCATTTGATTAGATAGACTACGTTCTTGCTATTGCAGTTCGTAAGTGATTTCTGCACCCATGGTGTTTTCAGGTCAAGATTGATGGTGGTAGATCTGTGGGTGAAGCGGCAAACACTGCAGTTGCCGCATGGATAGTGACCAGCGGGGGGAGCCATCTGCCAAAGTGTAGTCAGTGTGGGACGAAGCTTCTCTTTAGGTCTTGTGTGGACCACCATGTTGCGTATATTGCTTGCTCTCTTATACGCTTGTAATGGTGGTTCAAAGGGTAAACCGCCTGATGTTAGAATTTTCCAATTGTCTCTTATGATCTTCTGGATTTCATTGGAAAGGGGATTGAACGTGGTAACACATACAATCTTCTCCAGACTTGGTTTCAGTGCTCGGGGTTGTAACAACTGGTCCCTATTATTATTGCGTGCTCTTTTTCGTGCCCTACTGACCAGATAAGAGGGATAATCCTTGGTGTGTAACTTGGTAGTTAACTTGTCTGCATGCTTGCGGTAATCGGTCATGGAAGAGCAGTTTCGTCTTAACCGTAAGAACTGTCCAACCGGGAGGTTATCTCTTAGAGCTCGTGGGTGGAAGCTCTGGTATTGTAACAGGTTGTTGCAGTCTGTCAGTTTATAATACACTTCCGTGGCCAGACCGCCGTCATGTTCATAGATTAGTAAATCGAGAAAAGGTAGCTTGTTGTCACCTATATTCATCGTGAAGGTTAAGAAAGGGTTGGCTCCGTTAAGCCAAACAGCGAACGCCAGGGCCTCTTCCTTATTGCCAGTCCATATCAGCAGTAAATCAATGATGTATCATTTCCAGAGTTTAATCTGGTCTCGGTAGGGATTGTCCTCATGCAGGACCACATGTCTTTCGAAGTGGTCGATGTATAGACATGCTAAGCTTGGGGTGAATGTGCTACCCATTGATGTGCCTTGTGTCTGCAAAAAGAAGCTGTCTTCCAATTTGAAGTAGTTTCTGGTGAGAGCGAGATGTGCTAGGTCCAGTATGAAGCCAGTGGGGGTTTGAGATTCATCCATATGTAGTTCCAGCAAATTGCTTATAACTTCCAGGGTAGCCTCTTGGGGGATGTTTGTGTAGAGTGATTCCACATCGAGGGTGATCAGAAGCTCCTTAGATTTGTCAAAGGCTATAGATTCCAGTAAAAGAAGGACACTGGTGGTGTCCTTGAGATAGGTCGGGATTCTTTTGGCTAATGGTTGTAGGAAGAAAGCCACAAACTTTGATAAAGGCTCTAGTACTGAACCTATCCCGGAAACTATGGGTCTTCCGGGGGGAGGAATCTTTTCTTTATGTACTTTTGGTAAAATATAAAAGTACAGGATTTTTGGATTGGTCTGTATCAGGAAAGTTGCCTCGTGATCTGTGATCCAGTTGTTCTCCTTCCCTTTTGATACTAGGAAAGCGATTTCTTCTTGGATATCAGTTGTCGGATCACGAGCCAGACGCTTGTAGTGTCTGGTGTTGCCCAGAAGTCGCTCACACTCATCTCTATACATTTTTTGTGAAAGGATCACCGTGGCCCCGCCTTTATCTGCCGGTTTTATGATGATATTTGGGTCGGCTGTAAGGCTCTTCAGTGACTCTATTTCGATTTTGCTCATGTTATAGAATATTTTGTTGGGTGCCTCGTTAAGCCCATTGACCTTAAGGGATACTGATTTTTCAAAAGCCAGTACCTCAGGGAGCATTTGCCCTGCTGGGGGACAGAAGGTAGACTTAGGGCGTAGTCCTGTATTCTGTGCGAGAGTCTCATATTTCTTCCCCATGAAGAAGATTTTTAGGCGGATCTTACGAAACAAACCCGCTAGTTCTGTTCTAGTTCTAAACAAATCAACTTTTGGGGTAGGCACGAAATTCAACCCTTTATTTAATGCTTGCGTTTCGGTTTGACTTAGTGTCCGGTTGCTTCGGTTAATGATACTGGCTGTATTCTCCGAGCCATGTATCCCTATATCTTGCTTGTCCCTGGGATGGCCTCCCTGTGTGTAGGATTTTCCGGGGCATCCTCTCTTGGGTGCCACTGCACTTCTTTTCTCCTCCCTCTGCCCCTCCCGTGACCTCTGTCTAAAAAAGGGGGTGGGGGATCGGAGAAGGACCATTGGGCGGGGTGCTGCAAGTAGGGTGCTTGGTAGAGGGAGGAGAAAAGAAGTGCAGTGGCGCCCAAGAGAGGATGCCCCGGATACCTGGCTTGGAGAATACAGCCAGTATCATTAACCTAAGCAACCGGACACTAAGTCAAACCGAAACGCAAGCATTAAATAAAGGGTTGAATTTTGTGCCTACCCCAAAAGTTGATCTGTTTAGAATTAGAACAGAACTAGCGGGTTTGTTTCGTAAGATCCGCCTAAAAACCTTCTTCCTTGGGAAGAAATATGAGACTCCCGCACAGAATACAGGACTACGCCCTAAGTCTACCTTCTGTCCCCCAGCAGGGCAAATGCCCCCTGAGGTACTGGCTTTTGAAAAATCAGTATCCCTTAAGGTCAATGGGCTTAACGAGGCACCCAACAAAATATTCTATAACATGAGCAAAATCGAAATAGAGTCACTGAAGAGCCTTACAGCCGACCCAAATATCATCATAAAACCGGCGGATAAAGGCGGGGCCACGGTGATCCTTTCACAAAAAATGTATAGAGATGAGTGTGAGCGACTTCTGGGCAACACCAGACACTACAAGCATCTGGCTCGTGATCCGACAACTGATATCCAAGAAGAAATCGCTTTCCTAGTATCAAAAAGGAAGGAGAACAACTGGATCACAGATCACGAGGCAACTTTCCTGATACAGACCAATCCAAAAATCCTGTACTTTTATATTTTACCAAAAGTACATAAAGAAAAGATTCCTCCCCCCGGAAGACCCATAGTTTCCGGGATAGGTTCAGTACTAGAGCCTTTATCAAAGTTCGTGGATTTCTTCCTACAACCATTAGTCAAAAGAATCCTGACCTATCTCAAGGACACCACCAGTGTCCTTCTTTTACTGGAATCTATAGCCTTTGACAAATCTAAGGAGCTTCTGATCCCCCTCGATGTGGAATCACTCTACACAAACATCCCCCAAGAGGCTACCCTGGAAGTTATAAGCAATTTGCTGGAACTACATATGGATGAATCTCAAACCCCCACTGGCTTCATACTGGACCTAGCACATCTCGCTCTCACCAGAAACTACTTCAAATTTGAAGACAGCTTCTTTTTGCAGACACAAGGCAAATCAATGGGTAGCACATTCACCCCAAGCTTAGTATGTCTATACGTCGACCACTTCGAAAGACATGTGGTCCTGCATGAGGACAATCCCTACCGAGACCAGATTAAACTCTGGAAACGATACATCGATGATGTACTACTGATATGGACTGGCAATAAGGAAGAGGCCCTGGCGTTCGCTGTTTGGCTTAATGGAGCCAACCCTTTGTTAACCTTCACGATGAATATAGGTGACAACAAGCTACCTTTTCTCGATTTACTCATCTATGAACATGACGGCGGTCTGGCCACTGAAGTGTATTATAAACCGACAGACTGCAACAACCTGTTACAATACCAGAGCTTCCACCCACGAGCTCTAAGAGATAACCTCCCGGTCGGGCAGTTCTTACGGTTAAGACGAAACTGCTCTTCCATGACCGATTACCGCAAGCATGCAGACAAGTAAACTACCAAGTTACACACCAAGGATTATCCCTCTTATCTGGTCAGTAGGGCACGAAAAAGAGCACGCAATAATAATAGGGACCAGTTGTTACAACCCCGAGCACTGAAACCAAGTCTGGAGAAGATTGTATGTGTTACCACGTTCAATCCCCTATCCAATGAAATCCAGAAGATCATAAGAGACAATTGGAAAATTCTAACATCAGGCGGTTTACCCTTTGAACCACCATTACACGCGTATAAGAGAGCAAGCAATATACGCAACATGGTGGTCCACACAAGACCTAAAGAGAAGCTTCGTCCCACACTGACTACACTTTGGCAGATGGCTCCCCCCGCTGGTCACTATCCATGCGGCAACTGCAGCGTTTGCCGCTTCATCCACAGATCTACCACCATCAATCTTGACCTGAAAACACCATGGGTGCAGAAATCACTTACGAGCTGCAATAGCAAGAACGTAGTCTATCTAATCAAATGCCCCTGCCTACTCAAATATGTGGGGATGACTACAAGAAAAGTTAACACCAGAATCTGCGAGCATAGAAGCACGATTAGGTGCAAACGCGAGGCTACAAAACTCACTAGCCACTTCCTGCTAAAAAATCACTCCCCGGATGACATGTCGTGGACGGTCCTGGAACACTTCCTTCCTTCGACCCCTAACATGTCAGAAAAACTGTTTAGGGCTGAGCAACGCTGGATATGGAGGTTACACACCGACACGGCTGGATTAAATGACGAGATACCTTGGTTTTCTCTTCAATCTTAAACCCCCCATGTCCTTTCGCACTTTCCTCCTCTGCATACCCTATCTACCTCCCCATTTTTCTTCCTCTGCCTGTTTAGTATTGTTCTTCCACTTTTCTCCGCTCTAGTTGGGCCTCCCTATGCTTTCTCACTTTCCTGTTGTGTCCCTTCCCCTTCCCTCCATTTCCCTTCTTTCCTTTTTGTCCCCCCCTGTTCTCCATAATCCCCCCGCTTCCCCCACCCCCCTCAGCTCCCCTCTGTAACTTTTTCTTTCTTTCTTTTTCTCTTTTGTCTTATCTATTTTTCTTTTCCGTTACTCTTATGCCATCTGTGGTTTGTCGCCTTTATTTTGACTTCGTGGTCTGTTGGTGTTTTGCTGTGCTTTTGTCTTTATGTCTTGTATTTTCACAATTGGGCTTTGGTGGCGCCCTCGCCCCTTCTCCCATTTGCTCTTTTCTTTTCTGCTTTTTCACTTGTTATTTTCATTCTTTCGCTCCTTTTCCCCTCTTCCCCTTTTTTCACCCCTTTGCCTCTTTCTTGTTTTCTTCTTCTCCCCGTCTCTTCCTTTCTCTTCGCTGCACTCCTTTTCTTCCTTCTCCCCCATTTGGCCTCTCATCTTGTTCTCCCACCCCTCTAGCACCCCCTTGTTATCCTCGGCCCCTGTTCACATATCCCCCGTTTCCCCCCCCCTTTTTTTCTTCCCCCCCACCCTCCTCTATTTTCCTTCATCTTCTATCTTTCACTCTCTCCTCCTCTTTCTATATATTTATTCCCCTTTTTCCTTCCCCCCCACTTCCATCACCTTCCGCCTTCCCGCCCCTCCTCACCCCCCCTGTTTCTTCCCCCTTTTTTCCACCTTCGCCGAGCAAGATGCAGCCGGCTCGCATTTGAGCCTCAGGCTCATCCTACCATGCCGCCGGGAAACTACATTTCCCGGCGGTACGTGCGGGAAGGGCGTCACCCCTTAACGCCGTCCCCGCACGCAGGAGATCCCCTGCCTCGGCCGCCCTTGCGGCGCCATTGCCGAGAGGGGAATCCACGTCACTTGACCTGCACGCGCGAGGGCAGCGCAATCACAGGTCACTCCCTCTGCGTGCATGACCATTTCCAGTCCCTGGCCATACCGGGTTAAGACCGGACCACATTTTACCTATACCCACAACGAAGGAACATCGTCAGCACTTCCGGTTCACGCCCGCACCCGGGTCGCGACGGTGATTGGCAACAGCTGGGTCCCATATAACCTAATTAAGACTACTATATCTACCAACCACAACCAGGCCACTTCATTCAAGCGGTCCTGAGGAGAGGTCGGTATAGGCGCACAGAGAGCGCCCACCTTTGATGCAGTGAGTCGGCCAGCGGTGGAGTCACAGATAAGAGATCTCTCCCCGTTTTTCTTGCTTCCTCTAATTCCTTCCTTTCCTCTTTTCTCCTTTCCCTTTTGCTTCCCTCTCTCTCTTCTCCCCTTGTTCTTAACCTTTTTCATCGTTTCACTTTTTTCTCCTCTGTCTTCCACCGTTCCTTACATTCATTATAGGTTACCCTCTATCATCCCCACGCCTTTCCCTCTACTACTCTATCCTCTCAGTTTCCTTTGTGTCAGCTTCACTTTTTCTGTGTGGGCTGCGTGTGCCTGTGGCCCTCTCCGCCTTCAGTCTCTCTTGCCTTCCCTCCCCCTTTTTCACTCTACTCCCTCAAGACATCTTTCTCCCCTATTTTGTATGTCTCCACCTACCTTCATAGGGATTCTTCCCTTCTGCCTTTTTCCCTCGAACCTTAAAGTCTGACTATAAGGGGACGCTTCCTCTCCAGGATACCAGAGGCCACTAGCCTCGTATTTTAGGGTAAGAAATTGCCTTCCCCTTTCTATTGTCCTCCACGTATCTGCGCGCGCAGCGATTATTGATGCGATTGTTATTCATAAAATGCAACCAGTACCCCTGCTCTTGCATGAATCATGTCACGTGTGCTGTGGTTTGCTGTGTTTTATCTTATCACATTGTTGGTCTGTTTTTATCCCACTTATTGTAGGTCCTCCCAAGGTAGTCCCTTGACAAAGGTAGGCCCTTCTTTTACCCCTTCTCAAATGTGATTTCTTTATGCAGCGCCCAATAAGCACATGCAACAGGGATCCAATGCCCTGATGAATGCCCAGAGACCCTCCATAGCTCAATTTCAAGGGCAGAAACATGTCGGCTACTTCTTTTAGATAGGTGACCTTGTGAGTCATTGCTCTCACACCGGTCCCCCAGTTCTTTTTAATCACACCACACGGAACCCTCCATTAAAAATTCACCCGGGTATCTGAGTAGGTGTTATTATTTCCCTTGTATAGCTGGATCCCCTTTTCAGAAATTAAATTAATTTACGCACTCCCTCCTGTTCCTATAACAGTGAGGTTGAGTCCGCCCAGGTGGCACTGTCCTACCTGGGTGTGGCTAGGTGGTCATATGATGAAGCATGACACTATATAGTGTGTGAGACCACCTAGTCCGTAAAGAAAATCCCCCTCCCAGACCACACTCCACACCATAGCGCACCCACATTTCACCTCCAGTTGAGGGTTTCGGGTGGTCTAGTGTCACAATTGGTACACTATTGACCGCCCTTCGTTACAAGAACCCCGTACTCTATTTTGTGATTAAGTCTAGCTATAGCGTCAACATATGTAGGTATTATGTTAGTACATCCATACTTCACTGGCAATTGTGACCTGTAGAGTCCTGATTGCGTCATTAATGTTTCGCTTGTCTGACACAAAGGCAACACTACATTACATTCAGCAACAGGCAACCTGTAAGTGTGCAAAACATGAGCTGCCTGACTGCTAGCATTTGTCATCCTTCACATAGTGCATCAGTTACCCTGTATGTTTCCTCAGCATTACACACAGTCAGCTACTTATCTGGCAGATTGTGTACCAATCATCTCATGTCACTACCCAGCTTTTAATTGTGCACATTTACATGATCTGTACTCACCAACATGACCACCAATCATGATTCCCATGTGGTCCAGCAGATCTTGCTCACTGGAGATCAGGTCAGCCCAGCGGTGCTTCAGTTGATGCTCATTGCGTTGGCTCCCATGCAGACGCACCAAGTGATGGCGCACCTTCCCCCACTGGACTTTTCGGGCCTCAGTGTGATACCCCTGTATCACCCTACCCCCAGCCTCCAGCATCAGTGGGAGGAAATGGCAAACCAGCCATATGAACCCCCCCAATTCCTCCTCACCCATCCTGGAAAGACGTGGCCTACCAGACATTTAGGCACAGAAAAGGGGAAAAAGTAGTGGTAAAAAAATAAATAAAGGGGAAAATGGGGAAAGTTTGAGTGAGGAAATACAAAGTAAACTTAACAAATAGAAGAGCCCAACTATCCCCTATATAACAGTACCCACAACAGACTCCCACAGACAATAAATACAACACTGGACAAATTTAAACAACACACACTCAGACAGTATTCTACAACAATATATTAATGACAAAACAACAAGTAAGATGGCACTCTGGACACAAAAGCACAAATTCACAGGACAACACTTTGCACACAGCCACACAGTCTAGAATAATCAGAGACTGCAAAGTGAAAGTGAAAGTACACCCACTGTACAGATTCTGTAAACAGGATATCCTATTACATCACATCCTGCATAACACGGCCGCCGTTTTTTTCCATTATGTGTCATATTTTCACGCATACAGCTTGTGCGTCATATTTTTTGATGCACAGGAGTGCAAATAATGCTGAGTCAAAATATTTTTAATAATTGGTAAATAATATTTGTTTGCGGCATAATTTACACTTCCAGAGGTGAAAATTAAGCCGAATCCAAATATTATTTACAATTATTAAAAAATAATTTGACTCAGCATTATTTGTACTCCTGTGCGTCAAAAAATATGACGCACAAGCTGTATGTGTGAAAATATGACGCATAATGACAAACATGTATTTCATATGTCCAAACGAGTCATGGAATTTTCCATTACCAAACGGTGCTAAATGATAAATACTGGGGTTAGCGAAAGCAAATGTGCCTTACAGGATGTATGGAAGGTATTCACAGTGCAATAGTAATGATTGGCCACAATGGATATTACTCATAATTGCGCACACATGTAGGTAATTGCTGATAGCGACTTTCAAAACATGAAAGAGCTAACAGGATGTCTTTATTAGCTAATTTGTGAGCACATGTATCAAGCTATTCCAAATAGCAAAATGGCCATTTAGGTAATGCAATTGTCGCCTAAACATTTTTGGGGGGTAACCATGTGCTAATTACGAGTTAATGTAGCTAAAATATGTTTCACTATTGACATGTAGGGCAAACATGCCCCTTAAGCATGTGTGTGCTTCACATGTTCGTAAAAAGTGTTTAATTGGGGTGCAGCAGAGGGGGACTTAGGCCCCCAGCACCCTGGGATTTGCTGTTCCTGACTTGCAAATTTATCAAAGGTTTTCCCAATTTCAGTAATGCTAAACCATTGGCAGCAGGCCCATAGATGCAAATTGAGAATTATTCTCTTTTTGCAAATCTGTAATACCATTTGCCCATTTGCCCATTTGAAGTTTGCCCTATTACTTCTTTAGAGAATTCTGACATACCATTTAGCATTGATTTAATAGCAAATTCTCAACGTTCCATATGTTATGATAGCAAATAGATTTTTGATGTATGTGGCCCTTTATGCATTACCTGGTTTAGTGGCATGTTTCAATCTTCATGCTAAGTTACAATTGGGACACTACTGTGATAGGCTGCTTGCAACCATTTTGTTGATTGGATGGTACATGTACATGTGTGTGGTCCAATGTTGATCCTGTATCAACTGTTAAGGTGTATGTTGTCACTGTAACTTCCAGGTCTCATCATGAGTTAGTGGCAGCTAATCGTGTATCTAATGAGTATCCTTTGGAGCTAAATGTTCAATTGGGTATTGTTTGTAGCACAACTTGAGAGAAGCCATTGAGGACATGGTCACCTACACGTGGAGTGTCCCACCCTGTCACTGAAGACGTGTAATGAGACTTTCAACTGGGCAACCGTGGCGGCTGAGTGAGAGAATGTCTCAGGTGTCTGGATCCTGCATGTGTCATTGCAACATTTGTACTCAAGTTGGCCTCTGTGGATGGAAATGCATCCGGGAACATCATAGCCTCTGTGCAGAATAATATGGCTGGTATTCCCCACACACGAGCCATCTCTATTATTTGAACAATGTTACTCAGCGTGTGAACTGTCAGGGTCCTCATATGTGTCGACTTTTCATGGACATTATCTGAGGTTGTTGGTTCTGCTGGAGGCCACATACACCATCAAAGGCTATGGCCCAGGTACACTGTCAAACTTTGTAGTTTAGGCATTCATGAGGCCCAGACAACGGATGGGCCATGATTTAGCTATTCAAGGGCACTGTCACAAATATGATACAAATAAAAGTCAGATGATGCACTACAATGTATTTGAGTATACATTGATGAGGCAAATGACAAATTGGCCTCTGAGGAAAGAGAGGTTTTGAACAGCAAGTGTGGTCCATATGTGGCCACCGGGTATCTTTAGGGTGACCCACGGACAGGTGCCAGTCAGGCTGACAGGATGCTGGGTCAATCAGGAGCCAGCTCCTTGACAATTGACATGATCAGTGGTCTGACTAAGACTGGTCAGAGGGAGCAGTAGACAGTTGACATGTCACAATGTGTATGTCCTGTGTTGTTTTGAAGGTGACACATGAACCCGGAGACAGTGTTACACGGCAACATTAGTAGCAATGCTTAACGGTGTAATTGCCAAAATGACAACATCTATGCTGTAGGAGGCATCAGCAGGGACGGTGCATGTAAATTTGGGTGGTGTGCATGAAGGTGATCACTGGTGTGGCCTCCATCAGTGTTTCACAAGTCCTGTCGGATGAGATTTGCTTTAAAATGACCTACAGTACCTTTCACACGGGAAGAAATCTACAGGTGATACCAGGCCTTAAAAACTCCAAGCCAGTGTATTATTTGAGCTGACTTCCATGCAGTGGGATAGTACTATGACAATGGTAGACCATAGGAAAGGGTGTGGCACACTGGATGACTCTTGTGAGTGTGTGGGTGTGTAGATGAGGGAATATCAGGGTACACATATTAGTATTCCAGGGACCTCTTCAGACAGGTGGGGTGTGACCAGGCGCATGGGTGTGTCAGGTTTTTAGAAAAGGGCTGACATGTAGATGGGATGTGATGTGCTGGATGCTTGTCATATGTGTGGCACTTGTGCTGTGTATGTTCTGCTTATGTGTAACTCTAGTGACAGATAGTCTTTGCAAAGATTGTATGTAGTTGGATTACTGCTGCCAAGAGTCTGGTCATACATTACTGTTCCTGATGCAAAAGCATGTCAACTGCCTCATGTATGAGGCCTGTTTTCCCCTAGTTGAGTGATGGTGTTTTAGTTGTGTGCCATATGCAGCGATGAACCATGTTTCCAACATGTATGTGTGTAATAGGTGTGGTCCTCAGCTATTGCCCTTCAAAGGTGAACTGTACAGGATGTCAGTCATTTACATTGTGCGTGTTTGTGACCGTTGTATGATAGGCATCACATTTGTAGTGGAATTTTCGGTGTCCTGATTGGTATATCATCAATGCTCCATGAGGCAACACTCTTCTTCTGATATTTAGAGCTAAAGGTGTGCAGAAATGAATAGCCAGACCATGATGTGGTGTTTCTTATCAGTGTTTATTTACAATAGTTCATTAAGTGGTGATGGTGATAATATTTAAAAAAAAATATTCACAATGTGTTGGCGCCTACGCACTCCAGCAGCCGTGTTTGGTTGTTCCCCCTCATGTTGCAGGGCAGCATCCTCCTCTTCCTCGTCTTCAGGCATGTATGGGTCTGGTTCCAGGAGGGGAATGTTCCTTTTGATGCAAATGTTGTGCAGGATGGATCATGTTAGTATGATCTTACAGAGCATCTCAGGGGAATATAGTAGGCTACCACCAGTGATGTCAAGGCAGCGGAACCTTGACTTGAGGATGCCGAAGATCCGCTCGACAATGCTGCGTGTCCTCTTATGGGCCTCGTTGTATGCACGCTCTGCAGCAGTACTCGGGTTGCCAAATGGTGTCATAATCCATGGCTGGATGCCATACCCCTGATCAGCTGAAAGAGAAAAAGAATGGGATCATGTTGATGTAGCTGGCAATATTGAAAATACCTTTCATGGCAGTAGTTGTCTTGTGTTGTCTTTGACTCTTTTGTGTACTGATGTGACATCCTATACTTGTAGGCTATACCATCTGCATTGTGTTGTTTCCTTGGCTGAGCAAGTGTTTGTCTGCTAACCGTCTGTCATCAGTATGTTTTGGGATTTTCAGTACAGTGTGCGCTCCCTAGCATTGTGACTTGTGATACAGGTGTCCTTGTGTCTTCACTTGGGGTGAGTTGATAGTTCAATGTAGAGTTTAAATTGTAAGTGTTGTGAACACGTTCATATCAAAGTACCCTGGACATCCCATACCTTTAGGCTTATGCAATGTATTAATGTAAAGGTCATTGGGACACTTACAATTTGCAAGGTGACATTTCGGCAACCACACTCATTAATGTCTTCACATTAGGCTGTACAGTAAATTCCAATGTGTGACAGGTTCAATGATGACTTAAGAAACATGGCTAGTGATGTAAGGACCTCAGTGTGTTCCTGTCTAGATGTTGCTGTTGTGGTGTATGTGTTGTGTGTCCTAGAGGGTTGCTGTGCAGTGTGTATATAAGTAGGTTTTTGTACTTACCAACAAGTAGTCCATTGCCATACCGTCCATCCTGGAAGTGTTGGTTGATGGTGCAGTGACAGAAGATGAATGAGTCATGTTCACTCCCAGGATATTTAGCCACGATGTTGGTGAACATTCCTTGGTGATCGACAATGGCCTGCACGTTGATTGAATGTGTGTGCTTCCTGTTGCGGTAGAGGTGTTCAGTTGCAGCAGGTGGCAGAAGACGTACATGTGTGCAGTCGATTGTAGCAAGGACGTGTGGGAAGCCACTGATTGCGTAGAGCCCCTGTTTTGTTTCCTGCTGCTTCTGCAGTGTGTTAGGGAATCAGATGTGGCGGGGTGTCAGGCGAATGATGGCATCCAGTACTTTGGGCAGAAATGCGGAGAATGATGGTTGTGATATTCCGCCTACCAGGGCACCAGTTGTTTGAAATGAGCCACTTGCCAGCATGTGGAGTACGGCAAGCAGCTTTGTTTCTGTTGGGATGGTGTGGGGTGTCACCAAAGTGCAGCAGCTGCTGAATGGCCTGCCAGTTCAACCAGTACTTCTGTATGATGTTGTGTTCCCTGAGGCCCTGAAGGGTGGTTCTTGGGCGGAATATCCTCTCCTGCCTTCTGCGCTGCCTTTGGGGTCCCTGCTGGTGTTGTTGTAGCTGCTGTTGCTGGTGCTGGGCTCTGCGTCTGCGTGCACGCTGGATTAGAATCACCTCCATGGCTCCCTGTTGCTGCTCTGCTGCTCTGCTGTTTGTTCTGTGTGTTCTGATTAAATACAGGTGTGTTTGCCCCATTTTAACGCCTGCCCTTGCCCAGGCGTTAATTTTTGACGCAAATCGGGCTGTGCGTCATTTTCTGGCTCCGCCTCCCGGCCGTGCGTCATTTTTGCCCAAAAGCATAAATACGACGCACGGCCGTTTAAGCCATTTTTTGGATGGGAACGCCTACCTTGCATATCATTAACGCAGGGCGGGTTGCTGCATCCAAAAAATGACGCACACGGCGGAATTTTGTCGTGCTCTGGCGTCAAAGTTTAAATACGGGGCAGCGTTTGCGCTGATTGTGCGTCAAAATTTTTGACGCACAATCGGCGCAAACGGAGTATAAATATGCCCCTAAGTAACTTTGCACCTAACCTTTAACAGGTGAAGGTTAGACATATAGGTGACTTAGAAGTTACTTAAGTGCAGTGGTAAATGGCTGTGAAATAACGTGGATGTTATTTTACGCAGGCTGCAGTGGCAGGCCTGTGTTAGAATTGTCAGAGATCCCTATGGGTGGCAAAAGAAATGCTGCAGCCCATAGGGATCTCCTGGAACCCCAATACCCTGGGTACCTCAGTACCATATACTAGGGAATTATATGGGTGTACCAGTATGCCAATGTGAATTGGTCAATTTAGTCAGTAGACAGTTAGTGACAAATTTGGAAAGCAGCGAGAGCATAACCACTGTGGTTCTGGTTAGCAGAGCCTCAGTGAGACAGTTAGGCATCACACAGGGAACACATACAGGCCACAAACTTATGAGCACTGGGGTCCTGGCTAGCAGGGTCCAAGTGCCACATAACAAACATACTGACAACATAGGGTCTTCACTATGAGCACTGGGCCCTGGCTAGCAGGATCCCAGTGAGACAGTGAAAACACCCTGACACAAACAGGCCAAAAGTGGGGGTAACAAGGCTAGAAAGAGGCTACTTTCTCACAAGGACAGCAAGCACAGTTGCAGCAATGCTTGCATTAAAGGGAGAGAGCAGAAATGCTCTATAGCTATAAAAATATGGAGCATTTACGCTCTCTCCTTGCACTGCAGCACTGTGTGCAGCCTAGAGCCAATGCACTATAGTGCAAGGCTGTCCGCTTCACAGGCAGGATTGTTTTTGTGCATGGAGGGGTGCCCTTCTGTAAATAAACTATTATTTTTTATTCAAAAAATTGTATTGATTTTTAGAGTTATGCAAAAAACATTCCATCGCCAAAATACAATGCAGAATACTGTCTGGTGCTCAAGATCTGAAATATATAGATCTGGGGACATATTTATACTCCGTTTGCGCCGAATTTGCGTCGTTTTTTTCGACGTAAATTCGACGCAAAACTAACTCAATATTTATACTTTGGCCTTAGACGCGTCTAGCGCCAAAGTTCATGGAGTTAGCGTCATTTTTTGGCGTGAACACCTTCCTTGCGTTAATGAGATGCAAGGTAGGCGTTCCCGTCTAAAAAAATGACTCCCAGGCATGTGCGTGGTATTTATACTCCCGGGCAAAAATCACGCCCGGGAGTGGGCGGGGCAAAAAACCCCGCATTTGCGCCTGAATTTAATGCCTGGGTCAGGGCAGGCGTTAAGGGACCTGTGGGCTCAGAATGAGCCCAGAGGTGCCCTCCCCTGCCCCCAGGGACACCCCCTTCCTCCCTTGCCCACCCCAGGAGGACACCCAAGGATGGAGGGACCCACCCCAGGGACATTAAGGTAAGTTCCGGTAAGTATTTTATTTTATTTTTTTGTGGCATAGAGGGGCCTGATTTGTGCCCCCCTACATGCCACTATGCCCAATGACCATGCCCAGGGGACAAAAGTCCCCTGGGCATGGCCACTGGGTAAGGGGGCATGACTCCTGTCTTTGCTAAGACAGGAGTCATGTTAATGGGGGATGGGCGTCGTAAAAAATGGCGCAAATCGGGTTAAGGCGATTTTTTTGACTCAACCTGACTTGCCCCATTTTGAGACGCCCATATGCCATTTTCCCCTACGCCGGCGCTGCCTGGTGTACGTGTTTTTTTTTCACGCACACCAGGCAGCGCCGGTCGGCTAACGCCGGCTAACGCCATTCTATAAATACGGCACCCGCATGGCGCATCAGAATGGCGTTAGACGGCGCTAATTTTTTTGACGCTAAACTGCGTTAGCGCAGTTTAGCGTCAAAAAGTATAAATACGGGCCCTGATTCCTTGTGAACATGGACTTGGAAGGATAGGAGGCAATAATTTGAATACACCGTGGATTTGCGTTAACCTTTGTTTAGTAAATCTAAGGTCAGGGTGTGTAGTGCTAGAGAGTCCAGCCAGAGAGTCATTAAGCCACTAAAGATCATCTGGAATAAAAAAGAAAAGGACAACAAAGACTTGGGGAAGGGACAGACTAGAGAGGAGGGTGGAAAAAGTAAGACAAGGGAGAATATGAGACAGGGGGGCATATATATGAGCATCTTTGCATCGCTCTTGCTTCTCGCAACAAGGCCAACTTGCATGGCCCCTGATTGGTAATGCAAGGCAGTGCGAATGGCTGCATTGCATTACTCTGCTCCTGGGGGAGGGAGGGCACATTTCCATGTGTGTTGTGTGGGTGATCCATGCAACATCCATGGATTCTGACGCATTCCTACATTTACCAGATGTGGTAAACCTGGGAATGCACCAAACACCTGCACTAATCTGCAGCGCACATAGGAAGCAGAAAAACTCAGGGGATTGTTTTTGTGCAGGAAGATGCCCCCTTCCTACACAAAAAACAAACCTGCATGTAATGAAGGCACCCCTGCACCATGGTTGAAGAGTGCCTGCATTGGAGCTAGGCTGCCAAAAGGGCACCAGCACAGGAGAAAAGGCAGGAGTGCCCCATATTGACTTAAACGCAGTGCATTCCTGCCCTTTCTCTGTCACGCAGTTCAGCGCAGCAAGGTGACTTGCTTTGTTATACTGCACTGCCTAACACACTCATAAATATGCCCAAATGAGTGCAAAGGGGAAACACAAATAAAGCATCAAGGGAGCCATGTGTCTGGTGAGAAGGATCAGGGTCCTAGCCTTGAATCTGTCTTTGGAAGCTAGGCTGGAAGGAATTAAGGAAAACGTATCGGGTTTTGTGAATAATGGAGTCCAGGGTTTTCCAAATGTGTTGAGAGCTAATGGGATTCGATGCTGATTGTGACTGCGTGCTTCCGAGGTGTCTGACACATGCCCACCAGGTGTGATAGGAGACAATTGTTACCTTCTTTCTAATCTAAAAGAGTACATTTAAGTGCAATGGTGATGAGTAGGTGAAGGAGAAAAAGGTCCCAATCTGAAAGTGCCAGTGACATAGTTGACACATACAGACCAAGATTGATGGATGGGAAGTAGAGGGAGATAGTTGTATTTAAAATTTTGCTTATTTGAGCTTAGATTTCCTTCCAGTATGTGGTGAGTAGTGTACATGAAAAGAACACATACCCTGGGCCACAGCAAGCTGGTTTTCATGGCCAACAAGTGTCGGAGTCTCTCAGTTTTTATTTAAAAAGTCTACTTGGGGTGCAGTGTACAAAATGTGCAGCAAACAATTTAGGGCCATATTTATGACTGCCTTTGCATCGCTCTTGCACCACACAACAGGGTGCCACAGCGGCGCTAATGAAAAATGAGATTTATGAAGCCTTACAAGGCCAACTTGTGTGGCCCTACACGGCTTCTTAAATCTTGAGTAATGTAACGCAGTGCAAAGTGCTGCATTGCATTATTCTGCACCAGGGAGGCTTTTGCATAGGTGATTCATGGGTGTTCTCAAGCAACATCCATGGGTTTTGATGCATTCCTAGATTTACAAGAACAGGTAAACCAAGGAATGAGCCAAAAATGTACACTTCCCCAGGAGAGGCATTTCAAAAAGACTCTCAGGATAGTCCTTGTGCAGGGAGGTGACCCTTTCTGCACAGAAACAAACCGGCGTGCAACACAGACACCTTTGCAACATAATGCAAGGGTGCCTAGGTTGGCTCTAGGCAGCCAGAAAGGTGCCAGGGCAGGGGAAAAGGCAGGAATGTGCCTTATTCTTTGAAGTGTAGAGCATTCCTGCCCTTTCCCTGTCTCAGAGTGCTTTGCAGCAAGATGACTAGCTGCGCTGCACTTTGTAATAGTGATGGGACGAGTTTGCCTTGAATTAAGTAGGAGAAGATTGCACTCCAAGATTGGTGCTTTACCTTTATCAGTGAAGTAGGGGTACTATTTGCTATGCAAAATGGAGTTGGAATGATCATATACATTGCAGATTAGTTTATAGATCTTTAAAGCAACATGACCTGATTGGATGAGTTTAAGGGAAGCACAAAATAAGTATTTACCAGCGGACCCAGTTTAGAAATGTTTGCTTAAATTTTCCAGATCTTTCAGAACTCTAAGTTGGAGAGGGTAAATTTCTGTCGGAGTGTAGCAAATGACAATTATTTGTTATCTGCATGTAGGTCTGACACTAGAGCAATCCCCTTAGTGGCCAAATTAGATCCTAATGTTGACGAGTTGGATGTTAGAAGCTTCTTGTTGGTCCCTAGTGAAAAGGAGAAGGTTTTTATTAATGGAGTAGTCTAGTGGTTTATCCACTATTAATAGGGCTTTAATTGTATCTTTAAAACTGGTGTTGGAATGGACAAGAGTGTGTTGGGTCATGGCCAAGTTCGCGACTAGTTGGAACGGTCTGCTAGTATGCCTTTCAATACTGAGCCAAGCAGAGATGTTGGTGAGGCTCGGGTCTATCCAGCTGATGCCTCGAGCTGTAAAAAAGGCTGTTTGGTAGTTGAACCGATCAGGGACGGTGCAACTAAAAACTTTGATAGGAGGTCTGCGTTTCCTACTACTCATTATTGATTTCTTCTTACTCCAAAGGAAATTTTTATCTACTGTTGAAAAAAATGATTTCGATAGGTGAAAGGGGATCATGCTTGATAGAAAATTAAGTAATGGGTTCACCAATTGCACTAGCAGAACTGGCCGGGAGAGACACTTGTCAATCATTGGCTGTTTCCCCAGCCTAAGGAAACTAAGGTGATGGTACAATTTGTGGACTTAGCATTACTATTGGATACACGTCTCCTGACTAAGCGTTGGACATCAGTAGTGGCACCTTTAGTGACGCAATAGATGGAGGAAGTAGATAGTAGGACTAAGCAAAGAGCAAAGCTTTACACAGAGAAAAGTGTAGAGGCCTGCTTAGAAAACCAATTGCAATGAAATGGGACACATTACTGGAATCCTTTAAAGCCCAAGATACTAAGGCCCATATTTATACTTTTTGACGCTAAACTGCGCTAACGCAGTTTAGCGTCAAAAAGTTTTGCGCCGTCTAACGCCATTCTGAAGCGCCATGCGGGCGCCGTATTTATGGAATGGCGTTAGACGGCGCAATCAGACCGGCGCTGCCTGGTTTGCGTGGGAAAAAACCACGTAGACCAGACAGCGCCGGCGTAGGGGGAAAATGGCGCATGGGCGTCTTAAAATGGGGCAAGTCAGGTTACGTCGAAAAAATCGTCTTAACCCGACTTGCGCCATTTTTTAACGACGCCCATCCCCCATCAACATGACTCCTATCATTGTAAAGATAGGAGTCATGCCCCCTTGCCCAATGGCCATGCCCAGGGGACTTCTGTCCCCTGGGCATGGTCATTGGGCATAGTGGCATGTAGGGGGGCACAAATCAGGCCCCCCTATGCCACAAAATATTATTTAAAAAAAAAAAAAAAAAACTTACCTGAACTTACCTGAATGTCCCTGGGGTGGGTCCCTCCAGCCTTGGGTGTCCTCCTGGGGTGGGCAAGGGTGGCAGGGGGGGTCCCTGGGGGCAGGGGAGGGCACTCTGGGCTCATTTTGAGCCCACTTGTCCCTTAACGCCATGCCTGACCCAGGCGTTAAAAAGCGGCGCAAATGCGCCGTTTTTAGCCACGCCCACTCCCGGGCGTCACTTTTGCCCGGGAGTATAAATACGACGTAAAGGCCTGGGAGTCATTTTTTAGACGGGAACGCCTCCCTTGCATATCATTAACGCAAGGAAGGGGTTCACGCTAAAAAATGACGCACATTCCGGGAACTTTGGCGCTATTCGCCTCTAACGCCATAGTATAAATATGGCGTTAGTTGGCGTTAGTTTTGCGTCGAAATTGCGTCAAAAAAAACGACGCAATTTCGGCGCAAACGGAGTATAAATATGGCCCTAAGGGCCATATTTATACTTTTTGGCGCAAAACTGCGCTGGTGCAGTTTTGCGTCAAAAATATTACCGCCGGCTAACGCCATTTTGGTGCGCCGTGCGGGCGTCATATTTATACTTTGACGCACGGCGACGCAAACAACAGGTGGGAGTCATTATCTTTGACGCACACCGCGGCGTCAAATCGTGAAGGAAAACGACGTTAACGCTGCAGAAATGACTGTGGGTCGATTTACGACACTGCAAACCGGATATGCGCTGTTTTTTTTTTGACGCAATAGCGTAAAAAAAACCAGCAAACACTGCCATTTCACCAGAGGAAAGCCAAAATGGATCCCAGATGCCACTACAGACCCCAGGAAGATGACTGCAGACCAGGAACCAGCCAGGAGGACCCACACAAGAACCAGGACACTTTTAAGAAGAAAAGAAAGTGTCGCTTTAGTGCAGAGGAGCAGGAAATTCTGGTTAAAGAGGTGACGGAACACCAGCACCAACTGTTTGTCACATCAAAGTTGCCAATCAGTAGGAAAGAGGCCATATGGCAACAAATTGTCGACAAGATTAACAATGTGGCTGAAGTACGCAGAACTGTCATTGAGTGCAAGAAACGCTGGCATTACTGCAAGCGCAGGACCAAGGAAAAGATGGCCAGGAACAGGAAGGCAGAACTGCAGACTGGAGGGGGGAGTCCAGCACACCAGGAGGCCCTGGACCACATGGAGGAGATGGTCGCAGCCATCATCCCTGAGGAGATCGTCACAGGGATTCAAGGACAGGACAGCGCAGACTACCAGGATACAACGCACATGCAGGGTAAGTCGCATGGGGAATTATAATGCAATACTGTCATCTACAACCGGGGGGGATACCGACCACTAAATGCATGGAAGTCAATTAATACATGGAGTGGCATAGGTAAAGGGGCAAACATCAGCCAATGTAAACAACAATAGGAGCTACACAGCACTAAGGACACACCCATGCTGCATATGTCAGGGTCCATCCTGTGCCTGGGTAACAATGCAACATCCCAAATGTCATACTGCTCAGACAACAGCATTGAGGAGGGGACACATGTAACTGGTCACTGAAATACACCTGCACAGTCAGAGGAGGAAATAGGACACTGATACGATTATCAGGGCAATCCAATGTAACACACATTCCCCAACATCAGCAGGACACATTACCAATGTCAACATCCATATCGGATCATAACATTGCCATGCATAGGATATGCCACATGTCAAATACATTTAAGTGGATGTGAAAGATCAGAGATTGGGGCAGGTCCCGATTGTTAAGTGTGCTGCCAGGGCCATCAGAACACCCACAGCCAGTGAAAGGTCTCACCATGAGAATGGATGTACACTGAGGGTTGAGTAGGACAAGAAGGTGGCAATTCTCTATTTGGCATAAAACAACACCTAGAGGCAATGAGGCTAACAAGTCTGATAACTCAATAACATACATGTGACACGCAGGTGGGCCATAGGCCTGGAAGAATGCCCATCTGAAGGACTGGAGAAAATAACACAAAACAAGATCACAAAGTGAATTCATCAAAAGGCAGGCACGTCACATCAAAATTGCCACAACGCAGACACACTAATTGTACCCTGTTTCATTACAGAGGAAGATTGATCTCCTGCCGATATGCCTGTCCCAGATTTCCCTGATGACATGGATGACGAGCCGATAAACATTCCCCAGGA
Source organism: Pleurodeles waltl (assembly GCF_031143425.1). NCBI lineage: Eukaryota > Metazoa > Chordata > Amphibia > Caudata > Salamandridae > Pleurodeles > Pleurodeles waltl. Next base: position 976,273,631 of record NC_090443.1, read on the forward strand.
GACCATCCAAAAGGTCCTTGACACCCTCCAGACCCCACCTTCAGTCACAAGGAGGAGCACAGAACAAGCAGCCATCGCGGAGGATCCACCCACCACCCCAATTGTAAGACCTGCCAGCTCCAATACAGCTGAGGATACTGACGACACTGGCACCAGCTTTGAGAGAACTGTAGTTGGAGTACAGTGGGAGCTGGCCAAGGAGGTGCGGGTGCGGATGCAAACTATGGCAGCCTGCCTAGAGGGGGTGCGTTTGTGCATGATGTCATCTGCAGATCAGGCAGCAGCTATGCAAGCTCTAACATCCATACTGCAAGGACTACAAGAAACTGTCAAGGAATTCACCACTGCAGTAAGGGAGTTGCCACAACACCTCGCACCCCAAACCTTCCACTGCATGCACGAATGTAATCATGACTCCCTCAGGGCCGACTTGTCTGCCTACCATTGTGATGTGGCTGCTATTCTCAAGAACCAGCAGGCCCTCCTTGCTGCAGTACTGCCCTTAAGACCTTCACAGGGAGCAGCGACCGGGATGTCTGACTCCACGTCTTCTAACACTGAGGTGTGTGTTGCCCTTTCGCAACCAACAACAACAAGGACAAAGCAGGCAACACACACATCAGAAGAAGAAGACATGAAACAGATCACATTCACAAGGAAAATGACCCGGAAGCACTAGTCCCTGCCACATGGCCCACATTTACCAAGGTCCTGCGCATCGTAACTTGCCAGTCTTGCAACAACTTTACTCGAGCACTGTTCTGCAAACCACTGTATATCTTGTCACCCAGCCCAGTGATTGTCTCTCTCCTACTCATTGCCAAATCCTGCCCCTCTGCACTGTCTGAAACATCAACCCCAGCACGTCAAAAGCATTTCTGTAACCCCTTGTGTTGGATCACAATTTAAGATGTCACTATAATGGACTCACAATCATGGACAATGTACAGATAGCACTACAGCACTTTTCAATAAATAGCACTTACACAACAAATCTGTCTCTGGGTAATGTGACATATCAACTGTGAAGTAGATAACTGAAATGTGCCTACTGTCAAATTACATAGCTTGTCAATACAACCGTCCTGATAATATGTAGTCAGAGAATTCTGCACAGTGCCCACAATTGCATCATACTCTGCCCATCCTGAGGGACAAATCGGATGAAGTGAGAAACCATACACCACCATGCTGTGTTTGACAGAAGAATGCTTCCTCAGAGGATAACTAAGTCATCAAATAGTGGCCTCAAAATGTTGTAAACATGCAAAAATAAAACAATAAACATGCCACACTAATCTAAGTAAACACTAAAAAAACTGCACAAATGAAGGGGTCTGAGTTAACATACAAATAGGTAATCATGCCGAACTGTGTCACAAATGATGTATGAGGGTCATGAAGACAAGAATACAAGATTGCCAATGAGAACTCATCTTATAAGGGTGTGCATGATCATCACACTGCAGCCAGACCTAAAACTGTTTCCCCAATACCAAGGCCCATATTTATACTTTTTGACGCTAAACTGCGCTAACGCAGTTTAGCGTCAAAAAGTTTTGCGCCGGCTAACGCCATTCTGAAGCGCCATGCGGGCGCCGTATTTATTGAATGGCGTTAGCCGGCGCAAGCAGACCGGCGCTGCCTGGTGTGCGCGAGAAAAACCACGTACACCAGGCAGCGCCGGCGTAGGGGGAAAATGGCGCATGGGCGTCTTAAAATGGGGCAAGTCAGGTTACGTCGAAAAAATCGTCTTAACCCGACTTGCGCCATTTTTTAACGACGCCCATCCCCCATCAACATGACTCCTATCATTGTAAAGATAGGAGTCATGCCCCCTTGCCCAATGGCCATGCCCAGGGGACTTCTGTCCCCTGGGCATGGTCATTGGGCATAGTGGCATGTAGGGGGGCACAAATCAGGCCCCCCTATGCCAAAAAAAATTATTAAAAAAAAAAAATAAATACTTACCTGAATGTCCCTGGGGTGGGTCCCTCCAGCCTTGGGTGTCCTCCTGGGGTGGGCAAGGGTGGCAGGGGGGGTCCCTGGGGGCAGGGGAGGGCACTCTGGGCTCATTTTGAGCCCACTTGTCCCTTAACGCCATGCCTGACCCAGGCGTTAAAAAGCGGCGCAAATGCGCCGTTTTTAGCCACGCCCACTCCCGGGCGTCTCTTTTGCCCGGGAGTATAAATACCACGTAAAGGCCTGGGAGTCATTTTTTAGACGGGAACGCCTCCCTTGCATATCATTAACGCAAGGAAGGGGTTCACGCTAAAAAATGACGCACATTCCGGGAACTTTGGCGCTATTCGCCTCTAACGCCATAGTATAAATATGGCGTTAGTTGGCGTTAGTTTAGCGTCGAATTTGCGTCGAAAAAAACGACGCAAATTCGGCGCAAACGGAGTATAAATACGGCCCCAAGTCTGGAAGCACTGTTAGTGACTTTGAAAACACACTTATCAACAGCAACACATTGGGATCCATATTAACTGTGATTGGTGGTTGCAACGAAGGGTCGACACTTTGAAAGGTAGCTCCAGGCTAGCTGCCAATCGTACAGCTCAGTTGGGATTTGTTTGTAGCATAGGATACAGATGTTATAGTACCAAATTGATATACACTGAATCCAAACCCACGATCAAGTACCATTCAACACATACAATTAAGGGTTAACCAAATATTTATTAAATGCTAATCACAGATGAGGAAACTGAGGGAAAAATCTTACCTACCCTAATCTACCCCCCACTCCCCTTATGAGACGGGACACATGGAGGACAACACATACTAACCTAAACACATACTATAGTAACCTATAAAAATACATTATTTTTTTATTTATTTTTGTTGTTTTGTTTTTTTGGATTCTTTTTTTTTTTTACACACAAGAACCCCAACATAGCACCCCACCCACCCACCCACACATGTAATAAGTAAAAATAGAAACAAGCAGGCGCCCACACCCCCACCCACTAACACTAACTAAACTAACAGCCTATACTAACCTAACACTAAGCCCCCTAAGCCCACTAACTATAAGAACAAGGAAAGAGGAGGGAGGTGAGGGAATCATGTCTATCAAAAAAGTGTCTAGAGGTTGGCCCTCCGGAGGGTCCTCTTAATGGACTTAACCCACCGGTTAATGTGCTGCTCGTCCCGGCTCAGGTGGCTCAACTTGCGCAGCACTTTGTCCATCTTATGTTCCATTCGGTTGAAGGCTGCAGGGTCAACAGATGGAGCAGTGGCAGTCTGGGTATCGGTGGAGGAGGTCTGTGTGGGTGTGGTGCCAGGCCTAGTGGGCTGTCCTGCACCGGTGGCAATGCTGGGGCTAGGAAGTCCAGCAGATGTTGGACAAACAGTGGCAGCTGTGGATGGGGCCACCTGGCTCGTATTGGTGGTTGTGCTGGTAGTGGCAGTGGTGGGCAAAGTAGGCCCACCCTGTGGGAAGGCTCTCCATGCCCCGGAGGCCCGTTCATGCCGATATCGCCGGGCCATCCTCCGGAACCCCGACTCCACCAGCAGGATGTGCTGATATCGCATGGCCCGGAGGTGAAATTCATGGACCTGGTCTGGAGTCATGTTAGCAGCTGTGAAGACAAATGCAGATATTCTACATTAGTAACTGCATTGTGTGAAATGGCACATCAAGTTTATAAGACATTACATCTACTGTACTTGTAACAGCTCATATCACAATACAGAGCATTGAATGTCCCTGAGGAAGTATATGGCAGACCAGACTACAAAGGTCACATCACACAAAGCACATCCATAACCTACAAGATGGGTAATAACTGGCTTTGATTTGCAATCTGAGTTCTGACAGTTATCATCTATGTATCATGCTGCATATCCTCCGCCAAGACCTGGGCTACAAATGTCAGTGTACGGAAATCAAAACTAAAGCCACATGGTCTGCAAGTTGTAACTGGACTTTCCACTATAGTACCAAGTGCCAAACCCGAGTGTGTATACTAGTATGCAACCAAACCGTCACTTATTCACATGTATGTGTAACATACTGGTAGCATCAGTACTAGGTACCCCATTCACAAACCCATGCCCGTGTTTGAGGGGGGGTGGATACACAACTATAATTTGCCAACAACATGTACACCGAGGAGTGTATAGGAAACTCCACACATGTTTGTCTCTACAGACACACCACAGGTAAGGTCTATCTACAATAAGGAGTCAGCAAACCCTAGAGCACTCATAGGGTCAGACATGTCAGGAAATGCAGAACTTGGTACACAACATATACTTCCAGTGAGGCCTGACTTACATCAGATACAGAGTTGCTAGAACACCCATGATCATGAAATGCATGCACACCTAGGCCATTGCACTCAGGTTCCACAGACTTGTTCCACTACATGTGGAAGTACATGCTGCTAGGAGGTTCTACCTAATGTTTCAAAATAACGTAGGTAAATAGGGAATCAGATGTCTATTGGAAACCTATTTGCGTACCAATCTTAGAGAATGTGGGTCTGACAGGCTGACTAAATTGGGGCTGACTTCCATTGCGACTCTTGGTGATACAAGTGTCATACACATGACTAACCCCTGTACTCACAGTGGGGCCTACAGGGATGTCCTACAATCCCTACATGATGCCATTGGATACGCATTGGCAAACTTAATACATGTGAGAACTGCATTCCCACTCATGGAACAAGTGAAAAGCTTGCCCGACGCATCACACCTTGCTATGCGTCCAACTCACACGAGTCCATAACCAGCAAACACAACACATAACAGACATATCAACACTTACTGGAGTGGTCGGGGTCCTCAAATGTCGCCACCTCTCCCACAGTGTAGGGTGCCGGTCCACCTGTAAGGTATAGAAGGAAGAAATGTGCTCAAAATCTGTGCACAGTGCAACAATTTCATAAACATTTACAATGTGTAGGCTGAATAAGGAAATGGCAGCCATTCAGACATGATCGTACTGCATCTGATATATCACGGCCAACTTGTACATAGCATGGGTCTCCTGTGACAGTTACACACATATCTGCACACATACGTTGGCCCTAACTATCATGTGGTTGCAAACATGCCCCGTAATTAGTGAGCACTAAAAAATATGTAGTGTAATCGTCTCATCAAGTGCATCCAAGAGAGACATTCAAAGCCTGGTTACTTGAGGACTGTATTACCAGTCAAACATGCCTTGTGGCCATGACACATTTATTGCACATAGGTACAATGTACAGAGGGAGGGGCAGGGACTTTTGTAAGCCATCCTGTTGTTACAGTTTATTCAATTGATGTGGCCCAGCTATGGTGATGTGCACCAACCATGGAGATGTGAGGCCACGTGCATACACTTGGACTGCCATCCATATTTGGATTGTGGCTCAACTAATTCCAAAAACCATCTTAAGATGTTACCTGAGGGCACCTTACACCTTTTCACGATGTTTTCAAATCAAGAATTGACATGTATCCAAAAAGATCAAGGAACACAATAATCCCACACATTCATAGTACTTCCGTGAACGCTTTCCTTCCACTCTCACCAGACTCACATGAGACATATGTCTGAGCCCCTTTGCTATTATCAATTGACGTGAAGGCAGCACTCGTTTTCTGCATCATGTAGTGATTCCAAAGTCAGTCTAGCAATTGCGTCAACATAGTTGGCCGAAATGTTGGTACATCGGTACTTCTCTGTCAATAGTACCCTATATAGACATGATTGGCTCATATTTTGTTAGCTGTTCTGACAAAAAGGCCGCACCAATTTCCTTCATGGAAAAGTAACCTGTACGTTTCCTGAGCACCGGCTACCTGACAGCTAGCAATTGTGATCCTTGCCATAGTGCATCAATGATCCCCTTATATTTCCCCAGCATTACACACAGTCAGCAAGTTAGCTGGCAGACATTGTACTAATCCCCTGATGTTACTACAGAGCATTTAATTGTGCACATTAACATGATTCGTACTCACCAACAGTGCCACCAATCATGATTCCCAGGTGGTCCAGGAGATCCTGCTCCCTGGTGATGAGGTCAGCCCACCGGTGCTTCAGCTGGTGGTCACTCCTCTGGCTGGCATACACACGCTGCAGGTGATGCAGCACCTTTCCCCACCAGATTCTGCGCGCCTCTGTCGGATACCCCTCTATCACCCTGCCCCCTGCCTGGATCATGAGCGGCAAGAAATGCGTCACAAGCCAGATGAAGCCCCCCAACTCCTCTTCCCCCATCCTGCCAAGACGTGGCCTACCAGACATACTTGAAAAGTGAAAGGGAATATGGGTAAAAGAAATAGAAAGGGGAAAAGGGGGAAAGTAGGGGTACAAAGACAGAAAAAAAGTAAACCTAAACACTAAGAGAGCGCAACTATCCCCAAACTAACAGACTCCCACAAACAAGAAAAACACAAGATAAATGGACAAATGTAGACAAAACACAGTAGTACAGTATACACCAACAATATTTATTTCACAAATTGACAATATGGATAGCACACAGGACAAAAACAGCACAAAATCTCAGGACAACACTCTCTACACAGCCACACAGTCTAGAAGGCTCATAGACTGCAAAGTACACCCACTGTACATGATCTGTAAACAGGATATCCTATTACATCACTTCCTGTATGAAAAGTCCCGCCTTTTTTCACGTTATGCGTCATTTTTTGTTTACCAAAACTGTATTTGCGTCATGAATATTAACCCGCAGCCACATAATGGTACATGGACTGTACAAATATCTGGATGCGGGCTAAATTTCACTCCTGTGCGTAAAAGAAAATGACGCAAATACAGTTTTGGTAAACAAAAAATGAGGCATTACGCTAGATACGTCAAAATTACAGTGCATTAACTGGTTTGGGGCATTTCTACTTGTTTTTTGGTTATGTTACATTTGGGACACATCAGAGATTGCCTAATTGAAGACAGTATGGTGTTGATGGTGTATGTTCACATGTGTGACATCATACTGCAGCAGAACATGATCCACTACTCCCTTCACAGTTTTTTTTACAGTTGGCTGACGCAATAGATGGTCATAAGTGTGGTCATAAGTGTGGCCTACATATATGTGTTGCACAAATTGTGCATGTTTGGCATAAGGAGAGGATAGCAATGTGACACATATATGTGCAATACCTAAATGCCTTTGGCTCAAATTGTGTGCTTTGGCAACTAATGTGTTGGTTGACCAAGTGTGTGTGTATCACATGAAGCATAATTGTACATATGGTTGTATGAATGTGACGTCCATGTGTCCAATCCTTAGATGCAAGTCATATTGGAAATGAGCGAGGGCATGTGTTAGTCATACATGTAACAACACCCGTAAAGTGTACTTCCAATTTGTAGGGTCACGTAGACACCACATGTGACATAGCATGCACCAGATGGATGGCAGATGCTTGTTCATGTCAATGGTCCACATTTTCTACATCCTTTGTCCTAGAGTATTGGTAAGAGCTTCCTAGGCACTAGTTGGTGAATCCCACAGTGAGTCACACACATACATTGAGGAAGTGGGTACCATGTTGTTTGCACAGACAGACAAAGGTGAATTTCAAATGTATGTTGACACCACAGTTGAGGCCATAGAAGTGAGGCCCAACTATCAAGTGGCTGTGGTGGACCAGCATACAAGACAGCACGTGTCCACTTATTTCCAGTGATCAATTGCACATAGGTGTCTTGTTCATGTGTGTGGTCCAATGATGATCCTGTATATTGTTTGGGGTGTAATTTGTCACAGTTCGGTCCAGGACTCATCATGAGTCAGTGGCAGCTATTCCTGTATCTACTGAGTATCCTTGGTTGGTCAACGTGAGTAAAGTGGATGTGGACATGTGAACCAACATGTGGATGGTCCCACCCTGTCACTAAAGACGTGTAATGAGACAGTCAACAGGGCAACCTTGGTGTGCTGAGTGAGATAATGTCTCAGGTGTCATGTCCTGGCAGGTGTCATTACAACATTTGTACACAGGTTGGCCTCTGCACTTCCAACTGCATCTGGGAAACATCATAGCCTCTGTGCTGATTATTCTCGCAGCTATTCACCACACACGGCCCATCACTATGTTGTGAGCACTGTGATTCTGTGTGTGAACTGTCATGGTCCTGACATTTGTGTATAATTCATGGACATTATCAGAGGTTGCTGGTTGTGCTGAAAGCCCCGTACCCAATCCCTGCCTACGGCCCTGGGACACTGTCACACTTAGTCATTCATGCATAAGTGCAACCCAGACAAGGGATGGGCCAAGAATTTTGCTTTTCCAAGAGGATGTAACTCAAATGGTACAGTTAAAAGGCAGATGATGCTATACAATGTATTTGTGTATGCATGGAAGAAGCCCATGCCCAATGCTCCCTGATGAATGAGAGGTTTGCTAACGCAAGTGTGGTACATATGTGGACACAGGGATATTTTAGTGTGACGTACAGACAGTTGCCAGTCAGGCTGACAGAATGCAAGTTGATTCAGGATCCAGCTATTTGACAAGTTACGTAATCAGTGGTCTGACTGAGACTGTTTGGAGGGCAAACTAGACAGTTGACATGTCAAACTGTGTAAGTCCTGTGTTTTTGAAGGTGACAAATGAACCCAGTGGCTGTGTTACACGGCTTAATTAGTATCAATGTTTGACGGTGTATTTGACATAATGGCAACTCCTATGCTGTTCCAGGCATCATCAGGGGCAGTGCTTTTTGAAATGGGTGTTGTGCATGGAGGTGATCACAGGTGTGGGCTGCATCTGTTTCTCACCCGTCCTGTAGGTGAGACTTGCATTCTAAGGGCCAACAGACATTTTCACAGGGGAAGCAATCTACATGTGCTAACAGGGCTTTGAAACTAGAAGACAGTATATAAATTGACCTGACGTCCTTGCAGTCAGATGTTCTATGACAATGACATACCATAGGAAAGGGTGTAGCACACTGGTTTGCTAATGTTGGTCTGTGTGTGTAGAGGAGGTAATATCAGGGTACACATCTTAGTATTCCAGGGACCTCTTCCGACAGGTGGGTTGTGACCAGGTGCATGGGTGTGTTAGGAGTTAGAAAATGGGCTGACATGTACATGGAATGTCATGTGTGCAATGATGCTCATATGTGTGACACTTTTGCTGTCTCTGTTCTGCTTCTATGGGACTCTGGTCACAGATGGTCCTTGCAAATATTGGATGCAGTTGGACTTACTGCTGTCAAGGGTCTGGTCAGGCATTCCTGTTACTGATGCCAAAGCATATTGACTGCCTCATGTATGAGGCTTGTTTTCCCCTTATTGAGTAATGGTGTCTTAGTTTTGTCCCATATGCTGCGTTGGACCTTGATTTCAACATGTATGTGTGAAATAGTTGTGGTCCTCTGCTATTGGCCTTCAAAGGAGAAATGTACATGATATATGTCATTAAGAGTGTGTGTGTATGTGACCATTGTATGTTAGGCATCACATTAGCTCTGGGATGTTCCGTGTCCTACTCAGTATCTCAGCAATGCTCCATTAGGCAACACTCTTATTCTGATAAGTAGAGATGAAGGTGTGCAAAAAGGAATAGCCAGACCAGGATATGGTGATTAGAATAGGTGTTTATTTAAATTCGTTAACTAAAGTGGTGAAGGTGATCATATTCAAAAGAAATTATTTACAAACTGTTGCTGCCTGTGTATACCAGCAGCCGTGTTCTGTAGTTCCCCCTCCTGTTGCAGGCTATCATCCTCCTCTTCCTCCTCTTCAGGCATCTGTGGCTCTGGTTCCAGGAGGGGAATGTTTCTTTTGATACAAATGTTGTGCAATATTGCACATGTGAGGATCATCCTACAGACCATCTCTGGGGAATATAGGAGGCTACCACCAGTGATGTCGAGGCAGCGGAACCTTGACTTGAGGATGCCGAAGGTCTGCTCGACGATGCTGCGTGTCCTCCTCTGGGCGTCATTGTAGGCACGCTCTGCAGCAGTACTTGGGTTGCCAAATGGTGTCATAATCCATGGCTGGATGCCATACCCCTGATCAGCTGCAAGAGAAAATGATTGGGATCATGTTGATGTAGCTGGCACTATTGAAACAACCTTTCATGGCAGTAGTTGTCTTGTGTTGTCTGTGACTCTTTTGTGTAATAATGTGGCATCCTATGCTTGTAGGAGATGTACCATCTGCATTGTGTTGTTTCCTTGGCTGAATGAGTGTTTGTCTGGTAACCGTTTGTCAGCAGTATGTTTTGGGATTTGCAGTACAGTGTGCCCTCCCTAGCATTGTGACTTGTGATACAGGTGTCCGTGTGTCTTCACTGGGGGTGAGATGATAGTTCCATGCACAGTTAAAATTGACAGTGTTGTTAACACGTTCATATCAATGTACCCTGGACATCCCATACCTTTAGACTTAGGCAATGGATTAATGTAAAGGTCATTGGGACACTTACATTTTGCAAGGTGACATTTGGCCAACCCACTCCACACGTTGTGATCTTTGACTTCTTAACATTAGACTGTACAGTAATTTCCGATGTGTGACAGGTTCAATGGTGACTTAAGAAACATGGCTAGTGATGTCACGACCTCAGTGTGTTCGTGTTGACATGTTGCTGTTGTGGTGTATGTGTTGTGTGTCCTAGAGTGTTGCTGTGCAGTGTGTATATAAGTAGGTTTTTGTACTTACCAACAAGTAGTCCATTGCCATACCGTCCATCCTGGAAGTGTTCATTGATGGTGGAGTGACGGAAGATGTATGATTCATGTACACTCCCAGGATATTTAGCCACGATGTTGGTGATCAATCCCTGGTGATCGACTATGGCCTGCACGTTGATGGAATGTGTGTCCTTCCTGTTGCGGTAGAGGTGTTCAGTTGCAGCAGGTGGCAGAAGACGTACATGTGTGCAGTCGATTGTAGCAAGGACGTGTGGGAAGCCACTGATTGCGTAGAACCCCTGTTTTGTTTCCTGCTGCTTCTGCAGTGTGTTAGGGTAGCAGATGTGGCGGGGTGTCAGTCGAATGATGGCATCCAGGACTTTGGGCAAAAAGGCGGAGAATGATGGTTGTGATATTCTGCCAACCAGGGCACCAGTTTTTTGGAAAGAGCCACTTGCCAGCATATGAAGTACAGCAAGCAGCTTTGTTTCTGTTGGGATGGTGAGGGGTGTCACCAAAGTGGGGGCCAACTGCTGTTCAATGTTGCGCAGCAGCTGCTGAATGGCCTGCCAGTTCAGCCGGTACCTCTGGATGATGTCATGTTCCCTGAGGCCCTGAAGGGTGGTTCTTGGACAGAATATCCTCTCCTGCCTTCTGCGCTGCCTTTGGGGTCCCTGCTGGTGTTGTGGTAGCTGCTCTTGTTGCTGCTGGGCTCTGCGTCTGCGTGCACACTGGATTAGTATCACCTCCATGGCTCCCTGTTGCTGCTCTGCTGCTCTGCTGCTCTGCTGCTCTGCTGTATGTTCTGTGTGTTCTGATTAAATACAGGTGTGTTTGCCCCATTTTAACGCCTGCCCTGACCCAGGCGTTAAATTTTGACGCAAATCGGGCTGTGCGTAATTTTCTGTCTCCGCCTCCCGGCTGTGAGTCATTTTTGCCCGAAAGCATAAATACGACGCACGACCCTTTAAGCCTTTTTTTTTACGGGAACGCTTACCTTGCATATAATTAACGCAAGGCCGGTTGCCGCATCCAAAAAATGATGCACACGGTGGGATTTTGTCATCCGCGGGCTCGGGCGTCAAAGTTTAAATACGGGGCAACGTTTGCGCTGATTGTGCATCAAAAAATTTTATGCACAATCGGCGCAGACGGAGTATAAATATGCCCCTAATAGCACCCGAGCCCTTACCACATTGACACACTCCAAGATACACAGGCCCATATTTATACTTTTTTAGCGCCGCATTTGCGCCGCTTTTTGACGCAAAATCGGCGCAAACTTACCAAATACCATTGTATTTTGTAAGTTTGCGCCGATTTTGCGTCAAAAAGCGGCGCAAATGCGGCGCACAATATTAATGTACTCCCGGGGCACTGACTCTGTCACATCTCATATGGCGAGTGTAGGGGAGCTTCTGGAGGAGCAATAACAACCATGTTGTTTAATACTGCAACAATCTGTGCACAATGATGCTCCTGGGATTCAGAGATATAACCACATACTACTAAGTCCACTATTTTACATGATGCACCAAGAAGTATGCATATAGAGGAAATGTCTAGTTCAAGGGGGGAATTAGAATCTTCAGATTGTAGTTCTTAAAAGACATATGTTAATGGCGCCACATATGGTCCTACTTCTAAGAGTGTGTATCTTGTGTTGTCATTATCATGTTTGATAATACGGAGAAATGATTGATACCTTAACCTTCCCTAAATGTGAGGAAATGTCTGTAAAAATCATTTTTAGAGTTTCTGAACTTCTCCACAATTAAATATATTTGGGAGACCATGCAGCCAATAAATCTCTTATCTTTTTGATTGTTTTGAGTTCATTCTGGGATACCGATTCCGGCAAAGTATTACAAAACAATTACCTAAGTATGTGTTGAGTCTAGATTGCTGGTGAGAGTTCCCCAGACAGGAAGGGTTGTAGGTGACATTGAGAGACAGGAGCTCAGTTTTATCCGTATTCAGGGAGTAGCCTGTAAAGAAAGAATACGTATTATTGATGTCTACAACATCGGGTATAGCAAGGTCAGGCTTTTCTGTAAATAATAAAATGTTATCTGCATATAGAGCTGTTTAGAAAACTATGGGGCATATTCTGGCGGCCCTTAGCGCTCCCCCTAACGCCACCATGTGTCCACGGTATTTAAAAAGCAGTGCAACATGGCAGTAGTTAGGGGTTAGCGTCAGAATTTTTTACGCTAGTCCATCGCTTTGCAGGATTAGCGTAAAAAATTGTGACGTAATCCTGCAAAGCACCCAGAGGCTCATTGTAATCAGTGGAAGCCTCCTTTTAATGCCTGCTCTGAGCAGGCTTTATAAGTGCCAGAAAACAATTACACAAAGAAATATGTTATATTTCTTTGCACCATTTTTTTGCCCCCCCTAATGGGGGACCGTCCCCTTTGCATACATTATGCCTGGCACAGGCATAATGTAGTGCAAAGAGTTACAAAGTGGCGTAATGCATTAATATGGTGTGGTGTTTTTGGCCTTCTAACTCCACATTAGCTTAAAATAAATGAAGCTATTATGGTGTTAGAATGGAGCTAAGGTGTAGGAAAGTGCCATCTTCCTTGGCATGTTACCTCAATTTTTACCTGTATGTCAGTATGTTTTTGCCTGTCTCACTGGGATCCTGCTTTTCAGGACCCCAGTGCTCATATTTTGTGGCCTAATGTGTGTGTCTGTTTAGTGCTTGACTGTGTCGCTGAGGCTCTGCTAATCAGAACCTCGGTGCCTATGCTCTCTCTGCTTTTAAATGTCTCACTGTAAACTAGTGACTTCATTTACCAATTTCAATTGGCACACTGGACTCCCCTTTTAAAGCCCTAGTATATGGTACCTAGGTACCCAGGGCATTGGGGTTCCAAGAGATCCATATGGGCTACAGCATTTCTTTTGCCACCCACAAGGAGCACACCGTGCATAGGCCAGTCCACACCGGTTCAGAGACCCCTTGTCCCCTGCTCTGCTGCGAAACTGGAGAAAGGAAAGGGGAGTGACTACTCCAGTGTCCATCACCACCCTAGGGGTGGTGCCCAGAACTCCTCCAGTGTGTCCCAGACTTCAGCCATCTTACTTTGAAGATGTGGGGGCACTCTGAAGAGCTCTGAGTGACCAGTGCCAGCAGGTGACATCAGAGACCCCTCCTGATAAGTCCTTACCTGATAAGGTAGCCAATACCCCACTCAGGGCTATTTATGGTCTCTCCTGTGGGTTCTCTTTATATTCTACTTGCAAGTTTTCATAAGGAATCCTCCACAACTACTACTTCATCCTCTGACCTCGGATCAACCGCAGCCGGCTCCAGGAACCACTGTAACAGCAACAAAGTATCCACGAGGGATACTTTTCTTCTGCAATTCCAGCTCCAGCCAGCAACTGCAACAGTTTCCATGGTGTGCATGCTCTGACTACTCCCTGTCTTCATCCTGCACCAGAAGTACCAAAGAAATCTCCTGTGGGGTGACGGAGACACTCCCCTGCTCACGCAGGCACCTTCCAAGACAATGACCGGTACCCTTGGACTCCTCTCACAGTGACGAGCGTGCTCTCAAGGACACAGAGCATGGACCCCATCAACATAGACTGTCCTGAGATCCTGCTGACGCAATTTGGAGTAGGTAAGGCCTTGCCTTTCCTGAGAGCGACAGTACCCTTTTGTACTGCATCTTCTTCCCCTCCTGAGGCCTCTGTGCACTATTTACAAAATTCCTTTGTGCACAGCCTGGCCCAAGTCCCCAGCCCTCTATCCTGTGACGCTCAACTCGCTGAGTTGACCTCCGGCGCCGTGGGACCCTTCTTTGTAGTACTGCACCAACTGCGTTTTACATCTCCTTTGTCCCCATGTCCTGGGAGTCCCGTGGATGCTGCCTGGCATCCTGGGGGCTCTCTAAAGTGCTGAGAGCTCCCTCTTCCTCCTCACACAGAGTTGAGGCCCCCAGGTCCCTCCTGGGTCCAGCCAGTGCCATTTTGATGCAAAACGCACATTTGTCATAACCAAGGCTTGTTGGCGAGTTCCAACATGAAATTATATCTGTATCCATCTTGACGTCATGGGACATCTTTTGCATCATGCAGAAACCCGCTGGCATCTTCCTAGGGTGCATTTCTGCAGTCTTTGTCCATCCGGGGACTCTTCTTTTGCACCCTCTTCTGAGTTGGCAGGGGCTCCTGTCCTTCCTGGAACTTCTTTCGACTTCTGGACTTGGTCCCCTTCTTTTGCAGGTCTTCAGTTCTAGGAATCCAGCAGTTGTTGTTTGCAGACTTGGTTGGTTATTGCAATATTCCAGTCACAAGGTGTAGTGTGTCCTAAGGAAACTTCCAGTACTTTACTCCTGCTTTTCTGGGCTCTGGAGTGGGGTAATTTACTTAACTTTACTAAATTCTTACTCTCCCAGCGATTCAGTACACACTACACTTGTCTAGGGGGGAATTCATAATTCAGATTCCACTTTCTTAGTATATGGTTTGTGTTGCCCCTAGACCTATTTTCTCCCCTTGCATTCTATAGCATATCCTATTGTTTGCACTATCCTATGTCTAATTACTTACCTTATTTTGGTGTCTAGTGTATCTATTGTGTATACTACTTACCTCCAGAATGAGTATTGCCTCTAAGATATTTTTGGTACTGTGTCACCTAAATAAACAACCTTTATTTTTGGTAACACTGAGTATTGTCTTTACTTGTGTATAAGTACTGTGTAACTATAAGTGGTATTGCATGAGCTTTGCATGTCTCCTAGTTCAGTCTAAGCTGCTCTGCTATAGCTACCTCTATCAGCCTAAGCTGCTAGAACACTACTACTTCACTAATAAGGGATAACTGGACCTGGTATAAGGTGTAAGTATCCAAGGTACCCACTACAAACCAGGCCAGCCTTCTACATTGGTGGTGCAGCGGTGGGATAAGTACTTGCAATTGCTTTACCAATTGCTTTGTTACTGGTACTTTTCACAAGAAAAGCTTGTTCCAATACTTGAAGCATATATAATATATACCTAGAAGTAATTTTTCTAACTTTCTAAAAGTTCTTTAAACTTTGCAAAAGTTTTTACAAAGTTCTGAAAAGTTTTCTTCTTTTCTCTAAAAAGTTAGCTCAGTTATTCTACTAACTTTTTACTCACTTTCCTAATCTTTTTCACTTTCAATATGTCTTCTATAGATGCTACCCCTAGAGTTGTGAAAACAACATATGAAAATCTTAACCTTAAAAGTTTGAGGGGTCTCTGTATTGAAAGATGTTTGGGGATTGGGAAGAACCCCAATAAGGAGTTCCTCCTGAATCTTCTCCTCCAAGATGACCAGTGACTCAGCACTGGTCCAGATCAGACAGGGGAAGAGGTAAAGGAGGATTCCAACCAGGAAGGCTCAGAGGAGGAGCAACATGAAAATCCTGGGGATGTATCTGTTAACAAGCCCCCCTAGTACAACTGGTAGTGGGAAGGGTTCACCCACAAGTAGGGCTTCCTTCACCCTTAGAGACCAGGGCCCGTATTTATACTTTTTTTGCGCCGCATTTGCGTCGTTTTTTGACGCAAAAATGGCGCAAACTTGCAAAATGCCATTGTATTTTGTAGGTTTGCGCCGTTTTGCGTCAAAAAGCGGCGCAAATGCGGCGCTAAAAAAAGTATAAATACGGGCCCAGGTCACTAGAGTGGCTCCTGTTAGAGATAGATCTACCTCTGCACATTCCCATGTTACCTCTGTTTCAGAGGCATCCCACACATCTAACCCTGAGGACCAGTCCCTTGATAGGGAACTTGGAAAGCTGGGGTTAGAGGAGGCCAGATTGAGGCTAATGCAGCAACAGTTGGCCTTAGACAGGGAAACCCTGGCTGTAGAAAAGGAAAGGCAGGGGTTGGGTTAGTTCCCCCTGGTGGCAGCAGCAGTTTTAGAAATTCAAATGTTAGGGAACCTTCATTTGACTCTAGAAATCTGCACAAAGTTGTCCCTCCTTACAAGGATGGTGATGACATCAACAAGTGGTTTGCTGCACTTGAGAGGGCCTTTAAGGTTCAGAGGGTCCCTCATGAACAGTGGGCTGCTATCCTTTGGTTATCCTTCTCTGGTAAAGGCAGGGACAGACTCCTTATTGTCAGAGAGGATTATGCAGATAATTATCAAATTCTTAAAATTACACCTTTGGATGGTCTGGGCTTAACCACTGAACAGTATAGACTTAAGTTCAGAGAGACCAGAAAAGAGTCATCACAGGACTGGACAGACTTTTTAGAATGTTCTGTGAAGGTTCTAGAAGGTTGGTTAAATGGCAGTAAGGTGACTGACTATGAAAGGCTATATAACTTGATTCTGAGGGAGCATATTTTGAACAATTGTGTGTCTGATGTGTTGCATCAGTATATTGTGGACTCAGATCTGACTTCTCCCCAAGAATTGGGAAAGAAGGCAGACAAATGGTTCTGAACAAGGGTGAACAGAAAAGCTCATACAGGGGGTGACACGGATGGCAAGAAGAATGATGGTAAGTCCCCTGACAAGGGTGGGGACAAAGATAAAACATCATCAGAGTCTTCATCAGGCCCACAAACATCGTCTGGGGGTGGTGGGTCCAAATCCTCTTCTGACAAAGATAAGAAACCTTGGTGTTATATGTGTAAAGCCAAAGGCCATTGGGCAACTGATTCTCATTGTTCAAAAAGAAACACCAAACCTCCCACCACCACAACCCCAACTGCAACCACTATTGCCCCTAGTGATAGCAGTGGTGGTAGGAGGAGCACTACTAATAGCCAATCAAAGGGTTTAGCTTGGCTCACCATTGGTCATGTAGTTGGGGTTGGTCTAGTTAGGGAAGTCACTGAGGCTGTTTTAGTCTCTGATGGTGGCATTGGCCTAGCCACTTTAGCTGCTTTTCCCCCTAATATGGATAAGTATAAGTACCCCTGATTAATGGTGTTCAGGTTGAGGCCTGCAGGGACGCTGGTGCCAGTGTCACAATGGTGATAGAGAAACTGGTTGCCCCTGAGCAGCACCTACTTGGTCACCCATACCAAGTGACAGACACCCATAGCAACGCTGTAAGCCACTCCATGGCTGTTGTGAATCTCAACTGGGGGGAGGTTACTGGTCCAAAGAAAGTTGTGGTAGCCACTGATCTACTTGTAGAATGTCTGCTAGGCAATGATTTGGAGACTTCAGCTTGGGCTGAAGTGGAGTTGGAGGCCCATGCAGCAATGCTGGGCATTCCTAGGCATATCTTTGCTCTTACCAGGGCTCAGGCCAAGAAGCAAAGAGGACAGGGAAACTTGGATCCTGGAATAACGGACTAGGTGCTCCCAAACTCTAGGGGTAAGAAGGGCAAACCTTTGTCCACTATCCCTCCCTAAACAGATGATTTCTCTTTTGAGGAAGATGAATTCTCTCCCTGTGCAGAACTTACACCAGAGAAGCTAGAAGCTGATACAGCTGAGTTTTTGGGTGCAGGGGGACCTGCCAGGGAAGAGCTGAGTGTGGCACAGCAAACCTGCCCCACATTGGAGGGCCTCAGACAGCAAACTGTCAAGCAGCAAAATGGTGATGTCACTGACCCCCACAGAGTTGAATGGGAGAATAATCTTCTTTATACTGAAGCAAGGGACCCTAAACCTGGTGCCACCAGGAGATTGGTCATCCTCCTTCAGTATAATGAATTCATCCTAACTCTGGCTCCTGACATCCCTTTACCTGGGCATTTAGGCCAGAGTAATACATGGGACAGACTTGTTCCACATTTTCACTGGCCCCATATCTCAGAAGACACAAAGGGGTTTTGTTGCTCCTGTGTCACCTGCCAAGCCAGTGGCAACACTGGTGGCAGCCAACTACCAGTGGTTGGGGTGCCCTTTGAAAGGGTAGGAGTTGACATTGTTGGCCCCCTTGACCTTCCAACAGCTTCTGGCAATAGATTCATCCTTGTGGTGGTGGACCATGCCACAAGGTATACAGAAGCAATCCCCTTAAGGACCACTATAGCTCCTGCAGTGGAAAAAGCCCTCCTGGGAATCTTTTCCAGGGTGGGGTTCCCTAAGGAAGTGGTGTCAGACAGAGGTAGTAACTTCATGTCTGCATACCTAAAAGCAATATGGAAAGAGTGTGGTGTTACCTACAAGTTCACCACCCCTTATCATCCACAATCTAATGGACTGGTTGAGAGGTTTAATAAAAGGCATGATTAAGGGACTCTCTCAAAAACTCAGAAGGATATGGCATTACCATCCACAAATCTTTTTATTAGTGTTTCAGACATTATAAACATTTTCACAAGGCATTTAGTCATTGCAGTAACAGTAGCACAGCAAATGCTTACAATAACAGCACCTGACATGATACTACAGACAGAGCCTACATGTGCTTCTTCATTTACTACGTCTACAGTCTGTTTATCGAGTAGATTGCCTAGGTTTATGATCACCGTTGAATCAGCAGTCAACTTTGCCCTCATTTTGGCAGTAATCATCCACATAATACAGAAACAACTCTACAGATGCCCGGTTGGTCTATTGGTTAGTCAACCTTTCTGTCAGCGAATTCTCCTTATCTCACCTTCGTGTGAACACACAGTGTATAATTAGAGAATCCGGAATAACAACAAATGTAAATATAGAACATTTATTAACAACGGAGTGTACTGTTTTTCCCTATTGTATGATGATGTTAGTGCGGTGTCCCCTTATATGGGGAAAGGTTCTCTGCATTGTTTGCCTGCATCAGTATAGCGCCTAGTCGCGGTGGATTCCCTATTGCATAGCGAGCGCCACACCTAAGGAGATGGGATTACCATGCCTCATTTTCACCCACAGGGAGGTACCCCAAAAAGGAGTGGCCTGCAGCCCCTTTGAATTCCTATTTGGTCACCCTGTTAGGGGTACCCTTGCTCTTGTTAAGGACGGTTGCGAACAACCTTTGAAAGCTCAAAAACAGGACATTGTGGACTATGTGCTTGGCCTAAGATCCAGAATGGGAGAGTATATGAAAAAGGCCACTAAAAACCTCCAGGCCAGCCAAGAGCTCCAAAAGCAATGGTTTGACCAGAAGGATGTCCTTACAGAGTACCACCCAGGACAGAAGGTATGGATATTGGAGTCTGTGGCCCCAAGAGCACTCCAGGACAAATGGAGTGGACCCCATCTAATTGTAGAACAAAAAGGTGAGGTCACCAACCTGGTAGACCTGGGCACTGCCAGAAGCCCCCTTAGGGTGATTCATGTCAATCGCCTAAAGCCTTACTATGACCAGGCTGACGTAACCCTGCTCATGGCTACAGATGAGGGACATGAAGAAGAGAGTGACCCTCTCCCTGATTTCTTCTCCAACATTGAAGCTGATGGCATAGTGGAAGGAGTGGTTCTGGCATACTGCCTTACTGCTGAGCAGAAGGAAGACTGTAAAAATCTCCTTGTTCAGTTTTCTGAACTCTTCTCACTCACAACTGGTACAACTAATTGGTGTGAACATACAATTGACACTGGAGACAGTTTACCTGTCAGAAGTAAAATTTTCTGGCAACCTGACCATAGCAGAGATTGCATAAAAGCAGAAGTTCAGAAAATGTTAGACCTTTGAGTTATTGAGCCTTCTGATATACCCTGGGCCAGCCGAGTGGTGCTTGTCCCCAAACAGCATAGCAAAGAAGGAAAGAGAGAAATGCGGTTTTGTGTGGACTATAGGGGTCTCAATACTGTAACCAAAACTGATGCTCACCCTATACCCAGGGCAGTTGAGCTAATAGATACACTGGCATCTGCCAAGTATCTAAGCACTTTTGATTTGACTGCAGGGTATTGGCGGGTCGAAATGTCAGAAGATGCTAAAGCAAAAACTGCATTTTCTACCATAGGAGGGCTTTATCACTTCACAGTTATGCCCTTTGGTTTGATAAATGCACCTGCCACTTTTCATAGGCTGATGAAAACAGTCCTCAGAAGTTTGGAAGCTTTCAGTGCAGCATATTTGGATGATATTGTTGTATTTAGCTCTACCTGGGATGATCACCTGGTCCATCTCTGGAAAGTTTTAGTTAGGCCTGCAAAAGACAGGCCTAACTATAAAGGCTTCAAAGTGACAGATTGGGTAGAGGAAAGTGGTTTGTCTGGGCTACCTGGTAGGTGGAGAACAGATTGCACCACTACAGGGGAAGATTCAGACCATTATGGACTGGGCTCCCCCTACTACACAGACCCAGGTTAGAGCCTTCTTAGGTCTCACTGTGTATTACAGGAGGGTTATTAATAAGTATGGCTCCATTCCTGCCCCTCTTAATGACCTCACCTGTAAGAAAATGCCTAAAAAGGTATTGTGGACAGCTAGCTGTCAAACATCTTTTGAGTGGACAGCTAGCTGTCAAAAAGCTTTTGAGGAGCTTAAGCAGGCAATGTGCTCTGCACCTGTCTTGAAGAGCCCAAACTACTCCAAAAAATTAATTGTTCAAAAAGATGCTTCTGAATTAGGGGTAGGGGCTGTACTATCACAACTTAACTCAGAGGGGAACCTGTTGCTTCCATTAGCAGGAGGTTGACCGCTAGAGAAAAGCGTTGGTCTGTCATAGAGAGGGAGGCCTTTTTTTGTGGTCTGGGCACTGAAGAAGCTGAGACCCTACTTGTGTGGGACTCACTTCATTGTTCAGACAGACCACAAACCTCTATTATGGCTTAAACAAATGAAAGGTGAAAACCCTAAATTGTTGAGGTGGTCCATTTCAGGGTATGGACTTTACAGAGGAACATAGACCTGGGAGTACCCACTCTAATGCAGCTGGACTCTCCAGATATTTCCACTTACAGTGAAAGTGAGTGTGAGAAACGGAAGTGAGTGACAATGAGTAACCTAATTGTTAGAATGAATGAGTTAAAGTGACTGAAAATAAATGAGACTTAGTGAAAGGGGGGTGGTCACACTGGGAGTCAGAGAGTAATATTGCATGCAAGTAAATGAGTGAGACAATGATTATGCAGGAATAAGTGTGAGTAAGAATGAGTGAATTTAAATGTCCATGAGTGAGAGTGTATATCGGTGAGTATGAGTGAAAATGCGTGAAAGTGAGGGCCTCATTTACAAGGCCTTTGCGCTACCATTGCAGCATTTTTTTTGTATACAACGGTGGTACAAGCAGTGCCCTACACTGCTCTGCTTTTTTCACACGAGGGGCTCTAACAAAAAAAAAAAAGTAACGCAACTCAGCACATTGCGCTGCCTTGCATTACCTTGCCTTGGGTCGGTGTTACATGGGATGAGTATGGTTGTTCCCATGCATTCACCCATCTATTTCAATGCAAACCCAGTTTTACTGACAGCAGTAAACTTGGGTTTGAGAATGGTGCACCTGCACTGAGAGGCTTCTCCTAGTTACTTCTTATTTCTATATGTGCTGGATTCCTTAGGATTGTTTTTGCAAATGAAGGTGTGCCTTCATAGCGTAGGAAGGTATGCCTTCCTACACAAAACAATCCTGCCCGTAACACAGGCACCCTTGTACCATCAAGCAAAGGTGTCTGAGTTGGCACTTGGTTGCCACAGGTGCACCAGCGTGGGAGAGAGCTGGAGAGCACTATGGGGCATATTTATTTTCTGTTTGCGGCGAATGAGCGTCAAAAATGTTTACGCACATTCGGCGCAAACCTTGCCCCATATTTAAACTCTGACGCCCGACCCCGCGGATGTCAAAATTCCACTGTGTGCGTCATTTTTTGGAAGCGGGAAACTGCCTTGCGTTAATGATATGCAAGGTAGGCGTTCCCACCCAAAAAATGACTTTAAGGCCTGTGCGCCTTATTTATACTCCAGCGTCATTTTGACGCACAGGAGGGGGTGGGCCTTAAAAAACGGCGCACAGCCTGATGTGCGCTTTTTTTTCACGCCTGGGTCAGAGCAGGTGTTAAGGGATCTGTGGGCTCGAAAGGAATCCAGAGGTGCCCTTCCCTGCCCCCAGGGACACCCCCTGCCACCCTCGCCCACCCCTAGAGGACACCCGTGGATGGGGGACCGATCCCAGGTAAGTAGAGGTAAGATCAGGTAAGTATTTTTTTAAGTTTTTTTTTAAGTGGCATAGGGGGGCCTAATTTGGGCCCCCCTACATGCCACTATGCCCAATGACCATGCCCAGGGGACAGAAGTCCCCTGGGCATGGCTATTGGGCAAGGGGGCATGACTCCTGTCTTTGCTAAGACATTATGCAGCACACATAGA
The DNA here is from genome assembly GCF_031143425.1 of Pleurodeles waltl. Classification (NCBI taxonomy): domain Eukaryota; kingdom Metazoa; phylum Chordata; class Amphibia; order Caudata; family Salamandridae; genus Pleurodeles; species Pleurodeles waltl. The sequence goes on from NC_090443.1 coordinate 976,296,466, forward strand.
AAGAGGAAAAAGCCTCAGAGGACTGTTTTGTGCAGGAAGGTACTTGCGTTTGCACTAGACAGCACATTGTGCATCAGTGTAGGGAAAAGACAGGAATGCTCTCTATAATGCAATATACAGTGAATGCCCTTTCCCTATAACGCAGTGTGGCGTAGCAAGGTGGTGTGCTGAGGTGCATGATTTTTTTTATAAATGTGCCCTTAGTATTCCATCTCTGCTGCCCAACAGTGCCTCAGAGTGGTGCTTAGTGCTGCAGTGTGAAAGGTACTATTCACTCGCTGTTTGGGGGGCTTTTTGTGTCACTTTTTGTGATGCTCCGGCTGCGTAGACTACAGATCATATCTATGAGACAACGCAAAGCCACTTTGAGTCGCTTTGAATGGCCTCCTGGCTTTGAATGGCCTCCTAGCTGTGGAGTAAGGCAAGGCAGCACAAATTGCTGCGTTGTCCTATTCTGCCCTCTGGAGGTGTTCCATGGGCATTGAAGTGGGAGTTCCCACACAGCACCCATTGATTTTGACGCTTCCCCAGATTTACAAAACCACATAAACTTGAGGATGCGCCAAAACCTTACACCTCCAGAGGTGAGGCGTAACAAGGAGAAATATTTTTATTTCTCCTCATTGTTTCTCTTTCAATGTGTGCTGCATTCTGCAGGATTGCTTTTGTGCCAAAAGATGCCCCTTCCGGCACAAAAATAATCCTGCCAGCAACAGAGGCACTCTTACACCATGGTGCAAAGGTGCCTGTGTTGGCTCTAGGCTGCTTAATAGAGCGCAGCGCAGGGGGAAAGCAAAGAAATACATTGTATTGCATAAATGAGGTGCATTCTGCCCTTTGGCACATGGCAAACTCACCACGAAAGATGGCCTCAGTCTCTTTGAGTTATTTATTAGTTACTTGCTGTTGCCTTTCAGTGGCTCTCGCTGCTACCGGTGTGAAGAGCACTATTCACTCACTGCCACATATTCAATGCCTCTGAGTTATTTATTAATCAGTCACTGATGCCTTTCAGTGGCTCTCAGGCCCAAATTTATACTTTTTTTGCGCCCCATTTGTGTCATTTTGTGACGCAAAAGCAGTGAAAACTTACAAAATATCATTGTATTTTGTAAGTTTGCACTGCTTTTGCATCAAAAAATGACCGAATGCGGAGCAAAAAAAGTATAAATATAGGCCTCGCTAGTTTAGTGTGAAATGCACTGTTCACTCACTGCTACGTGTGTATGACTGAGTTATTTTTCAATCACTGCCACCCATCAGTGGTTCTGGGGACTATTGTGTGAAAGTGAATTATTATAACTCACTGCTGCCAGGCAGGGGATCAGCTCAACAGTGTACAGATAATTCATTCACTGCTGTCTAGTAGTCGTTTTTGGAGGTCCTTTGTTATACAGTCATCAATGAGTAACATGTCACAAGCTCCGGGCATTATTTATGACCCAGTTTTCATCATGTTTGTGCCACACGATGATACACATATGCGACACAAACCTTTAGCGGGATTTATGGAACCTCACAAGGCCAGCTTGGGTAGCCTTGAGTGCCTTCATAAATCTGGAGTAAATCTCAAGTAATGCCATCCAGAGCAAATGTTTGCATTGCATTACTCTGAGACATTTCCACAGGAGTTGCGGAGTTGCGCAGTTGTTCCAATGCAAACTTCCATGGATTTTTACTGCGTCACTATCCCCATACATCCTATTTACGATGATGCACTTGAGGGCATATTTAAGTGTCCCTAGCGCCACCGGAGCTGCACTGTATTTACAAGGAGGCATTAAGCCACTTTTTGTGGCTCTACGCCACCTTGTAAATACGGCCCCTTCACAAGCAGCACTTTGTGTGGAAGGGGCGTGAAATGGGTGTGGATGGCACTTTGGCCCGTATTTATACTTTTTTACGCTAAACTGCGCTAACGCAGTTTAGCGTCAAAAAAATTAGCGCCGGCTAACGCCATTCTGAAGCGTCATGCGGGCGCCGTATTTATAGAATGGCGTTAGCCCGCGTTAGCCGACCGGCGCTGCCTGGTGTGCGTGAAAAAAAACCACGTACACCAGGCACCGCCGGCGTAGGGGAAAATGGCGTATGGGCGTCTCAAAATGGGGCAAGTCAGGTTGAGTCAAAAAAATCGCCTCAACCCGATTTGCGCCATTTTTTTACGACGCCCATCCCCCATTAACATGACTCCTGTCTTAGCAAAGACAGGAGTCATGCCCCCTTGCCCAATGGCCATGCCCAGGGGACTTATGTCCCCTGGGCATGGTCATTGGGCATAGTGGCATGTAGGGTGGCACAAATCAGGCCCCCCTATGCCACAAAAACAAATAAAAAAAAATACTTACCTGAACTTACCTTAATGTCCCTGGGGTGGGTCCCTCCATCCTTGGGTGTCCTCCTGGGGTGGGCAAGGGTGGCAAGGGGTGTCCCTGGGGGCAGGGGAGGGCACCTCTGGGCTCATTCTGAGCCCACAGGTCCCTTAATGCCTGCCCTGACCCAGGCGTTAAATTCAGGCGCAAATGCGTCATTTTTGCCCGGGAGTATAAATACCACGCACATGCCTGGGAGTCATTTATTTAGACGGGAACGCCTACCGTGCATATCATTAACGCAAGGAAGGTGTTCACGCCAAAAAATGACGCTAACTCCATGAACTTTGGCGCTAGACGCGTCTAACGCCAAAGTATAAATATGGAGTTAGTTTTGCGTCGAATTTGCAAATTCGGCGCAAACGGAGTATAAATATGCCCCTTTGTGTGGAAGGGGCGTGAAATGGGTGTGGATGTTGCTGTAGGCGTCCCACAGCAACACCTGTTGTATTTTGAGGCTGTCCCAGATTTAAGTTGTCTTTCTCCTCCTTTTTTGCTCTTTCTGTATGTGCTGCATTCCTGCAGCCATCCTTACACCATGGCAAGGGTGGCTCCCTTGTTGGAGCTCGGCGCTGCTGCCAAATAGAACATATCTACATCATTATTCCTCTAGTAACATTCAGTTAATTTCTTTTTTATTACTTCACTAGCTAGACCTTCATGTTCTAGAAAATCCACTAAAAATTATTTATAAGAAATAGTTTCAATGTTTTAATTCGTTGTTTTTTTTTAAGGTTATATATATATATATTTTTTTTTTGTTTCATCCTTCCTCACTTGCACGCAACATACAAATGATTCTTGATGATAGTGCTGGTAGTACCGTGGTGTTCGAATTTCTAGTGCGCAGGAAACCATGCAAGAAAACTAAGACTACTGAAGTGTTAGAGGGTATGATATTGAATGCTATATTCATCAAAAAGGGAAGCTCAGGCGGAAAACACTCTGCTATACAATCCTAAAGAAGAATTTTTTTCACGGGAATAATAAAAAATGTCTCTGAGTTTACCGAATAAATTGGGTATGCAAATATGTGCAAAGGATCATGGGTATAGAGATTGTCCACAGAGGTTTATGGGTATTCAGGTTCCTTTGCCTACACGTCTCCCCGCGAAATAGCCTGGGACACAAGTGAAGGAATAACTGTCAGCATATATGCAGGCAACACCTTTAGGGCCGTATTTATACTCCGTTTGCGCCGAATTTGCGTCGTTTTTTTCGACGCAAATTCGACGCTAAACTAACGCCAACTAACGCCATATTTATACTATGGCGTTAGAGGCGAATAGCGCCAAAGTTCCCGGAATGTGCGTCATTTTTTAGCGTGAACCCCTTCCTTGCGTTAATGATATGCAAGGGAGGCGTTCCCGTCTAAAAAATGACTCCCAGGCCTTTACGTGGTATTTATACTCCCGGGCAAAAGAGACGCCCGGGAGTGGGCGTGGCTAAAAACGGCGCATTTGCGCCGCTTTTTAACGCCTGGGTCAGGCATGGCGTTAAGGGACAAGTGGGCTCAAAATGAGCCCAGAGTGCCCTCCCCTGCCCCCAGGGACCCCCCCTGCCACCCTTGCCCACCCCAGGAGGACACCCAAGGCTGGAGGGACCCACCCCAGGGACATTCAGGTAAGTATTTTTTTATTTTTTTTTAATAATTTTTTTTGGCATAGGGGGGCCTGATTTGTGCCCCCCTACATGCCACTATGCCCAATGACCATGCCCAGGGGACAGAAGTCCCCTGGGCATGGCCATTGGGCAAGGGGGCATGACTCCTATCTTTACAATGATAGGAGTCATGTTGATGGGGGATGGGCGTCGTTAAAAAATGGCGCAAGTCGGGTTAAGACGATTTTTTCGACGTAACCTGACTTGCCCCATTTTAAGACGCCCATGCGCCATTTTCCCCCTACGCCGGCGCTGCCTGGTGTACGTGGTTTTTCTCGCGCACACCAGGCAGCGCCGGTCTGCTTGCGCCGGCTAACGCCATTCAATAAATACGGCGCCCGCATGGCGCTTCAGAATGGCGTTAGCCGGCGCAAAACTTTTTGACGCTAAACTGCGTTAGCGCAGTTTAGCGTCAAAAAGTATAAATATGGGCCTTAGGGCCGTATTTATACTCCGTTTGCGCCGAATTTGCGTCGTTTTTTTCGACGCAAATTCGACGCTAAACTAACGCCAACTAACGCCATATTTATACTATGGCGTTAGAGGCGAATAGCGCCAAAGTTCCCGGAATGTGCGTCATTTTTTAGCGTGAACCCCTTCCTTGCGTTAATGATATGCAAGGGAGGCGTTCCCGTCTAAAAAATGACTCCCAGGCCTTTACGTGGTATTTATACTCCCGGGCAAAAGAGACGCCCGGGAGTGGGCGTGGCTAAAAACGGCGCATTTGCGCCGCTTTTTAACGCCTGGGTCAGGCATGGCGTTAAGGGACAAGTGGGCTCAAAATGAGCCCAGAGTGCCCTCCCCTGCCCCCAGGGACCCCCCCTGCCACCCTTGCCCACCCCAGGAGGACACCCAAGGCTGGAGGGACCCACCCCAGGGACATTCAGGTAAGTATTTTTTTATTTTTTTTTAATAATTTTTTTTGGCATAGGGGGGCCTGATTTGTGCCCCCCTACATGCCACTATGCCCAATGACCATGCCCAGGGGACAGAAGTCCCCTGGGCATGGCCATTGGGCAAGGGGGCATGACTCCTATCTTTACAATGATAGGAGTCATGTTGATGGGGGATGGGCGTCGTTAAAAAATGGCGCAAGTCGGGTTAAGACGATTTTTTCGACGTAACCTGACTTGCCCCATTTTAAGACGCCCATGCGCCATTTTCCCCCTACGCCGGCGCTGCCTGGTGTACGTGGTTTTTCTCGCGCACACCAGGCAGCGCCGGTCTGCTTGCGCCGGCTAACGCCATTCAATAAATACGGCGCCCGCATGGCGCTTCAGAATGGCGTTAGCCGGCGCAAAACTTTTTGACGCTAAACTGCGTTAGCGCAGTTTAGCGTCAAAAAGTATAAATATGGGCCTTAGTACATAAACTATACCTTAATATTTTCCCACTTAGGGCCGTATTTATACTCCGTTTGCGCCGAATTTGCGTCGTTTTTTTCTACGCAAATTCGACGCTAAACTAACGCCAACTAACGCCATATTTATACTATGGCGTTAGAGGCGAATAGCGCCAAAGTTCCCGGAATGTGCGTCATTTTTTAGCGTGAACCCCTTCCTTGCGTTAATGATATGCAAGGGAGGCGTTCCCGTCTAAAAAATGACTCCCAGGCCTTTACGTGGTATTTATACTCCCGGGCAAAAGAGACGCCCGGGAGTGGGCGTGGCTAAAAACGGCGCATTTGCGCCGCTTTTTAACGCCTGGGTCAGGCATGGCGTTAAGGGACAAGTGGGCTCAAAATGAGCCCAGAGTGCCCTCCCCTGCCCCCAGGGACCCCCCCTGCCACCCTTGCCCACCCCAGGAGGACACCCAAGGCTGGAGGGACCCACCCCAGGGACATTCAGGTAAGTATTTTTTTATTTTTTTTTAATAATTTTTTTTGGCATAGGGGGGCCTGATTTGTGCCCCCCTACATGCCACTATGCCCAATGACCATGCCCAGGGGACAGAAGTCCCCTGGGCATGGCCATTGGGCAAGGGGGCATGACTCCTATCTTTACAATGATAGGAGTCATGTTGATGGGGGATGGGCGTCGTTAAAAAATGGCGCAAGTCGGGTTAAGACGATTTTTTCGACGTAACCTGACTTGCCCCATTTTAAGACGCCCATGCGCCATTTTCCCCCTACGCCGGCGCTGCCTGGTGTACGTGGTTTTTCTCGCGCACACCAGGCAGCGCCGGTCTGCTTGCGCCGGCTAACGCCATTCAATAAATACGGCGCCCGCATGGCGCTTCAGAATGGCGTTAGCCGGCGCAAAACTTTTTGACGCTAAACTGCGTTAGCGCAGTTTAGCGTCAAAAAGTATAAATATGGGCCTTAGTACATAAACTATACCTTAATATTTTCCCACTTAGTGTTCAGTCTAGATTATAATAATCAGAAAGGTTACTAAAGATTTCTGGAGTTATCAGTATTATGTGCAGTACCCTAGATGGTTACTAGATGTCCCTGTAAAATCAACAAAATGTTACACATTGTTGGCTTGTTTAAAATATGAGCATTACTGAACCTTGGTTTACAAAATGTCTTTTTATATTCCTGAGGTTATTTTTATAGTGTACAGTAAAAATGCAGTAATACATGTTTTGGGTCATCTATATGGTTTTGGTTTCGGTAATATGAAGGATTAACGTAGGACAGAAAGCAACATTGCTGCGCCGCTTTGCGTAAATTGGAGAAAGCAAAACAGTGCCACATGCACAAAGAAGTGGTGGAGTTCTGCTCTCTTCTTTTGCTAGTGCATTGTCTGCAGCCATAGGCTGGCAGAGTTATGCCATTGTGCAAGGGTGCCTGCTTTGTAGTCAGTACAGTTTTTCTACAGAAAGTGGCTCCATGCAGCACAAAAACCATACTGTACGGCAATGTTCTCTTTGTATGTGTGGGCCAGAATGCAGCAATGCAAAGTGGGGAAAAGAGCAGAAATGAAAACATTTCCCTCTTATTATGCTATAACATCTATGGGAGGATGCTCAGGAATGTCCGTGCACCACTCAAGGAATGCCTTCTTGATGCAAAATAGCTCAAGTGGTGCTTTGCGTTGTGTTGACTTTTGGTCACATGCCAGCCCAAACTGAGATTTGCTTTGGTATATAAATACCAACCTGGATTTTGCATTGGACACGCATTAGAAAAGTAACGCAAACCAGATGCAACATTGTTATATTTCTGGATTTGTGTTATTGTAAGTCTCTCTGTTTGGGGGTCTTATACTACCCAACACTGCTATGTATTCTGTCGCTATTCCTAGATACTCCTGCAGAATTTTGGGCCATATTTATACTCCGTTTGCGCCGAAATTGCGTCGTTTTTTTTGACGCAATTTCGACGCAAAACTAACGCCAACTAACGCCATATTTATACTATGGCGTTAGAGCCGAATAGCGCCAAAGTTCCCGGAATGTGCGTCATTTTTTAGCGTGAACCCCTTCCTTGCGTTAATGATATGCAAGGGAGGCGTTCCCGTCTAAAAAATGACTCCCAGGCCTTTACGTGATATTTATACTCCCGGGCAAAAGAGACGCCCGGGAGTTGGCGTGGCTAAAAACGGCGCATTTGCGCCACTTTTTAACGCCTGCTCAGGGCAGGCGTTAAGGGGCCTGTGGGCTCAAAATGAGCCCACAGGTGCCCTCCCATGCCCCCAGGGACCCCCCCTGCCACCCTTGCCCACCCCAGGAGGACCCCCAAGGATGGAGGGACCCACCCCAGGGACATTCAGGTAAGTTCAGGTAAGTATAATTTTTTTTTTTTTATATATTTTTTTGGTGGCATAGGGGGGCCTTATTTGTGCCCCCCTACATGCCACTATGCCCAATGACCATGCCCAGGGGACAGAAGTCCCCTGGGCATGGCCATTGGGCAAGGGGGCATGACTCCTATCTTTACAATGATAGGAGTCATGTTGATGGGGGATGGGCGTCGAAAATAAATGGCGCAAGTCGGGTTAAGACGATTTTTTCGACGTAACCTGACTTGCCCCATTTTAAGACGCCCATGCGCCATTTTCCCCCTACGCCGGCGCTGTCTGGTCTACGTGGTTTTTTCCCACGCAAACCAGGCAGCGCCGGTCTGATTGCGCCGTCTAACGCCATTCCATAAATACGGCGCCCGCATGGCGCTTCAGAATGGCGTTAGACGGCGCAAAACTTTTTGACGCTAAACTGCGTTAGCGCAGTTTAGCGTCAAAAAGTATAAATATGGGCCTTTATTGTCTGGAGTTTATGCTCGGTTCAAGTACAGTAAATTGACACCTTTCACAAAAAGTTGACTTAAAAGTCATGGCCCGTATTTATACTTTTTTTGCGCCGCATTTGCGTCGTTTTTTGACGCAAAAACGGCGCAAACTTGCAAAATGCCATTGTGGCCCGTATTTATACTTTTTTTGCGCCGCATTTGCGTCGTTTTTTGATGCAAAAACGGCGCAAACTTGCAAAATACCATTGTATTTTGTAGGTTTGCGCCGTTTTGCGTCAAAAAGCGGCGCAAATGCGGCGCTAAAAAAAGTATAAATACGGGTATTTTTTAGGTTTGCGCCGTTTTGCGCCAAAAAGCCGCGCAAATGCGGCGCTAAAAAAAGTATAAATACGGGCCCATATGTGTGAAGAGTAAAAGTCATGTTTGTCAAAATTCATGGATGGTGCGTGTGTATTTGTGAATGCATGTGTATTTGCGAGTATGTGCAATGAATGGATGTGTGCGTGCGCATGTGTTTGTGAATAGTGGGTGTATGTGTGCACGTGTGTGAATGCATGGGTGTGAATGTGTGCGGCCTGCAAACACTCCCGCTCAAACTACCACCCACAACGTAAGGCACCGATATGCTTGCTGGCATCCTTCGAGCAGGGGTGCCTTAGAACGACCTTCGGAGTCCACTGGTCCGGGACTACTGCTTCCAGTCTAAACTCCTTTACAATCTTCTTCGCTTTTTAGTAGCAGAATAGTATAGCCCAGTTGCAGGAAAGGCCAACTCTCCACAACCAAAACACCTCCACGTCGGCAGTAGAAAATAGTGTGCCATCAGGAAGTCATTGTGGCTTTCAGCTTTATTCCTCGGGTTCCTCTTCAAGCAGTGGCACACATCAGGATTATAGGCATTCCTTTGCTTCACTTCTCTTGAGTCTTGAACATCACCTTTCTCCACTCTGTCCATCTTTGAGTTCCAAGTATAAACTGTGGCTGTGGTGGCAGCTGAAATGGTGCTGTTCCTCAGGTCATTTTTAGGGTCGAGCCTGCGTTGCATGCGCTCGCGCATGCGTATAGCAGGGGGAATCTTTTGTATTTAGAAAAGGGCTCCGAGCCCTGTCAACTTCACGTCAGTGCTTTTTATTGGTTCGTGGGCTTCCCTAATTAAATTGGCTTGCTTTCATTAGTCGAAGGCACGCATACGTCATGCCTTTTCTGGTGGCTAGCCCTCCTCGAGCGCAGCGACCAAGTACAGAAAACATGCGAGCCCGATCTCGCTTGGCAGAAGTCTAGCGCTTTACCTACTTGATTTAACTTTTTCGGGTTACGTGCATAAATGCACTTTTGCCCGATAGGTGAAAAGTCGGGTTAGGAGTTTACAACGCGATCTGCTCTAACACGAGCAAACGCGAGACCCGATGCATTGTAAATGCTTGTTAGATGTTGCCATAGTTACTAGTATTTGTGTTTATGTTACTTATAGAACGCATTCAGACCAGAGGTCTCGAAGTCCTAGACAGGTAAGAGAGGCTGATGCGATTCAAAGAACTAAGTTGCTTTCAGAATTGAAGAAGGGGTGAAATACTTCTAATTTTGACTGGTAGCGAGTTCCATAACATAGCTGCCACTGAGAAGGCTCTGTCTACCCATTTTACTCTTTTACTCCTCAGAGTCTGTGCCAATCTGATGAGCTTTATGGGCGACTGGGAGTGTACCAATTGATCGCTGCTTGTAAATATCCTGAACCCTGAGAAGGGAGGGTTTTATGGGTCAAGCATAGTGCCTTAAAAATGATACGCTTCCTGATGGGTAGCCAGTGCAGCTCCCTCATGTCCTCCTTGGTGGATGTAAACTTGGATAGCCCGAGCAACAGTCGGGCGGCTGAATTTTGAATGAGCTTGTTCAGGGATGATTGATCTATATTTAGATATAGGGCGTTACAGTAGTCCAGTCTGGACATGATGAGGGCCAGAACCACTGTCGCTCTTAGGGGATGATTTATACTTTTTGCCACAAAATTGCACAAACGCAGTTTTGCTGCAAAAAGTATAGCGCCATCTTTTGCCATTCCACAGCGCCAGCCGGGTGCCATATTAAAGGAATGGTGCAAGCTGGCGCTAAACTTGGGCTAGCGTCTTCAAAAAAGACGCTAGCCGGGCAGGGGTGGCTGTAGGGAGGGAGAGGGTTGTGCATCAAAAAATGACGCTAGCCTGGTTAGAGGCAAAAAATGGTCTAGCCAGGCTAGTGCCATTTCTTGGCGCACAATCACCAAAAACACAACTTCTGTCTTAAGAAAGGAGTCATGCCTACCACCCTAAATGGTCAGCACAGGGGACAAGTGTCCACTGGGGATGGCCATTACACCCTGTGCCATGCAAGGGGCCCCAAGTTAGGGCCCCCGGTGGCACTTTAAATAAAAGTAAAAAAATACTTACCCATACTTAACCTAGTTACCTGGGATTGGGTCCCTCTTCCTCTTGTGTAGGTCGGGGTGTACCTGGGGCTTGGGGAGGGCACCTGTGGACCCATTCCATGGTGTTTAACCATGGAAATGGGTCCACAGGTCCCCTAACGCCTGGTCGGACCCACCTGTGCATCATTTTAGCACAAGGGGATAAATATGGGGCTATGGGGATAGCACCATTTTCTAGATGGGAATGCCTACCTTGCATCTCTTTGACGCAAGGTAGGTTCACGCATCCAAAAAATGGTTCAAACTCCAATATTTTGACGCTAGACGTGTCTAGCATCAAAATATAAATATGGAGTTAAGTTTGCGCCAAATTTGAGTAAAAAAAAATGATGTAAATTTGGCATAAACAGAGTGTAAATATGCCCCTTAGTTCTTGTGGTATAAATGGGAGGACTTTTTTAAAAAAAATTTAACCATCCAAAGATAGGCCTTAGTAACTCTATTTACCTCGGCATTAGAGGTTAGAGCTGAGTCACAAATGACCTTGAGATTCTTAACTGCGGAAATGGAGTAGGTAAGGTCTCACAAATCTCAGGCCACCAGTTTAGATTCCAAATAGAGGCAGTCGCCCCAAATATGATAACAATAGAGCACAAGGGGCAGTGTTTTCCCTCGATATAATACAACACTCTTTCTTGTCATAACTAAGAGCTTGATTTGGAGTTCAGCGGATGGGTTACTCTTTCACAAACTTGATGGATATGCCATCTGCCATATTACAAGTGCCATTAGATATAAATTACTTGTAATATGGCGATGGGATATCTGTCGCGTTTGGATTTTCTGGGGTGAGACACTGTCACCATGCTCTCTTTAACTGCTGTGACTTGAAACAGTTCAATGTGAATGGGATGTCAGCTTTCTTTTGTTGTTTCTGCTGTTCCCAAGAGTGTGTCTCGCTCTCGCCGTCTGAAATGAGTGTGATCTTTCATCTTACTTTCTTTTCCTGGTCGGTGGCCTTGACTATGTCAGAGCTCATGTATCGTTCATGAGTCCACTGCAGTAGGTGTGTGTGAACAGACCTGCCAAACGTGAGAGTGTCCGGACTCTTTCTGGCTGTTGGGTGTGGGGTGTACCGGTAAGCCCTGAGGACCTGAAAGAGGCATTCTTCAAGCACAATTCCCTCTTTAGTGGCTCTCTGAACAGTCGCTTGATGGTTCCCATGAACCATTATACATTTCTATTGGCTTGCGGCCAAAGTGGGTGATTTGATGATGTTCAATGCCAATACACTGTCGTGAGGATCGTTTTAGAACCTGGGTTGGTCATCCCTGTTTTAGCTTAGTTTTACAGCTTATGTTTTTATTCATATTATATTTATTTTAGCACGACTGATATAAGAAGGGCTTTACTCATTTTATCTGTTTGCTTTTATTCTAGGAAACAAAGGAACATGCTGCTCGGTTAGTTTAGGATTTGACTGACATACATAATCAGTACTTTCTGTTCAAGGCTATGGAGCGTGGTACACTATATACTAGCTTGTGCTGTCCATACAGGAGATAACATCGATCACTCAGACACAGCATTAAATCAGAACTGTATCCCCAAAGTGGTATGGTTTATTATGTAAACCATGCACTGATCCAAGGAGGGCAGAGGGCATTCCAGCCACAGCGATCCTAGGACACATGCTGTGCTGCATGCAGCAGGACTGGTGCTGATCTGCCAGCCCCTGAGTGGATTGCCATCGACACAGCAGGCTGACTCCTGACACCCTGTCCATGCATGGCGCCAGGGTTAACCCACTAGACTGGGCTAGGCAGAGGGTTACAACCACTATGCTCTCAGAAATAGATCTAGGGTTAGGTAGGAACCTTTAGAATCTCTAGAACATCTAGATCCACATACATCATGGTTGGATTATTTATCTACTTTACCATGTTACTAATTATCGCAACTCACTCTTTATATGCTACATTGCGATTGTTTCAACAAATACATTGAAAACTTATCTCGCATCTTTGTGTCTTTCCTCTGCATGTATTAGTAACTGAGCAAAAGGGGTATCATCTGTTTCCATGGATTCCCCAGGGAGTCGGAGTCTAATGTTCAGGTTGCCATAATCACCTTTCACCCCAGTGGTCTTGGAGGCTTCGGTGAGGCACTGTGAGCTGCCTAGAAGTTGGTCCGACAATTATTAAAGGTGTGGATTGCACTCAGCCTCCCACACTCTGCAGTTCTGCCATCCTGAACATGCAGTCCTATTAACAAAGTGGAACCACAGAACAACACCTCAAGACGTCTCTGAAGTCACCACTGGTGAATTGCAGCTCATTATCAGATTTTAAATCTGTAGGAACATCCCAAGTTGTGAAGATGTCATTCAGGACCTTAAGGACCTTGGATGCACTCGTGGAAGAGACCATCTTGACCAGTGGAAACAGGTAGCATTTGCCGATCACTACTAGGAAGTTTTTACCACACTCTAGTGGGCCAAAGAAGTTAACTGGTATCCTCTACCAGACACCTTCCAGAGACAAAGGTCATGTCACTGGCACTAGGCAGATGAATAGATGGCATTTTCTGCAGCTCCGTCTACACCATGACATCTAACCCAGGGAACCAGAGTCTGTCTTGGACTGCCTCTTATTAGCAACTATCCCTCTGTGCCCTCCATGGGCTAGATCAATGGCTTGTTTGAAGCATTATAGGGATCACAACGCGTGACTCTCTCAAGACAAGTCCCTCTCGAGTGACTGTCAGCTCATCCCTGACATTATAGAAGGCTCTAATCCACTCAGAGTCATCACTCCACTCTTTGCTGTATTTCCACTTGTTTTGGTCAATGAGGTGCATGACAATGGTCAGAGTGCTGTCATCCCTAGTGGCATCGGCTATCGGAGGAATTGAGAGAGCGGGGACACACTTGTGCTGACTATAAGTTGGAGGTATTCCTCAGCCATGGATAATTGTCTATTCAGTGAGCACAGTGGCTGCCTGGAGAAGTAGTCACCTGCATTATGCTCTTTGCCAGGCTTATGGATGATCATGTAGCCATATTCCTGAAGGCATATCCCCCACCGTTCAATCCTCGGGGACATTTTGGCTCTGGCATTCCCAAAGATCGTCAAGAGGGTTTGGTGATTTGTTGTGATGGTCAATCTTTTACCATATAGTAAGACATAGAAGTGTTAACAGGTCCAAACTACTATAAAACTCTCCATCTCTGATTGGGAATAAGCCTTTTCAGTATCCAAGAGACTTCTGCTAGCATAAGTGACAACATGGCACTGGGATCCACCAGAGTGTTGGGCCAGGGTGACACCAAGACCTACTGGGCTGGTATCAATAATCATTTCTGTGTACAGCTTGGGATTAAAGTAGGCCATGACAGTAGCCTTGGCAAGAGCAGTCTTTATTTGTTGGAAACTGCGCTCACATGGACATATTTATGAGAAGTGATGCTATGCTGCGTTGCAGCAGCATCGCTTTAAAAAACTTCTGCTGTGTAGTGCCATTTTCTTGCTATATGGATGCTCTGGATTTACGGTCTGGCGCACCATGTCGTAAGTTCCAAAGGTGAAACAAAAGGTTTGACGCATCTTCAAAAAATGGCACAACATGTCATAGGGCAACTGCCCCTACGTGATGCAAAGCTGATTTACATGTTGTAAAGCTTTCGTAAGTGTCACAAATCAGCATTGTGCCACTTAGGAGTGTATTGCCTGTCAGGAAGCATAAAAAAACGTTGCTTTTCAAAAATCAGAGCAGCAGACCAAAACAACTGCACAAAATGGAGAGAGCACCATCTAAAAGTCAGGAGGGCATCAATCCCAACTCCAGCCAAGATGACCAGACAGAAGGCTAGGAGAGGAGGAAAAGGAAGATGAATTTCAGTGAGGAGGAGAACCAAATATTAATAGCTGAGGTAAAGAAAATGAACACCTTTTCTTTGTCACCTCAAAGTTTCCATTAGGGAAGAAGGTAGCCATTTGGAAATTCAAAGTGGACAAAATCAACAGTGTAGGGCAAACAAAGAGGACAGTGATGGAGTTGAAAAAAAGGTAGCATGACAATAAGTGCAGTGCCAAAGAGAAACTGACAAAGAACCTTAGGGCAGCCATGAGGACTGGAGGAGGACCTGATCTCCAGGAGGACTTGGACCTTTTGGAGAAGCAGGTGGTGTCAATCATCCCAACTGAGTTGGTGGCAGGAGTTGCTGGATAGGACAGTGGTGCGGGTGAGGACCAGAATTCAGGTTAAGTGACAACAAGGGGTAATGGGGCATATTAAAGAGATTTCTAATGCATCACAACACATCAAGTCACTTGTGTGCATGTGAAAGGGCAGGAATGTCTTACATATGATTTCATGCATCACATAGCTGTGAAATAATTGCCCTGCCGCATAGGTTTATCTCCAGCTTTACCAAATACCACTCATCTTTGCGTGATGTGTTGGTACAGTTCAGGTTGTCCAATTAAACCTGACACTTGTGGTCTAATCTACAACATGATGGACTGGGATTATAAATCCCACAGTACAAATCAAAAAACTGTGACTGTAGCAGCACATCATGCATTGCTATTGAAAACTGTTTTGATTTGTCAGTGGCAATGCTGCCTCCCTTGCACCATGTAGCAAATGCAATGAGCAGTACTCTGCTTTGCTGGAGTGCTAACTTCTCGTTCAAGAGGGTATTCAGGTGCTGAACTTGTGCCAGCTCACTAAGTACAATCACCTGAAGTGCCAGGTGTAAAGTCATTTGAACTAAACCATTTTGCACCCAGATGTCCTGATGTGCTGAATGAGGTTGTTACAGGTGTTGGCTGCCATGTAAGAGATCACTCTACACCCTGCCTTGCTCATATGGAGTTTGGAAGTGGGGGTTAAGGCAAATGATGCTCAGCAGAGGTCCATGATATTATTGGGAGCATAGCTGGCGTGTGAGCTTGGTAGGACTCAGGTGGTGTAGTGCTTTTTAGGTGTGGTAGAGCAGATTGAACGGGCATTGTCTCTGAATGGGGACACATAATTGTATCTCAGTGAGGCAAGGGCTGATGTGTGTGCCACAAAGTAGGGTGAGCACTAGTCAGGCAGTGCTGTGCATGATAGTTTTACACATGCTACATCTGTACAGAGGTGCTGTTGTACAGGGAATTGGTGTACTACAGTCTACACATGATGAGGGCCTGGGGGATGGTATCACAGGAGGGATAAAGAAAAAGAGAAGTCTGACCATGCAACACATGTAAAATAAGGTGGATGTGAAACAGGTATTTGTGAATTGCAAGGGTGATGTAGGTGTCCAGGAAGCTGGTCAGGTGTCTGGGATGGTTGGAGGGTGTAAGGTTTGGGCCTAATTGTGTAGGCAAGCAGGGTAGGTACATGTATCAGAGTATCCTCAGTACTCTACTGAGGTTCAGTATGACACCTTACTCTCACATATAGACAGGGCCACTAGAGTTATGAGATTGTGCGGATGCAGCGAATTTCGCATAATTACAGATTTGCCACAATTGCCACATAATCCATCATCTGCCGCATAATCTGCAGATTTTACTAAAAAAAATGTGTTGGTAGCTCTAACGGTTCAAAAATTACAAAAAATGCGGCGATATGTCTTGCCGCGTAATGTGAGGCCCTCTGCATAGCTGGACTGCCGTCCTGTTGTTTATCATTCTATTTTTGTGTTAAACTGGTACAAATGAGGTGCAACCAATGCCCAGACAGTGTTCCAAAGCTTAAAAATGATGAAATAGAGAAGTAATACTATGACAAATTCTCCTGAATTATGCTGCATAATTTGCCTTTTCGTGCTGCATAATTTACTGAACCCTCCTGCATAATTTGTCCCTCTCCTGCCGCATAATTCCAGTGTCCCCGCATATAGGTAGGCATGCTGGACAACAGCATAATGTAACAAATGTTTATGTCATCTGAGAGTCATTATATGAAATGTGTGTCATTAGTGTGTAAGAATAAGTACTGTATATGAATCTGAATGATGATTGCCTGAGGACTCATGTATAAGTGCAACTGAGTGTGGCTGAATAAAGAGATTAGTGGTACTCTGCAGATGAGTATCTTGGGTCTGGAATAAATTAGGCCTGGACTGAGCACGCATAGTTTTGCTACGTAGAATTCTGCAAAACAACCCAAACACTCAGCGAGATTCAGTGTAATTCCGTAAACAGGCAGAGCTGTTCGACGTGACCATTGGTGCTAAGTTTTTGATGTGTAGGAAACTGGAAACAGCGATGCACCATGTGGTTTGTATGTGCACACCCATTTTGTTTTCTTCTTTTCTGTGCATGCTGCGGGACCTTGTTTTGAATCTACCCTTAGGGCCATATTTATACTTTTTGACGCTAATCTGCGCTAACGCAGTTTAGCGTCAAAAAAATTAACGCCATTCTGAAGCGCCATGCGGGCGCCGTATTTATAGAATGGCGTTAGCCGGCGTTAGCCGACCGGCGCTGCCTGGTGTGCGTGAAAAAAAACCATGTACACCAGGCAGCGCCGGCGTAGGGGAAAATGGCGTATGGGCGTCTAAAAATGGGGCAAGTCAGGTCGAGGCAAAAAAATCGTCTTAACCCGATTTGCGCCATTTTTTTACGACGCCCATCCCCCATCAACATAACTCCTGTCTTAGCAAAGACAGGAGTCATGCCCCCTTGCCCAATGGCCATGCCCAGGGGACTTATGTCCCCTGGGCATGGTCATTGGGCATAGTGGCATGTAGGGGGGCACAAATCAGGCCCCCCTATGCCACAATTTTTAAAAAAAAAAAATACTTACCCCAACTTACCTTTTCTTCCCTAGGATGGGTCCCTCCATCCTTGGGTGTCCTCCTGGGGTGGGCAAGGGTGGCAGGGGGTGTCCCTGGGGGCAGGGGAGGGCACCTCTGGGCTCCTTCAGAGCCCACAGGTCCCTTAACGCCTGCCCTGACCCAGGCGTTAAAAAGAGGCGCAATTGCAGGTTTTTTTGCCCCGCCCACTCCCGGGCGTCATTTTTGCCCGGGAGTATAAATACCACGCACATGCCTGGGAGTCATTTTTTAAGACGGGAACGCCTCCCTTGCATATCATTAACGCAAGGAAGGTGTTCACACTAGCCACACACCTTACCATATTTGGCGCTGCCAAGGGGTGCAGCCACGGGCCATTTGTACAAAGGCAGAGGAAGCAGTTCTTGTTTTTCATGAGGATTGTACCAAGAAGACTCAGAGGCAGAGCAAGAAAATTGGAGTTTCACGTTTGAGCCAGCAGTGCAGCACAATAAGTCAGCAGCATTACTCAAATCAATGCACCTCTCTCCAGTCCACAGATCGGAGTCCTAGGCCTCAGAGTCATCATCACCATCATCATGGTTTCCCTCTGAAGTTGATAACTTCCTTTTTCTGGCTGTTGAGGTAGTCCCCCTCTGAGTTCTTCCATCCTCCTCCTGACTCTGAGTAACTCCGTCCCAGCCCCGACCCATGCGAGATAGACCTGTAGGGCACTGCTGTTGAAGAGCAAGTAGAGAAACAGAACTGGAGTATTTTGATGTGCAGATTTGTGTTTGTTAACTAAAGTGATTATTCTGGTCTCTGAAAACCCGAAAAAAGGTGTGGACCCTGAAAGTAAATTTTGCTAGTTTGAAAGGGCCAATCACCTTCAGGAAAAATGTTCACACATCAGGCCCCAAAAATTGCAAATCATCGAAATCAAGTTTACTAATTAGTTGAACACCCTTCCTCACTGTCTACCACCACATAAATCATCAATCATCACACACAATCACTCAATAATATTTCATCACTCATTGGTGCAATACCTCTTACAATCCAAGCACGGTGGTAGGTAGACAATTGTATCTCCTCTTTGATGGAAGCAACACATTGGAGTTTGGCAGTCTTGTAATTTGATGATCTTCTGGCGCATCGTGCATACCAATACACCAATGGATTTTGATCCACAGAGACCTCTTCTGGGTCATCCAGATTCTCTTGGAAAATCTTCTGAATGGTCTTAGGTGCTGCCACTTGCTCAACCTCTTTTGGCTTCGCCACTGCAGTGGACTTAAGACTTGCCACTAAAAACCAAGCTAATGCAGAGGTTGGGGCCAATTCTGCTTCTGTAATTGTGGTTGTTGCCAGTTTTCATGTTGCTGGTGTTGGCTGCTGTGAGACAAGACTGCCCTCTCTGGAAGTTGAAGGTGGCACCCCAGAACTTCTACCCGAGAGTGGGGCTCTAGTAATTTCCAGTCGTTCTTTTTCCAGGTCTCCGGCTTGCTAATAATAATCCAACTCTGTTATTTTGAAACATCCCCTTCAGAAAAAGAAATAAAAGTGGTCAGCACCTTTTTTAACCATGGATCAAGTGGTGTGGCACTGATGTGCTCTTTGGACAAAATTATGCCATTTTGCAGTCTTGTTTTAACAGCCAATCAAAGGGTTAAGCTCTCAACTAAGGCATGCGCTTCTGCACTTTTGTTCACACCTGCGACTGTGAACCTTTCAGACACCTTTTTCAATTGGTCCTGTAGAGGATGTAGCAACGGATAGCTTTTGCCCATCATACTGTCTTCCTTACTAATTATGCATGTGAAAACCTCAAAAGGGAGTAGCATCTGTGTCAGGCATTTGACTAGGCCCCATATACCCATGTCCATGGTCACACCCAGTTGCACCCCCTCCTCTTTGAATGACATAGTCATTGATCTATCTGCTCAAACAGACGTTGCACCATGTAATAGGTCAAGTTCCAACATGCTGGTACCTCCTGTATGAGGGCTATAACTGGTACTCTATTGGCACACTAAATAATCCTAAACTGCTTTCGAGCTTTAAAAGAATGGTTGAAATGAGTATAGATTCTTCTGCAGGTGGTCAGTATATTGCTTACTATGTCTTCTCTTTGGAGAAAGTCCTGCACAATCAGGTTGATGGATTGCGCCATATACAGGACCCTGAAATAGCCACCATCTGACTTGGCCTTGACTATATTACTGGCATTGTCTGTGGCAATAAACCTCTGAGTCACAGCCATTCAAACATCTTGCTGTTAAAGTCTTCCAAGATGTTTTCAGCTGTATGGGATTTCTCCATGGCGGACATGACTACTGTTGCATCCCGCTGAATGCCCTTACAGGTATCTTCATTGCTGAGACCAGTAAACAGCTGTTGCCTAAACCCCGCAAAAGAGATCCAATGTGCAGCGATAGTGTGAACAGCATTTTGCTGCAAAGCTTGTCCAAACCCACAAATTGCAGCACATCGTGATGGAGTGCTGGAACAGCAACTCTGGCGAAATAAGGCCAAATTGGTACCTTCTATTTCAGGCAAATGGCCGTAACAAATTCTGTAGATCTCATTCCATCCACAATAGAGAAAGGTAGAGGTACAGCCCTAAAACGAGCAATTAGGTGGTTGAGGTTGTATGGCCCCTCCTACCTAAACAATCCCACAATAGTAGCCTTTTTTTTCTCTTCTTTTCTTGGGTCACTGACGCAGGTGACTTCTGAGAAGTAGGAGGTAATAGACTCAATTTGCGTCTTGGGCAGTCACTGTATGCTGTGGTGTCTTCATTTGACTCTCATGCAATTTTGAGGTTGCTGAGGTGTGTGATGCTGGTGTAGTGCTTGGGACAGGGTTCCTTTGCGTAAAGATGTCATCCTCATCTTTCTCATGACCTCCCACCATGATTGGAGCTGAGAATTCCCTGCTCTTGTCAGCTTCACCACCACGTTCAGCAATTTGTTAAGGTACGCCACCCACCGGATTGTGTGGTGTTTTTCACATGGGTCGTTTGGCCTCCAGTAATATTGTGTGAACCAGGCTTACCTCGACCAACACTCATGTGGCACATGGAGCATATTGCAATGTTCTTCTCCTACTTGATCATCGAAAAAAGTCCAGTGTCAATACCTGAAGAAGAATTGGAGGTACGTGAGTGTGTTGTTGATTGCCTCTCTGCAGTGCATGCTTCTACTGATGTGGAGAAGTGTGGCACAATGGTTAGAGCAGCAGACCCTGATGCAGCAATCTGGCCCAGGACCAGGGTTCAATTCCTTCCGTGGCAGGTCTTGGGCTCAATTCCCTTGGACCAGATCATTCTTGGCTTGGTCCCTAATCTAATTAATGGGTCCCACTCTGCAACTCTGGGCAATAGCTTTCTTAATCTCCACAACAGCCCTGACAGCGCTTGGATGCCTGGCTTCGCCCTGGGGGTTGCCCAGGAGTGGGCGCCTCACCGGGAAAAGCCAGGAGAACTCCACAGTGGTATTTGTACAGCACCATGGGACCCTAATTGGTGAGTAGTGCGCTATACAAGTGCGAAGTTTACGTTTTTACTAATGTACGGTTTGATACAGGTCTCAGCAGGGGCCTTACAAATATGGGAGCTGGCGCTGGCGCTGGCAGTGGTATCTGTGCCACATCCCTCAGAGCAGGTTGAATAGGAGGTGTAATTTTGGTCTCCTCTGTGCCAGCTTCTGTAATAATGACTGGCTCGTTGTCATACTCCTCATCCCCTTCCATAATTCTAAGGCTTTCAGAAACTTTTCTTTTCCTTTGATTCTCCTGGCGTCTCTTGGACTTTGCCGGGCTCCACTCCATGTCCCCATCATCATCATCAGAAGAATTGCTTGAAAAGATGGTCGAAAACCCTTCTCTTTTTCTTGCTGGAGATCTAGGAGCCAATGATTCTAAAAGAGGAGGTTCTTGCTCAGCAGGAAGCTTAACCTCCTGTTCTGCTCCAACTTCTGGAAGATCTATTATTGCTGTCCACTTTGCTCTGTTTCCTGAAACTACTGGGTACCACTTTTCGAAAGGGACAAATCAATTCAACATCATTGCTCCTCGGTGTTGCCATGATTGCAATAGCTGCCTCACTGACAGACATGGGCTTGGGTTAGGGTGGTGCTGTTGATGCGGGAGGGCTGCTCTCAGCTTCCTCCCCAGAGGCTGGTGCTTCAGACACAAGTTTACTGAAAAAGGTTTTGGCCGGCACGCCAATGGTGAAAAGCTGCTTCTTCTCACTGGCCACTTTCTTGCCAGCACTTTTCTTTGGGGCCATCTTAAGACTGTCAGATGGCAGTGGTGCTGAGCTGCACAAGTGGAAGAGATTGGAGGAATGACATCACATGTTTTTGCACAGGCCTTCTGCAGGTGCTGCAGGTGATGTCTCTTTACTTGTGTACCTAAAAGCAAACAAGCAAGCAAGAAAAATATTTAGTGAAATGTGGCATTATTGCAGTCTGCATCAGTACAAAGACAATATAGTTTACTGTGGCTGGCTAATAAAGCCTTTATTCTAAATAATTAACAACAATATACAATTTTTAAAGTCAAATCACAGCAGTACACCATAACATAAATTTCATTTATAATCAGGGTGACAACAGAGACGTAACTGGTATTTGCTTTATGTGCATCTATTCTAAGGCAGTCAGGGGGTGGATGGATCATGGACGGAGGCAAAATGCAAAAAAAAAACTTAAATCAGAAAAGGAAATGAAAAAAATGTAAAAACTAAAAAATTACAAAAAATAAAATACAAATAAAAAAAGTAAAGTATATGTTTTCCCAAAAATTACAAGAAAAATGTAAAAAAACAAAACAAAAATTAAAATAAAAAAATGAAAAAACCAAAATTTATTGCTGGTGTTTGTAGTGAAGGAGTATAAGAAACCTATTGAGAGGCAGGGAGGTGCAGGTGAAAATAAAAAAACTGCATGTAATATAAATAATCATAATTATATTCATAATATACATGTACTACAATGGTCCTCAAGCATAATAATAAACTGATATCATATGCAAGCCTATGGCAAAAGCATACGGACTGGCTGCACAATGTGGCTGCCAGCCACATGGTAAAGCAACAACAACGAGCAAGGAGTCATGGAGAACAAAACATATGCAAGCCTATAGCAAAGCACACTAGCTGGCTACACAAAATGGCCTCAGGACACATGATCAAACAACAACAGCGAACAAGGAAGAATGGAAAACACATGCAAGCCTATGGCACAAGCACACTGGCTGGCTGTACAAAATGGCTTCGGACCACACAGTCAAACAACAGCAGTGAGCAAGAAGGCATGGAGAATAAAGAACACGTGCAAGCCTATGCCAAAAGCACACTGGCTGGCTACACAAAATGGCCTCTGGTCACATTGTCAAACCAACAACAGCAAGCAAGTACGCATGGAGAACAAAGAACACATGCAAGCCTATGGCAAAGGCACACTGGCTGGTTGCACAAAATGGCTGCTGGCCACATGGTCAAACAATAACAGCGAACATGGAGTTATGGAGAACAAAGAATACATGCTAGCCAATGGCAAAAGCACATTGGCTGACTGCACAAAATGGCCACAGACCACATGTTCAAACCAAGGACTGCAAGCAAGGAGGCATGGAGAACAAGAAAACATGCAAACACTAAGGCAACAGCATACTCCCTGGCTATACAAAATGCCCTCTAGCCGCGTGGGGAACCAAAAAGCAAGGAGGCATGTGAAACAAAGAACACATTCAGGCCTATGGACACAGACTACACAAAATGTCCCCTGGCCACATAGCATCAAGAACAAAGACAAATGGTGGCCTATAGCAAACGCACTCACACACTGGGCAGACAAAAGAGGCATGGTAACACTGAAGAAAACATTAACATTAATTCAGCAATACCAAGCATAAAAATGAACTGAGCTTTAAAAACATTTTAACAACACACATCCTCCAATGGCATCAAATATTACCCCCCCCCCATATACAGTTTTTGCAGGAAAAAAGACATGAAATACAAACAATAACCAACCAAGCAAGAGCAAATTTGTGTGTGTGAGAAATAAAGAACTTGGATATCTGTGTTTGAACATGTTGATGTGTATGTGAGTGAAAATGGGTCAGAATAAATAACAAGAATGAGAATGAGTGAGAGCAAGTGAAATCGATAATGAATGAGTCAGAATGACAGAGGTATGGCTTGAGTGTATGAGCGAGAGCAAGTGAGTGAGTGAGAGTGAGGGATAATGAGTGTGTGCCAGTAAGAATGAGTGTGAGTTCATCAATGTAAGTATGAGTGAGATCAGATATTAGTGAAAAGAAGTGTGTGACAGGAGCATGACTGAGAATTAGTGAGTTAAATTATTAGAGTCAGTGTGTCAGAGTGAGTGAAAGTAAGTGAGCTTTAGTGAGAGGGAGATTAAGAGACTGAAAGTGAAATATTAATTGTGAGTGGATGAATGAGAAGGAGTGAGTATGAATGTGAGTGAGTGAAGGAAAAAGCTTGAATGAGAATGTGTGCCTGTGAGTATGAAATATTGCCGCAAGTCAGCCTTGCGTCATTTTTTGATGCACAAGCACCACTAATGACCTAAGTTTAGATAGGAGTCATTACTACCACCCCAATGCCAACCACAGGGGACCAGTGTCCCCTGGGCAAGCCCAAAATGTCCGGTGCCAGGCAGGGGGCTCCATATAAGGGGCCCCCAGTGGCACACCACACACATGCACGTACCTGCAACTTACCTAGGATGGGCTCCCTCCTACTGTAGTGTCCCTGTGGTGTGGGTGGTGGTGTTGCTGGGGGTTGAGGTGGGTATCTTTGTACCTATTCCATGATGTTTCCCCATGGAAATGGGCCTACCTGCACCGTAACGCCTGGTCTGACCCAGGCGTTAAATAATGTTTGCCTCCTCTGTGCACGTCGTCTCAGTGTCAGGAGGTAAATGCGGTGCTAGATGGTTAGTGTTGTTTTTTGGAAGGGAACGCCTAACTTGCCTCTCATTGATGCAAGGTGGGTTGGCGCTTCCTAGAAATGGCGCTAACTCCAATATTGTGACACTAGACGGGTCTAGCCTCAAAATCTAAATATGGAGTTAAGTTTGCATTTTATCGTTTAAAAAAATGACGCTAAGGCAGCGCAACCCTTCCATAAATATGGGTCTTAATGGGAAGGAATGAGTGGTGAGGGTGTGTGAGTGAATATGAGTGTGAGTAAGTCAATGTGAGTGAGCATCAATGAGTATGTGAGTAAGTTAAAGCGAGTGTTGGAAGCTGGCTCTCTATATAGAGTACTAAAATGAAGTACAGTGTGCGGAGAGTCCAGTGGATCCAGTGGTATTGTAGAGGCAAAAGTAGATAGGACTATTGCTCTATTTTGTGGTAGTGTGGCCGAGACATTAGGCTTGTCAGAGGGTAGTTCTAAGCATTTATTGTACTCACAGAGGCATTAAAGGAGATGCACACTCAAAGAATAAATCCAAGACCAATTTAGAAAAATAGCATTTATTTTATATGTGTTTCAAACCCAAGAACTTTGTCATCAGGTAAATAGATTTACAAGCATAAATACTTTGCAATTAAAAAAATCAACAGTGCAATTTTTCAGTTCAGCAATGTTAACCTATGGAAGAAAATCAAGAATTCAGTTTTGCAGGTATCCAGTCGTCAGGGCTTTAGGTCAACACCAGGCAAAGTTCAAATCAGTACCAAGAGTGCATCCACAGCGGCACAGAGGCAGCCAAGTGCAAAGGTCCAATTCGGTGTCGGTGCCCAATGTTAGCTAATGGAGACTGGGGATGAACAAATATGTTCTGCTCATGGATGTGTAAAGAAGTGTCAGGGGTCGATCTCCAGGGGTTCAGGAAAAATTCAGTTTTGCAGGTAAGTACACAACTTCCAAACCAAGTCTTCTGGATTTAGATCGACACCAAGCAAGGTTCAAATCAGTACCAAGGGTGTACCCACAGCGGCACAGGGGTGCTGGGTGCATAGGTCAAATTTGTAGTTGGGTGCCCAATGTTGACCAATGGAGCCTGGGGGTAACCAAAGATGCACTGCCTACAGGTGAGTAAAGCAGTGTCAGGGGTTAATCTCCAAGGGTTGAGATAAGCACAAGCGATGTTGGGGGGGGGTCACAAGGCAGCACCAAACGTATACCCTCAGAGGCACATGGGCCGCCAGGTGCAGAGTGCCAGCACAGCATTGTGCACCCAATGCCAATCAATGGGGGAGGTTAGTTTTGGAAAGAGGCTGCAGGCTCGGGCCAGGAGGCTGAACAAAGAAAACCCACAACTGCCCAGGTAAGTTCTGATGCTAGGGGACATAGGGACACTGACGGTCCAGCTCCCCAAGGCCCAGGGGCTCCAGGTGTCCTTTGGCATCGGGTACAGCTTAGCAAGTAAGTCACAGTCAGGGGGTGTCTTCGGATGGAGGGTGCAGGCTTTGAGGCAGAGGCCATCTGGCATCAGTCCACGGTGGACTTAGATTCAGAATAGCAGGGGAACCTCCACGGGACCAGTGGGCCACTTGGACTAGGGCCATGGGAGTTGGGTGCAGAGGTGGGTCCAGAGATGGTTTTGTGGTTCCTCAGGGAAGTTGGTTTCTT
Organism: Pleurodeles waltl; assembly: GCF_031143425.1. Classification (NCBI taxonomy): domain Eukaryota; kingdom Metazoa; phylum Chordata; class Amphibia; order Caudata; family Salamandridae; genus Pleurodeles; species Pleurodeles waltl. Next base: position 976,322,479 of record NC_090443.1, read on the forward strand.
CTTGAACAGGCCAGCTGTTATCAGGAGATCTTGGTCTTTGTCGAAGGCAGGTAGTCCCCCCAAAGCTTTGGAGGTTGCTGGGCTGCAGGAAGGGTCGTCTTTTGGCACAGGATCGTCGAGGGCTGCAGGCAGGCCAGTAGGGCTGGAGCAGTATCAATTGGGCCCATATTTATACTTTTATAGCGCCGCATTTACATTATTTTGTTACACGAAAACGGCGGAAACGTACAAAATATAATTGTATTTTGTACGTTTGCGCTGCTTTTGCGTAAAAAAATTACGCAAATGTGGTACTAAAAAAGTATAAATATGGGCCTTGGTGTCTGCAGTCTTCTCTGTTGGGGCGACTCTGTAGTGTCTGGCTCTTCTTAGGTCATCAGGAATCTGAGTTCTAGGGTTCAGGGGGTGCCACCTAAATACAACATTTTGGGGGGTTACAGGAAGTGCCAGAAAGTAGCTAATAGGCTGACCACTTTCAAGGTGACTACACCTTTCTTATGATCACTGGGAAGTGGGCATAACCATAACCCTAGTGGCCTAATTCCTTCCAAACAAGATGGAGGAATTTAAAACTTAGTGCCCACTTCAGCTCGCCCACCTTAGGGATGGGAATGGCAAGAAATGGGCATTCCTCATAAATTAACTAACTTTCCCAGCTGTGCTGCAACCAAAAGTGGGGACAGTGGGTTTGGTCATCTCCACTATCTGGAGAGACCTGTGTTGCATTACAAAGGCGGCAAGGCCTTTGAAGCTCCCTTCCATGGAATGTCCATACTGCCTGGGAGAGGAGGTAACACCTTTGCCCAGTGCATGCCTTTGTTTTGGGGCCCTAAGAGCACTAGCTCTTACTGTGGAGGTCCAGAAACACATCTGTGGTGGCTGAACTAGTCTGAACTAGTCAGTAAACACACTAGTAGCTGGTAGGCTTTCAGGGGGCACCTTTAAGGTGCCCTATGGGTGCAGTGTTTAATAAAACCATCACTGGGTCAGTGAGGGTTTATTACTCAGAGATGTTGATACCAAACATCCTATGATTTTGAGAAGCCATCATGTAGTTGGTGAACTCGTAGTGACCAGTGTCCAGTACATGCAGTTAACATGGCTTCACTGTACACTTACTATGTCTGAGAATCGACATAAACATAGCAGGGGAATATATGCTCATAAAGATATCCCCTCACATGTCGTATAATTCACCCTACCTTAGGGCTCTAAGGCCTGCTAGAGGGGTGACTTACCTATATAGCATGCAGTATTTAGGGGACATGGCACACAGGCTGTGTGTGATGTTGTGTTTTCAATTCTGGAAGCACCTTGTCATGCAGCCTGCAATAAGATTGATGCGGGGTCCCTCAGAGTCTCACAAGTTGTACTGCAGCTCTAAGTGGCCCTCTTCAGTATTCATGCCTAACATGGCATAAGGGGCCCTGAAATGGACCCTCATACAAGACACAGGGTGCAATTGCCATGCCCAGGGGACCCTGGTCCCCTGTGCTGGCCATTGGGGTGGTGGGCATAACTCCTGTCTTTTTTAAGACAGGAGTCATGCGGTGGTACGGATGGTTTTGCATCAGAAAATGACTCTAGGCAGGCTAGAGTCATTTTATTTTACTCTAACCTGCCCAATTTAATTTTTTGGTGCAAAACCCCCTTTTTCCATACCGCCATCCCCACCCGACTAACATATATATATATATTTTTTTTTTTACACTAGCCTACCCTTTGCACCGGCTTGCACCATTCCATAAATATAGTGCCCGGCTGGTGCACAGAAATGGTGCAAGCCGGTGCTAAACATTTCGGTGCAAAACTGCATTAGTGCAGTGTTGCCTCAAAAGTATAAATCAGGGCCCATATTTACAAAGTGGTGCAATGCATGTATTGCACCACTTTGTAACGCCTTGCACCTCATTATGCCTGCAGCAGACATAGGGGGTGATTCTGACCCCCGGGGCCAGGGTTGGCGGGAGCACCGCCAACAGGCTGGCGGTGCCCCGCAGGGCATTCTGACCGCGGCGCTTTGGCCGCGGTCAGAAGAGGAAAACCGGCGGTCTCCCGCCGGTTTTCCGCTGCCCATAAGAATCCTCCATGGCGACGCAGCTCGCTGCGCCGCCATGGGGATTCTGACACCCCATACCGCCATCCTGTTCCACAGGATGGCGGTATGGGGTGTCGTGGGGCCCCTGGGGGCCCCTGCAGTGCCCATGCCAATGGCATGGGCACTGCAGGGGCCCCCGTAAGAGAGCCCCACTTTGTATTTCAGTGTCTGCTTTGCAGACACTGAAATACGCGACGGGTGCAACAGCACCCGCCGCACCTTCCCACTCCGCGGGCTCCATTCAGAGCCGGCGTCCTCGTGGGAAGGTTGATTTCCAGTGGAAATCCCAGAATCACCGCAGCGGTCTGACGACCGCGGTGCGGTGTTCTGGCGGGGGTACTTTGGCGGGCGGCCTCCGCCGCCCGCCAAGGTAAGAATCAGGGCCATAATGTATGTAAGAGGGATGGAGCCCTGTTAGGAGGCCTGACAAAATGGTGCAGTTAAATTAAAAAACATTTCTGTCATTTTTAACACCTGCACAGAGCAGGTGTTAAAATGATGCACCCCTTTAAATCAATGGGCCTCCTTGCACTTTGCTACACTAGTGTCAAAGTTTTTGATGCTAGTGTAGCAAAGCGCCACAATGGCATCAAAAATGTGGATGCTATTGTTTTAACTACCGCCATGGTGTACCGTATCTTAAATATAAAAACAACAGAGGATGGACCGAATCCAGAACAAATCAACCATTCACCCCCAGTCACAGATCTGGGTTTAATCCATCAGTTTTTTTGCTTGCCATGCCATTCCAGTTTGCACCCAGCCATATGCAAATCAGTCTTAATCCTGTTCCCATGGGAACAGTCCAGCTCGAACTGCCAGGCTAGGTCTTCCCTGGACCAGAAACAAGCATCCTAGGACCGGTTTCAGGGTATCACCCTTCATCAGCCAGGCTGATACACCACTTGTTCTTAAATATGGGTCCAAGTATATGGGGCCATATTTATACTTTTTGACGCAAAACTGCGCCAACGCAGTTTTGCGCCAAAAAAATTAGCGCCGGCTAACGCCATTCTGAAGCGCCATGCGGGCGCCGTATTTATTGAATGGCGTTAGCCAGCGTTAGCCGACCGGCGCTGCCTGGTGTGCGTGAAAAAAAACCACGTACATCAGGCAGCGCCGGCGTAGGTAAAAATGGCGTTTGGGCGTCCAAAAATGGGGCAAGTCAGGCTGAGGCAAAAAAATCGTCTTAACCCGATTTGCGCCCTTTTTTTTGGGCGCCCAGACGCCATTAACATGACTCCTGTCTTAGCAAAGACAGGAGTCATGCCCCCTTGCCCAATGGCCATGCCCAGGGGACTTATGTCCCCTGGGCATGGTCATTGGGCATAGTGGCATGTAGGGGGGCACAAATCAGGCCCCCCTATGCCACAAAAAAAAAATTAAAAAAATACTTACCTCAACTTACCTTTTCTTCCCTGGGATGGGTCACTCCATAATTGGGTGTCCTCCTGGGGTGAGCAAGGGTGGCAGGGGGTGTCCCTGGGGGCAGGGGAGGGCACCTCTGGGCTCATTCTGAGCCCACAGGTCCCTTAACGCCTGCCCTGACCCAGGCGTTAAAAAGAGGCGCAAATGCGGGGGGTTTTGCCCCGCCCACTCCCGGGCGCCATTTTTGCCCGGGAGTATAAATACCACGCACATGCCTGGGAGTCATTTTTTAAGATGGGAACGCCTACCTTGCATCTCATTAACGCAAGGAAGGTGTTCACGCAAAAAAATGACGCTAACTCCATGAACTTTGGCGCTAGACGCGTCTAACGCCAAAGTATAAATATGGAGTTAGTTTTGCGTCGAAAAAAACGACGCAAATTCGTCGCAAACGGAGTATAAATATGCCCCATGGTTTTTAATCCCAGTCACATGATCTCCCCAAATACGTCTTTGCACAGAACTCCTCTTGAGAGTGTCCGCATCTTTGAATATCTGAGTTTAATTCTGACAGAGAATTTTGGCTGGTCTGCCCAGATCTACATGACCAAGATGAAGCTTGAACATTATGCGGGGGTGTTTTGACCGGTTTTAAGCATTCAAACTTTCTACTGGTGCCTCTGACCATTCAAATTTTCAACCTGTAAGCATTAGACGGCTCTTTGTACGGGGGAGAACTGTGAGGTCATGAGAAGGTTGCAGCACTAGAGGTGGGTGAGAACCAATTTTTACGATGCCTGGCAAACCTCCCCACCAGTACCCCACTGCTGCCTTAACGGTTGGACTTAGACCAAATGTCCATTGTCCATACGGTAGCCCTCAGACCTTTGTTATAGTGGAATGGATATGGGCTTCAATGGACCTAGTTATGTATGGGGTGGGACTGGAGGAGCTTTGTTTACATTCAGAGGCGTAACAAAACTGGAGGGGAGGTCCCTGCAAAGAACATGGAGGATGCCCACCTCTGGACTCACTCAGACAAGGTGCTGCTGTGCCAAGGGAGCCCCCTGGAGCTTGGGTCCCCGATACTACTACTACCACAACTCAAAATTCTTGACGCAAATTCGGCGCAAACCTAACAATGTCAAATTTCTGCAGTGTATGTCATTTTTTGGATGCGTGAAACCGCCTTGCATTAATGACATGCAAGGTAGGCGTTCCCGTCCAAAAAATGACTTAAACGCCCGTGCGCCATATTTATCCATCCACGCAGTCCACGGCTGGGAGGCGGAGGCGGAAAATAGCACACAGCCCGATTTGCGTCAAAAATTAACACCTGGGTCAGGGCAGGTGTTAAAATGGGTAAACACACCAGTACTTAAGGAAAACACACAAAAGCAACATCAGAGCTCCAATAGGAAGACATGGAGGTGCTATTCATCCAGCATGCACGAAGACGCTGAGCACAGGACCAACAGCAGCAGCTTCCACCACACCAATAGGGACCCCAAAGGCAACCCTTCTGTGCCTCAGGGAACATGACATCATCCAGAGGTACAGACTAAACTGGCAAGCCATACAGCAGCTGCTGCCCAACATTGAGCCACAGTTGGCACCAAGCTTGCATACACCCCGCATCATTCCACCAGAGACCAAGATGCTAGCTGTCCTCCACATGTTGGCAAGTGGCTCTTTTTGAACAACTGGTGCCCTGGTTGCCGGGATCTCACAGCCCTCACTCTCCGCCTTCCTACCCAAGGTACTGGATGCCATCATCTCCCTCACACCCCGCCACATCAACTTCCCCAACACACAGCAAAAGCGGCAGGAGACCAAACAGGGGTTCTACCAAATCAACGGCTTCCCACACGTGCTTGGTGCCATTGACTGCACACATGTCAGGATTGTGCCACCTGCTACAACCGAGCATCTATACAGCAACAGGAAGCACACACACTCCATCAATGTGCAGGCCATTGTGGATCACCGGGGATTGATCACCAACATTGTGGCAATGTATCCTGGGAGTGTACATGATTCATTCATCTTCCGCCACTGGACCATCAATCAACACTTCCAGGATGGACGATATGGCAATGGCCTACTTGTTGGTAAGTACAGAAACCTAGTAATATACACACTGCACAGCAACCCTATAGGACACACAACACATACATCACTACATTTACACCTGGATAGGAAGACACTGAGGTTGTAACACTGCTAGTCATGTTTGATATCCTGACCCAATGGGATACACATCTATGGACAAATGGCCGATGCAAATAACAACAGATGCCACGCCAGAGCCACAAGGGACCAATTTAAAACCACACAGTGACAATGACATGGCCTTAACTGGCAGTACAGCTTGTAAGATGATTCTTACAATTCTTACAATATCACATCAATAACACTCAATCACCCAGCCAGCCTCCCAACCAATACATACTGTGTAAAGGGTGTGTAATGTGGTTTGCTGCAGGTCAAACACCATGAGACACATAGCATGATGATGATGACTCAAATGAAGGTGACATGGAATCATTGAGGCAGTACCAACATCTCACATCACTCCTGGGGTGACATTTCCCGCTAGCAATAAGGAAGTGGACTGTGCTAAGAACACATATTGATGTGACACTGATGCAAAATGCACACTGCTACACATAGGGATTGAGACAATGACACATATACATAACAGATGTACAGGCACATGGGCCTTCTTACACTAAAACCTTCATCCCCACAACCAAGTTAGCCAGCTTACCTGGAGCAGGTTCAGTAGTGTAGGTACACGTTTACACATGAGCCAACTCAGTGAGGGCACACAAATAGGTTTGCCTAGCACTTGTCACACATGGGATATTTGTGCATTGTCAATTGTCAACACTTCAGTGCTGCCAACTTTTGGAGATGTGTTATACATTGTCACCTAGCCAAATCAAAGGGCCTCACTGTTGGTTTTCACATGCTATTACATATGTTGAATTGGATGGGCTGTTCAGGCCAAATAGTGCAACTGTGTTACCACTACAGTAGAATCAATTCTGTGTGTGGAAGTATCATGTCACCCCCAGTGAAGACACATGGACACTTCTTTCACATGACAAAATGCATGGGAGTACACAATGTACTGCAAGTGTACACAAATACTGCTGATATCATGTCAATCAGCCAAACACCAGTTTAGATAATTAAACAACCCAATGCTGATAGTACATCCTAGAAGCCTAGGATTCCGCACAATAACACAAACACAGATGAGTCACAGACAACACAAGAGAACAACTGCAATGCAAAGTGATAATCATGGTGCAAGCTACATCGAAATATTTTTCACTCATTTTCTCTTTCAGCTGATCAGGTGTATGGGATCCAGCCATGGATCATGACCCCATTTGCCAACCCAAGCACAGCATCAGAGTGTGTCTATAATGAGGCACATCGGAGGACACGCACCATAGTAGAGAGGACTTTTGGCATCCTAAAGTCACAATTCAGGTGCCTCGACATCACCAGAGGCAGCCTCTTATAATCACCTGAAATGGTCTGCAAGATCATTTTGACCTGTGCCATCCTGCACAACATATGTATAAGGAGGAACATTCCCCTCTATGAACTAGAGCCACAAATGCCTGAAGAGGAGGATGTTGTCCATCAACTTGAGGGGGACCATCCAAACACTGCAGCAGGATTGTGTCAGAGACAACACATTGTACAAAACTTCTTTTAACTCTACTCACCATCACCACTGTCTTACCATATGTCATTAAACACCTCACTTCATCACTAAATCATGGTCTGGGTAATTATTTATGCATCACATGATCCCTAGGAATCATATTCAGAGTTTAGCCTCATGGAGCATTGCAGATGTACAGTTTAGGATACTTAAAAAGCCACATGTGATGGGTATGAATGTGCACCCATATTCACAGACAGTGGAAATGACCTATATCCTGTCCATTTCACATCTGAAGGGCAATATCAGAGTATCACAGCTATGGCACACATCCATGTTGGCAAAATGGTTCATTGCAGCATATGGCACACAACTAAGACACCATCAATCATAAGTTTAAAAACTGCTTCATACATGAGGCAGTGGATGTGCTATTGCATTGGTAACAGGAATGTATGACCAGGCCCTTGACAGCAGTAAGTGTGACATCATCGATCTCTGCAAGGAGCATGTGTGACAAGAAGTCCATCTAAGCTGAAAATGGATAGCACAAGTACCCCAGGTATGACAAGCATTGCTCACAAGACATGCCCTGAACATGCCATCCCAGGTTATAAGTCCTGCCACAGGCAAGATTTCAGTCTCTCCCCATCCTTCTCTAGGGGTCCCTGTAAATGGACTATTTGTTCCCTGATAATCCTTCATCTACACACACCCAGACTCACATTCTGACGTCAGTGTGCTTCCCTCTTTAGTATGGCATGCCATAGTACTAGTTCATCTGTCTGCATGGACTTCAGGTCCGATAATGCACTGCCTGGTAGTCCGTAGGACCTGTAATCACCTGTCCATTGCTTCCCCTGTGAAAGGTAATGTTGGCCCTTTGAACTGGATTCTCACCTACAGGACTTGTGAGAAACTGAAGCCGCACACACCTGTGAGCACTTCCATGCAGACCAGCCATTTGATATAATCACTGAAGGTGTGGGGTAGTGGGAACTGAGGGTGGGGCTAGGTCAGTCTTCCTTCAGTGACCGGTATTAGTTAAGTCGCTTTGGATCCTGAAGCGGGAAAATCATGGTTGGAAAATGTCCAAGCAAAGGGGTGATGTGTTGTCCTACAGGGGGAGGGGGGATTTCCCTTACGGACTAGGTGGTCTCACACGCATAATAGTGTCTTGCTTCATCATTTGACCACCTAGCCCCACCCAAGTAAGATGATACTACTTGGGCGTACTCAACCTCTTGGTTAAAAGAACCAGAGGGAGTGCTGAAATTACACTGACTGGATAATTACAGAGATCCAGAAAGGGTGAAAAATAAAATTACCAAACATGTCACCAGTGGCTACTGCTAGTTTTAATGGGGGTCATGCTGGTAAGGCTAAGAACAGGGGGGGAGTGGCTCGTTAGAGAATAATGTCTCTTGGAGTCTAAAAAGAAATACGTATGACCAACATGTTTCTGCCCTCACAAAGTGCTGGTTGGTCAGGGGCATTCGTCAGGGTCGGAGCACACGCAGTAAGTGAGGTGCTCAAAGTGAATAATGTATGGCCTACCTAAACAAGTAGTTCGCGGTGGGGTAGGTCTATAATAGCTGATACATAAACCACATTATTCAGAGTGAAAAAGTGGCAAACCACTGCACACAACACAGCAATAGGTGATAATGTCAGAAAGCACTCACACACGCATGCAAATGTGACTTACCCCGGAGTTGGGGGCGATTTACCTCTGGTCTGGCTAGTGCCGGGGGGGGGGGTTCCCTTGTAGTCACACTCTAAGGAGATTAGAGATTTAGCAAGGGGGAGAGAAAGAAAGAGATAGAACGAGGGCGTACAGAGCGCTAAGGAAAGTAGGAGGCAAGAGGCGAGTAGTAGAGAAAGAAGAAAGGGACCAAGCTTGAGGAAAAGGAAGACAAAAAATGAAAAAAGGAGGGAGAGGGAGAAGAGGAGGGAAAGTAGGAGACAAGAGGCGAGGAGTAAAGAAAGAAGAAAGGGACCAAGCTTGAGGAAAAGGAAGACAAAAAATGAAAAAAGGGGGGAGAGGGAGAAGAGGAGGGAGAGGAGCCAAAAAGGTGAAAGCCAGGCCAAGGGGGAACTGAAAGCTACCAGAGAAGGGGATAACAGGTAACAGAGGGAAAGAGATCCAGGGGGCCAGGAAGGCCCAGACTTACCCCTCCAAAGGGAATTCCATGGGGGGTACCTACATGCCGGAGCCAGGCCGCTCTGGTAGAGAGTGGCCTGAAATAGCGACCTGAAATAGATTTCTTTCGGGAGGTGGTGTGGGTTAGTAACACTCCCAGTGCTCTCCTTTTGTGTATTTCTTTTTTTGACCAGCCATTTGAACCTGCACTGCCATTGCTGCTGCCTGTAATGGCTTAGAAGCTGCCATTTTATGTATATCCTTGTTGTGCATTGCTGTATAAATCGCTTGTCTAACACAGGCCTTGGTTTCTTGTGTAACGTTGCAGCCCACAGCACAAATACAGTTATTAGTTTCCACAGTGTTTTTCCAGCTTTTCCCAGTCAGAGTCTGCTTACTGTGTATTTGCCTTGTTCAAGTTAGTTCCTGACGGAGCCTGCATCCTGTTAGCCTGATTGGTTCCTGTCTTTGTGTTACCATAGAGGTTCTGTGTGGCTACATTTGTCTCATATTTGCTTTCCATGCCCTCTCTTTCCTCCAGGGGTATTGTGTCTGGTAGGTCTACGATGAATCCTCAAATAGATTGTATAGTGTAATCAGTTTACTTATCATATCATGGTCTGGGACATGTATTCTAATAGCCTAATCCCGGCCCTATCTCTTGTCTGGGTTTCATGTATGCATGAATGAAAAACAGTGACAGTGTACCATGGCTGTATCTATGGATTGGGTATGGTGCCTCCAGCACAACAAACAACGTTTGCTAATGTGCATGAAAGAACAAAACATGTTTGTGCCCTGACGGTCCACACACGGATTCACATTGGCTACAAACCAATGATGGTGCTTGCGTGGTGACTAGCTGTGAGATTAATCAGCACAGAGGCACTGATGTTCCCTGTTGCAGTGGGAATTTCAGAGGCCAGCCTGTGTACAAATGTTATGATGAAACCTGCCGGTTTCTAATTACTGACCCATTAAGTTTGTGAGCCCACCAAGGTTGCCCTGTTGTCAGCCTCATAAAACTTCTGCAGTGCCATAGCTGGACTATCCCCATGTGTGTTGTCAATTCCTCTTTGGCTTTCGGTCAATTCTGCTTTTAAGGATACTCTGTTAATGCAGGGAATGGCTCCACAGACTCATAACTAGACCTGCATGTAACTGTGACTTCATGGAGGCCAATAATGACACAGGGTACATATGGCCACACACTTGAACTGGACACCATGGTGCATTTAACCACTGGAACTATGTGAACACATGCAGCTTGGTCTGCTGGTTCCTCCACTGCCACAAGAGAAACATAGGTCGTTTATACGACTCAAACTATGGAGTAACATTACATTTTTGGAGTGGTTTTGGGACTCTGTGTAACAAACACTGTACCTACATAGCATTTTCAAATGCCTGACTCATGGGTAGGATACAAACAGGTGAACAGGAAGTGGTATCCAACATTCCAGTACATGTGATGGCTTACTCTTGTAACATTGCCATTACCAACTGTCCTCTATCTATCCTGTACATAGTTTGTCATGGGAGATGTTTTGTCCCAAAAGTCAGGGAAGTTCACACAGCATTAGATGCTACATGTATGACAAACACATATCCTGACTCATTTCCACATTGAATAGCATGTGAGGGTTATCTACATTTACAACACATGCATACAAGCACATTAATGAAAGCACGTCTTGTGACGTTCACACAGAGGCCCACCAACAATTGAAATAGCCAATTCACAAACATAAACACACAGCCCATGAGTGGATGTATTAAGTTGCGTAGCCTTGATATCCTCTAATGACGCACCACCAGCTCAAACTGGTAAAACCAATTTTCATCCAAAATGTTTAGGTAGCTGTTGTGTCAGTTAAAACTGCTCATCCAGTACAACAACATGCGTATCATGGTCCACAGTAGTGTGGTCTGCCACATGTGGCCAAACACTGGAACACACAATGCAGCGCAGACAGCCTATCTTTGTACAGTTACAGCTTTCATGTACGTTAAAAATGATAGAAATGACACAAACACAGTTAAAGACAGATATTTTGACGCAAACGCGTTTAAAAAACGCATATGCGTAAAAATTTGCCACATATGCATTGAAAAATTACGCTCACAGCCATTTACATCCATTGGGCCCGATCTGTAATTCGTACACTGTACCTCATGAAATTGGTTACCACTGAAAAATATATGGAAGTATGAATGTGGGCAAATTTTGAAGCATTTGCGTCAAAAAAGTTTGACGCACAGCCCGTAAGCGTCATAAAATTTTCACGCATCATAATAAAAACGCACCGCATTTGAGACAGGAAGTGATGTAATAGGATATCCTTTTACAGAAATAATACAGTGGGTGTACTTTCACTTTCACTTTGCAGTCTGTGATTTTTCTAGACTGTGTGGCTGTGCTGAGAGTTTTGTCTGTACAAATTGTGCGTTTGTCCCCTGTGTGCCATCCTATCTGTCATCTGTTGTTTTAGTAATTGTCTCAGTTGTTCAGTGTAAGTGTGGTTTGGTCATATTTGGTGTCTAATTTTGTCTTTGTACTGTTGGGAGTGTGTAGTGGGTATTGTTAGTTTGGGGATAGTTGGTCTGTTTGTGGGTTACTTTACTTTCATTTTTCTCACTCCTTTCCCTGTATTTTCCTCTGTACCCTTTCCTATTACTATTATTTCAGTCATGTTGGGTAGGCCATGCCTGGGAGAGTGGGTGAGGAGGAGCTGGGGGCATTCATTTGGCTGGTTTGCCACTTCCTCCCCCTGATGATTGAGGCTGGTGGCAGGGTGATACAGGGGTATCACACGGAGGCGAGGAGGCTCAGGTGGTCAAAGTTGCTGTACCATCTGAGGGGAATTTTCAACATGCTGCGCAACGACCACCAACTCAAGCATTGCTGGGCTGACCTTGTTGCCAGAGAGCACGACCTGCTGAACCACCTGGGTATTGTGACTGGTGGCCCTGTTGGTGAGTACAGTTCAGAGTAATGTGCACATTTAAATGCTCTGTAGTGACATTAGCAGATTTGTTGATATGCTGCATGCAATGTTTTTGGATATGTGGAATGCAAGTTAAACATACAGTGGCCCTGAGTTATACAATATTTGCTACACATTACCGTCATTTGTTGACGCAACAGTTGCACAAACTTACAAAACACAACTTGAACTTGTAAATTAGTGCTGCTTTGACGTCAATAGATGATGGTAATGCAGCTCAAACATGTTTCATTCATGGTCTGTGAGTGTACCAGGAAAGAGATGTATTTCAAAAGCTAAAGCAAGGAATTAATGTGGTCACCAATTATTTGGAATACATGTCTGAACTGTATTACTGGCCATGCGTACAAAGTTCTTCTTAACCTCAGGTAATATCTTAGGCTGATACTTTGACTTGGTGTGTGCCACAATTAAATTAGAAATGGATGCCAAAGTAATGCACACGGGTTCATATCTAAATGTTTGGTGCTACTTTCCATAGCTGTAGCGTAAAACATGAAGCTAATGCTACAAATTGAGGAATTAAAAATATATCTGGCCCTCTGTTCATTGTTCCTGTGTGTTTTAAATTGCAATGGGCACAATAGCTGGAACAAAGCTGATGCATTTGCCATCTGTGTTACTTTATAGCCATGCAATTCTCATAACTTATTGGGTCATAATGGGACACCTGAAGTTGGTGATTGCATGGTCACAATTTATTACTTGCATGATGTTGTGCAAGGGACCCCTGACCGATCCCATAATACATATAAAGTCCCCAAATACTTTGCTACTTTCATTTGGTACACCCCTGCTGATCTAGTGCAGCATATGTACAATAGCTAACTTCCCAGTATGAAGGCTATCACAGACATGGGTGTGTGCTAAGATCAGAAGACCAGCATTCATGTGACTGCTGCCATTCCCTAGGTACATACAAATTGAAACCTACATCATCAAGATTCCCACAGTAGTACATTTGCTAAACCATGTTTCAATATTGGGACAGTGTCAGTTTGCTGTATACCCGGAGATCACCCAACTTGGCTGATGCAAGATGATTAATGTGGCTAACTGTGAATTCCAATACCCAATATGGGTTCACAGGGAAATGAGTGACACATTTCAGGTGCAATGACTACACCTGTGCTCATGTATTCTGTCACGGATGACCAAATTATACACTGTCAGCATATATTTCTTTGTTGTATTATTTTCGATAAATGGCCAATCCATGTTTTGCGTCAGATTGTCATCATGTAACACACAGGATCCCTACCATTATAGTGTCATAGGGGGCATATCTGGCTCAGGGTACACTCTCAATGTAGCATATGTAACCTACACACAACACAGGCCTACATGTAATGGACCATAGAAAGCATAATAATTCATGAGATAAACTTAACCCACATGAGCATCACACAGTAACTGATTGTCCCTTGATGCACAAGCCACAATACCTGAGTGACGGGTATTGCAGTGCACCAGGAATGTGGCTTTGCATGTCTCTGATAACAACAAAAGAATAAATGGAGTATACTCTATAAATTAATCTGCAACCAATTGAGGAATCATGTTTGTCACCACATGATAGTTAGGGCCACTGCATGTGTGCATATGTGTGTGTATCATTCATTGGAGTGACAGGATCTAGACATGTTTGCCGTGGTATTTCTGTTGGAGTATCATCATGCCTGAGGGGCTTGACTTTCAGATATAATGTCACACACAGTATTTTTTTCCTTCAAAGTGTTGTACAGTGCACAGACATTGAACACATTTCACCCTTCCATGCTGTACAGGTGGACTTGCCCCCTACACAATTGGAGAAGTGGCTCAATTTGCGGACCCAGACATATCCAGTAAGTGTTGATATTTCAGTTCTGTGTTGTGTTTGCAGCTGTTGTGTGATTGACTCCTGTGTGTTGGACACATAGAAAGGTATGATGTGCTGGCTAATATGTGACTTGACTGGAGTTTGACTTGTTTTACCATATTTGAGTTGGACAATCAGTGGCGTAGAGTCATATTTTGGGATTGTAGTGCATCCCTGTAGGCATGGCCATGTGAATAGGGTGACATTTGTTGTTATATTTCTTGTAATGAAATTTATTGAGAGAGCCACTTTAATGATTTAGTCAGCAAGTCATACCCTGAATCACACAAAGTAGGGATGCCGAGGTATTACCCACAGACTTGAGCCTCCCTGTTCACTAATGAACATGTTAGACTGTATGTTTGACTTCCTGGCAGCATCTAGCTCCACGTGTTGTGCTGTTTATGTGGTGCTTGAGTACAATGTCATAGGTGTACATGCAGCTCATGCCCAGATAGGTGCTTGCATCTATGTGCTTGTTGTAGGGCAGGTATTGGTGGTATCAAATGATGTTGACAATTGTCCGCAATTAGGAACATAAATGTGGATGGGATTGTACAATATTTGTGTCTATCCTAGTTGGACACCCTTCTTACCTGTAGTGGACTGACTAAACTCATGGACAGCTGTCCAAAGCTACCTGGCTGTCCTTGATGTTTGAAAGTATGTGTTGGTTGTCCATCCCCCCTGAGGCACAGGCTTAGGGTTATGAAATATGTGTACCTAGGTGTGAGGATCCAAGTGTAGTACACAACATGTAATTCTGAAATTCATTTGTTCCAACCTAGGATACCCACTCATGATTAGCAACTGCATACCATCCTGGCAATTCCATTTACAAATCACAGACCTTGTGGCCCTTGATTGTCATCCAGAAGATAGTCACTAGTTGGCCTGTCTCATGTGGAGGACTTTTAGCATTTGTTATGTGACTAACTGCAGAACAATGATACTTAGATCATTTAAGTAGGTACACATCTTTTTTAGCATTGCTGTGCTGTAAGATAGGACATGTGTAGGCTGCGTTGTCATGTGCTTCCTCAGGGAGAATCTATGTTCTGCACTGTGATTTGGCCTGTTTAAGCTAAATTTGATTAATTTTGTGAATATCATCAGTAGCTGTATCACACAATGATGTAACTAATGTTTGGCTTTATCTTTTTTAACAGCAACCAATATGGATGCAAATCAGACCCGTGAATTCCAGAGGAGGGCGATGCGTTACCGGCACATTCTGGATGTTGAGTCTGGGTTCCGCCACATGGCACAGCGTTATTGCCATGAGAGAGCCACAGGGGTGTGGAGGGCATTTGCCCAAGGGGGCCCATCTGTGTCCACAACAGCCGCCACCACCAGCACCACCACTCCGACCCAAGTGGCACCAAGGATGACAGCTATCACTGCAGGTCCGTCAACATCATCCGCTCCTGGACCACTGACAGCGGTCCCTTCACCTCCTCCTCCAAGCATGACACCGGTAACTGCACAACCCTCCACAACTGGCACACAGACCACCCCTGCTGCAGTCATTGACAATGTAGAATTTCGTAACATGCAACATGACATGCAACGGATATTGCGCAGACTGGACAGGCTGCAACAGAAGGTGTCCCAGATCAACAGGAGAGTGCGTGGGATAAAGAATATCCTGCGGAGGGCAAACTTGTGACATTGTGACCCTCAGCCATGATTCCCTCCCTCCCCTCTCTCCTCTTTCCCGGTTCTTATATTTAGTGGGTTTAGTGGGCTCAGTGTTAGGGTAGAATAGTCTGTTAGTTTAGTTGGTATAAATGGGTTGGGTGGTGGAGGGTATGATATTTTTACATGTGTTTTTTTTGTGGGTGTGTGGGGCATGATGTTGGGTTTTTGTGTATTGAAAAAAAAAAAAAAAAAAAAACAAATATAGAAAACAAAATATATATATATATAGTTGTTTAGGATAAGATAGTATGGGCCAGATGTAGGAAGGCATTAGCGTCTCGCAAACGGCGAAAAATGGCGTTTGCGAGGCGCTAATGCCCTCACGCGATGCTGAAACACATTTTGCGAGTCGGTACCGACTCGCAAAATGTGTTTCAGACTCGCAAATAGGAAGGGGTGTTCCCTACCTATTTGCGAGTCGCACTGCGATGTAGAGTTGATTTGTGACCGCGAAAGCGGTCGCAAATCAACCCGCAGTTACCATCCACTTGAAGTGGATGGTAACGCATTCGCAAACGGGAAGGGGTCCCCATGGGACCCCTTCCTCTTTGTGATTGCTCACAATAATATTTTTTCAGAGCAGGCAGTGGTCCTATGGACCACTGCCTACTCTGAAAAAAACAGAAACTAAAACGTTTCGGTATTTTTTTCAATTTGCAGCTCGTTTTCCATTAAGGAAAACGGGCTGCAAAGAGAAAAAAAAACTGCTTTATTTAAAAGCAGTCACGGACATGGTGGTCTGCTGTCTCCAGCAGGCCACCATCCCCATGAGTGCCTAGACTCGCTATGGGGTCGCAAACTGCGACCCACCTCATAAATATTTATGAGGTGGGTCTTTGCGACCCCATAGCGAGTCGCAGAAGGTGTCTGAGACACCTTTCTGCATACCAATTTGCGAGTTGCAAATTGCGAGTCGCTGGGACTCGCAATTTGCAACTCGCAAAAGGGAACCTTCCTACATCTGGCCCTATGTGTTTAGGTTAGTATATGTTGTCCCCCATGTGACCCGTCATGTAAGGAGGGGTGGGGGGTTCATGTTTAGTGTCTTTAGTTAAATGTGATAAATAAGTTTAGCTTATGGTAGTTAGGGCCAGTTGTGGGGAATGTGTAGTTAGGTTAGGTTAGGTTAGTTAAGGTGTTTCCCCTAGTTTTAGCATCCTTTTTTTACAGTTAAATAAATACTTAGGTGCTCCTTTGCAGTATGTGTCATATGCTTGGGGATCAAGGCCTTGGCATGGGTGAACAGTGTCAATTTACTATTTGAATTTGTGTTCCATCCTGCAACCAATTCCCAATTGAGTTGTCACATTGGCACCTACACCAAAGCTAAGTCTCTATGCATCTACCATCCATTGCACTCACCACTCAAGGTTACTATGGTTCCCAATGTGTAGTTAAGTTTGGATGTATGTTTTCAATCTGTCATAATTTGAGACCAGATTTTGTATCGAGAACACTGTGGTACGTCTGCCTGCAGCCTGATGTTCATGTGAACCCTGATAATCTCTAGGGTTTCAAACTGGCAATTAAAGTCTCCTGACACAATCTTGAGAGCACCAGTTGGGGCTTCTGACATATGCAAGTTTAATATCTCAAATTTAGGGGACTCATGATTAGTTCCACATGGCCTATGATGCACATTATAAATATAAAGAGTTTGGGAGGCAGAACATAAAGCAACACACAAAATATCCAAACAGGGCACCACCACTTCTTTTACTTGACAAGACAAGCTAGTACACACCCAAGTTGTGAAGTCCCCAGAGGGGCGTCCCCTTCCACTGGAAATGGCTTCCTTGCAAGAATTTGCAAATCATGGGTGATAGAGTGGGCTAACGGACCAGGTGCCATATTTATACTTTTTGACGCAAAACTGCGCCAACGCAGTTTTGCGTCAAACATTTTAACAACGGATAACGCCATTTCTTTGTGCCGCCTGGGCGTCAAATTTATACTTTGACGCTCGGCAGCTCAGACCACTGGTCAGAGTCATTTTTTTTTACTCAAACCAATGCGCCACGTCGTAAAGAAAAATGACGTTAACGTGCCGAAAATGACTTTTATTTGGTTTATGACGTCGCAAACCGGATACGCGCCGCAATTGCATCAAAAAGCGGCGCAAACACATCAAAATGTGCAAAGGAGATCCAAAATGGATTCCAGAAGCTATGAGAGACCCCAGGAAGATGCCAACCGACCAGGAACCAGCCAGGAGGACCCACACAAGACCCAGGAGAGGAAGAAGAAGAAAAGGAAGTCTTGGTTCAGTGCTGAGGAGCAGGAAATACTGGGGAAAGAGGTGACGGAACACCAGCAACAACTTTTTGTCACCTCTAAATTGCCAATTAGTAGGAGAGAGGCAATTTGGCAACAAATTGTCGACAAGATAAACAGTGTGGCAGAAGTACGGAGAACAGTCATCGAGTGCAAGAAACGCTGGCATGACTGCAAGCGCAGGACCAAGGAAAAGATGGCAAGGAACAGGAAGGCAGCACTGCAGACTGGAGGTGGGAGTCCAGCACCGCAGGAGGCCCTGGACCATGGAGGAGATGGTGGCAGCCATCATCCCTGAGGAGATCGTCACAGGGATTCAAGTACAGGACAGAGCAGACTACCAAGAGACAACACTGATGCAGGGTAAGTGGCATGGGGAACTAAAATGCCTAATTGTTAACTGCAAGCGGGGGGCATACCTACTACACAATGCATGTAAGTCATGATAATCATGGAGTGGAAAGGGCAAAGGGGCACGGCACAGGGGCATGGGCTGTGCAGGGCAAACCTGGGGCACAGCACAATACTACACCAACAACCTTTGCATTGGGGTATGCTGCCATGGCAAGGATGTTGGCAAAGCAAAGCTAGTCCAGGAGGGTATGGTACAACGTAAAACTGGTATGCTGTCACACAACAGCTGGTATTGTTGCTACATGAACTAGGGCTCAATTAACAGTCTCAGGCCATATCCTCAAGTGGAATTTAACACTGACAACAGTTGCCACTAACACCTCTGCTGTGTGTGCAGGTCAAGTAGCTAATGGCAGTTACGTGCCCAAGGATCAAACACACCCAAAATAGAGGGTTCAGGATGACAACGTTATCAATCCCCTGTAATCAATAAAAATTTGCTAATCCTGTCAAATGCTGCATAGGCGCTACAAACATGAGCAATTGTCATAAACATTATGAGGTACACAGCAGTAATGTCATACCCATGCTGCACATGTCAGGGTATACCTGTGCCTGGGTCACAATAGCTGCAATGCCACCATACAACATCCCGACTGTCATACTGCTAAGACAACAGCATTGAGGGGGAGGACATGTTTCCAGCTAGTGAAACACACCCGCACAGTCAGAAGAGGAAATGGAACACTGTTAGGACCATCAGTGCAATCCAATGAAGCACACATTCCCCAACATCAACATTACACATTACCAATGCTGACACCTGTAATGTGCCATGCCAATGCTATACATAGTATATGCTAGGTCTCAGCAACATATAGCTGGATGTGAAATATCTGAGACTGGGTCAGTTCCAGATCGTTAAGTGTGGTGCAAGTACCATCAAAACACCCACAGCCAGTGCAAGGCCACAACATGAGAATGGAAGTAGACAGAGGGTTGAGTAGAACAAGAAGGTGGCAACATACAATTTGGGCAGAATCTTCACCTACAGGATGTGACGCAGACATGTCCCCAAACTGCCCACACTACATGTGACATGCAGGTGGGTCATAGGCCTGGGAGAATGCTAATCTTAATGACAGGAACAATGAACAGGAACCAAGATCACAATGTACAACTAATAGGAAGTCAGGCACGTCACATTAGAAATGCCACAACACAGACACACTAATTGTACAATATCTCATTGTAGAGGACGAAGGCTCTCCTGGGGATATGCCTATCCTGGAATTCCCTGATGACATGGATGACGAGCTGACAAACATCAGCCAGCAGACCCTCCAAGATAGCCTTGGAACCCTCCAGACCCAACCTTCAGTCGCAAGGAGAAGCACAGAAGTAGCAGCCATCACAGAGGACCCACCCACCACCCCAATAGCACGATCTACCAGCTCCAACCCAGCTGAGGACTCTGACGACACTGACACCAGCTTTGAGAGGACTGTAGTTGGAGTACAACGGGAGCTGGCCAAGGAGGTGCGGGTGGGGATGCAAAATATGGCAGCCAGCCTAGAGGAGTGCATTTGTGCATGATGTCATCTGCAGAACAGGCAGCAGCCATACAAGGGCGAACATCTATCTTGCAAGAACTTCAACAAAGTGTGAAGGAAATCAGCACAGCAGTAAGGGAGTTGACACAACACCTCGCACACCAAACCTTTCAACGCGTACACAAATGTAATATTGACCCCCTCAGGGCCGACCTGGCTGTCTACCACAGTAATGTAGCTGCTATACTTAAGAACCAGCAGCTCCTCCTTGCTGCAGTACTGCCCTTAATAGCCCCACAGTTGGCAGCTACCAGGATTTCAGACTCCACGTCTTCAAACTCTGAAGTGTGTGTTGTCCCTTCAAACCCACCACCACCAAGGGCAGAGGAGACGACACACACTTCAGAAAATGAAGACGTGGAACAGATCACCTTCACCCATAAGAGTACCTGGTAGCACAAGTCCATGCCAAATGGGCACTTATAACCAAGGTCCTGTGCTTAGTAACATGCCAGTCTTGCAACAGCTGCTCACAAGCACTGTTCTCCAGCCCACTGTTTACCTTGACACTATGCTCTGTGATTGTCTCTCACTACCTCATTGGCAATTCGTGTTCCTCTGCACTGTATGACACCCCAGCATGTCCAATGACATGTCCTTTTGCACTTGTGTATTATCACAATAGAAGGCGTCACACTAATGGACTCACAATCCTGGACTATGTAAATATTGCACTACAGCAATTTAAAATAAATTGCACTTACACAACCACTTTGTCTCTGTGTAATGTGACACATCAACCGTGAGGGAGATTAGTGATGTTTGCCTCATGTCAATGCCCATAGAACGTCAATACAACTGCCTTGAAAGATTGTGGGATGATAACTATGCACTGGGGTCTGGATTGTACCATCATCTGCCCTTCCTGAGGGTTAATTCTGAAGTAACTAGAAAACTTACAGTATAATGCTGTGTTGGACTGAAAAAGTCTGCTTCAAGGGATGTCTAAGCAGAAAATCAATGTCTTCAAATTTTTCTTCCAGACAATCTTTAGGTATGTGACATTTGACTCTAAAATGTCATCACACACACACCATACAGCAGGAATGGATGTGTACGAGTGTACGGACAAATAGGTAACCTGGCAGTACAATGTAAGAAATTATAGGTGTGAGTTATGTATACTATACTACATAAGATTACAAGACAGGAGTCATATGGTATGGATGCTTTTGCGTCAGGAAATGACGCTAGGCTGGTTAAAGGTATATTTTTTGCCTCTAACCAGCTTAACATCATTTTTTTGATGCAAAACTCTCTTCCCCCATACCGCCATCCCCACTTGGCTAATGTAATTTTCCCAGATGCTAGCCCACCCTTTGTGCCGACTTGCGGGATTCCATCAATTTATCGCCTGGCTGGTGCTGTGGAATGACGCAAGCCTGCGCTATACTTTTTGATGCAAAACTGGGCCAAGGTCTGATAAAAAGGGGAACCACACCTTTAAACAAGCACCTGGCACCAGTCTCATCGACTATATCTTGGTGGACCTTAGGCTGTGACGATCTTTGATCGATATGTCTATTATACCCGCCAAGATAGTGACCATAATGCATTGGTCCTATCATTCGCTCTTTTTTTTCTCTACAGAGTCCCCAGTGTAGAAAAGCCCTCTGATTGTGTTTTAGGATTAGCCAGTAACATGCTCAGAGTGAAATGGGCCCACTTGATTAACTCTGAGGGTTTGTTGGGGAATATTCATTCTATGGTTGCAGATTCCATTGGTGACCTTTTGTGGGAGGGGGTCCTTCTGAATTGGCTGAGAGGGATAGAATGAGTTCCATTCATGGAAATCTGTTTGCTAAATTAAAGAATATCTTCTATGAGGCTGACAGACGTTCCACTGACCGAAGGGTCTCTCGTATTTGGTTTAATAAGACCTGCAGGGCTGCCAGAGTAGCCTTGGGTTCTGCAATCAAGCAGCAGGACAGGGGAGTGATTCAATCCCAGAGGGCAACATATAAAAGAACCATCTTTACCACCAAAAAAGAGTGGGAAACGTCCAAGCGGATGGATCTGTTAGACACGGTCAGGAAGGGGGATCACCGTGGGTTCTAGAACCTTGTCTCGCTGGGCAAGAAGGAGGGGGCTTGTTTTGCAGGCTCAACAGTTGTAGCAGCTGATTGGATGTGCCATTTTTCTAACCCATACTCCTTGAGTAGTGGGGAATTGCTCCTAGAACAACCTTTACAGGATGGGGAATCAGTGGATGATATGGTTGTGTCTAATATCTGTAAGTCTTTCACACCGATCACAGAGGAGGAGGCGAGATCGGCAATTGCCAGAATAGCCCCCAATTAGGCCCTTGGGCTGGACAAAGTTCCAGGAGATCTTTTTTCTTAATGCCCTGGATTATTGGAGTCCATAGGCCTGATATAAGGAAAGTGGAGCTGCACCCAGTGCAGCTCCACTTTCCTTGCACCCCTTAGCGCCCCCCTAATGGCACCATGTGTGCACTGTATCTAACATATGGCGCACCATGGCAGTAGTTAAGGATCTAGCATCAACATTTTTTACATTAGTTCAGAGCTTTGCATGAATAGCTGTAGGAGGCTGGCCTGGCTTATAGTGGGTACCTTGTGGTACTTACACCCTGTGCCCGGTCCAGTTATCCCTTATTAGTAGAATAGAGGTGTTTCTAGCAGCTTAGGCTGATAGAAGATAGCTATGACAAAGCAGTTTAGGCTGAACTAGGAGACATGCAAAGCTCCCACTATACCACTTATATCAGATAGCACAATATCATAAGAAAACACAATACTCAGACTTACTAAAAATAAAGGTACTTTATTTTAGTGACAATATGCCAAAAGTATCTCAGAGAATACCCTCTTTTAGGAGGTAAGTAATATACACAAGTTATATGTTCACAAACCCAAAACAGGTAAGCAACAGTAAGAAAAGTAGTGCAAACAATGTAGAATCGCAATAGGATGCAATAGGTAAACATAGGTCTAGGGGCAACACAAACCATATACTCCAAGAGTGGAATGCAAATCACGAATGGACCCCAGACCTATGGGAGATTGTAGACGGTCGCTGGGACTGTGAGAAAACAGTAAGGGTGTCCACAATACCCCACCCCAAGACCCTAGAAAGTAGGAGTAAAGTTACCCTACTACCCCAGAAAGACACAATAGTCGTGATAGGGGGATTCTGCAAGAACCACAAGCACCACCAAAACACTGAAGACGGATTCCTGTACCTGAGGACCTGAAAAGGAAGGGGACCAAGTCCAAGAGTCGCAATAGTGTCCAGGGGGGGCAGGAGCACAGGAAACCCCAGATGAAGGTGCAAAAGTGCTGCCTCCGGGTGGAAGAAGCCGAAGATTCTGCAACAACGAAAAGGGCTAGGAACTTCTCCTTTGGATGGAAGACGTCCAATGGTGAGCTGGATGTTGCAGAAGTGTTTCCACGCAGAAATACCGAAAATACGCCTTGCTAGCTGCAAGGGTCCCGGTAGAGGTTTTTGGGTGCTGCTGGGGACCAGGAAGGACCAGGATGTCGCCCCTTCGAGGAGGAGACAGGGGGGCGCTCAGCAACTCAGAGAGCCCCCGCAGAAGCAGGCAGCACCCGCAGAAGTATCGGAGCAGGCACGTGGAAGTTCTGTGAACTCAGAGTCACAACAGGAGGGTCCCACGACGTCGGAGTCCAACTCAGAGGGTTGAGCACTGCAGGACGGAGTGCAGGGGACCCAGGCTAGGCTGTGCACAAAGAAATCCTTGGAGAAGTGCACAGAAGCCGGAGCAGCTGCAAATCACGCAGTACACAGATTTGCTGTCTGGCGTGGGGAGGCAAGGACTTACCTCCGCCAAATTTGGACAGAAGGGCCACTGGACTGTGGGAGACACTTGGACCCAGCTCCTGTGTTCCAGGGACCACGCTCGTCAGGATGAGAGGGGACCCAGAGGACCGGTGATGCAGTCTTTTGGTGCCTGCGTTAGCAGGGGGAAGATTCCTTTGACCCACTGGAGATTTCTTCTTGGCTTCCAGTGCAGGGCGAAGGCAGACAGCCCTCAGAGCATGCACCACCAGGAAAGCCGTCAGGATGAGGCGCTACAAGGTTGCTGGTAGTCGTCTTGCTACATTGTTGCGGTTTTGCAGGCGTCCTGGAGCAGTCGGCGGTCGATCCTTGGCAGAAGTCGAAGAGGGAAGTGCAGATGAACTCTGGTGAGCTCTTGCATTCGTTATCTGAAGAATAGCCCAGAGGAGAGACCCTAAATAGCCAGAAAAGGAGGTTTGGGTACTAAGAAAGGAGGCTTGGCTACTGAAAGAGGTAAGCACCTATCAGGAGGGGTCTCTGACGTCATCTGCTGGCACTGGCCACTCAGAGCAGTCCATTGTGCCCCAACACCTCTGAATCCAAGATGGCAGAGGTCTGGGACACACTTGAGGAGCTCTGGGCACCTCCCCTGGGAAGTACTGGCCAGGAGAGTGGTCACTCCCCTTTCCTTTGTCCAGTTTCGCGCCAGAGCAGGGCTCGGGGATCCCTGAACCGGTGTAGACTGGCCTACGCAGAGATGGGCACCATGTGTGCCCATCAAAGCATTCCCAGAGGCTGGGGGAGGCTACTCCTCCCCAGCCCTTCACACCTATTTCCAAAGGGAGACGGTGTAACACCCTCTCTCAGAGGAAATCCTTTGTTCTGTCTTCCTGGGACTGGGCTGCCCAGACCCCAGGGGGGAAGAAACCTGTCTGAGTGGTTGGCACCAGCAGCAGCTGCCGTGGGAACCACGGAAAGGCAGTTTGGCAGTACCCGGGTTCTGTGCTAGAGACCCAGGGGATCATGGAATTGTCACCCCAATACCAGAATGGTATTGGGGTGACAATTCCATGATCTTAGACATGTTACATGGCCATGTTCGGAGTTACCATTGTGAGCTACACATGGGTAGTGACCTATGTGGAGTGCACACGTGTAATGGTGTCCTCGCACTCAAAAAAGTTTGGGGAATTTGCCCTGAACAATGTGGGGCCACCTTGGCTAGTGCCAGGGTGCCCACACACTAAGTAACTTGGCACCTAACCTTCACCAAGTGAGGGTTAGACATAAAGGTGACATATAAGTTACTTATGTGCAGTGAAAAATGGATGTGAAATAACGTGGAAGTTATTTCACTCAGGCTGCAGTGGCAGTCCTGTGTAAGAATTGTCTGAGCTCCCTATGGGTGGCAAAAGAAATGCTGCAGCCCATAGGGATCTCCTGGAACCCCAATACCCTTGGTACCTAGGTACCATATACAAGGGAATTATAAGGGTGTTCCAGTGTGCCAATAAGAATTGGTAAAAGTAGTCACTAGCCTGCAGTGACAATTTTTAAGAAAAGAAAGAGCATAAACACTGAGGTTCTGGTTAGCAGAGCCTCAGTGATACAGTTAGGCACCACACAGGGAACACATACAGGCCACAAACCTATGAGCACTAGGGTCCTGGCTAGCAGGATCCCAGTGACACATATCAAACACACTGACAACATAGGGTTTTCACTATGAGCACTGGGCCCTGGCTACCAGGATCCCAGTGAGACAGTAAAAACACCCTGACACACACTCACAAACAGGCCAAAAGTAGGGGTAACAAGGCTAGAAAAAGGCTACCTTCCTACACAACCCACCCCCCAAACGAAGGACAATAAGGCTAACCTTGGCCATTTAAGTATTTAGGGGCATATTTATACTCCGTTTGCGCCGAATTTGCGTCGTTTTTTTCGACGGAAATTCGACGCAAAACTAACTCCATATTTATACTTTGGCGTTAGACGCGTCTAGTGCCAAAGTTCATGGAGTTAGCGTAATTTTTTAGCATGGACACCTTCCTTGCGTTAATGATATGCAAGGGAGGCGTTCCCGTCTTAAAAAATGACTCCCAGGCATGTGCGTGGTATTTATACTCCCGGGCAAAAATGACACCCGGGAGTGGGCGGGGCAAAAAACCCCGCATTTGCGCCTGAATTTAACGCCTGGGTCAGGGCAGGCGTTAAGGGACCTGTGGGCTCAGAATGAGCCCAGAGGTGCCCTCCCCTGCCCCCAGGGACACCCCCTGCCACCCTTGCCCACCCCAGGAGGACACCCAAGGATGGAGGGACCCATCTCAGGGAAGAAAAGGTAAGTTGTGGTAAGTATTTTTTTTATTTTTTTTTGTGGCATAGGGGGGCCCCCTTACATGCCACTATGCCCAATGACCATGCCAAGGGGAGAGAAGTCACCTGGGCATGGCCATTGGGCAAGGGGGCATGACTCCTGTCTTTGCTAAGACAGGAGTCATTTCAATGGGGGATGGGCGTCGTAAAAAAATGGCGCAAATCGGGTTAAGGCGATTTTTTTGCCTCAACCTGACTTGCCCCATTTTGAGACGCCCATACGCCATTTTCCCCTACGCCGGCGCTGCCTGGTGTACGTGGTTTTTTTTCACGCACACCAGGCAGCGCCGGTCGGCTAACGCCGGCTAACGCCATTCTATAAATATGGCGCCCGCATGGCGCTTCAGAATGGCGTTAGACGGCGCTAATCTTTTTGCCGCTAAACTGCGTTAGCGCAGTTTAGCGTCAAAAAGTATAAATATGGGCCTTATTGTCTAAGTGGTGATAAGTAGAGAGTAGCTCTGCAATAGATTGGTTACTCCCTTTCTCATCCACTATATGGTTACTTCCCTGTGGGGATGTAAACCACCCTGTTTGAACTTTTTTAGCGAGCCAACAATGTGAAGTTATATTCTCAGAGTTCCTATTAGTATGTTTAAGTTTAGAGCAGTGGGAATTGTCCACTGGACCTATATCAAGTGATGAGAATGCCAGACAGGGATGCTGTCTCAGTAAAGCCATAGCTGGGAAAAAACTTTGTCCATATGGCTGTAAGAGAGAACAGGGATGCTGTTTCTCTTGAGTTGGAGCAGGGCAGGGATGCTGTCCTATGAGCTCCATACCACGACAGGGCTGCTGTCCTAAGTGTTGTGAGGCAGTGCAGGGTTGCTGCACTAAAGTTTCTCTGGGAGGGTTGGAGGGATGCTCCATGTTAACTAAAATTGGTGAACTTTTTCTCACCAATATTAGTTATCCCACAGAGAGGTACTTCTACCTCAGGGAGTTCAGGTGTGCTAGCTGATGGTTCCCCTGGTACACCATCCCCTGGTCCCCTGGTCCCCTGCCACCCCAAGAGAGGTTTCTTCCATCACAGAAATGGTATCCTGAATGGGAGGGTGGGTAGGGAATACTTTGATGCCCTTTTTACCTGTTATTGGAGAAGGATCCCGAGTTTTCAGGCCTTTTTGGCTTTTTCATTTCAGCTGAAATGAGAGGAAGCAATTCCTCAGGGATACCCAGCATGGCTGCATGGGTATTAAACTCTACCTCAGCCCAACCTGGGGCCTCTAGGTCATTACCTAAGAGACAGTCTACAGGTAAGCTAGGTGATACTACCAACTGCTTAGGGCCAGTAACTCCACCCCAACTAAACTGAATTATAGCTAAGGGAAGAAACTTAGGGACATATTTATACTTTTTGACGCAAAGCTGCGCCGGCGCAGCTTTGCGCCAAAAATTTTAACGCCGGCTAATGCCATTTCGATGCGCCGTGCGGGCGTCAAATTTATACCTTGACGCACAGCGGCGCAACCCACAGATGGGAGTCATTTTTTTTTTTACGCACACAGCAGCGTCAAGTCGTAAAGGAAAACAACGTTAACGCGACGTAAATGACTGTGGGTCGATTTACGACAGCGCAAACCCGGAAAGCGCCGGTTTTTTTTACGCGATAGCGTCAAATTTACCCGCGAACACTGCCCTTTCAGCAGAGGAGAGCCAAAATGGATCCCAGATGCCACTACAGACCCCAGGAAGATGACAGCAGACCAGGAACCAGCCAGGATGATCCATACAGGAACCAGGACATATATAGAAAAAAAAGAAAGTGTCGCTTCAGTGCAGAGGAGCAGGAAATCCTGGTTAAAGAGGTGACGGAACACCAGCACCAACTGTTCATCACCTCTAAGTTGCCAATCAGCAGGAGAGAGGCCATATGGCAGCAAATTGTTGACAAGATCAACAGTGTGGCAGAAGTACGCAGGACAGTCACCGAGTGTAAGAAACGCTGGCATGACTGCAAACGTAGGACAAAAGAAAAAATGGCCAGGAACAGGAAGGCAGCACTGCAGAATGGAGGTGGGAGTCCAGCACACCAGGAGGCCCTGGACCACAGGGAGGAGATGGTCGCAGCCGTCATCCCTGAGGAGATCGTCACAGGGATTCAAGGACAGGACAGCGCAGACTACCACAAGACAACGCACATGCAGGGTAAGTCGCATGGGGAATTAAAATGCAATAATGTGGACTGTAAGCAGGGGGGGAATACCTACTACACAATGCAGGTAAGTCAGCATATATAAGGAGTGCCATGGGTAAAGGGGCACGGCAGGGGGGCATGCCCAGCACAGACAGAAGCTGGGGCACGACAAAACACAGCACCAACAACAGTCCCATGGGGGCATGCTGTCATGACAACAATAGAGCTAAGGGAAAGCTGCGACAGGTGGGAAGGCCACTACGTCAAACTTACATTCTGGCACTCGTCAGTCAAAATATATCCTACATCAACTAGGTCCCTATCAGTAATCCAGTAGCCAAAACAACAACTGCAATGTAACTGCAACAACAGTTGACACTAACACCTCTGATCTCTGTGCAGCTATAGTAGCCAATGGCAGTAACCTCCCCATGGAACATACATACCTAAATTAGGGGGTGAGGATGACATCAGCAACTATTTCCAGAAATAAGAAAAAGGCACCAGTACACTCAAATGTCAAGGCCCATAGTTGACACATACATCAGCCAAAGTAAACAGCAATAGGAGCCACACAGCACTAAGGTCACACACATGCTGCATACGTCAGGGTTCCCCATGTGCCTGGCTAACAAGGCAACATCACTAATGTCATACTGCTCAGACAACAACATTGAGGAGGGGACACATGCAACTGGTCACTGAAACACACCTGCACAGTCTGAGGACCGAATAGGACATTGATACGATAAACAGGGCAATCCAATTAAACACACATTACCCAACATCAGCTGGAAACATGAACAATGTCAACATCCATATCACATCGTAACATTGCCATACATAGGATATGCCACATAACAATTACAATTAGGTCAATGTGAAAAAAAAGATTTTGGGGCAGGTACTGAGAGGTAAGTGTGCTGCCACGGCAATCACAACACCCACAGCCAGTGAAAGGTCTCACCATAAGAATAGTTATACACGGAGGGTCGAGAAGGACAAAAAGATGGCTATTCCCTAATTGGTACAAAGTAACACCTCGAGGCGATTAGGCAGACAAGTCTGATAACTCAATATCATACATGTGACACACATGTGGGCCATAAGCCTATAACAATGCCCATATGAAGGACAGCAGATACCAATAACAAACCAGAGCACAAAGCAAAGTCATCAAAAGGCTTGCATGTTATGGCAAATTTGTCACAACACAGACACACTAATTGTACCCTGTTTCATTGCAGAGGAACATGGATCTCCTGCCGATATGCCTGTCCCTGATTTCCCTGATGACATGGATGACGAGCCCATAAACATTCCCCAGGAGACCATCCAAAAGGTCCTTGAAACCCTCCAGACCCCACCTTCAGTCACAAGGAGGATCACAGAACAAGCAGCCATCACAGAAGAACCACCCACCACCCCAATTGTAAGACCTGCCAGCTCCAAAACAGCTGAGGACTCTGACGACACTGGCACCAGCTTTGAAAGAACTGTAGTTGGTGTACAGCTGGAGCTGGCCAAGGAGGTGCGGGTGGGGATGCAAACAATGGCAGCCAGCCTTGAGGGGGTGCGTTCGTGCATGACGTCATTTGTAGATCAGGCAGCTGCTATGCAAGACCTAACATCTATCTTGCAGGAACTGCAGAAAACACAGAAGGAAATCAGCACAGCTGTAATACAGTTGACCCAACACCTACAACTGCAATCCAGTCAACGCGTGCACGAATGCAACATTGAACCCCTCAGGGCCGACCTGGCTGCCTACCATCGTGATGTGGCTGCTATTCTCAAAAACCAGCAGGCCCTCCTTGCAGCAGTACTGCCCTTAAGAACTTCACAGGGAGCAGCCCCCGGGATGTCTGACTCCATGTCTTCTAACACTGAGGTGTGTGTTGCCCCTTCACAACCAACAACAACAAGGACAAACCAGGCAACACACACATCAGAAGAAGAAGACATGGAACAGATCACATTCACACGGAAGAGTACCCGGAAGCACTAGTCCCTGCACCATGGCCTACTTTGACCAAGGTCCTACGTTTTGTCAAATGCCAGTCTCACTACAACTACACTCAATGACTGTTCTGCTAACCACTGTATGACTTGTCAGCATTGCCAGTGAATGTCTCTCTCCTACTAATTGGCAAATCCTGTCCCTCTGCACTGTCTGTGACATCACCCCAGCATGTCAGGAGCATCATCCACACCCCTTCTGTAGGATCACCATGTAAGAATGCACCAGAACGGACTCAGCAAACATGGAAAATTGACATTTTGCACTGCAGCACCTATCAATAAATAGCACTTGCACACCTAATATGTCTCTGTGTTATTTGACACATCAACTGTGCAGTAGATAACTCTAAAGTGCATGTGTGACAACCATGTAGCTTGTCAATACAACTGTCCTGACATCATGTAGTCTGATACATCTGTGCAGTGGCCAGGATTGCATCATAGCCTTACCATCCTGAGGAGAATAACTGATGAAGGGACAAACCACACACAATCATGCTGTGTTGGACAGAATAATGCTCCATCTATAGGAATTCAAGTCAACTAATGGTGGCTGATAAATGTAAGCACCGTGCAATACTAAAACATGAAATTATGCAGCATTATCTAAGCAAACACAAATAAACACTGCATCAATCTCCCTTTCTGAGTATACTTCCATGAAGGGAAGTCATGCTGAATTTTTACACACTTGATCTATGTCAGCAATGAAGGCAACAAGACAAGAGTGTTAACAACACATCATCTACAAAGATCTCCCTGAACATCACACTGCAGTCCCACCTAATAAATTACCCACAATACCAAGTCTGGAAGCACACTTTGTGATGTAGAATACCTACTCATCAACACAAATCCTTGGTGATTGATGTAAACGACCAATGGTGGGTCTCCCAAATGGTGGATACTTACCAAGTTAGCACAGGGGAAGCTGCCATGTTAAACTTCCATGTTCTGTGGTGTGTAGCATAGGACACAAATGCCATAGAAAAACATTCACCTACACTGATGTCAAGGCCATGATCAAGTAGCAGTTAACGCATAATGCAAAGGGTTAACTATATCTTTATTCCTATGTATTCACACCAGAGGCAACTAAGGGAAAAGTCATACCTACACTAATCTAACCTGACTACTCCTAACCCACAACTGTCCCTAACTAACCTAAGCTAAACTTACTCTGCACATATAACGAATCGATCTAAACATCAACCCCCCACCCACCATTATGAGACAGGACACATGCAGGACAACACATACTAACCTACACACATACTATACTATCCTAAACAATCATATATATTTTTGTATTTTTTTTTAGATATATATTTTTTTTTAATAAACAAGCAGGAATCCCAACATTGCCCCCCACCCACCCACCCACACAAAAAAGAGAAAGAATAAGGACCCCCCCACCCTCCTCCCTAACACTAAGCTAACAACCTACACTAACCTAACACTAATCCCCAAAACCCAACTATCAGTACAAAAAGGAAAGAGGAGAGAGGGGAGGGGTAAATGTAAAACATGCAAAAAGTCCTAGAGGTTGGCCCTCCGTAGGGTCCGCCTGATGGACCGAACCCTTTTCTTAATATATGCCACATCCTGGCTTGGCTTGTCCACCTTTGAAATAACTTTGTCCATTTTACGGCTTAATGCCAGGAATGCCGCTGGGTCTACAGGAGGGGCTGCTGCAGTCTGTGTGCTGGCCGAGGTGGACGGTGTGGCAGTAGTTGTATGCCCACTGGACTGTCCTGCGTGTTGGAAATGGCTGGGTCCAGGTCGTGCTGACGAGGCAGGGTCAACTGTCCCCGCCGTTGCTGGGGCCACTTGGGGAGACCTGGTGGATGTGGTGGTGGTGGCTGTTGTGGGCAATGTAGGGCCACCCTGTGGTGAGGCCCACCATGCCCTGGAGGCCCGATCAGCTTGGTATTTGCAGGCCATCCTCCTGAACCCCGACTGCACCTGCAGGATGTGCCGGTATCGCATTACACGCCGTTCAAACTGGTGTCTCTCTGCGGCACTCATGTTTGCAGCTGTGAAGAGATATGGCAACTATTTACCATAGGAAATGCATTGGGTGGAATAGCACAATGGGTCAATTGCACATTACTTGTACTGTATTTGTTACAGCGATTGTCACAACATAGTTCATTGAAAGTCTCAGAGGAAGTACATGTGAAGCCTGCATACAAAAGGGCATCTCACACCTAGCATATCCATGTCTCTACATGATGGGTGACATCTGCCTAAACCTCTCATCCAAATAATGGCTAATGCAGCTGACATTATGGCTATACCTCTTCCGCATACTGACTTCACTACATATGTCACTCTATGTGATAACTATCACAACCCTCACTCAATGCCATTTGTAAATTGTTGTTTGCAAATATTGAACTCATGTGCCATAACCGAATGTGTACACTAGGTTCTAAACAAAGTTGCAAAAGGTCACAAGTATGTGTAACATACTGGTTGCTACAGTCCTAGGTACCCTATTCCCAATCACATGGCAGTCTTTGAGGGTGGGGTGGGAAGAACAACCAACAATCCCAGATTCAATGCACACCCAGGAGTGTATAGAAAGGTCAACAAGTATTTGCCTCCACACACAACACCAATGAAGGGCTAGCAACAATTTGGATTCAGCCAAAAATTGTCCTATCCAAGGTCCACACATGTCAAAATGCACTGACTTAGGCCAACATCACATACTACCAGTGAGGCATATTTTAACACACACACAGAGGAGCAAGAACACCCATGATCATGAGTAGAATGAACACCTAGGCCATTGCACTCTAGTCCCACACACTTCTAGTTCAACTTGTGGAAGTACATGCCCCCGGAAGATCCAACCTACAGTGTACTCAGTCCATCCTCAACTAGGGAAGCTGCATATTTAAGACAAGCCTTTAGCAGAAGCTATCTGGGAGAATGTCAGTCTGAAATGCAGACTCAGTCCAAGCAAAGTCCCAGAGCAACTCTTACATTAACCAGTGTATTCCACATGACTCATCCCACTCCCCATAGCGGGGCCAACTGGAATGACCTACAGCCCCTAAATCTGAGAGATGGAGAAGCATTGGTCTACTGAAACTGAAGTGATATTTGAAATCCCACTAATGCAACAATACCAATGAACAGGCAGCGCATCAAACCTTGAATTCTGTTGAACACACAGTAGTCCATCATGCATTACTAGCAAACAATAAAAATAGCACTCATGCCACACTCACTGTAGGTGTTGAGGTCCTCAAAATGAGCCACCTCTCCCACGGTGTACGGTGCAGGTCCACCTGTAAAGCATGGAAGGAAGAATATACTCAGACTCCGTGCACTGACAAACAATTGCATTTACAATGACAATGTGAGAATATGACATGCGTAATGAAACACTTTGACACATGCTCATACTGCATGGAAGATTTCTTAATCAACATTTACATTGGATGAGTCTCCTGCTACAGTAACACCCTACTACACACATGCAGTGGCCAGGACAGTCATGTGGTGTCAAAGATACACCTCCATTAGTATGCCCCAACAATATCGGGGTGCATTCATCTCATCATGTGCATCCCAGAGAGACATCCAAAAGCTGGTTACTTGAGGACTGCATGACCCCTCAAACTCAAACAGGCTATGAGGTCATTTTCAACACACACCAACCAGACACACATGTGACATATGTGTGGACAACATAGCTAACTTCAATTGATGTGAAGGCACCACTCATTTATAGTATCATAATGTTTTTACAATTTTCTGTCTAGCTATGGCGTCTACATATGTAGGTATGATGTTTCAACATCCATTTTTCACTGGCAATTATGACCTGTAGAGTTCAATTAGAGGCATTAACGTGTCGCTTGTCTGACACAAAGGCAACACTACATTACATACAGCTACAGGCATCCGGTATGTGTTGAAAACATGAGCTATCTGACTGCTAGCATTTGTCTTCCTACACATTGTGCAACAATTACCCAGTAGGTTTCCATAGCATTACACACAGTCAGCTACTTATCTAGCAGATTGGCTAACAATCATCACATGTCCCCACACAGCTTTCAATTATTCACATGTAATTGATTTGTACTCACCAACATGGCCACCAATCCTGATTCCCAGGTGGTCCAGCAGATCCTGCTCCCTGGATATCAGATCAGCCCAGCGGTGCTTGAGCTGATGGTCATTCCTCAGGCTACCGTAGACCCGGACCAAGTGATGGCGCACCTTCCCCCACCTGACTTTACATGCCTCCGTGTGATACCCCTGTATCACACGGCCCCCAGCCTCCAGCATGAGTGGGAGGAAATGGCAAACAAGCCAAATAAATCCCCCCAATTCCTCCTCACCCATCCTGGCAAGGCGTGGCCTA
The DNA here is from genome assembly GCF_031143425.1 of Pleurodeles waltl. Classification (NCBI taxonomy): domain Eukaryota; kingdom Metazoa; phylum Chordata; class Amphibia; order Caudata; family Salamandridae; genus Pleurodeles; species Pleurodeles waltl. Next base: position 976,357,268 of record NC_090443.1, read on the forward strand.
CCTGACATCTTTACAATAACAAAGATGAAAAATTTGGAACAAAAAGGAAAAGGGGGAAATGGGGAAAGGTAGAATAGTGAAGAAAAAAGAAAACTTAAGAAAAATAGCCCAACTAACCCCTAATTTAAACTACCCAGAACAGACTCCCACAGACAATAAAAGAAACACTGGATTTGACAAAAGTATACAAAACAGACTTAGACAATATTAGACAACAAGACAATGATCACAAAAGCACAATAGAGAAGGTACACTGGACACAAAAGCACTAAAACACAGGACAACACTTTCCATACAGCCACACAGTCTAGAATAATCTGAGACTGCAAAGTGAAAGTGAAAGTAAACTCACAGTACAGATTCTGTAAACAGGATATCCTATTACATCATTTCCTGCATAAAATGGCCGCCGTTTTTTTTTTTTCGTTATGCGTCATATTTTCACGCATACAGATTGTGCGTCATATTTTTTGACGCATAACAGTGAACATAATGCAGAGTAAAAAATTATTTCTACATTGTTCCCTTACATTTGTGTGAGGCTGATTTTACTGTTCTACAGTTGAAATGTAATTCTCTGGCAAATATGAGAACCAAATCTGAAAATTATTTTTGACTCTGCATTCTGTGCACTCCTGTACGTCAAAAAATTATGACGCCCATGCTGTATGCGTGGAAATATGACGCATCATAGTAAATATGGTGGCCATGTAATGCAGCTTATTAATCTATTATTTTTAAGATAATATTTTTTGACTCTGCATTCTGTGCACTCCTGTACGTCAAAAAATTATGACACCCATGCTGTATGCGTGGAAATATGACGCATCATAGTAAATATGGTGGCCATGTAATGCAGCTTATTAATCTATTATTTTTAATATAATATTTTTTGACTCTGCATTCTGTGCACTCCTGTATGTCAAAAAATTATGACACCCATGCTGTATGCGTGGAAATATGACGCATCATAGTAAATATGGTGGCCATGTAATGCAGCTTATTAATCTATTATTTTTAATATAATATTTTTTGACTCTGCATTCTGTGCACTCCTGTACGTCAAAAAATTATGGCGCCCATGCTGTATGCGTGGAAATATGACGCATTTTGAAAAATATGTCGTAATTTTGTCAAATTGTGAAAGGAATTTTGTCATGACCAAACGGTGCTAAGTGATACACATTTGGGGTTAGCTATGACACATGTCCCTTATTGGATGTATAGAAGGCATTCACAGTGTAAGAGTAATGATTGCTCAAAATGGTTATTACCCATATTTGTACACATATTTTGGGTAATTGCTGATGGCTAATTTCAAATGATGAATGGGATTCCAGGATGTATTCCTTAGCAACAATGTGTCCTCATTTATCACGGTAATCCAATTATCTATAGTCCAAACAGGTAGTGCAATTGTCACTTACACTTTTTATGGGGCTAACCATGTCCTAATAATGATTTTGTGTATCTTATATGTGTTTTACATTTGACATGTAGGCCACACATGCGCCTTATGCATCTGTGTACTTCACATGTACATAATTCTTGTATATTTGGGGGGCGGTAGAGGTGGACTTAGGCCCCCAGCACCCTAGGGTTTGCCCTTCCAGATTTGCTAATTTATCCACAGCTTTCATTTATTCTGTAATGCTAAACCTGCAGCAGCAGGCTCATGGAAGGCCATAGGGTATGATTCACTGTTAGCCATTCAATAATCCCATTTGCCCATTTGACGTTTGCCCTATTGATTATTTGGAGCAATCTGACATACCATTTTGCACTGAAATTTTTTGCTAAATCTCGGCGTTCCTCATGTGCTGATGACAAATAGGTTGTTGATGTATGTGGCCCTTTATGCATTACCTGGTTTAGTGGCATGTTTCATTCTTCCTGCTAGGTTCGAACTGGGACACTACTGTGATCGGCTGCTTGCAAATATTTGGTTGATTGGATGGCATATGTTTATATGTGTGGTCCAATGTAGATCCACTATCAACTGTCTGGATGTATGTTGTCACTGTAACTTCAAGGTCTCCTCATGAGTTAGTGGCAGCTAATCTTGTTCCAATTGGGCATTGTTTGTAGCAAAAATTGAAAGAAGCCATTGAGGACATGGTCACGTACACATGGATGGTCCCACCCTGTCACTGAACACGTGTAATGAGACTTTCAAATGAGCTACATTTTTGTGCTGAGTGAGAGAATGTCTCAGGTGTCTGGATCAGGCATGTTTCATTGCCATATTTGTACTCCTATTGGCCTCTGTGGATGGTAATGTATCATGAAACATCATAGCCTCTGTGCAGACATTTGTGGTGTATATTTTTTGTGTGATGAGTGTTATGTCATTATTGCTCAATGAGACGACATTCTTCTTCAGCAATTTCAAACTAAAGGTGGGCAGAAATGAATAGGCCAAACCATGATGTGGTGTTTGTTATCTGTGTTTATTTACAATTGTGCAATAAGTGGTGATATAAGAAATTATGAAAATAAATTATTTACAATGTGTTGGCGCCTACGCACTCCAGCAGCCGTGTTTGGTTGTTCCCCCTCCTGTTGCAGGCCAGCATCCTCCTCTTCGTCGTCTTCAGGCATGTCTGGGTCTGGTTCGAGGAGGGGAATGTTCCTTTTTACACAAATATTGTGCAATATGGCACAAGTGAGTATGATCCTACAGACCATCTCTGGGGAATATAGTAGGCTACCGCCAGTGATGTCAAGGCAGCGGAACCTTGACTTTAGGATCCCAAAGGTCCGCTCAACAATGCTGCGTGTCCTCTTATGGGCGTCGTTGTATGCCCGCTCTGCAGCAGTAGTCGGGTTCCCAAATGGTGTCATTAGCCAAGGCTGGATGCCATACCCCTGATCAGCTGAAAGAAAAACACAGAATGGGATCATGTAGATGTAGGAGGCACTTTTGTACAGACCTTTGATGGCAGTAGTTGTCTTGTGTTGTCTGTGACTCTTTTGTGTACTAATGTGACAACCTATACTTGTAGGCTAAAACTTTAGCATTGAGTTTTTTCCTTGGCAGAGCAAGTGTTTGTTAGCTAACCGTTTGTCAGCAGTATCTTTTGGGATTTGCAGTACAGTGTGCCCTCCCTAGCATTGTGACTTGTGATACAGGTGTCCGTGTGTCTTCACTGGGGGTGAGATGATAGTTCCATGCAGAGTTAAAAATGAAAGTGTAGTTAACACGTTCATATGAAAGTACCCTGGACATCCCATACCTTAAGACTTATGCAATGTATTAATGTACAGGTTATTGTGACACTTACAATTTGCAAGGTGACATTTAGGCAACCACACTCATTAATGTCTTCACATTAAGCTGTACAGTAAATTCCAATGTGTGACAGGTTCAATGGTGACTTAACAAACATGGCTAGTGATGTGAGGACCTCAGTGTGTTCCTGGCTAGGTGTTGCTATTGTTGTGTATGTGTTGTGTGTCCTAGAGGGTTGCTGTGCAGTGTGTATATAAGTTGGATTTTTGTACTTACCAACAAGTAGTCCATTGCCATACCGTCCATCCTGGAAGTGTTGGTTGATGGTAGAGTGACGGAAGATGAATCCGTCATGTACACTCCCAGGATATTTAGCCACAATGTTGCTGATCAATCCTTGGTGATCGACTATGGCCTGCACGTTGATTGAATGTGTGTGCTTCCTGTTGCGGTAGAGGTGTTCTGTTGCAGCAGGTGGCACAAGGCGTACGTGTGTGCAGTCGATTGCACCAAGGACGTGTGGGAAGCCACTGATGGCGTAGAACCCCTGTTTTGTTTCCTGCTGCTTCTGCAGTGTGTTAGGGAAGCAGATGTGGAGGGGTGTCAGGCGAATCATGGCATCCAGTACTTTTGGCAGAAATGTGGAGAATGATGGTTGTGATATTCCAGCAACCAGGGCACCAGTTGTCTGAAACGAGCCACTTGCCAGCAGGTGAAGTACGGCAAGCAGCTTTGTTTCTGTTGGGATGGTGTGGGGTGTCACTAAAGTTGGGGCCAACTGCTGCTCAATATTTCTCAGCAGCTGCTGAATGGCCTGCCAGTTCAACCGGTACCGCTGTATGATGTCGTGTTCCCTGAGGCCATGCAGGGTTGTTCTTGGGCAGAATATCCTCTCCTGCCTTCTGCGCTGCCTTTGGGGTCCCTGCTGTTGTTGTTGTAGCTGCTGTTGTTGCTGCAGTGCTCTGCGTCTACGTGCATGCTGGATAAAAATCACCTCCATGTCTCCCTGTTGCTGCTCTGCTGCTCTGCTGCTCTGTTGTTTGTTCTGTGTGTTCTGATTAAATACAGGTGCGTTTGCCCCATTTTAACGCCTGCCCTGACCCAGGCGTTAAATTTTGACGCACATCGGGCTTTGCGTAATTTTTTTGCTCCGCCTCCCGGCCGGGAGTCATTTTTGCCCGGAAGCATAAATACGACGCACGGCCGTGTGCGTCGTTTTTTGAACGGGAACGCCTACCCGGCATATCATTAACGCAGGGCGGGTTGCCGCTTCCAGAAAATGACGCACACTGCGGATTTTTATCGTCCGCGGGCTCGGGCATCAGGGTTTAAATATGGGGCAACGTTTGCGCTGATTGTGCGTCAAAATTTTTGACGCACATTCGGCGCAAACGGAGTATAAATATGCCCCTTAGGCCCATATTTATACTTTTTGACGCACAACTGCGCCAACGCAGTTGTGTGTCAAAATATTTACCGCCAGCTAACGCCATTCCAACGCGCCATGCGGGCGCCTTATTAATGGAATGACGTTAGCCGGCGCTGCGGACTGGTGTGCGTAAAAAAAAATGACTCACACCAGGCAGTGCCGGCGTATGGGAAAATGGGGGTAGTGCGTCAAAAAACGGTGCAAGTCAGGTCTGAGGCAAAATTCAGGCCTCAAACCAGATTTGCGCCATTTGTTTTTACGCCCAGCCTCCATTGACATGACTCCTGTCTTAGCATAGACAGGAGTCATGCCCCCTTGCCCAATGGCCATGCCCAGGGGACTTATGTCCCCTCAGCATGGTCATTGGGCATAGTGGCATGTAGGGGGGCCCAAATCAGGCCCCCCATGCCACAAAAAAAATCGGAAAAAAATACTTACCCGAACTTACCTTTTCTTCCCTGGGATGGGTCCCTCCATCCATGGGTGTCCTCCTGGGGTGGGCAAGGGTGGCAGGGGGTGTCCCTGGGGGCAGGGGAGGGCACCTCTGGGCTCCTTCCGAGCCCACAGGTCCCTTAATGCCTGCCCTGACCCAGGCATTAAAAAACGGCACCCATCAGGCTGTGCGCCGTTTTTTAAGGCCCACCCCCTCCTGTGCGTCAAAATGACGCCAGAGTATAAATAAGGGGCACAGGCCTTAAAGTCATTTTTTGGAAGGGAACGCCTACCTTGCATATAACTAACGCAAGGCTGGTTCCCCCTTCCAAAAAATTACGCACATGGTGGAATTTTGACGCCCGCGGGGTCGGACGTCTAAGTATAAATATGGGGCAGGGTTTGTGCCGATTGTGCATCAATAATTTTGATGCACATTCGGCGCAAACAGAGTATAAATATGCCCCTTAGTGGAGTTATGGAGATCAATAATCTTGTACTAGGGCCCATATTTATACTTTTTTAGCGCTGCATTTGCGCCGTTTTTTGATGCAAAAGCGGCGCTAACTTACAAAATACAATTGTATTTTGTAAGTTTGCGCCGCTTTTGCGTCAAAAAGCGGCGCAACTGTGGCGCTAAAAAAGTATAAATACGGGCCTAGTTTTCAGTCACCAAAGTGATACAGGCACCTGTGTCCTTGTAGGCCTGAGCCTCAACACCATTTACAGAAACTGTCTGCCTGTACTTATCCATTGTAAGGGGACAAGCAGCCAGTGTGGCAAGGCCAGTGCCACCAGGTGTGACAGAAATTGTCTTGGGACTGACTACCCCAGTTTCTATGATGGACCCATAAGTGAACCCAACTACACCCTTATTTTGACTGTTGCCAGCATTCCCACCACTATTACCACAACTGCCAGGGGCACTAGAGTTTGATGTATTAGTGGTGGTAGGCTCACAGGGTTTACCTGGGCAGGACTTATCCCCGGGCCTATGGCCTTTATTTTTACACACAGAGCACCAAGGCTTTTTAATGTGTGTGTGTTGTGAAGAAGAGGAAGAAGTTGATTTATCCCCACCCCCTGAAGAGTGTTTAGGATTTGAAGAAGGATCTTTATTTTTACCTTTATCCCCATGCTTATCCTGCGATTTCTCACCATCTTTCTTCTTGCCATCCTTGTCACCTCCTGTATGAACTTTTCTGTTCACTCTTGTTCTGACCCATTTGTCTGCCTTCTTTCCCACTTCTTGGGGAGAGGTCAGATCTAAGTCTACCAAGTACTGGTGCAACAAATCAGACACGCAATTGTTAAGAGTATGCTCTCTCAGGATCAGATTGTACAGGCTTTCATAGTCAGATACTTTACTGCCATGTAACCCACCCTCCAAGGCCTTCACTGAACAGTCATTAAAATCTGTCCAGCCTTGAGAGGACTCTTTTCTGGTGTCTCTGAACTTAATCCTGTATTGTTTAGTGGTTAAGCCACATCCATCCAAGAGTGCATCTTTTAAAACTTTGTAATTATTGGCATCACTTCCTATGACAGTAAGGAGCCTATCCCTACCCTTTCCAGTGAAAGATAGCCACAAGATAGCAGCCCACTGCCTTTGAGGGACCAACTGTACCATACAGGCCCTCTCAAGTGCAGCAAACCACTTATTAATGTCATCCCCCTCCTTGTAAGGGGGGACTATCTTATGCAGATTCCTGGAATCTTGCTCTCTAACAGGATTGCTATCAGAAATACTGCTGCTGCCACCATGGGGAACTAACCCCAATCTCTGTCTTTCCCCCTCTATGTCTAGGGATTCCGGCCCGTATTTATACTCCGTTTACGCCGAATTTGCGTCGTTTTTTTCGACGCAAATTCGGCGCAAAACTAACGCCATATTTATACTTTGGCGTTAGACGCGTCTAGCGCCAAAGTATTGGCAAATAGCGTCATTTTTTTGCGTGAACGCCTTCCTTGCGTTAATGAGATGCAAGGAAGGCGTTCCCGTCTAAAAAAATGACGGCGACGCAAATGCGTCGTATTTATACTCCCGGGCAAAAATCACGCCCGGGAGTTGGCGGGTCAAAACCCCGCATTTGCGCCACTATTTAACGCCTGGGTCAGGGTAGGCGTTAAGGGGCCTGTGGGCTCAAAATGAGCCCACAGGTGCCCTCCCCTGCCCCCAGGGACCCCCCCCTGCCACCCCTGCCCACCCCAGGAGGACACCCAAGGATGGAGGGACCCACCCCAGGGACATTCAGGTAAGTTCAGGTAAGTATTATTTTTTATATTTTTTTACTTTTTTTTGGGTGGCATAGGGGGGCCTTATTTGTGCCCCCCTACATGCCACTATGCCCAATGACCATGCCCAGGGGACACAAGTCCCCTGGGCATGGCCATTGGGCAAGGGGGCATGACTCCTGTCTTTACTAAGACAGGAGTCATGAAATGGCGTCTGGGCGTCGTCAAAAAATGGCGCAAATCGGGTTGAGGCGATTTTTTTGCCTCAACCTGACTTGCCCCATTTTTAGACGCCCTAACGTCATTTTTTCCCAACGCCGGCGCTGCCTGGTCTACGTGGTTTTTGTCCACGCAAACCAGGCAGCGCCGGTCTGCTTGCGCCGGCTAACGCCATTCCATAAATACGGCGCCCGCATGGCGCTTCAGAATGGCGTTAGACGGCGCTAAATTTTTTTACGCTAAACTGCGTTAGCGCAGTTTAGCGTCAAAAAGTATAAATATGGGCCTCCCTATCTAAGGCCAGCTGCTGCTGTTTAAGCTTCAGTCTGGTCTCTTCTACCCTCAGCTTTCTGAGTTCCATTTCCATTAAGTTATTCTCAGGGTGGGTGGGTTGGGAATGTTTGGACACAGAGGAAATGTGGGAATTTTCTGAGAGAGACCTGTCCCTAACTGGCTGGAACCTAGTAAACTGGCCTCTAGGAGTGAAAGATGTCCTACTGACGTGTGTCCCTCTAACACTACCAGGCCCATATTTATACTTTTTGACGCTAAACTGCGCTAACGCAGTTTAGCGTCAAAAAGTTTTGCGCCGTCTAACGCCATTCTGAAGCGCCATGCGGGCGCCGTATTTATGGAATGGCGTTAGACGGCGCAATCAGACCGGCGCTGCCTGGTTTGCGTGGGAAAAAACCACGTAGACCAGACAGCGCCGGCGTAGGGGGAAAATGGCGCATGGGCGTCTTAAAATGGGGCAAGTCAGGTTACGTCGAAAAACTCGTCTTAACCCGACTTGCGCCATTTTTTAACGACGCCCATCCCCCATCAACATGACTCCTATCATTGTAAAGATAGGAGTCATGCCCCCTTGCCCAATGGCCATGCCCAGGGGACTTCTGTCCCCTGGGCATGGTCATTGGGCATAGTGGCATGTAGGGGGGCACAAATCAGGCCCCCCTATGCCACCAAAAAAAAATATAAAAAATAAAAAATTATACTTACCTGAACTTACCTGAATGTCCCTGGGGTGGGTCCCTCCATCCTTGGGGGTCCTCCTGGGGTGGGCAAGGGTGGCAGGGGGGGTCCCTGGGGGCATGGGAGGGCACCTGTGGGTTCATTTTGAGCCCACAGGCCCCTTAACGCCTGCCCTGAGCAGGCGTTAAAAAGTGGCGCAAATGCGCCGTTTTTAGCCACGCCAACTCCCGGGCGTCTCTTTTGCCCGGGAGTATAAATACCACGTAAAGGCCTGGGAGTCATTTTTTAGACGGGAACGCCTCCCTTGCATATCATTAACGCAAGGAAGGGGTTCACGCTAAAAAATGACGCACATTCCGGGAACTTTGGCGCTATTCGCCTCTAACGCCATAGTATAAATATGGCGTTAGTTGGCGTTAGTTTTGCGTCGAAATTGCGTCAAAAAAAACGACGCAATTTCGGCGCAAACGGAGTATAAATATGGCCCCCAGTGTCACTAGGTGCCCTGCTAGGAGGCAGGACTTTGTAAGAACCCTCCCCAGCTTCTTCCGCGCACTCCTCTGAGTCTGACTGGGAAGCTTCCCCTTTTTCTAACCTCTCCTGAGATGGGCCAGACTGGTTCTGGTCATCTTCAATGAGCATGTTAAAGAAACTATTTTGTTAGATTCCTACCTATACTTAAACCTCTATCCAGGCAGAGACCCCTCAAACTTTTATAGTTCAAAGTCTCATATGTTGCATTAACAGTTTTGGGAGTGGGATCTACTACAGACATGATAGAAAAAGGTTTAAGGATAGTGAGAGAAAAAGTTTTAGAACTTTAGAAAGCACAGAGAAAAATCTTTTTTCAAACTTTGGGAAAACTTTTAGAAGTTTTCAAAACTTTTCAGAAAGTTTGTTAAAGGTTTTAGAATAGAAAAGTAAACTGTTTTGGTTAAATGTACACATACTGAACTATTTGGTATAAGATTTTCTTATGAAAAGCACCAAATGACAAAGTGGTAAAGCACCACCAATGTAGGAGGCTGGCCTGGCTTATAGTGGGTACCCTGTGGTACTTACCCCCTTTGCCAGGTCCAGTTATCCCTTATTAGTAGAATAGAGGTGTTTCTAGCAGCTTAGGCTGATAGAAGGTAGCTATGGCAAAGCAGCTTAGGTTGAACTAGGAGACATGCAAAGCTCCTACTATACAACGTATATCATATAGCACACTTTCATAAGAAAACACAATACTCAGAGTTACTAAAAATAAAGGTACTTTATTTTAGTGACAATATGCCAAAGGTATCTCAGAGAATACCCTCACTTAGGAGGTAAGTACTATACACAAGTTATATGTACACAAACCCAAAACAGGTAAGTAACAGTAAGAAAAGTAGTGCAAACAATGTAGAATCACAATAGGATGAAATAGGTGAACATAGGTCTAGGGGCAACACAAACCATATACTTCAAAAGTAGAATGCGAATCACAAATGGACCCCAGACCTATGGGAGATTGTAGAGGGTCGCTAGGATTGTGAGAAAAGAGTAAGGGTGTCCAAAATACCCCACCCCAAGACCCTAGAAAGTAGGAGTAAAGTTACCCTACAACCCCAGAAAGACAATATTCGTGATAGGGGGATTCTGCAAGAACCACAAGCACCAGCAAAACACTGAAGACGGATTCCTGGACCTGAGGACCTGAAAAGGAAGAGGTCCAAGTCCAAGAGTCGCAATAGTGTCCGGGGGGGGCAGGATCCCAGGAAACCCCGGATGAAGGTGCAAAAGGGCTGCCTCCGGGTGGAAGAAGCCAAAGATTCTGCAACAATGAAAAGGGCTAGGAACTTCTCCTTTGGATGGAAGATGTCCCACGACGTGCTGGATGTTGCAGAAGTGTTTCCACGCAGAAATATCGCAAACATGCCTCGCTAGCTGCAAGGGTCCCGGTAGAGGTTTTTGGGTGCTGCTGGAGACCAGGAAGGACCAGGATGTCGCCCCTTGGAGGAGGAGACAGGGGGAGCGCTCAGCAACTCAGAGAGCCCCCGCAGAAACAGGAAGCACCCGCAGGAGTACCAGAGCAGGCACTTGGAAGTTCTGTGAACTCAGAGTCACAAAAGGAGGGTCCCACAACATCGGAGTCCAACTCAGAGGGTTGAGCACTGCAGGACGGAGTGCTGGGGACCCAGGCTAGGCTATGCACAAAGGAATCCTTGGTGAAGTGCACAGAAGCTGGAGCAGCTGCAAATCATGCAGTACACAGGTTTGCTGTCTGGTGTGGGAAGGCAAGGACTTACCTCCACCAAATTTGGACAGGAGGGCCACTGGACTGTGGGTGACACTTGGACGCAGCTCCTGTGTTCCAGGGACCACGCTCGTCAGGATGAGAGGGAACCCAGAGGACCGGTGATGCAGTCTTTTGGTGCCTGCGTTAGCAGGGGGAAGATTCCGTCGACCCACAGGAGATTTCTTCTTGGCTTCCAGTGCAGGGTGAAGGCAGACAGCCCTCAGAGCATGCACCACCAGAAAACAGTCGAGAAAGCCGGCAGGATGAGGCGCTACAAGGTTGCTGGTAGTCGTCTTGCTACTTTGTTGCGGTTTTGCAGGCGTCCTGGAGCAGTCAGCGTTCGATCCTTGGCAGAAGTTGAAGAAGGAAGTGCAGATGAACTCTGGTGAGCTCTTGCATTCGTTATCTGAGGAATAGCCCAGAGGAGAGACCCTAAATAGCCAGAAAAGAGGTTTGGCTACTAAGAAAGGAGGCTTGGCTACTGAAAGAGGTAAGCACCTATCAGGAGGGGTCTCTGACATCACCTGCTGGCACTGGCCACTCAGAGCAGTCCATTGTGCCCCAACACCTCTGAATACAAGATGGCAGAGGTCTGGGACACCCTGGAGGAGCTCTGGGCACCTCCCCTGGGAGGTACTGGTCATTGGAGTGGTCACTCCCCTTTCCTTTGTCCAGTTTCGCGCCAGAGCAGGGCTGGGGGATCCCTGAACTGGTGTAGACTGGCTTACTCAGAGATGGGCACCATGTGTGCCCATCAAAGCATTTCCAGAGGGGAAAAGAAATGCTGCAGCCCATAGGGATCTCCTGGAACCCCAATACCCTGGGTACCTAGGTACCATATACAAGGGAATAATAAGGATGTTCCAGTGTGCCAATGTGAATTGGTAAAATTAGTAACTAGCCTGCAGTGACAATTTTTAAGCAAAGAGAGAGCATAAACACTGAGTTCTGGTTAGCAGAGTGATACAGTAAGGCACCACACAGGGAACACATACATGCCACAAACTTATGAGCACTGGGGTCCTGGCTAGCAGGATCCCAGTGACACATATCAAACACACTGACAACATAGGGTTTTCACTATGAGCATTGGGCCCTGGCTAGCAGGATCCCAGTGAGACAATAAAAACACCCTGACATACACCCACAAACAGGCCAAAAGTGGGGGTAACAAGGCTAGAAAGAGGCTACCTTCCTACAATAGCCTCAAAAATGTTGGCGCTAATCCTGCAAAGAGGCAAAGATCATTGAGGCCCATTGTAAACAATGGTGTGCCTCCTTTTAACACCTGCTCTGTGAAGGTATTAAGGCCCATATTTATACTTTTTTAGCGCCGCATTTGCGTCATTTTTTGACGCAAAATCGGCGCGAACTTACAAAATACATCGTTTTGGTTCTCAGATTCATTGCTCCTAATGGATTTTAAAGTGCTGTATTTATTGCTTTTTTATTGTTTTTCTTATTAGGGCGTGTGTATTGTTCTTATGAGGAGTTGGAAAGTATAGTTTTTAATGACACTTCTATGGCAATGTGCTGAAAAAAGTATTATCAGTCAATAGAACAAGATGTACATCTACATTTGTATTTATTGTTTTAGCAATGATAGTATATCTACCCATTATTTATGGGATATTTAGGCCCATATTTATACTTTTTTGACACAAAACTGCGCTGACGCAGTTTTGCGTCAAAAATATTACTGCCGGCTAACGCCATTTTGGTGCGCCATGCGGGCGTCATATTTATACTTTGAGGCACGGATTTATACTTTGACGCACGGCAGCGCAAACAACAGGTGGGAGTCATTATTTTTGATGCACACCGCGGCGTCAAGTCGTAAAGGAAAATGACGTTAACACAGCGGAAATGACTGTGGGTCGATTTATGACACCGCAAACCGGATATGCGCCGTTTTTTTTTACGCAATAGCGTAAAAAAACACAGCGAACACAGCCATTTCACCAGAGGAGAGCGAAAATGGATCCCAGATGCCACTACTGACCCCAGGAAGATGACAGCAGACCAGGAACCAGCCAGGAGGACCCACACAAGAACCAGGACACTTTTAAGAAGAAAATAAAGTGTCGCTTCAGTGCAGAGGAGCAGGACATTCTGGTTAAAGAGGTGACGGAACACCAGCACCAACTGTTTGTCACATCAAAGTTGCCAATCAGTAGGAGAGAGGCTATCTGGCAACAAATTGTCAACAAGATTAACAGTGTGGCAGAAGTACGCAGAACAGTCATCGAGTGCAAGAAACGCTGGCATGACTGCAAACGCAGGACCAAGGAAAAGATGGCCAGGAACAGGAAGGCAGCACTGCAGGCTGGAGGAGGGAGTCCAGCACACCAGGAGGCCCTGGACCACATGGAGGAGATGGTCGCAGCCGTCATCCCTGAGGAGATCGTCACAGGGATTCAAGGACAGGACAGCGCAGACTACCAGGACACAACGCACATGCAGGGTAAGTCGCATTGGGGAATTGAAATGCACTAATGTCAACTGCAACCATCATCATATACATGGAGTGGCATGGGTAAAGGGGCACGGCAGGGGGGCATGGCCGGTTCTGAGAAAACCTGGGGCACACCATTACACAACACCAACAACAGTTCCATGGGGGCATGCTGTCATGCCAACGATGGAGCAAAGGGAAAGCCACAACAGGAGGGAAGGCCACTACGTCAAACTGATATCCTGGCACTCGTCAGCCAACATACATCCTACATTAACTAGGGCCCTATTAGCAATCCTCTAGCCAAATCGACAACTGCAATGTAACTGCGACAACAGTTGCCACTACCACCTCTGATCTGTGTGCAGCTCAAGTAGCCAATGGCAGTAACCTCCCTATGGAACATACATACCTAAATTAGGGGGTGAGGATGACATCTGCAACAATCTCCTGAAACAAGACAAAGGCCCCAGTACACTCAAATGTCAATTCCCATAGTTGTCACAAACATCAGCCAAAGTAAACAACAATAGGAGCGACACAGCACTAAGGACACACCCATGCTGCATATGTCAGGGTCCATCCTGTGCATGGATAACAAGGCAACATCACAAATGTCATACTGCTCATACAACCGCATTGAGGAGGGGACACATGTAACTAGTCACTGAAATACACCTGCACAGTCAGAGGACGAAATAGGACACTGATACGACTATCAGGGCAATCCATTGTAACACACATTACCCAACATCAGCAGGACCCGTTAACAATGTCAACATCCATATCAGAACAAGCAGCCATCGCAGAGGATCCACCCACCACCCCAATTGTAAGACCTGCCAGCTCCAATACAGCTGAGGACTCAGACGACACTGGCACCAGCTTTGAGAGAACTGTAGTTGCAGTACAGCGGGAGCTGACCAAGGAGGTGTGGGTGGGGATGCAAAATATGTCAGCCAGCCTTGAGGGGGTGCGTTCGTGCATGGTGTCATCTGCAGATCAGGCAGCAGCTATGCAAGCCCTATCATCTATCTTGCAGGAACTGCAGAAAACCCAGAAGGAAATCAGCACAGCTGTAATACAGTTGACCCAACACCTACAACAGCAATCCTGTCAACGCGTGCACAAATGCAACATTGAACCCCTCAGGGCCGACCTGGCTGCCTACCATTGTGATGTGGCTGCTATTCTCAAGAACCAGCAAGCCCTCCTTGCAGCAGTACTGCCCTTAAGCCCTTCACAGGGAGCAGAGACCGGGATGTCTGACTCCACTTCTTCCAACACTGAGGTGTGTGTTGCCCCTTCACAACCAACAACAACAAGGACAAAGCAGGCAACACATACATCAGAAGAAGAAGACATGGAACAGATCACATTCACAAGGAAAATGACCCGGAAGCACTAGTCCCTGCCACATGGCCCACTATTACCAAAGTCCTGCGTTTTGAAACATGGCAGTCTTACAACAACTGTACTCAAGCACTGTTCTGCTAACCACTGTATACCTTGTCACCCAGCCCAGTGATTGTCTCTCTCCTACTCATTGGCTAAGCCTGTCCCTCTGCACTGTCTGAAACAGCAACCCCAGCATGACAAAAGCATTTAGGTAAACCCTTGTGTTGGATCACAATGGAAGATATCACTATAATGGACTCACAATCATGGACAGTGTACATATAGCACTACAGCACTTTTCAATAAATAGCACTTACACAACAAATCTGTCTCTGGGTAATGTGACATATCAACTGTGCAGTAGATAACTGAAATGTGCCTACTGTCTGCTATTGGCCTTCAAAGGAGATATGTACATGATATATGTTAGTAAGAGTGTGTGTGTATGTGACCATTGTATGTTAGGCATCACATAAACTCTGGGATGTTCCGTGCCCTAGCTCAGTATCTCAGCAATGCTCCATGAGGCAACACTCTTATTCTGATAAGTAGAGATGAAGGTGTGTAAAAAGGAATAGCCAGACCATGATATGGTGATTATAATAGGTGTTTATTCAAATTCGTTAACTAAAGTGGTGAAGGTGATCATATTCAGAAGAAGTTATTTACAATCTGTTGCCGCCTGCGTATACCAGCAGCTGTGTTCTGTAGTTCCCCCTCCTGTTGCAGGCCAGCATCCTCCTCTTCCTCCTCTTCAGGCATGTGTGGCTCTGGTTCCAGGAGGGGAATGTTTCTTCTGATACAAATGTTGTGCAATATTGCACATGTGAGGATGATCCTACAGACCATCTCGGGGGAATATAGGAGGCTACCACCAGTGATGTTGAGGCAGCAGAACCTTGACTTGAGGATGCCGAAGGTCCGATCGACAATGCTGCGTGTCCTCCTATGGGCCTAGTTGTATGCACGCTCTGCAGCTGTACTCGGGTTGCCAAATGGTGTCACAATCCATGGCTGGATGCCATACCCCTGATCAGCTGCAAGAGAAAATGAATGGGATCATGTTGATGTAGATGGCACTATTGAAAAGACCTTTTTGTCTGTGACTCTTTTGTGTACTAATGTGACATCCTATGCTTGTAGGCTATACCATCTGCATTGTGTTGTTTCCTTGGCTGAACAAGTGTTTGTCTGCTACCCGTTTGTCAGCAGTATGTTTTGGGATTTGCAGTACAGTGTGCCCTCCCTAGCATTGTGACTTGTGATACAGGTGTCCGTGTGTCTTCACTGGGGCTGAGATGATAGTTCCATGCACAGTTAAAATTGAAAGTGTTGTTAACACGTTCATATGAAAGTACCCTGGACATCCCATACCTTTAGACTTAGGCAATGTATTAATGTAAAGGTCATTGGGACTCTTACAATTTGCAAGGTGACATTTAGGCAACCACACTCATTGACGTCTTCACATTAGGCTGTACAGTAAATTCTGATGTGTGACAGGTTCAATGGTGACTTAAGAAACATGGCTAGCGATGTCACGACCTCAGTGTGTTCCTGCTCACATGTTGCTCTTTGTGGTGTATGTGTTGTGTTTCCTAGAGGGTTGCTGTGCAGTGGGTAAATAAGTAGGTTTTTGTACTTACCAACTATTAGTCCATTGCCATACCGTCCATCCTGGAAGTGTTCATTGATGGTGCAGTGACGGAAGATGTATGAGTCATGTACACTCCCAGGATATTTAGCCACGATGTTGGTGATCAATCCTTGATGATCGACTATGGCCTGCACGTTGATGGAATGTGTGTGCTTCCTGTTGCGGTAGAGGTGTTCAGTTGCAGCAGGTGGCACAAGGCGTACATGTGTGCAGTCGATTGCACCAAGGATGTGTGGGAAGCCACTGATTGCGTAGAACCCCTGTTTAGTTTCCTGCTGCTTCTGCAGTGTGTTAGGGAAGCAGATGTGGCGGGGTGTCAGTCGAATGATGGCGTCCAGTACTTTGGGCAAAAAGGCGGAGAATGATGGTTGTGATATTCCGTCAACCAGGGCACCAGTTGTTTGAAAAGAGCCACTTGCCAGCATATGAAGTACGGCAAGCAGCTTTGTTTCTGTTGGGATGGTGCGGGGTGTCACCAAAGTGGGGGCCAACTGCTGTTCAATGTTTCGCAGCAGCTGCTGAATGGCCTGCCAGTTCAACCGGTACCTCTGTATAATGTCGTGTTCCCTGAGGCCCTGAAGGGTTGTTCTTGGGTGGAATATCCTCTCCTGCCTTCTGCGCTGCCTTTGGGGTCCCTGCTAGTGTTGTTGTAGCTGCTGTTGTTGCTGCTGGGCTCTGCGTCTGCGTGCATGCTGGATTAGAATCACCTCCATGGCTCCCTGTTGCTGCTCTGCTGCTCTGCAGTTTGTTCTGTGTGTTCTGATTAAATACAGGTGTGTTTGCCACATTTTAACGCCTGCCCTGACCCAGGCGTTAATTTTTTACGCAAATCGGGCTGTGCGTCATTTTCTAGCTCCGCCTCCCGGTCGTGCGTCATTTTTGCCCAAAAGCATAAATACGACGCACGGCCCTTTAAGCCATTTTTTGGACGGGAACGCCTACCTTGCATATAATTAACGCAAGGCGTGGTGCCGCATCCAAAAAATGACACACAGGGCGGAATTTTGTTGTCCGCGGGCTCGGGCGTCAAAGTTTAAATACGGGCAACGTTTGCGCTGATTGTGCGTCAATTTTTTTTTACGCACAATCAGCTCAGAGGGAGTATAAATATGCCCCTTAATTTTTTCCCCATTTTCTTTTCGATCTATCTATAATCATTTTTATATTTCTCTTCTAATTGCACTGTTGTATTTCATTGCAATCTCAGTGAATGTTATATATCAAGGGCCATATTTATACTCCGTTTGCGCCGAAATTGCGTCGTTTTTTTTTACGCAATTTCGACGCAAAACTAACGCCAACTAACGCCATATTTATACTATGGCGTTAGAGGCGAATAGCGCCAAAGTTCCTGGAATGTGCGTCATTTTTTAGCGTGAACCCCTTCCTTGCGTTAATGATATGCAAGGGAGGCGTTCCCGTCTAAAAAATGACTCCCAGGCCTTTACGTGGTATTTATACTCCCGGGCAAAAGAGACGCCCGGGAGTTGGCGTGGCAAAAAACGGCGCATTTGCGCCACTTTTTAACGCCTGCTCAGGGCAGGCGTTAAGGGGCCTGTGGGCTCAAAATGAGCCCACAGGTGCCCTCCCATGCCCCCAGGGACCCCCCCTGCCACCCTTGCCCACCCCAGGAGGACCCCCAAGGATGGAGGGACCCACCCCAGGGACATTCAGGTAAGTTCAGGTAAGTATAATTTTTTATTTTTTATATTTTTTTTTGGTGGCATAGGGGGGCCTTATTTGTGCCCCCCTACATGCCACTATGCCCAATGACCATGCCCAGGGGACAGAAGTCCCCTGGGCATGGCCATTGGGCAAGGGGGCATGACTCCTATCTTTACAATGATAGGAGTCATGTTGATGGGGGATGGGCGTCGTTAAAAAATGGCGCAAGTCGGGTTAAGACGATTTTTTCGACGTAACCTGACTTGCCCCATTTTAAGACGCCCATGCGCCATTTTCCCCCTACGCCGGCGCTGTCTGGTCTACGTGGTTTTTTCCCACGCAAACCAGGCAGCGCCGGTCTGATTGCGCCGTCTAACGCCATTCCATAAATACGGCGCCCGCATGGCGCTTCAGAATGGCGTTAGACGGCGCAAAACTTTTTGACGCTAAACTGCGTTAGCGCAGTTTAGCGTCAAAAAGTATAAATATGGGCCCAAGTGCTTAATACTCTTTAAACTTCAAATTTAAGATTGCTGTGGATTGGACTGGAGTGAGGCAGATTGTTTTGAATTGGAGTGAGGCAGATTGTGTTAGATTGGTGTGGGGCAGATTGTTTTAGATTGGATTGGAGCAAGTTGTTTTTGATTGTTTGGGGCAGATTGGAGAGGGGCAAATTGTTTATGATCTGAGTGGGGCAGATTGTTTTAGATTGGAGTGGGGCAGAAAGATTTTTATTGGAGTGGGGAGATTGTTTTGGATTGGAGTGGGGCAGAAAGATTTTTATCGGAGTGGGGAGATTGTTTTGGATTTGAGTGGGGCAATCTGGAGTAGGTCACATTGGGGTGGGTGGGAGGATTGAAGTGTGGTAGATTGGCATAGATTAGGGTGAATGATTTGGTTTGGAGTGGGGTGGATTGGAGTGGGGTGAGATGGGGTGGACTGGATTGGTCTGGGGCCAATTAGATTGAGTGGGGTGAATGGGATTGATGGATTGATGTGGGGTCAAGTAGGGTGGATTGGCATTGATTGGAGTATGGCAGATTGGATTAGGGTGGATTGGGGCATACTGCACGATTATGTGTTGAAGCATAATTTCCGAATTTACACAATTAAGCATAAGAAAGAAATAATGGCCCAAATTTATGAAGAGCCTAGTGTTAAGAATGCCACATTAGAGTCATTGTCTGACGCTAATGTGGCAATAATGTGGCAAAAACGCAGTGCCATATTTACAAAGTGGCGAATGCTTGCATTGCGCCACTTTTTAAAACTTTGGGCCGCATTATGCCTGGTGAGGGGGCCAGCAAAAATGGCTCCCACTGCGTTATTTTCAGTGGCATTTTCAACACCTGAACAGAGAAGGCGTTAAAAGGAGGCACACTATTATTTATAATTGGCCTCTGTGTACTTTGCAAGATTAGCGCCAACATTTTTGGCGTCAATCCTGCAAAGTACAACAATAGCGTCAAAAAATGATGATGCTATAGTCGCTAACTTGCGCCATGGTGTGCTGTATGTTCAATACGGCGCACGTATAGTGGTGTTAGGAGGACGCAAGAGGCTGCAAGAAAAGTGCGCTACATACAATGTGGCACCACTCACTTTTCTTAAATCTGGGCCAATGTCTCTTTGTAACATTTAGAACAAGATGTTTGCCATCTTTTGAGAATAGTAGCAAGGAGCAAAAACAAAACATAAGTCTAAAGTGAGAAAATAAGAACTGGCAAAATAAAAGAAGATTTAACTGCAGAAAATAAAACTTTTGCAATTTTAATTGTCCTGCTGGGCACCTTTATTGACAGTCACAAGTCTTTGGTTTGCAGGGCCCTATAAATTATATAGAAGTACCTGAATCACGTCGGGAGTAGCGGATGGGCACTGAACCAATCAGTGCTTTGTCCCTGCGCCACAGACAGAAAGGGAAATTATGCTTGGCCTGCAGTGACGAATTACAAGGCTTTACAGACAAGCATTTACAATGCATCGGGTCTCGTGTTTGCTCGTGTTAGAGCCGATCGCGTTGTAAACTCCTAACCCGACTTTTCACCTATCGGGCAAAAGTGCATTTATGCACCTAACCCGAAGAAGTGAAATCAAGTAGTTAAAGCGCTCGACTTCTGCCAAGCGAGATCGGGCTCGTAAATTAGTTTAAAAAAAGTCCCGGAGCCCGATGGAAAACAGCGAGCCTCCACCGGAAAAAGCATGACGTATGCGTGCCTTCGACTAATGAAAGCAAGCGGATAGTTGACAGGGCTCGGAGCCCTTTTCTAAATACAAACTAAAACGGAAAAAAGAGTTGCCTGAAGTGAGAAGCTATAAGGTTTTATGAACAAGCGTCATACTGAAGTGAGAAGCTATAAGGTTTTATGAATAAGCACCATACTTAATAAAACAAAAATGATAACAGTCCTATTAACAAATGATGAAACTATAATAAAAATTGCCAATCTAAGCACCTCGGATAACAAGCCAAGGCCCATATTTACACGTTCTTAAGCGCCGCATTTGCGCTGATTTTTTTTAAGTCAAAACAGACGTACCTCTGTTTCATAGCCAAGAGAATAACACAAACGCAATTTATACTTTACACAACAATACTGAGATCTCTCTATATATAGAGATCCTCCAAAAATTGGTTACACATTGTGCCTTCATCACTGCCCCACGAAGTGCTAGTAAATCCAGACAGTAACACATGTTTTGGCAAAGTTTGAATTTGAAAGTAACCAAAAGCTTAAAGTTGTGATCACTGCTGCATTAGGGTAACTTTTAAGACTACGTGTATTCCTCGAATATCGAAGCAAAATGTCATATATCAAATAATATATTTCGTGCCACTACTATAATATTAGTATTTGTGATTTTAGAATAGTGCAAATGTAGGCGTTATGCAAATACTGCAAAGGACCCTGGGTATACAAGCATAGCAGCGGAGGATCATGAATATTCAAGCTCCCGTGCCTGCACTGTCTCTCTATGAAATAACCTGGTACACAAGTGCTGGACTGACTGTAGAGATGCACGCAGGCAAAAGTTCCAATACAAAACAATATACTTAAAAAAAAAAAATCTCCATTTTTTGTTGCATAGTTCACAATAATGGGAGCGGTTACTAGATTTCCCTGGAGTCAGCAAAACAACGTGCAGTACCACAGGTTATTACTAGATGTCCCTGTGGAGTCAGCAACACAGAACTGTTATTGACTTGTCTATAATATGCGGGCTTATTTACGAGCCCCTAGCGTCACTTTCAGCGAGGCTGTGGTGATGCTGTGCCAGTTTCTATCCCTGATTTACGAGGGCCTAGCGCCTTCTTGCACCACATTGGCATCATTTTTTATGACGCTAATGTGGGCCAAGAAGGCCAAATTCGCCAGGGCCAGGATTTATGAAAAGTGGCGCTGCACATAGTGCAGCATCACTTTTCTTGCTCCCCTTAGTGCCTCACTAGTGCCACTATGGTAGCGCTGTATTTAAAATATGGCGCACCATGGAGGTTGTTATGGTGACTGGCTTTATAATTTTCTACTCTAGTCCGGTGCTTTGCAGGATTAACATCACAAATTATGACGCTAATCCTGCAAAGTACCCAGCGGTCCACAGTAATCAATGGGAGCCTCTTTTTAACGTCTGCACTTAGCAGGCGGTAAAAAATGCAGCTAAAAATGGCGCCAAGGAATCTCATAGATTTCCCTGCACCATTTTTATGGGCCCCATAGGGCCAGAACGCCCACCTTGCAAACATTATTCCTGGCACAGGCATAATGGCGCAAGGGGTGACAAAGTGGCGCAATGCAAGTGTTAGGACGTTCAGACCTTAATAAGTATACTTACAAGGGGATGCAAATAGGTCAATGAACCTTTAGACTCGTAATTAAGAAGTTCTTACCATAGCTTCAGTATATAATCAATACACAATAATCAACAACCATTAGTAGTCAATAACATCAATAATCAATGGAGTTAGTAAATGTCACGCACCATGACCTTTCAGCCATAAATAACTACAAGTTTAGTAAAAGTTTTGTAAGTTTATTTCCCTATATTAACAATGCTAAGGTCATGTAGATTAATCTCAAAATCAAATGAAACATAAAAAAAACAGCACCGGTTGTCCAAAACGGCGGAAGAAACATAATCTAATCAAAGCCTGAATCACAACACATTCTAGAGTTACAGTGCAAATCAATAGCAGAGTCAGCTGCGTTAATTAAATGATATACATGAAGTTAAGCAGAGAAATCCATCAATCATCTGTCCTTTCCGTCATCAGTAAGAATCCTCAACTAACATCAGATTAGCATTAGCATAATGGGCTTCATGCAAAACCATTTAGTAACACAAATTTGGAAAACATCTAGCTATGGATCTATCAAAACTGCGCAATTGGTACCTAGAAAGAAAAAGCATAATATGCATGACAGTCACAGTTTAGCATTGTATACCTATCGTCGGTATGGGTCAGCAAAACAGAAACAGCCTTTGTCCCTGGGTCATCAGTCCGGCTTGCCAGGTAACAATATTGTTGCACCTTCCACTCCAGTCAGTATCTTCATTGTTCTTGTCCAGGGACAGTCAGTCTCACACACTGTAGGAGGCTGGCCTGGCTTATAGTGGGTACCTTGTCGTACTTACACCTTGTGCCAGGTCCAGTTACCCCCTATTAGTAGATTAGTGGTGCTCTAGCAGCTTAGGCTGATAGAGGTAGCTATAGCAGAGCAGCTTAGGCTGAACTAGGAGGCATGCAAAGCTCCTACTATACCACTTATATCATATAGCACTATATCATGAGAAACACAATACTGAGAGTTACTAAAAATAAAGGTACTTCATTTTAGTGACAATGTGCCAAAAGTATCTCAGAGGATATACTCCCTTAGGAGGTAAGTAAAATACACAAAATATACACACAAACCAAAATCAGGTAAGTAAAACACTTAGAAAAGTAGTGCAAACACTGTAGGACACAACAGAATGCAATAGGAGACAAAAGGCCAATGAGCAACTCAAACCATATACTCCAAAAGTGGATTGCGAACCACGAATGGACCCCAGGCCTAGTGTAGTGTATAGAGGGTCACTGGGAATGTAAGAAAACACTAAGGGTGTCCAAGATACCCAACCCCAAGACCCTGAAAATTAGGAGCAAAGTTACCCTACTACCCCAGAAAAACAGTAAAGGCGAAATAGGGGATTCTGCAAAGACAACAACTGACTGCAAAGCACTGAAGACGGATTCCTGGACCTGAGGACCTACAAAGGAAGGGGACCAAGTCCAAGAGTCATGCAAGTGTCCGGGGGGGGGCAGGAGCCCACTAAACCCCAGATGAAGGTGCAAAAGGCTGCCTCCAGATGGAAGAAGCAGAAGATTCGGCAACAACGGAAGGCACCAGGAACTTCTCCTTTGGTCAGAAGATGTCCCACGGCGTGCTGGAGGATGCAGAGTTGTTTCCATGCAGAAAGACCGCAAACAAGCTGAGTCACGGTTGAAGATTTTGGGTACTGCCAGGGCCCAGGAAGGACCAGGAGGTCGCCACCTGGAGGAGAAGACAGAGGGGGCGCTCAGCAACAGAACAAGTCCATGCAGAAGCAGGCAGCACCCGCAGAAGCACCTGAACAGGAGTTCAGGAAATCTTAGCATGGCGGTCGTCTCAGAACAACAAAAGAGGGTCCCACGAGGTGAGTTGGACAATACAAGACAGAGTGCTGGGGACCTGGGCTGTGCTGTGCACGAAGGAAGTCTTGCAAAAGTGCACAGAAGCCCTAGCAGCTGCAGATCACGCAGTACACAGGATTACTGTCTGGCGTGGGGAGGCAAGGACTTACCTCCACCAAATTTGGACAGAAGGACCACTGGACTGTCGGGGTCACTTGGATCCAGCTCCTGTGTTCCAGGGACCATGCTCGTCAAGATGAGAGGCGACCCAGAGGACCGGTGATGCAGAAGTTTGGTGCCTGCGTTAGCAGGGGGAAGATTCCGTCGACCCATGGGAGATTTCTTCTTGGCTTCCAGTGCAGGGTGAAGGCAGACAGCCCTCAGACCATGCACCACCAGGAAACAGTTGAGAAAGCCGGCAGGCTTAGGCGCTACAATGTTGCTGGTAGTCTTCTTGCTACTTTGTTGCGGTTTTGCAGGCGTCCGAGAGCAGTCAGCAGTCGATCCCTGGCAGAAGTTGAAGAGAGAAGTGCAGAGGAACTCTGGTGAGCTCTTGCATTCGTTATCTGAAGAGAAACCCAGAGGAGAGACCATATATAGCCCTCAGAGGAGGATTGGCTACCTAACCAGATAAGAGCCTATTAGGAGGGGTCTCTGACATCACCTGCTGGCACTGGCCACTCAGAGGTCTCGATTGTGCCCTCACACCTCTGCATTCAAGATGGCAGAGGTCTGGGCAACACTGGAGGAGCTCTGGGCACCACCCCTGGGGTGGTGATAGACAGGGGAGTGGTCACTCCCCTTTTCCTTTGTCCAGTTTCGTGCCAGAGCAGGATCTGGGGGCTCCCTGAACCAGTGTAGACTGGCTTATGCAAGGAGGGCACCATCTGTGGCCTTCAAAGCATTTCCAGAGGCAGGGGGAGGATACTCCTCCCCAGCCCTTAACACCTATTTCCAAAGGGAGAGGGTGAAACACCCTCTCTCAGAGAAAATGCTATGTTCTGCCTTCCTGGGACTGGGCTGCCCAGACCCCAGGTGGGCAGAAACCTGTCTGAGGGTTGGCAGCAGCGGTAGCTGCAGAGAAAACTCCAGAGAGCTAGTTTGGCAGTACCCGGGGTCCTTGCTGGAGCCCCGGGGATGCATGGGATTGGCACCCCAATACCAGATTTGGCTTGGGGGCATAATTCCATGATCTTAGACATGTTAAATGTCCATGTTCGGAGTTGCCATTGTGAAGCTACACATAGGTATTGACCTATATGTAGTTCACACATGTAATGGTGTCCGCTCTCACAAAGTCCGAGGAAATTGCCCTGAACAATGTGGGGGCACCTTGGCTTGTGCCAGGGTGCCCTCACACTTAGAAACTTTGCACCTAATCTTCACTAAGTGAGGGTTAGACATATAAGTGACTTGTAAGTTACTTAAATGCAGTGCAAAATGGCTGTGAAATAACAGGGACTTTATTTCTCTCAGGCTGCAGTGGCAGTCCTGTGTAAGAATTGTCTGAGCTCCCTATGGGTGGCAAAAGAAATGCTGCAGCCCATAGGGATCTCCCGGAACCCCAATACCCTGGGTACCTAGGTATCATATACTAGGGGATTATAAGGGTGTTCCAGTGTGCCAATCAGAATTGGTAAAATTAGTCACTAGCCTGCAGTGACAATTTTAAAAGGAGAGAGAGAATAAACACTGAGGTTCTGGTTAGCAGAGCCTCAGTGATACAGTTAGGCTCCACACAAGGAACATGGCTAGCAGGATCCCATTGACACAGGCAAAAACAAACATACATACAAGTAAAAATGGGAGTAACATCCCAGGCAAGATGGTACTTTCCTACACACACATTACATGTAAAATGTTATACTATCAAGAACATCATCTCCTAGAAGTCGGTTCTCACGGAAAGCTTCCGTTAAGCATTTTTAACAAGACAATGGATATTTCACAGTTTACTTCACTCTGTCAGCATTTTTACTAGCCGCTAAGAAATACAGCTTCTGCATGAAGCTCGGCAAAATAGGCCAAGACACTCGCTAAGTTAAGGTCTGCAATTAACAAAGCTAGAGCATACTTCATAACCCTTAATATGACATATTACTGCATTAATCTAGTACATTTTCAACATTTCATATGTATTAATCATTAATTAGTATATTTCGTGAACACTGGTGGCCATTCTTCAAGGTCACATTTTCAAACGTGCATTATTTTTCTACGTTATTTCATTTTCTACAAAAACTCATTATTCAAAATATATAAACACTCATTAATAAACTTTATTAAAGACACCTGCGTTAGCAATCCCGCCTCTGATGATTAAATGTGTCATCACACTAACTAATACCCACAAATATTTACAATTCAATTTCTTCATAATTTCGTCTTCCCCTTGAATTTTTCCTGTAAATTTTTTCGCTTTTCTTTTCTTCCCTCCTCTGATTATTCTTAGACCTTTTTAATTTAATCCTTTTACATAATTTACATACTCCCATTTCCCAATTTAAAAAAACACGACAATTAATATTCCCTGTAATATTTTCAATAGTACCCCATCCCAAATGTTGCTGTGCCAATTTCCCACTGAAGCAAACCCTTTGCCAACCTTTTCCCAAACACCTGGGGGCATATTTATACTCCGTTTGCGCCGAATTTGCGTCGTTTTTTTTTACGCAAATTCGACGCAAAACGAACTCCATATTTATACTTTGACGTTAGACGCGTCTAGAGCCAAAGTTCATGGAGTTAGCGTCATTTTTTTGCTTGAACACCTTCCTTGCGTTAATGATATGCAAGGTAGGCGTTCCCGTCTTAAAAAATGACTGCGATGCATATGCGTCGTATTTATACTCCCGGGCAAAAATGACGCCCGGAGTGGGCGGGACTAAAAAACCTGCATTTGCGCCGGATTTTAGCGCCTGGGTCAGGGCAGGCGTTAAGGGACCTGTGGGCTCAGAATGAGCCCAGAGGTGCCCTCCCAAGCCCCCAGGGACACCCCCTGCCACCCTTGCCCACCCCAGGAGGACACCCAAGGATGGAGGGACCCATCCCAGGGAAGAAATGGTAAGTTGTGGTAAGTATTTTTTTTTGTGGCATAGGGGGGCCTGATTTGTGCCCCCCTACATGCCACTATGCCCAATGACCATGCCCAGGGGACAGAAGTCCCCTGGGCATGGTCATTGGGCAAGGGGGCATGACTCCTGTCTTTGTCATGTTAATGGCGTCTGGGCGCCCAAAAAAAATGGCGCAAATCGGGTTAAGACGATTTTTTTGCCTCAGCCTGACTTGCCCCATTTTTGGACGCCCGAACGCCATTTTTCCCTACGCCGGCGCTGCCTGGTGTACGTGGTTTTTTTTCACGCACACCAGGCAGCGCCGGTCGGCTAACGCCGGCTAACGCCATTCAATAAATACGGCGCCCGCATGGCGCTTCAGAATGGCGTTAGCCGGCGCGCAGTTTTGCGTCAAAAAGTATAAATATGGGCCCTGGTTCTTTCAATTCTTTTAAATCAGCAAGTGCATTAGTTAGATTAGTAAGTATGTCTCTTATCTCTTTACTTTTATCAGGTATATATGAACAACAATGCCTAGAATTAATCATTCTACAGACTCCACCAACCTTCGCTAAAATAATGTCTAAAGCAAGACGATTTTGAAGAGTCATAGCTCTATCAGCAGCTAATTCAGTATCTATCAGGAGGATAGCCCCAAAAAAAATTGTCAGCATGTTATCCACAATAGTAGAAAACTTTCGAATCTCAATCCAATTCAGAATGACTCCCATTGAAAGAATCACCGCTCCAAATATATCTCCCACTAAGGCATTAGACTCCCTCCTCTGTCTCTTATGATATAATTCAGTCACTTTCGGAAACTTTTTCAAATCCTCCATCTGATAAATCTTTGGGAAAACTATCCCCAAATAACATGTCTCATACCATCCTCTTGGAAGACAGTAATAAGCATTAAGTCCACAAATATAATATATCCCTGGAATTGCAGGATCCTGCCCATTCAACATAAAAGTCCATTAACGCTGAAACGAAAACACATCCCTGCATTCACTCATACCCACATATAAAGTGTCAGTGCACAATTTAGGCCTATATATACAAAACTTCCCTATGTGTTGTGCATCTAAAGCTAATTTCCCTTGCGTTTTAATAGCAGTATAAGCATAATCATTCTTGTAAGTCCTTTTCTCTAAGCCTTTTTCTAATTCCTCCTTTAATGCCTTTCTCCTGTCATCATTGTGATCTAAAAAGCTCTTCTCTAAAGGTGTAAGCAAGCATGTCAGGTTGTTGCGGTGTGCATAAGCTGTGTCAAACGTTAATGTAGGTTCAAAGAACCCTCTAACTAATACTATGGCCCGTATTTATACTTTTTGACGCTAAACTGCGC
The DNA here is from genome assembly GCF_031143425.1 of Pleurodeles waltl. Taxonomy (NCBI): domain Eukaryota; kingdom Metazoa; phylum Chordata; class Amphibia; order Caudata; family Salamandridae; genus Pleurodeles; species Pleurodeles waltl. The sequence goes on from NC_090443.1 coordinate 976,385,285, forward strand.
TAACGCAGTTTAGCGGCAAAAATTTTTGCGCCGGCTAACGCCATTCTGAAGCGCCATGTGGGCGCCGTATTTATTGAATGGCGTTAGCCGGCGCAAGCAGACCGGCGCTGCCTGGTGTGCGTGGAAAAAAACCACGTACACCAGGCAGCGCCGGCGTTGGGAAAAATGGCGCTAGGGCGTCTTAAAAATGGTGCAAGTCAGGTTGACGCAAAAAATCGCCTCCACCCGATTTGCGCCATTTTTAACGACGCCCAGACGCCATTTACATGACTCCTGTCTTAGTAAAGACAGGAGTCATGCCCCCTTGCCCAATGGCCATGCCCAGGGGACTTATGTCCCCTGGGCATGGTCATTGGGCATTGAGGCATATAGGGGGGCACAAATCAGGCCCCCCTATGCCAAAAAAATATATAAAAAAAAAAAAAATTATACTTACCTGAACTTACCTGAATGTCCCTGGGGTGGGTCCCTCCATCCTTGGGTGTCCTCCTGGGGTGGGCAAGGGTGGCAGGGGGGTCCCTGGGGGCATGGGAGGGCAGCTGTGGGCTCATTTTGAGCCCACAGGTCCCTTAACGCCTGCCCTGACCCAGGCGCTAAAATCTGGCGCAAATGCGGGGTTTTTTGCCCCGCCCACTCCCGGGCGTGATTTTTGCCCGGGAGTATAAATACGACGCATTTGCGTCGCAGTCATTTTTTTAGACAGGAACGCCTACCTTGCATCTCATTAACGCAAGGAAGGCGTTCACGCAAAAAAATGACGCTCTTTCCTCATACTTTGGCGCTAGACGCGTCTAACGCCAAAGTATAAATATGGCGTTAGTTTTGCGGCGAATTTGCGTCGAAAAAAACAACGCTAATTCGGCGCAAACGGAGTATAAATATGCCCCTATGTCATTATCCTTAGCTACTTTACTCAAATACCTAATTATAGGAACAAACGAAAACACCAAGTCATGATTTGAATAGAAATATTGAATATACTCCTGATTATAAAATCTTGCTAGTAACAGACTACAACTTATCCCATAGGTTAGGGGTAAACTATGATATGTGACTCCTTCCTCGACTGATGAAGAAATCTGCGTACACACAAAACAATTCTTTGCATCCATTTTCTCAACATACTCACTCAATAAGTGATAGAAAATATTAGAAGAAAGTTCTCCCTGAGCATTAGTATAATCATGCAAATATTTCTCATCTAACTTAAACTTCTCTAATGCTGTTAGTGCAGTAGTCGTCTCAAAAACAGAAGTATGGTTGGCTCCTCTCGTATCAAGAACAGACAGACCCATAATCAACACCACAAACAATATTCCACACATGACTGCCAAACCAATGCTCATATATTTACAGCGCCTAGCATCTCTACCTTGTTGACTAAAGTCAGCAATGATTTGTAAAGAATCAGAAAGCAGAGGAAATTTAGAAAACTTGCATCAAAAATCAAAAATAGACAACTCTTCTTTCAACAGTTCAGTTTCGCTTCCAGGAACCCTCTTCCTTGTCAAAATCGGTTAGCAGCTTTGTATAAATGAGGTTTCAAAAGTCAAATCAGGTTATAAATGTCACTTTCGGTTACTTTCAACTGTCTCTTTCTCAAAAACAATTCTCTCAGATTGTTCCAACAGTTCAGTTCATTAGCTTCCTTCACGTCAGCTCAAACTACTGGCCTGGAACTTCTCTGTCAAAACAAAAAGACAAAAACTCTTGCTGTCATTAGTTTGTAGTTGCATGTGCCCATTCATGACCTGCGTATCTTCCACTTGCTATTCTCTTTCTTTTCGATTTTCGATCACTATTCAGCTCTCCTTCGCTTTCCTTGTGGTATCTACTTCTTCCTCTATTGTTGGTTCCACAACCACCTCTTTCCCTTTTTCCACTTGCGATTCCGGCCACTTATCTCCTTTCAATGGACCTTTTGTCAGCATTATTTTCAAGATTGAACTTGAACCCTTTCCTTGTTCTGTGGTGTTTTCTCTTGATGGACCTGCAACCGGTTGAGGAGGAGTCAGATCACTTTGACTTTGATCCACCTCAACTCCTACCCCTTCTGGGTCTAGCAATTGCTCTGTTTGTCTCTCAGGATCATCTGCTTCTGGGAAAGCCCTCCTCTGACTAGGCTCTCCTGCTGCTTCAGTTGAGATAGGCTCTTCGCTACTCTCCTGAAGGTCTCCTCCCTCGTCTCTCACAGGAGTGACTGAACCGTCCTCAACGAGCTCAGATCTGGTCTCAGTTCCTCTTTGCTCTCCTTCCGGCTCTGAGACTTGTCTCACTGTTATTCGTACTCTCAACAACCCTTCTTCATGATCCAGTGGACATGACACTTTCTTCGTGTGGCTGGTGTAAATCTAATTCGGGATCCCAGCACACTTCACAGCTGTAGTAGTCGTCAGGACCACTTGGTATGGTCCCTTCCAGCGAGGCTCCAAACACGTCTTTCTCATGTGCTTTTGGATGATAACTGAGTCCCCAGCTCTCAGATTGTGCCCTGGGTCATGGATCCGTGGCAGTGTGGTGGCCTCCACCTGCTGAGAAAAAGAGCTGACTACATCAGCCAGACCCTTGCAGTAATCCAACACCATATCATCTGTAATGTTGAAAAGTGCATTTGCTGACACCGCTGGTAACCTCATTGCATTGCCAATGAGGATCTCCAGGGGGGACAATCCTGTCTTCCTGTCAGGTGTGTTTCTCATTGACATCAACACTAGAGGCAATGCGTCAGGCCATTTAAAATTCGTAGCTGCACACATCTTTGCAACTCTTGACTTCAAGGTACCATTCATCTGCTCCACTAGTCCTGATGCTTCAGGGCGGAAACTACAATGCAGCTTCTGCTCAATGTTTAACGCTGCACACAATATTTTAATTACTTAGTTACTGAAGTGACTTCCCCTATCTGATTCAAAAGAGATTGGAAACCCGAAACGCGATATCAGTTCCCTAAGCAGCAGTTTCGCTACTGTGAGTCCATAATTTCTTTGTGTAAGGTACGCTTAAATCCAGTGACTAAAGATGCATACAATCAACAACACATATCTCAAACCTCCACACACAGGCATTTCAATAAAATCCATTTGCATTCTGCTGAATGGACCTCCTGCCCTTCCAATGTGGCTCAAGTTAACCACTGTCCCTTTCCCCGCATTTAACTGTTGGCAAACAACAAAACGATGGCAAACCGCTTCAGCAACTTGTCTAAACTTTGGGGTGAACCAATCATGTTAGAACAGACGAACCATGGCATCCCTTCCAATATGTGCCTGACCATGGTAGTATCTTGCTATTTGAGACACAGGCTATTTGGCAAAACCAATTGGCCCTCCTCAGAAACCCACAATTCATCTTGTCTGAACACATTTCAATTTGCTCCATGAACGTTCTTCCTCTTTGTCAACATTATCCTGCAAAGATTTTAATTCTTCCAAAGTGTCAATTACTTTCAATGCATATCTTGTACAAGTTTCATCTTCTTCAGGTTCCAGTTCCCACTTGTCTTTGAACAATATACAGTTCAATGCGCAAAACCTTGTGACTTGATCCGCATATCCATTTCCCAATGATACATAGTCCTGCGACTTCATATGTCCACTGCATTTCACCACTGCAATCTTTTCAGGCATTTGAACTGCATATAATAGTTCATTGATTCTCTCACCATTTCTCACTGGTGAACCAGAAGAGGTCAGGAAACCTCCCTGTGACTAAAATTGACCAAAATCATGAACTATTCCGAATCCGTACTGGCTATCCATATAGATAGTAACTCTCAACTGAGCTGAAACATGGCACCAGTCACTAGTCAGAGCTACCAGTTCCGCTACCTGGGCAGAATATACTCTTCAAAGCAGAGAAGCTTCCAGGTACCTGTAATTGTTGTGGTACTGAAAATTCTGGACCCGTGTTATAAACATCGTCGTATCACAACGATTTTGGTATCAGCAGACCGAGAATGATTAGAATAGCATGCACAAGCATTTTATTCATATTCGGGTGACGAAATCACCCGAATATCAGAGTTTCCGTCCTGAACCCTCGGGTTCCATTTAAACGACAGCCATTTTGTGATTGCCCTCACATAGGCCAATGACTAATGCCGAAAACGAGTCTGAAGGACACGTACATCTTTGCTGACTCCTCTGTGACCTGGGCAAGCTGACTCCACTGCCTGAAGCCAAACCTGTTCGGCCAGTTTCTTTCCCAGTGGCCGAATGAGATTAGTATCAAGGCACAACACATCATAAACCTTACATCACACACAAACCATGCCTAATCTTACACACACCTGTCCCTGTTTCTTTCTTTATGACTTGCTTTACAAGGAGGAGGTGCCTGTTTATATTGGGGGTCTGTCGATATCTGATGAAAGTACTGAGCCTTGCCGGGTAATTGATTGAGGGCTGGACAAACTGAAATATGGGCTTGTCATCATAACCCTGCTATTTCTTTGTAGTGAAAATATGTGAATGGTCAACTGTAAAATAAGGAATGTTTGCCTAAAGCATAATATTTTGTATAAAAGAGAAGGTTAGCTTTGCAAGGGCAGCAGTCTCCTGAGAATATACACCGTGTTGTACTTCTAGGATACCTGTTACTGGCTGCAGCCAATAAACAAGATCTTTGACTTCACCAAGAAGACTCTGGTGGTCATTCTGACCCTGGCGGTCTTTGACCGCCAGGGCGGAGGACCGCGGGAGCACCGCCGACAGGCCGGCGGTGCTCCAATGGGGATTCCGACCGCGGCGGTAAAGCCGCGGTCGGACCGGCACCACTGGCGGGGTCCCGCCAGTGTACCGCGGCCCCATTGAATCCTCCGCGGCGGCGCAGCTTGCTGCACCGCCGCGGGGATTCCGACCCCCCCTACCGCCATCCAGATCCCGGCGGTCGGACCGCCGAGATCCGGATGGCGGTAGGGGGGGTCGCGGGGCCCCTGGGGGACCCTGCAGTGCCCATGCCACTGGCATGGGCATTGCAGGGGCCCCCGTAAGAGGGCCCCTACATGTATTTCACTGTCTGCTGCGCAGACAGTGAAATACGCGACGGGTGCAACTGCACCCGTCGCACAGCTTCCACTCCGCCGGCTCGATTCCGAGCCGGCTTCATCGTGGAAGCCTCTTTCCCGCTGGGCTGGCTGGCGGTCTGAAGGCGACTGCCCGCCAGCCCAGCGGGAAAGTCAGAATTACCGCCGCGGCCTTTCGACCGCGGAACGGTAACCTGACGGCGGGACTTTGGCGGGCGGCCTCCGCCGCCCGCCAAGGTCAGAATGAGGGCCTCTGTGTTTCTTTAGTCTGAAACAGGAAGGACTCGAAGTCTTAGGGTGTGTTCCCTGGCACCACTGGGTTCTGAAAAACCCAGTACTTCAGTGTGCACACAGCATATCCTGCTCTCAGTGTCCCTGTATTGTCCCTTGGACAAGAACCATCTACAAAAATAATTTGGTCATTTTCTTCCAAAAGGGTATCTCTAATGTCAGGTCTCGGTTTTGTGCACAACTCAGTTACTTCGGGACAGTCATGTTCAACATCTTCTTTTTTAATTTCAGCCTTTTCACTTGGAAGTCAGAACTTTGCAACTTTTGACTCCAAAATGCTCGTTTCATACCTAGTCAACCTAGCACCAGTCAAGTATTGGGTTTTCGTCCTTGTCAGTAATATCTCACTAGAGAGAGGGACCATTACAGTCAGGGGATATTCCTTCACCACGCCCTCACACTGTGAAAGACTCTGACCAACTGCGGCATCTGCATGAAAACAACCTGGTAAGGCTGCTGCAACTGTGTCCAAAGTAGCTGAAAAATATGCTACTGGGTGATGTGCACCTCCATGGGCTTGGGTTAAGACAGACAATGAACATGCATCACGCTCATGACAGAACATTGTGAAAGGCTTCGTGTAATCAGGCATACCCAACGCTAGAGCTCTGCACAAACTCTCTCTTAACTCAGTAAATGCTCTCACTTCATCCTGGTCTAGCACTATGGGATCAGTGGCTTCCTTATGAGTCAGCTTCTGCAATGGTCTTGAAATGACTGAAAAATTTGGGATCCATTGGCGACTATAGCCCACCATTCCCAGGAACATCCTGACAAATCTCTGTGTGGTTGGGGGACTTAGCTGCTTAATCGTTGTAATCCTTTCTCTGGATATTTTTCTCCACCCTTTCTCAATTTGATACTACTACAATTTCAGTGGAGTCGCTGTAGGAAGTTGGCTATGTACATACTATCTCAAAGTGAGAGATACGCCCTCATTACAACCCTGGCGGTCGGTGTTAAAGCGGTGGTAAGACCGCCAACAGGCCGGCGGTAAAAGAAATGGGATCACGACCTTGGCGGAAACTGCCAACACAGACAACCACTTTAACACTCTGACCGCCACGGCGGTAGAAAGAAACACCACAGCGGTAACTGTCAACAGACAGACGGAAGACAATGTACTGCCCACTGTATTCCAAGGCACCAATCCACCAGATTTTCCGGGGCGGTATCAACGCCATAAAAAGCACAGCAGAAACAGTCTGTGGAACAGAAACCACTCACCTCTCGACACCCAACGAGGAACCAGGACACTAGGAGCCTGAGTTACAGGTGTTACCAATGTTGGTTTACCTCCTCTTCTACCAGGAACATCAAAGACGGTTGCAACGATCACAGTGAATACAGCACCTAGCACACAGGGGAGGGGGGGAGGAAAAAGAGAGTGACACACACACGCAACAAGCAACACCCCCACCCCGACCCTCACCCCCAGCACCATACACACAAATACATGCATCAACATTACATTTACACCCCGTCACCCCCTGGAAGAACGCAAGGACCAAATGAAATAATTATAACAAGTGTAATCATCGAAAATCCAGATAGGGAAACAGGTCTGTAAAAGATCAAAATATACAAATATGTACAGCATCTACACAAGTCCAGATAGTGTTCCATTCATTGTCCATGGACCAGTGGTCCGAAAATGCATGGGCGAAGCCCACACATGATACCTGCCTCAAAACGGAGAGAACACTGCAGGGTCATCAGGTCAAAAATAAACAGCCACCTCAGGGGGAAGGGGAGGGTGGGCACCTCAGCCGTGTGAAGGGACGACGCCACTGCCCCACGAGGGGGCTCCATGCCCACAGATTGGTCCTGGGGAGTGCAAAGCCACAGTCTCAAAAGTCTCTCAAGTGGATGATTTGCCCCCTGATTGGTCCTGGGGAGCGCAAAACCACAGTCTCACAAGTCTCTCAAGTGGGTGGTTTGCCCACTGATTGGTCCTGGGGAGTGCAAAGCCACAGTCTCACAAGTCTCTCAAGTGGGTGGTTTGCCCACATGCTCTCGAGGGGGCTTTGTGCCCAGAGTGCTTCATCCTGCCAAGGACTGGGTAGTGGATGCTTTTCTCCACTAGTTCTGGAGGGGGCATGGTGCCCAGAGTGCTTCATCCTGCCAAGGACTGGGGTAGTGGATGCTTTTCTCCACTGGTTCTGGAGGGGGCTTTGTGCCCAGAGTACTTCATTCTGACAAGGACTGGGGCAGTGGATGCTTTTCTCTACTGGTTCTGGAGAGGCCATGGTGCCCAGAGTGCTTCATCCTGCCAAGGACTGGGGTAGTGGAGGCTTTTCTCCACTGGTTCTGGAGTAGGCTTTGTGCCCAGAGTGCTTCATCCTGCCAAGGACTGGGGTAGTGGATGCTTTTCTCCACTGGTTCTGAGGTGGGCTTTGTGCCCAGAGTGCTTCATATTGCCAAGGAATGGGGTAGTGGATGCTTTTCTCCACTGGTTCTGCAGGGGGCATGGTGTCCAGAGTGCTGCACATGGTGTGTGGCAGTTCCCATTCCCACACCTGGGTGTGTGTTCCACAAGAGTTTCTGGGAACAGGTAGCATGATACTCCTTGGAGGCAGAGACACACTCCACCCTGCGGCGACTTTGCCTGCCAACTGCTGGTACTAACAGTGCTGGTTGTGGTGCCTCATGTAGTCTGTGCAGGGTCCAGGATGTCTCCTGCAGCCTTGGATGGCTGCCCACTGGGAATATTGTTCATGTCCGCTGTGGTGGTAATGTCTGTGCATGTCGCGGGGCAGGTGGCGGTGGTTGCGGCGGTGTCTGTGGCGGAGATGCAGCCGGTGGTGCATGTGTCAGAACCTGTGGAGGGAGACAGCAGGATGTCTCCTGCAGCCTCAGATGGCTGCCCACTTGGGATGACGTTGGGTACTGTTGCAGAGGCAGCAGAAATGCAGGTGGCGGTGGTTGTGGCGTTGGCCACCACTGTACAGGTTGCTGTTCTGTTTGGCAGAAGGGGTGACACCAGTCCCTCCCCCGGAGGCTCTGTGCCCTGAGCTGACTTCCCTATAGCCTTGTGTCCCTTCCCCACCTTGGAAGTCGCTGCTGGGACCCCGGCACTGTCCTCTTTTGTCTTGGATGATGCCTTGCTGGATGGTTGGTGTGGCTTTTCCCTACGGCATGTGGGCCCCTTCTTCTCATTGGCAGGTGGCGGAATAGGGTGATCCTTGGCCTCACTAGGTGGCACACTGGCAGCCCTGATGGGTGCCACCCGTGATGTTACTGGACTTGCAGGGACCACAGTGCTTGAGGATTTCGTGGCTAAGGTCCTAGGCTGGGATCTGGACATCCTGGCCATAGGGGAAGGACGGGGGGGGAGGTGTAGGGAAGAAGTCAATGTTAGCCAGGAAAAGTTTTTTAGACACACTGGGACAGGAAGATGGAGGGGTTTGGGAGTGGAGGAAGAAGTAGTGGTTATACAAGGTGTACCTCTGCTGAGTTTGGGTGAGGGTGCATGGGCTGGCGGCTGTTGTGAGTTGGATGGCTGTTGAGTGGGTGTGTGCCTGCATTTGTGTAGTTTGGGTGGAGGGCTCACAGACATACTGGGAGAGGACACAGGGGACGTGTGAATGGTAGTGGGGGTGGTGATTGCACGTGAACGGTGCGTGGTGATGGAGGTAGTGATGGAGGTAGTGGCTGAGGATGTAGTGCATGCAGGTGTGAGTGGAGACGAGACTGGGAGGGAAGAGGCGGACGTGGAGGAGGGGGGCACAGTGGAGGAAGTGGATGTTGGTGTGTCTGCATGGGGATGGTGCTTGTGTGAATGCCTGTGGGATGTGTGGTGCTAATGTTTGCCATGTCCACTCTTGTATGTTGATGAGTGTGCATGCTGGTCTGATGGTGTGCTTGGGATAGGCTGAGGTAGAGGGGATCGGGTCTGGGTAGTGGAAGTTGGAGGGGGGAGGCTGGACAAAGGGACAATGGCTGCCATCAGTGCTGAGGCCAGAGCCTGAAATGCTCTCTGTTGGGTTGGCACGCCAGAATGAATGCCCTCCAGTCATGCATTTGTTTGCTGCAAATGCCTCTCGACACCCTGGATGGCATTCAAAATGGTTGATTGCCCAACAGTGAGGGAACTCAGGAGGTCAATAGCCTCCTCACTGAGGGCAGCGGGGCTGACTGGGGCAGGGCCTGAGGTGTGCGGGCACGGGAACCACGCTGAGGGGCTGCTGAGAGGGCAGTGCTGGTAGAGGGGGTGGCGGCTGTACTTGTTGATGCAGTGGGCACAGAGGTGCCCGCCACTGCAAGGGAGCTCCCATCAGAGGAGGAGTCGCTGTTGCTGGTGATGAAGCTGAAATGAAGGTTTTACATTTATTAGCGCATAAACGTAGTGTGAAATAATCATGTGTGACTTTAACCGAACTAATAAAGATTGTACGGGGACAAAATGTGCCCTCAGAGTAGTGTACCAACATTTATAAGCGTGCTTTATGTAACGTGATGTATTAGAATTGCACTAATCCGACATAATCGTAAACGTGTGCTATGATTTGCTTGTTTGAAATGTTTTTGCTTAGCATTACTTTAGTGGAGGCTTTGGCCTAGTGGCCTGGTCTCACGGTTTAGATGCTCGTATTTTTCCAATGTGCTATTAAACGTGTATTTGTGCTTGAAGCTGTACTTTTCCACTGAGATCGTTCACATGCTTATCTTAAGGTTTCGTGCCAGCCCGGCATTTTTCTCTTTACTCCAAGGTCAATCTGCAGGTACGGACAATGGAAGCTCTGAAAGTGAGTTAATTGGTATAAAATGTTGCAACTTGCGTACCCGTCTCCAAGGATAATGTATGCTTAAGTAAAAGCTTGAGAACTGTTGTTTTTGATTGGACAATTTGAAGCTAACCTATGAACCCTCCAATGGAAGACCCTACTGGATTTGAACTGTTGTCTATTTAAACCAGGTGCACGAGAAGAAGGTAGCCATTGCAGCCTTTTGCCAGCGATTAGGAACATTTGGACATTGCAGCTATTATGGCCCACCTTGCTGCCACGCCATTTTGAGAGACTTTGATGCTTTCTCTAATCGAGAGAAAGAGACTTAAATGATTCTTACCCTAGAGACTTTAACTTTGATTTGTCCCTTTGCATGAAGTAGTAGTTTATCTTGCCGCCGTGAGGCAACTGCCCCGTCCACCCCTGCCCCTTTGCCCCATCCCATACTGATCGAGAAACGGTACCTGTGAGACGAAGACTTCCTTGAATGCTGATTGAAATTGGTAAATATGAAAGGAAATTGTACAATTGCATTGTGTTTCTTTTAGGTAACCAACTGCTGATTCTGATAAGAGCCCTAGTTAGGAGTTTTCTAAATTAATGTTGCTAAATTGTTTTTGCATGAAGTCCCACATGCCGATGCTAATTTGAGGTTAGATGAGGATTCCTTTTGTCGCACGATGCAATTTGAGACCTTGTTATGCTGACTAAATGTATGCAATTAGCTCATTACAGATTATAGTTCTAGTGATTTGCATTGCTATTATCGAATGCCTTGTTATTCAAATGTTGCATAGATTGCACCTGTTTCGCCGTTATGGACAGCTATTAATGTTCATTTATGTTTATCATTTGGTGTTGAGACACATCTATATTGTGCTAGCTTTGTTAATATAGGGAAATAAATTCACTAACTTTGAATAAACTGGTGTGGTTATTCCTGACTGAAAGGTCAGGGTTCGCCGAAAATGTATTCTGGATTAATTGTTAAGTGTTATGTTGATCAGGGAATTGCTTATGTTCGTTATTGATTATTGATTTGATTAAATTGACTGACTAAGGGTGGAGAGGGTCCCACTTAGCCAAAAGATTCATCGGCCTAAAGAGCGTCCAAAAATACAGGAAAATTACTAGTACGGAACGCTCTATCACTGGTGTCTCCTCCTGTCCCCGTTGTGAAGCTCCCCTCGCCCTCCGTCCCACTGGTGCCTTCAGACTTCATACATTAACCCTCCTGGACCATGTGGGTTGCAGCTTCCTCCTGCTCCAGTGCCGATGCTCCTCCGCCAGATGATGCTAATACACAAAAGGACAGGGTGACAAAACAAAAAGGGGAGGAAAGACAGAAGAGACACATGGTCAATGCCTGCAACAACACCACCGCTGGCGGACACAACACTCAGGGAGCAGCCCTATGCACTAGCCCATGCACTAACAGTTCAGGGGAAAATCACATGCCCATGGGGGACTCAGCCTAGACCCATTTGATGCACACCTGGAACCCACAGGAGCCTGACTAGGTGTAGAGGGCCACTACCACTTTTGGGTTTGGAGTGCCACTGAGCCTACTTAACAATGGATCTACCCTGGCACCCGGGCCTAGGGGAACCCACAGCCCACTTCCCCCATTCAGAAACCTCATAAAGCGCGCAGAGTCAGCTGAATGAGACTGTTCTCACCCCCTTGTGGCTGCTGTGATGCCGTCAAGTGCCCATCCAACTCAGTATATGCCACAGCCAGGACCTGGTACATCAGGAGAATCATGGTGCAATGGGCACCCCTTCCACGTTAGGAGGCCATCCTCAGCTGAGCCTCCGCCGTCTTCTTGCTCCAGTGGCGCAGGTCCTTCTATCTTTTGCGGCAGTGGGTGCTCCGTCTATGATAGATCCCCAGGGTCAGCACTTCCTTGGCAATGGCACACCAAATACCCTTCTTCTGGTGGGCGCTGACCTAGAGGAAAAGTGAAGTAAGAATGGATTTTACTCCCCCGTCCAGTTCTTCTTACTCGTTGGCCACAAACCTCCCACTCTGGCCCAGAAACACATACACTGACCATCTTCACATGCTGGCCTCTGCCCACCCCTGTGTCTTCTATCCACGCCACTCCATACATTCATGTCCCATCCATCATGCTCATAGTGTACTCACCTGTTTGTCTGGAGGACAGTAGAGTAGCGTGTACTGGGGGAGGACCCCAGCCATCAGGTTGTCCAACTCCTCCGCAGTGAAGGCAGGGGCCCTTTCCACAGACACTGTAGCCATTGTCGCTTCCATACTCAGGTCACACAGCACTTGCAGTGTAGGTCCTCTCCTGTTGAGGGTTCAGGTATCAAGTGAGTAAACAGAGAGAAAATGGCGCTCACGTCCGCGGCGGTGTGTACCGTCACCGCCGGCGTGCATCGTCATTGGCTCCTGGAACCCATAGGGCCCAATGATAACCAATGCTGATTTGCGTTGTGGTCTTCGACCGCCTTCCGCGACGAAGCACAACGCCAGCGCAGTTACCTCATTTCCCCTTGTCCATCCTTACAGGTCAGGCAGCCGCCGTTTCAGGGGGGGCACATGGCAGGGCAACTAACTGCGTCACAGCACTTTTGGCCAGGAATACGGACAGACAGCGCAACACACCGATTACATCACGATTGTTCTAAACACCCTTGTGCAAGCTATGTGATGTATGACCCTCTACTCATCCTTCTCCTCCATAGGGCACGTCCGCTGGGGCAGATGATTAGATGGTGTCATCCTCCAGTATACAGACCCCTAGTGGACCTGTCGACAATGGAAGACAGACTCATCATTATCACCTACAGACTGGATCATGCCACAATCCATGAACTGTGTGCCCAGTTGGAGCCAGACCTGATGTCAGCTATCTGCCATCCCACAGGAATCTCCCCTCTAGTGCAGGTCCTGTCAGTACTCCATTTCCTGGCCAGTGGGTCCTTTCAAACAACAGTGGCCATGGCATCAGGGATGTCACAGCCAATGTTCTCTAACGTGTTGTCCAGAGTATTGTCTGCCCTCCTGAAACACATGCGCAGCTACATCGTTTTCCCTCAGGTGGAGGATTTGCCCACAGTGAAAGGTGACTTCTATGCCCTGGGACATTTCCCCAGCATCATTGGTGCCATTGATGGTACACATGTGGCATTTGTCCCCCCTCGCAGGAATGAACAGGTGTACAGAAACCGCAAAAGCTACCATTCCATGAATGTGCAGATGGTGTGTTTGGCAGACCAGTACATCTCCCATGTGAATGGCAAGTATCCTGGCTTAGTGCATGACTCTTACATTTTGAGGAATAGCAGCATCCCTTAAGTGATGGGGCAACTCCAGAGGCACTGTGTGGTTTATAGGTGAGCCCAAAGTCCCAACACAGTTGACATAGGTGTCTGGGTATGGGAGAGTCCCTAAGGGTTGGTGTATGTTTAACAGTTGTCCCTCGATATTTGCAGGTGACTCTGGTTAGCCCAACCTATCATGGCTACTGACCCCAGTGAGGAATCCCAGGACAAGGGCAGAGGAACGCTACAATGAGGCACATGGGTGAACTAGGAGGATAATTAAGCGGACTTTCGGCCTCCTGAAGGCCAGGTTCTGGTGCCTCCATCTGACAGGTGGCTCCCTATACTACTCACCCAAGAAGATGTGCCAGATCATCATGGCATGCTGTATGTTGCACAACCTGGCTTTGCGACACCAGGTGCCTCTTCTGCAGGAGGATGGGCCTGATGTTGGTCTTGTGGCAGCTGTGGAGCCTGTGGACAGTGAAGAAGAGGAGGCAGAAGAAGAAGATATAGACAACCGAAACAACATCATCATGTAATACTTCCAGTGAGACACAGTTAACAGACTGGCACTGCTCCTCTCATGAATGCATGAATCAGCCTTTTGAGCTCTGTGTACGGACCCTGACATGTCCCTTTGGCTTTCCATTTCACAGATCGGGGTCCCACTTTCTGCCTTCTGCTATGTTTACTGATGCCCAACAACTGTTGAACATTGTTTTGTGAACATGAACATTGACACTGCTATTTTTCTGAGAGGTTGTAATTGCACATTTGTGAAAGTACAGACTGACCCCAGATTGATTTGTGATTCAAGGGTGTTTATTTCTGTGCTAATAAGTGGAGGGGGCTGTGCAATGGGCTGGGGTGATGGTGGAGGAATGTCCATGGTAGAGTCCAGTCTCTTGGTATCACAGGTGCATTGTCCAAGGGGGCATAGGAAGTGGAGTAATGGCAGTTCAAAGTTGTCAGGGTGACATAGTGGGACAAAAGGGTGACAATCAGGCGAGTCTTATTTCCTTGCGGGGGTCTTGGCAATGTTCTCTGTCTTGTTCCTGGATCTCAGGGACCGTTTGAGGGGTGGTTCTCCTTCTGCAGGGGGTGTGGTGCTGGTGGCCTGTTGGTCCTGTGGCGGTGCCTCCTGTCCACTAGTGCCGGAGGAGGTGGAGGGCTGTTCATCGTCCAGGCTAGTGTCAGGGGCCCGTTGGTGTGCCACTGTGTCCCTCATGGTGTTGGCCATGTCTGCCAGCACCCCTGCAATGGTGACCAGAGTGGTGGTAATGGACTTCAAGTCCTCCCTGATCTGCAGGTACTGTTTGTAGAGCACTTGGAGAGGACACACACAAGCACACAAAACACACCATCACAGGCACAGGGGTGGCCGGGTGCAGTGTGCAAAGTAGGTGTGGGTTCTGTTGTTGAAAACAATGGAGGGACCCGGGGGTCTCTCTGGTGATGCAGGCAGGGCACAGGGGGTCTTCTTGGGCCAGACACCAACTTGGCTAGGATGAGGGCCGCCTGCTGGTCACTCCTGCACTGGTAGGTGGTTCCTCTCGGTCCTGGAGGCTGCGGGTGCAGTGCTTGGTCCAGGTGTCGGGCTCATTTGTTAACAGGCAGTCGTAGTCAGGGGAGCCTCTGGATCCTCTCTGCAGGCGTCGCTGTGGGGGTGCAGGGAGGTCGATTCAGGGTGTCCACGTCGTTGGAGTCACCTGGGAGACCTCTCTGCAGTGTTGGTTGTCCTGAACTTGAGCCGGGGGCGTCGGGTGCAGAGTGTGAAGTCTTATGCTTCTGGCAGGAAGTTGGAGTCTCTCTTTACTGTAGTTTCTGGACAGAGCCACTGTCCTCGGGAGGTTCTTGGTCCTTTAAGTGCAGGTCAGTCCTCTGAGTCCTTAGAGGTTGCTGGTCCCGCTGGATGCGTCGCTGTGCAGGTTCTTTGAGTCTGGAGACAGGCTGGTAGGGCTGGGGCCAAGTCAGTTGTTGTCTCCGTCATCTCTGCGGTACTTTCAGGTCAGCAGTCCTTCTTCTTTCTTCAGGTTGCAGGATTCCGATTTCCTTGGTTCAGGGTCACCCCTAAATACTAAATTTAGGGGTGCGTTTAGGTCTGGGGGCAGTAGCCAATGGCTACTGTCCTTGAAGGTGGTACACCCTCTTTGTGCCTCCTCCCTGTGGGGAGCGGGGCACATCCCTAATCCTATTTGGGGGGAATCCTCCAAAACAAGATGGAGGATTTCCTAAGGCAGGGGTCACCTCAGTTCAGGACACCTTAGGGGCTGTCCTGGCTGGAGGGTGACTCCTCCTTGTTTTTCTCATTATCTCCTCCGGACTTACCACCACAAGTGGGGGCTGTGCCCGGGAGCGGGCATCTCCACTAGCTGGAGTGCCCTGAGGCATTGTAACACAAAGCCTGAGCCTTTGAGGCTCACTGCTAGGTGTTACAGTTCCTGCAGGGGGAGGTGTGAAGCACCTTCACCCAGTGTAGGCTTTGTTTCTGGCCTTAGAGAGCACAAAGGCTCTCACCCCATGGGGTCAGAAACTCATCTCAGTGGCAGGCTGGCACAGACCTGTCAGTCCTGCACTGAAAGATTGGGTAAAATACAGAGGACATCTCTAAGATGCCCTCTGTGTGCAGTTTGTCATATATCCACCACTGGCATCCGTGTGGGTTTATTATTCTGAAAAGTTTAATACCAAACTTCCCAGTATTCAGTGTAGCCATTATGGAACTGTAGAGTCCATTTTGACAAACTCCCAGACCATATACTTAATATGGGCACACTGTACTTACAATGTCTAAAAACAGACACTGTAGGGGCACATTGCTCATGCAGCTATGCCCTCACCTGTGGTATAGTACACCCTGCCTTAGGGCTTTAAGGCCTGCTAGAGGGGTGACTTACCTATGCCACAGGCAGTATTTTGTGTGCATGGCATCCTGAGGAGGATGCCATGTCGACGTTGCCTTTTTCTCCCCACCAACACACAAAATCTGCAATGGCAGTGTGCATGTTTTAATTGAGGGGTTCCTTAGAATGGCACAACACATGCTGCAGAACCTAGGGACCTTCCCTGGTCACAGGGCCCTTGGTACCACCGGTACCTTTTTACAAGGGACTTATCTGTGTGCCAGGGGTGTGCCAATTGTAGAAACCATGGGTAATTTTTAGTAAAAGAACACAGGTGCTGGGGCCTGGTCAGCAGGGTAACAGCACACTTCTTAGTCAAGTCAGCATCAATATCAGGCAAAAGGTGGGGGGTAACTGCAGCAGGGAGCTATCTTCCTACAGACAGTTTATGACCATTCTTCCCAAATGATTCAACAGGGCAATCGTATCATACTTGCGCTCGTCCCTTGTCTTGGACACAATCAGTAAGTCATCAATGTACTGCACCAAAGTCGATCGGAAAGGCAATTCCAACGACTCCAAATTCTTTTTCAAGATCTGGTTGAAGATGGAGAAGCACAGAAAAGAAAGCTTGTGACAAATCAATGACCGTGAACCACTCTGCATCAAATGGAATTTGGAATGGTATCACAGCTGGATTGAGCAATACGGGACAACATTTGACCACAATCTAATTTATTTTTCTCAAATCTTGAACAATCCGAACCTTCCCACAGGGCTTTTTCAAACCCATTATTGGTGAGTTATATGGACTGCTCAACACTTCTTTCAGAACCCCTTGTTTTACAAAATCTTCAATTATCTGAGCCACTTTCATCAGGATATCTTGTGGCATGTGGTACTGCAGAAGTTGGGGAAAAACTGCATTCAGTTTTATGGTAACTTTGACTGGCTCCACTCCCTTGACCAGACCTACTTCCTTTCATGTCAAATCCCACACATTCTCTTGTACTGTTCCCTGCAAATCAGGATGGAGCTCTTTCACTGTGAACATGGGGAAAAACTCAATCAAAAGGTACTCTTCATTTGTAGTTTCGCACTCTGTTTCTGGCGCTTGGTCTTCCTCATCATCACTATTTGTCTGAATCTCAATTCCGTCATTTGAGCAAGTAATCAAACAATTAGGCCCTGATTTCTACTTCTTTTGGACCGCATTTGCGTCATTTTTTGACGCAAAAATGGTGAAAACTTACAAAATACAATTGTATTTTGTAAATTTGCATCACTTTCCCGTCAAAAAAATGACACAAATGCGACGCAAAAAAATGTATAAATCAGGGCCATTGTCTTACACAGCAAGTCTCTTCCCAGTTGGGATACCGGACTTGAATCCCAGACCACAAATTTATGCAAACCCTGAAAATTGCCAATCTCAACTTGAGCTGGATATGTAATCGGGTTTGTAAAATACTGGTTTGCTACCCCCACAACCTGAACTGTTCTACCTGAAAGGGGCAAATTCGGAACCTCTGCACTTCTCACTGTAGAGCGTGTAGCTCCCGTGTCCACCAAGAATGAAACTCTGTGACCCATAACCTTTCCCCTCACAAAGGGTCCTCTCTGATCTACTTCTAAAGAAGGCGCAAGCACACATGGCTCCTCATCCGAACTGTTACTCGTCCATTCACCATTTATTCCATCCTCACTGTGTAACAAGAATTAGTGTTTTGTCTCTGGCCTGTGATATGTTGAGAAAGCATCATCTGTTGCTGCTCTATCAGGGCTTGAGGTATTTGCATTTGCTGTCTAGGTACCATGGGAACCTGCTGCTGCATCAGCTGCAATTGTGACACTTGTGCACTGGGCATTTGCACTTGCTGCATGGGCTAGAAAGTTTTGCACTTGATTCACATTATTCTGAAAATTTGGATTAGGACCCCTTATTCTCGGTCCTCTCACATTCTCAAATGAACTGATGTCATTACTCTGCTGAACAACACCTTCCTGCACCATCATCGGACACTCCCATTTCCAATGTCCCACAGCTCCGCAAATGTGACACGGCAATAGCTTCTTCATTCCCAGCACCTCATTCTGAACCACTACAGTATTCAAATCTGGACCACGATTCATATTACCTCCACGACCTCTACCTCTAATCTGGGGTTGAAACATCATATTTCCCTGCTGCTGCTGTGGCAACTGCTGTGGAAAATTTCCTTGCACTCCTGATTGAGCTCCTTTAATCCGCATCACCATCGCTTTCTCTTTCAACTTTTTCTGCTTCAACTCAATCTCATCACTACAGTATTTCCCATACTGCAACACTTCAGCATTCGGCTTCGATTGCAAGCAAATCAAATGATTCCTAATCATCTGGCTAATTTCAGGTCTCAATCCTTCCACACATCTGAACACAAAGTGTAACATTGCTTTCGCCTTTGTTTCTGTTCCACTGTAATGCTTGAATGCCTGCAACAATTTCTCATAATACGCATGTATCGACTTCTTTGCTTCCTGAACTGTCCTGTCAATTCTTCGTCAGTCAATATTTTGGGGCAAAATTCTCGATTTCAGAAACTCGATCACCTTATAGTAATATTTCATTCCCTAGGGAGATGGTGCACCTGTATTCTTGTCTCTTTCCGGTTCACTCGTTGGCCAGTCTACACTCCTCTTACACTCGACCCCCAAGTCAGCTGGCACCACCATCTCTAGTAATGTGTTCAAGTCCTCCCACAAACACCTCGCAAGTTTCACAAACCTGTCTGTCAGCTGATACCACTCTACGGGTTTTTCTCTCAATTTTGGATAATCATTCGTCAATAATAGAATGTCACATCTGCTCCAAGGGACATGAACAAAATTCCCCCCTGGAATTTCTCTCATTGGTAATCTTTATCTGGATGCACATTTTCAGTCAGCTTCAAAGAATCCCTTTTCCTCTTGTCTATTTTCTTTACCCATCTGCCTTCCAATTTGTCTAATGCTCCCCAGGTCTGAGTAATCTGCAGTAATTCTTTAAGGTGTGCCTTCATTCCGGCCAACCTCATGTGTTCAAAATCTTTTGCCTCGAAATCTAATCTGTAACTCCTCTTCAAAGGCTTTGTTTTTTCAATCTCTATGCCGTACTTCTCTGCCAAATCTGCTAATCTCTGATGCCCTCTGCTCACCTCTCTCGCAATCTTTGGGCACAAATATCTCAACTCTGCTTCTGTATAGGATTCTAACTGATTCACCCCCATCGTTCCCTCAATGAGTTCACCCACTTCCATGCTTAGCCTAGCACAATTCAAATACTCCTCTCCTTTAGGTGCACTCTTCAGGGTATTCAGCTTGTCTAATCATTCAGTCAATTGTTGAGCTGTCAGTCCCTGTAACAAAATGTTACTTGTTTGAACTGGGGATACCTGCTGCGTAACTACATTTGAAGCCTGCGGTGCCAATAGTTTCAAGCTCTGGCTTACATTTGGTGCTGTCACAGCATCTGGAAGCGCAACAAGTGGACTAAAGTCTAACAATGATCTTGATCCATCAAAAGTCTGACCCACAGGAGAGACTACCTGAACGTATTCATTATGTCCTCCCCTCATTAGACTCTGGGACATTTCTCCCTGTTCACTCATAGTTGGTTCCTTTTGTGCAAAAATTGGTACAGCTGGACCAACAGTAATCAGTAGCGATATTGCATCCGGGGCTGCTCTTGCACTTACACTCTGTGGGAGAGTTACTCCCATATTCCTGATTCATCATCAGAGTCAAGTCTGACTGTGTCCCTGTCACTGGTGTAAATTGCGGCATTACTTGTGGCTGCACTTAGGGCAACAAAATCGGAGTCGTTTCAGTCTGGGCCAGTATTGGTCTCGGACCACCTGTTCCGTGGGCACCACTAAGTTCGAAGTTGTTTCTAAAACGGGCACATGGGGCTATATTCTCTGTATCTGTGGCAGCTGCATCTGTGTCTGTACTACCGGAGTAGTTGGCACATGAGAACTACTTTGCACTACATTCTGTGTCAGGTTAGCATTAACCTGCACCAGACTCACTGTCCCATTAACCTGTGTCGGGCTTTCGGATCAGCACTATTACTCAGACCACTTTCACGTACTGTATATGGCGGTGGTCGATCCCTCAATAACTGTGTAAGGAACTCATCATCACCCGATTCCTCCTTTACTCTTGAAGACTTTCTAGCTCCTTTACTTTTGGACGGACTTCTATTCGTCTTCCTAGTCGCTTTCTTTCCTTCCTTCTCATCCTCCTGCGGAATTGCAGGAAACAACTTAGGGCCAGATGTAGCAAAGAAACATTTTGCGACATGCAAATAGCGAGTCATAGCGACTCGCTATTTGCAACTCGCAAAATGTTATGCAGTACGGTGTCTCAGACACCGACTGCGACTCGCTATGGGGTCGCAATGACCCACCTCATTAATATTCATGAGGTGGGTCGCAAATTGCGGCCCCATAGCGAGTCTAGGCACTCGCAAACATGGAGGCCTGCTGTCGTCAGCAGACCTCCATGTTCGTGACTGCTTTAAATAAAGCAGTTTTTTTTTTTTTAAGTGTAGCCCGTTTTCCTTAAAGGAAAACGAGCTGCACTTAAAAAAAAAACCGAAACCTTTAGTTTCAGTATTTTTTCAGGGCAGGGAGTGGTCCCTTGGACCACTCCCTGCCCTGAAAAAATATTTGTGGGTCCATTCACAAAGTGGAAGGGGTCCCATGGGGACCCCTTCCAATTTGCGAGTGGGTTACCATCCACTTCAAGTGGATGGTAACTGCGACTCCATTTGCGACCGCATATGCGGTCGCAAATGTAATTGCATTCCACTCCGAATCGCAAATAGGAAGGGAACACCCCTTCCTATTTGCGATTCTGAAATGCATATTGCGAGTCGGTCCCGACTCGCAATATGCATTTCTGAATAGCAAAGAGGCTTTTGCGCCTCGCAAACGGCGATTTTCGCCGTTTGCGAGGCGCAAACCCTGTGCTACATCTGGCCCTTAATTCCCTGCAAAGTCTCTGCTCTCCATATCTTCTGATCCTAATCCCATTTAGCCTTGGCTAGAGTATTTTCTGCCATTGTCATCCTTCTCTCGAATTTCAATTGCTGTTGCTGTCTGGCTACTATTTCCCAGACTGCCAATGCCTCAAACTGTGCTGTTCTCGGAAGGGGCTTCAATTCATACAGTGCCATCGGTAATTGCTCTAGAACCCTCAAATTGAACATCCCATTTGTAGGAAACGCTAAGCTCCCATCTTTCTCTGTCAATTTGCACCATTGCTTTAGCCAAAGACATGGTGCAACACTTCTCTCCTCCATCACAATGTAAGCCGGTTTACCTTCCGGTGGTGTAGCTTCACCTACACATGCTGAAATATACACATCTCCCCTTAGGGCACTTCTCAACACTTTGAAAAACTTCATATTTTCTACTTTTGTTTATTCAAATTAAAATCAGGAAATGACTTTTAATCCCAAGATTCCTTTCACCTACGTTCTCAACCAGTTGCCTCTCACGGATGGCTGCTAATTCATGCACGACCCTTCTTACTAACCAGCCTATCCCAGCGTGGATCCAATGACGTCACTCTCAAATGTACTGCGTCTGACAAAGTCTTGCAACTTGTCCTCCTAAACTCCAATTCACACAAAACTAATGCAGAATGTTGCGAGCACTAACCAAAAACCCAAAAACAAAAAACAAATCTGCTGGTTTACTACAGGAAAGGTAACACAATTGCTTCAGAAACCTTACGGATTTTCACTGATGGCTCTTTCCGCACTTACAGCTATTCCTCTTTCTCTGTCTCCCAGATTCGCAAGCAAAATTCGACCCGCAAATTTTACTCTCAACTGGTCAATGGGTTTGTCCTGGTGCACATAGGACTCGCCAAATCTCAGTCAAAATTTCCTCTTGCCCACTTTAACTAACACACTGACTTGTTGACCACACCTGATCAACCTACTAAACCAGGCAAATTACAACATATAACCAAGTGTCTCATACACTTTTCAATATACTCCGGAGTCTTAGACCACGCAGGGTCCGTACATCAACAACCAGGTGGACAATTTTTTGAGCACAAAGCGCCACACACATATGAAGTTCGCCGACTTCCCTACTCTCATACTGCGGAGTACGCACACTCCTACTAAAACTTCATTTGGAGTATGCAAACTCCCTAAAACCCTCACAGACCTCACAATTAACCTGCGATTTGCATAAGCTGTGCAAGCGCAATCTATTTCACTCACTCTATCGCTAGAACGCCGGGAACACCCTCAAACAACCATTAGCAGGATCCAGTAAAGTCTTTTCTGGACTTAAGGGAACATAATTTTCTCTCCAATCATCATCATTGAAAAACAAAATCGAAATCTCAATAATAATGAACTCTCAAAAGGACCAGCTTCAGATTGCTACCATCTCTGGGACACCTGTCACTGTATACTGCAGGTCTATGGTAGGCTCCTAAGGAGACGAACCATCGGTCTCTTACCGTCTTTATTATCACTCTGTACCAGAGATCTATGGCAAGCTCTTAAGGAGACTAACCATCGGTCTGCTACCATAACTGTTAGCGCGTCAGACCTTAATAAGTATACTTACAAGTGGACGCGAATAGGTCAATGAACCTTTTGACTTGCAATTAAGAAGTTCTTACCACAGCTCCAGTACACAATCAATAATCAATACACAATAATAAACAATCATTAGTCGTCGATAAAATCAATAATCAACTGAGTCAGTAAATGTCATGCACCATTACCTTCTAGCCATGCATAACCACACCTTTAGTAAACGTCTTGTACGTTTATTTCCCTATATTAGCAATGCTAAGGTCATGTAGATTAATCTCAAGATCAAATGAAACATATACAAAAACAGCACCCGTTGTCCAAAGCAGAGGAAGAAACGTAATCTAAACAAAGCTTGAACCACAACACATTCTAGAGTTACAGTGCAAATCAATAGCAGAGTCAGCTGCGTTAATGAAATGATATACATGTAGTTAAGCAGAGAAATCCATCAATCATCTGTCCTTTCCGTCATCCGTAAGAATCCTCAACTAACATCAAATTAGCATCAGCATGTTGGGCTTCATGCAAAACCATTTAGTAACACAAATTTGGATAACATCTAGCTATGGATCTATCAAAACAGCGCAGTTGCTACCTAGAAAGAAAAATAATAATATGCATGACAGTCACAGTGTAGCATTCTATAGCTATCCTCGGTATGGGTCAGCAAAGCAGAATCAGTCTTCGTCCTCGGGTCATCAGTCAGTCAGCAAGGCATCAGGCTCTCAGTCAGATATGAGCTCAATGTCGGAATGTGTATCTCTTTCCTAAAATCTGTAAAATCTCTCCCTCTCCTACAGTGTCTTCGTCTCCTCTCAAGTCTGAAGTCTCTTCCCTCTGTGGCATTGTTAAATCAATGTCACCTACACTATCCCCTAATTCCCTATTGGTCAGTTAATCGTATGTTCATACTTTGTCCAATATTATTTCTATACCAAATCTATTAATTCTAATATTTCACTGTTCACATACAGTTGATTGGTCCACTTTTCAATGTTCTTATCATCCGGCTCGTTGGGTAACAATATTGTTTCAGCTTCCACTCCAGTCAGTATCTTCATTGTTTCCCTATGGCACTATAGAAAAAATAATAATAAGACTTACCTCTACTTACCTGGGATAGGGTCCCCCATCCTCCGCTATCCCTCAGGTGTGGGTGGCGGTGTCCATGGGGCTAGGAAAAGGCACCTGTGGGCTCTGTCCACGGTCTCTGACCATGAAAAAGGCCCATAGGTCCCCTAACGCCTGCCCTGACCCAGGCGTTAAATAATGGCGCTAAGCAAGCTTAGCGCAATTATTTAAACCCCCCAGTGCTTGAGTTTGGCATGGAGGGATAAATATGGCGCTAAGGCCATATCGTCATGTTTTGCCCAGGAGCACCTACCTTGCATCTCATTCACGCAAAGAAGTTTTCCGCAGGCAAAAAATTATTTTAACTCCAATATTTTGGTGCTAGACATGTCTAGCACCAAAATATAAATATGGAATTATCGTCAAATAAAATGACGCTATTTCAGCGCAAACAGAGTATAAATATGCCCCTGATTCTATGGGGGATCTAGAAACGACCTGCCCCATGTGTCCTGTGCTGCTGCCTCTACAGGGACATCTAGGAATGAGCTGCGGCACTGCATGCTTACAATCCTATCACTGGGACATCAGCCACAGTCTGCAGGGAGAATTCCCCAAACAAAAGGAGCAGAAGAAAACAAGCATTTGCAATGCAATAGGTCTCACATTTGCTTGAGTTAGAGGTACTGCTGTTGTAAATGCATAACTGGTCTTTTCCTGCCCCATGAATTGTTCAACCCTGCTGCATAATTTTGTCCTCTCTGCCACATAATTCCAGTGGCCCTGCATATAACTAAAGCACTTCCTTTTACCTTCTTCCTCTAAAAACGACCCACACATTGATCTGTCAGAAAGCCTGTTAGGGCACTGCTAGATTACCCAATTGGCAAGTCCAAACCTACTCCTGCACATTTAAAAGTTATTTAGCCAAGCACGACATTGGCTTGACACAAATGCGGAGCAGATGAGGCAATATTTATTAATGTGATATGGCACTATATGGGGATTAGATGTTGGTGGTCAGAGATCACAACAGTTGTGTCAGACTTGACAGAGTATAACTGACAAACCCAGTATCAAATTCATCGATTTGGCACTGATCCTTGCAAAAAGATTAATTGTGATTGTTAGAAATGGAGTCTTTGGTTGACAGTCAGGTTACCCCCTGTTCAAGCAAGGACCCTCACTCTAGTCAGGGTAAAAGAGAATCACCCTCAGCTAACCCCTGCTTACCCCCTTGGTAGCTTGGCAGAGCAGTAGGTTTAACCTCAGAGTGCTAGGTGTAAAGTATTTGTACCAACACACACAGTAACTTAATGAAAACACTACAAAATGACACAACACCAGTTTAGAAAAATAGGAAATATTTATCTAAACAAAACAATACCAAAACGACAAAAATCCGACATACACAAGTCAAGTTATGAATTTTTAAAGATTAAACTCAAAAATAGCGCTTAGAAACAAAAATGCTTCAATGAGATGTTAACACGGCGTCGTGACGGAGTCGTTCCCAACAAGCCGACACCAGCGGCGCCGGACACGGAGTCGTGTAGACCCCCCAAGTACAGTACCTTTGGTGAAGAGTGAAAACAAGCTGATGCGCTAAGTCGGGAATCGCGGCGTCTGTGCGAAACGTTGAATCCGTGCACTTCAAGTGGCGTTGGTCACGACGTGGTACGGCGACTTCCATGGAGTCGCGGACTTCACCGGGGCTGCTGCGGCGTCGGACCTGCGAAGAGCGTCGCGTTCCAGCGAAGGTCACGGCATCAGGTGCAGGCGGCGTTACCGGATTCAGCAGCGGCGTAAGTCCGAAGTCGTCCGAAGTCGATTTCTTTGGATTCCACCAGTTTTCCTTTCAAGGGCCCAGAGACTGGATAGGGCACTACTTGTCAGAGCAGGAGTCTCTCCAGAGACTCCAGGTGCTGGCAGAGAGAAGTCTTTGCTGTCCCTGAGACTTCAAACAACAGGAGGCAAGCTCTAACTCAAGCCCTTGGAGATTTCTTCACAAGATGGAAGGCACACAAAGTCCAGTCTTTGCCCTCTTACTCTGGCAGAAGCAGCACTGCAGGAAAGCTCCACAAAGCACAGTCACAGGCAGGGCAGCACTTCTTCCTCAGCTATCAGCTCTTCTCCAGGCAGAGGTTCCTCTTGGTTCCAGAAGTGTTTCTAAAGTCTGTAGATTTGGGTGCCCTTCTTATACACATTTTAGTCTTTGAAGTCACCTTTCTTCAAAGGGGACTCACACCTACTTGTGAAATCCTGCCTTGCCCAGGCAAGGCATCAGACACACAGCACGGGGTTGGAACCGGCATTGTCAGAGGCAGGCACAGTCCTTTCAGATGAGAGTGACCACTCCACCCCTCCATCCCAGCAGAGATGGCTAATCAGGAAATGCAGGTTACACCCCAGCCCCCTTTGTGTCACTGTCTAGTGCGAGGTGAAAAACAACCCAACTGTCAAACTGACCCAGACAGGGAATCCACAAACAAGGCAGAGTCACAGAATGGTTTAAGCAAGAAAATGCTCACTTTCTAAAAGTGGCATTTTCAAACGCACAATCTTAAAATCAACTTTACTAAAAGATGTATTTTTAAATTGTGAGTTCAGGGACCCCAAACTCCACATGTCCATCTACTCTCTAGGGGAATCTACACTTTAATCATATTTAAAGGTAGCCCCCATGTTATCCTATGAGAGAGACAGGCCTTGCAACAGTGAAAAACGAAATTGGCAGTATTTCACTGTCAGGACATATAAACCACATTACTATATGCCCCACCTTATCCATACACTGCACCCTGCCCTTGGGGCTACCTAGGGCCTACCTTAGGGGTGCCTTACATGTAAGAAAAGGGATGGTTTAGGCCGGGCAAGTGGGTACACTTGCCAAGTCGAATTTACAGTGTAAAAATACACTTACAGACAGTGCAGTGGCAGGTCTGAGACATGATTACAGGGTTACTTGTGTGGGTGGCACAACCAGTGCTGCAGGCCCACTAGTAACATTTTATTTACAGGCCCTGGGCACCTCTATTGCACTTTACTAGGGGCTTAACAGTAAAACAAATATGCCAACCATGGAGAACCAATTACGTACACATTTTACACAGAGAGCATAGGCACTTTAGCACTGTGCTCAGAGTTGAAAAGCCAACAGCAACAGGTCAGAAAAAAAATAGGAGGCAGGAGGCAAAAAGATTCAAGATGACCCTGCATAAGCAAAAGTCCAACAGTGATGCATTGGAGATTTTCCCTTCCACTGAACCTAAATAGATGGAAATTTGCTATGGCTGAAATGGCTGCGGGTAGCCATTCATCATTAGGGGTCACCTGAGTTGGCAATGTTTGATACAAACCATCACCCCCAAAATTAGATAACAGCCCCCCATAGATTATATGGATGTGGACTGTGTGACATGAAATCAGAAAATAACAGGATTCTGCCAGTTGTTTTTTTTTCTCATAGAAGCCTTACATTTGCAGAGCATGCGTGGGTGATTGGTGGTGCATCTCACAACACAACACTAATTCAGTCAAAAGCTACTTTGGTTGTATAGGGATTAGATAATAGGGACCAGATGTAGATAATAAAAATACTTTGTTCATGTTTTTTTGTAGATGTTTTTTGAGTTGATGTAAGTTGTTTGAAGTAACAAGTCCACCATCTTGTGTATTCCTTTGCTGTAACTGTATTAAGCAATGTGATGCCATCTATACCGTATATATAAGTGAAATGATGATACCAACATGCCCAGGATACCTTGTGGATGATAATTACAAACTAAATATGAGAAACCTATCAAACTCAATTAAATAACAAATATGTGCCCCTGGGGCTGCCACTAACAGGCTTCTGTATGTCTCCATGTCTCAGTAATGCTTCCTTATGCTCGCTCCCTATCTTCCCCCTGCCTACAACCATGATACCAGAGCCACAGCAAGAGGCTCAGGGCCATATTTATACTTTTTGACGCAAAACTGCGCTAACGCAGTTTTGCGTCAAAAAAAATTGCGCCGTCTAACGCCATTTGGATGCGCCATGCGGGTGTCAAATTTATACTTTGACGTACGGCGGCGCAACCAACAGGTGGGAGTCATTATTTCATGACGCAGACAGCGTCGGTCTGTCGTAAAGGAAACCAACGTAAATGCGACGCACATCACTGTGGGTCGATTTACGACAGCGCAATCGTGAAAACACCGTTTTTTTTCACGCAATTGCGTCACATTTTTGCGCGAAAACTGCCCTTTCAGGAGAGGAGACCCAAAATGGATCCTAGATGCCCCAACAGACCCCAGGAGGATGAGAGCAGACCAGGAACCAGCCAGGAGGAAGCATACAGGAACCAGGACCTTTTAAAAAAAAAAAAGAAAGTGTCGCTTCAGTGCAGAGGAGCAGGAAATCCTGGTGAAAGAGGTGACGGAACACCAGCACCAACTTTTCATCACCTCTAAATTGCCACTCAGTAGGAGAGAGGCCATCTGGAAACAAATTGTGGACAAGATTAACAGTGTGGCTGTAGAACGCCGGACAGTCACCGAGTGTAAGAAACGCTGGCATGACTGCAAACGTAGGACCAAAGAGAAAATGGCCAGGAACAGGAAGGCAGCAATGCAAACTGGAGGGGGGAGTCCAGCACAACAGGAGGCCCTGGACCACATGGAGGAGATGGTCGCAGCCGTCATCCCGGAGGAGATCGTCACAGGGATTCAAGGACTGGACAGCGCAGACTACCACGACACTACGCACATGCAGGGTAAGTCGCATGGGGAATCATAATACAATAATGGGGACTGTAAGCAGGGGGGGGATACCTACTACACAATGCATGTAAGTCAGCACATATATGAAGTGGCATGGGGAAAGGGGCACGGCAGGGGGGCATGCCCAGTACTGACCGAAGCTGGGGCACGACAAAATACAGCAACAACAACAGTCCCACGGGGACATCCTGTAAGTACAACAAGAGAGCCAAGGGAAAGCAGTGACAGGTGGGAAGGACACTACCTCAAATCCACATCCAGGCACTTGCATTGCAAAATCTATTCCCCATCAACTAGGTCCCTACCTGTAATGCAGTAGCAAATACAACAACTGTAACTTAACTGCAACCACAGTTGACAATAACACCTCTCATCTCTGTGCAGCTATAGTACCAAATGGCAGGAACCCCACCCTGGAACATACATACCTAAATTAGGGGGTGAGTGTAGGAAGTTGGGGCCAGATGTAGGAAGGTTCCCTTTTGCGAGGTGCAAATTGCAAGTCCCTGCGACTTGCAATTTGCACCTCGCAAAAGCGAATGCAGAAAGGTGTCTCAGACACCTTCTGCGACTCGCTATGGGGTCGCAAAGACCCACCTCATAAATATTTATGAGGTGGGTCGCAGTTTGCGACCCCATAGCGAGTCTAGGCACTCACGGGGATGGTGGCCTGCTGGAGACAGCAGACCTCCATGTCCGTGACTGCTTTGCAATAAAGCAGTTTTTTTTTTCTCTTTGCAGCCCGTTTTCCTTAAAGGAAAACGAGCTGCAAATAGAAAAAATACTGAAACCTTTTAGTTTCGGTTTTTTTCAGAGTAGGCAGTGGTCCATAGGACCACTGCCTGCTCTGAAAAAATATTCTTGTGAGCATTCACAAAGGGGAAGGGGTCCCATGGGGACCCCTTCCCATTTGCGAATGAGTTACCATCCACTTCAAGTGGATGGTAACTGCGAGTTGATTTGCGACCGCTTTCGCGGTCACAAATCAACTTACATTGCGGTGCGACTCGCAAATAGGTAGGGAACACCCCTTCCTATTTGCGAGTCTGAAACACATTTTGCGAGTCGGTACCGACTCGCAATATGTGTTTCTGCATCGCGTGAGGGCATTAGCGCCTCGCAAACGGCTTTTTTCGCCCTTTGCGAGGCGCTAATGCCTTCCTACATCTGGCCCTTGGCTCTGTATGTGCTATTTCAAAGTAAGGAATAGCATGCATAGAGTCCAAGGGTTCCCCTTAGAGGTAAAATAGTGGTAAAAAGAGATAATACTAATGCTCTATTTTGTGGTAGTGTGGTCGAGCAGTAGGCTTATCCAAGGAGTAGTGTTAAGCATTTGTTGTACATACACATAGAGAATAAATGAGGTACACACACTCAGAGACAAATCCAGTCAATAGGTTTTGTTATAGAAAAATATCTTTTCTTAGTTTATTTTAAGAACCACAGGTTCAAATTTAACATGTAATATCTTGTTTGAAAGGTATTGCAGGTAAGTACATTAGGAACTTTGAATCATTTCAATTGCATGTATACTTTTCAAGTTATTCACAAATAGCTATTTTAAAAGTGGACACAGTGCAATTTTCACAGTTCCTGGGGGAGGTAAGTTTTTGTTAGTTTTACCAGGTAAGTACGACACTTACAGGGTTCAGTTCTTGGTCCAAGGTAGCCCACCGTTGGGGGTTCAGAGCAACCCCAAAGTTACCACACCAGCAGCTCAGGGCCGGTCAGGTGCAGAGTTCAAAGTGGTGCTCAAAACGCATAGGCTTCAATGGAGAGAAGGGGGTGCCCCGGTTCCAGTCTGCCAGCAGGTAAGTACCCGCGTCTTCGGAGGGCAGACCAGGGGGGGTTTTGTAGGGCACCGGGGGGGACACAAGCCCACACAGAAATTTCACCCTCAGCGGCGCGGGGGCGGCCGGGTGCAGTGTTAGAACAAGCGTCGGGTTCGCAATGGAAGTCAATGAGAGATCAAGGGATCTCTTCAGCGCTGCATGCAGGCTAGGGGGGGCTTCCTCGGGGAAACCTCCACTTGGGCAAGGGAGAGGGACTCCTGGGGGTCACTTCTGCAGTGAAAGTCCGGTCCTTCAGGTCCTGGGGGCTGCGGGTGCAGGGTCTTTTCCAGGCGTCGGGACTTAGGTTTCAGAGAGTCGCGGTCAGGGGAAGCCTCGGGATTCCCTCTGCAGGCGGCGCTGTGGGGGCTCAGGGGGGACAGGTTTTGGTACTCACAGTCGTAGAGTAGTCCGGGGGTCCTCCCTGAGGTGTTGGTTCTCCACCAGCCGAGTCGGGGTCGCCGGGTGCAGTGTTGCAAGTCTCACGCTTCTTGCGGGGAGATTGCAGGGGTCTTTAAAGCTGCTCCTTTGGATAAAGTTGCAGTCTTTTTGGAGCAGGTCCGCTGTCCTCGGGAGTTTCTTGTCGTCGTCGAAGCAGGGCAGTCCTCAGAGGATTCAGAGGTCGCTGGTCCCTTTGGAAGGCGTCGCTGGAGCAGAGTTCTTTGGAAGGCAGGAGACAGGCCGGTGAGTTTCTGGAGCCAAGGCAGTTGTTGTCTTCTGGTCTTCCTCTGCAGGGGTTTTCAGCTAGGCAGTCCTTCTTCTTGTAGTTGCAGGAATCTAATTTCTAGGTTCAGGGAGAGCCCTTAAATACTATATTTAAGGGCGTGTTTAGGTCTGGGGGGTTAGTAGCCAATGGCTACTAGCCCTGAGGGTGAGTACACCCTCTTTGTGCCTCCTCCCAAGGGGAGGGGGTCACATCCCTAATCCTATTGGGGGAATCCTCCATCTGCAAGATGGAGGATTTCTAAAAGTTAGAGTCACCTCAGCTCAGGACACCTTAGGGGCTGTCCTGACTGGCCAGTGACTCCTCCTTGTTATTCTCATTATTTTCTCCGGCCTTGCCGCCAAAAGTGGGGGCCGGGGCCGGAGGGGGCGGGCAACTCCACTAGCTGGAGTGTCCTGCGGTGCTGTGACAAAGGGGTGAGCCTTTGAGGCTCACCGCCAGGTGTTACAGCTCCTGCCTGGGGGAGGTGTTAGCATCTCCACCCAGTGCAGGCTTTGTTACTGGCCTCAGAGTGACAAAGGCACTCTCCTCATGGGGCCAGCAACATGTCTCTAGTGTGGCAGGCTGCTGGAACCAGTCAGCCTACACAGATAGTCGGTTAAGTTTCAGGGGGCACCTCTAAGGTGCCCTCTGTGGTGTATTTTACAATAAAATGTACACTGGCATCAGTGTGCATTTATTGTGCTGAGAAGTTTGATACCAAACTTCCCAGTTTTCAGTGTAGCCATTATGGTGCTGTGGAGTTCGTGTAAAACAGACTCCCAGACCATATACTCTTATGGCTACCCTGCACTTACAATGTCTAAGGTTTTGCTTAGACACTGTAGGGGCACAGTGCTCATGCACTGGTACCCTCACCTATGGTATAGTGCACCCTGCTGTAAGGCCTGCTAGAGGGGTGTCTTACCTATACTGCATAGGCAGTGAGAGGCTGGCATGGCACCCTGAGGGGAGTGCCATGTCGACTTACTCATTTTGTTCTCACTAGCACACACAAGCTGGTAAGCAGTGTGTCTGTGCTGAGTGAGGGGTCTCTAGGGTGGCATAATACATGCTGCAGCCCTTAGAGACCTTCCCTGGCATCAGGGCCCTTGGTACCAGAGGTACCAGTTACAAGGGACTTACCTGGATGCCAGGGTGTGCCAATTGTGGAATCAAAAGTACAGGTTAGGGAAAGAACACTGGTGCTGGGGCCTGGTTAGTAGGCCTCAGCACACTTTCAATTCAAAACATAGCATCAGCAAAGGCAAAAAGTCAGGGGGTAACCATGCCAAGGAGGCATTTCTTTACACAACCCCCCCCAAACGAAAGAGGATGAGACTAACCTTTCCCAAGAGAGTCTTCATTTTCTAAGTGGAAGAACCTGGAAAGGCCATCTGCATTGGCATGGGCAGTCCCAGGTCTGTGTTCCACTATAAAGTCCATTCCCTGTAGGGAGATGGACCACCTCAACAGTTTTGGATTTTCACCTTTCATTTGCATCAGTCATCTGAGAGGTCTGTGGTCAGTCTGAACTAGGAAGTGAGTACCAAAGAGGTATGGTCTCAGCTTCTTCAGGGACCAAATCACAGCAAAGGCCTCCCTCTCAATGGCACTCCAACGCTGCTCCCTGGGGAGTAACCTCCTGCTAATGAAAGCAACAGGCTGGTCAAGGCCATCATCATTTGTTTGGGACAAAACTGCCCCTATCCCATGTTCAGAGGCATCTGTTTGCACAATGAACTGCTTGGAGTAATCTAGAACTGGTGCTGTGCACATAGCTTGTTTCAGGGTGTCAAAGGCCTGTTGGCATTCTACAGTCCAGTTTACTTTCTTGGGCATTTTCTTGGAGGTGAGTTCTGTGAGGGCTGTCACAATGGATCCATATCCCTTCACAAACCTCCTGTAGTACCCAGTCAAGCCAAGGAATGCCCTGACTTGAGTCTGGGTTTTTGGAGCTGCCCAGTCCAGAATAGTCTGGATCTTAGGCTGGAGTGGCTGAACTTGGCCTCCACCTACAAGGTTTCCCAAGTAAACCACAGTTCCCTGCCCTATCTGGCATTTGGATGCCTTGATAGAGAGGCCTGCAGATTGCAGAGCCTTCAAAACCTTCTTCAGGTGGACCAGGTGATCCTGCCAGGTGGAGCTGAAGACAGCAATATCATCAAGATAAGCTGCACTAAAGGATTCCAGCCCAGCAAGGACTTGATTCACCAACCTTTGGAAGGTGGCAGGGGCATTCTTTAAACCAAAGGGCATAACAGTGAACTGATAATGCCCATCAGGTGTGGAGAATGCTGTCTTTTCTTTTGCTCCAGGGGCCATTTTGATTTGCCAGTACCCTGCGGTTAAGTCAAAGGTACTTAAGAATTTAGCAGCCCCTAATTTGTCTATTAGCTCATCAGCTCTAGGAATGGGATGAGCATTTGTCTTTGTGACAGAGTTGAGACCTCTGTAGTCCACACAAAACCTCATCTCTCTCTTTCCTTCTTTGGTGTGAGGTTTGGGGACTAAGACCACTGGGCTAGCCCAGGGGCTGTCAGAGTACTCAATTACTCCCAATTCCAGCATCTTGTGGACCTCCACCTTGATGCTTTCCTTAACTTGGTCAGACTGTCTAAATATTTTGTTTTTGACAGGCATGCTGTCTCCTGTGTC
The DNA here is from genome assembly GCF_031143425.1 of Pleurodeles waltl. Taxonomy (NCBI): domain Eukaryota; kingdom Metazoa; phylum Chordata; class Amphibia; order Caudata; family Salamandridae; genus Pleurodeles; species Pleurodeles waltl. Next base: position 976,419,076 of record NC_090443.1, read on the forward strand.
CACATCATGGGTACACAGGTGTGTCTGACCAGGGGTTAGGGAAAAGAGTTCAGCAAACTGCTGCAGGACCTTCCTGCAGTCAGACTGCTGTTGGCTAGAGAGGGTGTCTGAGTAGATCACTCCATCTACTGAGCCATCTTTAGGGTCTGATGAGAGGAGATCAGGGAGAGGTTCACTCTCAGCTTCCTGGTCCTCATCTGTTACCATCAACAGATTTACATCAGCCCTGTCATGGAAGAGCTTAAGGCGGTTCACATGGATCACCCTCTTGGGGCTCCTGCTTGTGCCCAGGTCTACCAGGTAGGTGATCTGACTCTTCCTTTCTAGTACTGGGTAAGGGCCACTCCATTTGTCCTGGAGTGCCCTGGGAGCCACAGGCTCCAGAACCCAGACTTTCTGCCCTGGTTGAAATTCAACCAGTGCAGCCTTTTGGTCATACCACAACTTCTGGAGTTGTTGGCTGGCCTCAAGGTTTTTACTTGCCTTTTCCATGTACTCTGCCATCCTTGAGCGAAGGCCAAGTACATAGTCCACTATGTCTTGTTTAGGCTCATGAAGAGGTCTCTCCCAGCCTTCTTTAACAAGAGCAAGTGGTCCCCTTACAGGGTGGCCAAACAGAAGTTCAAAGGGTGAGAATCCTACTCCCTTCTGAGGCACCTCTCTGTAAGCGAAAAGCAGACATGGCAGGAGGACATCTCATCTCCTTTTGAGTTTTTCTGGGAGCCCCATGATCATGCCCTTTAATGTCTTGTTGAATCTCTCAACAAGGCCATTAGTTTGTGGATGATATGGTGTAGTGAATTTGTAAGTCACTCCACACTCATTCCACATGTGTTTTAGGTATGCTGACATGAAGTTGGTACCTCTGTCAGACACCACCTCCTTAGGGAAACCCACTCTGGTAAAGATACCAATGAGGGCCTTGGCTACTGCAGGGGCAGTAGTCGACCTAAGGGGAATAGCTTCAGGATACCTAGTAGCATGATCCACTACTACTAGGATGTACATATTTCCTGAGGCTGTGGGAGGTTCTAGTGGACCAACTATGTCCACACCCACTCTTTCAAAGGGGACCCCCACCACTGGAAGTGGAATGAGGGGGGCCTTTGGATGCCCACCTGTCTTACCACTGGATTGACAGGTGGGGCAGGAGAGGCAAAACTCCTTAACCTTCTGGGACATATTGGGCCAGTAGAAGTGGTTGACTAACCTCTCCCACGTCTTGGTTTGTCCCAAATGCCCAGCAAGGGGAATATCATGGGCTAAGGTCAGAATAAACTCTCTGAAACCCTGAGGCACTACCACTCTCCTAGTGGCACCAGGTTTGGGATCTCTTGCCTCAGTGTACAGGAGTCCATCTTCCCAATAGACCCTATATGTTCCATTTTTCTTGCCTTTGGACTCTTCAGCAGCTTGCTGCCTAAGGCCTTCAAGAGAGGGACAGGTTTCTTGTCCCTTACACAACTCTTCCCTTGAGGGTCCCCCTGGGCCCAAGAGCTCAACCTGATAAGGTTCCAGCTCCATGGGCTCAGTTCCCTCAGAGGGCAGAACTTCTTCCTGAGAAGAGAGGTTCTCTTTTTGGTGTTGTGTTGCAGCTGGTTTCCCAGCTGACTTTCCTTTTCTCTTGGTAGGCTGGGCCATTTTTCCAGACTCCAGCTCTACTTTTTCACCCTGTGCCTTGCACTGTGCCCTAGTCTTGACACACACCAGTTCAGGGATACCCAGCATGGCTGCATGGGTTTTCAGTTCTACCTCAGCCCATGCTGAGGACTCCAGGTCATTTCCAAGCAAACAGTCTACTGGGATATTTGAGGAGACCACCACCTGTTTCAGGCAATTGACCCCTCCCCACTCTAAAGTTACCATTGCCATGGGATGTACTTTAGTCTGATTGTCAGCATAGGTGACTGGATAGGTTTGTCCAGTCAGGTATTGGCCAGGGGAAACCAGTTTCTCTGTCACCATGGTGACACTGGCACCTGTATCCCTCAGGCCCTCTACACTTGTCCCATTAATTAAGAGCTGCTGCCTGTATTTTTGCATGTTAGGGGGCCAGGCAGCCAGTGTGGCTAAATCCACCCCACCCTCAGAGACTAATGTAGCTTCAGTGTGACACCTGATTTGCTCTGGGCACACTGTTGATCCCACTTGGAGACTGGCCATTCCAGTTTTAGCTGGATGGGAGTTAGAAGTGGTATCTTTCTTGGGACAGGCCTTGTCTCCAGTTTGGTGTCCAGACTGACTACAGTTTCGACACCAGACCTTTTTGGGATCAAAGTTTTTACCCTTGTACCCAGCATTGTTTTGTGAAGAGGCTCTGGGCCCACCCTCCTGTGCAGGTTTTTGGTGGCCTGTAGAAGACTCTTTACTATTTTTATTTTTGGCTGTCTCACCACCCTTCCCCTGGGGAGGTTTTGTGACCCCTTTCTTTTGGTCACCCCCTGTGGAAGTTTTGGACACCCTAGTCTTGACCCAATGGTCCGCCTTCTTTCCCAATTCTTGGGGAGAAATTGGTCCTAGGTCCACCAGATGCTGATGCAGTTTATCATTGAAACAATTACTTAATAGGTGTTCTTTCACAAATAAATTGTACAGCCCATCATAATCATTTACACCATTTCCTTGAATCCAACCATCTAGTGTTTTTACTGAGTAGTCTACAAAGTCAACCCAGGTCTGGCTCGAGGATTTTTGAGCCCCCCTGAATCTAATCCTATACTCCTCAGTGGAGAATCCAAAGCCCTCAATCAGGGTACCCTTCATGAGGTCATAGGATTCTGCATCTTTTTTAGAGAGTGTGAGGAGTCTATCCCTACACTTTCCTGTGAACATTTCCCAAAGGAGAGCACCCCAGTGAGATTTGTTCACTTTTCTGGTTTCACAAGCCCTCTCAAAAGCTGTGAACCATTTGGTGATATCATCACCATCTTCATATTTAGTTACAATCCCTTTGGGGATTTTCAACATGTCAGGAGAATCTCTGACCCTAGTTATGTTGCTGCCACCATTGATGGGTCCTAGGCCCATCTCTTGTCTTTCCCTTTCTATGGCTAGGATCTGTCTTTCCAAAGCCAATCTTTTGGCCATCCTGGCTAACTGGATGTCCTCTTCACTGGAGTTATCCTCAGTGATTTCAGAGTTGTTGGTCCCTCCTGTGAGGGAACCAGCATCTCTGACTATTATTTGTGGAGTCAGGGCTTGAGAAGCCCTGTTCTCCCTAGATAGGACTGGTGGGGGGGAATCACCCTCCAAGTCACTATCTTCATCCTCTGTGTTGCCATCCTCAGAGGGGTTGGCCTTTTCAAACTCTGCCAACAGCTCCTGGAGCTGTAGTTTGGAAGGTCTGGGGCCCATGGTTATTTTCTTTATTTTACAGAGTGACCTTAGCTCCCTCATCTTAAGATGGAGGTAAGGTGTGGTGTCGAGTTCCACCACATTCACATCTGTACTAGACATTGTGCTTCTAAAAGTTGGAATACTTTTTAAGAAACTAAAACTGGTTCTAGAATCTAATTCAAACTTTTACCAACCTTTTAAACTCTAAAAGCAATGCTAACAGGGACTAACACAAGGCCCTAGCAGGACTTTAAAGAATTTAGAAAACTTTTCAAATTGCAAAAATCAATTTCTAATGACAATTTTGGAATTTGTCGTGTGATCAGGTATTGGCTGAGTAGTCCAGCAAATGCAAAGTCTTGTACCCCACCGCTGATCCACCAATGTAGGAAGTTGGCTCTGTATGTGCTATTTCAAAGTAAGGAATAGCATGCACAGAGTCCAAGGGTTCCCCTTAGAGGTAAAATAGTGGTAAAAAGAAATAATACTAATGCTCTATTTTGTGGTAGTGTGGTCGAGCAGTAGGCTTATCCAAGGAGTAGTGTTAAGCATTTGTTGTACATACACATAGACAATAAATGAGGTACACACACTCAGAGACAAATCCAGTCAATAGGTTTTGTTATAGAAAAATATCTTTTCTTAGTTTATTTTAAGAACCACAGGTTCAAATTTAACATGTAATATCTTGTTTGAAAGGTATTGCAGGTAAGTACATTAGGAACTTTGAATCATTTCAATTGCATGTATACTTTTCAAGTTATTCACAAATAGCTATTTTAAAAGTGGACACAGTGCAATTTTCACAGTTCCTGGGGGAGGTAAGTTTTTGTTAGTTTTACCAGGTAAGTACGACACTTACAGGGTTCAGTTCTTGGTCCAAGGTAGCCCACCGTTGGGGGTTCAGAGCAACCCCAAAGTTACCACACCAGCAGCTCAGGGCCGGTCAGGTGCAGAGTTCAAAGTGGTGCCCAAAACGCATAGGCTTCAATGGAGAGAAGGTGGTGCCCCGGTTCCAGTCTGCCAGCAGGTAAGTACCCGCGTCTTCGGAGGGCAGACCAGGGGGGGTTTTGTAGGGCACCGGGGGGGGACACAAGCCCACACAGAAATTTCACCCTCAGCGGCGCGGGGGCGGCCGGGTGCAGTGTTAGAACAAGCGTCGGGTTCGCAATGGAAGTCAATGAGAGATCAAGGGATCTCTTCAGCGCTGCAGGCAGGCAAGGGGGGGCTTCCTCGGGGAAACCTCCACTTGGGCAAGGGAGAGGGACTCCTGGGGGTCACTTCTGCAGTGAAAGTCCGGTCCTTCAGGTCCTGGGGGCTGCGGGTGCAGGGTCTTTTCCAGGCGTCGGGACTTAGGTTTCAGAGAGTCGCGGTCAGGGGAAGCCTCGGGATTCCCTCTGCAGGCGGCGCTGTGGGGGCTCAGGGGGGACAGGTTTTGGTACTCACAGTCGTAGAGTAGTCCGGGGGTCCTCCATGAGGTGTTGGTTCTCCACCAGCCGAGTCGGGGTCGCCGGGTGCAGTGTTGCAAGTCTCACGCTTCTTGCGGGGAGATTGCAGGGGTCTTTAAAGCTGCTCCTTTGGATAAAGTTGCAGTCTTTTTGGAGCAGGTCCGCTGTCCTCGGGAGTTTCTTGTCGTCGTCGAAGCAGGGCAGTCCTCAGAGGATTCAGAGGTCGCTGGTCCCTTTGGAAGGCGTCGCTGGAGCAGAGTTCTTTGGAAGGCAGGAGACAGGCCGGTGAGTTTCTGGAGCCAAGGCAGTTGTTGTCTTCTGGTCTTCCTCTGCAGGGGTTTTCAGCTAGGCAGTCCTTCTTCTTGTAGTTGCAGGAATCTAATTTCTAGGTTCAGGGAGAGCCCTTAAATACTATATTTAAGGGCGTGTTTAGGTCTGGGGGGTTAGTAGCCAATGGCTACTAGCCCTGAGGGTGAGTACACCCTCTTTGTGCCTCCTCCCAAGGGGAGGGGGTCACATCCCTAATCCTATTGGGGGAATCCTCCATCTGCAAGATGGAGGATTTCTAAAAGTTAGAGTCACCTCAGCTCAGGACACCTTAGGGGCTGTCCTGACTGGCCAGTGACTCCTCCTTGTTATTCTCATTATTTTCTCCGGCCTTGCCACCAAAATTGGGGGCCGGGGCCGGAGGGGGCGGGCAACTCCACTAGCTGGAGTGTCCTGCGGTGCTGTGACAAAGGGGTGAGCCTTTGAGGCTCACCGCCAGGTGTTACAGCTCCTGCCTGGGGGAGGTGTTAGCATCTCCACCCAGTGCAGGCTTTGTTACTGGCCTCAGAGTGACAAAGGCACTCTCCTCATGGGGCCAGCAACATGTCTCTAGTGTGGCAGGCTGCTGGAACCAGTCAGCCTACACAGATAGTCGGTTAAGTTTCAGGGGGCACCTCTAAGGTGCCCTCTGTGGTGTATTTTACAATAAAATGTACACTGGCATCAGTGTGCATTTATTGTGCTGAGAAGTTTGATACCAAACTTCCCAGTTTTCAGTGTAGCCATTATGGTGCTGTGGAGTTTGTGTAAAACAGACTCCCAGACCATATACTCTTATGGCTACCCTGCACTTACAATGTCTAAGGTTTTGCTTAGACACTGTAGGGGCACAGTGCTCATGCACTGGTACCCTCACCTATGGTATAGTGCACCCTGCCTTAGGGCTGTAAGGCCTGCTAGAGGGGTGTCTTACCTATACTGCATAGGCAGTGAGAGGCTGGCATGGCACCCTGAGGGGAGTGCCATGTCGACTTACTCATTTTGTTCTCACTAGCACACACAAGCTGGTAAGCAGTGTGTCTGTGCTGAGTGAGGGGTCTCTAGGGTGGCATAATACATGCTGCAGCCCTTAGAGACCTTCCCTGGCATCAGGGCCCTTGGTACCAGAGGTACCAGTTACAAGGGACTTACCTGGATGCCAGGGTGTGCCAATTGTGGAATCAAAAGTACAGGTTAGGGAAAGAACACTGGTGCTGGGGCCTGGTTAGCAGGCCTCAGCACACTTTCAATTCAAAACATGGCATCAGCAAAGGCAAAATGTCAGGGGTAACCATGCCAAGGAGGCATTTCTTTACAGTGAGGATGACATCTGCAATTACTCCTAGAAATAAGACAAAGGTACCAGTACACTCAAATGCCGAATGTCAATAACTGACACATACATAAGCCTAAGTAAACAGCAATAGGAGCCACACAGCACTAACGATACACACATGCTGCATACGTCAGAGTCCCTCACGTGCCTGGCTAACAAGGCTACATCACTAATGTCATACTGCTCAGACAACAACATTGAGGAGGGGACACAGGCAACTGGTCACTGAAACACACCTGCAAAGTCGGACAAATAAATAGGACATTCATACGATAAACAGGCCAATCCAATTAAATACACATCACCCAACATCATCTCAAAACATCAAGAATGTTTACATCCATACCACATCCTAACATTGACATGCATAGGTAATGCCATGTGACATGTACAGATCATGCAATATGAATAAAAAGTGTATGGGGCAGGGCCTGAGAGGCAAGTGTGCTGTCAGGGCAGTCACAACACCCACAGTCAGTCAAAGTGTAGTGTTGTAAGTGTAACGTATACTTTGCGCATGAGCTTCAGGCTTTAGGCCTTTGTGCATCTTACCCTGATTGTACTTATACTCATTTGCTCACATCTAAGTGCCTCAGAGCAATTTGCACTAAATGATTCTCATTGCCCTTCCTATCAGTTAATGTAGCAAATAGTCAGTCCTAGGGTGTTTTTAATTAGTCAAATCACACTGTTTTGCCTACTTCTGCACTGGAGTTTGCCAGAACATATTCACTCTGTGCCCCAGTCAAGGATACCGTCTGGTACGTTGCTGATAGATGTGGTAGGGGTTAAGGTTTGGCATTCCTGCGTAGGGAAACTTTGTCATCACCATGACATATGTCTTTTACATTCACTTCCTTGTCCCAAGACACACATGGGGGAGTTTCCAAACAGAAAATCACAACTAGATGCTGCCTGCCTTGCTGCTGATGCACAACCAGATCCCAGCCCATTCCTCTGATATGAGGGATGATGTCTCCCCTGTGATTCTGACAGGCAACCTCCAAACTTAACATGCTGTGCTATACATAGAACATGCAGAGGGAGAGTAGAAACTGTTAGGCACCATGAAAGCTGTGTACTAATGTATTACTCTCCTGCGGACTATTTCAATTCTAACAGTGTGTATTGTTTGTGTAATTGGGGCTCACACATAAATTCCTACAAGTCAGTTGAACAATGAAACTTCATATCAAACTAATACTGTCTTTGTCATTTGTGTATGGGAACATACCGGAAAAGATAGAAATGTGTAGGACCTGAGTGACCACCACTTCCCTGAGAAGTTCCAAAGATGTCATGCGCTCGGATGTGTAAACATTCCTTTGATGTGGGAGACCAGAGGCACTGCTAGTTAGTCTTAGCTAAATTGAATATCTGGGTGACAGAGTTATTTACAAGTGGGTCAAACTTAGTCCCCCACACCATTAGCTATCCTGCTGCCTAGAAAGCCAAGACTCACATGTTGGATAATGAGAGCCCACCCTACAAAATGTCCCTCCATAACAATAGTGAAACACCGAGTGAGGAGTAGGAGAAAAAAACGCCTATTCCTAAATAATTACAAAGCAACAGCTAGAGGCGATCAGGCAGACATGTCTGATAGCTCCATATCAAACATGTGACACACAGGTGGGCCATAGGCCTACAACAATGCCCTATGACGGACAGCAGATACCTAGACAAACACAGAGTACAATGTTAAGGCATCCAAAGGCTTGTATCTTACTGCAAAATTGTCACAACACAGACACACTAATTGTACCCTGTTTCATTGCAGAGGAACACGGATCTCCTGCTGATCTGCCTGTCCATGAGTTCCCTGATGACATGGATGACGAGACCATCAACCTCCCACAAGAGACCCTTGACATGGTCCTTGAAAGCCTCCAAACCCCACCTTCAGTCACAAGGAGGAGCACAGAAGAAGCAGCCACCACAGTAGAACCACCCGCCACCCCAATTGTAAGACCTGCCAGCTCCAACACAGCTGAGGACTCTGACGACACTGGCACCAGCTTCGAAAGAACTGTCGTTGGGGTCCAGCGGGAGCTGGCAAAGGAGGTGCGGGTGGGGATGCAAAATATGGCAGCCAGCCTTGAGGGGGTGCGTTCGTGCATGTTGTCAACTGCTGATCAGGCAGCTGCAATGCAAGCCAGAACTTTGCTCTTGGAGGACATTTCAAAAACACTGAAGGAAATTGGCACAGCTGTCATCCAGTTGACACAACAACTCCAACTGCAAGCCACTCAACGTGTGCACGAATGCAACATAGAACCCCTCAGGGCCGACCTGGCTGCCTACCATCGGGATGTGGCTGCCATTCTGAAAAACCAGCAGGCCCTCCTTGCTGCAGTACTGCCCTTCCTTACTCAACAGGGATCAGCCCCCAGGATGTCTGCCTCCATGTCTTCTAACACTGAGGTGTGTGTTGCCCCTTCACAACCAACAACAACAAGGACACACCAGGCAACACACACATCAGAAGAAGAAGACATGGAACAGATAATATTCACACGCAAGAGTACCCGGAAGCCCTAGTCCCTGCACCATGCCCTACTCTGACCAAGGTCCTACGTTTTGCCACATGCCAGTCTCACTACAACTAACCTCAATGACTGTTCGGCAATCCACTGTATGACTTGTCCACCTTGCCAGTGAATGTTTCTCTCCTACCAATTGGCATTTCATGTTCCTCTGCACTGTCTGTGACATCACCCCAGCATGTCAGGAGCATCATCCACACCCCTTCTGTAGGATCACCATGTAATAATGCACCAGAAAGGAGTCAGCAAACATGGTGAATGGACATTTTGCACTACACCACGTATAAATAAATATCACTTGCACACCTATTGTGTCTCTGTGTCATTTCAAAATTCAACTGTGCAGAAGATAACTCCAAAGTGGCTGTGTGGCAACCATGTCGATTCTCTATACTACTGTCCTGATTTCATGTATACTGAAACATCTGTGCAGTGGCCAGGATTGCATCATAGCTTTACTATACTGAGGAAAATAACTGATGAAGGGACTAAGCACACACAATCATGCTGTGTTGGACAGAATGATGCACCATCTATAGCTATTCCACACAACTAATGGTGGCTGAGAAATGTAGGCACCATGCAATACTAAAATTTGAAATTATGCTGTAGAATGAAAGGAATGATAAACAAATTACACAGCATCAATCACCCTTACGGCGTATACTTCCATGAAGGAAATTAATGCTGAATCAGTACACACATGATGTAGGTCAGCAATGACAGCAACAAGCCAAGAGTGTGAACAAATCATCATCTATAAAGCTCTCCCTGAACTTCACAATGCTGTCCGACCTATCTATTTGCCTACAATAACAAGTCTGGAAGCACTCTTTGTGAAGTAGGATACATACCAACCCCAAACCTTGATGATCAATGCACACTACCAATGGTGGCTCTCCAACATGGTGGATACTCACCAAGTCAGCACACGGGTAGCTGGCATGTTAAACCTCATAAGCCTGGGGATAGCGAGCATGGAACACAAATGTCATACTTAAACTTTCTGCTACACTGATGTCAAGGCCATGAAAAGGTAGCACCTAACGCATCAGGTAAAGGGTTAACAATTTTTTTTATTTAAAAGTAGTAATAAAAGAGGCAACTAAGGGAAAGGTAAACCTACACTAATCTAACCTGACTACTACTAACCCACAACTGTCCCTAACTAACCTAAGCTAAACTTACTCTACACATGTAACGAAACGATCTAAACATCAACCCCTCACCCACCATTAAGAGACAAGACACATGCAGGACAACACTTACTAACCTACACACATACTATACTATCCTAAACAAACATATATTTTTTTGTATATTTTTTTTATTTTTTTTATTTTTTATTAAACAGGGATCCCAACATTGCCCCCCACCCACCCACCCACACAAAAATATTAGATAGAAAGAATAAGGACCCCCCACCCTCTTACCTAACACTAACTAAGCTAATTTCCTATACTTATCCTATAACTAACCCCCCCAAACCCAACTAACAGTATGAAAAAGGAAAGAGGTGAGAGGGGAGGGATAAAAGTTCAGGAGGGCAAAATGACTAAAGATTTGCCCTCTGAAGTGTGCGCCGGATGGAGCGCACCTTCTTCTTCACCTCAGCCATGTCCTCCGTCAGGTTGTCCACCTTGCAAATTAACCTGTCCAATTTTCTAGACAATGCCTGGAAGGCTGCAGGGTCAATAGGAGGGTCAGTGCTGGACTGCGTGCCGGTGGAGGTGGATGTTGGTGCTGGAGTGGAGTGGCCACGGGACAGCCCTGCTCCCAACACACGGCTGGGTCCAGGTCTTGATGAAGATGCCTGGTCCGTCGCTGGGTCCCCTTGGGCAGACCTGGTGGTTGTAGTCGCGGTGGTTGTAGGTGGCACCGTTGGGGGAGCCTGTGGTGTGGCATACCACGCCCCGGAGGCCCGATCCGAATTATATCTGCGGGCCATCCTCCGATACCCACACTGCACCTGCAGGATGTGCCTGTACCTCACTGCACGACGCTCAAAATTGTTGCGCTCTGCAGCACTCAGGTTTGCAGCTGTGAAGAGAAAAGGGAAATATTGAGCATTGAATTTACAGTGGGTTGAATACCACAATGGGTCATTTGTCCATTACTAGAAATGTATTGTTTGCAGCAATTGTTACAACATAGTTCACGGAAAGGCTCAGAGGAAGTACATGTGAATCATGCATACCTAAGGTCATATCACACATAGCATATCCATGTCTCTACATGATGGATGACATCACCCGAAACTACTCATCCAAATCATACCTAAGGCATTTGACATTATGGCACCAGCTCTTCCGCATACTGACTTCAGTACATATGTCATTCTCTGTGATAACACTCACACTCCTCACTCAATGGCATTTGGAATAAGTTGTGTGCTAAGATTGAACCCCTGGCCCAGAATCATATGTCCACACTAGGGGTCAGATGTAGGAATTTAGAAAAATCAACTAGCAATTTGCAAAGCAGAACGGTGTCTCTGACACCGTCTGCGAGTCGCTATGGGGTCCCTAAAACCCACCTCATGAACATCAATGATGTGGGTTCCAAGTTGCCCCACCTTAGCAACATGGGCACTCACGGGGATGGAGGCCTGCTGGGACCAGCAGAACTCCATAGACGTGACTGCTTTTAAAATAAGCAAGTAATTTTTCCCCAAGTGTATGGCCGTTTACCAGAAAGGAAAATGAGCTGCAATTAGTTTTAAATCACAACAATTCAACTTGGAAATTTTCACGGTAATTATTGGTCCCTTAGACCACTGGCTGTTTTGCGCAGGATTATTTTAGTCCACTCACAAAGGTGAAGCTTTACAATGAGGACCCCTTCCAGTCAGCAAGTTGGTTACCATCCACTTCAAGTGGATGATAACAGCTACTCACTTTGCAACCACGTACTCGGTTGCAAATGGGATTGCCTACCACTGTGATTTGCAAGTAGGTCTGGTAAAACCCTTTAATATTTCAATTTTGAAAAGCATTTTGCTAATATGTAGATGACCACCAAATACATTTTGGAATAGGAAACAAACGTTTGCAAATCCCACACATATATTTATGCCATTTGCAACGTGTAGACATTTTTCTCACTCTGGCCCAAGGTACTAACTCAAGTCACAAAAGGTGTTAAGGACGTGTAACATACTGGTTGCTACAGTCCTAGGTACCCTGTTTCACAGTAAGATCCCAGTCTTTGTGGGTGGTGTGGGAAGAACAACCAACAATCCCATGTTCAATGCACACCCAGGAGTGTACAGAAAGTTCAACAAGTATGTGCCTTCACACACAACACCTATGAAGGGCTAGCAACACGTTGTAGTCAGCCCAAACTGGTCCACACATGTCAAACTGGTATGACTTAGCCCAACATAACATACTATTAGTGAGGCATGTTTAACAACACACACAGAGGAGGTAGTACACCCATTCACATGATTCAACTGAACACCTAGGGCATTGCACTCAAGTCACACACACTTCGAGTTCACCTTGTGGAAGTACATGCCCCCGGAAGATCCAACCTACAGTGTACACAGTCCATCCTCAACTAGGAAGAAGCATTTGTCATCAAAGCCATGTGCCTAAGCTATCTGGGAGACTGTCAGTCTGATATGCAGACTCAGTTGATGGCAAGTCCCTGACCAAGTCTAACATTGACCAGTGTATTAAAAATGAGTCATACCATTCCCAATTGCCGGCCTAATTGAATGGGCTACAGCCCCTCAATCTGAGAGATGACTACGTATTGCTTTGCAGAAACATAATTCAAATTTGATATCACACTAAAAGAACAAAGCCAATGAACGGCCAGCACATCAAATCATGAATTCTCTTTAACACACAGTAATCCATCATGCGTCATTACCAAACAATGTAAATAGCACTCAGGCGACACTCACTGTAGGTATCGGGGTCGTCAAAATGGGCCACCTCTCCCACGGTGTATGGGGCTGGTCCATCTGTAAAGCATGAAACAAAGATTATACTCAGACTGGGTGAACGGACAAATGATTTCTGTTACAATGACACTGTGTGAATATGACATGGTAATGATCGACTTTGACACATGCTCATCCTGCATGGATAACTTTGTATTCAACATTATCATTGGATGAGTCTCCTGCTCCAGTGTCACACCCTACTACACTCATGCAGTGGCCAGGACAGTCATGTGTCGTCCAAGTTAATCCTCCATTAGTATGCCCCAACAATAATGTTAACCATACATCTCAGCATGTGCATCCCAGAGAGACATTCCAAAACTGGTTCCATGAGGACTGCATGACCACTCACAATCAAACAGGCTATGTGGACAGGTTCAACACACAGCAACCAGACACACATGTGACATATGTGTGAACAACATGACTAACTTCATGTGACGTGAAGGCAACACACATGTATAGCATCATCATGTGTTTCCAATTTTCTGTCTAGCTATGGCGTCTGCATATGTAGGTATGTTGTTTCTACATGACGTACTCACTGGCCATTATGACCAGTGGAGTACAAATAGAGCAGTTCACGTGTTGCTTTTCTGACACAAATGCAACACTACATTACATGCAGCTACAGGCATCTGGTATGTGTTGGAAAAATGAGCCATCGGACTGGTAGCATAGGTCTTCATACACATTCTGCAACAAATACACATTAGGACACATATGTATACCTTGGTAGCGCAGCATTTGCAACATTTTGTGACGCAGAGAGGGGGCGACTTAGCAAAATACAAATAGATGTTGGATTTTAATGCTGTTATTGCGTGTACATGTGTTGCAAAATATGGGGATTTATGTGTATAACCATGGGCCTAGGTTTCCCTAGCATTACACACAGTCAGCTACTTATTTTGCAGATTGGCTAACAATCATCACATGTTCACACACAGATTTCTATCATTCCCATTTAATAGATTTTTACTCACCAACATGGCCACCAATCCGGAGTCCCAGGTGGTCCAGCAGGTCCTGTTCCCTGGTGACCAGATCTGCCCAGCGGTGCTTGAGTTGGTGTACATTTCTCATACTCCCGTAGACCCGGACCAGGTGATGGCGCACCTTCTCCCACCAGATTTTCCTCGCCTCCGTGTGATACCCCTGTATCACACGGCCCCCAGCTTCCAGCATTAGTGGCAGGAAATGGCTTACTAGCCATAGGAACACCCCCAATTCGTCTTCACCCATCCTGGACAGGCGAGGCCTACCTGACATATTGAGAGGACTAATGCTGGACAAAATAAATATGAAAGTAAAAGTGGGAAATGGGGAAAGGTAGAGGTGTGAAAGAAAAAGAAGAAGGAGAAAAATAGCCCCCAAACTATGCTACCCACAACAGACTCCCACTGACAATACAAACTATTACAGGTATAGACAAAATAACACTAAACAGACTGAGACAATGTTATACAACAATAATAGATTGACACTAAGACAAAATACAAGGCACACAGGACACAAAAGCAGTAAAACACAGGACAACACCTTTCACACAACCACACAGTCTAGATAAATCTGAGACTGCAAAGTGAAAGTGAAAGTTAACTCCCAGTACAGATTTTGTAAACAGGATATCCTATTACATCACTTCCTGCAGAAAATGGCCGCCGTTTTTATTTTCCCGTTTTGCGTCATATTTTCACGCATACACAGTTGTGCGTCATTTGTTTTTGACGCATTACAGTGCACATGATGCGGAGTGAAAAAATATGATATGAATATTAATATTTTATAATGTACATGAGATGACCAACATATTGTCCATGTAGCGTAAATTTTACCACACATACAGCATGGGCATCATTTTTTTTACATGGACAGTAGTGCACATGATGCGGAGTGAAAAAATATGATATGAATATTAATATTTTATAATGTACATGAGATGACCAACATATTGTCCATGTAGCGTCAAGTTTACCACGCATACAGCATGGGCGTCATTTTTTTTACACGTACAGTAGTGCACATGATGCGGAGTGAAAAAATATGATATGAATATGAATATTTTATAATGTACATGAGATGACCAACATATTGTCCATGTAGCGTCAATTTTACCACGCATACAGCATGGGCGTCATTTTTTTTACACGTACAGTAGTGCACATGATGCAGAGTGAAAAAATATGATATGAATATGAATATTTTATAATGTACATGAGATGACCAACATATTGTCCATGTAGCGTCAATTTTACCACGCATACAGCATGGGCGTCATTTTTTTTACACGTACAGTAGTGCACATGATGCAGAGTCAAAAATATTGTGGATGTAAATTATACTTTGAAGGCAAAATATTAAGACTCTTTTGGATACATTTGTATTTGACTCTGCATTGTGTGCACACATGTACGTGAACAAATTATGACGGCCATGCTGTATGCGTCGAATATGGAGCAAATTTTTCCTTATGTCTTCATGTTTTTAGCTTTGGAAAGGGGATTTGTCATGGTCAAACGGTGCGATGTGATACACATATGTGTTTGTATATGACACATGTCCGTTGTTTTATGTATAGAAGGCATTCACACTGTAATGTTTGGGATACGTTAACTAATGTATTGACCATATTTGACGACATATTTGGTGTAATTGCTGATGGCTATTTTGAAATGATGGATGGGATACCATTATGTATTCCGTCTCCAAAATGTGTCCACATTTATGATGGTGATGCTTTTATCTGTAGTCCTAACAGGGAGTGGGAGAGTCACTTTCAGTTTTTATGGGGCTGAGCATGTCCCATTATGATTTTGTGTTTCAGATTTGTGTTGGACTTGTGACATGGAGGCCACACATGTACCTTATGCATGTGTGTGGTTCACAAGTACATGATTCTTGTATGTTTTGGGGCGGTAGAGGTGGACTTAGGCCACCAGCACCCTAGGATTTGACCATCCAGAATAGCTACTGTATCCATGGAGTATATTTATTATATCATGGCAAACCTGCAGCAGCGGGCTAATGTAAGGCCATATGGTATGAATGACTGTTGACCATTCATTCATCTCATTAGCCCATTTGACGTTTGCAGTAATGATGAATTGGAGCAAACTTGCATACCATTTTACTATGACTATGTTTGCAAGACTCTCAGCGTTCCCGATGTGATAATGAGAAGAATATTTTGGTTGTCTGTGTCCCTTTCTGCATAAACTGGTTTAGTGTCATGTTACAATCTTCCTGCTAGGTTCAGACTGGGACACAACTGTGATGGTCTACTTTCAAATATTAGATTGATTGTATGACATATGTGTACATGTGTGTTGGAATGTGGATCCACTATCACCTGTCTGGGTGTATGTTGTCACTGTAACTTCAAGGTCTCCTCCTGAGTTAGTGGCAGCTGATGTTGTAGATATTGTGTATTGCTCATATCACACACTTGAGAGTAGCCATTGATGACATGGTCACGTACACATGGATGGTCCCACCCAGTCTCTGAACATGTGTAATGTGACTTTCAAATGATCTCCAATTTTGGGCTGGATGAGAGACTGTTTCAGTTGTTTGGATCCGGCATGTGTAATTGTCACATTTGTACTCTTGTTGGGCTCTGTGTATGATAATGTATCATGTCACATCCTACCCTCTGTGCATACAGTTGTGATGTTTATTTTTGGTGTGATGAATTTTAATGGCATTCTTGATCAATGAGACGACATTCATCTTCAGCTATTTCAAACTAAAGGTGGTCAGAAATGAATAGGTCAAAGCATGATGTGGTGTTTGTTATCTGTGTTTATTTACAAGTGTGGAATACAAGTGATTATAATAACTTAAGTAAAAAAATTGTTCACAAGCTGTTGGCGCCTACGCACTCCTGCTGCGGTGTTAGGTTGTTCCCCCTCCTGTTGCAGGCCAGCATCCTCCTCATCATCATCCTCAGGCATGTCTGGGTCCGGTTCAAGGAGGGGAATGTTCCTTTTTACACAAATGTTGTGGAATATGGCACAAGTGCATATGATCTTGCAGACCATCTCTGGGGAGTATAGCAGGCTTCCACCAGTGATGTCAAGGCAGCGGAACCTTGACTTTAGGATCCCAAAGGTCCGCTCCACAATGCTGCGTGTCCTCTTGTGGGCGTCATTTTATGCCCGCTCAGCAGCAGTATTTGGGTTCCCATATGGTGTCATTAGCCAAGGCTGGATGCCATACCCCTGATCAGCTGAAAGAGAAACACAGAATGGTATCAATTAGATGTAGGAGGCACTGTTGTACGTATCTTTGATGGAAGTAGTTGTGTTGTGTTGTCTGTGACTATTTTGTGTACTAATGTGACAACCTATGGTTGTTGGTGGAAACTTTGGCATTGTTTTTTTTCCTTGGCTGAGCAAGTGTTTGTTGGCTAACTGTTTGTCAGCAGGATGTATCGGTTTCTCAAGTACAGTGTGCCCTCCCTTGCATTGTGACTTGTGACACAGGTGTCCGTGTGTCCTCACTGGGGGTGTGATGATAGTTCCATGCAGAGTTGAAACATGAAAGGGTATTAGAAACGTTCAATTGAACATACCCAGGCCATCCCATCCCTTA
Organism: Pleurodeles waltl; assembly: GCF_031143425.1. Taxonomy (NCBI): domain Eukaryota; kingdom Metazoa; phylum Chordata; class Amphibia; order Caudata; family Salamandridae; genus Pleurodeles; species Pleurodeles waltl. The sequence continues at coordinate 976,436,599 of NC_090443.1, forward strand.
AAAGTTATGCATTGTATTAGTGTACAGGTTATTGTGAGACTTCCAATTTGCAAGGTGACATTTAGGCAACCACAGTCATGAATGTCTTCACACTAAGCTGTGGAGTAAATTCCAATGTGTGAGAGGTTCAATGGTGACTTGTGAAACATGGCTAGTGATGTGAGTACCTCAGTGTGTTCCTGTCTAGGTGTTGCTATTGTGGTGTATGGGTTGTTTATCCTAGAGGGTTTCTGTGCAGTGAGTATATAAGTAGATTTTTGTCCTTACCAACAAGTAGTCCATTGCCATACCGTCCATCCTGGAAGTGTTGGTTGATGGTGCAGTGACGGAAGATGAATGCGTCATGTACACTCCCAGGATATTTAGCCACAATGTTGCTGATCAGTCCTTGGTGATCGACTATGGCCTGCACGTTGATGGAATGTGTGTGCTTCCTGTTGCGGTAGAGGTGTTCACTCGCAGCAGGTGGCACAAGGCGTACGTGTGTGCAGTCGATTGCACCAAGGACGTGCGGAAAGCCACTGATGGCGTAGAACCCCTGTTTAGTTTCCTGCTGCTTCTACACTGTGTTAGGGAAGCAGATGTGGCGGGGTGTCAGTCCAATGATGGCATCCAGTACTTTAGGCAGGAATGCGGAGAAAGATGGTTGTGAGATTCCACCAACCAGGGCACCAGTTGTCTGAAAGGAGCCACTTGCCAGCATGTGAAGTACGGCAAGCAGCTTTGTTTCTGTTGGGATAGTGCGTGGAGTCACTAAAGTGGGGGCCAATTGCTGTTCAATATTTGTCAGCAGCTGCTGAATGGCCTGCCAGTTCAACCGGTACCTCTGTATGATGTCTCGTTCCCTGAGGCCATGCAGGGTTGTTCTTGGGCGGAATATCCTCTCCTGCCTTCTGCGCTGTCTTTGGGGTCCCTGCTGTTGTTGTTGTGGCTGCTGTTGTTGCTGCAGGGCTCTGCGTCTACGTGCACGCTGAAGAAAAATCACCTCCATGTCTCCCTGTTGCTGCTCTGCTGCTCTGTTGTTTGTTCTGTGTGTTCTGATTAAGTGCAGGTGTGTTTGCCCCATTTTAACGCCTGCCCTGACCCAGGCGTTAAAATTTCACGATATTCGTGCTTTGCGCCATTTTTTTGCGCCGCCTGCCGCGCGGGAGTGATTTTTGCCCTGAAGCATAAATACCACGCACCGCTATGTGCGTCTGTTTTTGGACGGGAACGCCTACCCTGCATGTCATTAACGCAGGGCGGGGTGCCGCTTCCAAAAACTGGCGCACATAGCGCCATTTTCCTGGTGCGCCGGATCGGGCGTCAAGGTTTAAATATGGGGCAACGTTTGCGCTGAAAGTGCGTCAAAATATTTGACGCACATTCGGCACAAACAGAGTATAAATATGCCCCTCAGTGTATAACAAATGTATAAACTCACCTTTTACCGTAAACACACATCAACATACATTTTTGAACTTCCCTTTCAGCGTAAACACATCCCAACGTGATTTGGCAAGCAGCGCCAAGGAGCCAAGCTTAACCCCTTGATTGCCATGGACGTAATGGTTACGTCCATGGCTGCGCCTGTGAAGAGCCATGGACGTAACCATTACGTTCATTGCATAGCCCTCAGGAGACGCGCTAGGGCTCATCCCGAGGGCTGCCCCCCACCCCCAGGCCAGGACTGGAAGGTGAATCCCTTCCCCTTCCACCCCGCTCCCCCATCCCCCCATGACGTCAGCGCGCGATCGTGCGCTGACATCGTGAAAGGGATGAAAGACGCGTGAAAGCCATTTGCTTCCAGCACATCTTCCAGCAAGGAGGTAGGTTTTTACCTCCGGGGGGGGCAGGGGGATGCCTGTAAAAAGGCATTGTGGGAAAGGAAAGGGTTTTCCATTCCCTTGATGTCTCTTTGAGCATTTCTGCTGCCCAACCCGGTGCAATCGGGCAGCAGGAATGCCCAGTAGACACCATGGAATTAGTGTGTATGTGTGTGTGTGTGTGTTTATTTGTTTTGGAGAGCGACCCCTTGGGCAAGGGTCGCTCTCCTTTGGTGTCAATACCTTTTTTTGCCATTTGTGCCCCCCTTGGGGGCAGATTGGCCTTATTTTTAGGCCGATCTGCCCCCAAGGGGGGCAAAATGCCTCTAGACACCAGGGATTGTTTTTTTTTTATTTGCTTTTTTTTTGTTGGATCCCCACCATGAAGACGCGAGGGATTTTTTTTTCTTCATTTTTTTTTTTTTTTTTTAGGGTTGGGGGGCGCCCCCTTGGGCAAGGGTCACCCCCAAGGGGAAAAAAGTACTATTGGGCAGTTCTGGCCCCCTTGGGGGCAGATCGGCCTATTTTTTTAGGCCTTTCTGCCCCAAGGGGGGCAGAATCCACTTAGCGCCAGGGATCATGTGTGTGTGTGTGCTTTGTGTGGGGGGTGGCCCCTTGGGCAAGGGTCACCCTCAAAGGGGAAAATATAATGTAGGCCATTTCTGCCCCCCTTGAGGGCAGATTGGCCTAGTTTTTGTAGGCCTTTCTGCCCTGGGGGGGGGGGGGGGGAAAGAAACCATGAAGAAGCTAGGGATTTTTTTATTTTCTTTTGTTTTCTTTTTTTTGTGTTAGGGGGCGCCCCCTTGGGCAATGGTCGCCCTTAAGGGACAAAAATTACTATTGGGCAGTTCTGGCCCCCTTGGGAGCAGATTGGTCTATTTTTTATTCAGGCCAGGGCCAAAACGACGGGAGCACCGCCAACAGGCTGGCGGTGCCTCCTACCGCCACGGTCGTCCCGCTGCTTGCAGTGCTGCCCAGGGGATTACGAGTCCCTGACCGCCAGCCTTTTTCTGGCGGTCTGAACTGCCAGGAAAAGGCTGGCGGTACGGGGAGTCGTGGGGCCCCCTGACAGGGCCCCATGCGGCTTTTCACTGTCTGCTGTGCAGACAGTGAAAAGCGCGACGGGTGCAACTGCACCCGTCGCACGGCCGCAACACCGCCGGCTGCATTTGGAGCCGGCTCCCATGTTGCGGCCCACATCCCCACTGGGCCGGCGGGGATGTCCAAATGGGCACCGCGGGAGTGCGGCCGCATTGGCGGCCGCACAGCGGTTACAGCTTGACGGGCAGCAGTAATGAGTTGTAATGAGGCCCATTGTTTCCTTCTGCCCATGTTTGGAGTCTATTTAAAATTATTCTCCACGCTAATTTGACTGATGTATCGAGGAGAGAAATTGGCCTATAGCAAGCTGGATTAAGGCGATCGCCTTTTTTGTATATGGGTATAATGATAGAGTCGTGCCATGTCGGGGGAGGCCTTGTGTACAGAAACCCCTCAATACCTGCGTCAGTAGAGGGCCCCATAAGTGGATGTTGGCTTTGTATAAATTGATTGGAACGCCATCGGGCCCCGGCACTTTCCCAGCTTTACTTATATTTATGGCTTCCACTACCTTATCTAGGGTAAACTGAGGGGATACTGCTAGGTGTGGGTCTTCCTGGAAGTCTGGAGCCTTTAAAAGGTCCGGAGGGGCTCTGTCATTAGGTTGGCAATATATCTTAGAAAAGTACGTAATCCAGTCCTCTTCTGAGATTGCAATTTCCATTCTAGGGGTATCATTGTTACCTAGAACAGGAGTATTTATTGTTTTCCAGAAGAGGACGTTGTCTTTCACGAGACTAGCTCTGTGTAAGTTGTCCCATAACTTTCCTCTCAAAGCAAGTTTCCTCTTTTTTATAGGTTTTTTTTTAGTCTTGTGTGAACTTTCGTGCAATCATGATCAAACCAGCCAGTTTCCCTTTTTTTCCCCCCTGCCCCTCCGGTCCTAATCATGAGGGCTTCTTTCACGGCTTGCGTTATCTGTAGGAAAGCACTTAAGCATTTTCCTGGGGCCGTATCCTCACTGAGGCAATAGAGAACGCTTGGATATGTTCACATAGTATGTGTTTCAATAATGCCTGTGGGTCAATCCGAGACCAGCTCAGTGTGTAACCATTACCCGGGGCTAAAACAATGTCATTTAGCATCGTTACCTTTCCGGCTTTAGCCTGTGAGGCAGGGGTTGGTGAAAGTTCCAGGCTCTGGGGGAAATGATCGCTTATTGTGATGTCATGAATTGTGTAATTAGTAAAATAATGTGCGAAATGGGTTGACATTAAAATCTAGTCAATCACTGTGTTGGCACCCCTTCCATTGAAGGTTGGTTTAAACTGTAGATCTTTAGAAAGTAATTCATTTACAAGAGACAGGTTGTGTTTTTGGGCCACTGAGTTCATTGCGTCTCCTTGGGTGGTATGTGAAAAGTGCAGCCCTATGCCGATATCTTCAGTGTCCCAGCCGCACACCTTTCCCGTGGGTTCCTTACAAAGATGTACATTAAAATCGCCCCCCCATATAATAAAAGTCTCACGTCACCCATCTCTGTTAAACTTTTAGAGACTTCTCTTGGCAGTGCATTATTATAGAAGTTGGTGAGTACTAACTGCGTTTTCTGATCCAAAATACACTCTATCATTTGATAGTAGGGTTTCGTGATTTGCATTTTTGGGTTGTGGAACCGCGCCTTGTTGGAAATATATGTGCATAGGCTTCCTTTTGGCCTGCCATGTTTGGTCTGTACAGCTGGTGTGTGGAATGTCTTATAGCCATTTATGTGGACAGGATTTAATATCCCAGTCTCCTGAAGACATATACAAGGAAAATCCTCAATGAAGTTCACCCAAAGCTCATTATTAATCTTATTAGTTAGGTGTGGGAAAACAGGGCTGATTGCAGAGGCCCCCTAACTTTTTGCCCCCAGTTTCCACTTTATGCTGGTGTTTTCCTGACTCTGATGGTGCCCTGGGTACTGCTAACCAGTCCCAGGGCCTGTGCTCTGTGTAAAATGGATATGCAAATTAGGCTAATTATAATTGGCTAAGTTAACCTACCTATAAGTCCCTAGTATATGGTAGGGCATGTAGGTTTAGGGACCACAGCATAGGTGGTGCACACCTAGGTGCATTGCTGAGGTGCCCAGTGTCATTTTAAAAGCAAGCCTGCCTTGCTGGCTGTTTTTAAATTAAAGTTATATGCAAATTCGACTTTGGAATTAAAGGTACTTCCAAAGTCTTAAACTACCTTATTTTTACATATAAGTCACCCCTAAGGTGTGCCCTATGTGCCCCTAGGGCTGGGTGCCATGTAACTATAAGCAGGGACTTTATAAAAATAGATTTATAAGCCCTGGTGAGGTAAAAACAGCCACATTCGTTTTCCCTCATTGAAGTAAATGGCCTTCATAGGCTAGAATGGGCAGACTTTATTTTAAATTTTAAAGTCTCCTTAAATGTTACATACCAAGAATTTGGTATCAAATTGATTGTTGTAATAAATCCCACAACTTCCAGTTGTTGGATTTAATATAACTTGTCCAGGTAAAAAGTTTAGACTTTACCTAAAAAGTTGCCAATTTCAGCTCTGCATTGTTTTTGCTGCTGTGCTCTGATTGGCCAGCCTGCAGCAGCTTCTGCCAGGCTGCCTTGATTAGGTGTGAAGTGGCCTGGCTTCACACAAAGGAATGTGCTTGGGGGAGAGAATCTCCCCTCAGCAGATGGTGAGGCAGGAAGGGGGAGGGCTGCCAAACTGGTCTTCAAAGGCAGAGAAGGACATTTGCAGCACCCAGCAACACCCCCACATCCTGCAACCCCAGACAATTAGGTGCCCCCTTGATTAGATTAGGAGAGGGCAGGAGAGGGGTGTGTTTATGATTTTTAGCCACACCAGTGGGTGGGCTCAGCCAGATGTAACCTCCAAAAATCAGATTCATCCATGTTGGATTTTTAGAGACTGTTGCCTTCTGGGATGGATTTTTGCCACACTTCCCAGGAAGTGGTCATCACAGGGGGACGACCCTGTCCCTGATTAGAGAACCAGGGCCCCCCTGCTTTTCACCCAGGAGCAAGGATAAAACTGGCAGACCTGCACCCACGCCTCAGATCCCCTCCAGAATTCAACAAGAAAGGAACTAAAGAAGAAGAAGGACTGCCCTGCTGGACCCCTGGCCTGCACCTGGACCCTGCACTCAGAAGGACTGCACCAGCTGCACACTTGGGCTTCACCACAAGAAGGACTTTGCCTGGCTTCAACTGGTTCAAGGAGGGACTCCCTGTTTGCTACAGGTGAAAAATTGCTAAACCAGAGTCCCCTGCACCAACTCCTGAAGAAAGCGACCAGCAGACCACTGTCCAGTGGCCAAAAAGGAGTTTGCGCCAGGTGCATTCTGGGAGTTGAAGTCCGCACCCCCCAAGGACCATCACAGAACTTCTGGACCCTTGGGGTGAGCTGTGGACCCCAAAAGAACCTTAAAAGAACATCTGGGTGAAGCCCCAGAAGTTTGGAAAAGATTTGAGAATTTTTGGAAAAAAGCTCCAGAGAGGGACCGACCCGCCGCAGAAATTCTATCCGGCTTGCCTCAACCGCGACCCGGCCTGACTTCGTGGTTCGTCCCGGTTCGTATCCGAGAAGGGCTCCATGGACGTCGGATCAAGATCCAGGTTTACCCCGGTCAAAGGATTTTCATCTCGAAAAAACGACTAAGTCCGAAGGTAAAAGTCTCCACCGAGGAAACCCACATCGCGTATCCGGACAAGGGCTCCAGGAGGTCGGATTCAACTGGCAGGTTCGTCCCGGTGAAGAAAAACTTCAAAATAAAGACTAAGTCAGAAGGTAACTTTTTAACCGAGGCCTCCCGCGACCTGTAGCCGAGCAGGGCTCCATCGCGGTCGGCCTGAAAGTTTGACTTTGCCCCGGTCGAGGTGCAACCAGATGACCCGATTGGCGCTTTTGTTTCTAAGCGCTAGAAAAGTAATAATTCTTTAAAAATTCATATCTCCGGTTCCCCTGAACCGATTTTATTCGTTTGGTGTCATTTTAAAGATAAACATATAAACTATTTTTATAAATTGGTTTTGGATTTTTAAACTGTTTCCTGTGTTTTATTTAATTACTGTTTTGTGATATTTGAATGCTTTACACTTTGTCTCCTATGTTAAGCCTTGACGCTCGTTGCCAAGCTACCAAGGGTTGAGCTGGGATTAATTTACTGAGACCTAACTGTACCTATGTGGAGGTTAGTGGCTTGTTGCTAGGTGTAGGTACCTACCTGCCCTACCAATAACCCATTTTCCAACATAATTGGAAGCAGCGACGGGATCCTGTACTTGTGTTCAATATCACGTTACAGTTTTGGGTAAAACAAATTAAAAATCCTTTAAATTGTCCTAGTGCAAAAATTGTTTTTAATTTTTAATTTGGATTAATTTCAATTATTGAATTTTTGTAATTTTTCTAAATTCTTGTTTCCAATTTTTGCAAAAAGTTTTTGTTGACACAAAACTAGGGAACCATGGAGCTTGATCTGGCTAGCCTACCCACACTGACAGTAGTCCAGCTTAGGGGGTTGTGTATTGAAAGAGGGTTGCCTGCAACCACTGATCTCAGGAAGCAAATCCTGATCACATCCCTGACAGCATGGGCTGAGGCCCAAGAGGTAGAGTCAGAAGAAGCTCCAGAGGAGGGAGAAAGAAGGGAGGATGCAAGCTCTAACCACTCAGGGGAGGGAAGGTATCTGAGCCTAAGTGAGGATGAGGAAGAACGGTCCTCAGTAAATACAGTCACTAGGGGCAGACCCAAAGCTAGTGGTGGGAAGGGGGTCCTTTCAGGAGGAGAGAACCCATCCATCAGAGAAAGAGAGCTGGAGGCCCAGCTAGCATACATAGCTTTGGAAGCAGAGAAGCTGGCCCTAGAAAAGAAAAAGTGGGCATACAAAGAGAAAAGAGATGGAAGCAGCGATAAAGAAGCTGAGGTGTCCAAGGGTGGGGGAGTTTGCCCCAGAATACCCAAAGGGGTGGTTCCTGCCTATGTAGAGGGGGATGACATAGATAAGTGGCTGGGGGCCTTTGAGAGGGCACTCCAAATGAGAAGGGTTAGGCCTCAATACTGGGGTTCCCTTTTGTGGGAGTTGGTCCCCAACTCAGGGAGGGATAGGCTTCTGACCTTAAGGGGGGAGGAGGCAGATTCATAACCTAGTATGAAGAGGTGCTTAGCCAAGAAGTTTGGTCTGACCCCAGAGCAATATAGAATGAAGTTCAGGGACACCCAGAAGGTCAGTACCCAGTCTTGGGTTGACTTTGTGGACATTTCACTAAAGGCACTAGAGGGCTGGATTATTGGTAACAAAGTAGATACTTATGAGGGGTTATACAATCTGATCATGAGAGAGCACATCTTGACCAATTGTACCCAAGAAAGGTTACGCCAGCATCTAGTGGACTCTAAGCAGACCAGCCCTAGAGAGCTAGGGGAGGCAGCTGATGAGTGGTTGAGAACCAGGGTGGTTGTCAAGTCCCAGGGGGGAGACTCCAAGAAGGGGGGGACAGGTCCCCAAAAACCTAAGGAGGGAGGTGGTAAACCCACCACAGAGACTCCCTCTGTACCCCAGAACCCTAAGAAGGAGGAGAGTAAATCCCACTCCCACTCTGACAAGCAGAGACAGGGAGACCCAGGGTTAAAAAAAACTCTTGGACAGTAGGGCTTGCTTTGACTGTCAGCAGACAGGTCACTTCAGAGGAGATGCAGCCTGTCCAAGGAAGGTGGTTAGCACTGGGCTGTCCAGTGTAGCCATAGAGGAGGATTCCTCAGATGATGAAGTCCTCCTAGCATTGTGCTGGGAGACAGGACCAGATGGTAAGCTGGTGATCCCTGAGGGTGGGAGTAGGCACTTCCACCACATTCAAGTGAATGGGATCCCTACCACTGGCCTGAGAGACACCTGTGCCAGTCACACTATAGTGAGTGACCGGTTAGTGACCCCAGACATGTATGTCCCAGGAAAGACAAAGAAAGTCAGGATAGCCACAGGGGAGGTCACCTCCAAACCTGTAGCCATAGTGCCCCTAGAGAGGGAGGGTATCCTTGACTGGATTAGGATGGTAGTCAGTGCTGACCTTCCCCTAGATTGTATCCTGGGCAATGACCTCCCAGAGGTGTGTCTGGTCACAGATGGGGTGGTCGCCCAGGGCGCCCCCCCAAACCAAAGTCCTGGGGAGTCAGTCCCTACAGTTAGGAGACAGGGGTCCCCAAGAAAAGGAAAGAAGAAAAGGAAGGGTAGGCCACTCTTAAAGAGAGTTCCAGGGAGCCAAAGGCCTTCTGCCCCAGTAGGGGGGGAGCCCAGAATTGGCACTGGTGAGGCCTCACCTGACCCCAAGGAAGTCCTGAGTAGTCAGGCAGATGTCCAGATGCAAGGTGTTGCCCCTGCACTGACAGAATGGAGAGTGGAAGGAGGGTATCTGCCACAGGAGGTGGTAGCCCCCCACTCTAGACAGCAAGAGGGGTGCCAGGACCCCAAAGTTGCCCCTAAAGCAGCTCAGCCACCTGTCAGTGGAGAGCTTAGAGTGTGGTTCTGGGTACTGACAGCTGTCAGTAGCCTCTGCTGGGTGCTAGCCTTCCTGGCAGCACTGTACTTGGCCTGGGAGGCAGACCCCAGCGCCAATAGCAAAGTAGGCCCCCTGACCCTATTGGTCATGGTGGGGTTGCTCAAGTGTTGGGTGACCTCTTTGGGTAAGCTAGGTGTTGCCCTAGCAAAGTTTGGAGTAGGGGAGGTGGGCACCTCACTACCCAAGTTGGCAGACAGAGAGGAGTGGGACCCCCCTAGAGGGAAGTTTCAGTTTGAATTGGGTCCTTTTACTGTTGGGATGGCTTCACTACCCAGAGGGAGTGACCCTGACAGGAGGATGTAAGGCAGAGTAGGCCCTGCAAAGGGACAGCCAGTTTTCTTCACTGTCTTCCTCGCCTAACAAGCCAGGAAAACTCTCCCAGGGTTGGGCTGAGTCTCCTGGGCGAGTGGGCTGGGGGGGGGGTTGTGTGGGAAAACAGGGCTGATTGCAGAGGCCCCCTAACTTTTTGCCCCCAGTTTCCACTTTATGCTGGTGTTTTCCTGACTCTGATGGTGCCCTGGGTACTGCTAACCACTCCCAGGGCCTGTGCTCTGTGTAAAATGGATATGCAAATTAGGCTAATTATAATTGGCTAAGTTAACCTACCTATAAGTCCCTAGTATATGGTAGGGCATGTAGGTTTAGGGACCACAGCATAGGTGGTGCACACCTAGGTGCATTGCTGAGGTGCCCAGTGTCATTTTAAAAGCAAGCCTGCCTTGCTGGCTGTTTTTAAATTAAAGTTATATGCAAATTCGACTTTGGAATTAAAGGTACTTCCAAAGTCTTAAACTACCTTATTTTTTACATATAAGTCACCCCTAAGGTGTGCCCTATGTGCCCCTAGGGCTGGGTGCCATGTAACTATAAGCAGGGACTTTATAAAAATAGATTTATAAGCCCTGGTGAGGTAAAAACAGCCAAATTCGTTTTCCCTCATTGAAGTAAATGTCCTTCATAGGCTAGAATGGGCAGACTTTATTTTAAATTTTAAAGTCTCCTTAAATGTTACATACCAAGAATTTGGTATCAAATTGATTGTTGTAATAAATCCCACAACTTCCAGTTGTGGGATTTAATATAACTTGTCCAGGTAAAAAGTTTAGACTTTACCTAAAAAGTTGCCAATTTCAGCTCTGCATTGTTTTTGCTGCTGTGCTCTGATTGGCCAGCCTGCAGCAGCTTCTGCCAGGCTTCCTTGATTAGGTGTGAAGTGGCCTGGCTTCACACAAAGGAATGTGCTTGGGGGAGAGAATCTCCCCTCAGCAGATGGTGAGGCAGGAAGGGGGAGGGCTGCCAAACTGGTCTTCAAAGGCAGAGAAGGACATTTGCAGCACCCAGCAACACCCCCACATCCTGCAACCCCAGACAATTAGGTGCCCCCTTGATTAGATTAGGAGAGGGCAGGAGAGGGGTGTGTTTATGATTTTTAGCCACACCAGTGGGTGGGCTCAGCCAGATGTAACCTCCAAAAATCAGATTCATCCATGTTGGATTTTTAGAGACTGTTGCCTTCTGGGATGGATTTTTGCCACACTTCCCAGGAAGTGGTCATCACAGGGGGACGACCCTGTCCCTGATTGGAGAACCAGGGCCCCCCTGCTTTTCACCCAGGAGCAAGGATAAAACTGGCAGACCTGCACCCACGCCTCAGATCCCCTCCAGAATTCAACAAGAAAGGAACTAAAGAAGAAGAAGGACTGCCCTGCTGGACCCCTGGCCTGCACCTGGACCCTGCACTCAGAAGGACTGCACCAGCTGCACACTTGGGCTTCACCACAAGAAGGACTTTGCCTGGCTTCAACTGGTTCAAGGAGGGACTCCCTGTTTGCTACAGGTGAAAAATTGCTAAACCAGAGTCCCCTGCACCAACTCCTGAAGAAAGCGACCAGCTGACCACTGTCCAGTGGCCAAAAAGGAGTTTGTGCCAGGTGCATTCTGGGAGTTGAAGTCCGCACCCCCCAAGGACCATCACAGAACTTCTGGACCCTTGGGGTGATCTGTGGACCCCAAAAGAACCTTAAAAGAACATCTGGGTGAAGCCCCAGAAGTTTGGAAAAGATTTGAGAATTTTTGGAAAAAAGCTCCAGAGAGGGACCGACCCGCCGCGGAAATTCTAGCCGGCTTGCCTCAACCGCGACCCGGCCTGACTTCGTGGTTCGTCCCGGTAAAGAAAAACATCCAAAAAAGAGACTAAGTCCGAACGTAAAAAGTTGACCGGGACCTCCCAGCCATCGTATCCGAGAAGGGCTCCATGGACGTCGGATCAAGATCCAGGTTTACCCCGGTCGAAGGATTTTCATCTCGAAAAAACGACTAAGTCCGAAGGTAAAAGTCTCCACCGAGGAAACCCACATCGCGTATCCGGACAAGGGCTCCAGGAGGTCGGATTCAACTGGCAGGTTCGTCCCGGTGAAGAAAAACTTCAAAATAAAGACTAAGTCAGAAGGTTACTTTTTAACCGAGGCCTCCCGCGACCTGTAGCCGAGCAGGGCTCCATCGCGGTCGGCCTGAAAGTTTGACTTTGCCCCGGTCGAGGGGCAACCAGATGACCCGATTGGCGCTTTTTGTTTCTAAGCGCTAGAAAAGTAATAATTCTTTAAAAATTCATATCTCCGGTTCCCCTGAACCGATTTTATTCGTTTTGGTGTCATTTTAAAGATAAAAATATAAACTATTTTTATAAATTGGTTTTGGATTTTTAAACTGTTTCCTGTGTTTTATTTAATTACTGTTTTGTGATATTTGAATGCTTTACACTTTGTCTCATAAGTTAAGCCTTGACGCTCGTTGCCAAGCTACCAAGGGTTGAGCTGGGATTCATTTACTGAGACCTAACTGTACCTATGTGGAGGTTAGTGGCTTGTTGCTAGGTGTAGGTACCTACCTGCCCTACCAATAACCCATTTTCCAACATATGCCTCCCACATTCCAGTAAAGTATAGCTATTTCCATATGTTGGTGGGGTTGAGAACGCACCTTCTCTATAATTGGTGAGGGTAGTCCATCATCTAAGGTGTAGGTTATTGGAGAGGGAAGATTTCCCTGATTCAGGGGGATAGCTATGATGTTCCTATCGGGTGCCATCTCACGGAATACATCTCCCCTATTCTTGGTAGGCCTTTCTATATTTACGTCCTGGGCCACTTCATGAGGGAAATCTTTCTTGTTCATAGTTAGTCAATCCAAGTCTTCTAGTGTTGTAAGAGATTGAAATCTATTGCTAAGGGGAATGGGGTCCGGGGTATTTAATGCTTGTTCATTTACAAATTGTAGGTTCCTGAAGTTACCCCAAGGATCTTGGATAAAAAAAACCCAGGGGTAGTAGTGAAATTCCTTGACAGGTGGCTTGTCTAACGCCTAATTTATGGATAATCCTATGCACCAAATCTGGGGTCTTAAATGAAAGGACCACACAGTCTACTTCCACTACTTTCTCCCTGTTTCCTATCCACTTGACTCTTCTAACCATTTTTATGTCATCAAAAAAGAAAACACCCCCCCGGACCCAAGTGTGTTCCTATCCATAGCAGGGCCTTATTCTTCAACGCTGGCCACGTTTCCCGATATTGATCACCTATGGGAGGAACATTTGCCAGGACCACGAAATATGGAGTTGCCTCCGGAGGAAGATGTAGAAAGTCACTTGGGAAGTACGTAGGCTTCAGAGGTCTTGTTCCGATACATTGAGTCCTTCCTATGTCTATTTGGTGGTGGTTTGTCCTAATTAATGATGGAATATTAGGTGATGTTATAGCTAATTTATGATTCGTAGTTGGTGCTGGTGGAGATGATTGTGTTCTGGTCAAAGGCTTATGAATCGAATGTATATAACTAGTACTTGGTGATATGAGTGGTAACTGTGATTTAGTCAAGATCTTTGGGATCAAATGTGAGTCGTCAGCCCTGTCTTGAAGAATGGATTGGGACTTACGCTCAGAATTTAGGACCGGCAATGTTATACTAGAGTCTTGTTTTGAATCGTGTGAAGCCTCTGGGTGTAAGGACTTTATGATTCCTACGCCTGCCTCGACCTTGCACTCCACCACTTTTAAGTGTTCCGACAAGGAATCCAGTGTGGCCCCAATTGATGATTTCATGCTATTTATTAAATCATAGAGGTTGTCAAGGAGGGTTCGAGTCGTATCTACTGGTTTAGTTGCGAGTTTCTTTCGAGATTATTTCTTTGGGGGCTTTCTATCAAGTGTAGGTGCCAAATCGTTCTTAGGAGATTTTTTAGAGATGTTAACTGCCTTCTCTGCCACCGGCTTTCTTCGGCGTTTAGCTGCAGGTAAGAGGTCGTCTAATGTGAGAATTGAATCTGAAATATTTTGAATGCATCCATTTTTATCTGTTGCGTCTCTATTCAGTGCAACATTATTGCATTGAATAGAGTCATCGATTATCACCACATTCGTTGGTGATTGAGTGGTATGTTCTTTGGATGTCAGACTTTTCCCCTCTACCTTGGCGATTTGTTTGTCTATCATCCCCATAGCCCCTGAGATGTATTTTAGTATGGAGGTACTATCTTTTAAGTTTGGGGGATGACTCAATGTTGAGTGCTTCCTTTTCCCTATGTTTTGTATGATGTCACTCTAAGTCCAATGAAGGAGGATGAGGATATATTATATACGCTAGTTAATTATGTTACCTGCACCAAGATAGCGCCACCCCAGCTAGAATAATTAAATGGCTTAGCCAAAGCCAAAGGTGAAGTACAAAGGGAAAACACTTTACCAACAAATAACAGTCTGCTCGGGTATAGAATCAAAATATAAGAGATAAGGAGAAGAAGAAAGAAAAAAGAAAAAAAAAGAAAATTGTCACTTGTGTATCCAGCGTGTGGTAGCTACTGGGATGTTCCGAAAGTTGGTATCACACCGGGGGCTAAAAGCAGGTTCCGAAGTCTTCCAGAGAAGCCACCGTCTGGCCCAAAAATAGACAATGGTTCTTTTATCTTCTCAAATTCAATTATTATTTCTCTTTTTTCCTTTGTGACCGGGGGCCCTCAAAGAGCGGATGAAAGAGGGGGGGCCCAGCCCTGCCTCTTCCTGGCGATGACGGGCGAAGGACGGGCCCGCCCTTGGCCTGGGCTTCACCCGGGTGCCGCCCACACGCGTCCTGCGAGGCGGGAGTGCTCCCTGCCGTTTATGGGAGCCTCCCGTAGTCTGCAGCCAGTCAGGCGTGACCCGCGATGCGGGAGTGCTCCCTGCCGTTTATGGGAGCCTCCCGTAGTCTGCAGCCAGTCAGGTGCGACCCGCGATGCGGGAGCGTGCAAAGAAACAAGAGGGGGCTCCTCCCTGCCCCAGCAACAACAACTCAGGTCCCGCGAGGCGGGAGTGCTCCCTGCCGTTTATGGGAGCCTCCCATAGTCTGCAGCCAGTCAGGCATGTCCCGCGAGGCGGGAGTGCTCCCTGCCGTTTATGGGAGCCTCCCGTAGTCTGCAGCCAGTCAGGCGCGACCCGCGATGCGGGCGCGTGCTAGAAAACTGGAGGGGGTTCCTCTCTGCCCCAGCAACAACAACTCAGGTCCCGCGAGGCGGGAGTGCTCGTGCTCCCTGCCGTTTATGGGAGCCTCCCGTAGTCTGCAGCCAGTCAGGCGCGACCCGCGATGCGGGCGCGCGCAAGGAAACAGGATGAGGCTCCTCCCTGCCCCAGCAACAACAACTCAGAGAGGAATCATCTGGTTCTGAAGGCACTCTCAGTGCTGATGAAGGGCCTGTTTTAGAAGAGGACACTGATGTGACGATGGTGCAGGAGCCAGCGGCTAAAAGGCTTCCCACTGGAAGACCTGACACGTGGGTTGCACCAAACAAGGAGCAGCCACAGTTGTCTACGTTTACTGGTTTCCCAGGGTGTCGAGTTAATATGGAAAACTTTTTGCCCGTCAACTTTTTTGAGTTGTTTATGGACAAAATATTTTTGGAAGAGATTGCTGAGCAGACTAATTTGTATGCAGAGCAGTTTTTAAGGGACAACGCTGCCAGACTTAGGCCACACTGTAGAGCTAGCCGGTGGATTCCCACAAATCTGGAAGAGTTGAAAAAGTTCTTGGGTTTAACTTTTTTTGATGGGGCTGGTAAGGAAGCCATCACTGTCTTCATATTGGTCTACTAGTCCCTTGATGGCAACTGCTATATTTCTTGCCATCATGAGTCGTAACCAGTATGAGCTTCTTCTTCGGATGTTGCATTTTGTAGATAATGCTTAAGCCTTGCCACAAGATCACCCTGATTCTGACCGTCTTTTTAAGATTAGACCTTTCCTTGATCATTTGGTAGATCGGTTTTCAGAGATCTATGTTCCAGTCAAAGAATATCTGTAGATGAGTCTTTGGTCCTGTTCAAGGGTCGTTTGGTTTTTAGGCAGTACATTCCTAGCAAGAGGGCACGGTATAGAATTAAGATGTATATGTTGTCTGAAGGTAATACAGGATATGTTAATAATTTCCGGGTCTACACTGGTAGGGATTCCAATATTGACCCTCCTGGTTGTCCAACCACTTTTGGAGTTAGTGAGACAATTGTGTGGGAACTTGGTCGACGACTGTTTTTACAAAGGTCACCCTTTATATGCAGATAACTTCTACACTGGAGTTCAGTTGTTCAAGGAGTTGTTCAGAGTGGACACTGTTGCTTGTGGCACAATCTGCTCTAATCGGAAAGGCTATCCAAGAGAGCTTGTCTGTAAAAAACTTGAGAAAGGCCAGTGCAGTACCTTGCGGAATGATGAGCTGCTAGCTCTGAAATTTGTAGACAAGAGGGATGTATACATGTTAAGTATACTCTATGATGAGAGTATTTCACCTGTGGCTGTTTGGGGTCAGGTTGCCGAAGTGCGCAAACCTGTGTGCATTTTAACTATAATAAGCACATGGGTGGTGTTGATAGAGTAGATCAGAGGTTGGAACCTTACACTGCTGCTCGTAAGTCTTATGTTTGGTATAAGAAATTAGCGGTTCACTTGTTCCACTTGGCAACTATTAATGCTTTTGTTGTGTTCAAGGATAGTTCTCCAGAGTCAAGGATGACATTTGTGAAATTTCAGGAGTCTATCATAGCGAGCCTTGTTGTGCTGGAACAGACAAGAGTTCCTAGAGAAGCAGTGGTGGAGGATGTGGCTAGATTGAAAGATCGTCACTTTGCTGAGCACATTCCTCCCACGGCCAAAAAGGCTTTCCTGCAAAGAGATGTAGAGTCTGTGCTCAAAGATGTATCAGGAAGGAGACTAGGATGTACTGCCCTGATTGTCCTTCAAGGCCTGGTGTAGAAGGCTGGCCTGGCTTATAGTGGTACTTATACCCTGTACCAGGTCCAGTTACCCCTTATTAGTAGAATAGAGGTGTTTCTAGCAGCTTAGGCTGATAGAAGGTACCTATGGCAAAGCTTAGGCTGAACTAGGAGACATGCAAATCTCCTACTATACCACTTATATCATATAGCACAACATCATAAGAAAACACAATACACAGAGGTGGTCATTACAACCCTGGTCGGTGTTAAAGCGGCGGTAAAACCGCCATCAGGCCGGCAGAAAAAAAATTGGAATCACGACAGTGGTGGAAACCGGCAACATAGACATCCAAGGCGGTACAAACAAACACTGCGGCGGTAACCACCAACAGACAGGTGGAGGACAATGTACCGGCCACATAATTACAACAGTCCAATCCACACCTTTTCAGGGGCAGATTCACCGCAAACAAAACCTTGGCGGAAACAGGACTTGGAAGGGAAAACGCTCACCTCTACACACCCCACGAGGAATCAGGACGCCATGGAACCCGAGCTCCAGATACTGACAGCCTTTATCTTCCTGCTTCTCTACCAGGAACAGCAAAGACGGCGGTGAAGACCACAGTGAGTACTGCACCTACGACACAGGGGAGGGGGGAGGGAAAAGAGAGTGACACACACACGCAACACACGTCACAAGATTAAGAAAAGGAGAATTGAGCACAAGAAATGTCTTCTCTTTTTTGTTAACATGTTTCAGCGTTCAAATATTGCCTCTGTAGGGTCTGGTGTCTTCCTCAGGACAATAGTTATCTCACATCAAATGAAGCCGTTCCTTCTTCCAAAGGCATATTATGAAAGTGCATTAAAATTCATTATTGTTTCTTAAACAGCTGCTAAAACACCACTTCTTAATAAACCAAAGACAACCTTGGTCAGATACAGGGCACTTTTCTCTCCTACAGAGGACAGGCAAAGGTAGAGCAACAGCAATGTATGCTTTCCCCATCACCAGACACTTACATATCAAGTAGCAGCAGTGCAAGCGTTGCATCCTCACAAACAGGTACGAACAGCAGTAGCAAAGCAAGCTTCCCTCTCTCACAGAAGGCAGCAAGTGCATTTTTCCACTTTATGCAGAACAGGAGCTGCAGGGCAGAGTAGTATATGCTTTCATCGCTCCCAGGAAACGTGCAGTTAAGCCATAAGTGATATGTACGTTACTGTCAGATCTGTAGAGATGGTGCTTAAGTCACTGAGAGGAATGTATTGGTGGGTGATGAGTGGATATATGAGTTCTGACACCATCACCACTCCAGCATCATGAACGTCCTGCTGACTTCATTTGGAATCCTACTGGCTGTATTGGGTCTTTGGTTTTCTATGTATTGAGAAGTAGCCCTTGCCTACTAGCTCACTGTTATTTAGAGCAGCTTTAGATAGGTAATCAGATGTTGCCTTATTTGAAAAGGTATTGGATGCACATAGGACAAGCACTGTGCAATTCCAGCCTTGGTGCTGCACCTGTTCAAAATGTTGTGGTCTGCCACTAATTACCACACTATGATATGGCAAGCTTTACTTACTCTTTTTAATGCTATTTTATTTATGTATTAATTATATCTTAACTACGGAAAAGCTTCTGCTGCTGCCCTGGACAGACCATCCAGCAATTCTTACATTTTTTACAATACCCAGTGTACTTAGGAACTCAATCAACGTGCTGAATTCTGTCAGCTCCTGCTCTTGAAGAACAGTTAATCATGAAAATCTAGTGCTAACATGTAATTTCTGCTTCTATCAAATTCACATATTCCTATGTAGCACAGTGTTAACCACTAGATATATAACTACTACAAAAATAGGCCCATATTTATGAAAAGTTAGTGCCGCCTTCGCGTAATTATTTTTTACGCTAAAGCGGCGCTAACTTAACTCCATCATTATATTTTGACGCTAGATCCGTCTACTGTCAAAATATATAAGCTACCGTCATTTTCTGGAAGCGTCAACCCACCTTGTGTCGAATTGCGACAATGATATGCAAGGTAGGTGTTCCCTTCCAAAAAATGATGCTACCCCCTAGCACCATATTTACCTCCCTATGCTAAAACGACGCTGTAGCAAAGTACCCTCTTTCTTGGCATGGTTACCCCCATTTTCTGCCAGTTTGTCAGTGTGTTTGACTGTGTTCATTGGGATCCTGCTAATCATGACCCAGTGACTATGCTGTCTCCTCTAAATTGTGGTTACTGTAACTTTTATCCCAACAATTGGCATATTGGTGCCCCAATGTAAGCCCCTAGTATATGGTGCCCAGGTACCCAAGGCATTGGGGTACCAGGGGATCCCTATGGGCTGCAACAGTTATTCTGCCACCTATAGGGAACCCATGCAAAGCACTTTGCAGGCCTGCCATTGCAGTCTGCCTGAACCGGGTGCATGCACCCGTTTTCACTGCAGATCACTGCATCAGGTTACTGTAAGTCACCCCTATGGTAGGCCCTCTCAGCCCAGAGGGCAGGGTGAGGTACCCGTGTGTGAGGGTGCCCCTGCACAAGCAGAGGTGCCCCCACAAAGTTTAGTTCCATTTTTCTGGACTGCAGGGACGCCATTTTACACGTGTACTGGACATAGGTCACTACCTATGTAACATAATGGCAACTCCGAACCTGGGCATGTTTGGTATCAAACAAGTCGGAATTGTAAAGAGTGTACTGAGAGCCATGTGGGCTCTCCTTATTTGCGTAGCGTGCTCTGCGTGTCCGGGAGGGGCACGGAGCAAGAGGTTATAAAATAAAGAAGGAACTGCGATGACGCAGTTCCGTGCATGTTGGCAGCCAAGCAAGGTCTCGGTGTGGTTATTCAGAGATCGCCGGCCCATAAATTACATTGGCGACGAGCGGGATGTCGAAGCGCTACGCAATAAACATAGCTATTTAAATGGCGACATAGAGCTGAGAAGCCCCTGCTGGGAGAGATAGCATACCGGTGAAAACGAGGTGGTGTCGGCCGCTGCGCGAGCGGAGAAAAGTGCTGGTCGGCTTCCCGATCGGGGAAGCCAGAAACGGTGAGCCGCGCCCCGCCCCAGACGAAAGCAAAACAACACGGAGCAAAACTCCGTCCAGCGCTCCCCCCGCAGGGCGTCTCCTCGCTGCCGGAGAGCGGAGAGGAACACGTGCTCTTCCAGCCGAGCGCTCCGCGTCTGAGCCCCGCTGCCGGAGAGCAGCTGAAAATAACACGTGCTCTTCCGGCCGAGCGCTCTGCTTCTGAGCGTCTTGGTGCTGCAGGAGAGCAGAGAAAACTGACGCGCGTCCTCCCCGAGGCCGGGGATTTCCCAAATGTGACGCCGGGAAGGCGTGTCTCCATTTTAAAACACGGAGACCAACGTTGAAGCAAAGGCAGGCGAAGGCCTGTGGAAAAAAAAAGGGAAATAAAGTGGATGAGCAGCAGAGAGTGAATTCTCAATAAAAGAAAAGAGTTAGAAGGTCAAAAAATAAAAAATATATATATATACATTAACTCTTCTATATCACTGGAGTGAGAGGGTGCAAATATGAGTGCCCCACCACAAGAGAATGCCAATCCTCCACCGCCACCAGGGAATCCCCAACTCCCAGCACAGCTGAACAATAGTATCCACTCTTCAATCACTTCCTTGCCACCATTCAGCCAACTGATTGATCCGGCTACGGCTGCACCCAGGTGGCGACTGTGGATAAATCGCCTACAAAATTATTTCTGCGCCACCAGGGAAACAGATGGGGCAGTGCGTAGATCTGTAATGCTGCTGATGGGCGGAGATGAACTACAAGAGCTCTTTGATTCTCTCCCGGATACTGGGGACAAGTCTGACTTTGACGCAGCAGTAACTGCTTTGAATAGGCATTTTGATCCGCAACTTAACTCGGATTACGAACGTTACAAACTGAGACAGGCGCAACAGACCGAAGTCGAGTCGATGAACATGTTTTATGCTAGGTTGAGAAAACTGGTGAGCTCGTGCACAGGACTCAACCAACAAGAGGAGATCCGAGCACAGATCATCCAAGGCTGCCGGTCTAATGCCCTGAGAAAGCTTATTCTTCGACAACAGGGTATGTCCCTTGATGACATTTTGATTCTTGCACTGTCACATGAACTGTCTGCGGTACGAGCAGATGCGATGGCGGCCGTGAGAGGTCAGTCGTTAGCTGCAGCGTCATCGTCCCGTGTGGTCCAGGTAAAAGAAGAACAGGTGGATGCTATCCAAACACGGCAGGCAGCACAGCGTAAGATAAACCCTGCCAAACCCAGTGATAGGGCTTGCGGAAGCTGTGGTTATGAACACCGACCGAACATGGGGTGCCCGGCAAAAGGACAGTCCTGCAACCGCTGTGGCAAGCCAAATCACTTTGCTAAAGTGTGCAGGTCTAGGAGGAATAAGCCAGGAGAGCAGAAAGGACGAGATACGAGCGTTAGAGCTGTGTCTAAAAGTACGGAGGAGGTAAGGGACCAGGCAGTGGCGAGTGGCCCGGTCTTTGAGGAAGACGAAGAAGAGGATATTTTCGTAATATCCTTCACGGGAGGGAAGCCACGGAAAATGAGACCGCCGCCCATGAGTGATGTTCACGTCAACGGCACGCTTGTCTCCGTACTCATTGACACCGGGGCATCTGTCAATGTCATGGATGAAACTCTTTTCCAGAAACTAGTGCCTACCCCGCCACTTACCCCGACAGCTACCAAAATATATAACTATGGGGGGCGAGATCCCCTTCCCCTCAAAGGAATAGTGGAGGTGGCTGTAAGCAGTGGAGACAGATCTACAGAGGCAAAGTTCTATGTGGTGGCCGGGGATCGCGGCACTCTGCTAGGGTGTCACACGGCAGAAGAGCTAGAATTGGTGTTCTTTGCACGACAAGTGTACGAAACTCAAGTGGAGCGCCTTCTCAACGAGTTCCCACAGCTCTTTGAGGGGTTGGGACGGCTGAAAGGAAAACGCATCAAACTGCACATAGATCACAGTGTGGTTCCGGTGGCACTAAGACATCGTCGGGTGCCATTCCATCTACGACCTGTCGTTGAAAAAGAGCTGCAGCTGTTGGAAGACCAAGGTATCATTGAGAAGGTGGATGGGCCTACGCCATGGGTGTCGCCGTTGGTGATCGCGCCAAAACCCAAGCAGCCGGGAGCGATTCGCCTCTGTGTTGATATGCGCCTACCAAACAAGGCCATTCGAAGAGAGAGGCACATAACGCCCACAATGGATGACATTATTGCTGATCTGAACGGGGTGCAGTGGTTCTCAAAGTTGGATATTAATGCGGGGTATCATCAGTTGGAACTAGACCCCGGAAGCCGGAACATCACTACCTTCTCGACACACGTGGGGCTGAGAAGATACAAGAGGCTAAGCTTTGGAGTGTCCTCAGCCGCTGAAGTATTTCAGAATGTGATTAGAGAGACATTATCGGGATTACCGGGAGTAATCAACTTGAGCGATGATATCTTGATACACTCCAAGACGAGGGAGGAACATCATCGTCATCTAAGGGCAACGTTGAAACGGCTGGCTGAAGCCGGGCTAACACTTCATAAGAAGAAGTGTGCCTTCTATCAAACATCTGTAGAATTCTTCGGCTATGTATTTTCGAAAGATGGTCTGCAAGTAGACCCCCGGAAGGTTGAAGCTATTCGTCAGGCTCCTGTTCCGCAAAATCCCACGGAGGTTCGTAGTTTCTTAGGGATGGCCACGTATTGTGGGAGGTTCATACCCCAACTTGCCACCATGTCTGAACCTCTCCGACGACTCACGAAAGGGCAACACCGTTGGGACTGGACTCCAGAGGCACAACAGGCGTTTATGTGTATTAAGGATGACTTGCTGGATAAGGCGACTATGGCCTACTTCAACCCCAGTAGGAGGACTGAAGTGGTGGTAGATGCAAGCCCCGTTGGGCTTGGAGCCGTTCTATTGCAGGAACAGAGGTATCAAGAATGGATCCCCGTTGCATATGCCAGTCGGGCGTTGTCGGCGGTTGAGACCAGGTACGCGCAGATTGAACGTGAGGCCCTAGCCATTCGATGGGCATGCCGCCATTTCCATTTGTACTTGTACGGGCACGAGTTTCAGGTAGTGACTGACCACAAACCTCTGGTTTCATTGTTTGCGGGGAGCCCCCATCTTGCACCTCCGAGGATTGAACGATGGACTGTTCTCCTTCAGCCTTATAGGTTCACAGTTGTTTACCGGCCTGGTGCGAACAATCCGGCAGACTATCTGTCTCGCCACCCTTCTCCGCAGGTGTTTGATGCTCGGCAAGAACAAGATGAGGAAAGTACCGAGGGTTTTGTCAGCATGGTCGTGCAGTCGGCGTGTCCTAATGCTCTTCTCGTAACCGACATTGTGAGTGCTACCCAGGAAGATGTGATGTTGAGTCATGTCAGGAAAGCTTTGAGCCATAAACGATGGAAACACTTTTTAGAGAAAACACATGTGTCCTGCCCTGATCAGAGGATGGCTATGCAAAGCATATGGAAAGTGCGTGACGAGCTGTCTACCGATAAGGATGGTTTGATTCTAAGGGGGAGGAGAATTGTGCTTCCACAATGTCTCTGGTCCAGAGTGGTTGATCTGGCTCATCAAGGGCATCAAGGGGCTGCTAAAACCAAAGCGAGATTACGTGCCAAAGTGTGGTTCCCAGGCATGGATAGTCAGGTTGACGAGATGATAGGGAGGTGACACTCCTGTATCATCACATCGATGGAACCTCCGAGTTGCCCAGTGGTGACTGAACCGCCCACTCTGAAACCTTGGGATAAAGTAAGCATGGACTTTGGGAGCTTTCCAGATGGGAGGCTGACTGCTGTTTTGATTGATTCCTATACTAAGTTCCTGGTGGTTGAGGTGGTATCGTCAACGGCGTTTGAAAATGTGCGGCCAGTTCTGCAAAAGACGTTTGCTTTGTTTGGTCTGCCTGATGGGATTCGAACTGACAATGGTCCCCCGTTCCAGGGGCAAGAGTTTAGATCGTATCTTGATGGTTTGGCAATTCACCATCGTAAAACAATGCCTTACTGGCCTCAGGCGAATGGGGACGTGGAAAGGTTCATGAGAACTCTGAACAGGGCTCTCAGGATTGGACTGGAACAGAAGGAAGACAGCGAACAGTGTTTGCACCAGTTCCTGAGTGCTTATCGTCAAACGCCCCATAGCACTACTGGTTGTGCTCCCTCCTCCTTGATGTTCAAAGTATCTCCACGTGACTGTATTCCATCAGGTCCTAAATGGAAGCCTCCTGTGTTGGATGTCCAAGCCACTCAAAAACGACGAAGAGCTACTAATCAGAGGGCTAGTGTCCAACAACGAGCGAAGTATCGAGGGTTTCAAGAAGGAGATCGAGTGGTAGTAAGATGTCGGCGAGGAGGAGGAAAGTTTAGAACACCGTTTGAGCCTGAGGTATGGGAGGTCATTGGTGTGAAGGGATCAATGATAACTGCAGCCAGAGGAAGACAGAGGGTAACACGAAATGTGTCACATTTTAAGAGAGCTGGCCTGAGGGAGTCGGTTGGTGAAGAAGGAGAAGTAGACGATATCATAGGGGGTCCATCAACAGGGGCCAAAGAGAAGGAGAGTGTTACTGGGCCAATGCTGACTGAACAAACCCGGCCTGGTTGAGCTTCCGAACATGAAGGTTTGCGCACCAGAAGTGCGAGATATGACTTACGCCCCAATCCTGTACCGAGCAGTCAGTTGAAAGACTTTGTCTGTCAGATGGACTGTTTGTAGCGTGGATTCCGGTGTTGTCTGGTAATGGTAGAGCAGCTGTTGGAGAAGGATGTCGACAGCGTAAAGAGATTTACAACTGCTGAAAGTAGACAGCGTTTGTAATCATGGGGTAAGGGTGTTAAGGGGTTGCAGTGTTTTTTCATTATTAGGAATTTATATTGTTTCTATTTTTGTTTAAGTTTGTTTTATGTTAAGTCCTTCTCCATGTGGAGTAAAACATTGGGGGGATGTAAAGAGTGTACTGAGAGCCATGCGGGCTCTCCTTATTTGCGTAGCGTGCTCTGCGTGTCCGGGAGGGGCACGGAGCACAAGGTTATAAAATAAAGAAGGAACTGCGATGACGCAGTTCCATGCGTGTTGGCAACCAAGCAAGGTCTCGGTGTGGTTATTCAGAGATCGCTGGCCCATAAATTACAGGAATCAAACTTCAATATTGTTGCAAGTATTGAAAGTATGATTCCATACACTCTGGGGGTTCTTAGAGGACTCCCAGCATTGCTACCACCAGTCTTACAGGGTTTTCCGGGCAACCCAGCTGCTGCCACCCCTCAGACAAGTTTCAGTCCTTCTGCTGCTTGATCTGATCAAGCCCAGGAAGGCAGAACAAAGGATTTACTTTGGGAGAGGGAGGTAACACCCTCTCCCTTTGGAAATAGGTGTCACTGGCTTGGAAGGGGTAGCTTCCCCCAGCCACTGGTTTTGCTTTAAAGGGCACATTTGGTGCCCTCTGTGCATAAACCAGTCCACACCGGTTCAGGGGCCCTCAGTCCCTGCTCTGAAGCGAAACTAGACAATGGAAAGGGGAGTGATCATTACCCTGTCCATCACCACCCCAGGACTGGTGCTCAGAGCTCCTCCAGAGGGTCCCTGGGTTCTGCCATTTTGATTCCACGGTTGGCATGGAACTCTGGGAGCATCTGAGTGATCAGGCCAGGCAGGTGATGTCAGAGGCACCCTCTAATATGTAGTTACCTGATTATGTGACCAAGCCCCCTCTTAGGGCTATTTAGGGTCTTTCTCTGGAGTGAATCCTCAAATTCGGCTTTGAAGACTCCTGTAGGATTCCTCTGCAACCTCCTCTTGGACTTCTGGCTACTGGAACTGCGTCTGGACCCTCCAGGAACCGACATCGCTGCTAACTTGGAAGAATACTATTCTGCAACTTTGTTTCTCCGGCTCCTGCCAGCTTTGCAGCATTTCCCCAGCCATGCATCCACAGAAGACTGCAACTCTTCAGCCTGCACAAAAGGAAGAAGGAATCTCCTCTGTGGTGAAGGTATCACCCCCCTGCACCGCATGTACCTGTCTGCAACAACAACTGGCTGTTTGGGACTCACCTCATCCTGAGTGGAGTGTGTCCTGCATCATGGGTGGTGGTCCGGAGTGGTCCCCTTGGTCCTCTCTACCAGCTGTCGTACTTTGGTGGTGGTAAGTCAAATCCACCCTAGGCAAGACAGTACCCCAGTGCACCCCGTCCTTTGCAGCTGCCAAGGCCTGTTTGCTTAACCTCCAAGAGGAACTTTAGGCACCATGTAGCTCCAGCCCCCTGCACTCCCTCCTGTGATGCCTCGCCCTCAGAGTGGTCCTCCTACGACGTGGGAGACTCTTCTGTGGTGCTGCGTGGGCTACTTCTGTGACTTCTGTGTCCCTGTCCTGTGGGACACTTGTGGGTGCTGCCTCTGCTCCTGTGGAACTTCTGTGATGCAGAGGGTCCCCTGTGACTGCCCTCCTCGGTAGAGTCCTCCTTGGCCTTGCTGGTCCCCGGCAGCATTTGTTTTCCTCCAACTGCGAATTTGCCTTTGCCAAGGCTTGTTGGTGGAAATCCCTCACCGACACACATCTGCAATCCTGCTTCCAGTGTGGGACACCTTCTGCACCCATCACAAACTCTTCTCCGGCTCCTGGCTTGCAGTGCTGACCAGTCTTCCTTCCTTTTCTACCATCTTCCACAAGTACCTCTAGGTGGGTAGTACCTCCTACCACTCCTGGACTCCACAGACACTTCTGGACTTGGTCCCATCTCTCCAAAGGTCTCCTTTGGTAATCTACTGCTGGTTTCTTGCAGCCTTGTTTAGGTGTCTTCTTTTTCTTCTTTTCCTCCTTTGGGGTGATTTTGGGAAAATCCAAGGGCATATTTATACTTTCTTTGTGCTGAATTAGCGTCAATTTTTTTACACTGGGTCAGCGCAAACTTAACTCCATATTTATATTTTGATGCTAGACCCGTCTAGCGTCAAAATATTGAAGTTAAAGTCATTTTTGGATGCGTGAAACCACCTTGCGTCAATACGATGCAAGGTAGGCATTCCCGTCCAAAAAATGACTCAAAGCCCCTAACGCCTTACTTATCCTCCCATGCAAAAAAGTTGCATGGGGAGGAGGGCCTAAATAATGGCGCTAATTTTGCTTAGCGCCATTATTTAACGCCTGGGTCAGGGCAGGCGTTAGGGGACATGTGGACCCATTTCCATGGTCAGTGACCATGGAAAGAGCCCACAGGTGCCCACCCAAGCCCCAGGAACACCCCCACCCACACCAGGGGACACCAGAGGATGGGGGGACCTCATCCCACTTAAGTACAGGTAAGTAGAGGTAAGTATTTGCCATTTATTTTTAAAGTGCCATAGAGGGGCCTAAGTTGGGCCCCCCTACTTGGCACTGTACCCCATGGCTATGTCCCCTGGGCATGGCCATTGGGCTAGGGGGATTGACTCCTGTCTTTACTTACACAGGAGTCATGTCCTTGGGGGTTGTGTGTCTAACAATGGTGCTAGTCAGGTTAGCGTAATTATTTTGACTCTAACCTGACTAGCGCCATTCTTTCACGCACAACCTCCAGTTTTCCCTACGCTTCCCCCACTCGGTTAGCAAGCTTTGCACCATTATTTGACCCCTCCTCCACTGTGCGTGATTTTAGCACAGGGGATAAATATGGCGCTAAGGCCATAGAGTCATTTTTTGCACTGGAACGCCTACCTTGCATCTCATTGACGCAAGGTAGGTTTCCACGTTCAAAAAATGACTTTAACTCCAAATCTTTGGCGCTTGACGGGTCTAGCGCCAAAGTATAAATATGGAGTTAGTTTTGCACCAAATTTGTGTAAAAAAAATGACGCTAATTCGGCCCAAAACAAGTATAAATATGCCCCTAAGACCCATACTTATACTTTTAAATGCAAAACTGTGTTAACACAGTTTTGAGTGTAAAAGTATAGCACCGGCTAGCACCATTTCTGGACGCAGGCGGGGCACCAAATTTATGGAATGGCACTAGCCAGCGGTAATGCCCAGTTAGCGTCATTGTAAATGAAGCTAACCCGGTGGGGGAGGCATAGGGGGAACGGGAGGTTGTGCACCGAATTATGGTGCTACACTGTTTAGAGGCAAACAAATGCCATTTTCTGGCGCACAACCCCCATGGACATGGCTCCTATCTTAGTAAAGACAGGAGTCATGCCCACCACTCCAATGGCCATGCCCAGGGGACAAATGTCCCCTAGGTATGGCCATTGGGGCCAGAGTCATGCAGGGGTCCCTAGGTTAGGGCCCCAGAGAGGGATGGAAACATGCCCAAAGGTCCCCTAACGCCTGCCATTATTTAAGGCCCGCCCATCCCCCTGTGCTTGATTTTAGCATGGGGGATAAATATGGAGCAAAGGCCATATTGTCATTTGTTGGCTGGGAACGACTACCCTGCATCCCATTGACGCAAGGTAGGTTTCCACATCCAAAAAATGACTTTAACTCCATTACTTTGGCGCTAGACGTCTAGCGGCAAAGTATAAATATGGAGTTAGGTTTGCGCGGAATTAGCATTAAAAAATTTTTATGCAAATTCAGCGCAAACCAGGTATAAATATGCCCCTCAGTGTTTTTTTTCTTGTGTGTGAATGTAGTGGTATTGCATGAGCTTTGCATATGTCCTAGATAAGCCTTAGCTGCTCATCCACAGCTACGCCTAGAGAGCTTGGCTTCTAGACACTGCCTACACTTCACTAACAGGGCATACCTAGACCTAGTATAAGGTGTAAGTACCATAGGTACTAGGAAGTACCTAGGAAGCGACCCAAAAAATGGCAGATTAGCATCAAATTTTAATGTGTGGTCAGACCAGGCTTTAAAAGTGATGTTAGTCACATTTTCCTAGGGAAACACCATGGTGTCACTATTTTGGGCACATAGATGCCCACCCCAACTCCCAGCATCACCACAACCCACACCACAGGGACACTACAGGTGGAGGGAGCCCATCCCAGGTAAGTTGATGTGCTTAACTGTTGTGTGCCACTGGGGGGGGCCTTACATTGGGCCCCCTGGCTGGCACTGGTTCTGTTGGAGTTGTCCTGGGGACACTGGTCTCCTTTGATGGTCATTGTGTTTGTGGTTTGTGGTAATGTCTCCTGTCCATACTTGGACAGGCGTCATTTTTTGGTGGCTTGTGCAACCAAAAATGGATACTAGGGTGACTAGCGGCAGATGTTATGGTCATTTTTTGCCCACTAGCGCAACTCTTCCTAACAGCTTCCAGCACAGGCTCGG
Source organism: Pleurodeles waltl (assembly GCF_031143425.1). Taxonomy (NCBI): domain Eukaryota; kingdom Metazoa; phylum Chordata; class Amphibia; order Caudata; family Salamandridae; genus Pleurodeles; species Pleurodeles waltl. The sequence goes on from NC_090443.1 coordinate 976,465,585, forward strand.
GTCATTTTCCATGAAGCTAACCATGCCCTCGTGCATCATCTTTTATGGATGACGCTAGGGAATGGCGTTAGCTCACAGTAATTTTTTTGATACACAACTGCGCTCCACTTTCTGAATGATTTATATATCACCACTTGCTACCAATGGCAAATTCGTTGGGGTCAATCTAATATCCTACGCAGACAACATAAGTTGTGGTGTGTTTTACTAAAAACGGTGAGAGCCATATTTACAAACCTTTGCCACACGGTAGCACTACAATCCTTCTTCCTGCATTGCCCTGTGTAAAAAAAAAGGTAGGAATGCGCTGTTGGCACATTTCTGTCTCTGTCCGCTGCGCTGTTGCACAATGGGCTACCATTCATCAATAGAGACACCCGTGCAAGATGGTGCAAAGATGCCTGCGTTGCAGGCATGATTGGTTTTCTGCAGGAAGGGACACCCTTCATCAGCCAAGCTAGCTTGAATCTGGTGGCATCACAAGCACGAAATCTATGTCTGGGCATACACTTCCCACTTGGGGCGACAAATGCAAAAACAGCAGAATAAATCAAACATTCACCCCCGGCCACAGATCTGGGTTTAATCCATCAGTTCTTTTGCTTGCCTTGCCATTCCAGTTGGGACCCAGCCATATGCAAATCAGTCTTGTCCCTGTTCTCCAGGGGAACAATCCAGCCCGAACTGGCAGGACAGGACCTCCCTGGACCAGAAACATGCATCCGGGGACTGGTTTCAGGGTATCACCCTTCACCAGCCAGGCTAGCTTGAATGTGGTGGCATCGCAAGCACGGGATCCATGTCTGGGCATACTCCTCCCACTTGGTGCAACAAATGCAAAAATAACAAATGATGTACGGAATGCAGAAAAAATCAATCATTCACCCCCAATCACAGATCTGTGTTTAATCCATCAGTTTTTTTGCTTGCCATGCCATTCTAGTTTGGACCCAGTCATATACAAATCAGTCTTGACCCTATTCCCCCTGAGAACAGGCCATATCGAACTGCCAAGAGAGAACCTCCCTTGATCAGGAAGAAACATCTTGGAACCGGTTTCAGGGTATCACCCTTCATCAGCCAGGCTAGCTAGATTCTGGTGGCATACCAAGCACAGGACCCATGTCTGGGCATACCTTCCCCACTTGGGGCAACAAATGCAAAAACAACAAATGATGGATAGAATGCAGAACAAATCAAACATTCACCCCCAGTCACAAATCTGGGTTTAATCCATCATGCCATTCCAGTTAGGACCCACCAATATGCAAATCAGTCTTGAACCTGTTCCACTTTGGTACAGTCCAACCCCCAGGACAGGACCTCTCTTGACCAGAAGCAAGCATCCTGGGACTGGTTTCAGATTATCACCCTTCATCAGCCAGGCTAGTTTGATTCTAGTGGCATAGCAAGCACAGGACCCATGTCTGGGCATACTCTTCCCACTTGTGGCAAAAAATGCAAAAACACTGGATAATAAACAGAATGCAGAACAAATCAAACATTCACCCCAGCCACATATCAGGTTTAATCCATTGTTTTTTTGCTTGCAATGCCATTCCAGTTGGGACTCAGCATATGCAAATTAGTCTTGCCCCTGTTCCCTATGGGAACAATCCAGCCCGAACTGGCAGGACAGGACCTCCCTGGACCAGAAACATGCATCCGGGGACTGGTTTCAGGGTATCACCCTTCATCAGCAAGGCTAGCTTGAATGTGGTGGCATCGCAAGCACGGGATCCATGTCTGGGCATACTCCTCCCACTTGGTGCAACAAATGCAAAAATAACAAATGATGTACGGAATGCAGAAAAAATCAATCATTCACCCCCAATCACAGATCTGTGTTTAATCCATCAGTTTTTTTGCTTGCCATGCCATTCTAGTTTGGACCCAGTCATATACAAATCAGTCTTGACCCTATTCCCCCTGAGAACAGGCCATATCGAACTGCCAAGAGAGAACCTCCCTTGATCAGGAAGAAACATCTTGGAACCGGTTTCAGGGTATCACCCTTCATCAGCCAGGCTAGCTAGATTCTGGTGGCATACCAAGCACAGGACCCATGTCTGGGCATACCTTCCCCACTTGGGGCAACAAATGCAAAAACAACAAATGATGGATATAATGCAGAACAAATCAAACATTCACCCCCAGTCACAAATCTGGGTTTAATCCATCATGCCATTCCAGTTAGGACCCACCAATATGCAAATCAGTCTTGAACCTGTTCCACTTTGGTACAGTCCAACCCTCAGGACAGGACCTCTCTTGACCAGAAGCAAGCATCCTGGGACTGGTTTCAGAGTTTCACCCTTCATCAGCCAGGCTAGTTTGATTCTAGTGGCATAGCAAGCACAGGACCCATGTCTGGGCATACTCTTCCCACTTGTGGCAAAAAATGCAAAAACACTGGATAATAAACAGAATGCAGAACAAATCAAACATTCACCCCAGCCACATATCAGGTTTAATCCATTGTTTTTTTGCTTGCCATGCCATTCCAGTTGGGACTCAGCATATGCAAATTAGTCTTGCCCCTGTTCCCTATGGGAACAGTCCAGCCCGAACTGCCAGGACAGGACCTCCCTGGACTAGAAACAAGCATCCTGGGAACAGTTTCAGGGTATCACCCTTTATCAGCCAGGCTAGCTTGAATGTGGTGGCATGGCAAGCACAGGACCCACGTCTGGGCATACCCTTCCCACTTCGGGCCACAAACGCAAAAACAACAGATGATGGACGGAATGCAAAACTGACGCAAGGCTGTATTGCAGCACATGAATATAAGCAAGCCGCCCTATCGTCACTTTTGAGCACCAAAAATATCAAAAAATGCAGTCATGGAAGACAGAGGAGACCAGAGACCACGTGACAACCCCAGCAACCCCAGTACAAGCCAGGAAGTCCAGACAGACTCCCTGAAGAAGGAGACGAGGAAGAGGAAAGGTTTAGTGAGGAGGAGAATAACATCCTGATCACTGAGGTTATGGAGAATCAACACCAGGTATTCGTCACCTCAAAATTGCCTTTAGGGAGGAAAGAGGCCATATGGCAATACTTTATGGACAAAGTCAACAGTGTGACAGACGTAAAGAGATCAGCGGCTGACTGTAAAAAGAGCCAACAAGATTGCAAAAGCAGGACAAAGGAGAAACTGACCAGCAACTGTAAGTCGGCATTGCAGACTGGAGGTGGTAGTCCAGCATCCCAGGAGCACCTGGATGAGTTGGAGGAGATGGTGGCAGCCGTCATCCCTAAGGAGTTGGTGGCAGGAGTCCCAGGACAGGACAGTTCGGCCTATGAAGAACAAAAGAACCACAGGGTAAGTCGGAGCAATGGGCAATGTGGCAACTAGATAATGTCATAAGGTGCAGGCAGCTATGTTCCAGAGCTATAACACACTGTCTGCCGGCCAAAGGGTAGTATTCTGACCCATCTATGGTTAAACATAAAATAAATGTAATGTACACTGACCAGTCACAATTTGCACAGCCCAATCCAAATCTGTCGCCTTACTCCCTGCAATGCGTAAAGTGCAGCATCAGTCCACGTTTACCTTTCTTTGGATTCTGGCACTGGCAGTGCAATGTGCAACAGCACTCACCACCACTCCAACTCCCAGAATACGCAGCAAAAAACATGGACTGGTACAATACATCAACCATACGCACTTCCACCCCGCACAACCTTACTGTGACAATGCAGGCCACCTTGCACTATGTAGCTACTTGGTCTTGATTGTGCCGATGTATACTAATCTAGAATGTAAATCCTCAGAATGGAATGGCCGTGTCACAGGAGAAATAAGTGGGGAGTGGGGCCAGGTGTGGGCTATGGGAATGGGTTTAGGTGTGGGCTATGGGAAGTATCTACACATAGGGACATTGCAAGACACACATCTACAGTACCCTGCCCAAAACTATATTGCACCTAGCTGACCTGGCATGCAGGGTGAGTGCAAACAGGTGTCAGCTACCTTGGATGGGACCACAGGAACTCCTCTCATCTAATAAATCAGACAAAGGGGGGGAATGCAAGAGATGCACACCAGAGGACCATGTGTGCACAGACTAATGCTCATGTATGGACCTGGTAGGCCACTGCTAGTGCTGTGAATTGTAGGTGCTCATTGTCCATGTCAAATTGCCATTTGGTCCGAATGGGGAGACTGTGAAAACTGGAGAGGTGAGAATGGACATGTGTACTGAAATGTAGCCTCATAAATACATATGCACTGCTGGGTCTGCAACACCTGGGGAGGGATGCAGAGAACAGCCCAATGGAGGACTACAACCTACATATCATGGGATCTGGGGAAAGATTCAGCACATGCAAGGAGGGAGTCTGATGCAACATTGTCTCAAGGTGCCACATGTATGATTTAGAGCATGTCAAACAGGGACCTGACAATGGATACCAAGAACCAGTTAGCCATAGAATGGCAGGATTCATGGACGCACCCAGGCTGAAGTGGGTGGGCCTAGTGATGTGGGAATCGTATGTTGGTACTTGCCACTATTTACAGCACTTTTACCATGTGGGGTGATGCCAGACCCATAGCCTTCAGGAAGAAAGCAACATGTAGCACCACTGGACATAGTTACCCATAATCCATGAGTTGTAGGCTGTGAGAGTGAATGTACCTGGACCCAAAAGTGGCTGATCAAATCGGCGCAAACCCTGCCCCATATTTATACTTTGACGTCCGACCCCACGGGCGTCAAAATTCCACCATGTGCGTCATTTTTTGGAAGGGGGAACCAGCCTAGCGTTAATTATATGCAAGGTAGGCGTTCCCTTCCAAAAAATGACTTTAAGGCCTGTGCCCCTTATTTATACTCTGGCGTCATTTTGACGCACGGGGGGGGTGGGCCTTAAAAAACGGCGCACAGCCTGATGGGCGCCGTTTTTTAACGCCTGGGTCAGGGCAGGCGTTAAGGGACCTGTGGGCTCGGAAGGAGCCCAGAGGTGCCGTCCCCTGCTCCCAGGGACACCCCCTGCCACCCTTGCCCACCCCAGGAGGACACCCAAGGGTGGAGGGACCCATCCCAGGGAAGTAAAGGTAAGTTCGGGTAAGTATTTTTTCCCGATTTTTTTTGTGGCATAGGGGGGCCTGATTTGGGCCCTCCTACATGCCACTATGCCCAATGACCATGCCCAGGGGACATAAGTCCCCTGGGCATGGCCATTGGGCAAGGGGGCATGACTCCTGTCTTTGCTAAGACAGGAGTCATGTCAATGGAGTTTGGGCGTCAAACAAAATGGCGCAAATCCGGTTTGAGGCCTGAATTTTGCGTCAGAGCTGACTTGCACCATTTTTTGACGCACAACCCACATTTTCCCATACGCCGGCGCTGCCTGGTGTGAGTCATTTTTTTTAACGCACACCAGTCCGCAGCGCTGGGTAACGTCATTCCATTAATAAGGCGCCCGCATGGCGCGTTGGAATGGCGTTAGCCGGCGGTAAAAATTTTGACGCACAACTGCGTTGGCGCAGTTGTGCGTCAAAAAGTATAAATATGGGCCTGAGTGTGATGAAAGGGGGGGAATGTCAGTGATTATCATTTACCCACTAGGGCAGGGCCCATCCCCTCAGAGTGGGCACACAGTGCTTGTGAGGACAATGGAGAGATACTGGCATCACTAACTGAAATACTTTGAAATTTGGCGTTTTGGCATTTGGCATCAATACCCATGCTGAACATCACTTTTGAACTGAAAGTGCTACATCTGAAACCTTGAATGTCAACCTGATTTTTCATGTTAACATTTAACAGAGATCACCATTAACATTTCTCTATCTCATAGCAGGGGATGAACCCATACCTCCTGGTCAGCTGACTTTCCTGGACTTTACTGACGTTGTGGATGATGAGCTGCAAACCATTAACCTGGACACCCTCCAGCAAATCCAGGGCGCCATCCAGACACCATCTCCGGTCACGGGGAGGCTTGACAGCATTGTAGGGTCTCCAGATGATCTGCCCAACATCCAACAGACACCACCTGCCAGCCCATCCAGAGCCCTGGACTCCAAGGACCCACAACTAACATTTCAACAAGCTGTGGTAGGAGTCCACTGGGAGCTGGAAGATCAGATGTAGATGGGGATGAAACCATGGGGGGCACCCTAGAGGCAGTCCATAGGTGCCTTGGTCCAAATAAGGACAACTCCTCCACCATACGAGGAACCTACTCTCCCCTCCTCGGCCTCCAGCAGTCCCTGGCTGACATCACCGTTGTCATGAGGCACAGGCATGTGTAAATGCCCAGCCAAAGTGGCACCAGCGAAGTTGCCAACTAGGTGGGGGCAATCCTAAATGTATTGGAGTCAATGGAGTGGAAGCTCCATGCCTACCACTGTGATGTTGCTACTGTGTTGGAAAACCAGCAGATCCTCCTTGCTGCTGTGCTGCCTTATGTGATGCCACAGATGAAAGCTGCCATGGACACTGGATCCACATCTTCAGCTCCTGATGTGTGTGTGCCTCCCTCTACTTCGACACCCACAACGTCCCTGTCATGGAAGGCACCTTATACATCAGAGGAAGAAGATGTGGACTGCACATCTTTCACCTGAAAAAGTGCCCAGTACTATTTCTCTGTGGCACATACCCACTTTTTCCTTTGACATGTGCTTAACAACATGCCAGTGTCAAGACAACTGGCACTGTCCTAAATTTAACTCTTCCTTTGTTGACCTCACACATTTGTGGACCGGTATAGTAGCCAGTCTACCCTAAAGCTAATGCGGTCCTCCTCCTCACTGAAGCACTCCTCTCCTACACATTTCCCATTACATATTCTTCCCAAGGACTCCGTATGGACATCCACTGGCCTGAAACAACTGTTGGGGTTGCTGTCTCATGGATTGTATCTCCGAACAACATATCATTTTTCACTTATAAAGCAATGCACTAACTACAACCTGTTTGTTGTATATGTGTCTGAGGGAGGACTAATTTGAACATGTAGCATTCTGTGATGCAAATACCATGGCTATTTGTGTTAGAAAAGAGGTCTCTGGTTGGCAGTCAGTTTGCAATCTATCCAAGCAGGGACCCACACTCCTGTCAGTGTGGTGGAGATACATACCTAGGATAACCCCTGCTCACCCCCTTGGAAGCTTGGCACAAGGAGTCAGGCTTATCTCAGAGGCAATGTGTAAAGTATTTGTACCTGCACACACAGTAACATAGTGAAAACAACACAAAAGTGACATAACACCAGTTTAGAAAAATAGCCAGTATTTATCTAAATCAAACAAGACCAAAACAGCAACAATCCAACACACACAAGCAAAGTTATGAATTTTAAAATTAAAAAGTGTCCTACTCCATAGAAATCAATGGATGCGTTGTTTTTGCACAAAGTACTTGGTTTGCATAAAAAAATAAAGCAGCACGGGCGAGCATGCGTCAGAAAAGTCAGTGATGCAATCCGTTGATTCCTTACTCGCAAGTGAGGCCGTGCGTTTATTCTTCTCCGGTCAGATAGGCGATGCGTCGTTTTTTTCTGCCGCAGAGGAGTGATGCATCGATTTCCGGAACGTCAATCTCAGATCTGCGCAGGTTCACAGTGATTGTGACGCCCTGCAATGATCCTTGTGACATTCCGGCACACAGTGGTGAAGAGCTGCGCTGAATGGGTGATACATTGTTTTTGATGTATACTTGTTCTTGTATTTTTTTCTATTGTTTTGAGATTCAAATCATAGAAAATGCTTAGGCCCAGGGTCCCCAGCTTCCAATAATGACTCAGCGAGGTCCCAGCTGCAAATTGTGACTCATTGGGGGTCGACAGAAATCAAAAGAACCACGCTGCCCTAAAGAACACTACGCCCTTCACTCATGCTTCATCAGATGTCTGCAAAACTACAGTATGCAAAAATGTGTGGTAGAACCTTCAGGATAGGGCGCTTTGGGTGTTTGGAATATATCTGGCAGTCTTATTACACCACTATCTGGTATAGGTAGTGTGAAGGGTATTCATCATTTAGTTACTGCTACCTAGCACTGCCTTTGGGCACTGGTGTAAAGGTGATGTATTCTTGCACTATTGTCTAACCATGAAGAGTACGCCACCGAACATTACAAAGCCCTAGCCCACAATCTTTGTTCTCTCTTTCATCTCCCCTTTTGAAGTATGTGGGCTAGACAAGATAAACAAGATTTGGCATAGCCAATAGGTCTCGTCTTTGGGACCTTGTAAGTATTTAGCCATGCAGCAAATTATCCTGTGTGCTACAAAATCTTCTGTTACTTCACGTACCACTGGTAACAGCCACACACACCAAAGGATGGGATTCTGTGCTATTTAATGAAAATATGATAAAGTGTCTTCAAGATTCAAAAAAGTTTATTTTTTTAACGAAAAAGCATTGACACTAATAGGCACATTATACAACTGCATTTTTAAAAAGAAGTCTGACAATAGAGGGAGCTTTAACCCCTTCGCTGCCAGGCCTTTTCCCCTCCTGTGCTGAACTTTTTTTGGGCTATTTGGGGCAGTTCGCGCTTAGGCCCTCATAACTTTTTGTCACATAAGATACCCAAGCCAAATTTGCGTCCTTTTTTTCCAACATCCTAGGGATTCTAGAGGTACCCAGACTTTGTGGGTTCACCTGAAGGAGACCAAGAAATTAGCCAAAATACAGTGAAAAGTTTTTTTTTTTTTTAAATGGGAAAAAAGGGCTGCAGAAGGCGGCTCATGGTTTGTTCCCTGAAAATGGCATCAACAAAGGGTTTGCTGTGGCAAGATCACCATCTTCCCAGCTTTCAGGAACAGGCAGACTTGAATTCGAAAACCCAATTTTTCAATACAATTTTGACATTTTACTGGGACATACCCCATTTTTACTATTTTTTGTACTTTCAGCCTTCTTCCAGTTAGTGACCAGAATGGGTGAGAAACCAATGCTGCATCCCAGAAAGCTAAACATTTCTGAAAAGGAGACAAAACTCTGAATTCAGCAAGGGGTCATTTGTGTGGATCCTACAAGTGATTCCTACAGAAAATAACAGCTGAAATAAACAAATATTGAAATTGAGGTGATAAAACAGCCATTTTTCTCCACGTTTTACTCTGTAACTTTTTCCTGCAATGTCAGATTTTTTAAAGCAATATACCGTTACGTCAGCTGGACTCTTCTGGTTGCAGGGATATATAGGGCTTGTAGGTACCCAGAGCCAATAAATGAGCTGCACCTTGCAATGGGTTTTTATTCTATACCGGGTATAGAGCAATTAATTTGCTGAAATATAAAAAGTGAAAAATAGTTATCAAGAAAACCTTTGTATTTCCAAAATGGCCACAAGATAAGGTGTTGAGAAGCAGTGGTTATTTGCACATCTCAGAATTTACGGGGTGCCCATACTAGCATGTGAATTACAGGGCATTTCTCAAATAGACGTCTTTTTTACACACTGCCTTACATTTTGAAGGAAAAATGTAGAGAAAGACAAGGGGCAATAACACTTGTTTTGCTATTCTGTGTTCCCCCCACGTCTCCCAATAAAAATGGTACCTCACTTGTGTGGGTAGGCCTAGGGCCTACGAAAGAAAATGGCCCAAAACACAACGTGGACACAACACATTTTTCCACAGAAAACAGAGGTGTTTTTTACAAAGTGCCTAACTGTGGATTTTGGGCTCTAGCTCAGTCGGCACCTGGGGAAACCTAGCAAACCAGTGCATTTTTTAAAACTAGACACCGAGGGGAATCCAAAATCAGGTGACTTGTGGGGCTCTGACCAGGTTCTGTTACCCAGAATCCTTTGCAAACCTCAAAATTTGGCCTAAAAAACACTTTTTCCTCTCATTTCGGTGACAGAAAGTTCTGGAATCATAGAGGAGCCACAAATTTCCTCCCTCCCAGCGTTCCCCCAAGTCTCCCAATAAAAATGGTACCTCACTTTTGTGGGTGGGCCTACTGCCCGCGAAAGGAAATGCCCCCAACACACTATCTGGACACATCAAATTATCAAATACAAAACTACCTGTTTTTGCGGGGTGCACCTGCGTTTTTGGTCCTGGGCTCAGCAGCCTTCTAGGGAAACCTACCAAACCCAGACATTTCAGAAAACTAGACACCCGAGGGAGTCCAGTGAGGTGTGACTTGCGTGGATCCTCCAATGTTTTCTTACCCAGATTTCTCAGCAAACCTCAAATTTAGCTAAAAAAATCAGATTTTTCCCACATTTCTGTGTGGGATCACCGCACTGGGACACATTTCATACCACCCAATGTTCCCCTCAGTCTCCCGATAAAAATTATACCTCATTTGTATAGGTGGGTCAAGTGCTTGTGAAAGGGAAGAGCCAAAAACATGTCGATATTGAGGGGGAACCAAAAGGGGTCCAAAAGGGCAGTTTGCAAAAAAACATTTTTAGGCTGACAAGTGCAGCAGAATTTTTATCAGTATAGATGAGACAATGCTGGGTGGTAGGAATTTTGTGGATTCCTGCAGATTCCGGAAGGTTCCATCACAACAACGTGGGAAAAATGTGTGATTTCCAGCAAAGTTGGAGGTTTGCAGGGGATTGTGGGTACAAAAATGGTGCGGGGTGCATGTGAAACACACCACCCTGGAATCACCCAAATGTTTATTTTTCAGATGTGTCTAGATCTTGTGGATTTTTCTACATGACAGTGTCCCAAAGTCCATAAAGTGCAGCCCTCACCATTCCAAGTGGGACGATTTTGAGAGTAAGCCAAGCTCTCATGGCCCAAATGTTAAACTAAAACCCAAAATAATCAAAGTCTTCTTGCTTGCTGTGGGATAAGATGTTTTAGGGTGCGGGGAGAGCTGAAAGACTGTTACCCCCTTCAGTTAAGGTGGGGGCGTAACCAGGCCCATACTGGTTGGTAGCCACCACCCCAATATATATATATTTTTTTAATTCCATGGCATCTAGTAGACTTTCTGCCCCCCCGGGGTGTGGATCAGGGGTAATTGCCCCATCTGCCCACTGGTGGTCAGAACAACTTTGGCTCCAGTTATTTGGGATGGGGGTATGGCCATACCCCCATCCTCTTATTTTTGAAAAACAAAACTTCCCTGGCCACTGGTGGGCTTTCTGCACCCCCTTGGGGGCAGATGGGCCTTCCAAAAATAGGGGTTGATATGGCCAACAGTAATGTGCCCCCACGGGGAGCGACCCTTACCCAAGGGACTGCCCCCCTGAAGAAAACTCACGCATACACCCACACCAATCCCTGGTGCCGAAGTGGTTTCTGCCCCCATGGGGGCAGATTGGCCTAACAAAAATCGGCTGATCTGCCCCTAAGGGGGGCAGAAATAGTCTAAATACAATTTGCCCCCAGGGGAGCGACCCTTGACTAAGGGGTTGCTCCCCACCTCTAAAAAAACAAAAAAAATCTTTTTTTATCCTTGGCGCCTAGAGGTTTCTGCCGCACCTGGGGGCAGATCAGCCTAATAACAATAGGACGATCTGCCCCCGGGGGGGCAGAAAAGGCCTAAAATAAATTCTCCCCCCCCCGGTTAGCGACCCTTGCCTAAGGGGTCGCTCCCCATCTTTAAAAAACAAAACAACAACAAAAAAATCCCCCACAAATTTATCCCTGGTGCCTAGAGGCAATCAGCCTAATAACAATAGGCCAAACTGCCCTCGGGGGGGGGTAGAAATGGCCTAAAATATATTTGCCAATCTACCCCCCTCGCCCACCCAGTCCCCTTGCGTGACATTGGCGCAAACAAAAAGTTCCCCGGTGCTTAGTGGTTTCTGCCCTCAAGCATTGACCTAAAATCGGCAGATAAATGGCCTAAAATAAATTTGCCCCCCTGTCCCCCTGCCCCCCCACCCCTCCACAGGGAACGACCCTTGCCTACGGGGTCGCTCCCCTTGCATGACATTGGAGCAAAAAAAAAGATGCCCGGTGCCTAGTGGTTTCTGCCCCACTTGGGGGCAGATTGACCTAAAATCAGCAGAAATGGCCTAAAATAAATTTGCCCCCCAGGGGAGCGAACCTTGCCTAAGGGGTCGCTCCCCTTGCGTGAAAAACAAAACAAAAAAAACAAAAAATGATCCCTGGTGCCTAGATGTTTCAGCCCCCCCTGGGGGCAGATCGGCCTAATAATAGGCTTCCCCTTCCATCCCTGCCTTTGGGGGGTGGGAGGGAAGAACACAGAGGGAGCGCTAGCGCTCCCTCTTGGCTCCGTGACCAGGACGTAATGGTTACGTTCCGGGCACACGAGCACTGTGCCGCAGGACGTAACCATTACATCTGCGGCACAGAAAGGGTCAATTAACTTTTGCTTCATGTTTACCAACATCCTCATTTATGATTCTGCACCAAAACTCACAGCTGGAAAGAAGGCCAACCAAAGGTCATGCCACTGATCTGGTCAATGCCAAGTAGTCTTAAAAGTTCAGTAACTCACACGGGTATATGGTCACCAACTGGCACATGGTTGTACAAAGTTATAGCGATGTACTTAAGTCCGTATATGGATACTCATGTCTAATGCTGAATGTGCAACGAGTATTCCATGCCGCTGCTTTTGTAGGACATCAGGACAAGGAATAAGAGAGATCAAGTTTTACTAATTAGTGGCATAGAAACAGCATTTGGTGACAAAGTATCCTACATTTAAAGGCCTAAGGGAGAAAAAAACATGAGCTGTAAAATGTGTACCATTCTTATTAAACACTAAGAGAGTTTTGCATTTATATGAAATGAAGTACTAATGTGAATTAATATTAAAAGTGTTATTGAAAGCATTAAATGAATATGAATCAATCAAGTTGATATTGAATTAAATACATTTTATTATTGCGAGTTACATGTGTGCAAAAAAATAAATGCCAGTTTAAATTAGTTCTAACATTACTAATAATGTTTGCATATGTGAATTGTAAGGTGCGCAATAGGTTTATCAATGTAGTAAATGCCAGATTTATGCTGGCCTTGCGCCGTTCCAACACCACATTAGCGTATTTTTTTTTTACGCCAATGTGGCGATGGAAGGGGAAAAACACTGCAACATATTTACAAAGTGATGCAATGCTTGCATTGTGCCACTTTGTAACCCCTTGTGCCTCATTATGCCTGTGCCAGGCATAATGTAGTCAAGGCGGTGTTCCGGCACTAGGGGGGCCATAAAAATCGTGCAAAGGAATCTATGAGATTTATTTGTGCTATTTTTATCTGCATTTTTTAACGCCTGCTAATTGCAGGCGTTAAAAAGAGGCTCCCATTGATTAGAATGAGCCTCTGGGTGCTTTGCAGGATTAGCGTCATACTTTTTGATGTAATCCTGCAAAGCGCCTGACTAGCGTAAACAATTATGACGCTACTCACCCTAACTACCACCATGGTGCGCCATATTTTAAATACAGCAATACCATGGTGGCGGTAGGGGGGGCGCTTAGGGGCGCTAGAAAAGTAGCGATGCACTAGGTGCAACGCCACTTTTCATAAATCTGCCCCTTAAAGTATTAATGTGCATGAAGGCTTCCTAGCTGGACTAGGCCTGAAAAGATTTATTTTGCAGCAGTAATAGAAAATCACTTGTTTGTTCTGTCCCTTCTGACCTGAATTCTTTCCCTAGACTGCCAATGTGAATGTTGAATATTCCATTGTATTGTAGCCAAGAGACTGTTTTAGAAGTAACAATGTTACTCTATTTGTTCTAGCTGTCAAACAGGACAGGAAATCTGTGGTGCTCATGTGAAATGTATTAGGGTAGCTTTATTGTGTGCTGTAAGAAAGGATCTCAAGTAATAAATAACTAGAGAATGTAATATTTTGTTAGAGACTTGTGAAATCGTTCGATGACAATGCACTTTTGCTGAGAGGTTTTATTATAGTTGTAAATTCGATGGTGCCATCGCCAGTGATTGGATGCTGAAATTGACGCCTGAAGTGCACCCATCTGAAGGACCAATGAATGGATCATGCATACTTCTAAATAGTGAAGAACTTTGACACAAAAGTCAGTCTGTCCTGAGAAACTCTTAGAGTTAATCTTCTCCTGCCTCAAATCTGTCCTGAACACTGTTTAACTCTGCTGTTTCCTTAAGTCCCCTGATGAGTTTTCTCATCTTAGTCTTAGTTGCCCTATTCTGTTATGTAGTTCAGTACTAATAAGGCCAAATAATTCGGAACTGCTGATCTGTCCTATGTGCAGCCTGTATTCTGCAATGTCCTGATGCTGCTGTCAACTGACACTGGAAGAATGTGAGTGTCCTGTCTTGATGAATCAAGCAGAAATGGAGAGACTGAGCTCTAAAGTGCCAGCAACGACCCCTATGAATTCTTTCAGTTCGAACCAGATGCATAATGGAGTTGGTCGACTGATGTCCCGCATGCTCAATGGGATCATCTGTGATGGCACAAAAGCAGGCTATGAGAGCTCCATGCAATGTACCATAGTTTGTCTAATAACATTAGTTTACAAGGATTGACAGCCCATTAATTGACTGAATGGTTAGATAATTTGAGTGGAGCATCAGTTCCAGGAAACATGCCTGAGGGAGAAAAGACATTGAACATTGCTAGGTTAAAATTGGAATTAAATGAAATGATTGAGGGAAACTTGATTTGAACAGATTAGATTCTTATAATGAAAATGAATTGTGCTTCATGTGCAAGGATGCTACTTTTCAAGCAGGACATGTTTATGAGAATTTAACTAATTTGGCTGAGAAATATGAAATTGAGATGAATGAATCCAAACAATTGAAGAAGAGTTACAGATTAGAATTTGACCCCAGAGACATTGCAAACATGAGATCACCTAGAATGAAAATTCATATTAAGGAGTTGATTTAAAGCATTCGAACATGGGGAGCATTAGATAAATGGGAAGGCAGATGGGCAAAGAAAAGAGACCATAAGAAAAAGCTGACTGTATCTTCAAATGATGTATAGCAGGCTGAGGGAGCTGTAAAAATGATGCCAACGAGAGAGATTCCAGGAGAGAATTTTAATCATGTTCCTTGGAGCAGAAGTTACATACTGTCATTTGCAAATGATTACCCAAATTTGAGGGAGAAACCAGTGGAACGGTACCAGCAAACAGAGAGATTTGTCAAGCTTGCAAAGTGTTTGTGGCAAGATCTGAACACTTTATTTAACGTTGTGGTTCCGGCAGATTTGTGGGTTGAGTGTAAGAGGAGCATTGATTGGCCAACGTGTGAGCCACCGAGAGACGCAGTAACAGGTGATAAAAAACTATTACAAGGTGACTGCGTTTTTTGAAAACTAGAGTTTTCCTTAAGGATATTGACTGGCAAAAGATTGACAGGACATTTCAGGAAACACAGAAGTCTGTTTATGTTTATTATTAGAGACTGCTGAAAGCGTTTAGACAATGTAGTAGCATAGAGATTATGGAGCTGAGAGAAATGATTCATTTTGAATTCAGATTTGTTCAAGGATTGAAGCCTGAAATTAGCAATATGACTGAGAATCATTTAATTTGCTGGCAAGAAAAGATGATTAATACACAAAATACTGTAGTTATGAGATTGATTTGAAGCAGAAAAGGTTGGAGGAAAAGACAATGGTGATGCAGATCAAGTCTTCTGAAGCAGCAGGTATGCAGAGTCCACAGGAAATGGTGAACATAGCAGGAATGCAGGGAACACAGCAGCAAGGCAATATGGTGCCTCAGTTCAGAGGTACAGGTTGTGGAATTTGAGTAGATCTGGATGCAAATGTGGCTGATGTTCAGAACATGAAGAAAATGCTTCCTTGTTATGCATGCAGCAATGTCGGACATTGGAAACGGGAGTGTCCCTTTAATAATGTAAATAATTTGGTGCAAGGCGTCAGTGTTGCGCAAATGGTTGACAGCAATCAATTTTAAAATCAGAAAGTTCAAAGACCTTGAAATCTAAACATGAATGCGCCTACAGGAGCAGTCCAAATGCAACTTCCCCAACAACAAGTTCAGTTTCCCCAATAGCAAATTCATGCCCCACAGCAAATGCAGATACCGCAAGCTCCAATGGCACAGCAACAGGTGATGGTTCCTCAGCAGAACACGAACCAGAGAAGAAAGTGCAAATGTGAATCAATTAATCACACAATACCCATTGGCCGATTTCAGCGATGAGGAAATGAGTGAAGAATGCATGAATGAGAGTTCAGAAAAGGAAGAATGTGTATTGGCTGCCTCATTGAAGGTGGATCAGCGTTGTCCTTATGTGAGTGTGAGTGCTATAGGTCCTAAAGTTTCAGTCCTGGTTGACGCTGGAGCAACTCGTTCCACTGTCAGATCTGCAGAAGTCCCCAATGTGCCCCTTTCAGGAAGCACGGTTCAGGTTGTAGGAGTAGCAAACCAGCATTTGCAAAACCCCATTACAGAGCCCATTCCAGGTAAGATAGGAACCTTTGAAGGTCTGCACCAATTTGTGGTTTGTGATTCAAGTCCTGTGAGTCTGTTAGGAAGAGGCTTGCCATGCAATTCTAAATGTTCCATGAAGGAATAGCAATTCAAACCAACAGCGATAATGAAACTTCCAGTCAAACTGATGACATGTATCCTCTCATTACATTGTTTCCTGTCATGACAGTTAACGATTGGCCTAAGGAATTACACGAGACAGTAACCCTCTGGAGTTTGGGATCTTTCTGGAAAAGATATTGGGCTTATTCGACGTGTTGATCCAGTCAAAGTTACTGTTAAACCGAATGCAGTTTCCCCAGAACACCACAGAATCACATGACCCCAGGAACGATCGAAGGTATTTCCCCAGTAATTGCAGATTTTGTTGAGCAGGGAGCTCTGAAAGAAGTGATGGGCAGCCAATGTAATTCTATGTCAGGACTGGAGGCTCCGATTATGCTTCTCAATCTTTACTACTCCAAATACAGCAGCCAATCAAAATAAAGAAGAAACAGAAATCATACTATAATATGAGGCTTTGAACCACGCCCCTACAGTCCACCAGTAACCGTCCAGAACGGACTACAAAATACTGCAGAAACATCGAACTTCCTCTTTCGAAGTCCCCTTTTTATGCTTACTTGACGCTTTGTGCTATTAATGTGTACGTGCGCTCGACCGGTGCTTTCCGATTCACGCCGCACATATTTGCGTGTTGCACCTTCTTCAGTGCTTAATTTTATTTGTTTAGTTAAGTCGATGTATCTTTTTTTCCCCTCATTTTTAGACCAGCAGTCGGTCAGGCATTTTTGCCTGACTCCCGTGGCCTTCTGCCGGTGGGTTTCAGCACGCGATGTAGCCCAATTGGGCTACACACGCGTGCTAAAGTCATTAAGAAAGCCGAGTTAGCTCATCAGCTGAATTCCCAAGAGTGGTGTGCTGCTGACGCCTTCCCCGGGCTGCAATAACTGGGGCCTTGCAGACACGAGCTAAATATAGTCTTTTCTCTCATTTTAATTCACCAAGTGTGAACCTTGGTTTCCTTGCTTCGAGGACATTTATTTTTGGATCCTCTACCGGGTGGTAGATTTGATGTCCCAAACCTGTGCAGGCTGGGGCTGTAATAATTGTAGATCAGGTTAATAATTTAACTCTGTGATGCCTCTTCGTTTTGAAGAACATTGATTCCCTTTGGGATTTTGTTTTACATTTTTTTCTCATAAAATGTCAGACTATGAGTCTTATGAACAGGGCCTGGGGGTTATGGTCCTGAGGATGAAGATTACTAGTATGAGCCTGGGATTGAAGAGGTTATTGATTCCTCCATTCATAAATCTTTGGAAAAGGCTCTGTCTTCTGCCTTGAAGCCTTTATCCAAATGCTTGGATGAGATTTCATGCCCCAGTCCCATGCCTCTCCCTGCGGACCCCTCCCATCCTATAGTCCCTTCTCCTGCTCACTCTTGGCCTCATGCATCGTCTCTGGCCAAATTACCCCAGTCAACCCCCCTGGAGCATGCTTATTCAACATCCCCTGATCCTTCCCCTTCCCCTGTAGCCCCTCCTTCTTCAGATTCATCCTCTGATTCCTCTTCCTCGTCACATGACTCACGCAAAGCGCGTAAACGCTATAAGAAATGTAAGCATTCTTCCTAGGCAATCCCATCCCTCTTCACTTTTGAACCTTCTGACATTGACCATCCTAGATCGTCTGATTGGGCTCCAGCGCCAGCAGTGGCTGAATATATGCATCAGCACATCAGGAAAAGTTTCGAGAAGGATGTGAGATCCAGGCTGAGATAGGAGTGCCCCAGGCCTGATCTCCCACATAAGACTGCCATTACCCCAGAGATTGATTCCACTATGGTTACGTTCCTCAAAAAACATAACAAGGATCCTAAGAAGGGTATTGACAGAGCCCTCAAAGCGTGTCAGGACAAGCTTTTGGATGTGACAGGGCCATTAACTAAGATTTTGGAGCTGGCTCTACATGCCCAAGACTTAGGAAACGCTATTCACCGAGAGGTTCTAGCTGGTTGGACTCAGAGAGCTATTTGCCTTTTAGGGAATGTGAACTGTGCCATAGCTTCTGAAGGGAGAAAATCTGTGCTTCTTTGCATTAACCCTCAATTGGTTGATCTGGCCTCAGCTGAGGCGGGCCCTCTGGAGGAGGGCCAATTGTTCGGAGATCATTTTGTTAAAGACATTGCCAAATTTGTAAACACTTTCTCGTCTTTGGATAAATCACAGATTTCCCTTAAGTGCATGTTCAAACCACTTTTTGCGGGGTCCAGTTGTTTTCGAGGCCGCCCAACCGGCCGGGGCTATCAACTAGTTCCTTCAAGAGGATTTTACCCCAGACAGTACACCTAAGAACCGTCTCAAGCTGGGATTTATCCTTCCAGGAACAGGCCTGCAAGCGGACGTGGGTTCCGTGGAAACAACAGAGGTTTCAGAGCCATTGAAAATTCCCCCACAGATAACAGATTCTCTTTTTTCTATTCCATTGGGGGGCAGACTCTTACACTCCGCTATAGCACTAACTTCCCAACATCTAGAGGGAATTTGCAGCAATGTATTTTTAGTCCAAAAGAAAGTGGGAGGTCAAAGGTTGGTTCTCAACCTCAGGGATTTCAATCCTTTTGTGATTTACAGACATTTCAAGATGGAGGGTATCCATCTTTTAAGAGATCTTCTCAAAGAAGGAGATTGGATGGTCCGGCTGGACCTCAAGGATGCTTATTTAACAATCCCAATAGCTCCTTCTCACAGGAAATTCCTTCAGTTTCATTGGTGAAACAATTGGTACGAGTATTGAGCTCTTCCGTTCGGTCTGTCATCAGCCCCATGGGTTTTTACCAAACTGTTGAAACCAGTAATCGAACATCTGCGAGGGAGGGGAGTAGGCTTGATTATTTACCTCGACGACATGATTCTTTTAGCACAGGATCAGTCTCTTCTGCTAAATCATCTGTCGTGGGCAGTGTCTCTGTTGGAAAGTCTAGGTTTTGTGATCAACCTCAAAAAATCAGCGATGACCCCGTCTCAACAGATGGAGTTTCTGGGGTTTATCGAGGATTCAGTCAAAGCTCAGTTATTGCTTCCTCCTGAGAAAATTAAATTGATCAAAAGAGAGTTGAAGGGGACGTTGTTGACACAGATGGTATCTTTGAGATCCCTAGCCCGGATTGTGGGTCTTCTGGCTTTGTCGATTCAGGCAATTTTTCCGAGACCTCTTCATTACAGAGCCTTACAAAGACTGAAGATTTTTTATCTTCAACAGGGCCTGCCTTACGACCACTTGATCCCTTTGTCTCTAGAAGCCCGAGAGGAGCTTCAGTGGTGGGTTTCTCACATGGAAGCATGGAACAGCAAAGCCACTTTTGGGACCTCCTCGGAAATAGTAATAGAATCTGATGCCAGTCATTGGGGCTGGGGAGTGAGATGCGGCCAGTTTGCAACAGGGGGTCGTTGGTTGGCAGAGGAACTTCCGTTGCACATTAACTGCCTAGAATTGTTGGCAGGCTCTTTTGCGATCAGGTCCCTTTCTCCTCAGGCAAACAATTTCTGTATTCTTCTGAAGATGGACAATGTGTCTGCAGTATGGTACTTCAACCGGTTGGGGGGTACCATATCTCGTCTATTGGCAATGATTGCCAGGGAGTTTTGGCATTTTTGCCTTTCCCAGAAAATGTTTGTGATAGCGGAATTCCTTCCGGGGAAGGACTATATAGTGTCGGATTGGCATTCACGCTATCTGATGGACTCCAGCGATTGGAAACTCCATCCGTTTATCTTTCAGAAGATAATGCATCTTCTCGGTCCCTGTCAGATGGACCTGTTTGCGTCATGTCTCAACTTTCAACTGCCAAATTTTTACAGTTGGAGACCAGATCTGTTAGCTCAGGCGATGGATGGTTTTCTGCAGGATTGGTAGAGTCAAATAAATTATGCTTTTCCCCCGTTCAGCATGATCGTGGGATCCGAGATCAAAGACGTTATAAATTTTCTGTCAGATTATGCAGACAAGGGTTTCTGTTACAGGTCAGTAAATAATTTCAGGTCTGCTATTTCTGCTGGACATGAATCAATAAATAATAAACCTGTGGGTCAACATCCTCTAGTATGTAAGTTACTTAAAGGCGTTAGGGTGGCTAATCCTCCTAAGCCACGTTATTCTCAATTGTGGGTTGTAAATGTTGTGTTATCTTTTCTGGATGCATGGCCTGATAATTCTGTGTTGTCTATAAAACAGTTATCCGCTAAATTGACCATGTTTAATTTCATGTCGCAGAGTCTCTGATGTGAGAGCTCTGGATTTAGCAGGTAAGTTATTTTCTCCTACAGGTGTTTTGTTTCTTATTTCTAGGCATACGAAATGTATGTCCACTTCAATTGATTATCCTGCTTCTCCTCATAATCATAAGCTTTGTGTTGTTAAATGTTTAAAGGTATATGAAGAACGTACAGCCTGTTATAGGTCTGAACCTTTAGGCCCTCTTTTAATTCCTATTCAAAAGTCTTTTTGACCAGGTTCAGCCACCACTTTGGCGCGTACGTTGGGTGATGTCGGAAGCTGGCATTGATATTTCTGTATATGGGGCTCATTCCACCAGAGGGGCCATGGCCTCCAAAGCTTTTCTGTTGGGTTCTAGATTGGAAGATATTTTACGAGCAGCAGACTGGTCCAGTGATTCCATGTTGAAAATGTTTTATTATAAGCCTGTGGTACATGTTTCTTCTCTGGTGGTGGAACAGCTTTGAACCAGCATAATCGGAGCCTCCGGTCCTGACATAGAATACAACATTTTCTAGCTTTGCGTTAAGAATTTTAGATTCTATTAAGGACACGGAGGCAAGGATTATCCCACCCGTTGGTAAGTTATTATGTTTATCAATACAAGATTGGTGCTTTTGTGTTTTTTTTAATGCTTTGCCCTCCCTTTTGAGTTTGATTAGTATTGGGAAGATACTTTTATTTTCTTTTATTTCAGGTAATGATTCTAAACAGGCGTAATGCATCATGGATCGTATCTGTTGATTGTTTTCCTGGATTTCCAGTTACTGGACGGAGACGTTTTGGAGATCGTGTTGGATTCTAAGGCCCATATTTATACTTTTTTAGCGCCGCATTTGTGGTGCTTTTTGATGCAAAAGCGGCGCAAACTTACAAAATACAAATGTATTTTGAGTAAAAAAATTACGCAAATGCGGCGCTAAAAAAGTATAAATATGGGCCTAACTCTTCTGCAGTATTTTGTAGTCCCTTCTGGACGGTTATTGGTGGACTGAAGGGGCGTGGTTCAAAGCCTCATATTATAGTATGTTTTTTGTTTCTTCTTTACTTTGCATAGCTGCTGTATTTGGAGTAGTAAATATTCAGAAGCATAATCCTCGCCTCTGTGTCCTTAATAGAATCTAAAATTCTTAACGCAAATCTAGAAAATGTTGTATTCACAAATTATGGGATTGTGGAAGCCAATTGGGAAATATTGCATAGTACTTTGAGAAAGGGGAACAAAATTGTAGTATCCTGCTGTACCATATTGCCAAATTCAGCAGTGATTTTATTACAGATTCCATGTGAAGCAGAATGGCTTTCAATTATTGGTTTGTCACAAGCATTTTTTTCAGTGCCCTTGTATGAGGATAGTCAGTTCCTCTTTTCATTCTGATTCGGCAACTGTGTGTATTCACGTTGTCATACTCGAAAGGTTTTTTTGGAATCACCGTCCATTTTTAATCAGGTCTTGAAGAAGAACTTGGGGGCATATTTATACTCCGTCTGCGCCGACTGTGCGTCAAAAATGTTGACGCACAATCAGCGCAAACACACTGAAGTCGTGACTTCACTAGCCATGTTTCTTAAGTCACCATTGTCACACATTTGAATTTACTGTACAGCTTAATGTGAAGACGTCAATGAGTGTGGTTGCCCAAATGTCACCTTGCAAATTGTAAGTGTCCCAATGACCTTTACATTAATACCTTGCATAAGTCTAAAGGTATGGGATGTCCAGGGTACTTTGATATGAACGTGTTAACAACACTTTCAATTTTAACTGTGCATGGAACTATCATCTCACCCCCAGTGAAGACACACGGACACCTGTATCACAAGTCACAATGCTAGGGAGGGCACACTGTACTGCAAATCCCAAAACATACTGCTGACAAACGGTTAGCAGACAAACACTCGTTCAGCCAAGGAAACAACACAATGCAGATGGCATAGCCTACAAGCATAGGATGTCACATTAGTACACAAAAGAGTCACAGACAACACAAGACAACTACTGCCATGAAAGGTCTTTTCAATAGTGCCAGCTACATCAACATGATCCCATTCATTTTCTCTTGCAGCTGATCAGGGGTATGGCATCCAGCCATGGATTATGACATCATTTGGCAACCCGAGTACAGCTGCAGAGCATGCATACAATGAGGCCCATAGGAGGACATGTAGCATTGTCGAGCGGACCTTCGGCATCCTCAAGTCAAGGTTCCGCTGCCTCGACATCACTGGTGGTAGCCTCCTATATTCCCCCAAGGTGGTCTGTAGGATCATCCTCACATGTGCAATATTGCACAACATTTGTATCAGAAGAAACATTCCCCTCCTAGAACCAGTGCCACACATGCCTGAAGAGGAGGAAGAGGAGGATGCTGGCCTGCAACAGGAGGGGGAACTACAGAACACAGCTGCTGGTATAAGCAGGCAGCAACAGATTGAAAATAACTTCTTCTGAATATGATCACCTTCACCACTTTAGTTAACACATTTAAATAAACACCTATTCTAATCACCATATCATGGTCTGGCTATTCCTTTTTGCACACCTTCATCTCTACTTATCATAATAAGAGTGTTGCCTCATGGAGCATTGCTGAGATACTGAGTAGGACACGGAACATCCCAGAGCTAATGTGATGCCTAACATACAATGGTCACATACACACACACTCTTAATGACATATATCATGTACATATCTCCTTTGAAGGCCAATAGCAGAGGACCACAACTATTTCACACATACATGTTGAAAGCAAGGTCCAACGCAGCATATGGCACACAACTATGACACCATCACTCAATAAGCGGAAAACAAGCCTCATACATAAGGCAGTCAATGTGCTTTGGCATCACTAACAGGAATGTCTGACAAGACCCTTGACAGCAGTTAGTCCAACTGCATCCAATATTTGCAAGGAATATCTGTGACTAGAGTTCCATAGAAGCAGAACATAGACAGCACAAGTGCCACACATATGACATGCATTGCGCACATGACATTCCATGCACATGTCAGCCCATTTCCTAACTCCTGACACACCCATGCACCTGGTCACAACCCACCTGTCGGAAGAGGTCCCTGGAGTACTAAGATGTGTACCTTGATAATACCTCCTCTACACACACAGACCAACATTAGCAAACCAGTGTGCTGCACCCTTTCCTAAGGTATGCCATTGTCATATAACATCTGACTGCACGGACATCAGGTCAATTTATACACTGTCTTCTAGTTTCAAAGCCCTGTTAGCACATGTAGATTGCTTCCCCTTGTGAAAATGTCTGTTGGCCCTTAGAATGCAAGTCTCACCTACAGGACTGGTGAGAAACAGATGCAGGCCAGACCTGTGATCACCTCCATGCACACCACCCATTTCAAAAAGCACTGCCCCTGATGAGGCCTGGAACAGCATAGGAGTTGCCATTATGTCAAATACACCGTCAAACATTGATAGTAATTAAGCTGTGTAACACATCCCTTGGGTTCATTTGTCACCTTCAAAAACACAGGACGTACACAGATTGACATGTCAACTGTCTAGTTTGTCCTCCAAACAGTCTCAGTCAGACCACTGATTATGTAACTTGTCCAGTAGCTGGCTCCTGAATCACCTTGCATTCTGTCAGCATGACTGGCAACTGTCTGTGCGTCACACTAAAGTATCCCTGTGTCTACATATGTACCACACTTACGTTAGCAAACCTGCCTTTCATCAGGGAGCATTGGGCATGGTCTTCTTCCATGCATACACAAATACATTGTATAGCATCATCTGCCTTTTAACTGTACCATTTGAGTTACTTCCTCTTGGAAATGCAAAATTCATGGCCCATCCCTTGTCTGGGTTGCATATATGCATGAATGACAGAGTGTGACAGTGTCCCAGGGTCACAGGCAGGGATTGAGTATGGGGCTTTCAGCACAACCAGCAACCTCTGATAATGTACATGAATAATACACAAATGTCAGAACCATGACAGTTCACACACAGCATCACAGTGCGCACAACATAGTGATGGGCTGTGTGTGGTGAATAGCTGCGACAATAAACAGCACAGAGGCTATGATGTTCCCAGATGCAGTGGGAAGTGCAGAGGCCAACCTGTGTACAAATGTTGTAATGACACCTGCCAGAACATGACAATTGAGACATTATCTCACTCAGCACACCAAGGTTGCCCTGTTGACTGTCTCATTACACGTCGTTAGTGACAGGGTGGGACCATCCACATGTTGGTTCACATGTCCACATCTACTTTACTCACATTGATCAACAAAGGATACTCAGTAGTTACAGGAATAGCTGCCACTGACTCATGATGAGTCCTGGTCCGAACTGTGACAAATTACACCCCAAACAATCTACAGGATCATCATTGGACCACACACATGAACAAGACACCTATGTGCAATTGATAACTGGAAATATGTGGACACGTGCTGTCTTGTATGCTGGGCCACCACAGCCACTTGATAGTTGGGGTTTACTTCTATGGCCTCAAGTGTGGTGTCATCATACATATGAGATTGACCCTTGTCTGTCTGTGCAAACAACATGGTACCCACTTCCTCAATACATGTGTATTACTCACTGTGGGATTCATCAACTAGTGCCTAGGAAGCTCTTACCAATACTCTAGGACATAGGATGTAGAAAATGTTGACCTTTGACATGAACATGCGTCTACCATCCATCTGGTGCATGCAATATCACATGTGGTGTCTACGTGACCCTAAAACTTGGAAGTATACTTTACGGGTGTTGTTACATGTATGACTAACACATGCCCTTGCTCATTCCAATTTTGACTTGCATCTTAGGATTGGACACATGGACGTCACATTCATACAACCATATGTACAATAATGCTTCATGTGATATACACACACACTTGGTCAACCAACAAATTAGTTGTCAAAGCACCCACTTTGAGCCAAAGGCATTTAGGTATTGTACATATGTGCGTCACATTGCTATCCTCTCCTTATGACAAACATGCACAATTTGTGCCACACATATATGTAGGCCACACTTATGACCATATATGACGTCAGCCAACTGTAAACACACTGTGAAGGGTGTAGTGGATGATGTTCCGCTGCAGTATGATGTCACACATGTGAACATACACCATCAACACCATACTGTCTTCAATTAGCCAATCTCTGATGTGTTCCAAATGTTAAATAACCAAAAAAGAAGTAAAAATGCCCCAAACCAGTTAATGCACTGTAATTTTGACGTCCCTAGCGGTGTGCATCATTTTTCGTTTACCAAAACTGTATTTGCGTCATTTTTGTAAAGTCCATGTATCATTATGTGGATGCGGGTTAATATTCACGTCTGTGCGGCAAAAAAAATGACGCAAATGCAGTTTTGTGCAACAAAAAATGACGCATAGCGCGAAAAAGGCGGGACCTTTCATACAGGAAGTGATGTATTAGGATATCCTGTTTACAGATCATGTACAGTGGGTGTACTTTCACTTTCACTTTGCAGTCTATGATCATTCTAGACTGTGTGGCTGTGTAGAGAGTGTTGTCCAGAGATTTTGTGCTGTATTTGTCCTGTGTGCTATCTGTAAAGTCCTTTTGTGAAATAAATATTGTTTGTGTATACTGTAGTACTGTGTTTTGTCTACATTTGTCCATTTATCTTGTGTATTTCTTGTTTGTGGGAGTCTGTTGTGGGTAGTGTTAGTTTGGGGATAGTTGGGCTCTTTTAGTGTTTAGGTTTACATTTTTTCTGTCTTTTTACCCCTACTCTCACCCATTTCCCCTTTCTATTTATTTTACCCCTATTCCTTCTCTTCAACTATAAGTATGTCTGGTAGGCCACTTCTTGGCAGGATGGGGGAAGAGGAGTTAGGGGGCTTCATCTGGCTGGTGACACATTTCTTGCCACTCATGATCCAGGCAGGGGGCAGGGTCATACAGGGGTACCCGACAGAGGCGCACAGAATCCGGTGGGGAAAGGTGCTGCATCACCTGCAGCATGTGTATGCCATCCAGAGGAGTGACCACCAGCTGAAGCACCGGTGGGCTGACCTCATCACCAGGGAGCAGAATCTCTTGGACCACCTAGGAATCATGATTGGTGACACTGTTGGTGAGTACGACTATAGTTATTGTGCACGACTAAATGCTCTGTAGTGACATCAGGGGATTAGTGCAATGTCTGCCAGCTAACTTGCTGACTGTGTGTAATGCTGGGAAATATAAGGGGATCATTGATGCACTATGGCAAAGATCACAATTGCTAGCTGTCAGGTAGCACGTGCTCAGCAAACTTACAGGTAACTTTACCATGAAGGAAATTTGTGCGGCCTTTTTGTCAGCACAGCTAACAAAATAGGAGACAATCATGTCTATGTAGGGTATTATTGACAGAGAAGTACAGATGTACCAACATTTAGGCCAATTATGTTGAAGCAATTGCTAGACTGACTTTAGAATCATGACATGATGCTGAAAATGAGTGCTGCCTTCACGTCAAATGATAATAGCAAAGTGGCTCAAACATTGGTCTCATTTTAGTCTGGTGAGTGTGGAAGGAAAGCGTTCACAGAAGTACTATGAATGTATGGGATTATTGTGTTTCTTGATCTTTTTGGATACATGTCAGTTCATGATTTGAAAACATCATGAAAAGGTGTAAGGTGCCCTCAGCTAACATCTCAAGATGTTTGTTGGAATTGGTTGAGCCACAATCCAAATATGGATGGCAGTCCAAGTGTATGCACATGGCTTCACATCTCCATGGTTGGTGCAAACACCCTGACATATACTCACAAACAGGCCAAAAGTGGGGGTAACAAGGCTAGAAAGAGGCTACTTTCTCACACAACCCCCCCGCAAACGAAGGACAATAAGGCTAACCTTTGCCAGTTGAGACTTTATTGTCTAAGTGGTGATAAGTAGAGAGTAGCTCTGCAATAGACTGGTTACTCCCTTTATCATCCACTATATGGTTACTTCCCTGTGGAGATGTAAACCACCCTGTTTGAAGTTTTTTAGCTAAGCAACAATGTGAAGATATATTTTCAGAGTTTCTATCAGTAAGTTTTAGTTTAGAACAGTGGGAATTGTCCACTGGACCTATTTCTAGTGATGAGAATGCCAGACAGGGATGCTGTCTCAGTAAAGCCATAGCTGGGCAAAAATGTTGTCCATATGGCTGGAAGAGAGAACAGGGATGCTGTTTCTCTTGATTTGGAGCAGGGCAGGGATGCTGTCCTATGAGCTCCACACTAGGGCAGGGTTGCTGTCCTAAGTGTTGTGAGGCAGTGCAGGGTTTCTGCACTAAAGTTTCTCTGGGAGGGTTGGAGGGATGCTCCATGTTAACTAAAATGGTGCTCTTTTTCTCACCAATATTAGTTATCCCACAGAGAGGTACTTCCACCTCAGGGAGTACAGCTATGCCAGCTGATGATTCCCTTGGAACAGGTGCCACCTCAGGAGAGGTTTCTCCCACCACAGGAATGGTATCCTGAATGGTAGGGTGGTTAGGGGATACTGTGATACCCTTTTTACCTGTTGTTGGAAAGGGATCCTGAGTTTTCAGGTCTTCTCTCCTTTGCTTTTTCATTTCAGTAGAAATGAGAGGGAACAATTCCTCAGGGATACCCAGCATGGCTGCATGGGTATAAAACTCTACATCAGACCAACCTGAGGCCTCTAGGTCATTACCTAAGAGACAGTCTACAGGTAAGCTAGGTGACACTACCACCTGCTTAGGGCCAGTAACTCCACCCCAACTAAGTTGAACTATAGCTAAGGGAATAAACTTAGTGGAGTTATGGACATCAATAATCTTATACTGTTGTCCAATGATGTGTTGTTCAGGAGCCACTAAGGGCCATATTTATACTTTTCGACGCACAACTGCGCCAACGCAGTTGTGCGTCAAAATATTTAATGCCGGCTAACGCCATTCCGAAACGCCATGCGGGCGCCGTATTTATTCAATGACGTTAGCCGGTGTTAGCCGGCGGAGCTGCCTGGTGTGCGTAAAAAAAAATGACTTACACCAGGCAGCGCCGGCGTAGGGGAATATGGAGCTTGGGCGTCAAAAAATGGGGCAACTCAGGCTGAGGCAAAATTTTCGCCTCAACCCGAATTGCGCCATTTTTTTGGACTCCCAACCCCCATTGAAATGACTCCTGTCTTAGCAAAGACAGGAGTCATGCCCCCTTGCCCAATGGCCATGCTCAGGGGACTTATGTCCCCTGGGCATGGTCATTGGGCATAGTGGCATGTAGGGTGGCACAAATAAGGCCCCCCTATGCCACAAAAAAATAAATAAAATACTTACCTGAACTTACCTTAAGTTCCCTGGGATGGGTCGCTCCATCCTTGGGCGTCCTCCTGGGGTGGGCAAGGGTGGCAGGGGGTGTCCCTGGGGGCATGGGAGGGCACCTCTGGGCTCCTTCCGAGCCCACAGGTCCCTTAATGCCTGCCCTGAGCAGGCGTTAAAAAATGACGCTAACGAGGGTAGACGTCATTTTTTTTGACCCGCCCACTCCCGGGCGTCTTTTTTGCCCGGGAGTATAAATACGACGCACATGCCACGGAGTCATTTTTTAGTAGGGAACGCCTACCTTG
Organism: Pleurodeles waltl; assembly: GCF_031143425.1. Taxonomy (NCBI): domain Eukaryota; kingdom Metazoa; phylum Chordata; class Amphibia; order Caudata; family Salamandridae; genus Pleurodeles; species Pleurodeles waltl. The sequence continues at coordinate 976,494,844 of NC_090443.1, forward strand.
CATATCATTAACGCAAGGAAGGTGTCCACGCTAAAAAATGACGCAAACTCCAAGATCTTTGGCGCTTGATGCGTCTAACGCCAAAGTATAAATATGGAGTTAGTTTTGCGTCGGATTTGCGTAAAAAAAAACGACGCAAATCCGGCGCAAACAGAGTATAAATATGCCCCTAGGTTTTCAGTCACCAAAGTGATACTGGCACCTGTGTCCCTGTAGGCCTGGGCCTCAACACCATTTATTAAAACTGTCTGCCTGTACTTATCCATTGTAAGGGGACAAGCAGCCAGTGTGGCAAGGCCAATGCCACAAGGTGTGACAGAAACTGTCTTGGGACTGACTACCCCAGTTTCTATGATGGACCCATAAGTGAACCCAACTACACTCTTAGCTTGACTGTTGCCAGCAGTCCCACCACTAGTACCACTACTGCTAGGGGCACTAGAGCTTGATGTATTAGTGGTGGTAGGCTCAGGGGGTTTACCTGGACAGGACTTATCCCCTGGCCTATGGCCTCTATTTTTACACACAAAGCACCAAGGCTTTTTAATGTGTGTAGGTTGTGAAGAAGATGAAGAATTTGTTTTATCCCCACCCCCTGAAGAGTGTTTAGGATTTGAAGAAGGATCTTTGGTTTTACCCTTATCCCCATGCTTATCCTGAGATTTTTCACCATCTTTCTTCTTGCCATCCTTGTCACCACCTATATGAACTTTTCTGTTCACTCTTGTTCTGACCCATTTGTCTGCCTTCTTTCCCAATTCTTGGGGAGAGGTCAGATCTGAGTCCACTAGATATTGGTGCAACAAATCAAACACACAGTTATTAAGAATATGCTCTCTCAGGATTAAGTTATACAGGCTTTCATAGTCAGAAACTTTACTGCCATGTAACCACCCCTCCAAGGCCTTCACTGAATGGTCAACAAAGTCTAACCCGTCTTGTGAAGACTCCTTTTTGGTTTCTCTGAACTTGATCCTGTACTGTTCAATGGTTAAGCCATAACCATATAGGAGTGCATTCTTTAAAACTGTAAAATTATTGGCATCACTTTCCTTCACAGTAAGGAGCCTATCCCTACCCTTTCCACTGAAAGATAGCCATAGGATAGCAGCCCACTGCCTTTGAGGGACCCCCTGTACAACACAGGCCCTCTCAAGTGCAGAAAACCACTTGTTAATGTCATCCCCCTCCTTAGAAGGGGGAACTATCTTGTGCAGATTCCTAGAATCATGCTCTTTCACAGGATTACGATCTGTAATACTGCTGCTGCCACCATGGGGTCCAAACCCCAACCTCTGCCTTTCTTTTTCTGAGTCAAATGCTTCCCTGTCTAGATCCAGCTGTTGCTTTTTAAGCTTCAGTCTGGACTCTTCCACTCTCAATCTATTGAGTTCCCTTTCTAACACTCTGTCATCAGGGTGGGTGGATTGGGCATGCTTAGACACAGAAGAATGGTGTGAATGGACAGAGGGAGACCTGTCCCTAACAGATGGCACTCTAACAACCTGGTCTAAAGGAGTGATATTCCTACTGTGATGAGAGCTCACATTAGTACCATCCATGCTAGGTGGCCTGCTAAGGGGCATGTTGGGAAGATTCTCATATAACACTTTAGCTGGGGCTACCCCAGAGTCAGAGTGTGAACCACCAGCTAATCTGTCACCTGATGTGCCAGCTAAGGCCTTATCATTTTTTATGAGCATATTAACTAACAATTCTCTAGAGGGATTCTTCCCTACCCCTAAACCTCTATCAATGCAGAGACTCCTTGCACCTTTCCAGTTAAGGTGGTCATAAGCAGTGCTGGTCAGATCCAGAGTTTGACCTGTACCAGACATGATAGAAAAAGGTTTAAGGGACAGAAAAAGAAAGAAAAAGTTTCAGGACTTTTTAAGGAACAGAAAAAAACTTTTTCAATTTTTAAGAAACGTTTTGAAAGTTTTAGAGGTTCTTTTCAGCACTTAGCAACAGAGTTAGAGAAGAAAAGCTAAACTTTTTGGTTAGGTGTACATACACTGAACTTGTTTTGTATATTTTTCTCTTATGAAAAGTACAAAATGACAAAGTGGTAAGTAGTTGCAAGTACTTATCCCATCGCTGCTTCCAATGTAGGAGGCTGGCCTGGTTTGTAGTGAGTACCAAGGGATACTTACACTCTGCACCAGGTATCCCTTATTAGTGTAGAAGAGGTGTCTAGCAGCTTTGGCTGATAGAAAAGGTAGCTTAGCAGAGCAGCTTAGGCTGAACTAGGAGACATGTAAAGCTCCCACTATACCACTAGTGTCATATGCACAATATCATAAGAAAACACAATACACAGATATACTAAAAATAAAGGTACTTTATTTTTATGACAATATGCCAAAAGTATCTCAGTGAGTACCCTCAGTATGAGGATAGCAAATATACACAAGATATATGTACACAATACCAAAAATATGCAGTAATAGCAATAGAAAGCAATGCAAGCAATGTACAGTCAAAATAGATTGCAATGAGAGCACATAGGTATAGGGGCAACACAAACCATATACTCCAAAAGTGGAATGCGAATAACGTATGGACCCCAAACCTATGTGAGCTTGTAGAGGGTCGCTGGGACTGTAAGAAAACAGTGAGGGTTAGAAAAATAGCCCACCCCAAGACCCTGAAAAGTAGGTGTAAAGTGCACCTAAGTTCCCCAGAGAGCACAGAAGTCGTGATAGGGGAATTCTGCAAGAAAGACCAACACCAGCAATGCAACAATGATGGATTTCCAGACGAGAGTACCTGTGGAACAAGGGGACCAAGTCCAAGAGTCACACTCAAGTCGTGCGTGGGCAGATGCCCAGGAAATGACAGCTGAGGGTGCAAAGAAACTGCCACTGGATGGTAGAAGCTGTGGATTCTGCAAGAACGAAGAGGACTAGGAACTTCCCCTTTGGAGGATAGATGTCCTACGTCGTGAAGAAGCTTGCAGAGGTGTTCCCACACAGAAAGACCGCAAACAAGCCTTGCTAGCTGCAAGGGTTGGGGTTAGGGTTTTTGGATGCTGCTGTGGCCCAGGAGGGACCAGGATGTCGCCAATTGCGTGAGGAGACAGAGGGGGTACCCAGCAAGACAAGGTGCCCTCTCAGAAGCAGGCAGCCCCTGCAGAAGTGCTGGAACAGGCACTACAAAGAAGAGTGAACTGGAGCTTACCTGAAGTCACAAAAGTAGGTCCCACGACATCGGAGGACAACTCAGGAGGTCGTGCACTGCAGGTTAGAGTGTCGGGGACCTAGGTTTGGCTGTGCACAAAGGAAATCCTGGAAGAGTGCACAGGAGCCGGAGCAGCTGCAAATCACGTGGTACCCAGCAATGCAGTCTAGCGTGGGGAGGCAAGGACTTACCTCCACCAAACTTGGACTGAAGAGTCACTGGACTGTGGGGGTCACTTGGACAGAGTTGCTGAGTTCCAGGGACCACGCTCGTCATGCTGAGAGGGGACCCAGAGGACTGGTGATGCAGTCTTTTGGTGCCTGTGGTTGCAGGGGGAAGATTCCATCGACCCACGGGAGATTTCTTCGGAGCTTCTAGTGCAGAGATGAGGCAGACTACCCTCACAGCATGCACCACCAGGAAAGCAGACGAGAAGACGGCTGGATCAGTGATACAAGGTTGCAGTAGTCGTCTTTGCTACTTTGTTGCGGTTTTGCAGGCGTCCAGAGCAGTCAGCGGTCGATTCCTTGGCAGAAGGTGAAGAGAGAGATGCAGAGGAACTCAGATGAGCTCTTGCATTCGTTATCTAAAGAATTCCCCAAAGCAGAGACCCAAAATAGCCAGAAAAGGAGCTTTGGCTACTTAGGAAGGAGGATAGGCTAGCAACACAGGTAAGAGCCTATCAGAAGGAGTCTCTGACATCACCTGCTGGCACTGGCCACTCAGAGCAGTCCAGTGTGCCAGCAGCACCTCTGTTTCCAAGATGGCAGAGGTCTGGAGCACACTGGAGGAGCTCTGGGCACCTCCCAGGGGAGGTGCAGGTCAGGGGAGTGGTCACTCCCCTTTCCTTTGTCCAGTTTCGCGCCAGAGCAGGGCTGGGGGATCCCTGAACCGGTGTAGACTGGCTTATGCAGAGATGGGCACCATCTGTGCCCATCAAAGCATTTCCAGAGGCTGGGGGAGGCTACTCCTCCCCAGCCCTGACACCTTTTTCCAAAGGGAGAGGGTGTAACACCCTCTCTATGAGGAAGTCCTTTGTTCTGCCTTCCTGGGCCAAGCCTGGCTGGACCCCAGGAGGGCAGAAACCTGTCTGAGGGGTTGGCAGCAGCAGCAGCTGCAGTGAAACCCCGGGAAAGGTAGTTTGGCAGTACCCGGGTCTGTGCTAAAGACTCGGGGGATCATGGAATTGTCTCCCCAATGCCAGAATGGCATTGGGGAGACAATTCCATGATCTTAGACATGTTACATGGCCATGTTCGGAGTTACCATTGTGACGCTATACATAGGTAGTGACCTATGTACAGTGCACGCGTGTAATGGTGTCCCCGCACTCACAAAGTCCGGGGAATTTGCCCTGAACAATGTGGGGGCACCTTGGCTAGTGCTAGGGTGCCCACACACTAAGGGGGTCATTCTGACCCTGGCGGCCGGTGACCGCCAGGGTCACCGACCACGGGAGCACCGCCAACAGGCTGGCGGTGCTCCCGAGGGCATTCTGACCGCGGCGGTTCAGCCGCGGTCAGAAAGGGTAAACCGGCGGTCTCCCGCCGGTTTACCGCTGCCCCATTGAATCCTCCATAGCGGCGGAGCGCGCTCCGCCGCCATGGGAATTCAGACACCCCCTACCGCCATCCTGTTCATGGCGGGAAACCCGCCATGAACAGGATGGCGGTAGGGGGTGCTGCGGGGCCCGTGGGGGCCCCTGCAGTGCCCATGCCAATGGCACTGCAGGGGCAATGGCAATGGCAATGGCATGGGCACTGCAGGGGCCCCCGTAAGAGGGCCCCGCAAAGTATTTCAGTGTCTGCTTTGCAAACACTGAAATACGCGACGGGTGCAACTGCACCCGTCGCACCCCTGCAACTACGCCGGCTCAATTCTGAGCCGGCGTCCTCGTTGCAGGGGCATTTCTGCTGGGCCGGCGGGCGCTCTTTCGGAGAGCGCCCGCCGGCCCAGCGGAAATGTTTAAATGGCCGCCGAGGTCTTTTGACCGCGGTGCGGTCATTTCACGGCGGTACCTTGGCGGACGGCCTCCGCCGTCCGCCAAGGTTAAAATCACCCCCTAAGTAACTTAGCACCCAACCTTTACTAGGTAAAGGTTAGACATATAGGTGACTTATAAGTTACTTAAGTGCAGTGGTAAATGGCTGTGAAATAACGTGGACGTTATTTCACTCAGGCTGCAGTGGCAGGCCTGTGTAAGAATTGTCAGAGCTCCCTATGAGTGGCAAAAGAAATGCTGCAGCCCATAGGAATCTCCTGGAACCCCAATACCCTGGGTACCTCAGTACCATATACTAGGGAATTATAAGGGTGTTCCAGTATGCCAATGTGAATTGGTGAAATTGGTCACGAGCCTGTTAGTGACAATTTGTAAATAGAGAGCATAACCACTGAGGTTCTGGTTAGCAGAGCCTCAGTGAGACACTTAGGCATCACACAGGGAACACATACATATAGGTCACAAACGTATGAGCACTGGGGTCCTGGCTAGCAGGGTCCCAGTGAGACATAACAAACATACTGAAAACAAAGGGTTTTCACTATGAGCACTGGGCCCCGGCTACCAGGATCCCAGGGAGACAGTGAAAACACCCTGACATATACTCACAAACAGGCCAAAAGTGGGGGTAACAAGGCTAGAAAGAGGCTACTTTCTCACAGATACCAGCACATCCTGCTGGTGGAGTCGGTGTTCCGGAGAATGGCTCGGCGATATCGCCATGAACGTGCCTCCGGGGCATGGCGAGCCTTCCCACAGGCTGGGCCTACTTTGCCCACCACAGCCACCACAGAAACAACCACCAATCAGAGCCAGGTGGCCCCACCCACAGCTGCCTCTGTTGATTCAACATCTGCTGGACTTCCTGGCCCCAGCATTGCCACCGGTGCAGGACAGCCCACACAGACCTCCTCCACTGGTACCCAGACTGCCACTGCTCCAACTGTTGACCTGCAGCGTTCAATAGACTTGAACATAAGATGGACAAAGTGCTGCACAAGGTGAGCCACCTGAGTCGGGACGTGCGGCACATTAAGCGGCGGGTCAAGGATATAAAGAGGACCCTCCGGAGGGCCATCCTCTAGACAGTTGAATTGATGGATATGATACCCTCCCCTCCCTCCTCTTTCCTTGTTCTTATAGTTAGTGGGCTTAGGGGGCTTAGTGTTAGGTTAGTATAGGCTGTTAGTTTAGTTGGTGTTAGTGGGTGGGTGGTAGGGGGTCCTGCTTGTTTATTTTTTGACTTATTACATGTGTGGGTGGGCGGGTGGGGGTCTATGTTGGGGTTCTTGTGTGTAAAAAATTAAAAAACAAAATACCAAAAAAATATATATTTGTTTAGGATAGTATAGTATGTGTTTAGGTTAGTATGTGTTGTCCTCAATGTGTCCCGTCTCATAAGGGGGCTGAGGGGTAGATGTTTAGAACATTTCGTTACATGTGATTAGTAAGTGTAGCTTAGGTTAGTTAGGGACAGTTGTGGGTAATGAGTAGTCAGGGTAGATTAGGGTAGGTAAGATTTTTCCTTCAGTTTCCTCATCTATGGTTAGCTTTTAATACATATTTGATTACCCCTTAATAGTATGTGTTGAATGGTACTTGATCGTGGGTTTGGATTCAGTGTACATCTCTTTTGTACTATAACAGCTGTGTCCAATGCTACAAACAAATCCCAACTGAGCTGTACGATTGGCAGCTAACCCAGAGCTACCTTGAAAAGTTTCTACCCTTTGTTGCAACCACCAATCACAGTTAATATGGTTCCCAATGTGTTTCTGTTGATAAGTGTGTTTTCAAAGTCACTAACAGTGCTTCCAGACTTGATATTGGGGAAACAGTTTTAGGTCTGACTGCAGTGTGATGATCATGCACACCCTTATGAGTTCTCATTGGCGATCTTGTATTCTTGTCTTCATGACCCTCATACATCATTTGCAACACAGTTCCGCATGATTACCTATTTGTACGTTAACTCAGACACCTTCATTTGTGCAGTTTTTTTTTGTATTTACTTAGATTAGTGTGGCATGTTTATTGTGTTATTTCTGCATGTTGACAACATTTAGCGGGCACTATTTGATGAATTACTTATCCCCTGAGGAAGCATTCTTCTGTCCTACACAGCATGGTGGTGTATGGTTTCTCACTTCATCAGATTATTCCCTCAGGATGGGCAGAGTATGATGCAATCATGGTCACTGTGCAGATTTCTCTAACTACATAATATCTGGACAGTTGTATTGACAAGCTACGTTATTTGACAGTAGGCACATTTCAGTTATCTGCACAGTTGATATGTCACATTAACCAGAGACAGATTTGTTGTGTAAGTGCTATTTATTGAAAAGTGCTGTAGTGCTATATATACATTGTCCATGGTTGTGAGTCCATTATAGTGATATCTTCCATTGTGATCCAACACAAGGGTTTACCTAAATGCTTTTGTCATGCTGAGGTTGCTGTTTCAGACAGTGCAGAGGGACAGACTTAGCCAATGAGTAGGAGAGAGACAATCACTGGGCTGGGTGACAAGATATACAGTGGTTAGCAGAACAGTGCTTGAGTACAGTTGTTGTAAGACTGTCATGTTTCAAAACGCAGGACTTTGGTAATAGTTGGCCATGTGGCAGGGACTAGTGCTTCCGGTTACTTTTCCTTGTGAATGTGATCTGTTCCATGTCTTCTTCTTCTGATGTGTGTGTTGCCTTCTTTGTCCTTGTTGTTGTTGGTTGTGAAGGGGCAGACATCCTGGTTGCTGCTCCCTGTGAAGGTCTTAAGGGCAGTACTGCTGCAAGGAGGGCCTGCTGGTTCTTGAGAATAGCAGCCACATCACGATGGTAGGCAGCCAGGTCGGCCCTGAGGGGTTCAATGTTGCATTCGTGGACGTGTTGACAGGATTGCTGTTGTAGGTGTTGGGTCAACTGTATTACAGCTGTGCTGATTTCCTTCTGGGTTTTCTGCAGTTCCGGCAAGACAGATGTTAGGGCTTGCATAGCTGCTGCCTGATCTACAAATGACATCATGCACAAACGCACCCCCTCAAGGCTGGCTGCCATATTTTTCATCCCCACCCACACCTCCTTGGCCAGCTCCCTCTGTACTCCAACTACAGTTCTCTCAAAGCTGGTGCTAGTGTCATCTGAGTCCTCAGCTGTATTGGAGCTGGCAGGTCTTACAATTGGGGTGGTTCCTCTGCGATGGTTGCTTGTTCTGTGCTCCTCCTTGTGACAGAAGGTGGGGTCTGGAGGGTTTCAAGGACCTTTTGGATAGTCTCCTGGGGAATGTTTATCGGCTCGTCATCCATGTCATCAGGGAAATCTGGGACAGGCATATTGGCAGGAGATCCATCTTCCTCTGCAATGAAACAGGGTACAATTAGTGTGTCTGTGTTGTGGCAATTTTGATGTGACGTGCCTGCCTTTTGATGAATTCACTTTGTGATCTTGTTTTGTGTTAATATCTGCAGTCCTTCAGATAGGCATTGTTTCAGTCCTATGGTCCACCTGTGTGTCACATGTATGTTATTGAGTTATTAAACTTGTCAGCCTCATCGCCTCATCGCCTCTAGGTGTTGATTTTAGCCAAATAGAGAATTGCCACCTTCTTGTCCTACTCGACCCTCAGTGTACATCCATTCTCATGGTGAGACCTTTCACTGGCTGTGGGTGTTCTGATGGCCCTGGCAGCACACTTAACAATCTGGACCTGCCCCAATCCCTGATCGTTCATATCGACCTAAATGTAATTGACAAGTGGCATATCCTATGCATGGCAATGTTATGATCTGATATGGATGTTGACATTTTAATGGGTCCTGCTGATGTTGGGTAATGTGTGTTACATTGGATTGCAGTGATAGTCGTATCAGTGTCCTATTTCCTCCTCTGACTGTGCAGGTGTATTTCAGTGACCAGTTACATTTGTCCCCTCCTCAATGCTGTTGTCTGAGCAGTATTACATTTGGGATGTTGCCTTGTTACCCAGGCAGAGGATGGACCCTGACATATGCAGCATGGGTGTGTCCTTAGTGCAGTGTCGCTCCTATTGTTGTTTACTTTGGCTGATGTTTGTGACAACTATGGGCATTGACATTTGAGTGTACTGGGGCCTTTGTCTTGTTTCAGGGGATTGTTGCAGATGTCATCCTCACCCCCTAATTTAGGTTGTATGATCAATGGGGAGGTTACTGCCATTGAGCTGCACACAGATCAGAGGTGGTAGTGGCAACTGTTGTCGCAGTTACATTGCAGTTGTCAGTTTGGCTAGAGGATTGCTAATAGGGCCCTAGTTAATGTAGGAGGTATGTTGGCTGACGAGTGCCAGGATGTAAGTTTGACGTAGTGGCCTTCCCTCCTGTCGTGGCTTTCCCTTTGCTCCATCGTTGGCATGACAGCATGCCCCCATGGGACTGTTGTTGGTGTAGTGTAATGGTGTGCCCCTGTCTGTGCAGGCCATGCCCCAATGCCATGCCCCTTTACCCATGCCACTCCATGTATATGTTGACTTCCATGCATTTTGTTGTCAGTATCCCCCCTGCTTGCAGTTAACATTTGTGCATTATAATTCCCCATGCGACTTACCCTGCATGTGCATTGTCTCCTGGTAGCCTGCGCTGTCCTGTCCTTGAATCCCTGTGACGATCTCCTCAGGGATGACAGCTGCGACCATCTCCTCCATGTGGTCCAGGGCCTCCTGGTGTGCTGGACTCCCACCTCCAATCTGCAGTGCTGCCTTCCTGTTCCTGGCCATCTTTTCCTTGGTCCTGCGTTTGCAGTCATGCCAGCGTTTCTTGCACTCGATGACAGTTCTGCGTACTTCAGCCACACTGTTAATCTTGTCGACAATTTGTTGCCACATAGCCACTCTACTACTGATTGGCAACTTTGATGTGACAAACAGTTGGTGCTGGTGTTCCGTCACCTCTTTAACCAGGATTTCTTGCTCCTCTGCACTGAAGCGACACTTTCTTTTCTTCTTAAAAGTGTCCTGGTTCTTGTGTGGGTCCTCCTGGCTGGTTCCTGCTCTGCTGTCATCTTCCTGGGGTCTGTAGTGGAGTCTGGGATCCATTTTGGGTCTCCTCTGGTGAAATGGCTGTGTTCGCTGTGTTTTTGACGCTATTGCGTAAAAAAAACGGCGCATATCCGGTTTGCGGTGTCGTAAATCGAACCACAGTCATTTCCGCTGCGTTAACGTCGTTTTCCTTTACGACTTGACGCCACGGTGTGCGTCAAAAATAATGACTGCCACCTGTTGTTTGCGTCGCCGTGCGTCAAAGTATAAATATGACACCCGCACGGCGCACCAAAATGGCGTTAGCTGGCGGTAATATTTTTTACGCAAAACTGCACCGGCGCAGTTTTGCGTCAAAAAGTATAAATATGGGCCTTGGAGTCTTTAAACATGCCGTTTCAGTCTGCTTTAGGGCAGTACATTGATGATCTGAGGGTTTGCGTCCAATGTGCTAGAAGCTTGCAGACAAGATACCACAGCATTATTTAATTATTTGGGTGAGAACAGACATAAGGGCCCATATTTATACTTTTTGACGCTAAACTGCGCTAACGCAGTTTAGCGTCAAAAAATGTTGCGCCGTCTAACGCCATTCTGAAGCGCCATGCGGGCGCCGTATTTATGGAATGGCGTTAGACGGCGCAATCAGACCGGCGCTGCCTGGTGTGCGTGGAAAAAAACCACGTACACCAGACAGCGCCGGCGTAGGGGGAAAATGGCGTATGGGCGTCTTAAAATGGGGCAAGTCAGGTTACGTCGAAAAAATCGTCGTAACCCGACTTGCGCCATTTTTTTTCGACGCCCATCCCCCATCAACATGACTCCTATCATTGTAAAGATAGGAGTCATGCCCCCTTGCCCAATGGCCATGCCCAGGGGACTTCTGTCCCCTGGGCATGGTCATTGGGCATAGTGGCATGTAGGGGGGCACAAATCAGGCCCCCCTATGCCACAAAAAAAATAAAAAAAACTTACCTGGACTTACCTTAATGTCCATGGGATGGGTCCCTCCGTCCTTGGGTGTCCTCCTGGGGTGGGCAAGGGTGGCAGGGGGGGTCCCTGGGGGCAGGGGAGGGCACCTCTGGGCTCATTTTGAGCCCACTTGTCCCTTAACGCCATGCCTGACCCAGGCGTTAAAAAGCGGCGCAAAAGCGCCGTTTTTGGCCACGCCCACTCCCGGGCGTCATTTTTGCCCGGGAGTATAAATACCACGTAAAGGCCTGGGAGTCATTTTTTAAGACGGGAACGCCTCCCTTGCATATCATTAACGCAAGGAAGGGGTTCACGCTAAAAAATGACGCCCACTCCGGGCACTTTGGCGCCCGAAGCGTCTAACGCCATAGTATAAATATGGCGTTAGTTGGCGTTAGTTTAGCGTCGAATTTGCGTCAAAAAAAACGACGCAAATTCGGCGCAACCAGAGTATAAATACGGCCCAAGGTTTCCCCTGTTAAGGTACAGTATTGTCAGAAAGAAGTAAGCTATTTGGGTCACCAAATTGAGAAAGGTGCAAGGAAAGTAAATGAATTTCAGCAATTATGCAAATGCAAATGAATCTTCCAGTTACACAGAGAGATGTCACAATGTTTTTAGGCATGGTGAGCTATTGTCGCCAATGGATCCCAAATTTTTCAGTATTTTCCAAACTGTTGCAAAAGTTGACACCCAAAGAAGTCACAGAACCAGTCCCCTTAAATGAAGAATGCTTGAAAGCTTTCAATGATTTGAAAGAGAGGTGGTGCAGAGCTCCAGCTTTGCCTGATTACACAAAAGGTTTTGCACTGTTTGGCCATGAATGTGATGGCTGTGCTCTCTCTGTTTTGAATCAGTCACATGGAGGAACAAACAGGCCACTGGAATATTTTTCTGCCACATTGGATCCTGTTGCTGCTGCTTTGCTTGGCTGTTTGAAAGTTGTGGCCAGTGCTGGTGTAAGCATCAGTCAATGCAAAGGCATTGTAATGGGACACTTTTGAATTGTTTATGTCCCCCACTCAGTTGAAGTACTTTTGACCAGGTCCAATATTTGACCAATGCCCATCTTACTCGTTATGAGCTATTGATCCTTGGCTCTGCAAGTGTAACAGTCATGAGGTGTGAGGTTTTAAATCCTGCCACATTAATGCATGTAAATGTTGATGATTCAAATGATAGTGAAATGGAACATGACTGCCTCGATGTCACTGAACTGTGCACTAAACTCAAACCTGATATTCAGGACAATCCTTTAGAGGAGAATGTTGTTTTTGTGGATGGCTCCTGTTTAAGAGACAGTGAAGGTACTCTGAGAGCTGATTATGCAGTTTGTACCCTCCCAGGAGTGGTCGAAGCCTCAAGGGTTCAAGGAGTCGTTTCTGTCCAAGCAGCAAAATTGGTTGCTCTCACAGGGGCATGCTGCTTATCAGAGCAGCTCAAAGTGACAATATTCACAGATAGTAAATACAGATTTGGTGTTATCCATGATTTCGGGCAGTTATGGCACCAGTGAGGTTTCATGACCTTGTCAGGATCACCCATTCAAAATGGTGAGAGAATTCATAGCTTGTTGAACGCATTTCAGTTACCTGAGAAGACTGCCATTGTTAGGTGTGTAGCCCATCAGAAATCTAATGACTATGTAATATTTGGCAATACCTATGCTGACCAAATTGCTAGATATTGTGCACTTCATTGCATCACCTTCTGTGAAGTGTGGAGTACTGAAAGTGACACCAGTGAGACAAATCAAAATTGATTGATGTCAGTGGTTAATACCTGGGATAAAATTAAGAGGTTGCAGGAGGAGGCTACAGAGGAAGAACACAGAGGTTGGATAAAAGCAGGTTGTGCTCAAAGAGAGGGCGATGATGTATGGATTTCAAATGAAGGGAAAGTTGTGTTGCCAGATTGCTTGTTGAACTTGATGGCTAGGTATTATCATGGTCAGGTCAATCTCGGCAGAAATGCAATGATTTGCACATTCAAACAGACATGGTACAACCCCAGATTTAGATTGGTTGCAGAAGCAGGTTGTCACAAGATGTGTTACATGCAAACAAATTAATGTAGGGAAATGCACAGTGGTTAATTTGAGCCACATAGGCAGATCAGGAGGCCCATTTAACAGAATACAACTTCATTTTATTGGAATGCCTGCCTGTAGTGGATTGAAGTACGTGTTGGTCATTGTATGTGTGTTTTCCAGATGGGTGGAGGTTTATGCAACACGTAGGAATGATAGTCTCATTGTAGTTAAGCTGCTGCTCAGTGCACTAATTCCTAGGTATACATTCCCGACTTCTTTGGAATCAGATCGAGGAACTCATTTTTTAATAATGAGATCATAAAGTTGTTATGAACAGCACTAAACATTGAGCGTAAATTGCACTGCAGTTACAGACCAGAGACATCTGGATTGGATGGAACACTGAAAGCTCGATTGGCAAAGGTTTGTGCCTCTACAGAGTTGAAATGGGCTCATGAATTGCCACTTGTCCTGATAAGCATGCGTAGCAACCCTGACAGGAAGACAGGACTGTCTCCCCATAAGATTCTGATGCATGATGCAATGAGGCGACCAGCAGTACCTGCAAGTGCACTTGTGAACATAACTGATGACTTAGTGCTGGATTAATGCAAAGGTCTGGCTGATGTGGTTTGCTCTTTGTCTCATTAGGTTGAAGCAGCAGCAGTTCAAACGGCTCAAGAACAGTGTCACAGCTTGAAAGCTGTTGATTGGGTTGTGGTAAAGAAACATGTGAGGAAGACTTGCTTGGAGCCAAGGCGGAAAGGACCATTTCAAGTTATCTTGATGACAACAACAGCTGTGAAGTGAGCTGGTCTTCTGAACTGGGTACATGGAAGCGACACACGCAAAGTTATGTGTCCTCTTGAAAACACAGAGTCTGATCCCGCAAGAGCAAATGCTGATGAAAAAGGGGTGCGACAGGACTAAGCTATGAGGATGGAACCAGTGGCTGAAGCAGAAATCTTGCAAAGTGGTGACGGTGCAAGCAGCCTGCATACAAAGAAAAGTGTAGGACATCAAAGTCAAAGTCAACTGATTCCTGCCAGTGCAGCAAACATTGTGAAAGAAGTTGCACGAGGAAAGAGAATTGTGAAAGGAGACAAATGGTCTGCAGCTGCACATGAACTGCTTGCGGATAAACTCCCATCATTAACAGAAGCAGTTGAAGAGTGTATGAGGGGGGACTGCAGAGGAAGGAGGGTGGGGGCAAAACCTGTGGAGGGGGAGGGGGGCGGGAGAGACCGCTATCTTTGACAGGGAAGGGATTCCCTGTCACTGATAGTGCCTACCGCCATGGTTTTCGTTGCGGTAAGGATGCCACGAAAACCATGGCGGTAGTTGGGGTCATAATCCCACAGGCGGGCAAGTGACGGCCACCAGGCTGGAGAGTGAAGTCTCCAGCCCAGCTTTCGTTACTGCCGTGGCAGTCGGTGTGATACATTGGCGGTTTGGCTTTAGCCAAACCGCCAATGTCATAATGTGGTCGTAAGTACTGCCAGTCTGTTGGCGGTACAACCGCCACATTACCTGAGACCGCCGGGGTCATAATGATCCCCTCAGTATTGCTACTCTAACTATGACTATTTTCTCTTTTGTTCCCATTAATCGGCATTCAAGAAGGATTGTAAAGGCTAGAAACATAGATATAGTGGGAGGATTCTTTGAGCCTACACTGACTTTTGGCACAGCATATGCACACCGGAATACCTTGACATGTCTTCCTACGCAGGTAGAAAAGGAGTTCATTAATCAGGTAGATGATAGAAGAAAACCAATGAGAGAAAAGATAGATAAGGTAAATGTTAACAACAAGAAATCAGTTCAAAACACCTGATACACAGGGTCGCTTAGCCTTAGATTGGCAACGTATAAGAAAGCTTTGTAGATATAGACCGCAATCAAAGCTGACAATAATGGGCAGATTTAAGTGCAGCACCACTTTTCTTGCGCCCCCTTAGTGCCCCCTAACGCCACCATGTTTGAACTATATTAAAGATATGGCACACCATGGAGACAGTTAGGGGACTAACGTCAAAAAATGTTACGCTAATTTGGCACATTGCAGGATTAGCGTAAAAAATGTTGACACTAATCCTGCAAAGTACATTGAGGCCCATTATAAATAATGGTGTGCCTCATTTTAAAGCCTGCTCCATGCAGGCATTGAAAATGCTGCAAAAATTGGACGAAGAAATCTTTTTGATTTCTTTGCTCCTTTTTTTCAGCCACCCTTGCATATATTATGCCTGGTGCAGGCATAATGTGGCGCAAGGGGTTGTGCCACTTCGTAAATCTTCTGCAGAGATTTTGACCTTCTTGGTCCACATTAGCGTCAAAAGAATTATGCTAATGTGGCACAAGGAGGTGCTAGGCCCTCTTAAATCTGGGCCTAAGTTTGTAGGAATGAGTGAATGCAGTCATGTGTTCAAGAATGTATGGGATTTTATGCTAAATGGACAAGACCCCACTGCACCTTGTGTTTATTACATCTGTGATAAAAACGCTTATTAGAAGTTGCTGAAAGGATGGTATGGTACACGCTATTTGTGAGTGGTTTTCCTGAACATTTACCAAGTAGACAACATTGACAATCCAGAAGGTATTGGGAGTCCTAAAATGAGATTTAAAAGAGGAGCAAGTAGTTCAGAACTTATAGGAGATATTTATGGAGCTTTTATTCCATCAGTGGGTGAAATCTTGAATGACATAAAGATAAAGAAGTTATCAATGATTGTAGACAAGAGGTTAACTGATTTTTCAGGTGCAATGCTCCTAATGAACACAAACATGTTTGCGGCAAGGTCTATGATTCTTCAGAATCTCCTTGCTTTAGACATTCCTTTAGCAAAAGAGGACGGAGTCTGCCAAAGTTTGAAATCACAGCACTGCTGCACTGAAATATTCAGAATAACAGCAAGTAGATAAGGGAATACTTAACTAGTCTGCCAAGTCTGAAAAATGACCTAAAACAGACAAATGTCTGAGAGACAATATGTGAAGGAATCTCTAAGGGAGGATCTTGGTTTGGAAACTTGGGAAATGGTTTTGTGAAAATGATCTTGAAACCTTTATTGATTGTGACAGTGTGCATAACTTGTGCACTCTGATTTTACAAAGCTTACAATTTCTAGAGAAAACAAAAGGGGAAGAATAAACAGAGGAGGGAAGAAATGGAAATGGAGAATATGAGCGACAGATATTATCAGACAATGAAGAAAATTGACAATTATCATAAACCAAGACCTATGTGTTATCAAACTAAGCAGTTTTGATTTTGTCTCTTTGTAAATGAGAAAGGTTCTTTTGTGACGGCATAGATTGCCATCAGAGGAGGCACTGAGAGAGATAAAGGGGCAAATTTATAAAAAGTGGTGCATCATGTCATGATGCGCCACCGTTTTTTACGTCCCATTACAGCTCCCCTAATACCACCATGTGTGCGCCGTATTTATGATACCGCAAACCATGGCACACGTTAGGGAACTAGCGTCGTAAATGTTTACGCTAGTTTGGCACTTTGCAGGATTAGCACCAAATATATTGTGTAGGAAGCTGGCCTTGTGTGTGGTGGGTACCTAAGGCACTTACACCTTATACCAGGTCCAGGTATCCCCTATTAGTGTAGTGTAGGCAGTGTCTAGAAGCCAGGCTCTCTAGAGGTAGCTGTCGATGAGCAGCCAAGGCTTATCTAAGAGACATGCAAAGCTCATGCAATACCACTGTAGTCACACAGCATTTACACACATGAAAGAAAACACTTGGGCCCATATTTATACTTTTTTAGCATCGCATTTGTGTAATTCTTTGATGCAAAAGCGGCGCAAACTTGCAAAATACAATTGTATTTTGTAAGTTTGCACCGTTTTTGCGTCAAAAAGCGGCACAAAGCGGCGCAAAAAAAAGTATAAATATGGGCCTTGGTATTACAAAAATAAAGGTACTTTATTATGGTAACACAACACCAAAATTACTATAGAGGCATAACTCCCTTAGGAGGTAAGTAATACACAAGATATATGCACTAGTTATCAGAAAAAGGCATATGAATAGTTAGAAAACAGTGCACAGCAATGTAAAACACAATAGAGAATAGGGACCCTAGGGGGAGCACAAACCATATACTAAAAAAATGGAATGCGAGAGTTGCACCCCCACCAAGGTAACTGGAATGTGTAGGTGGGGGTGGGGGTACTAGAAAAGCACAAAGGTAAGTACTACAACACCCCCAGCGACCAGGAAAGCAGGAGTAAATCACTAGACTTTACCCAAAACACCCACTTAAAAGAAAAGAAGAGAATTGCAAAACCCAGAGACAACTGCAAGAAACCAACTGTGGATTCCCGAAGAGGAAGACCTGTGGAAAGAGGGGACCAAGTCCAGTAGACACAGCACAGTCCAGTCGGAGCAGGAGCCCCTACCCACCAAGCTGTGGATGCAGGAATTGGTTGATGGCAAGGAAGGAGAGTTAGCACTGCAGCCCAGGAGTCGGAGTCGAGTTCCTGGAGGATGCAGGTGATGTCTCACGCCTAAAGGAAGACTGCAGTCGGGTTTGCGTGTTCGGATTCGACAAACAAGCCTTGGCACAGGCACAACTTCCGGTTGGTGGAAAGTGGTGCAGCCGGGGACCAGCAAGGCCCAGGAGGACTCAACCAAGGAGGGGTAGCCAGAGGGGGCCCTCAGCATCACAGAGAGCCCACATAAGCACAGGCAGCATGCAGAGGAGTTCCACAGGACGGGGAAACAGAAGTTGCAAATGGAGCCCATGCAGCACTACGAAAAGGTGCCCCATGCAGCAGGAGGGCCACTCAGGGGGCTATGCATCACCGGAAGGAGTGCTGGGGGCTGGAGACACACGATGCCTGAAGACCCCTTGGAAGAAGAGACAAGAATTCTTGGCAGCTGCAAAAGACTCAGTGCACGGGGTTACTGTCATGCATGGGGAGGCAAGGGCTTACAACCACCAAAGTGGGACAGCTGGTAGAGAGGACAGATCCGACCACGTCCAACTACCACTTGTGATAAGGATCCACGCAGCTGGTCGTCATTGCAGTTGGTGCCTGCAGATGCAGGGGAGTGACCCCTTCACCCCAAGGGAGATTCCTTCTTCCCAGTGCAGAGTGAAGACGGGATGTCCTCAGTGGATGCATGACCAGGGAAATGTTGCAGAAGGTGGAAGTATCTGTGAAAACAATGTTGCAGGCGAAGTATTCGTCTTTGTTGCAGTTGTCGAGTACTGGAGAGTCCAGATGCAGTTTCTTTGGTCAGAAGTTGAAGTGGAGGTTACAGAGGAATCCTCCTGGAATCTTGCAAGCCGAATCTGAGGAACCACCCAAAAGAGAGACTCTAAATAGCACTGAAAGTGGGACTGGTCACCTAGCTGGGTGACCATCTATCAGGAGGGGGCTCTGACGTCACCTACCTGACCTGGCCACTCAGATGCTCCCAGAGTTCTCTGTCAACCTTGGTTTCAAGAAGGCAAAACCCCAGCACCCTCTGAAGGAGCACTGGGCACCACCCCTGTGATGGTGATGGACAGGGGAGTGGTGTACAGTTTCGTGACATGGCAGGCACTGGGGGTCCCTGAACCAGTGTAGACTAGTTTATGCACAGAGGGCACCAAATGTGCCCTTCAAAGCATACCAGTGGCCTGGGGAGGCTATCCCTCCCAAGTCCAGTAACACCTATTCCCAAAGAGAGAGGTTTCAACACCTCTCTGCCAAAGGAAATTCTTTGTTCTGCCTTCCTGGGCTTGAGCTACTCAAGCAACAGGATGGCAGAAACCTGTGTATTGACTATGTCCAGTACACATGTAAAATGGAGTTCCGCACTCACAAAGTCCAGGCAAATGGATCTGGAGTTTGTGGGGGCACCTCTGCTAGTGCAGGGGTGCCCTCACACACAGGTACCTTCACCCTGCCCTCTGGGCTGAGAGGGCCTGCCATAGAGGTGACTTACAGTGACCTGATGCAGTGACCTGTAGTGAAAACGGGTGCATGCACCCAGTTCACGCAGACTACAATGGTGGGCCTGCAGAACCCTTTGCATGGGCCCCCAATGGGTGGCAGAATAACTGCTGCAGCCCATAGGGATCCCCTGGAACCCAAATACCCTAGGTAGCTGGGTACCATATACTAGGGGCTTACATGGGAGCACCAGTATACTAATTGTGGGAAACAAGTTACCAGCAACCACATTGCAGAGCATGCATAACTACTTGGGTCCTGATTAGCAGGATCCCAGTAGACACAGTCAAACACACTGGCAAACAGGCCAAGCTAGAAAGAGGCTACTTTCCAACACAACCTCGTCCCCCTCCCAAAAGAAGGACAATAAGGCTAACCTTGGCCAGTTGAGACTTTATTGTCTAAGTGGTGGTAAGTGGAGAGTAGCTCTGCAGTCGAGTGGTTAATCCCTTTATCATCCACTATGTGGTTCCTTGCTTGTGGGAAGGTGAACCACCCTGTTTGGTTACTTTTACCTGAAGTACATTTAAACTGTGGACCCTGTGATTCCCTGTTTTTAAGGTGTGGCAACAGTTTTAGAGTGAGGCAGGATGACTGTACCTGGGTCCTATGTTAGGACAGGGCTGCTGTCCTAAGGGTTGTAATGCTAGACAGGGGTGCTGTCTGAGCAGGGCTAGAGCAGGACAAAAAGGTTGTCCCAAAGGCTCTAAAGGAGGACAGGGTTTCTGTCCTACTTGTGGTAGAGCAGGACAGGATTGCTGTCCCAAGGGCTCTATATATGGACAGGTTTGTTAACCTAAGGTTTTAGGGCTGGAATGTTGCTCCAAGTCTTGTAAGGTACTTTTACCTCTCGGAGCTCAGCTGTGGAAGCTTTAGGCTCCTGTGGTACAGGTTCCACTTGAGGGGGGTGTAAGGAAATGCCTCCTTGGTATGGTTACCCCCTGACTTTTTGCCTTTGCTGATGCCAAGTTATGATTTGAAAGTGTGCTGAGGCCTGCTAACCAGGCCCCAGCACCAGTGTTCTTTCCCTAAAACTATACCTTTGTCTCCACAATTGGCACACCCTGGCATTCAGGTAAGTCCCTTGTAACTGGTACCCCTGGTACCAAGGGCCCTGATGCCAAGGAAGGTCTCTAAGGGCTGCAGCATGTCTTATGCCACCCTAGGGACCCCTCACTCAGAACAGACACACTGCTTGCCAGCTTGTGTGTGCTGGTGGGGAGAAAATGACTAAGTCGACATGGCACTCCCCTCAGGGTGCCATGCCAACCTCACACTGCTTGTGGCATAGGTAAGTCACCCCTCTAGCAGGCCTTACAGCCCTAAGGCAGGGTGCACTATCCCACAGGTGAGGGCATAGGTGCATGAGCACTATGCCCCTACAGTGTCTAAGCAAAACCTTAAACATTGTAAGTGCAGGGTAGCCATAAGAGTATATGGTCTGGGAGTCTGTCACACGCGAACTCCACAGCACCATAATGGCTACACTGAAAACTGGGAAGTTTGGTATCAAACTTCTCAGCACAATAAATGCATATTGATGCCAGTGTACATTTTATTGTGAAATACACCCAGAGGGCATCTTAGAGATGCCCCCTGAAAACATACCCGACTTCCAGTGTGGGCTGACTAGTTTTGCCAGCCTGCAACACACCAGACATGTTGCTGGCCACATGGGGAGAGTGCCCTTGTCACTCTGTGACCAGTAACAAAGCCTGTACTGGGTGGAGGTGCTTCACACCTCCCCCTGCAGGAACTGTAACACCTGGCGGTGAGCCTCAAAGGCTCACCCCCTTTGTTACAGCACCACAGGGCATCCCAGCTAGTGGAGATGCCCACCCCTCCGACCACTGCCCCCACTTTTGGCAGCAAGGCTGGAGGTGATAATGAGAAAAACAAGGAGGAGTCACTGGCCAGTCAGGACAACCCCTAAGGTGTCCTGAGCTGAGATGACTCTGACTTTTAGAAATCCTCCATCTTGCAGATGGAGGATTCCCCCAATAGGATTAGGGATGTGCCCCCTTCCCCACAGGGAGGAGGCACAAATAGGGTGTAGCCACCCTCAGGGCTTGTAGCCATTGGCTACTAACCTCCTAGACCTAAACACACCCCTAAATTGAGTATTTAGGGGCCCCCAGAACCGAGGAAGATAGATTCCTACAACCTAAAGACGAAGAAGGACTGCTGACCTCAAGCCCTGCAGAGAAGAGACATCAACTGCTTTGGCCCCAGCCCTACCGGCCTGTCTTCCCACTTCAAGAAAAACTGCAACAGTGACACGTCTCCCAGGGTCCAGTGACCTCTGAAGCCTCAGAGGACTACCCTACATCTAAAAGGGCCAAGAAACTCCCGTGGACAGTGGCCCTGTTCCACAAAGACTGCAACTTTGCAACAAATAAGCAACTTTTAAAGAGCACACGTTTCGCGCCGGAAGCGTGAGACTTTCCACTCTGCACCCGACGCCCCCGGCTCGATCTGCGGAAAACGAACTCTACAGGGAGGACTCCCCAGCGACTGCGAGCCCGTGAGTAGCCAGAGTTGACCCCTTTGAGCCCCCACAGCGACGCCTGCAGAGGGAATCCAGAGGCTCCCCCTGACTGCGACTGCCTGCTTCAAAGAACCCGACGCCTGGTAAAGACACTGCACCCGCAGCCCCAGGACCTGAAGGAACCGAACACCAGTGCAAGAGCGACCCCCAGGTGGCCCTCTAGCCCAGGTGGTGGCTACCCCGAGGAGCCCCCCCTTTGCCTGCCTGCATCGTGGAAGAGACTGTTGGGTCTCCCATTGAATCCTATTGCAAACCCGACGCCCCGTTTGCACTCTGCACCCGGACGCCCCTCTGCCGCAGAGGGTGTACTTTCTTTGCCTGCTTGTGTCCCACCCGGTGCCCTACAAAACCCCCCTGGTCTGCCCTCCGAAGTCGCAGGTACTTACCTGCTGGCAGACTGGAACCGGGCACCCCTATTTCCATTGAAGCCTATGCGTTTTGGGCACCACTTTGACCTCTGCACCTGACCGGCCCTGTGCTGCTGGTGTGGTAACTTTGGGGTTGCCTTGAACCCCCAACGGTGGGCTACCTTGGACCCTACTTTGAACCCTGTAAGTGCTTTACTTACCTGTAAACCTAACAAATACTTACCTCCCCCAGGAACTGTTGATTTTTGCAGTGTCAAAATTAAAAATAGTTTTTTGCCATTTTTGCCAAAACTGTACATGCTATTGTGATGATTCAAAGTTCCTAAGATACCTGAGTGAAATACCTTTCATTTAAAGTATTGTTTGTAAATCTTGAACCTGTGGTTCATAAAATAAACTAAGAAAATATATTTTTCTATATAAAAACCTATTGGCCTGGAATTGTCTTTGAGTGTGTGTTCCTCATTTATTGCCTGTGTGTGTACAACAAATGCTTGGCACTACTCTCTGATAAGCCTACTGCTCGACCACACTACCACAAAATAGAGCATTAGAATTATCTCTTTTTGCCACTATCTTACCTCTAAGGGGAACCCTTGGACTCTGTGCACACTATTTCTTACTTTGAAGTAGTATATACAGAGCCAACTTTCTACAGGGGGTATCCTCCCTCAGAGGAATGGGATCCTTAGTGGGAGGGTGGGCAGGGGATAATTTGGCATTCTGCATGTCTGTGTTGTTAGGAGTATCCTGGGCCATTATTTCAGGCTCCAGGGCTCCTTCCCTACTTTGCTCTTTAGTCTGTTTTGAGATTAAAGGGAGCAAATGGTTGGGGATACCCAGCATGGATGCATGGGTAAGGAACTCTACCTCAGCCCAATCTGATGTCTCTAGGTCATTTCCCAAGAGACACTCAACAGGTACGCTAGGTAAGACTACTACCGGTTTAGGGCCAGTAACTCCATCCCAGCTAAAGTGTACAACAGCTATGGGGACGGACTGAGTGGAGTTGTTGACAAAAGTGACTTGGTACTGGTGACCAAGTAGATGTTGTGCAAGGTGACACTGAGGGGCATATTTATACTCCGTTTGCGCCGATTGTGCGTCAAAGAATTTGACGCACAATCAGCGCAAACGTTGCCCCATATTTAAACTCTGACGCCCGTGGACGACAAAATTCCGCCATGTGCGTCATTTGTTGGATGCGGCAACCCGCCCTGTGTTAATGATATGCAGGGTAGGCGTTCCCGTCCAAAAAACGACGCAAACGGCCGTGCGTCGTATTTATGCTTCTGGGCAAAAATGACTCTCGGCCGGGAGGTGGAGCAAAAAAATTACGCACAGCCCCATGTGCGTCAAAATTTAACGCCTGGGTCAGGGCAGGCGTTAAAATGGGGCAAACACATCTGTATTTAATCAGAACACACAGAACAAACAGCAGAGCAGCAGACCAGCAACAGGGAGACATGGAGGTGATTTTTATCCAGCGTGCACGTAGACGCAGAGCCCAGCAGCAACAACAGCAGCCACAACAACACCAGCAGGGACCCCAAAGGCAGCGCAGAAGGCAGGAGAGGATATTCCGCCCAAGAACAACCCTGCATGGCCTCAGGGAACACGACATTATACAGAGGTACCGATTGAACTGGCAGGCCATTCAATAGCTGCTGCGCAACATTGAACCGCAGTTGGCCCCCACTTTAGTGACACCCTGCACCATCCCAACAGAAACAAAGCTGCTTGCCGTACTTCACCTGCTGGCAAGTGGCTCATTTCAAACAACTGGTGCCCTGGTTGGCGGAATATCGCAACCATCATTCTCTGCATTTCTGCCAAAAGTACTGGATGCCATCATTCGCCTGACACCCCTCCACATCTGCTTCCCTAACACACTGCAGAAGCAGCAGGAAACAAAACAGGGGTTCTACGCAATCAGTGGCTTCCCACATGTCCTTGGTGCAATCGACTGCACACACGTACGCCTTGTGCCACCTGCTGCAATAGAACACCTCTACCGCAACAGGAAGCACACACATTCAATCAACGTGCAGGCCATAGTTGATCACCAGGGATTGATCACCAACATCGTGGCAAAATATCCTGGGAGTGTCCATGACTCATTCATCTTCCGTCACTGCACCATCAACCAACACTTCCAGGATGGACGGCATGACAATGGACTACTTGTTGGTAAGTACAGAAACCTACTTATATACACACTGCACAGCAACCCTCTGGGACACACAACACATACACCTCAACAGCAACATCTAGACAGGAACACACTGAGGTCCTGACATCCCTAGCCATGTTTCTTAACTCACCATTGAACCTGTCACACATTGGAATTTACTGTACATCCTAATGTGAAGACATTAATGAGTGTGGTTGCCTAAATGTCACCTTGCAAATTGTAAGTGTCACAATGACCTTTACATTAATACATTGCATAAGTTTCAAGGTATGGGATGTACAGGGTACTTTGATATGAACGTGTTAACAACACTTCCAAATTTAAATGTGCATGGAACTATCATCTCACCCTCAGTGAAGACACACGGACACCTGCATCATAAGTCACAATGCTAGGGAGGGCACACTGTACTGCAAATCCCAAAACATACTGCTGACAAACGGTTAGCAGACAAACACTTGCTCAGCCAAGGAAACAACACAATGCAGATGGTATAGCCTACAAGTATAGGATGTCACATTAGTACACAAAAGAGTCACAGACAACACAAGACAACTACTGCCATTAAAGGTCTTTTCAATAGTGCCAGCTACATCTACATGATCCCATTCTGTGTTTTTCTTTCAGCCGATCAGGGGTATGGCATCCAGCCATGGCTAATGACACCACTTGGGAACCCGAGTACTGCTGCAGAGCGGGCATACAACGACGCCCATAAGAGGACATGCAGCATTCTCGAGCGGACCTTTGAGATCCTCAAGTCAAGGTTCTGCTGCCTTGACATCCCTGGCAGTAGCCTACTATATTCCCCCGAGATGGTCTGTAGGATCATACTCACATGTGCAATATTGCACAACATTTGTGTAAAAAGGAACATTCCCCTCCTCGAACCAGACCCATACATGCCTGAAGACGAAGAAGAGGAGGATGCTGGCCTGCAACAGGAGGGGGAACAACCAAACACGGCTGCTGGAGTGCGTAGGTGCCAACACATTGTAAATAATCTCTTTTCATAATTATCACCATCACCACTTAATGCACTATTGTAAATAAACACTGATAACAAACACCACATCATGGTTTGGCCTATTCATTTCTGCCCACCTTTAGCTTGAAATATCTGAAGAAGAATGTCGTCTCATTGAGCATTAATGATATAACAATCATGACACAAAAAAATACACCACAAATGTAATGGCCACCATACAATGGTCAAATACACACACAATGTAAATGACAGACATCCTGTACAGTTCACCTTTGAAGGGCAATAGCTGAGGACCACACATATGACTCACATGCATGTAGTAAACATGGATCATCGCAGCAGATGGCACACAACTAAAACACCATCACTCAACTAGGGGAAAACAGGCCTCATACATCAGGCAGTTCACATGCTAATGCTTCAGGAACAGGAATGTAGTACTAGACTCTTGCCAACAGTAATTCCAACTACTTACTATCATTGCAATGACTATCTGTCACTAGAGTTACACATAAGCAGAACATACACAGCACAAGTGCTACACCTATGACAAGCATCCAGCACATCACATCCCATCTACATGTCAGCCCTTTTCTAAAAACATTACACACACTTGCAGCTGCTCACACCCCACTTGTCTGAAGAGGTCCCTGGAATGCCGATTTGTGTACACTGAGATTCCCTCATCTACACACACACACTCACAAGAGTCATCCATTGTGCCACACCCTTTCCTATGCCTACCATTGTCATAGTACCATCTCACTGCATGAAACTCAGCTCATATAATACACTGGCTTTGAGTTTATAAGGCCTGGTATCACCTGTAGATTGATTCTTCTGTGAAAGGTACTGTAGGCTATTTATCAGCAAATCCCATCTGACAGGACTAGTGAGCCACTGAAGGAGGCCACACCAGTGATCCCCTCCATGCACACCACCCAAATGTACATGCCCCGTCCCTGCTGATGCCTCCTACTGCATACATGTTTGAATTTGAGCTATTACATCATAAAGCTTTGACACTAATGTTGCCATAGAAAACTTTATCAGGGTTCATGTGTCACCTTCATAACAACACAGGACATACACAGTGTGACATCTCAACTGTCTATTGCTCCCTCTGACCAGTCCTAGTCAGAACACTTGATCATGTAATTACTGAAAGAACTTGCTCCTGATTGACCCAGCATCCTGTCAGCCTGACTGGCATCTGTCCGTGGGTCACTCTACAGATACCTGGGGTCCACCTATGGACCACACGTGCTGTCCAAAACCTCTTGTACCTCAGACACTAATTTGTCATTAGCCTCATCAATGTATACTCAAATGATTAGTATTGCATCATTTGACTGTTATTTGCATCCGATTTGTGACAGTGCCCTTGAATAGCCAAATCTTGGCCCTTCCGTTGTCTGGCCCTCATTAATGCCTGAACTACAAAGTGTGACAGCGGACCAGGACCATAGTGTATGATGGTGTAAATGGCCTCCATCAAAACCAGCAACCTCAGATAATGTCCATGAAAAGTCAACACATATGAGGACCCTGACTGTTCAAACGCTGAGTAACTTTGTTCAAATGATAAAGATGAGTCGTGTGTGTTGAATACCAGCCATTTACTTCTGCACAGAGGCTATGATGTTTCCTGATACATTACCATCCACAGAGGCCAACTGGAGTACAAATGTTGCAATGAGACATGCCGGATCCAGACACCTGAGACATTCTGTCACTCAGCACACCAAGGTTGCCCAGTTGAAAGTCTCATTACACGTTTTCAGTGACAGGGTGGGACCATTCATGTGTAGGTGACCATGTCCTCAATGGCTTCTCTCAAATTTTGCTACAAACAATACCCAAGAGAAACAAGATTAGCTGCCACTAACTCATGAGGAGACCTGGAAGTTACAGTGACAACATACACCCTGACAGTTGATACTGGATCAATATTGGACCACACACATGTACATGTACCATCCAATCAACAAAATATTTGCAAGCAGCCGATCACAGTAGTGTCCCAGTTGTAACCTAGCAGGAAGAATGAAACATGCCACTAAAACAGGTAATGCATAAAGGGCCACATACATCAACAACCTATTTGCTATCATGACATGAGGAACGTTGAGATTTTGCAAAAAATATCAATGCAAAATGGTATGTCAGATTTCTCCAAAGAATCAACAGGGCAAACGTAAAATGGGCAAATGGGATTACAGAATGGCAAACAGTGAATCATACCCTATTTGCTTCCATGAGCCTGCTGCTGAAGGTTTAGCATTACTGAATTTGGGAAACCCTTGGATAAATTTGCAAGTCTGGAAGAGCAAACCCTAGGGTGCTGGGGGCCTAAGTCCACCTCTACTGCCCCCCAAATATACATTATTTATGCACATGTGAAGCACACACATGCATAAGGCGCATGTGTGCCCTACATGTCAAAAGTAAAACACATTTCAGATACATTAACTCGTAATTAGGACATGGTTACCCCCTTAAAAAGTGTAGGCGACAATTGCACTAACTATTTGGCCTTTATATAATTTTGATTACCGTGATAAATGTGGACAAATTTTTGCTAAGGAATACATCCTGGTATCCCATTCATATTTTGAAAATAGCCATCAGCAATTACTCACATATGTGTACAATTATGAGTAATATCCATTCTGACCAATTATTACTATTGCACTGTGAATACCTTCTATACATCCTATAAGGGACATTTGCCGTAGCTAACCCCAAATGTGTATCACTTAGCACCGTTTGGTCATGACAAAATTCATTTCTCAATTTGACAAATGAAAGACATATTTGTCATAATGCGTCATATTTCCATGCATACAGCTTGTGCGTCATAATTTTTGACGCACAGGAGTGCAGATAATGCAGAGTCAAAAAATAATTTCAAAAATAGATATCATAATATCCTGCATAACATGGCCTCCATTTTTTTCCATAATGCGTCATATTTCCACGCATACAGCTTGTGCGTCATAATTTTTGATGCACAGGATTGCAGATAATGCAGAGTCAAAAATATTTTTCATATTTAGATATCATATTTTCCTGCGGTTTAATTTTCAACTCTAGAACTGTAAAATAAGCCTCAAACAAATATGATAGACCAATGAAGAATTTTTTTTTGACTCTGCATTATTTGCACTCCTATGCGTAAAAAAATATGACGCACAAGCTGTATGCGTGAAAAAATGACGCATAGCGGAAAACAACGGCGGCCATTTTATGCAGGATGTGATGTAATAGGATATCCTGTTTACAGAATCTGTACAGTGGGTGTACTTTCACTTTCACTTTGCAGTCTCAGATTATTCTAGACTGTGTGGCTGTGTGGAAAGTGTTGTCCTGTGTATTAGTGCTTTTGTGTCCAGTGTACCATCTCAATTGTTCTTTTGTCCTCAGTCTTGTTGTTGAATACTGTCTGAGTCTGTGTTGTATTATTTTGTCAAGTCCAGTGTTTTATTTATTGTCTGTGGGAGTCTGTTGTGGGTACTGTAATATAGGGGTTAGTTGGGCTCTTCTTCTTAAGTTTTCTTTGTATTTCACCACTCTACCTTTCCCCATTTCTCCCTTTTCCTTTTTCTACAACTTTTTGCCCTTTGTCAGTGCTGACATGTCTGGTAGGCCACGGCTTTCCAGGATGGGTGAGGAGGAATTGGGGGGATTTATATGGCTTGTTTGCCATTTCCTCCCACTCATGCTGGAGGCTGGGGGTAGGGTGATACAGGGATATTACACGGAGGCCCGTAAAGTCCGGTGGGGGAAGGTGCGCCATCACTTGGTCCGTGTATATGGTAGCCTAAGGAATGACCATCAACTGAAGCACCGCTGGGCTGATCTGATATCCAGGGAGCAAGATCTGCTGGACCACCTGGGAATCAGGATTGGTGGCCATGTTGGTGAGTACAGATCAATTACATGTGCACAATTTAAAGCTGTGTGGCGACATGTGATGATTGTTACCCAATCTGCCAGCTAAGTAGCTGACTGTGTGTAATGCTAGGGAAACCTACTGGGTAATTGATGCACAATGTGAAGGAAGACAAATGCTAGCAGTCAGGTAGCTCATGTTTTCTACACATACCGGTTGCCTGTAGCAGTATGTAATGTAGTGCTGCCTTTGTGTCAGACAAGCAACATATTAATGATGCAATTAGGACTCTACAGGTCACAATAGCCAGTGAAAAATTGATGTTGAAACATCATACCTACATATGTAGACGCCATAGCTAGACTGACATTTGTAAACCCTACATGATGCTATAAATGAGTGCTGCCTTCACGTCAATTGAATTTAGCAATGTTGTCCACACATATGCCATTTGTGTGTCTGGTTGGTGTGTATGGAAACTGACCACATAGGCTGTTTGAGTTTGAGAGGTCATGCAGTCCTCAAGTAACCAGCTTTTGGATGTCTCTCTTGGATGCACATGATGAGATGAATGCACCCCTATATTGTTGGTGCATACTAATGGAGGTGCATCTTTGCCACCACATGACTGTCCAGGCCACTGCATGTGTGTAGTAGGGTGTGTAACTGTAGCAGGAGACTCATCCAATGTAAATGTTGCTCATGAATAATTCCATGCAGTATGAGCATGTGTGAAAGGGTTTCATTACTCATGTCATATTCTCACATTGTCTTTGTAATTGCAATTGTTTGTCAGTGCACGGGTTCTGAGTATATTCTTCCTTCCATGCTTTACAGGTGGACCTGCACCGTACACAGTGGGAGAGGTGGCTCATTTTGAGGACCCCGACACCTACAGTGAGTGTTGCATGTGTGCTATTTTTAATGTTTGCTGGTGATGTATGATGGACTACTGTGTGTTCAACAGAATTCAAGGTTTGATGCGCTGCCCATTCATTAGTATTGCTCCATTAGTGGGTTTTCAGTTATCACTTCATTTTGAGTTGACCTATGCTTATCCATTTCTCAGATTTTGGGTCTGTAGGCCATTCCAGTAGGGCCAGCTATGGGGAATGGGGTGAGTCATGTGGAATACACTGGTTAATGTAAGAGTTGCTCTGGGACTTGTCTCGGACTGAGTCTGCATTTCAGACTGACATTCTCCCAGATAGCTTCTGCAAATGGCTTGTCTGAAATCTGCTGCTTCCCTACTTAACGATGGACTGAGTACACTGTAGGTTGGATCTTCCGGGGGCATGTACTTCCACAAGTTGTACTAGAAGTGTGTGGGACTAGAGTGCAATGGCCTAGGTGTACATTCTACTCATGATCATGGGTGTTCTTGCTCCTCTGTGTCTGTAGAAAAATATGCCTCACTGGTAGTATGTGATGTTGGCCTACGTCAGTACATTTTGACATGTGTGGACCTTGGATAGGACAAGGTTTAGCTGACTCCAATTTGTTGCTAGCCCTTCACTGGTGTTGTGTGTGTGGAGGCAAAAACTTGTTGAGGTTTCTATACACTCCTGGGTGTGCATTGATTATGGGATTGTTGGATGTTCTCCCCCCCCCCCCAAAGACTGCCATGTGTTTGGGAATAGGGTACCTAGGACTGTAGCAACCAGTATGTTACACATACTTGTGACCATTTCAAACTTTGTTTTGAACCTAGTGTACACACTCGGTTATGGCACATGAGTTCTATACTAGCAAATCCAATTACAAATCGCAGATATTGAGGGTTGTGATTGTTATAACATACACTGACATATGTAGTCAAGGCAATAAGCGGAGGAGGTGCAGCCATAATGTCAGCTGCATTACTAATTATTTTGATGAGAAGTTTAGGCTGATGTCAACCATCATGTATAGACATGTATATGCTAGGTGTGAGATGCCCTTTGTATGCAGGCTTCCCATGTACTTCCTCTGAGACTTTCAATGATCTATGTGGTGATATGAGCTGTTACAACTACAGTAAAAGTAATTTCCAATTGACCCATTGTGATATTCCACCCAATGCATTTCCTATGGTAAATAGTTGCCCTTCCTCTTCACAGCTGCAAACATGAGTGCCGCACAGAGGCATGATTTTGAGAGGCGGGCCATGAGATACCGGCACATCCTGCAGGTGCAGTCGGGGTTCCAACGGATGGCCCGAAAATACCAGGCGGATCGGGCCTCCGGAGCATGGTGGGCCTCACCACAGGGTGGCCCAACGTTGCCCACTACAGCCACCACCACCACAACCACCAGTTCTCCCCAAGTGGCCCCAGCAACGGCGGGGACAGTTGTCCCTGCCTCTGCAGCATGACCTGGACCCAGCAATATCAGAGCTGCAGGACAGTCCAGTGGGCTACAAACAACTCCCACACAGAGCACCTCTGCCAGCACGCAGACAGCAGCAGCACCTCCAATTGACCCTGCGGCATTCCAGGCTTTAGACCGCAAAATGGACAAGTTCATTCGGAAGATGGACAAGCTGAGCCAGGATGTGGCGTACATAAAGAAGCGGGTCAGGTCCATCAGACGGACCCTACGGAGGGCCAAACTCTAGGACTTATATGGTCTATTTTAATTTATCCCTCCCGTCTCTCCTCTTTCCTTTTTATCATGATAGGTGGGTTTTGGGGATTAGTGTTAGGTTAGTATATGTTTGTTAGCTTAGTTAGTGTTAGGGAGGAGGGTGGGGGGTCCTTATTCTTTCTATTTTTCATTTTTGAGTGTGTGGGTGGGGGTCAATGTTGGGATTCCTGTCTGTTTAGAAAAAAAAAAATTATAATTTAAAAAAAAAAAAATGTATACAAAAAATACAAAAAAATATATGATTGTTTAGGATAGTATGGTATGTGTGTAGGTTAGTATGTGTTGTCCTGCATGTGTCCTGTCTCATAATGGTGGGTGGGGGGTTGATGTTTAGATCGATTCGTTATATGTGTAGAGTAAGTTTAGCTTAGGATAGTTAGGGACAGTTGTGGGTTAGGAGTAGTCAGATTAGATTAGTGTAGGTATGACTTTTCCCTTAGTTGCCTCTGGTGTGAATACTTATGAATAAATATATAGTTAACCTTTTGCATTATGTGTTAACTGCTACTTGATCATGGCCTTGCCATCAGTGTAGGTGATTGTTGTTCTATGACATTTGTGTCCTATGCTACACACCGAAGAAAAAAGAGGTTTAAAATGGCAGCTACCCCTGTGCTAACTTGGTAAGTATCCACCATTTGATAGAACCACCATTTGGAGTTTACATGGATCACAAAGGATTTGTGTTGATGAGTATGTTTTCTACATAACAAAGTGTGCTTCCAGACTTGGTATTGTGGGTAATTTATTAGGTCGGACTGCAGTGTGATGTTCAGGGACATCTTTGTAGATGAGGTGTTGTCTTCTTGTCTTCATTACTGACATAGATCATGTGTGCAACAATTCAGCATGACTTCCCTTGTTGGAAGTATACTCAGAAAGGGTGATTGATGCTGTGTTTAGTTGTGTTTGCTTAGATTAGACTGCATAATTTAATGTTTTAGTATTGCATGGTGCCCACATTTATCAGCCACCATTAGTTGACTTTGATTGCTATTGATGGAGCATTATTCTGTCCAACACAGCATGATTGTGTGTGGTTTGTCCCTTCATCAGTTATTCTCCTCAGGATGGTCAGGCTATGATGCAATCCTGGCCACTGCACAGATGTATCAGACTACATGATGTCAGGACAGTTGTATTGACAAGCTACATGGTTGTCACACAGGCACATTTGAGTTATCTACTGCACAGTTGATGTGTCAAATTACACAGAGACATATTAGGTGTGCAAGTGCTATTTATTGATAGGTGCTGTACTGCAAAATGTACATTGTCCATGTTTGCTGAGTCCGTTCTAGTGCATTCTTACATGGTGATCCTACAGAAGGGGTGTGGATGATGCTCCTGACATGCTGGGGTGATGTTACAGACAGTGCAGAGGGACAGGATTTGCCGATTAGTAGGAGAGAGACATTCACTGGCAATGCTGACAAGTCATACAGTGGTTAGCAGAACAGTCATTGAGTATAGTTGTGGTGAGACAGGCATTTGACAAAACGTAGGACCATGGTGCAGGGACTAGTGCTTCCAGGTACTCTTCCGTGTGAATGTGATCTGTTCCATGTCTTCTTCTTCTGATGTGTGTGTTGCCTGCTTTGTCCTTGTTGTTGTTGGTTGTGAAGGGGCAACACACACATCAGTGTTAGAAGACGTGGAGTCAGACATCCCGGTGGCTGCTCCCTGTGAAGGTCTTAAGGACAGTACTGCAGCAAGGAGGGCCTGCTGGTTTTTGAGAATAGCAGCTACATCACGATGGTAGGCAGCCAGCTCAGCCCTGAGGGAGTCATGATTGCATTCGTGCATGCAGTGGGAAGTTTGGGGTGCGAGGTGTTGTGGCAACTCCCTTACTGCAGTGGTGAATTCCTTTATAGTTTCTTGTAGTCCTTGCAGTATGGATGTTAGGGCTTGCATAGCTGCTGCCTGATCTGCAGATGACATCATGCACGAGCGCACCCCCTCAAGGCTGGCTGCCATATTTTGCATCCCCACCCGCACCTCCTTGGCCAGCTCCCGCTGTACTCCAACTACAGTTTTTTCAAAGCTGGTGCCAGTGTCGTCAGAGTCCTCAGCTATGTAGGAGCTGGCAGGTCTTGCAATTGGGGTGGTAGGTGGTTCTTCTGTGATGGCTGCTTGTTCTGTGCTCCTCCTTGTGACTGAAGGTGGGGTCTGGAGGGTTTCAAGGACCTTTTGGATGGTCTCCTGGGGAATGTTTATGGGCTCGTCATCCATGTCATCAGGGAAATCAGGGACAGGCATATCGGCAGGAGATCCATGTTCCTCTGCAATGAAACAGGGTACAATTAGTGTGTCTGTGTTGTGACAATTTTTACGTAACATGCCAGCCTTTTGATGAATTTACTTTGTGATCTTGTTTGGTATTGGTATCTGTTGTCCTTCATATGGGCATTGTTATAGGCCTATTGCCCACCTGTGAGTCACATGTATGATATTGAGTTATCAGACTTGTCTGCCTAATCGCCTCTAGGTTTTGCTTTGTTCCAAATAGGGAATAGCCATCTTTTTGTCCTACTCGACCCTCCGTGTATATCTATTCTTATGGTGAGACCTTTCACTGGCTGTGGTTGTTCTGATTGCCCTGGCAGCACACTTGCCTCTCAGGACCTGCCCCAATCCCTGATTGTTCACATTGACTTAATTGTAATTGATATGTGGCATATCCTATGCATGGCAATGTTATTATGTGATATGGATGTAGACATTGTTAATGTGTCCTGCTGATGTTGGGTAATGTGTGTTTAATTGGATTGCCCTATTTATCGTATCAATGTCCTATTTGGTCCTCTGACTGTGCAGGTGTATTTCAGTGACCAGTTGCATGTGTTCCCTCCTCAATGCTGTTGTCTGAGCAGTATGACATTTGTGATGTTGCCTTGTTAGCCAGGAACGTGAAGGACCCTGACATATGCAGCATGGGTGTGTCCTTAGTGCTGTGTCGCTCCTATTGCTGTTTACTTTGGCTGATGTATGTGACAACTATGGGCATTGACATATGAGTGTACTGGGGCCTTTGTCTTGTTTCAGGAGATTGTTACAGATGTCATCCTCACCCCCTAATTTAGGTATGTATGTTCCATGGGGAGGTTACTGCCATTGGCTACTATAGCTGCACAGAGATCAGAGGTGGTAGTGTCAACTGTTGTTGCAGTTACATTGCTGTCGTTGTTTTGGCTAGTGGATTGCTGATAGGGCCCTAGTTAATGTAGGAGATATTTTGGCTGACGAGTGCCAGGATGTAAGTTTGACGTAGTGGCCTTCCCTCCTGTCGAGGCTTTCCCTTAGCTCCATTGTTGTCATGACAGGATGCCCCCATGGGACTGTTGTTGGTGTTGTGTTATGTTGTGCCCCAGCTTCTGTATGTGCAGGGCATGCCCCCCTGCGGTGCCCCTTTACCCATGCCACTCCATGTATATGCTGACTTACATGCAATGTGTAGTAGGTATTTCCCCCCTGCTTACAGTCAACATTATTGCATTATAATTCCCCATGCGACTTACCCTGCATGTGCGTTGTCTCGTGGTAGTCTGCACTGTCCTGTCCTTGAATCCCTCTGACGATCTCCTCAGGGATGACGGCTGCGACCAGCTCCTCCATGTGGTCCAGGGCCTCCTGGTGTGCTGGACTCCCCCCTCCAGTCTGCAGTGCTGCCTTGCTGTTCCTGGCCATTTTTTCCTTTGTCCTACGTTTGCAGTCATGCCAGCGTTTCTTACACTCAGTGCCTGTCCTGCGTACTTCAGCCACACTGTTGATCTTGTCAACAATTTGTTGCCATATGGCCTCTCCCCTACTGATTGGCAACTTAGAGGTGATGAACAGTTGGTGCTGGTGTTCAGTCACCTCTTTAACCAGGATTTCCTGCTCCTCTGCACTGAAGCAACACTTTCTTTTTTTTCTATATATGTCCTGGTTCTTGTATGGATCATCCTGGCTGGTTCCTGGTCTGCTGTCATCTTCCTGGGGTCTGTAGTGGCATCTGGGATCCATTTTAGCTCTCCTCTGCTGAAAGGGCAGTGTTCGCGGGTATTTTTGATGCTATTGCGTCAAAAAAAATGGCGCATATCCGGATTGCGGTGTCGTAAATCGACCCACAGTCATTTACGTCGCGTTAACATTGTTTTCCTTTACGACTTGACGCCGCGATGTGCGTAAAAAAAAATTACTCCCACCTGTTGATTGCGCCGCCGTGCGTCAAAGTATAAATTTGACACCCCATGGCGCATCGAAATGGCGTTAGCCGGCGGTAAACTTTTTGACTCAAAACTGCGGTGGCGCAGCTTTGCGTCAAAAAGTATAAATATGGCCCTAAGTTTTCAGTCCCTATGGTGACGCCGGCACCTGACAGTGAGAAGTCTATCCCTCCCCTTGTCAGAGAAAGTTAACCAGAGGATAGCTGCCCACTGCCTTTGAGGAACCCTCTGAACTTTACATGCCCTTTCAAGTGTAGCAAACCACTTATGAATATCATCCCTTGCCTTGTAGGAGGGATCAATTTTGCGCAGATTTCTAGAGTCAAAAGAATCCTCCCTGACCCTGTGCTCCCTGAAACCTGAGCTGCTGCCACCATTGGATATTAGTCTCAACCCCTGCCTTTCCCTCTGAACTGCTAAGGCCTCCCTATCTAGGGCTAGCTGTTGCTCCTTCAGACTCAGCCTGGCCTCTGCCAGTCTCAGTTTCCTGTGTTCCCTGTCTAGGGAGTCTCCCTCTGGATCTGAGCAGTTGAACCCCTCAGATACTGAGGTGACATGGGCATGGGCAGAGGAGCATCTGTCCATAGGCTTACTGACCCTTTCCACTAGCCCTCTGGGTGTAAAGGGAGCCCTACTAGTATGGCTTCCCCTCCCAGTTTTTGCAGCGCTTCCAGCTATGCTAGTGGGTCTGCTAGGAAACTTGTGACCCTCTGATGTACCATGTTGATTTCCCCCAAGATCTAAAATTTATTTTTCTAGCTCTGAGGGGTTGAAGTCTACTCCTTCCTCCTCATCCTGATCACCAGCTTGTTCCTGGTCATCCTGAAGGAGGAGGCCCAAGAGCAGACTCTTATTGGGATTCCTCCCCATGTCTACCTTCCTTTCAACACACATCCCTTTCAATTATTTGAAGGTCAGGTTCTCATAAGGAGAATCCATGGCCTCAAAGGTGTGCTCAGATGCAGACATAGTATGTGTTAGAGTGGTGTAGGGTGTGCCTAGCCTCTCCTACGTCTAGTCTTTAATAACAAGTTTGGAGCAAGGGCTATGCCTAGACCCCTGGCTTCCCAAACCCAGAGACTAGATCCCTGACACTAGGAACTATGTGTACCTCTAAGTAAGGAGTGGTCTTTCCTGTGGAAAGTATCAGGTGACAGAGTGATAAGGCAATTGCAAGTGCTTATCCCACTGCTACACCACCAATATAGGAAGCTGGCCTGGTATGTGGTGGGTACCTAAGGTACTTACACCTTATACCAGATCCAGGTATCCCTATGAGTGTAGTGTAGGCAGTGTCTAGAAGCCAGGCTCTCTAGAGGTAGCTGTGGATGAGCAGCCAAGGCTTATCTAAGAGAAATGCGAAGCACATGTAATAACACTGTAGTCACGCAGCACTTACACACATGAAAAAAAACACTCAGGCCCATATTTATACTTTTTTAGTGCCGCATTTGCGTCATTTTTTGACACAAAAGTGGCGCAAACTTACAAAATAAAATTGTAAAAAAATGAAATGCAAGAGTTGCACCCCCACCTAGGTAAGTGGAATGTGTAGAGGGGAGCTGGGGGTACTAGAAAAGCACAAAGGTAAGTACCACAACACCCCCCAGCGAGCAGGAAAGCAGGAGTAAATCACTAGACTTTCCCCAAAACACCCACTTAGAAGAAAAGAAGAGAATTGCAAAATCCAGAGATGACTGAAAGAAACCAACGGTGGATTCCTGCAGAGGAAGATCTGTGGAAAGAGGGGACCTAGTCCAGAAGACACAGAAGAGTCCAGTGGGGGCAGAAGCCCCTACCCACCAAGCTGAGGATGCAGTAATTGGTCGACTGTGAGGAAGGAGAGTCAGCACTGCAGCTCTGGAGTCGGAGTCGAGTTCCTGGAGGAAGCAGGTGATGTCCCACGCTGGAAGGAAGATTGCAGTCGGGTTTGCATGTTCCAATTCCACCAACAAGGCTTGGCACAAGCAGAAAGTGGTGCTGCCGGGGACCAGCAAGGCCCAGGAGGACTCAACACAGGAGGGGGATTCAGAGGGGGGCTGTTAGACCTGACAACCTTAGGGTGGTCACCCCTAACTTTTTGCCTGCCTCCCTTCACTTTTTGGATACTGTTTTTGCTGGTTGTAAGACTTTGCACACTTTACCACTGCTAACCAGTGCTAAAGTGCATATGCTGTCTCCCTTTAAACATGATAACATTAGTTCATACCCAATTGGATTATTTAGTTTACTTCTAAGTTCCTAGTAAAGTGCAGTATATGTGCCTAGGGCCTGTAGATTAAATGCTACTAGTGGACCTGCAGCACTAATTGTGCCATCCACTCAAGTAGCTCCTTAACCATGTCTCAGACCTGCCATTGCAAGGCCTGTGTGTGCAGTTTCACTGCCAATTCGTCTTGGCATTTAAAAGTACATGCCAAGCCTAAAATCTCCCTTTTTTCTACATCTAAGTCACCCCTAAGGTATGCCCTAGGTAACCCATAGGGAAGGGTGCAGTGTAGGCAAAAGGCAGGACATGTACCTGTGTAGTTTACATGTCCTGGTAGTGTAAAACTCCTAAATTCATTTTTACACTGCTGTGAGGCCTGCTCCTTTCATAGGCTAACATTGGGGCTACCTTCATATACTGTTTGAGTGGTAGCTGCTGATCTGAAAGGATAGGAAGGTCATATTTAGTATGGCCAGAATGGTAATACAAAATCCTGCTGACTGGTGAAGTTGGATTTAATATTACTATTTTAGAAATGCCACTTTTAGAAAGTCAGCATTTCTCTGCAGTTAAATCTTTCTGTGCCTTGCAATCCATGTCTGGCTAGGTTCAGTTGACAGCTCCCTTGTGCATTCACTCAGACAAACCCTAAACACAGGGTGCTCAGCCTCACTTGCATACATCTGCATTTTGAATGGGTCTTCATGGGCTGGGAGGGTGGAGGGCCTGACACTTACATGTCAAAGGACAGTAGCCTGCTCTCACGCAAAAGTCTGCCACACCCCCTACTGGGACCCTGTCAGACAGGATTGAACTGAAAGGGGACCTTGTGCACTTCTAAGCCACTCTTTGAAGTCTCCCCCATTTCAAAGGCACATTTGGGTATTTAAACAGGGCCTCTGCCCCTACTAACTCAGACAGTTCCTAGAAGAGAGAACCTGAACCAGAACCTGCAACCTGCCAAAAAGAACTGCCTGGCTGCCCACAGGACTCACCTGTCTGCTTTCTGTGAAGGACTGCTGCCTTGCTGTTGCCCTGCAGCCTTGCTGCACTCTGTTTGTGCTGAGACGTGCTCTCCAAGGGCTTGGATAGAGCTTGCCTCCTGTTCCCTGAAGTCTCAGGACGAAAAAGACTTCATCTCTACCAGAAGGACTCCCCGGAACAATGCAGCTTGACTTCCAGAGAGGAATCAACGCATCGCCTGCCGTGTGGTAGAAATTTCCACGCAACGCCCAGCGGATCGGGGCAGCCCCTGTGACTTCGTCCTGTCAGCGCCGGAAATCCACGCAACGTCCCCGGTGCGACCGAAAACCCCACAACGTGAAGAGGATCCGAGACCGTGCACCGCAAATTGACGCAACACCTTCCCTGTGTGAAAACTAAACGATGCATGGCCCGATGTGTGGCCAGAGAAATCGATGCACACTTCCCTGTTTTACACTCATCTCCTCCTCTGCGGTTCTTTGCGGAGATTTTGAATGCAGGCAAGCTACTTTGTGCTTGCAAGAGACATTTATTGCTTTCAAGAGACTAAAGACACTTTATATCATTTTTACAGTGATATCTCAACATATACATATTGCATTTTAATCGTTCTTATCAGATAAATATTATGGGGGTCATTACAACATTGGCGGTAAATGCTGCTTACCGCCGTGTAGAAGACCGCCAATTCACCGCTGCGGCTGCGGAATTCCGCCACAGCTATTACGACCCATAATTCGGAATCCGCCAAAATCCAGACACCCACACAAGTCCGCCACACCAAAGGTCAGTGATAAACTGGGATAACAAAACCTCCACTGTCACACCAACAGGAATATGCCCACACTATCACGACCCACGAATCCATGCGGCGGTCTTTCAACCGTGGTAAACCATTGGCGGTACACACCGCCGATCTCTAAATACACACACATTTACAAAACACTACCACATTGGACAATTCGAAATACACACACCTGATACACACACCACTCCCACACACCCAATAAAATATAAAACACCCGCCCACATCACCCACATACCCTTACTACCAAAAATGTAGACGAAGGCCAGAGAGACAGCACAGCAAAGACAACACCAGCATACAGAGGAACATAACACCATCACACATACACATCCACGCACAAAACACCACACACCCCTAAACATCACCCCACACATCACAACACACCCCACCTCACACATCACCCACACCACCCCATGGCACCGCAAAGACACCCCAGGTTTTCAGAGGAGGAGCTCAGGGTCATGGTGGAGGAAATCATCTGGGTAGAGCAACAGCTATTTGGTTCACAGGTGCAGCACACCACCATAGCTAGGAAGATGGAGCTATGGCGCAGAATCGTGGGCAGGGTCAACGCAGTGGGACTGCACCCACGAACTAGGGATGGCATCAGAAAGAGGTGGAACGACCTAAGGGGGAAGGTGCGTTCCATGGTCTCAAGACACCACATTGCGGTTCAGAGGACTGGCGGCGGACCCCCACCTCCTCCCCCACAACTAACAAAATGGGAGGAGCAGGTCTTGGCTATACTGCATCCTGAGGGCCTTGCAGGAGTAGCTGGAGGAATGGACTCTGGTAAGTCAAATCTTTAACTACTTCATCCCCCACCCTACCTGCATGCTATCACATACCCCCACCCTCGCCCTCACCCCCATCACTCCAACTCCTCACATATGTCCCACTAGCACAAACCACACATTCCAACACCAAGCCCTGCATGCAACAACAAAACATGGACACCCATCACCAATGCATGGCTACAACACAGACCCCTAAACAATTAGCACACAAGGTCCTACACAGGAATGCAAGCAATACACTGGATGAAAGTGACAGACAGATGAGAGGTAGAACAAGTGTATCAGATGTAGGAGGCAGTGATCTCTTCTTACCTGTGTCTCACTGGAAGTATTGATGAATCACGGTGTTTCTGTTGTCGATATCCTCTTCTTCTGCCTCCTCTTCTTCACTGTCCACAGGCTCCACAGCAGCCACAACACCTCCTTCAGGACCATCCTCCTGCAGAAAAGGCACCTGTCGTCGCAAAGCCAAGTTGAGCAGCATACAGCGGGCCGCGATGATCTGGCACACCTTCTTTGGTGAGTAGAATAAGGAACCACCTATAATATGGAGGCATCTGAACCTGGCCTTCAGGAGGCTGAAGGTCCTCTTGATAACCCTTCTAGTTCGCCCATGTGCCTCATTGTATCGTTCCTCTGCCCTTGTCCTGGGATTCCTCACTGGGGTCAGTAACTATGACAGGTTGGGGTTGCCAGAGTCACCTGCAAATGTCGAGGGA
Source organism: Pleurodeles waltl (assembly GCF_031143425.1). Lineage (NCBI taxonomy): Eukaryota > Metazoa > Chordata > Amphibia > Caudata > Salamandridae > Pleurodeles > Pleurodeles waltl. The sequence goes on from NC_090443.1 coordinate 976,536,349, forward strand.
CAACTGTTAGACACACTGTTAGACACACTCTAACCCTTAGGGACAACCCCAGACCCAGAGAGATATTCACACTGTATAGGGTCCATGTCCTCACCTAATAGCCACACACAGTGCCTCTGGAGTTGCCCCATCACATAAGGGATGCTGCTATTCCTCAGAATGTAAGCGTCATGCACTGAGCCAGAAAACTTGACATTGACATGGGAGATGTACTGGTCGGCCAAACACACCATTCATTGAATGGTGACTCTTCCGGTTTATGTACACCTGTTCACTCCTGCGGGGGGGACCAAGGCCACATGTGTCCCACCAATGGCACCTATGATGTTGGGGATATGTCCCAAAGCATAGAAGTCACCTTTCACTATAGGCAAATCCTCTACCTGAGGGAAAACGATGTAGCTGCGCATGTGTTTCAGCAGGGTAGACAACACTCTGAACAACACCTTGGAGAACATAGGCCGGGACATCCCTGATGCTATGGCCACTGTAGTTTAAAAAGACCCACTTGCCAGGAAATGGAGTACTGACAGGACCTGCACTAGAGGGGAGATACCTGTGGGATGGTGGATAGCTGACATCAGGTCTGGCTCCAACTGGGCACACAGTTCATGGATTGTGGCACGGTCAAGTCTGTAGGTGACAATTACATGTCGCTCTTTCATTGTCGACAGGTCCACCAGCGGTCTGTACACCGGAGGATGCCGCCATCTCCTCACCTGCCCCAGCGGACGTGCTCTATGGATGAGAACAGCGAGCAGGGGGTGAGCCAACACTGAGGTACGAAATAAGCAACTTTATTCCACACATTTGTCAATTCGCTATGTGCCTGACTTAGTGTGTATTCCAGGCCTAGATATGTGTGACGCAGTTATTATTAATGCCATGTGGCCCCCTGAATTGGTGGCTGCCTGACCTGAAAGGTGGGACAAGGGGATATGAGGCAGCAGCGCGGGCGTTGTACACCGTCGCTGTAGGCGGTCGAAGACCGTGGCGCAATCCTGCATTGGTTAACATTGGACCTTATGGGTCCCAGGAGCCAATGACGATGTACGCCGGCGGTGACGGTACGCACCGTTGCGGACGTGACCGTCATTTTCTCTCTGTTCACTCACTTGATACCTGATCTTCGACAGGAGAGGACCTACACTGCAAGTGCTGCTGTGACCTCAGTCTGGAAGCAACAATGGCTCAAGTGTCTGGGGAAAGGGCCCCTGCGTTCACATCGGAGGAGTAGGACAAACTAGTGGATGGGGTCCTCCCCCAGTACACGCTACTCTACGGTCCTCCAGACAAACAGGTGAGTACACTGTGAACATGTTGTATAGCAAATGCCTGTATTGAGTGGTGGGGATGGGAGATTGGGGGGGGGGAATGAGGCGTGCATTAAACAACGGTGAGTGTATGTGCGTCATGGCAAGGGTAGGAATGTGGGCCAATGACTGTGACGGCCCGGACGGTTATATCCAATGTATTATTACTGTAGGTCAGCGCCCACCAGAAGAAGGATATTTGGCGAGCCATCGCCAAGGAAGTCTGGACCCTGGGGGTCTACCACAGACAGAGCACCCACTTCCGTGAAAGATGGGAGCACATTTGCTGCTGGAGCAAGAAGACGGCGGAGGCCCAGCTGGGGATGGCCTCCCAATGTGGGAGGGGTGCCCGTCGCACCATGACCCCCCTGATGTTCCGGATCCTGGCGGTGGCCTATCCGTAGTTGGATGGGCGCTTGAGGGCATCACAGCAGCCACAAGGGGGTGAGTTCATCAGTGCGCATGGGAGGTGTCTGGGTAGGGGAGGTGGGCTGTGGGTACCCCTAGGCCAGGGCAAGTTTGTAGGCAAGGTCCCTTCGTAAGGCAGGCCATGTGGCACACCACCCCGCCAGTGTTCAGAGCCATCTACCCCTAGTTACGCTCCTGTGACTTCCATGTGTGCAGAAATCAGGCGTAGGCCTTGTACCCCATGGCCCTGTGATTAATTAGGGAACTCTAAGTGCATGGCGTAGTGCAGAAGGCTAATGTGTCTGTAGTGCCCGCCAACGGTAGCGGTATTGCATGCACTGAACATGTCATCTACTTTCTTTCCCCCCCTTTTTCTGGTCTCTCTGTTCTTGTGTGCATTAGCATCATCATGCGGAGTAGCAGTGCCACCGGAGCAGGAGGGAGCTGCATCCCACATGGCCCTGGAGGGCGACACTACGGACTCCGAATTCACCAGTGGTACGGAGGACGAGGGGAGCTCCCCGGCGGGGACAGGAGCTGAGACCAGCGACACCGACTCCTCCTCTGATGGGAGCTCCCTTGCCGTGGCAGGCCCCGCTGTGCCCACCGCATCTACAGGTACAGCCGCCGCCCCCCTACCAGCACCGCCCTCCCAGGAGCCCCTAAGCGTGTGCCCTGTGGCCGCTCACCCAGGAGGGTGGGCATCTCCTTCGCCCCAGGCACCTCAGCCCCTGCCCCTGTCCGCCCTGCTGCCCTCAGTGAGGAGGCCATTGACCTCATCAGATCCTTCACTGTTGGGCAGTCTACCATTCTGAATGCCATCAAGGGTGTAGAGAGGCAGTTGCAACAGATGAATGCATACCTGGAGGGCATTCATTCTGGTTAGGCAGCCCAACAGCAAGCTTTTCAGACTCTGGCCTCAGCACTGATGGCACCCATTGTCCCTGTGTCCAGCCTCCCCCCTCCAACTTCCTCCACCCAGCCCCAATACCCAGTACCTCAGCCTATCCCACGCACACCATCAGACGAGCATGCACACACCTCAACACACAAGGGTAGCTCTAGCTAACATAAGCACCACACATCCCACAGGCACTCACACAAGCATCATACCCATGCACACATACCAACATCCACTGCCTCCACTGTGTCCCCCTCCTCCTCGTCTCCCTCCTCCCTCCCGGTCACGTCTCCACTCACACTTGCATGCACTACATCTTCAGCCACTACGTCCATCACCAGCACGCCCATTACCACACACCGCTCACATGCACTCACCACCCCCACTACCATTCACACATCCCCTGTGTCCTCTACCAGTGTGTGTGTGATCCCACCTCCCAAACTACACAAACGCAGTCACACACCCACCCAACAGCCATCCACCTCACGACAGCCTACAGCCCATGCACCTTCACCCAAAGTCAGCAAACGAAAACGTCCTACAACCACTTCTCTTCCTCAACTCCCAAACCCCCTCCATCTACCCGTCCCAGTGTGTCTAAAAAACATTTCCTCTTAAATGTTGACCTCTTCCCTACACCTCCCCCACCCCTTCTGTCCCCTAGGGCACGCCTTTCCAGGTCCCATCCCAGCACCTCAGCCACCCAATCACCGGGAACAGTGGTGCCAGCAGTAACCGGCTTCTGGAGTGCGCCAAGCAGCAGGGCAGCCAGTGTGCCAAAGAGCCAGGCCAAGGACAGTCCCCCATCTCAGAAACATAAGAAGTTGGCCACAGCCCGGAGGGAGAAGGGCAAAACACCTGCCACCAAGGGCTCTCCCAGGACTACAGTTGGGAGTGGCAAGACAGCTGCGCCACCATACAAGATGGGGAAGGGGCAGAGAAAGAAAGGGAAGTCGCTGCCAGCCTGCACAGCGGACAAGACCGCCACCAGCACCGCCACATGCACCGCCGCCACCAGCACTGCTTCCCAGGACAACGCTGCCACCAGCACCGCTGCCCAGGACACAGCCGCCAGCTGCACGCTCACTGAGCCACCCACCAGCACCGCTGGCTAATGAGCGCCGCAAGCGCCGCCGCTACTGAGGCCGCCACAAGCACCGCCAGCGGCCACGCCACATCATGTGCCAGTGGCACCACCGCAGACATGGTTGCCATCCCCACTGGTCAGTCGTACGAAGCTGGAGGTAAGTTCCAGGGGCCTGGACAGCTTCCATGTAGGCCCACCATCAGTGGAGTGTCACATCCACTACCTCAGTTCTTGGCAGGATGAAACACTCTGGGCACAAAGCCCCCTACAGAACCAGTGGAGAAAGGCATCCACTACCTCGGTCCTTGGCAGGATGAAGCACTCTGGGTACAAAGCCCCCTCCAGAACCAGTGGAGAACTGTTATCCACTTGAGAGACTGTGGCCTTGCACTCCCCAGGATGCAGCAGTGGGCAAACCACCCACTGGAGAGACTTGAGAGACTGTGGCTTTGCACTCCCCAGGATAAAGCAGTGGGCAAACCACCCACTGTAAAGACTTGAGAGACTGTGGCTTTGCACTCCCCAGGATAAAGCAGTGGGCAAACCACCCACTGTAATGACTTGAAAGACTGTGGCTTTGCACTCCAAAGGATAAAGCAGTGGGCAAACCACCCACTGGAGAGACTTGAGAGACTGTGGCTTTCCACTCCCCAGGATGCAGCAGTGGGCAAACCACCCACTGGAGAGACTCGAGAGACTGTGGCTTTGCACTCCCCAGGATACATCAATGGGCATGGTGCCCCCTCGTGGAGCTGGCGTCGTGCACTCATCCGGCTGAGGTGCCCCACCTTCCCTTCCCCCTGAGGTGCCTGTTTTATTTCGATCTGATGCCCCTGCAGTGTTCTTTCCGTTTTGATCGGGTATCTTGTGTGGGCCTCGCCCATGCATTTTGGGCCCAGTGGTCCACGGACTATGTAGGTGCAGTACATGGACTTGAATTCTTGGTGTATATATTTGTTAATAGTGTATATACATTTTTGAGTGATGGATTTTTCATGATTACAATCGTTCAACTCATTTCCTTTTGTCCTTGCATTCTTCCAGGGGGGTTTGGGGGTGTAAATGTAATGTATCAACATGTATTTGTGTGTGTGTTGTAGTGGGTGAGGGTGGGGGTGGGGGTGTTGCGTGTGTGTGTCACTCTCTTTTCCCTCCCCCCTCCCCTGTGTCGTAGGTGCAGTACTCACCGTAGTCGTCGCCGCCGGCGTTCGTGCTCCTGGTAGAGTAGCAGGAAGACAATGGCAGGTAGAATTTGGGGTTCCGGCTCCATGGCGTCCTGGTTCCTCGTGGGGTGTGTAGAGGTGAGCGTTTTCCCTTCCAAGTCCTGTTTCCGCCGTGTTTTTGTTCACAGTGAATCCGCCCCGGAAAAAGTGGTGGATTGGCCTCTCATGATACTGTGGGCGGTACATTGTCTTCCGCCTGTCTGTTGACGGTAACCGCCATGCTGTTTGTTTGTACCACCGTGGTGGTCGGAGTGTTAAAGTGGCTGTCTATGTTGGCGGTTTTCGCCACGGTCATTATTCCATTTTGTTTACCGCCGCTTTAACACCGATTGCCAGGGTTGTAATGAGGGCCTATATATTTTTCTAAACACTCTGTGGTGTATTTTTGTGGTGTTCTACTGTGTTATTGCATGATTTATTGCACAAATACTTTACACATTGCCTTCTAAGTTAAGCCTGACTGCTCAGTGCCAAGGTACCAGAGAGTGGGCACAGGATAATTTCGATTGTGTGTGACTTACCCTGATTAGAGTGAGGGTACTTGCTTTGACAGACGGTAACCTGACTGCCAACCAAATACCCCATTTCTAACAGGGGCCCTTAGTGTCACAGAGAGCCCACAGAAGCACAAACCGCATTAACAGGAGTCGCACAGGATGGGGACACAGAAGTTGCAAATGGAGCCGATGCAGCACTACAAAAAGGTGACCCATGCCGCAGGAGAGCCATTCAGGGGGCTGTGCATCGCATGAAGGAAGGAGTGCTGGGGGCTGGTGCTACACGATGCCTGAAGACCCCTTGGAAGAACTGCAAGAACCCTTGGCAGCTGCAAAAGACGCAGTGCAGGGTGGTACTGTCTTGCGTGGGGAGGCAAGGGCTTACTTCCACCAAAGTGGGACAGCTGCCAGAGAGGACCGAAGGGACCACATCCGATCACCACCCGTGATGCAGGATCCACGCAGCACAGCAGGTGAGGTGCTAGAAATGGGGTCTTTGGTTGGCAGTCAGGTTGCCAACTGTCCAAGCAAGGACCTTCACTCTAGTCAGGGTAAAAGAGAATCATCCTCATCTAACCCCTGCTTACCCCCTAGGTAGCCTGGCACGAGCAGTAGGCTTAACTTCAGAGTGCTGGATGTAAAGGCCTATATTTATACTTTTTTAGCGCTGCATTTGCGTCATTTTTTGACGCAAATGCCACGCTAAAAAAGTATAAATATGGGCCAAAGTATTTGTACCAGCACAAACAGTAACTTAATGAAAACACTACAAAATGACACAACACAGGTTTAGAAAAATAGGAAGTATTTATCTAAACAAAACAAGACTAAAACGACAAAAATCCACAAAACACAAGTCAAGTTATCAATTAAAAAGCAAAAAGAGCCTATATGTAGTTTTAAACACACACTAACACTGTTAGCGTGAAAATGTACCTTGGGTGCGTCAAAAATAATCCTGCACTGGCGAGTGTGCGTCAAAAAGGGCTTGCGATGCGCCGATTTCACCCAAAAGCTAGACCTTGAGTCGTATCTCCTTGAGTCGGGTTGGGCGCGTCATTACTTCTCTCCGCAGGAGGGCGATGCGTCAATCCAGTCAGCACTCTCGGATCCGGGCAGGCCTTGTGTTGTTTTTACACGCCCAGCGATACTTGCGTCGGAAATCCAGCCGCACGATGATCCGAAAACCACGCAGCGCGGGTTGCAATCTCACCAGTCTCCGTCAGCAATGCTGCGCATCATTTCTCTAGCCCTGGGTGTCGATCTTCTGGTTGCGTTGCAGGCCAGTGTCGATTTTCAGCCGCAAAACCGGAGGCTCGTCGATTTTTCAGCCGCAGATCAGAGTTGCGTTGAACTTTTCCCTGCACGGCGTTCTGTGTGTGGATTTCTTCCTCTTAGGCTGCCAGCTTCTCCTTTCAGGGTCCCAGGAACTGGATGGGCACCACTTGGCAGAGTAGGAGTCTCTCCAGAAACTCCAGGTGCTGGCAGAGAGAAGTCTTTGCTGTCCCAGAGACTTCAAACAACAGGAGGCAAGCTCTAAATCAAGCCCTTGGAGATCTTCACAAGATGGAAGGCACACAAAGTTCAGTCTTTGCCCTTTTACTCTGGCAGAAGCAGCAACTGCAGGATAGCTCACAAAGCAAAGTCACAGGCAGGTCAGCTCTTCTTCCTCAGCTCTTCAGCTCTTCTCCAGGCAGAGGGTCCTCTTGGTTTCCAGAAGTGTTCTAAAGTCTGTGGTTTTGGGTGCCCTTCCTATACCCAATTTCTCCTTTGAAGTAAGCCTACTTCAAAGCAAAGTCTCTTTTGAATGTGAAATCCTGCCTTGCGCAGGCCGGGCCCCAGAGACTCACTAGGGGGTTGGAGACTGCATTATGTGAGGGCAGGCACAGCCCTTTCAGATGTGAGTGACCACTCCTCCCTTCCCTCCCAGCACAGATGGCTCACCAGGAAATGCACACTACACCCCAGCTCCCTTTATGTCACTGTCTAGTGTGAGGTGCAACCAGCCCAACTGTCAAACTGACCCGAACAGGGAATCCACAAACAGGTAGAGCCACAGAAATGGTATAAGCAAGAAAATGCTCACTTTCTAAAAGTGGCATTTTCAAACACACAATCTCAAAATCAACTTTACTAAAAGATGTTTTTTTAAATTGTGAGCTCAGAAACCCCAAACTCCACATGTCCATCTGCTCCCAAAGGGAATCTACACTTTAATCAGATTTAAAGATAGCCCCCATGTTAACCTATGAGAGGGACGGGCCTTGCAACAGTGAAAAACGAAGTTAGAAATATTTCACTGCCAGGACATATACAACACATTACTATGGCCCTCATTCTGACCCTCGCGGTCGGTGATAAAGCGGCGGCCAAGCCGCCAACAGGCCGGCGGTCTAAAATATGCAATTCTGACCCTGGCGGGAACCGCCAACACAGCCCGCCGTATTAACACTCCGCCCGCCACGGCGGTACAAACAAACAGCGCGGCGGTCCCCGCCAACAGCCAGGCGGCAGACAATGTACCGCCCACCCTATCACGACCCACCAATCCGCCACCTTTTCCGGGGCGGGAGCACCGCCGATAAGAACACGGCGGAAACAGACTACGAACGGGAAAACGCTCACCTCTACGCACTCCACGCGAGATTCCGGCAGTATGGAACCAGAGTTGCAGGTCATCCCCGCACTCCTATACCTGCTCATATACCAGGAGCACGCCCGGCGGCGCGGAAGACATCGGTGAGTACTGCACCTACGACACAGGGGAGGGAAAAGATTACCGGCACACACCCACCCACCCACACCCACTACAACACACACATCAATGCATTCCCACAGATCACTGTCACAACCCACAAACCACCCCCCTCCGAAATAATGCAAAGACCAAAATAAGAGATCATAAACGGGCAGATATATTGAAATATGTACACCAGTAATCCCAATAAATAAATTAACTATGTACAAAATATACACAGCTACTAAATGTAGTCCAACCACTGTCCGTGGATCACAGGGGTCCTGTGCAAAGGGGCAAGGCCCAGTCCCACGACAAGAACTCCACGGAGAGAACACTGCAGGGGCATCAGAAAGAAAATAGGACAGGCACCTCAGGGGGAAGGGAAGGGGGGGCACCTCAGCCACTTGAGTACACGACGCCAGATCCACGAGGGGACTCCATGACCACTGGCCCATCCTGGGGAGTGCTAAGCCACAGTCCATACAGTCCATACAGTGGGTGGCCTGCCCACTGGGCCATTCTGGGGAGTGCAAAGCCACAGTCCATACAGTCCATACAGTGGGTGGCCTGCCCACTGGGCCATCCTGGGGAGTGCAAAGCCACTGTCCATACAGTCCATACAGTGGGTGGCCTGCCCACTGGGCCATCCTGGGGAGAGCAAAGCCACAGTCCAAACAGTCCATACAGTGGGTGGCCTGCCCACTGGGCCATCCTGGGGAGAGCAAAGCCACAGTCCATACAGTCCATACAGTGGGTGGCCTGCCCACTGGGCCATCCTGGGGAGTGCAAAGCCACTGTCCATACAGTCCATACAGTGGGTGGCCTGCCCACTGGGCCATCCTGGGGAGTGCAAAGCCACTGTCCATACAGTCCATACAGTGGGTGGCCTGCCCACTGGGCCATCCTGGGGAGAGCAAAGCCACAGTCCAAACAGTCCATACAGTGGGTGGCCTGCCCACTGGGCCATCCTGGGGAGAGCAAAGCCACAGTCCATACAGTCCATACAGTGGGTGGCCTGCCCACTGGGCCATCCTGGGGAGTGCAAAGCCACGGTCCATACAGTCCATAACAGACCCCACTGCCACTGGAGGAGGCAAGTTGGCCAGAGGACATCCTGCAGCCCTGCCCGAGATAGATCCTGCCCTGCCACGTCTGCCAAAGGGCCAGCGGTTCTTGCCTTGAAGGGCCCAGTTCAGCGGTTCTTGAGACGGCGGGGCCCAGCGGAGCGGTCCTTGAGACGGCGGGGCCCAGTTCAGCGGTTCTTGAGATGGCGGGGCCCAGTTCAGCGCTCCTTGCCTTGAAGGGCCCAGTTCAGCGGCTCTTGAGACGGCGGGGCCCAGTTCAGCGCTCCTTGCCTTGAAGGGCCCAGTTCTGCGGTTCTTGAGACGGCGGGGCCCAGCGGAGCGGTTCTTGAGACGGCGGGGCCCAGTTCAGCGCTCCTTGCCTTGAAGGGCCCAGTTCAGCGGTTCTTGAGACGGCGGGGCCCAGCGGAGCGGTTCTTGAGACGGCGGGGCCCAGTTCAGCGCTCCTTGCCTTGAAGGGCCCAGTTCAGCGGTTCTTGAGACGGCGGGGCCCAGCGGAGCGGTGCTTGAGACGGCGGGGCCCAGTTCAGCGGTTCTTGAGACGGCGGGGCCCAGTTCAGCGCTCCTTGCCTTGAAGGGCCCAGTTCAGCGGTTCTTGAGACGGCGGGGCCCAGCGGAGCGGTGCTTGAGACGGCGGGGCCCAGTTCAGCGGTTCTTGAGACGGCGGGGCCCAGTTCAGCGCTCCTTGCCTTGAAGGGCCCAGTTCAGCGGTTCTTGAGACGGCGGGGCCCAGCGGAGCGGTGCTTGAGACGGCGGGGCCCAGTTCAGCGGTTCTTGAGACGGCGGGGCCCAGTTCAGCGCTCCTTGCCTTGAAGGGCCCAGTTCAGCGGTTCTTGAGACGGCGGGGCCCAGCGGAGCGGTGCTTGAGACGGCGGGGCCCAGTTCAGCGGTTCTGGAGACGGCGGCCGGTCTATGGCCAACTGCTCAATGCCTGGTGGTGCCCTCCTGGGCAGCGGGGATGGTGCTCCTTCAATGCCCACCTGGGCTGTGGGTGGTGGGGCCCTCCTGGCCAGCTGGGCTGGGTCCTCCCTGGGCAGCGGCTATGGGGGTGGTGGGCTCTCCCGGGGCAGCTGTGCCGGTTCCTCCCGGGGCAGCGGCTATGGGGGTTGTGGGCTCCTCCTGGGCAGCAGGCCTGCTGCCTGACCTCTCCGACTTGCTGCCCTTGCCCTCCTTAGTCGTGGGCCTGTGGCCCTTTCCTCCCTTTGGAGCTGTGGCTGGTGACTGTCTCTGGGTGGTGTCCGGGGGGGATGTAGAAGGCGGGCTCCTGCGGCGCCCCTTCCGCCTTCTGCTCCTCTTCCCAGGGGGTGGGCTGGCTGTCCCCTTGCTGCTGGGCGAAGATCCAGACATGCGGGCTGGCGGGCTCCAATACCCCTGCACCCTTGTCAAGGGGGCTGCAGGGCTGGTGGTGGCTGAGGTGCTCTTCTTACCCCGACGAGAAGGAGGGGGGGGCTCAGGGTCAGGAAAGAAGTTAGTAGTGGCGAGGAAGAGTTTCTTGGGACAATGGAGAGTGGTAGGTACAGTGGGAATGGGAGTGGAGGGAGAGGATGTGGTTGTAGGTGAGTCACGTTTGCTGTCTTTGGGTGCAGGTGCAGGAGGGATAGGCTGTCGTGAGGTGGATGGCTGTTGGATGGGTGGGTGGCTGCGTTTGTGTGGTGTGGAAGAGGGGGTGACAGACACAGTGGGAGAGGACACAGGGGACGTGTAAATGGCAGTGGGGGTGGTGACTGCACGTGTGCGGACTGGAGTGGAGGGTGTGCTGGTGATGGAAACACTGGCTGATGGTGAGGTGAATGGAGGTGTGAGTGTAGACGTCACAGGGAGGGAGGAGGGAGACGAGGAGGTGGGGGTCACAGAGGTGGTAGTGACTGTTGGCATGTCTGCATCGGAATGTTGCGTGTGTGAATGTCTGCGTGATCTGTGGTGCTTATGTTTGGATGAGCTTCTCTTGGGTGTTGAGGTGTGTGCAGGCTGGTCTGATGGTGTGGGTGGGACAGGCAGAGGAACAGGAGACTGGGAGGAGGGAGTTAGTAGAGGGAGGCAGGAGACAGGGACAATGGCTGCCGTCAGTGCTGAGGCCAGAGCCTGGAACGATCGCTGATGGGCAGCCTGACCCGAATTAATGCCCTCCAGGTACGCATTGCTGCGATGAACCTCCCTCTCCACCCCCTGGATGGCATTCAAAAGGGTAGTCTGCCCAACAATGAGCGTTCGGAGGAGGTCAATGACCTCCTCACTGAGGGCAGCGGGGGTAACAGGGGCAGGGCCTGAGGTGCCTGGGGCGAAGGAGATGCCCGGCTTCCTGGCAGAGCGGGCACGGGGCGAACGCTGAGGGGCTGCTGGGAGGGCGGAGATGGTGCGCTGGGTGGCGGCTGTACCTGTAATGGCGGGGGGCACGGATGGTGCCACCCCCGCAAGGGAGCCCCCTTCCGAGGACGTGTCCGTGTCGCTGCAGGGTCCAGTCGTACCCGTCGTGGAGCTCCCCTCGCCCTCCGTCTCACTGGTCCAGTCTGACTCTGTGGCATGGCCCTCCTGGGCCATGTGAGATGCAGCTCCCTCCTGCCCCGATGCCACTTCTCCTCCGCCTGATGATGCTGATGCACACAAGCACAGAAAGACAAACAAAAAGGGGGGGGGAGAGAGAAATAAAGGGATATTGAGTACATGGATCTCCGGTACAGTTAGCGGACATGACAGACACAGATGCCCCCTGCACTAAGTTGCGCACTTGGGGTCCGCTACGCATTCCGTGGAACATGCCCTACACGCCTAGAGTTGACAACTGCACCCATGGATGACACGGCCCAGGGATGGCTGTACTGACAAACTACTGAGGGTGGTGGCTGGGGACACAGGGGCTTACGGGGGTGCCCAGCCTACAGATATCGCCCTGGCCTAGGGGGACCCCCAGCCCTCCTCCCCCACCCAGACACCTCCACTGCGCGACAACAGAGTAGATAATGCTTGTACTCACCCCCTTGTGTCTGCTGTGCTGCCCTCACGCGCCCATCCAAATCAGGGTAGGCCACCGCCAGGATCCGGAACATCAGGGGGCTCAGTTGACGGCAGGCACCCCGCCTACGTTGGGAGGCCATCCCCAGCAGAGACTCGGCGGTCTTCTTGGTCCCGCGGCGGATGTCCTCCCACCTCTTGCGGCAGTGGGTGCCCCGTCGATGGTGGACCCCCAGGGTCCGGACTTCCTTGGCGATGGCACGCCAAATCCCGATCTTCTCATGGGCGCGGACCTATGTGACACGTACAGGGAGGGAGAAATACCACGTTCAAGTTTGTCAGCATTTTCCTTGCCAGTGGCCCAACGCCCCCCATCCCCGCCAGGCCCCCCGCCATGCCCCCCGCCAGGCCCAACATGCCCCCCATCCCCGCCATGCCCCCCGCCAGGCCCAACATGCCCCCCATCCCCGCCAGGCCCCCCGCCATGCCCCCGCCAGGCCCAACATGCCCCCCATCCCCGCCATGCCCCCCGCCATGCCCCCTGCCAGGCCCAACATGCCCCCCATCCCCGCCATGCCCCCCGCCATGCCCCCCGCCAGGCCCAACATGCCCCCCATCCCCGCCAGGCCCCCCGCCAGGCCCAACATGCCCCCCATCCCCGCCAGGCCCCCCGCCAGGCCCAACATGCCCCCCATCCCCGCCAGGCCCCCCGCCATGCCCCCCGCCAGGCCCAACATGCCCCCCATCCCCGCCAGGCCCCCCGCCATGCCCCCCGCCAGGCCCAACATGCCCCCCATCCCCGCCAGGCCCCCCGCCATGCCCCCCGCCAGGCCCAACATGCCCCCCATCCCCGCCAGGCCCCCCGCCATGCCCAACATGCCCCCCATCCCTGCCAGGCCCCCCGCCAGGCCCAACATGCCCCCCATCCCCGCCAGGCCCCCCGCCAGGCCCAACATGCCCCCCATCCCCGCCAGGCCCCCCGCCATGCCCCCCGCCAGGCCCAACATGCCCCCCATCCCCGCCAGGCCCCCCGCCATGCCCCCCGCCAGGCCCAACATGCCCCCCATCCCCGCCAGGCCCCCCGCCAGGCCCCCAAGCCAGCCAGTGGCCCCAAATCCAGATTGAATTAAACTCACTTGTTGGTCTGGAGGACCGTAGAGTAGCGCATACTGGGGGAGGACCCCATCCACAAGTTTCTCCAACTCCTCTCCAGTGAAGGCAGGGGCCCTTTCCCCAGGCGCAGCAGCCATTGTCCCTTCCAGACCGAGGTCACAGCAACACTTGCAGTATAGGTCCTCTCCTGTGAAAGTTCAAGTCGCAAGTGGATAAGTAGATAGAAAATGGCGGTCACGTCCGCGGCGGTGCGTACCGCGGCGGTGCGTCCCGCCACCGCCGGCGCCCTTCGCCATTGGCTCCTGAAACCCATAGGCTTCAATGTTAACCAATGCGGCTTCGCGCCGCGGTCTTCGCCCGCCGCCCGCCGCGGTGTGCCACGCCAGCGCATTGACCTCACATCCCATTGTCACACTTCACAGGTCAGGCAGCCGCCATTTCCAGGGCCCACATGGCTCAATTTCAACTGCGTCACACAGGCCTAGGCCTTGCATAGCCACTCAGACACGCCATTCACTGCATAGAGAATCGTTTACTGTGCTAGCTGTGAGTACGTACCTGTGGGTTGCTTGACTGTGTGCTCCATGTTGTCCTTCCTAGGCACCGTCCGCTGGGTTGGGCGAGGAGACGGATGAATCCTCCCGTGTACCGACCGCTGGTGGACCTGTCGACAATGGAAGAACGCCACATTATCCTTACCTACCGTCTTAACCGTGCCACTATCCATGAACTGCGTGCCCAGCTGGAGCCCGACCTGATGTCCCCCATCCGCCAACCCACAGGGATTCCCCCTCTGGTGCAGGTCATGTCAGTACTCCATTTCTTGGCAAGTGGGTCATTTCAGACAACAGTGGGAATTGCTTCTGGGATGTCTCAGCCCATGTTTTCGAAGGTGTTATCCAGAGTGTTGTCTGCCCTGATGAAATCCGTGAGGAGCTACATCATTTTCCCTGAGGTGGGCGAATTGGCTACAGTGAAGGGTGATTTCTACGCCCTTGGACATATTCCCAACGTCATTGGTGCCATTGATGGGACCCATGTGGCTTTGGTTCCCCCAAGAGACAGGGAGCAGGTGTACAGGAACAGAAAAAATTACCATTCAATGAACATTCAGGTGGTGTGTTTGGCTGACCAGTACATCTCGCATGTAAATGCCAAATTCCCAGGGTCAGTGCATGACGCCTACATCCTAAGGAATAGCAGCATCCCTTACGTGATGGAACAGCTACAGAGACACCGTGTATGGCTAGTGGGGGACTCTGGGTACCCCAACCTGTCGTGGCTACTGACCCCAGTAAGGAATCCCCGGACCAGGGCAGAGGAACGGTACAATGAGGCCCATGGGCGTACTAGGAGGGTGATCGAACGCACCTTTGGCCTCCTAAAGGCCAGGTTTAGGTGCCTGCATATGACAGGTGGATCCCTAATGTACTCACCTAAGAAGGTGTGTCACATCATCGTGGCCTGCTGCATGCTTCACAACCTGGCTTTGCGCCGCCAGGTGCCTTTCCTGCAGGAGGATGGTCGAGACGGTGGTGTTGTGGCAGCGGTGGAACCTGAGGAGAGTGACGAGGAGGAAGACGACGGGGCTGAAACAGACAACAGGGACAGAATCATTGAACAGTACTTCCAATAGGACACAGGTAACATTTCAAAGATAATTTAGTAAATGTGAACTACTCTCCTGCATCTCTGCTGCCTGTCTATTTGCCCCAGTGTATGATGACTGAGTTTTGGCTTTTCCCTCCCTATTTCAGATCTGGGGTCCCCACTACGAGTCCTGTGCTTCGTTTCCCCATGGACTACAGCTTTGTGGCAGCTGTTTGTTGACTTCACCATGTACAAGGACATATTTGCACTGTCATGTCAATTACAATATATTGAAATCACAGCCAGACTCCAGATAGTTTTGTGCAAAATAGGTGTTTATTTAAGTGCTCAAAATGGGATGGGTGGTTTCAAGTGGGTGGGGGCTATGGTGAAGGAATGTCCATGGCAGAGTCCAGAGTAACAGTCACACAGGTGCATTGTCCAGAGGCCTGTGGAGAGATGGAGCATGGGCAGTTCAAGGATGGACAGGGTGACAATGTGGGACAGTGGGATGACATCAGGTGGTATCCATTGCTGGCGGGGGTCTTGACATCCTACTCTGTCTTCTTGTGAGATCTCAGGGCCCTCTTGCGGGGTGGTTCTTCTCCTGCAGGAGGTGGGGGTCTGGTGGGCTGCTGCTGTGCGGGGGCCTCCTGTCCACTAGCGCCGGCGGAGGTGGTTGGCTGTTCTTGGTCCAGGCTAGTGGCAGGGGCCCTTGGGTGTTGTTGAGTGTCCGCCCTGGTGTTGACGAGGTCCTGCAGCAGCCCTACCATGGTAACCAGGGTGGTGTTGATGGCTCTGATGTCCTCCCTGTACCCCCGATAGTGTTCCTCCTGCAGTACCTGGATCTCCTGGAACCGGGCCAGTACCGTCGCCATCGTCTCCTGGGAGCGGTTGTATGCTCCCATGATGGTGGTGAGGACCTCGTGGAGAGTGGGTTCCCTGGGCCCGTCCCCCCCCTGTCGCACAGCTGCCCTCCGAGTTGCCCTGTTTCCCTGGGCCTCTGCCCCCTGGCCGGTGTGCCCACTACCACTGCCCCCAGGTCCCTGTTGTTGTTGGGGTGGTGGGTTATCCTGGGTGCCCTGTAGTGGTAGACACACCGCAGATTGACGCGCCCTGGAGACAGAGGCATGGGCCCGCTGGGTGGGAGCTGTGCTGGTGTTCCCAGAGGGGTTTGGGTCTGTAGTGGCCTGGGCCTGTGTGAGGGGAACCGACTGTCCAGAGGTCCCCGATGGTCCGGGCTGGTCATCGGTGTCCAGGTCGACAGAGCTGCTGTCATCGCTGACGGCCTCTTGGGTGGGGGGGGTGGAGAATTCTGGCCCCTCCGCCGCGGTGTGTTGACGGTCGGGTCCTGCAGGGGTATAGAGGTATGGTTATAGTTTCAATGTGTGGCATATGGGTGTATCTATGGGTTCTCGTGTCCCCAAGTGCTGGCATTCGTGTGTGGGGGCTTTGGTGAGGGTGGCTTGTGGGGGGGATGTGTATATGCATTGGGCATGCTTTGGTGATGGGTGTCCATGCTTAGTGGACGCATGCAGGCCTAGGTTTTGGGATGTGTGGGTTGTGATGGTGAGACATTGGCGGGGAATAGGTGTGCTGGGGGTGGGGGTGAGGATGGTGGTGGGGGTGAGGGTGGGGTTCGAGGATGGGGGTGAGGGTTGGGGTATGATTTGGCATGCAGGTGGGGGGGAAGCAGTATTGAAGCTTCAACTTACCAGTATCCATTCCTCCGCCGACTCCTGCGAGGCCGTCAGGATGCAGGATGTTCAAGACTTCCTCCTCCCATGATGTGAATTGTGGGGGTTGAGGTGGGGGTCCTCCGCCAGTCTTCTGCACGGCGATGTTGTGCCTGGATACCATGGAACGCACCTTCCCCCGTAGGTCGTTCCATCGCTTCCTGATGTCTTCCCGATTTCTGGGGTGCTGTCCCACAGCGTTGACCCTGTCGACAATCCTCTGCCATAGCTCCGTCCTCCGGGCAATGCTGGTGTATTGTATCTGTGTGCCGAACAGCTGGGGCTCTACCCGAACGATTTCCTCCACCATGACCCTGAGTTCTTCGTCTGTGAAGCGGGGTTGTCTTTGGGGTGCCATGGGGTGGTGTGTATGATGTGTGGGGTGGAGTATGTGTAGTTAAGTGTGTTGAGTGTGGTGGTGTGTGTTGTTTTGTGTGTGGATAGTGTGTGGGTGATGGTGTTGAGTGGCTGTGGCTGTTAGTTTGTGGATGCTGGTGTCTCGCTCTGGCCTTCTTTCAGAATTTTTTTGCGTAGGGGTTTGTGGGTGATGTGGGTGGGTGTTTTATATTGTATTGTGTGTGTGGGAGTGGTGTGTGTATGTGTATCAGGTGTGTGGGATTCAAATCGTCCAATGTGGCTGAGTTTTGTTCGTTTGTGTGTATTCTGACCGCGGCGGTGTGTCCCGCCAATGGAATACCGCGTTTGAATGACCGCCGCGTGGATTCGTGGGTCGTAATGGCATGGGCGTATTTCTGTTGGCGTGGCGGTGGAGGT
The DNA here is from genome assembly GCF_031143425.1 of Pleurodeles waltl. Taxonomy (NCBI): domain Eukaryota; kingdom Metazoa; phylum Chordata; class Amphibia; order Caudata; family Salamandridae; genus Pleurodeles; species Pleurodeles waltl. The sequence goes on from NC_090443.1 coordinate 976,553,765, forward strand.
TTTGTCACCTCCACCTTTCCGCCGACCGCTGGTCTGGCGGTCGGTTGTGGCTGTCGGATTTTCGGAGGTTTGCCTTCTGCGGGTCAGAATGACCCTGGCGGGTTTCCGCGGCCGCGGCGGTGTTATGGCGGTCTTCTGACCGGCGGTAAGTGCATTTTACCGCCGGTGTCAGAATGACCACCTATATGTCCTACCTTAACCATACACTGCACCCTGTCCTTGGGGCTACGTAGGGCCTACTTTAGGGGTGCCTTACATGTAAGAAAAGGGAAGGTTTAGGCCTGGCAAGTGGGTACAATTGCCAAGTCGAATTTACAGTTAAAACTGCACACACAGACACTGCAGTGGCAGGTCTGAGACATGATTACAGAGCTTCTTATGCTGGTGGCACAACCAGTGCTGCAGGCCCACAAGTAGCATTTGATTTACAGGCCCTGGACACCTCCAGTGCACTGTACTAGGGACTTACTAGTAAATCACATATGCCAATCATGGATAAACCAATTACATACACATTTTGTTAAGGAGCACTTGCGCTTTAGCACTGGTTAGCAGTGGTAAAGTTCAGAGTAACAAAAACAGCAAAAACAGAGTCCAGCACACAGCAACAACCTGGGAAACAGAGGCAAAAAGTTAAGGGAGACCACGCCAAGGATGAAAAGTCTAAGACGTGTCTCCCCCAGCTGAAAGTGGGGAGCAACTACCCAACCTCATGGGAGTTCTCATCACTAAGGCAGAAGAACCTGGACAGACCATCAGCATTGGGGTGTTCTGTACCAGGACGGTGTTCCACCGTAAAGTCCATACCCTGTAGGGAAATGGACCACCTCAACAGTTTTGGATTCTCACCCCTCATCTGCATTAACCATCTGAGGGGTCTGTGGTCGGTCTGAACTCGAAAGTGAGTCCCAAACAAGTGGGGTATTAGCTTCTTCAGTGCCCAGACCACAACAAACACTTCACGTTCTATGGCACTCCACCTACGTTCCCTGAGAAGTGACCTCCTGCTAATGAAGGTTACAGGTTGATCTAGGCCCTCTTCATTAAGCTGTGAGAGTACTGCTCCCAATACCATGCTCTGAGGCATCTGTTTGCACAACAAACTCCTTGGAGTAGTCAGGTGCCTTCAGCACAGGTGCTGTGCACATGGCAGCCTTCAGGGCATCAAAAGCGTTCTGGCAAAACTCTGTCCGGTTCACTTTCCTGGGTTGCTTCTTCGAAGTCAACTCTGTCAAGGGAGTAACAATGGTATCATATCCCTTGACAAACCTCCTTATTATCCTGTGAGACCTAAGAAGGCTCTCACTTCAGTCTGGGTCTTGGGAGGCTCCCAAGCCAGGATTTTATCAATATTAGGCTGTAGGGTTGCTACCTGGCCACTCCCCACCTGGTGTCCTAAGTATACCACCGAATCTTGCCCTATTTGGCACATGCTCACCTTAATAGTGAGGCCTGCCTTCTGCAGGGCCTCTAACATTCTCCAGAGGTGTTGCAGGTGTTCCTCCCATGTGGAACTAAACACAGCAATGTCATCCAGGTAGGCGGCACTGAACTCATCCAGCCCTGCCAACACCTGGTTGACCAACCTCTGAAAGGTGGCAGGGGCATTCTTCATCCCAAATAGCATGACTTTAAACTGAAAGTGTCCATCTGGGGTACAACATGCTGACTCTCTCCTTGGTCACCTCAGTTAAGGCAATCTGCCAGTACCCAGATGTTAAATCAAACATACTGAGATACTTGGCAGCTCCTAACCGGTCAATTAGCACATCAGCTCAGGGGATGGGGTGTGCGTCAGTCTTTTTGACCGCATGGAGTCCCCGGTAGTCCACACAGAACCTGAGTTCTGGAGTGACACCAGGTGCAGCAGCCTTTGGGACCAATACCACTGGGCTGGCCCAAGGACTGTCTGAGTGCTCAATAACCCCTAGGTTTAGCATCTTAGATACCTCATCCTTAATGCATGCCCTGACCCTGTCAGCCACCCTGTAAACTTTTTGTTTAATAGGTGTACTGTCCCCAGTGTCCACATCATGTGTGCACAAGTGTGTGACTCCTGGGATCAGGGAAAACAGTGAGGCAAACTGTCCCAACACATGGCGACAGTCACCTTGCTGCTCCTCAGTCAAGGAGGGGGAGAGGATCATTCCCTCCACAGACCCATCTTTTTCTCCTGCAGACAGAAGGTCAGGAATAGGCTCACTCTCCTACTCCACCCCATCATCTGTCGCAAGGAGCATGGACAGTTCAGTCCGCTCAAAGTGAGGTTTGAGGTGGTTTACATGCAGGACCCTTAAAGGGTTCCTTGGAGTCTGCAAGTCCACCAGGTAGGTGACTTCACTCTTGCACTCCACCACCTCAAATGGCCCAGTCCACATATGCTGGAGTGCCCTGGGCTCCACTGGTGACATCACCCACACTTTTTGTCCAGGATGAAACTCGACCAGAGTGGCATTCTGATCATACCAGCATTTCATGTCCTCCTGGCTTGCTTCTACTTTCTCCTGGGCGAGATTCCTGAAGCGTGCAGTCTGGTTTCTCAAAGCTAGCAGTAGCTAAATACATCCTGGGGGGGTTTAGTAGGAGCTGTCAACACCAGGGCAGTGCGCGCTCTACGGGCGACTAGAATGCAAAAACCCAGCACTTTCAAGATAACTTAATTTATGCATTGTGCTGATATGCTGTTGTTTAACCTTTTGCATTGCAGAGTTCAATCCTGAAGATTTATTTTCAAGGTGCTTATAAATACTTTTCATTTGCAATGTGTTGCTGCAGGCTTTCAGAGTGTGTCAGGGTGTGGTCCCTTTCCAGGGCCTTCTAGAAACTTTCCCTGCAGCATGCCTGGGTGTGGTTTGTGGGCTGGGCCAAGACTCTATAAAAGGGAGCCTGCCCAGCTCCACGTGCTCACTATTCAGAGGTCCCGGTGCAGAGCAGCAGCAACTTCCTGAGCTCCTGTTCCAGAGGCCTGCTTTGATCTTCCAGGCCTTGCCCTTTCAATGTCAGTGATTCTTGATCAGGGCGGTAAGACGGAGGTCGGGCAGGGCCCCCGATCCCGTTCTCGAAGGCTTTTGAGTTCATGGGCCTAATTTGCAAAATAACACAATTTTGCTCTTATGTGTGTGAATGTGCGCTCGAAGTTTTATGGCATTTACTAGGTAGCATTCGAATCGGCAAGACGCGCAATTCATTTCCTGTGCTTAATTCGTGTTATTCATTGTATGCTACCATTTCTTGGCATTCATATGGTGGTATTCGAATCAGCAAGACAGGTGATTCATTTCCTGTGCTTAATTTGTGTTATTCATTGTACGCTACCATTTCTTGGCATTCATATGGTGGTATTCGAATCGGCAAGACGCGCAATTCATTTCCTGTGCACAATTCATGTTATTTATTCATTGTGCGCTACCATTTTATGGCATTTACTAGGTAGCATTCGAATCGGCGAGACTCACAATTCTTTTCCTGTACTTAGTTCATGTTATTCATTGTACACTACCATTTCTTGGCATTCATATGGTGGCCTTCGAATTGGCAAGATGCGCGATTCTTTTCTTGTGCTTAGTTCGTGATAGTCAGTGTATGCTCCCATTTCTTGACATTCATTCAAATCGGCAAGACGTGCAATTCATTTCCTGTGCACAATTCATGTTATTCATTGTGCGCTACCATTTTATGGCATTTACTAGGTAGCATTCGAATCGGCGAGACTCGCAATTCTTTTCCTGTACTTAGTTCATGGTATTCATTGTGCGCTACCATTTCTTGGCATTCATATGGTGGACTTCGAATTGGCAAGACGCGCGATTCATTTCTTGTACTTAGTTCGTGATATTCAGTGTGCGCTACCATTCCTTGGCATTCACATGGTGGGCTTGGAATCGGCAAGACGTGCAATTCATTTCTTGTGTCTAATTCATGATATGCATTGTTTGTTACCATTTTATGGCATTTACGTGGTGACATTCGAATCGGCAGAACGCACAATTCATTTCTTGTGTTGAACTCATGCTACTCATTGTGCGCTACCATTTCATGGCATTCATTTGGTGGTACACGAATCGGCAATACGCGTGATTCATTTCTTGTGTTTAAATCACGATGTTCATTGTGCGCTACCACTTCATGGCATTTACTTGGTGGCCTTTGAATCGGCAAGACACGCGATTCATTTTTCGAGCCTAACTCATGTTATTCATTGTGCACAGTCATTTCATTGGCATTTACAAACCTTTGTACATATCTGCAATGTGCGCAATTCATGTTCCTGCATGTTAAGAAAACTAAAGTGTTAGAATTCTAAATGTTATATTGTATGTGCATAATAATTCCCTCAAGTACAATTAATATAGTGTTATAGAAATCATTCAGATTATTTCCTGATCCTCATGCTAAAGACTATACTTGAATTTGAAAGCGTAATTCTAGAAGGTTCTGATGTTTCTAATTCATGTGTAACATTTCATTAAGTGGTTCATTGGAAAGTTGTATTAATCTTTCTTGATTCCCTCACAGGTATCCAGTCATCTTGAGGCCTAGTTATTTCAGTCCATGCTTAAGTTATCCATGTTTCCAGTATGACAATGCTTAGAGTCATAGCCTAGTAATTATTAATATGATATAATCTTGATATTGTGGGCCATATTTATACTCCGTTTGCGCCGAAATTGCGTCGTTTTTTTTGACGCAATTTCGACGCAAAACTAACGCCAACTAACGCCATATTTATACTATGGCGTTAGAGGCGAATAGCGCCAAAGTTCCCGGAATGTGCGTCATTTTTTAGCGTGAACCCCTTCCTTGCGTTAATGATATGCAAGGGAGGCGTTCCCGTCTAAAAAATGACTCCCAGGCCTTTACGTGGTATTTATACTCCCGGGCAAAAGAGACGCCCGGGAGTTGGCGTGGCTAAAAACGGCGCATTTGCGCCACTTTTTAACGCCTGCTCAGGGCAGGCGTTAAGGGGCCTGTGGGCTCAAAATGAGCCCACAGGTGCCCTCCCATGCCCCCAGGGACCCCCCCTGCCACCCTTGCCCACCCCAGGAGGACCCCCAAGGATGGAGGGACCCACCCCAGGGACATTCAGGTAAGTTCAGGTAAGTATAATTTTTTTTTTTTTATATATTTTTTTGGTGGCATAGGGGGGCCTGATTTGTGCCCCCCTACATGCCACTATGCCCAATGACCATGCCCAGGGGACAGAAGTCCCCTGGGCATGGCCATTGGGCAAGGGGGCATGACTCCTATCTTTACAATGATAGGAGTCATGTTGATGGGGGATGGGCGTCGAAAATAAATGGCGCAAGTCGGGTTAAGACGATTTTTTCGACGTAACCTGACTTGCCCCATTTTAAGACGCCCATGCGCCATTTTCCCCCTACGCCGGCGCTGTCTGGTCTACGTGGTTTTTTCCCACGCAAACCAGGCAGCGCCGGTCTGATTGCGCCGTCTAACGCCATTCCATAAATACGGCGCCCGCATGGCGCTTCAGAATGGCGTTAGACGGCGCAAAACTTTTTGACGCTAAACTGCGTTAGCGCAGTTTAGCGTCAAAAAGTATAAATATGGGCCTGTGTGTTTTAACCTTTTGCTTCCTACAGGTCTCCTTCCCAGCTGTTCCCTTCCTAATCCCCTTTTCCCCACTTGGACTCTCTTAGACTCTGTGACATTCTAATCAGAGTATTGGATCTGTCTTGTAGTGGACGTGTTGGGAACCTGCAAAGACCCCAAGGATCTGGTGACTCTGACAGGAGCTTTCTTCAAAGCCTCCTTCACCAGACTCAAAGGTCCCCGCACAGGGTGGCCATGAATGAGCTCAAAGGGACTAAACCCAAGTCCCTTTTGAGGCACCTCCCTGTAGGCGAACAGAAGAAATGGCAGGAGGACGTCCCACTTCTGCCTCAAGGGCTGTGACAGGCCCATGATCCTGCCTTTCAAGGTGCAGTTGAATCTCTCAACCAGACCATTACTTTGGGGGTGGTAAGGTATGGTAAACTTGTAGATTACCCCACACACTTTCCACAGAGACTTCATATACGTGGATATGAAGTTGATACCCCTATCAGATACCAGTTCCTTGGAGTACCCCATGAGGGTAAAAAAAAACATCAGTGCATGACCCACCACAGGGTAGGTGACCGACCTCAAAAGAATGGCTTCTGGGTACCGGGTGGCATGGTCCACCAAGACCAGTATGAACCTGTTGCCCATGGCTGTCTTGGGATCCAGAGGCCCCACAATGTCAATACCTACCCTTTCAAAGGGAGTACTAACTACAGGTAAAGGCTGGAGGGGAGCCTTACATTTCCCCACACTCTTGCCACTTGACTGGCAAGTTGGGCAAGTCCTACAGTGTACAGCGGAATGCTTGCTCATCTGGGGCCAATAGAAGTGGGATACAAGCCTCTTACAGGTCTTGTCCTTCCCCAGATATCCTGCCAAAGGTACATCATGAGCCAACCCCAGTAGGAAGGCACTGAAGCACTGAGGTACCACCAGCATACGAGCTGACCCAGGCTCAGGCCCCTTAGGCTCACTATAAAGTAGGCCATCCTCCCAGTAGATCAGGTGAGTGCTGGGCTCCTCGCCAGCCGCCTGGGCTGCAGCCTGCTGCCGCAGTCCCTCAAGAGTAGGACAAGTCTTCTGTGCCTCACAGAATGCTTCCCTGGTGGGATCCCCCTTCCTGCTGCCACTGCGACAGCTCAGGGAACTCCCCCAGTTTAGCCACCTGTTCCCTTGTAGGCTCCGGGGCATCACCCTCAGGCTCCACCTCCTCCTGGACCATGGGAACTTCTACGGCCGGTTTCCCACGCCCCCTGCCCTTCCTCTTCCTGGAGGTCCCCATGGCCACTGTTTCAGGCTCCAGGGGCTCTTGACTACCCTGATGGACTGCCATTGACCGGATGGATACGCATACCCACTCAGGCAGACCCAGCATCTCCAAGTGAGACCTGTGTTCCACCTCCTTCCAAGGGGAATCCTCCACGTCATTGCCTAGCAAAAAATCAACAGGAATGGTTGGACTCACAGCTACCTTCAAGGAACCTGAGACCCCCCCATTCAAAGGGAACCTGGGCCACTCTGCAGAGGCGCTATGAGTTGTCCACTGCAACTACTTGGTGAAGTACCCGGGGATCTATCTGCTCTTCAGACACCAGCTGACTCCTCTCTGTAGTCACACTGGCTCCTGTGTCTCTCAGAGCCTCTACTCTCTGTACGTTGATGGTCACCCACTGCCTGTACTTCTTAGTGTTCTCAGGCACGAGGGTTCTCTGGACCATCTCACTGTCCCCTTGTGAGACAAGGGTCATCTCAGCTGGCTCCCACCCACCTGGAACCAACTCCCCCCCCCAAGCGCTACACTGGCCAAACCCTGGGACGGTGCACCAGTGGGTGTCGCTGTACTTTTGGGGCATTTGGGGTCCCCCTTCACATGACCCACCTGGTCACATGCATAGCACTCACGTGGGTAACCACCTGCCACTGGCTTCCCTTTGGAGAACCATGGCTTTTTATTACTGGGGGGTTGGGAAGCCTTACCCTGGGAATCAGTTAGGGGCCCTTTAGAGAACTCCCTCTGTTTACCCTTACCCTCCTTTCTTCTAAGAGGGACCCTGCCCACCCTTGGCGTGGTCTCCCTCATACCTCTTTTGGACCCTGGTGCTCTCCCAGTGGTCCGCTTCCTGTGCAAACTTCCTGGGATCAGTCAGCTTGCTGTCAATCATGTGCTGGCGCAGCTCTGGAAATCATAAACTGTACAAGTGCTCCCAAGCGATCAGATTGTAAAGCCCCTCATACGTAGTCACCTTACTACCCTTCACCCAACCATCCAGTGACCTGCAATAAGAATCAACACATTCCAACCATGTTTGGGATTCCTTCTTCTTGTAGGACCTAAACTTATCCTTATACTGCTCAGGGGTGAGACCATATCTTGTGAGTAGGACATCCTTCATGATAGTGTAGGTGAGATTCTGAGCATCCCCTAAGGCTTTCAGTGTATCCCTACCCTCTACCTCAAAGTGCTTCCACAGACCCGCCCCCCAATGAGCCCCAGGGACCAGATTCATGTGGAGAGCAGACTCATACCCCTTGAACCACAAGTATATGTCATCCTCTCTCTTATAATCCTTCACTAGGTCTTTTGGGATATGTACCCTTCTTTCAGGCTGCACTGTACTGTTGCTGCCACCATCTCTGCTGGTCTGGCTTCTATGATCTAACTCCTTTAAGCTAAGCTCATGAACCAGCAGTATCTTCCTTTCCTCAATGGCCTTCCTCCTCTCTTCCATCTCTAGACTGAGCTGCTTCAGCTCCAATTGGTACTCTTTTTCTGCATTTCTGTCCTGCAACTCTTCAGGTGTCAGACCCTTGGAGGACACACTGCTGCCTGCCTTTGAGACTCTCTCACTAGACAGACCAGGCCCACCCACTACATCATTGTGAGTGACTTGCACCCCTTCCTCCCCTGCCTGCTCAACATCTCTGTGCCCCTCAGCTTGTTTGGCTGTCACCCAGGCCCTCAGCGCCTTTTACAGCCTCCTCCTTCTTGGATGAGCTCTTAATGGGACAGGCAAAATCCTTGCAGAATTGCTTCAACTGAGCTACTGTATAGCTCTCCACTTTCTCTATGTCAAAGGCAACTCCAGCTGATGCATCTCCAGATTGAGACATGATGAAGATTAAGACAAGTGCAAAGTTCCAAAGGCAGAAAAACAAGTTCCCAAAAGAAGTTTCAAACAAAAAAGTAAATCTAGGGATCAGCAAGAAGTAGAATAAAAAGAAGTAAAAAAAGAGAAATGCAAAAATCACAATACAAGTAATATGTGGTCACGTAGTGGTCTGAACTCAAAACAGTAGTGTACACTTAATCACTGTATTTCAAGTACCAATACAAGTCTAATCCCAACCACTGATCACCAATGTCAGAAATGGGGTCTTTGGTTGGCAGTAAGGGTGCCCCTGTCCAAGCAAGGACCCTCACTCTACTCAAGGTAAATGAGAATCACCCTCAGCTAACCCCTGCTTACCTCCTTGGCAGCTTGGCACAAGCAGTAGGCTTAACCTCAGCGTGCTAGGTGTAAAGTATTTGTACCAACACACACAGTAACTTAATGAAAGCACTACAAAATAACACAACACAGGTTTAGAAAAATAGGTAGTATTTAAAACAAGACCAAAACGTCAAAAATCCACAATACACAAGTCAAGTTATCAATTAAAAAGCAAAAAGAGTCTTCGTGTAGTTTTAAACACACACTAACACTGTTCGTGAAAATGTACCTTGGGTGCGTCAAAAATAACTCCACACGGGCGAGTCTGCGTCAAAAAGGGCTTGCGATACGCCGATTTCACCCACGACCGAGACCTTGCGTCGTCTCTCCTTTCGTCGGGTCAGGTGCGTTGTTTCTTCTCTCCGCAGGAGGGCGATGCGTCGATCCGGTCAGCACTCTCGGGTCCGGGAGGCCTTGCGTTGTTTTTACATGGCCAGCGGTACTTGCGTGGGAAATCCAGCCGCATGATAACATGACAACCACACAGCGCGGGTTGCGATCTCACCAGCCTCCGTCAGCGATGCTGCGCGTTGTTTCTCCAGCCCCGGGCGTCATTCTTCGGGTCGCGCTGCAGGCGAGCGTCGATTTTCAACCACAAAGCCGGCAGTGCGTTGATTTTTCAGCCGCAGGTCAGAGTTGCGTCGATCTTTTCCCTGCATGGTGTTCTGTGCGTGGATTTCTTCCTCTTAGGCTGCCAGCTTCTCCTTTTAGGGCCCCAGAAACTGGATAGGCACCACTTGGCAGAGTAAGAGTCTCTCCAGAGACTCCAGGTGCTGGCAGAGAGAAGTCTTTACTGTCCCTGAGACTTCAAACAACAGGAGGCAAGCTCTAAATCAAGCCCTTGGAGATCTTCAGAATATGGAAGGCACACAAAGTCCAGTCTTTGCCCTCTTACTCTGGCAGAAGCAGCAACTGCAGGATAGCACCACAAAGCACAGTCACAGGCAGGGCAGCTCTTTTTCCTCAGCTCTTCAGCTCTTCTCCAGGCAGAGGTTCCTCTTGGTTTCCAGAAGTGTTCTAAAGTCTGTGGTTTTGGGTGACCTTCGTATACCCACTTTCTCCTTTGAAGTAGGCCTACTTCAAAGTAAAGTCTCTTTTGAATGTGAAATCCTGCCTTGCCCAGGCCAGGCTCCAGACACTCACCAGGGGGTTGGAGACTGCATTGTGTGAGGGCAGGCACAGCCCCCTCAGGTGTGGGTGGCCACTCCTCCCCTCCCTCCTAGCACAGATGGCTCATCAGAAAATGCAGACTACACCCCAGCTCCCTTTGTGTCACTGTCTAGTGTGAGGTGCAACCAGCCCAACTGTCAAACTGACCCAGACAGGGAATCCACAAATGGGCAGAATCACAGAAATGGTATAAGCAAGAAAATTCTCACTTTCTAAAAGTGGCATTTTCAAACACACAATCTCAAAATCAACTTTACTAAAAGATGTATTTTTAAATTGTGAGCTCAGAGACCCCAAACTCCACATGTCCATCCGCTCCCAAAGGGAATCTACACTTTAATCAGATTTAAAGGTAGCCCCCATGTTAATCCTATGAGAAGGACGGGCCTTACAACAGTTAAAAACAAATTTATCAATATTTCACTGTCAGGACATATAAAACACATTACTATGGTGGTTATTACAACCCTGGCCGACGGTGTTAAAGCAGCGGTAAGACCAACAACAAGCCGGCGGTAAAGATTTAGCAATTACGACTGTGGTTGAAACCGCCAACAAAGACAGCCACTTTAACACTCCGACCGCCATGGCGGTACAAACCAACAGCGCGGCGGTCACCGCCAACAGACAGGCGGAAGACAATGTACCGCCCACACTATTATGACAGGCAAATCCGCCACCTTTTCCGGGGCGGATTCACCGCGGATAAAAACCAGCGGAAACAGGAATTTCGAAGGGAAAACGCTCACCTCTACACACCCCACGAGGAACGAGGACACCATGGACCCGGAACTCCAAATTCTACCTGCGATAGTCTTCCTGCTCCTCTACCAGGAGCACGAACGCCGGCGGTGAAGACCACGGTGAGTACTGCACCTACGACACAGGGGAGTGGGGAGGGAAAAACAGGGACATACACATGCAACACCCCCACCCCCACCCTCACCCACTACAACATACACACTAATGCATATTAATACATCACGGTTACATCCCTGTGAGGGATCGGACCAGGCTGACCCGCATGCTATTATGACTTGTGCTGTCTCTGCCCCTGGCAGCATGGAAGCAGCCCGGGCCTGCTGAGGCCGCGGGAAAATGACACCGTAAAAGGGGTGGTTCCACCCATGCAAGAGGAGAGAGACGTGATCTGGAGGTGGAGATCGAGGGAGCCGACAGGAGAAATAAAGGAAGAGCAACGGAGAACGACGGAAGAGGAAGATACGGAAGACACCTGGACTCCTCTTCAAGGGAGCGGACCGGAACCGAAATCAAGATCCTTGCAGACCCGACGCAGAGACGAGGACCGCTGGCCCCGGGGAGCACACAAGTGAGCCCGCCACGCTTCAGGAGAAGCGTGTCCAAACCAGGTACGGGATTTCGGGACAGGGAGAAAGGAGCAGGAGGCGGGAGGCGGGAGGTGGGAGGAGAAGGGGAAAACCACGGGCACAGCACTAAGAGCACGGATAAAAGAGGGGGTGGTAAGGAACCAGAGGGAAAAGATATGAGAACCTGATGTAAGGAGGTAAAAAGGAGCCTAGCCTAGGAGCGAGAAGAGAGACGAAAAAAAAAGGAACAGACCAAAGAGGAAGAAAAAAGGACATTTGCGAGACTTGTGCACCAACTATATAATAAACAAATAAAAGGAGAAGAAACATAAGAACAGTACGAGTGAGAGAGGAGGGAAAAGGGAAATACCCACCAGCACCAGAGAAGAGGGGTAAGACAGGGGAAACAGAGCATCCGAAGAGAACCCAAAAGGCGAAAGCAAGGAGAGTGGAGGAAAAGAAAGAGAGAGAAACCACGTATTGAGAAAGTAGAGTGGAGAGAAGAGATAGAGAGGGAATAGAAGGAAGGGTAAAAACCAAACACTTACCGAACCGGGAAACAACCTGAACAACTACGTTTGAATTACTACTTGCTTTACCAACGAATCTTGAAGAACTACTGGGTCTTAACAATGAAGTTTTCAACAACTACTGGTTTAACAACGGTTTTACCTTAACAATTAATGCTAGAACAACGAATTTTAAGGTAAGTGAATTATTTTTTAATGAATTTTAACGCGAGTTTTGTGTTTTGTTTTTTATTTGTTTAGGGTTTAATTATTAAATGTTTAATTTTTTTAAATATATTGTGTGGATTAAGTAATGGATTCTATAGGTTGTGGGTGTTATGGGTGGGGTATTGTATTAATACTCAGGTATTATTTTAAGTACTTTTGTTTTTTTATATGTTGTAATTTATGTTGTGGGTTTAGGGGCGGGATATATGGGATGTAGGGGTTATGGGTGGGGAAGTGTATTAATACTCAGGTATTAATTTAAGTACTTGTGTTTTTGTATATGTTGTAATTTATGTTGTGGGTTTAGGGGCGGGATATATGGGATGTAGGGGTTATGGGTGGGGAAGTGTATTAATACTCAGGTATTAATTTAAGTACTTGTGTTTTCTTATATGGTGTAATTTATGTTGTGGGTTTAGGGGCGGGATATATGGGATGTAGGGGTTATGGGTGGGGAAGTGTATTAATACTCAGGTATTAATTTGAGTACTTGTGTTTTTTTATATGGTGTAATTTATGTTGTGGGTTTAGGGGCGGGATATATGGGATGTAGGGGTTATGGGTGGGGAAGTGTATTAATACTCAGGTATTAATTTGAGTAGTTGTGTTTTTTTATATGTTGTAATTTATGTTGTGGGTTTAGGGGCGGGACATATGGGATGTAGGGGTTATGGGTGGGGAAGTGCATTAATACTCAGGTATTAATTTAATTTCTTGTGTTTTTTTATATGTTGTAATTTATGTTGTGGGTTTAGGGGCGGGATATATTGGATGTTGGGGTTATGGGTGTGGAAGTGTATTAATACTCAGGTATTAATTTAAGTACTTGTGTTTTTTTATATGTTGTAATTTATGTTGTGGGTTTAGGGGCGGGATATATGGGATGTAGGGGTTATGGGTGGGGAACTGTATTAATAATCAGGTATTAATTTAAGTACTTGTCTTTTTTCATATGTTGTAATTTATGTTGTGGGTTTAGGGGCGGGATATATGGGATGTTGGGGCTATGGGTGGGGAAGTTTATTAATACTCAGTTATTAATTTAAGTACTTGTGTTTTTTTATATGTTGTAATTTATGTTGTGGGTTTAGGGGCGGGATATATGGGATGTAGGGGTTATGGGTGGGATAGTGTATTAATACTCAGGTATTAATTTAAGTATTTGTATTTTTTTAATATTGTAGTTTATGTTGTGGTTTTAGGTGCGGGATATATGGGATGTAGGGCTTATGGGTGGCGAAGTGTATTAGTAATTGGGTGTTAATTTACATAGTTGGGTATTTTTATTTTGTTTTGTGAAATCGGTGTGGGGTATTGTATTTATATTTGAGTATTTTTTTAGGACTTTGAGTATTTTTTTATATTTTATTAAGGGTATATTGTGGATTAATTTTTGGAATGTATGGTTGTGGTTGTTATGGGTGGGGAAGTTTGTTAATACTTGGGTATTAATTTAAGTAATTGTATTTTATTAAATTTTATCTTTTATGTTGTGGGTTTAGGGGTGGGATATATGGGATGTAGGGTTTATGGGTGGGGAAGTGTATTAGTAATTGGGTATTATTTTATATACTTGGGTATTTTTCGTTTATTTTGTGAAATTAGTGTGGGGAAGTGTATTAATCATTGGGTATTAATTTAAGTTCTTTTATTTTATTACATTTTGGGTGGGATATAGGGGATGTAGGGTTTATGGTTGGGGTACTGTTTTTATGATTAGGTTTTTTTTCTATGTTTGAGTTTTTTGCTATTTTATATATATTATTTTTTTGGAGATGCAATTTGGTTTATTGGTGGATCATGATTTGGACATGTATTGATAGTTTATAATTTTTTATTATGGATGAATTATTTTTTGTGTTATTTTTTTAGGTTTTTTATTTTTTGTTGTTGTTATTGAAGGTGTAAAAATAACGTTGTTTAAAAATAGTTATGTTTAAAAATGTATATTTGAATTTTTAATAGTATAGTAGTTGGTATAGTAGATTTTGGAATATAATAATGTTACATTTTTTTTATATATTTATTAGATTTCCATTTGTTTTTGTGATTTTTTAAAATTTTTAAATGTTTTTTATTTTTTATTTTGATTATTTTTTTTGATCTAATGTAATTAATATTATTCATTTTTTACTTATTTTTTGGATGTATAATATTTTATATATATTAATTTGTATCAATATTATTCCTCAAAATTAATTAATTAAATAATTATTTGTAGATTATATATAGATTTTTTTTTTGGTGTTAGAAATTTTTTCATTTGCAATAAGGTTTTTTTTCATGCAAATTTAATTTTAAAAAATAAAAATACTATTCATTTTTTTTTTTAACATAATCAAGTTTAAAAAATGCAAAAAAAAATTAAATTATTATTTGATATTTACAGATTTTTAGAAATTTTTAATTTATTTTTTTATATTTCTTTATCTATTTTCTGTGGTATTTTCCTTATTATAGTCTATGAGTGAAATAGTCTGTTTTCTATTTTTATTGCTCTTCCATGTTTACGTTGTTTGACGTCTTCTGTATTCAGTCGGAGGAGCGTCGCGGTCAAGATAGGACGGAAGCGGAGACGTCGTTCAGGTAAGTGGGATTATAATTTTTTTTACAGTATGTAGTAGGGTATTTTTATTACAGAAATAGTTGTCGGAGGTAGTTATAAGGTAGGGAGTAGATTTTCGGTGTTTGCTATGTTTCTTATGTTTAATTATTTGTTTTCGTATATTTTTGTATACGATAGTGGTTTCGTAAAAGTAAACAAATTTGTTTAGAAGTGTTTTATCTTACAAATGATTATACTGCTTTTGTAGTAGTTGGGAAGAATTTTATATTTTTTTTATAAATTTAGTTTTGGATTTTTGAGGGAGTCAGTTGTTCGGTTTATGAAAAAAAAAATTGGTTCATTGTAATAGGTTTTGTGATAAATTTTTTCTTTTGTGTTAGTAGTATCCTTTATTTCGTTTTCATGTCTTTTTCTTGATAGTTAATGTTTTAATTAATGATGTGGGTTTGGTTAGTATGTGATTAATTTTTTTACTTTTTTTGGTAAAAAAAAGTATATTTGGTATTTTACATTTTTTAGAATTTCTGGTTTGGTAAAGTATTATATTTTATTTCTTGGATTGTTTTTATAGTATATAGAGTTGTTTTTTTATCATCCATTTAATATGAATATTTTGTAATTGTTTTTGGATGATTAATGTTTTTTTTTTTTTAAGTATGAGATGCTTCTTCTATATTAATGAAGAAGATTTATTCAGCAACACGTGTTTGGATAAAGACATGAAAACTTGAAAGGTAGGAACAATTTTTGTTGTGTAAATTTAGTGTAAAAAATATTTGAAAAATGCCAATTTAATTGATGGTGTTTGTTTTTTTTAGAACTGGCAAGTAATTTTTTAGTAGGTTAGTGGTTGTTAGTAATGTAGAATATATGCTAGACTGTTGAGGTAGTCTGATGGTGTTATTGTATCAAATTGTTGTATTTTTGCCAAAATTCTTTCGGTCATTGCTTTGCATTTTTTACTTGTGCATGGGTGCAGGCTACCTGACAGTGATTGAGCAAGTCTCATTTCTTGGAAACTTTGTTCCTTTTTCAAAATTTCCATGAAATGATACAGGTTGGGGTGGGGTTTACCTATTACTTTATTGAAGGCGATGTGCAATCCTTCTATGGCATTATTAGTCTTTGCACCACCTTTTAAACAGGTTTGGTAGCAGTTCCACCATTCTATTGGAAATCTTGGCTTTCGTCTGTGACCAGATCTGTTTAGGTGTCCAATCCAGGTTTCTTCGAAGTAATTTAGTAAGGGTGCTAATTTGTCTTCATTTTGTGTATAATAGTTAGAGTCTGTTATTGCAGTGCAATACTCATCTACTTTTGTAGGTGGTACAAAGCATAATGCTGTGAGTTTTTTTAATTCAAATTGTAGTATGCAATCTGAGAAATATTCTCTACTTAGGGATGATTTTTGTATTCTACGCCAATATGCTTGTGAAAAGTGGAAAAAGCATCATTGAATTTGGGTTTGTGGATATATTTTTGGTATTGTATTTATCATTGATAATTCGAAATCTAGTATTACTTTTCTAGGTGTTTTATTTAATGTTTTTTTTTTTTATTGTTGATAAAAATTCACTGTAAGTCGAGGAATGTTTATCAGGCAGTAATGCATACACTAGGGGGATTGTAGTGTTATTTTTTGTGGCATGTATGGTGTAAATTTGAGTGAATGGATGGGGTGTAGATTTAAAGGTTCCATCCATCATCCAAATTTCTCTATTTTGTAGGATTAGTAAATTGGATGTTGTGCTGAATATTAAAATTACTTTTGGAGGGTTTTCGTTGTCGTGAATGAGGAAAGTTTCTTTGGAGAAGGTAATTGTTAGTTATGGGGGGATGTTAATGTCTTCATAGGTTTGTGGTGTTATATGTTGGGGATTACTTGCCAGTCTTTCTCGTTGAAATATTCTCCTAAGGTTTGGTACAGAAGGCATGCTACCGGAAATCTGTATTGGAATATTTTGTACTACCTCCCTTATAACCTGTCCGCAGGAGTCATTGGAGGTGTGTGCAATGTTTTTTATTTTTTGTATGTTTTCTCTTATCTCAATTTCTATTGCAGAGGCAGAGTGGTTGTGATCTGTTGTTTTAACAACGGTGTTTTCTAGAGTTACAGCTCTGCCTCTACAATGTGAAGAGTAGAATTGTACACACCTCCAATGGCTCCTGAGGTTGACAACCTTGTCTCTGCAATAAAGATAACCTTCATAATTTAGTAGCTGGTTTCCGGTTCTTGAGGTTATATAACTTGCTTCTCCTTGCGATGCCATTTGTGAAATATCTGTAAATAACATAAAAGAAATAGGTTAAAAGAAGTTTGCAGTTTTTATTAATAAATTTGTGGTGGATTTAGTTTTACACTTAGTAAGTTAATTAATATATAATGTGTCCTATTTGTAAGTGTTTGGTGTAGGTGGTTTGTTATCTTTTATATTTGGTGATTGTGTGTTATTTATTGAGGTAAGTAATTTTTGCTTTTAGATTTGTATTTGTGGGTCTATTGTGTTCCTAGTTTTTGATATGAGGTAAGTAGTTAGTGTAGTTGTAATAGTATATTATTTGATAGTTATTCTGCAGCATCTATGTTAATGTAAGTATCTAGTGAAGTTGCTTTGGTTATTTTGTAATGTTCTGAGTATTTGTAATGTGATATGAGGTAAGTAGTTGGTGGAGTAGGAATAGTAATTTTAGTGATATTTACTGTGTAGCAGCTGCTGTGACGTAAGTATGTGGTGGAGTTGTTATAGTAAATTTTGGGAAACATCCTTTATTATGATGTTTTATTTACGAAGTCGTGGTTAATGAAAGTGTAACAATGCTTTTTTTAACAATGAATCCGTTATTTTGTGACTTAACTATGTATGTTCTGAATAATTAACATGTGTGGTTAAGGTACAAAGAAGGGAGTTGGTGAAGGAGGACGATGCAGCTGACAAGGGGTTTAATAAGGTAAGTGGGGGTTTTAGGTTTTGGGGAGTGGGTGGGGGGTTTGGGGGTTTTAGGTTTTGGTGTGGGGTTGGGGGGGTGGGGCGTTTTTGGTTTTGGGGAGGGGGTTGGGGTGAGGGGGTTTTAGGTTTTGGGGTGGGTTTGGGGGGTGGGGTGTTTTTGATTTTGGGGAGGAGGGTTAGGGGGTTTTAGGTTTTAGGGTGGGGTTGGGGGGTGGGGCGTTTTTGGTTTTGGGGAAGTGGTGGAGGGTGAGGGGGTTTTAGGTTTTGGGGTGGGGTTGGGGGGTGGGGTGTTTTTGGTTTTGGGGAGTGGGTGTGGGGTTAGGGGGTTTAGGTTTTGGGGCGGGGTTGGGGGGTGGTGCGTTTTGGCTCCGAGGGAGCCGACGGGAGAAATAAAGGAAGTGCAACGGAGAACGACGGAAGAGGAAGTTATGGAAGACGCCTGGACTCCTCTTCAAGGGAGCGGACCGGAGCCGGAATCAAGATCCTTGCGGACCCGACGCAGAGACGAGGACCACTGGCCCCGGGGAACACATGAGTGAGCACGCCACACTTCAGGAGAAACGTGGCCAAACCAGGTACGGGATTTCGGGACAGGGAGAAAGGAGCGGAAGGTGGGAGGAGAAGGGGAAAACCACGGCCACAGCACTAAGAGCATGGATAAAGGGGGGGGGTAAGGAACCAGAGGGAAAAGATATGAGAACCCAATGTAAGGAGGTAAAAAGGAGCCTAGCCTAGGAGCAAGAAGAGAGACAAAAAAAAAGGAACAGACCAAAGAGGAAGAAAAAAGGACATTAGTGAGACTTGTGCACCAACTATATAATAGACAAATAAAAGGAGAAGAAACATAAGAACAGTACGAGTGAGAGAGGAGGGAAAAGGGAAATACCCCGCCAGTACCAGGGAAGAGGGGTAAGACAGGGGAAACAGAGCATCCAAAGAGAACCCAAAAGGCGAAAGCAAGGAGAGTGGAGGAAAAGAAAGAGAGAGAAACCAAGTATTGAGACAGTAGAGTGGAGAGAAGAGATAGAGATGGAATAGAAGGAAGGGTAAAAACCAAACACTTACCGAACCTATTCTTCTTCTGTCCCCACACGCTTCCCGCGAGGCCTCTGGAAGAGAAGGAAAGAAGAAGACGGGATTAGCGTCCAGAAGAAAGAAGATCTTCACCAACTCCTACCTACAAAACATCCTACAACAACCTTATTTATACTGTACAAAGTCCAATAAAGGCAACCTACCTAAAACAAAGACAGGCAGTCTGGTGTATTCGATCGGCCAACCTCGTACAATCCCCCAACCCCCCCGGAAGAATGCAAAGACAATAGAAAATGAGTGTAACCATTGTAATCTATTCAAATCAAGTAGGCAAAAAAAATAAAATATATATATATATATATATATATATATATATATATATATATATATATATATATACACCATTTACAAAATATATACCAAGCATAGTAGTCCAGGTAGTGCTCCAATTAAATCCGTGGTACACTGGGCAAACACGGTATGGATGAGGCCCACACAAGATCCCAGACCATGGCGGAGAGAACACTGCAGGGGCATCAGAGAGCAACAAAACAGGCACCTCAGGGGGAGGGAAAGGGGGGGCACCTCAGCCGGTAGAGTGCATGACGCCAAATCCACGAGGGGGCCACATGCCCACTGTTCAATCCTGGGGAGTGCAAAGCCACAGTCTCTCAAGTCTCTACAGTGGGTGGTCTGTCCACTATTCCATCCTGGGGAGTGCAAAGCCACAGTCTCTCAAATCTCTAAAGTGGGTGGTCTGCCCACTGTTCCATCCTGGGGAGTGCAAGCCACAGTCTCTCAAGTCTCTACAATGGGTGGTCTGCCCACTGTTCCATCCTGGGGAGTGCACAGCCACAGTCTCTCAAGTGGATAACAGTCTCCACTGGTTCTGGATGGGGCCTTGTGCCCAGAGTGCTTCATCCTGCTAAGGACAGAGGTAGTGGATAGATCTCTCCACTGGTTCTGGAGGGGGCCTTGTGCCCAGAGTGCCTCATCCTGCTAAGGACAGAGGTAGTGGATGTATCTCTCCACTGGTTCTGGAGGGGGCCTTGTGCCCAGAGTGCTTCATTCTGCCCATGACGGACTCAGAAGCGTCAGTGCCCTTGGCGCTCATGGGCCAGCGGTGACTAAGGTGGCGGTGCCCTGTTCAACGGTGCTTGAGGCGGCGGGCCCTGTTCAGCAGTGCTTGAGGTGGCGGTGCCCTGTTCAGCGATGCTTGAGGCGGCGGTGACCTGTTCAGCAGTGCTTGAGGCGGCGGTGCCCTGTTCAGCGGTGCTTGAGGCGGCGGTGCCCTGTTTAGCGGTGCTTGAGACAGCGGTCTCCATTGCAGGGACTCAGCTGCTGGCTGTCCTTCATGGCCCAGCAGGGCTTGTGCTGGCGGTCCTTCATGGCCCAGCGGGGCTTTTGCTGGCTGGCGGTCCTTTATGGCCCAGCGAGGCTTGTATGGCGGTCCTTCATGGCCCAGCTGGGCTTTTGCTGGTGGTCCTTCATGGCCCAGCGGGGCTTGTGCTGGCGGTCCTTCATGGCCCAGCGAGGCTTGTGCTGGCGGTCCTTCATGGCCCAGCTGGGCTTTTGCTGGCGGTCCTTCATGGCCCAGCGGGGCTTTTGCTGGCGGTCCTTCATGGCCCAGCGGAGCTTGTGCTGGCGGTCCTTCATGGCCCAGCGGGGCTTTTGCTGGCGGTCCTTCATGGCCCAGCGGGGCTTTTGCTGGCTGTCCTTCATGGCCCAGCGGGGCTTTTGCTGGTGGTCCCTCATGGCCCAGCGGGGATTTTGCTGGCGGTGGCCTCCTGGGCAGCTGGGCTTGTGCTGCAGGTGGCCTCCTGGGCAGCTGAGCTGGTTCTGGCGGTGGCCTCCTGGGCAGCTGGGTTTGTGCTAGTGGTGGCCTCCTGGGCAGCTGGGCTGGTGCGGGCGTTGGCCTCCTGGGCAGCTGGGCTTGTGCTGGCCGTGGCCTCCTGGGCAGCTGGGCTTGTGCTGGCGGTGGCCTCCCTGGCAGCTGGGCTTGTGCTGGCGGTGGGCTTGTAATGGCGGTGGCCTCCTGGGCAGAGGGGATGATGACGGTCTTCTCCGCTGTACTGCTCTTCCTAGACTTGGCGGGTTTATTGTGGCCCTTTCAAACCTTGGAAGGTGTCACAGCTGACTCCACACTCCTACCGGGACCCCTGGGAGCGGCTTTGGTGGCTGGAGTCTTCCCCCTCTCCCGCCGGGCACTGGCCAACTTCTGATGCTTCACAGGGGGAGAACTGTCTGTGCTGTGGCTCTGTGCCCCACTGGCTGCCCTGGTGACCGGTGCACTCCAGATTTCGGTGACTGCAGGCACCATTGGTCCCGGAGATGTTGTGGCTGAAGTGCTAGTTTGGGACTTATGAGACGGACGGGGTGGGGGAGGCATGGGAAAGAGGTCAAGGTTGGACAGGAAAAGTTTTTGGGAGACACTGGGACGGGTAGCTGGAGGGGGTTTGGGAGTGGAGGAAGAGGTTGTGGTTGTAGGAGGTGTTCGTTTCCTGACTTTGGGTGAAGGTGCATGTGCTGGAGGCTGTTGTGAGATGGATGGCTGTTGGGTGGGTGTGTGCCTGCGTTTGTGTATCTTCGGAGGGGGCGTCACAGACACACTGGGAGAGGACACAGGGGACGTGTGAATGGAAGTGGGGGTGGTGAATGCACGTGAGCGGGGTGTGGTGGTGGGTGTGCTGGAGAGGGACGTAGTTGCTGTAGAGGTAGTGCATGCAGGTGTGAGTGTAGACAAAACAGGGAGGGAGGAGGGAGACTAGTAGGAGGGGGACACAGTGGAGGCAGTGGATGTTGGTGTGTCTGCATGTGTGTGATGCTTGTGTGAGTGCCTGTGGGATGTGTGGTGCTTATGTTTGCCAGAGCTTCCCTTGTGTGTTGACGTGTGTGCATGCTGGTCTGTAGGTGTGCTTGGGATAGGCTGAGGTACAGGGGATTGGGTCGGGTGGAGGAAGTTGGAGGCGGGAGGCTAGACACAGGGACAATGGCTGCCATCAGTGCTGAAGCCAGAGTCTGAAAAGCTCGCTGAAGGGCCGCCTGACCAGAATGAATGCCTTCCAGGAATGCATTTGTTTGTTGCAACTGCCTTTCTACACCCTGTATGGCATTTAAAATGGTAGACTGCCCAACAGTGAGGGACCTGAGGAGGTCAATGGCCTCCTCACTGAGGGCAGCAGGGCTGACTGGGGCAGGGCCTGAGGTGCCTGGGGTGAAGGTGATGCCCACCCTCCCAGGTGAGCGGGCACGGGGCGAAGGCTGAGGGGCTGCTGGGAGGGTGGTGCTGGAAGGAGGGGTGGCGGCTGTACCTGTAGATGGGGGGCACAGATGTTGCCGCCACCACAAGGGAGCTCCCATCAGAGGACGAGTCCGTGTCACTGGTCTCAGCTCCTGTCCCCGCCGTCGAGCTCCCCTCACCCTCCGTCCCACTGGTGAACTCCGAGTCCGTAGTGTGGCCCTCCATGGCCATGTGGGATGCACCTCCCTCGTGCTCCGGTGCCACTGCTCCTCCGCCTGGTGATGCTAATGCACACAAGAACAGGGAGACCACAAAAAGGGGGGGACGACAGAAGAAAGACATGCTGAGTGCATGCATTACCGCTACCGTTGGCGGACACGACAGACACAGAAGCCCCCTGCACTACGCCGCGCTCTTGGGCTCCACTGTTCAATTCCTGGGAAATGGCCGACAAAGCAAAGGGCGACATCTGCACACATAGATGACACAGGGGCATGACTAGGTGTACTTGGCACTCTAGAGAGGTGGACTGGGGTGCCACATGGCCTGTCTTACGGAGGGACCTTGCCTACGGAACTCACCCTGGCCTAGGGAAACCCACAGCCCACAGCCCACCTCCCCACCCAGACCCCTACACTGCGCGCTAAGTCAGCAGAATGCGAATGTACTCACCCCTTTGTGGCTGCTGTGATGCCCTAAAGCACCCATCCAACTCCAGGTGTGCCACCGCCAGGATCCTGAAGAACAGGGGGGTCATGGTGCGACGGGCACCCCTCCCACGTTGGGAGGCTATCCCCAGCTGAGCCTCCGCCATCTTCTTGCTCCAGCAGCGAATGTCCTCCCATCCTTTCCGGCAGTGGGTGCTCTGTCTGTGGTAGACCCCCAGGGTCCGGACGTCCTTGGCGATGGCCCGCCAAATATCTTTTTTCTGGTGGGCGCTGACCTACATGATTTGTACAGGGGGAAGAGAAAGTTATTACCAACTGCACCGTCAAAGTGATTGGCCCCATCCTTACCCTTGCCATGTGGCACATGCACTCACCGTTGTTTTATGCACGCCTCACTCTCCCCCCTTCCTTCTTACATCCACCCCTCTCCACACAGGCATAGCCCATACAGCATGCTCCCAGTGTACTTACCTGTTTGTCTGGAGGACCATAGAGTAGCGTGTACTGGGGGAGGACCCCATCCACGAGTTTCTCCAACTCCTCCGATGTGAAGGCAGGGGCCCTTTCCCCAGACACTCAAACCATTGTCTCTTCCAGACCGAGGTCACAGCAGCACTTGCAGTGTAGGTCCTCTCCTGTCGAAGACCAGGTATCGAGTGATTGAACAGATAGAAAATGGCGGTCATGTCCGCGTCAGTGCGTACCGTCACCGCGGGCGTACATCGTCATTGGCTCCTGGGACCCATAGGGTCCAATGTTAACCAATGCAGCATTGCTCCGTGGTCTTCGACTGCCTACTGCGACGGTGTACAACGTCAGGGCAGTTACCTCACATCCCATTGTCCCACTTTACAGGTCAGGCAGCCGCCATTTCAGGGGCCCACATGGCTTCATTTTCAACTGCGTCACACATACCTAGGCCTAGACTCAACACACATACAGGCCACTTTTTGTGTATGAATGGTGTTCTGTGTAAGCTGTGGGTACGTACCTCTGAGTTGTTTGACTCTGTGCTCGCTGTTGTCCTTCATAGGCACCATCCGCTGGGACATGTGAGGAGATGGCAGCATCCTCCGGTGTACCGACCGTTGGTGGACCTGTCGACAATGGAGGAAAGACATGTGATAATCACATACAGGCTTGACCGTGCCACAATCCAGGAACTGTGTTCCCAGCTGGAGCCAGACCTGATGTCAGCTATCCGCCATCCCACCGGAATCCCCCCTCAAGTGCAGGTGCTGTCAGTGCTCCATTTCCTTGTAAGTGGGTCATTTCAAACAACAGTGGCCATAGCATCAGGGATGTCCCAGCCTATGTTTTCCAACGTGTTGTCAAGAGTGTTGTCTGCCCTGCTGAAACACATGCGGAGCTACATCATTTTCCCTCAGGTTGAGGATTTGCCTGCAGTGAAAGGTGATTTCTATGCCCTGGGACATATCCCCAACATCATAGGTGCCATTGATGGGACACATGTGGCTTTGGTCCCCCCCACAGGAGTGAACAGGTGTACAGAAACCAGAAGATTTATCATTCGATGAATGTTCAGATGGTATGTTTGGCAGACCAGTACATCTCCCATGTGAATGCCATGTTCCCTGGCTCAGTGCATGATGCTTACATCCTGCGGAATAGCAGCATCCCTTATGTGATGGGTCGACTCCAGAGGCACCGTGTGTGGCTATTAGGTGAGCACCTGGAAGCTAGTCAGTGGGAATGGTTGTCTGGGTCTGGGGATATCCCTCCAGGTTAGTGTGTGTCTAACAGTTGTCCCTCGTCATTTGCAGGTGACTCTGGTTACCCCAACCTGTCATGGCTACTGACCCCAGTGAGGAATCCCAGGACAAGGGCAGAGGAACGCTACAATGAGGCACATGGGTGAACTAGGAGGGTGATCGAACGCACCTTTGGCCTCCTGAAGGCGAGGTTCAGGTGCCTCCATATGACAGGTGGATCCCTTTTCTACTCACCAAAGAAGGTGTGCCAGATCATCGTGGCCTGCTGTATGCTTCACAACTTGGCTTTGCGACGACAGGTGCCCTTTCTGCAAGAGGAAGGTCCAGATGGAGGTGTTGTTGCAGCTGTGGAGCCTGTGGACAATGAAGATGAGGAAGCAGAGGAAGAAGACATGGACAACAGGGACTCAGTGATCCAGCAATATTTCCAGTGAGACACAGGTAAGAATACAAACATGCCTACTACATGTACTTAAACACTACTACCTCTCTACTGTCTGTCTTTTTCACCCAGTGTATGGTCACTGAGTTGTCACTTTCCCTTACGATTTCACAGATGTGGGTCCCACTGTGTACCATCTGCTTTGATTCCTCATGGACTAGAGCTGTGTGACATAGGTATGTTGACATTACAAATGAAAGAGCTTTTTTTCACAGTTATTGCTAATACAGTATTCCAAAATCACAGACAGACTCCAGATTGTTTTGTGCTTAAAGGGTGTTTATTTTAGTGCTCAAAATTGGAGGGGGTAGCAAAATGGTGAGGGGTGATGGCAGAGGAATGTCCATGGCAGAGTCCAGTCTATTAGTCTCACAGGTGCATTGCCCAAATGGGCATAGGAAGTAGAGCTGGGGCAGTTTAAGGATGGACAGGGTGACAAAGTGGGATCAGTAGGATGACAATCAGGGTGGTCTCATTTCTTGGCGGGGTCTTGGAATCGTTCTCTGTCTTGTTCCTGGATCTCAGGGACCGTTTGCGAGGTGGTTCTCCCTCTGCAGGGGCTGGGGTGCTTGTGTGGTGGTCCTGTGGTGGTGCCTCCTGTCCACTAGCGCCGGCGGAGGTGGTGGGCAGTTCATCGTCCAGGCTAGTGTCAGGGGACCCTTGTAGTGCCACAGTGTCCCTCCTGGTGTTGAGTACTTCCTTCAGCACCCCTACGATGGTGCCCAGGGTGGAATTGATGGTTCTGAGTTCCTCCCTGAAGCCCATATACTGTTCCTCCTGCAGGCGCTGGGTCTCCTGAAACTTGGCCAGTTCCGTTGCCATTGTCTCCTGGGAGTGGTAGTATGCTCCCATGATGGAGGAGAGGGCCTCGTGGAGAGTGGGTTCCCTGGGCCTGTCTGCCCTCTGTCACACAGCAGCCCTCCCAGTTCCCCTGTGTTCCTGGGCCTCTGTCCCCTGGACCGTGTGCCCACTACCACTGCCC
The DNA here is from genome assembly GCF_031143425.1 of Pleurodeles waltl. Taxonomy (NCBI): domain Eukaryota; kingdom Metazoa; phylum Chordata; class Amphibia; order Caudata; family Salamandridae; genus Pleurodeles; species Pleurodeles waltl. The sequence continues at coordinate 976,579,668 of NC_090443.1, forward strand.
CCAGGTCCCTGTTGTTGTTGGGGTGGTGGGTTAGCCTGGGTTCCCTGTAGTGGTGGAAACACCGCTGATTGACCTGTCCTGGGGATGGAGGTATGGGCCCGCTGGGTGGGTGCTGTGCTGGAGTTTCCAGAGGGGGGAAGCTCTGTGGTGGCCTGTGACTGTGTCAGGGGAACCGACTGTCCCGAGGTCCCCGATGGGCCTGGCTGGTCATCTAGATCCAGTTGGACAGAGGTGCTATCATCACTGTGGGCCTCTTCTGTTGGTGGTGTGGACATGTGTGGATCCTCCTGACCGTTGACGTTGGGTAGGGGTCCTGCAGGGGTATAAAGGCATGATTATTGCATCTGTCTGTGTCAAGGTGTGCAATGGGTGGGTGACCGTGTATCCCAGTACTAGCATTCTTGTGTGGGACCTTGTGTGATGGTGTTTTAGGGGGGTGTATGGGTATGTGCAGTGGGCATGCTTTAGTGGTGGGTGTCCATGCTTTGGTGTTGCATGCAGGGCCTGGTGTTGGGATGTGTGGTTTGTGATAGTGGGACATTTGTGAGGAGTAGGAGTGATGGGGGTGAGGGCGAGGGTGGGGGTAGGTGATAGCATGCAGGTGGGTGGGGAATGAAGTAGTTAAAGGTTTGACTTACCAGAGTCCATTCCTCCACCTACTCTTGCGAGGCCCTCAGGATGCAGAATCGCAAATACCTGCTCCTCCCATGTTGTTAGTTGTGGGGGAGGAGGTGGTGGTCCTCCGCCAGTCCGCTGAACCGCGAGGTGGTGTCTGGAAACCACGGAATGCACCTTCCCCCGTAGGTCGTTCCACCTCTTCCTGATGTCCTCCCGATTTCTTGGGTGTTGTCCCACTGCGTTGACCCTGTCCACTATTCTTCGCCATAGCTCCATCTTCCTAGGTACGGAGGTGTGCTGCACCTGTGATCCGAATAGCTGTGGCTCTACCCGGACGATTTCCTCCACCATGACCCTGAGCTCCTCCTCCGAGAACCTGGTGTGTCTTTGCCGTGCCTTGGGGTGGTGTAGGTGATGTGTGGGGTGGTGTGTGGTGATAAGTGTGCTGATATGTAGTGGGGTGTTGTGTGAGGTACGTGGAAGTTCTGTGGGTGATGGTGTTGTGTGCCTGTGGATGCTAGTGTTGTTGATGGTGGTGTCTCTCTATGGCTTTCGTTCGTGATTTGTTGTCGTAAGGGTTTGTGGGTGATGTGGGTACGTGTTTTATAGTGTATTGAGTGTGTGGGAGTGGTGTGTGTATGTGTATCAGGTGTGTGTATTTGGAATTGTTCAATGTGGCAGTGTTTTGTAAGAGTGTGTGTATTTTGAGCGCAGCGGTGTGTACCGCCAATGGAATACCGCGGTTGAAAGACCGCTGCGTGGATTCGTGTGTCGTGATGGTGTGGGCGTATTTCTGTTGGCGTGACAATGGAGGTTTTGTTTTCGCCAGTTTATCACTGACCTTTGGTGTGGCGGACTTGTGTGGGTGTCTGACTTTTGGCGGATTCCGAACTGTGGGTCATAATAGCTGTGGCAGAATTCCGCGGCAGTGTGGTGGCTGTCTTCTGCACTGCGGTAAGTGGCTTTGACTGCCAATGTTGTAATGAGGGCCTATATGTCCTACCTTAACCATACACTGCAACCTGCCCTTGGAGCTACCTAGGGCCTACCTTAGGGGTGTCTAACATGTAAGAAAAGGGAAGGTTTAGGCATGGCAAGAGGGTAGACTTGCCAAGTCGAATTTACAGTTACAACTGCACACACAGACACTGCAGTGGCAGGTCTGAGACATGATGACAGGGCTACTTATGTGGGTGGCACAACCAGTGCTGCAGGCCCACTAGTAGCATTTGATTTACAGGCCCTGGACACCTCCAGTGCACTGTACTAGGGACTTACTAGTATATCAAATATGCCAATCATGGATAAACCAATTAGATACACATTTTGTAAAGGAGCACTTGCGCTTTAGCACTGGTTAGCAGCGGTAAAGTGCCCAGAGTAACAAAAACAGCAAAAACAGAGTCCAGCACCCAGCAACAAACTGGGAAACAGAGGCAAAAAGTTAAGGGAGACCACGCCAAGGATGAAAAGTCTAAGACGTGTCTCCCCCAGCTGAAAGTGGGGAGCAACTACCCAACCTCATGGGAGTTCTCATCACTAAGGCAGAAGAACCTGGACAGACCATCAGCATTGGCGTGTTCTGTACCAGGACGGTGTTCCACCATAAAGTCCATACCCTGTAGGGAAATGGCCCACCTCAACAGTTTTGGATTCTCACCCCTCATCTGCATTAACCATCTGAGGGGTCTATGGTCGGTCTGAACTCGAAAGTGAGTCCCTAGCAAGTGGGGTCTTAGCTTCTTCAGTGCCCAGACCACAGCAAACACTTCACGGTTTATGGCACTCCACCTACGTTCCCTGAGAAACCTCCTGCTAATGAAGGCTAGAGGTTGATCTCGGCCCTCTTCATTAAAATGTGAGAGTACTGCTCAAATATGTTGCTCTGAGGCATCTGTTTGCACAACAAACTCCTTTGAGTAGTCAGGTGCCTTCAGCACAGGTGCTGTGCACATGGCAGCCTTCAGGGCATCAAAAGCGTTCTGGCAAGCCTCTGTTCGGTTCACTTTCCTGGGTTGCTTCTTCGAAGTCAACTCGGTCAAGGGAGTAACAATGGTACCATACCCCTTGACAAACCTCCTAAGTATCCTGTGAGACCTAAGAAGGCTCTAACTTCTGTCTGGGTCTTGGGAGGCTCCCAAGCCAGGATTTTATCAATCTTAGGCTGTAGGGGTGTCACCTGGCCACTCCCCACCTGGTGTCCTAAGTACACAACCAAATCTTGCCCTATTTGGCACATGCTCGTCTTAGTAGTGAGGCCTGCTTTCTGCAGGGCCTCTAACACTCTCCAGAGGTGTTGCAGGTGTTCCTCCCATGTGGAACTAAACACAGCAATGTCATCCAGGTAGGCGGCTCTGAACTCATCCAGCCCTGCCAACACCTGGTTGACCAACCTCTGAAAGGTGGCAGGGGCATTCTTCATCCCAAATGGCATGACTTTAAACTGAAAGTGTCCATCTGGGGTAGAAAATGCTGACCTCTCCTTGGACCCCTCAGTTAAGGCAATCTGCCAGTACCCAGATGTTAAATCAAACATACTGAGGTACTTGGCAGCTCCTAACCGGTCAATGAGCTCATCAGCTTGGGGGATGGGGTGTGCGTCAGTCTTGTTGACCGCATTAAGGGGGTCATTCCAACCCTGGCGGTTGGTGTTCAAGCGGCGGCCAACCCGCCAACAGGCAGGCGGTAAAAAAAATTGAATTCTGACCCTGGCGGGAACCGCCAACAGAGACCGCCACTTTAACACTCCGACCGCCACGGCGGGACAAACAAACAGAGCGGCGGTCACCGCCAACAGACAGGCGGGAGACAATGTACCGCCCACCCTATCACAACCCACCAATCCACCACCTTTTCCGGGGCAGTAGTCCCGCCGATAAAAACACAGCGGAAACAGACATTATGAACGGAAAACGCTCACCTCTACACACTCCACGAGGAATCTGGACAGCATGGAACCCAAACTACACATCCTACCAGCTATTGTCTTCCTGCTCCTCTACCAGGAGCACGAACGCCGGCGCAGAAGACACCGGTGAGTACTGCACCTACGACACAGGGGAGGCAAAAAATTACGGGCACACACATACGCAACACACCCACCCTCACCCACAACTACATACACATCAATGCAGAGCAACAACTCAGAGTGACACCCCCAAACCCCCCAGAAGAATGCAAAGACAAAATAAAATGTTCATGAATTCTGAAGTATATGGAACGGCTAAGTATAAAAATATATCCAACATCTATAACTATATATAGAAATGTAAATTGTCCTGTGCAAATTGGGTATCAGCCATTGTTCGTGGGCCAATGGTCCTAAACACATGGGCAAAGCCCACACACGATACCCGAATCCATTGGAAAGAACACTGCAGGGGCATCAGATAGCAAAACTACAGGCACCTCAGGGGGAAGGGAAGGGGGTGCACCTCAGCCAGATGAGTCCACGACGCCAGATCCACGAGGGGCCTCCATGCCCACTGTTCAATCCTGGGGAGTGCAAAGCCACAGTGTCACAAGTCCAGACAGTGGGTGGATTGCCCACTGTGGCATCCTGGGGAGTGCAAAGCCACAGTCTCACAAGTCTCTACAGTGGGTGGATTGCCCACTGTGCCATCCTGGGGAGTGCAAAGCCACAGTCTCACAAGTCTCTACAGTGGGTGGATTGCCCACTGTGCCAACCTGGGGAGTGCAAAGCCACAGTCTCACAAGTCTTTACAGTGGGTGGATTGCCCACTGTGCCATCCTGGGGAGTGCAAAGCCACAGTCAATCAAGTGGATTACAGACTCCACTGGTTCTGGAGGAGGCATGGTGCCCAGAGTGCTTCGTGCAGCCCTGCCCGACACAGATCCGGCCCTGCCCCTTCTGCCAATGGGCCAGCGGTGCATGAGACTGCGGTGCCCTGTCAAGCGGTGCTTGACTTGAAGGGCCCAGCGGAGCAGTGCAGAGACGGCGGTGCCCAGCGGAGCGGTGCTTGACTTGAAGGGCCCAGCGGAGCGGTGCTTGACTTGAAGGGCCCAGCGGAGCGGTGCAGAGACGGCGGGGCCCAGCGGAGCAGTGCTTGACTTGAAGGGCCTAGCGGAACGGTGCTTGACTTGAAGGGCCCAGCGGAGCAGTGCTTGACTTTAAGGGCCCAGCGGAGCGGTGCAGAGACGGCGGGGCCCAGCGGAGCGGCGCTTGACTTGAAGGGCCCAGCGGAGCGGTGCTTGACTTGAAGGGCCCAGCAGAGCGGTGCAGAGACGGCGGGCCCAGCGGAGCGGTGCTTGACTTGAAGGGCCCAGAGGAGCGGTGCAGAGATGGCGGTGTCCAGCAGAGCGGTGCTTGACTTGAAGGGCCCAGCGGAGCTTGACTTGAAGGGCCCAGCGGAGCGGTGCAGAGACGGCGGGGCCCAGCGGAGCGGTGCTTGACTTGAAGGGCCCAGCGGAGCGGTGCAGAGACGGCGGTGCCCAGCAGAGCAGCGCTTGACTTGAAGGGCCCAGCGGAGCGGTGCTTGTCTTGAAGGGCCCAGCGGAGCGGTGCAGAGACGGCGGGGCCCAGCGGAGCGGTGCTTGACTTGAAGGGCCCAGCGGAGCGGTGCTTGACTTGAAGGGCCCAGCGGAGCGGTGCATGACTTGAAGGGCCCTGTTCAGCGGGTCTTGAGACGGCGGTGCCCTGTTCAGCGGTGCTTGTCTTGAAGGGCCCTGTTCAGCGGTTCTTGAGACGGCGGTGCCCTGTTCAGCGGTGCCTGTCTTGAAGGGCCCTGTTCAGCGGTTCTTGAGACGGCGGTGCCCTGTTTAGCGGTGCTTTTCTTGAAGGGCCCTGTTCAGCGGTTCTTGACACGGCGGTGCCCTGTTCAGCGGTGCTTGTCTTGAAGGGCCCTGTTCAGCGGTTCTTGAGACGGCGGTGCCCTGTTCAGCGGTGCTTGTCTTGAAGGGCCCTGTTCAGCGGTTCTTGACACGGCGGTGCCCTGTTCAGCGGTGCTTGTCTTGAAGGGCCCTGTTCAGCGGTGCTTGACATGTGTCTCCAGGGCACCAGATCCGGCCATGACATGGATCTCACTCGCCACCCGACATGTGGCTGCCGTGCCCTTCGTGCACATCTGTCTTCTCGCTTGCGGGGCCCTCCTGTGCTGCCGTCCCGGGCCCGTGGGTGTCCTCCTTCACCCCTGGAATGGGGCTGGTGGGGCCCTCCTGGGCAGCTCGCCTGCTGCCGGACTTGTCGGGCGTGCTGCCCTTGCCACCCTTCCCTGCTCCTCTGTGGCCCTTTCCTCCCTTTGTCGGTGTGCCAGGTGGCACCCCACTTCCTGACGGTGCCAGGGTAGTGCCCTTGGAGTCTGCTGTCTCTGGCCTCTCGCGCCGGGCACTGGCTTTTTTGGCTTTCTTTCCAGGGGGTGGGCTGGCTGTATCTTTACTGCTAGCCGAAGTAGCTGGCCTTGAAGGTGTTGGACTCCAAAATCCTTGGACTATTGTCCTTGTAGGTCCAGGTTTTGTGGTGGCTGAGGTGCTGGTTGGAGTCTTATGAGATGGAGGGGGTGGGTCAGGTGATGGAAAGAGGTTAATTTTGGACAGGAAAAACTTTTTGGGAGCAGTGGGAAGGGTAGGTGTAGTGGGTATGGGAGTGGAGGAAGAGGATGTGGTTGTAGGTGAGTCAAGTCTGGTGTCTTTGGGTGCAGGTGCTTGTGCTGGAGGCTGTCGTGAGGTGGATGGCTGTTGGGTGGGTGGCTGCCTGCGTTTGTGTGGTTTGGAAGAGGGGGTAACAGACACACTGGGAGAGGACACAGGGGACGTGTAAGTGGTAGTGGGGGTGGTGACTGCACGTGTGCGGTGTGTTCTGGTGGGTGTGCTGGTGATGGACGTAGTGGCTGATGATGTTGTGCATGCAAGTGTGAGTGGAGACGTCACAAGGAGGGAGGAGGTAGACGAGGAGGAGGGGGACACAGAGGAGGCAGTGGCTGTTGGCATGTTTGCATGTGTGTGACTGTTGCTTGGGTGAATACTTGTGTGATGTGTGGTGCTTATGTCTGGATGAGCTCCCCTTGGGTGTTGAGGTGTGTGCAGGCTGGTCTGTAGGTGTGCCTGGGATAGGCAGAGGTACAGGGGAGTGGGACTGGATTGAGGAAGTTGGAGGAGGGAGGCAGGAGACAGGGACAATGGCTGCCGTCAGTGCTGAGGCCAGAGCGTTGAACGATCGCTGATGGGCAGCCTGACCCGAATGAATGCCCTCCAGGTATGCATTACTCCGGTGCACCTCCCTTTCTACACCCTGGATGGCATTCAAAAGGGTAGACTGCCCAACAATGAGCGTCCTCAGGAGGTCAATGACCGCCTCACTGAGGGCAGCAGGGGTAACTGGGGCAGGGCCTGAGGTGCCTGGGGCGAAGGAGATGCCCACCTTCCTGGGTGAGCGGGCACGGGCGAAGGCTGAGGGGCTGCTGGGAAGGCGGAGCTGGTGCGCTGGGTGGCGGCTGTACCTGTTGTTGCCGTGGGCACGGATGTTGCCGCCACCACAAGGGAGCTCCCTTCCGTGGATGTGTCTGTGTCGCTGGTGTCACCTCGTGTCCCCGCTGTGGAGCTCCCCTCGCCCTCCGTCTCACTGGTGAACTCCGAGTCGGTTGCATGGCCCTCCATGGCCATGTGAGATGCAGCTCCCTTGTGCTCCGATGCCACTTCTCCTCCGCCTGATGATGCTAATGCACACATGAACAGGAAGACCACCAAAGAAAGGGGGGGGGAGAAATAAAGACATGTTGAGTGCATGCATTGGCGACACAGTTGGCGGAGAGGACAGACACAGAAGCCCCCTGCACTACGCCGCGCACTTGGGGTACACTACTCAATCCGTGGGACATGGCCTACAAGCCTATGGACGACAAATCCACACATAGGTGACACAGGGCCATGATTAGCTGTACTAGGCAACCTACAGAGGTGGGGGGCGGGGGCACAGGGCCATGCCTAACGGAGGGGCCTAGCCTACGGAAATCGCCCTGGCCTAGGGTTAGCCACAGCCCTCCTCTCCCACCCAGACACCTCCACTGCACGCAAAGTCAGCAGAATGTATTTGTACTCACCCCCTTGTGTCTGCTGTGATGTCCTCACGCGCCCATCCAAATCAGGGTAGGCCACCGCCAGGATCCAGGACATCAGGGGGGTCAATTGACGAGTGCCACCCCTCCTACGTTGGGAGGCCATCCCCAGCAGAGCCTCCGTGGACTTCCTGCTCCCGCGGCGGATGTCCTCCCACCTCTTGCGGCAGTGGGTGCCCCGTCTGTTGTGGACCCCCAGGGTCCGGACGTCCTTGGCGATGGCACGCCGAATGTCGATTTTCTGATGGGCGCTGAACTATGTGACATATACAGGGGGCGAAAATTAAACAATCATTTTCTGCATGCTCATTGTGAGTGGCCCCCCATCCCCACCCTTGCCATGTGGCACATGCTCTCATCTGTCGTTTGATGCATGCCTCACTCACTCCCCTCCCCACCATCGTTCATTCACTCCACTCAACCCAGGCATTGGCAACAAAGCATGGTCCCAGTGTACATACCTGTTGGTATGGAGGACCGTAGAGTAGCGCATACTGGGGGAGAACCCCATCCACGAGTTTCTCCAATTCTTCAGAAGTGAAGGCAGGGGCCCTTTCCCCAGTCGCAGCAGCCATTGTCTCTTCCAGACCGAGGTCACAGCAGCACTTGCAGTATAGGTCCTCTCCTGTGGATGATCAGGTATCGAGTGATTAAGCAGATAGAAAATGGCGGTCACGCCCGCGGCGTGCGTACTGTGACCGCCGGCGCACATTGTCATTGGCTCCTGAGACCCATAGGGTTCAATGTTAACCAATGCGGCTTTGCGCCGCGGTCTTCGACCGCCTCCCGCCACGGTGTGCCACGCCAGTGCATTGACCTCACATCCCACTGTCGCACTTCACAGGTCAGGCAGCCACCATTTCAAGGGCCCACATGGCTTAAAATCTACTGCGTCACACATACCTAGGCCTTGCATCAACACTCATACAAGCCATTCAATGCATTGAGAATCGTGTACTGTGCAAGCTGTGGGAACGTACCTGTGGGTTGATTGACTCTGTGCTCCATGTTGTCCTTCCTAGGCACCGTCCGCTGGGACTTGCGAGGAGATGGAGGAATCTTCCCGTGTATAGACCGCTGGTGGACCTGTCGACAATGGAAGAAAGACATGTCATACTGACATACAGGCTTGACAGAGCCACTATACAGGAACTGTGTGCCCAACTGGAGCCAGACCTGATGTCACCCATCCACCAACCCACAGGGATTCCCCCTCTAGTGCAGGTTCTGTCAGTACTCCATTTCTTGGCAAGTGGGTCATTCCAAACTACAGTGGCCATTTCATCAGGGATGTCACAGCCTATGTTTTCCAAGGTGTTGTCCAGAGTGTTGTCTGCCCTGTTGAAATACATGCGGAACTACATTGTTTTACCTGAGGTGGGCGATTTGGCTAGGGTGAAGGGTGATTTCTATGCGCTTGGACATATTCCCAACATCATTGGTGCAATTGATGGGACACATGTTGCTTTGGTCCCCCCCAGCACGAGTGAACAGGGGTGCAGGAACAGAAAAAGTTATCATTCCATGAATGTCCAGGTGGTCTGTGTGGCTGACCAGTACATCTCCCATGTAAATGCCAAGTTCCCTGGGTCAGTGCATGACGCGTACATCATGCGAAATAGCAGCATTCCTTACCTGATGGAACTACTTCAGAGACACCGTGTGTGTCTAATTGGTGACTCTGGTTACCCTAACCTGTCATGGCTACTGACCCCAGTGAGGAATCCCAGGACAAGGGCAGAGGAACGGTACAATGAGGCCCATGGGCGTACTAGGAGGGTGATCGAGCGGACCTTCGGCCTCCTGAAGGCCAGGTTTAGGTGCCTCCATATGACAGGTGGATCCCTAATGTACTCACCAAAGAAGGTGTGCCATATCATCGTGGCCTGCTGTATGCTTCACAACCTGGCTTTGCGCCGCCAGGTGCCTTTCCTGCAGGAGGATGGTCCAGATGGTGGTGTTGTGGCAGCTGTGGAGCCTGCGGAGAGTGAAGAGGAGGAAGACGAAGAGGACGACACAGACAACAGGGACAGAGTAATACAGCAGTATTTTCAATAACATACAGGTAAGAATCAACACCGGAATTTACATTTACTTAAAGTCTCCTGCCTCTCCACTGTCTGAGTTTCCACCCATTGTATGTTCACTGAGTTGTGTCTTTCCCTTCCAATTTCAGAGATGTGGGCCCCACTCCGTGACCTCTGCTTTGTTTGCCCATGGACTACAGCTGTATGACAGTGGTATGTTGTCATCACAATGTAAATGGACATTTTGGCACGGTTCAGTGTAATACATTTGTTCAAAAATACAGGCAGACTCCAGATTATTTTTGTGCAATAAGTGTGTTTATTAAAGTGCTCAAATTTGGGTAATGGTTGCAATTCGGTGATGGGTGATGGTGGAGGAATGTCCATGGCAGAGTCCAGATTTTGAGTCTCACAGGTGCATTGTCCATATGCCTGTGGAAGGTGGAGCAGGGGCAGTTTAAGGTTGGACAGGGTGACAATGTGGGACAGTGGGATGACAATCAGGGGGTATCCTTTCCTGGCGGGGGTCTTGGCATCCTACTCTGTCTTCTTCCTAGATCTCAGGCACCGCTTGCGGGGTGGTTCTCCTTCTGCAGGGGGTGGGGTTCTGGTGGCCTGTTGTTCTTGTGTCGGGGCCTCCTGTCCACTAGCGCCGGTGGAGGTGGTAGCCTGTTCTTGGTCCATGCTAGTGACAGGGGCCCGTTGTGGTGCCACATGGTCCCGCAATGTGGTGACAATCAGATTGAGAGCCACAACGATGGTGCCCATTGCGGAACTGATATTTCGGAGTTCTTCCCTGAACCCCATATACTGTTCCTCCTGCAGTACCTGGATCTCCTGGAACCTGGCTAGGACAGTCGCCATCGTCTCCTGGGAGTGGTGGTAGGCTCCCATGATGGAGGAGAGGGCCTCGTGGAGAGTGGGTTCCCTGGGCCTGTCCCCCCCCTGTCGCACAGCAGCCCTCCCAGTTGCCCTGTTTCCCTGGGCCTCTGTCCCCTGGACCGTGTGCCCACTACCACTGCCCCCAGGTCCCTGTTGTTGTTGGGGTGGTGGGTTAACCTGGGTGCCCTGTAGTGGTGGACACACCGCTGATTGACGTGTCCTGGAGACAGAGGCATGGGCCCGCTGGGTGGGTGCTGTGCTGGTGTTCCCAGAGGGGGGTAGGTCTGCTGTGGCCTGTGGCTGTCTGAGGGGAACCGACTGTCCCGAGGTCCCCGATGGGCCGGGCTGGTCATCTGGGTCCAGGGAGACAGAGCTGCTGTCATCACTGTGGGCCTCTTCTGGGGGTGGAATGGACATTTCTGGACCCTCCTGGGCAGTGTCGTGGCGTTCGGGTCCTGCAGGGGTATAAGAGTATGGTTATTGCTTCTGTGTGTGCAATAGCGTGCAATGGGTGGGTGCCCGTGTACCCCAGTGCTGGCATTCCCTTGTGGGGGCTGTTGTGACAGTGGTTTGGGGGGGATGGGTATGTGCAGTGGGCATGCTTAGGTGAGGGGTGTCCATGGTTTGTGGTCGCATGCAGGGCTTGGTGTGGGGATGGGTGGGTTGTGATGGTGAGACATTAGCAAGGAGGATGTGTGATGGGGGTGGGGGGGAGGTTGGGGGTATGATTTGGCATGCCGGTGGGTGGGGGGGGATGAAGTAGTTGAGATTAAACTTACCAGAGTCCATTCCTCCGCATACTCCAGCGAGGCCCTCAGGATGCAGGATCGCCAAGACCTGTTCCTCCCATGTTGTGAATTCTGGGGGTTGAGGTGGGGGTCCGCCGCCAGTCTTCTGCACCGCGATGTTGTGTCTGGATACCATGGAACGCACCTTCACCCGTAGGTCGTTCCACCGCTTCCTGATGTCGTCCCGATTTCGTGGATGCTGTCCCACAGCGTTGACCCTGTCCACTATTCTTTGCCATAGCTCCATCTTCCTGGCAATGGTGGTGTGCTGCACCTGTGCCCCGAAGAGCTGGGGCTCTACCCGAACTATTTCCTCCACCTTGACCCTGAGTTCAGCGTCTGAAAACCTGGGGTGTCTTTGGGGTGCCATGGGGTGGTGTGGATGAGGTGTGGGGTGGCGTTTGTGGTGATGAGTGTGGTGAGTGTGGTGGTGTGTGGTGTTTTGTGCGTGGATGTTGTGTGAGTGATGGTGTTATGTGCCTGTGAATGCTCTGTACTAGCTGGTGGTGTCTCTCTCTGGCCTTAGTCAATAAATGGTGGTCGTAGGGGTTTGTGGGTGATGTGGGTGTGTGTTTTATATTGTGTTGGGTGTGTGGGAGTGGTGTTAGTATGTGTATCAGGTGTGTGTGTTTCAAAATGACCAATGTGGCAGTGTTTTGGAGCTGTGTGTGTATTTTGACCGCGGCGGTGTGTACCGCCAATGGAATACCGCGGTTGAAAAACCGCCGCGTGGATTCGTGGGTCGGAATGGAATGGGCGTATTTCTGTTGGCGTGACGGTGGAGGTTTGGTCATTGCCAGTTTCTCGCTGGCTGTTGGTGTGGCGGACTTTTGTGGCTGTCGGGTTTTTGGTGGTTTGCCTGTTGCGGGTCAGAATGGCCGTGGCGGTTTCCCGCGGCGGTGTTATGGCGGTCTTCTGAACGGCGGTAAGCGCCTTTTACCGCCGAGGTCAGAATGACCCCCTAAGTCCCCGGTAGTCCACACAGAACCTGAGTTCTTTGGGACCAATACCAGTGGGCTGGCCCAAGGACTGCTGGAGTGCTCAATAACCCCTAGGTTTAGCATCTTAGATACCTCATCCTTAATGCATGCCCTGACCCTGTCAGTCACCCTGTAAACTTTTTGTTTAATAGGTGTACTGTCCCCAATGGCCCCATCATGTGTGCACAAGTGTGTGACTCCTGGGATCAGGGAAAACAGTGAGGCAAACTGTCCCAACACGTGGCGACAGTCACCTTGCTGCTCCTCAGTCAGGGAGGGGGAGAGGATCACTCCCTCCACAGACCCATCTTTTTCTCCTGCAGACAGAAGGTCAGGAATAGGCTCACTCTCCTACTCCACCCCATCATCTGTCGCAAGGAGCATGGACAGTTCAGTCCGCTCAAAGTGAGGTTTGAGGCGATTGACATGCAGGACCCTTAAAGGGTTCCTTGGAGACTGCAAGTCCACCAGGTAGGTGTCTTCACTCTTGCGCTCCACCACCTCAAATGGCCCAGTCCACTTATGCTGGAGTGCCCTGGGCTCCACTGGTGCCATCACCCACACTTTTTGTCCAGGATGAAACTCGACCAGAGTGGCATTCTGGTCATACCAGCGTTTCATGTCCTCCTGGCTTGCTTCTAGGTTTTTCTTGGCGAGACTCCTGAAGCGTGCAGCCTGGTTTTTCAAAGCCAGCAGTATCTAAATACATCCTGGGGGGGTTTAGTAGGAGCTGTCAACACCAGGGCAGTGTGCGCTCTATGGGAGACTAGAATGCAAAAACCCAGCACTTTCAAGATGACATCATTTATGCATTGTGCTCATATGCTGTTATTTAACCTTTTGCATTGCAGAGTTCAATCCTGAAGATGTATTTTCAAGGTGCTTATAAATACTGTTCATTTGCAATGTATTGCTGCAGGCTTTCAGAGTGTGTCAGGGTGTGGTCCCTTTCCAGGGCATTCTAGAAGCTTTCCCTGCAGCATGCCTGGGTGTGGTGTGTGGGCTGGGCCAAGACTCTATAAAAGGGAGCCTGCCCAGCTCTGCATGTTCACTATTAAGAGGTCCCGGTGCAGAGCAGCTGAAACTTCCTGAGCTCCTGTTCCAGAGGCCTACTTTGATCTTCCAGGCCTTGCCCTTTCACTTTTCTCGGTGATTCTTGATCAGGGCGGTAAGACAGAGGTCGGGCTGGGCCCCCGATCCCGTTCTCAAAGGCTTTCGAGTTCTTGGACCTAATTTGCAAGATAAAACAATTTTGCTCTTATGTGTGTGAATGTGCGATCGAAGTTTCATGGCATTTACTAGGTAGCATTCGAATCGGTAAGACATGCAATTCATTTCCTGTGCTTAATTCGTGTTATTCATTGTACGCTACTATTTCTTGGCATTCATATGGTGGTATTCGAATCGGCAAGACCCGCAATTAATTTCCTGTGTTTAATTCGTGTTATTCATTGTACGCTACCATTTCTTGGCATTCATATGATGGTATTCGAATCGGCAAGACACGCAATTTATTTCCTGTGCTTAATTCGTGTTATTCATTGTACGCTACCATTTCTTGACATTCATATGGTGGTATTCGAATCGGGAAGACGCGCGATTCATTTCCTGTGCACAATTCATGTTATTCATTGTGCGCTACCATTTAATGGCATTTACTAGGTAGCATTCGAATCGGCGAGACGTGTGATTCATTTCCTGTACTTAATTCATGTTATTCATTGTACGCTACCATTTCTTGGCATTCATATGGTGGCCTTCGAATCGGCAAGACGTGCAATTCATTTCTTGTGCTTAGTTCGTGATATTCAGTGTGCGCTACCATTCCTTGGCATTCACATGGTGGCCTTGGAATCGGTAAGACGTGCGATTCATTTCTTGTGTCTAATTCATGATATGCATTGTGTGTTACCATTCTATGGCATTTACGTGGTGACATTCGAATCGGCAGAACGTGCGATTCATTTCTTGTGTTGAACCCATGCTACTCATTGTGTGCTACCATTTCATGGCATTCATTTGTTGGTCCTCGAATCGGCAATACGCGCGATTCATCTCTTGTGTTTAAATCACGATGTTCATTGTGCACTACCACTTCATGGCATTTACTTGGTGGCCTTCGAATCGGCAAGACGCGCAATTCATTTCTCGAGTCTAACTCATGTTATTCATTGTGCACAGTCATTTAATTGGCATTTACAACCCCTTTGTGAAAATCTGCAATGTGCGCAATTCATGTTCCTGCATTTTAAGAAGACTAAAGTGTTAGAATTCTAAGGGGGTCATTCTGACCCTGGCGGTAATTACCGCCATGGCGGAGGTTGGCGGTAGCACCGCCAACAGGCTGGCGGTGCTCCGCCGGGCATTCTGACCGCGGCGGTACAGCCGCGGCCAGAAGCGGAAAGCCGGCGGTGTACCGCCGACTTTCCGCTGCTCATGGGAATCCGCCATGGCGGCGCAGCTTGCTGCACCGCCATGGGGATTCTGACACCCCATACCGCCATCCTGTTCCTGGCGGTTCGCCCGCCAGGAACAGGATGGCGGTATGGGGTGTTGTGGGGCCCCTGGGGGCCCCACAAAGAATTTCAGTGTCTGCTTTGCAGACACTGAAATTCGCGACAGGTGCAACTGCACCCGTCGCACCTTCCCACTCCGCCGGCTCCATTCTGAGCCGGCTTCCTCGTGGGAAGGGTGTTTCCCGCTGGGCTGGCGGGCGGACTTTCGGCAGTCGCCCGCCAGCCCAGTGGGAAAGCCAGAATGACCGCTGCGGTCTTTTGACCGCGGAGCGGTCTTTCGGCGGGAACCGCTTGGCGGGCGGCGACCGCTGACCGCCGCGGTCAGAATCACCCCCTAAATGTTATATTGTATGTGCATAATAATTCCCTCAAGTACAATTCATATGGTGTTATAGAAATCATTCAGATTATTTCCTGATCCTCATGCTAAAGACTATACTTGAATTTGAAAGTGTAATTCTAGAAGGTTCTGATGTTTCTAATTCATGTATAACATTTCATTAAGTGGTTCATTGGAAAGTTGTATTAATCTTTCTTGATTCCCTCACAGGTATCCAGTCATCTTGAGGCCTAGTTATTTCAGTCCATGCTTAAGTTATCCATGTTTCCAGTATGACAATGCTTAGAGTCATAGCCTAGTAATGATTAATATGATATAATCTTGATATTGTGTGTTTTAACCTTTTGCTTCCTACAGGTCTCCTTCCCAGCTCTTCCCTTCCTAATCCCCTTTTCCCCACTTGGACTCTCTTAGACTCTGTGACATTCTTCAAAGCCTCCTTCACCAGACTCAAAGGTCCCCTCACAGGGTGGCCATAAATGAGCTCAAAGGGACTAAACCTGAGTCCCTTTTGAGGCACCTCCCTGTAGGCGAACAGAAGAAATGGCAGGAGGACCTCCCACTTCTGCCTCAAGGGCTCTGACAGGCCCATGATCATGCCTTTTAAGGTGGGATTGAATCTCTCAACCAGATCATTACTTTGGGAGTGGTAAGGTACGGTGAACTTGTAGGTTACCCCACACACTTTCCACAGAGACTTCATATACGTGGATGTGAAGTTGGTACCCCTATCAGATACCACTTCCTT
The DNA here is from genome assembly GCF_031143425.1 of Pleurodeles waltl. Classification (NCBI taxonomy): domain Eukaryota; kingdom Metazoa; phylum Chordata; class Amphibia; order Caudata; family Salamandridae; genus Pleurodeles; species Pleurodeles waltl. Next base: position 976,595,637 of record NC_090443.1, read on the forward strand.
GGGGAACCCCAAGTGTGTAAAAACCCACATCAGTGCACGACCCACCACAGGGGAGGTGACCGACCTCAAAAGAATGGCTTCTGCGTACCGGGTGGCATGGTCCACCAAGACCAGGATGAACCTGTTGCCCATGGCTGTCTTGGGATCCAGAGGCCCCACAATGTCAATACCTACCCTTTCAAAGGGAGTACTAACCACAGGTAAAGGCTGGAGTGGAGCCTTACATTTCCCCCCACTCTTGCCACTTGACTGGCAAGTTGGGCAAGTCCTACAGTGTACAGTGGAATGCTTGCTCATCTGGGGCCAATAGAAGTGGGATACAAGCCTTATAGGTCTTGTCCTGCCCCAGATGTCCTGCCAAAGGTAGATCATGAGCCAACCCCAGTAGGGAGGCCCTGAAGCACTGAGGTACCACCAGCGTACAAGCTGACCCAGGCTCAGGCCCCTTAGGCTCACTATACAGGAGGCCATCCTCCCAGTAGCTCAGGTGAGTGCTGGGCTCCTCGCCAGCCGCCTGGGCTGCAGCCTGCTGCCGCAGTCCCTAAAGAGTAGGACAAGTATTCTGTGCTTCACAGAATGCTTCCCTGGTGGGTCCCCCTTCCTGCTGCCACTGCGACATCTCAGGGAACTCCCCCAGTTTAGCCACTTGTTCCCCTGTAGGCTCTGGGGTGTCACCCTCAGGCTCCACCTCCTCCCAGACCATGGGAACTTCTGGGATCGGTTTCACACCCCCCCTGCCCTTTTTTTCCCTGGCGGTTCCCTGGGCCACTGTTTCAGGCTCCAGGGGCTCTTGACCACCCTGATGGGCTGCCATTGACCGGGTGGATACGCATACCCACCCAGGCAGACCCTACATCTCTAAGTGAGACCTGTGTTCCACCTCCTTCCAAGGGGAATCCTCCAGGTCATTGCCTAGCAAACAACCAACAAAATGGTTGGACTCACAGCTATCTTCAAGGAACCTGAGACCCCCCCATTCAAAGGGAACCTGCGCCACTCTGCACAGGCGCTCTGAGTTGTCCACTGCAACTACTTGGTGAAGTACCCGGGGATCTATCTGCTCTTCAGACACCAGCTGACTCCTCACTGTAGTCATACTGGCTCCTGTGTATCTCAGAGCCTCCAGCCTCTGTCCATTGATGGTCACCCACTGCCTGTACTTCTTAGTGTTCTCAGGCACAAGAGTTCTCTGGACCATCTCACTGTCCCCTTGTGAGACAAGGGTCATCTCAGCTGGCTTCCACCCACCTGGAACCAACTCCTCCCCAAGCGCTACACTGGCCAAACCGTGGGACGGTGAACCAGTGGGTGCCGCTGTACTTTTGGGGCATTTGGGGTCTCCCCTCACATGACCCACCTGGTCACATGCATATCACTTATGTGGCGAATCACCTGCCACTGGCTTCCCTTTGGAGAACCATGGCTTCTTCTCACTGGGGGGTTGGGAATCCATATCCTGGGAATCAGTTTGGGGCCCTTTAGAGAACTCCCCCTGTTTACCCTTACCCCCACCTTTCTTCTGAGAGGGGCCCTGCCCAACCTTGGCGTGGTCTCCCTCATACCTCTTTTGGACCCTGGTGCTCTCCCAGCGGTCCGCTTCCTGTGCAAGCTTCCTGGGATCAGTCAGCTTGCTGTCAGTCAGGTGCTGGCGCAGCTCTGGAAAACATAAACTGTACAAGTGCTCCCAAGCAATCAGATTGTAAAGCCCCTCATACGTAGTTACCTTACTGCCCTTCACCCAACCATCCAGTGACCTGCAATAAGAATCAACACATTCCAACCATGTTTGGGATTCCTTCTTCTTGTGGGACCTAAACGTATCCTTTTACTGCTCAGGGGTGAGACCCTATCTTGTGAGTAGGGCATCCTTCATGAGTGTAGGTGAGATTCTGAGCATCCCCTAAGGCTGTCAGTGTATCCCTACCCTCTACCTCAAAGTGCTTCCACAGACCCGCCCCCCAATGAGCCTCAGGGACCAGATTCATGTGGAGAGCAGACTCATACCCCTTGAACCACAAGTATATGTCATCTTCTCTCTTATAATCCTTCACTGGCTCTTTTGGGATATGTACCCTTCTTTCAGGCTGCTCTGTACTGTTGCTGCCACCATCTCTGCTGTGCTGGCTCCTATGATCTAACTCCTTTAAGCTAAGCTCATGAGCCAGCAGTATCTTCCTTTCCTCAATGGCCTTCCTCCTCTCTTCCATCTCTAGACTGAGCTTCTTCAGCTCCAGTTTTGACTTTCTTTCTGCCTTTCTGTCCTGCAACTCTTCAGGTGTCAGACTCTTGGAGGACACACTGCTGCCTGCCTTTGAGACTCTCTCCCTAGACAGACCAGGCCCACCCACTACATCATTGTGAGTGACTTGCACCCCTTTCTCCCCTGCCTGCTCAACATCTCTGTGCCCCTCAGCTTGTTTGGCTGTCACCCAGGCCCTCAGCGCCTTTTACAGCTCCTCCTTCTTGGATGAGCTCTTAATGGGACAGGCAAAATCCTTGCAGAATTGCTTCAACTGAGCTACTGTATAGCTCTCCCCTTTCTCTATGTCAAAGGCAACTCCAGCTGATGCATCTCCAGATAGAGACATGATGAGGATTTAGACAAGTGCAAAGTACCAAAGGCAGAAAAACAAGTTCCCAAATGAAGTTTCAAACAAAAAAGAAAATCCAGGGATCAGCAAGAAGTAGAATAAAAAGAAGTCCCAAAGAGAAAAGCAAAAATCACAATACAAGTAACATATGGTCACGTAGCGGTCTGAACTCAAAACAGTAGTGTGCACTTAATCACTGTATTTCAAGTACAAATACAAGTCTAATCCCAACCATTGATCACCAGTGTCAGAAATGGGGTCTTTGGTTGGCAGTCAGGGAGCCCCTTGTCCAAGCAAGGACCCTCACTCTAGTCAGGGTAAAAGAGAATCACCCTCAGCTAACCCTTGCTTACCCCCTTGGTAGCTTGGCACAAACAGTAGGCTTAACTTCAGAGTGCTAGGTGTAAATTATTTGTACCAACACACACAGTAACTTAATGAAAACACTACAAAATGACACAACACAGGTTTAGAAAAATAGGAAGTATTTATCTAAAGAAAACAAGTACAAAACAACAAAAATCCACAATACACAAGTCAAGTTATCAATTAAAAAGCAAAAAGAGTCTTCATGTAGTTTTAAACACACACTAACACTGTTAGCGTGAAAATGTACCTTCGGTGCATCCAAAAAAACTCTGCATGGGCGAGTCTGCGTCAAAAAGGGCTTGTGATACGTCGATTTCACCCACGACCGAGACCTTGCGTCCTCTCTCCTTTCGTCGGGTCCGTGTGTTGTTTCTTCTCTCCGCAGGAGGACGATGCGTCGATCCGATCAGCACTCTCCGGTCCGGGAACGCCTTGCGTTGTTTTTACACGCCCAACGCTAATTGCGAAGGAAATCCATCCGCACGATGATCCGAAAACCACACAGCGCGGGTTGCGATCTCACCAGCCTCCGTCAGTGATGCTGCACGTCGTTTCTCCAGCCCCAGGCATCGATCTTTGGGTTGCATTGCAGGCGAGCATCGATTTTCAGCCACGAAGCCAGCAGCGCGTCGATTTTTCAGCCGCAGATGGGAGTTGCGTTGATCTTTTCCCCGCACGGCGTTCTGTGCGTGGATTTCTTCCTCTTAGGCTGCCAGCTTCTCCTCTCAGGGTCCCAGGAACTGGATGAGCACCACTTGGCAGAGTAGGAGTCTCTCCAGAGACTCCAGGTGCTGGCAGAGAGAAGTCTTTGCTGTCCCTGAGACTTCAAACAACAGGAGGCAAGCTCTAAATCAAGCCCTTGGAGATCTTCACATGATGGAAGGCACACAAAGTCCAGTCTTTGCCCTCTTACTCTGGCAGAAGCAGCAACTTCAGGATAGCTCCACAAAGCACAGTCACAGGCAGGGCAGCTCTTCTTCCCCAGCTCTTCAGCTCTTCTCCAGGCAGAGGTTCCTCTTGGTTTCCAGAAGTGTTCTAAAGTCTGTGGTTTTGGGTGACCTTCTTATACCCACTTTCTCCTTTGAAGTAGACCTACTTCAAAGTAAAGTCTCTTTTGAATGTGAAGTCCTGCCTTGCCCAGGCCAGGCCTCAGACACTCACCAGGGGGTAGGAGACTGCATTGTGTGAGGACAGGCACAGTCCCTTCAGGTGTGGGTGGCCACTCTTCCCCTCCCTCCTAACACAGATGGCTCATCAGGAAATGCAGACTACTCCCCAGCTCCCTTTGTGTCACTGTCTAGTGAGAGGTGCAACCAGCCCAACTGTAAAACTGACCCAGACAGGGAATCCAGTCACAGAAATGGTATAAGGAAGAAAATGCTCACTTTCTAAAAGTGGCATTTTCAAACACACAATCTCAAAATCAACTTTACTAAAAGATGTATTTTTAAATTGTGAGCTCAGAGACCCCAAACTCCACATGTCAATCCGCTCCCAAAGGGAATCTACACTTTAATCAGATTTAAAGGTAGCCCCAATGTTAATGCAATGAGAGGGACGGGCCTTGCAACAGTGAAAAACAAATTTAGCAATATTTTACTGTCAGGACATATAAAACACATAACTAAGGGCCTGATTACAACTTTGGAGGAGGTGTTAATCCATCCCAAATGTGACGGATATATCACCAGCCGTATTACGAGTTCCATAGGATATAATGGACTCGTAATACGTCTGGTGGTAAATCCGTCACTTTACCGTCAGTTTTGGGACAGATTAACACCTCCTCCAAAGTTGTAATCAGGCTCTATATGTCCTACCTTAACCATACACTGCACTCTGTCCTTGGGGCTACCTAGGGCCTACCTTAGGGGTGCCTTACGTGTAAGAAAAGGGAAGGTTTTGGCCTGGCAAGTGGGTACACTTGCCAAGTCTAATTTACAGTTAAAACCGCATACACAGACACTGCTGTGGCAGGTCTTTAGACATGATTACGGAGCTACTTATGTGGGTGGCACAACCAGTGCTGCAGGCCCACTAGTAGCATTTGATTTACAGGCCCTGGACACCTCCAGCGCACTGTACTAGGGGCTTACTAGTAAATCAAATATGCCAATCATGGATAAAACAATTACGTACACATTTTGTAAAGGAGCACTTGCACTTTAGCACTGGTTAGCAGTGGTAAAGTGCCCAGAGTACCAAAAACAGCAAAAACATAGTCCAGCACACAGCAACAACCTGGGAAACAGAGGCAAAAATTTAAGGGAGACCACGCCAAGGATGAAAAGTCTAACACGTGTCCTCCCCCAGCTGAAAGTGGGGAGCAACTACTGAACCTCATGGGAGTTCTCATCACTAAGGCGGAAGAACCTGGACAGACCATCAGCATTGGCGTGTTCTATACCGTAAAGTCCATACCCTGTAGGGAAATGGACCACCTCAACAGTTTTGGATTCTCACCCCTCATCTGCATTAACCATCTGAGGGGCCTGTGGTCGGTCTGAACTCGGAAGTGAGTCCCAAACAAGTAGGGTCTTAGCTTCTTCAGTGCCCAGACCACAGCAAACGCTTCACGTTCTATGGCACTCCACCTACGTTCCCTGAGAAGTAACCTCCTGCTAATGAAGGTTATAAGTTGATCTAGGCCCTCTTCGTTAAGCTGTGAGAGTACTGCTCCAATACCATGCTCTGAGGCTACTGTTTGCACAACAAACTCCTTGGAGTAGTCAGGTGCCTTCAGCACATGTGCTGTGCACATGGCAGCCTTCAGTGCATCAAAAGCGTTCTGGCAAGCCTCTGTCCAGTTCACTTTCCTGGGTTGCTTCTTTGAAGTCAACCCGGTCAAGGGAGTAACAATGGTACCATACCCCTTGACAAACCTCCTGTAGTATCCTGTGAGACCTAAGAAGGCTCTCACTTCAGTCTGGGTCTTGGGAGGCCCCCATGCCAGGATTTGATCAATCTTAGGCTGTAGGGGTGCCACCTAGCCACTCCCCACCTGGTGTCCTAAGTACACCACCGAATTCTGCCCTATTTGACACTTGCTCGCTTTAATAGTGAGGCCTGCCTTCTGCAGGGCCTCTAACACTATCCAGAGGTGTTGCAGGTGTTCCTCCCATGTGGAACTAAACACAGCAATGTCATACAGGTAGCCGGCACTGAACTCATCCAGCCCAGCCAACACCTGGTTGACCAACCTCTGAAAGGTAGCAAGGGCATTCTTAATCTCAAATGGCATGATTTTAACCGGTTCTGTGCCTTGGACGAGGTGACCTCCTCCAAGGCTACAGTTCCAGTGTGCCTTGGACGAGGTCACCTCGTCCAAGGCACAGGAACTGGGGGGAGCGCTAGCGCGCCCCGCTGTGCACCCCACCCACCCCCCCAAAGGCGGCGATGGAAGGGGAAGCCCTTCCCCTTCCACCCCTGAGCCCCCCCACCCCCTGTGATGTCAGCACGCGAGCACGCATTGATTTGTCACAGGGTCTCCCCCATCGTGCTGGAAGATTGAAAGAGAAATGCTCAGCATTTCTCTTTCAATCACGTGGGGGAGGCCCGGAGAGGCTTCAAAGGGAAGGAAATGTATTTCCTTCCCCTTGAAGTCTCTCCCAGGGTTTCAAAATTGCTTGCAATCCGGCTTTTAAAACCCCACTAGACACCAGGGATTTTTATTTTTTTGGAAATTGGCATAAGGGAGCGACCCCTTGGGCAAGGGTCACTCCCAGGGGGGGGCTTTTTTTGGAAAGGCCTTTTATGCCCCCCCGGGGGCAGATCAGCCTATTATTAGGCCGATCTGCCCCCGGGGGGGCAGAAACCTCTAGGGCACCAGGGATCTTTTTTTTTTTTCTTCTATTTGTTTTGTTTTTTCAGGTGGGGAGCGACCCCTTAGGCAAGGGTCGCTCCCCTAGGGGGCAAATTATATTTAGGCCATTTCTGCCCCCCTTGGGGGCAGATTGGCCTATTTTGATGAGGCCAATCTGCCCCCAAGGGGGGCAGAAACCACTAGACACCATGGAGTTTTTTTGTTTTCGTGAATTTCACGCAAGGGGAGCGACCCCTTAGGCAAGGGTCGCTCCCCTGGGGGGGGGGGGAATTATTTTAGGCCATTTCTGCCCCCCTGGGGGGTACATCAGCCTATTTTGATTAGGCCGATCTGCCCCCAAGGGGGGGCAGAAACCACTAGGCACCAGGGATTTTTTATTTTTTTTTGTTTTACAGATGTGGAGCGACCCCTTGGACAAGGGTCACTCCCCTGGAGGGAAAAATTGTATTTAGGCCATATCTGCCCATCGGCCGTTTTTTGCTACGCCAATCTGCCCCCAAGGGGGGCAGAAACCACTAGGCGCCGGGGATTTTATTTTTGGCGCAATGTCACGCAAGGGTCGCTCCCAGGGGGGTGGGATGGTTGGGGGGCAAATTTATTTTCGGCCATTTCTGCCTCTTCGGGGGCAGATCGGCCTATTATTGGAAACCTCTAGGCGCCAGGGCAAATTTTTTTTTTGTGTTTTTTTTTTTTGTCTGTTTTTTTAGAGATGGGGATCGACCCATTAGGCAAGGGTCTCTCCCCTGGGGGGCAAATTGTATTTAGACCATTTCTGCCCCCCTTGGGGGCAGATTGGCCGATTTTAGGTCAATCTGCCCCCAAGGGGGCAGAAACCACTAGGCACCGGGGATTTGTTTTTTGACGCCAATGTCACGCAGGGGGAGCGACCCAGTAGGCAAGGGTCGCTCTGGGGGTGGGGGAATTTATTTTAGGCCATTTCTGCCCCTGGGGGGGGCAGAAACCTCTAGGCGCCAGGCAAATTTTTTTGGTGTGTTTTTTTTGTTTGTTTGTTTTTTTAGAGATGGGGAGCGACCAATTGGGGCAGAAACCACTAGGCACTGGGGATTTTTTTGGGGCGCCAATGTCACGCAGGGGGAGCGACCCCGTAGGCAAAGGTCGCTCCCGGGCAGGGGGGGTTTAGGGGGGGTGGGGGGTCAAATTTATTTTAGGCCATTTCTGGCCCCCCCTAGGGCCGGCTGAGCTAGAGGCCAAAATCCACAGGTAGACACTTTGCAAAAAACACCTCTGTTTTCTGCGAAAAAATGTGATGTGTGCACATTGCGTTTTGGGGCATTTCCTGTCGCGGGCGCTAGGCCTACCCACACAAGTGAGGTATCATTTTTATCAGGAAACTTGGGGGAACGCTGGGTGGAAGGAAATTTGTGGCTCCTCTCTGATTCCAGGACTTTCTGTCACCAAAATGTGAGGAAAATGTGTTTTTTTAGCCAAATTTTGAGGTTTGCAAAGGATTCTGGGAAACAAAACCTGGTCAGAGCCCCACAACTCACCCCATCTTGGATTCCCCTAGGTCTCTAGTTTTAAAAAATGCATAGGTTTGGTAGGTTTACCTAGGTGCCGGCTGAGCTAGAGGCCAGAATCTACAGGTAGGCACTTTGCAAAATACACCTGTTTCCTTTAAAAAAAATTGATGTGTCCACGTTGCGTTTTGGGGCATTTCCTGTTGCGGGCGCTAGGCCTACCCACACAAGTGAGGTATCATTTTTATCGGGAGACTTGGGGGAACGCTAGGTGGAAGAAAATTTGTGGTTCCTCTCTGATTCCAGAACTTTCTGTCACCAAAATATGAGGAAAATGTGTTTTTTTAGCCACATTTTGAGGTTTGCAAAGGATTCTGGGTAACAGAAACTGGTCAGAGCCCCACAAGTCACCCCATCCTGGATTCCCCTAGGTCGCTAGTTTTCAAAAATGCATAGGTTTGGTAGGTTTCCCTAGGTGCCGGCTGAGCTAGAGGCCAAAATCTACAGGTAGGAACTTTGCAAAAATCACCTCTGTTTTCTTTCAAAAAATGTGATGTGTGCACGTTGCGTTTTGGGGCACTTCCTTTCGCGGGCGCTAGGCCTACCCACACAAGTGAGGTATCATTTTTATCGGGAGACTTGGGGGAACGCTGGGTGGAAGGAAATTTGTGGCTCTTCTCTGATTCCAGAACTTTCTGTCACCGAAATGTGAGGAACATGTGTTTTTTTAGCCAAACTTTGAGGTTTGCAAAGGATTCTGGGTAACAGAACCTGGTCAGAGCCCCACAAGTCACCCCATCTTGGATTCCCCTAGGTCTCTAGTTTTCAGAAATGCACAGGTTTGGTAGGTTTCCCCAGGTGCCGGCTGAGCTACAGGCCAAAATCCACAGGTAGGCACTGTTTTCTATGAAAAAATGTGATTTGTCCACGTTGTGTTTTGGGCCATATCCTTTCGTGGGCGCTAGTCCTACCCACACAAGTGAGGTATCAGTTTTATCGGGAGACTTGGGGGAACGCTGGGTTGAAGGAAATTTGTGGCTCCTCTCTGATTCCAGAACTTTCTGTCACCAAAATGTGAGGAAAATGTGTTTTTTTAGCCAAATTTTGAGGTTTGCAAAGGATTCTGGGTAACAGAACCTGGTCAGAGCCCCACAAGTCAACCCATCTTGGATTTCCCTAGGTCTCAAGTTTTCAGAAATGCACAGGTTTGGTACGTTTCCCTAGGTGCCACCTGAGCTAGAGGCCAAAAGCTACAGGTAGGCACTTTGCAAAAAACACCTCTGTTTTCTTTCAAAAAATGTGATGTGTGCACATTGCGTTTTGGGGCATTTCCTGTCGCGGGCGCTAGGCCTACCCACACAAGTGAGGTATCATTTTTATCGGGAAACTTGGGGGAACGCTGGGTGGAAGGAAATTTGTGGCTCCTCTCTGATTCCAGAACTTTCTGTCACCAAAATGTGAGGAAAATGTGTTTTTTTAGCCAAATTTTGAGGTTTGCAAAGGATTCTGGGTAACAAAACCTGGTCAGAGCCCCACAAGTCACCCCATCTTGGATTCCCCTAGGTCTCTAGTTTTAAAAAATGCATAGGTTTGGTAGGTTTCCCTAGGTGCCGGCTGAGCTAGAGGCCAGAATCTGCAGGTAGGCACTTTGCAAAAAACACCTGTTTTCTTTCAAAAAATGTGATGTGTCCACGTTGCGTTTTGGGGCATTTCCTGTTGCGGGCGCTAGTCCTACCCACACAAGTGAGGTATCATTTTTATCGGGAGACTTGGGGAACGCTGGGTGGAAGGAAATTTGTTGCTCCTCTCTGATTCCAAAACTTTCTGTCACCAAAATGTAAGGAAAATGTGTTTTTTTAGCCACATTTTGAGGTTTGCAAAGGATTCTGGGTAACAGAACCTGGTCAGAGCCCCACAAGTCACCCCATCTTGGATTCCCCTAGGTCTCTAGCTTTAAAAAATGCATAGGTTTGGTAGGTTTCCCTAGGGGCCGGCTGAGCTAGAGGCCAAAATCTACAGGTAGGCACTTTGCAAAAAACACCTCTGTTTTCTTTAAAAAAATGTGATGTGTGCACGTTGCGTTTTGGGGCACTTCCTTTCGCGGGCACTAGGCCTACCCACACAAGTGAGGTATCATTTTTATTGGGAGACTTGGGGAACGCTGGGTGGAAGGAAATTTGTGGCTCCTCTCTGATTCCAGAACTTTCTGTCACCAAAATGTGAGGAAAATGTGTTTTTTTAGCCACATTTTGAGGTTTGCAAAGGATTCTGGGTAACAGAACCTGGTCAGAGCCCCACAAGTCATCCCATCTTGGATTCCCCTAGGTCTCTAGTTTTCAGAAATGCCCAGGTTTGGTAGGTTTCCCTAGGTGCCACTTGAGCTAGAGGCCAAAAGCTACAGGTAGGCATTTTGCAAAAAACACCTCTGTTTTATTTCAAAAAATGTGATGTGTGCACATTGCGTTTTGGGGCATTTCCTGTCGCGGGCGCTAGGGCTACCCACACAAGTGAGATATCATTTTTATCGGGAAACTTGGGGGAACGCTGGGTGGAAGGAAATTTGTGGCTCCGCTCTGATTCCAGAACTTTCTGTCACCAAAATGTAAGGAAAATGTGTTTTTTTAGCCAAATTTTGAGGTTTGCAAAGGATTCCTGGTAACAAAACCTGGTCAGAGCCCCACAAGTCACCCCATCTTGGATTCCCCTAGGTCTCTAGTTTTAAAAAATGCATAGGTTTGGTAGGTTTCCCTAGGTGCCGGCTGAGCTAGAGGCCAGAATCTACTGGTAGGCACTTTGCAAAAAACACCTGTTTTCTTTAAAAAAAATTGATGTGTCCACGTTGCGTTTTGGGGCATATCCTGTTGCGGGCGCTAGGCCTACCCACACAAGTGAGGTATCATTTTTATCAGGAGACTTGGGGAACGCTAGGTGGAAGGAAATTTGTGGCTCCTCTCTGATTCCAGAACTTTCTGTCACCAAAATGTGAGGAAAATGTGTTTTTTTAGCCAAATTTTGAGGTTTGCAAAGGATTCTGGGTAACAAAACCTGGTCAGAGCCCCACAAGTCACCCCATCTTGGATTCCCCTAGGTCTCTAGTTTTAAAAAATGCATAGGTTTGGTAGGTTTCCCTAGGTGCCACCTGAGCTAGAGGCCAAAAGCTACAGGTAGGCACTTTGCAAAAAACACCTGTTTTCTTTCAAAAAATTTGATGTGTCCACGTTGCGTTTTGGGGCATTTCCTGTTGCGGGCGCTAGGCCTACCCACACAAGTGAGGTATCATTTTTATCGGGAGACTTGGGGGAACGCTGGGTGGAAGGAAATTTGTGGCTCCTCTCTGATTCCAGAACTTTCTGTCACCAAAATGTGAGGAAAATGTGTTTTTTTAGCCAAATTTTGAGGTTTGCAAAGGATTCTGGGTAACAAAACCTGGTCAGAGCCCCACAAGTCACCCCATCTTGGATTCCCCTAGGTCTCTAGTTTTAAAAAATGCATAGGTTTGGTAGGTTTCCCTAGGTGCCGGCTGAGCTAGAGGCCAGAATCTGCAGGTAGGCACTTTGCAAAAAACACCTGTTTTCTTTCAAAAAATGTGATGTGTCCACGTTGCGTTTTGGGGCATTTCCTGTTGCGGGCGGTAGTCCTACCCACACAAGTGAGGTATCATTTTTATCGGGAGACTTGGGGAACGCTGGGTGGAAGGAAATTTGTTGCTCCTCTCTGATTCCAAAACTTTCTGTCACCAAAATGTAAGGAAAATGTGTTTTTTTAGCCACATTTTGAGGTTTGCAAAGGATTCTGGGTAACAGAACCTGGTCAGAGCCCCACAAGTCACCCCATCTTGGATTCCCCTAGGTCTCTAGCTTTAAAAAATGCATAGGTTTGGTAGGTTTCCCTAGGGGCCGGCTGAGCTAGAGGCCAAAATCTACAGGTAGGCACTTTGCAAAAAACACCTCTGTTTTCTTTAAAAAAATGTGATGTGTGCACGTTGCGTTTTGGGGCACTTCCTTTCGCGGGCACTAGGCCTACCCACACAAGTGAGGTATCATTTTTATTGGGAGACTTGGGGAACGCTGGGTGGAAGGAAATTTGTGGCTCCTCTCTGATTCCAGAACTTTCTGTCACCAAAATGTGAGGAAAATGTGTTTTTTTAGCCACATTTTGAGGTTTGCAAAGGATTCTGGGTAACAGAACCTGGTCAGAGCCCCACAAGTCATCCCATCTTGGATTCCCCTAGGTCTCTAGTTTTCAGAAATGCCCAGGTTTGGTAGGTTTCCCTAGGTGCCACTTGAGCTAGAGGCCAAAAGCTACAGGTAGGCATTTTGCAAAAAACACCTCTGTTTTCTTTCAAAAAATGTGATGTGTGCACATTGCGTTTTGGGGCATTTCCTGTCGCGGGCGCTAGGGCTACCCACACAAGTGAGATATCATTTTTATCGGGAAACTTGGGGGAACGCTGGGTGGAAGGAAATTTGTGGCTCCGCTCTGATTCCAGAACTTTCTGTCACCAAAATGTAAGGAAAATGTGTTTTTTTAGCCAAATTTTGAGGTTTGCAAAGGATTCCTGGTAACAAAACCTGGTCAGAGCCCCACAAGTCACCCCATCTTGGATTCCCCTAGGTCTCTAGTTTTAAAAAATGCATAGGGTTGGTAGGTTTCCCTAGGTGCCGGCTGAGCTAGAGGCCAGAATCTACTGGTAGGCACTTTGCAAAAAACACCTGTTTTCTTTAAAAAAATTTGATGTGTCCACGTTGCGTTTTGGGGCATATCCTGTTGCGGGCGCTAGGCCTACCCACACAAGTGAGGTATCATTTTTATCAGGAGACTTGGGGAACGCTAGGTGGAAGGAAATTTGTGGCTCCTCTCTGATTCCAGAACTTTCTGTCACCAAAATGTGAGGAAAATGTGTTTTTTTAGCCAAATTTTGAGGTTTGCAAAGGATTCTGGGTAACAAAACCTGGTCAGAGCCCCACAAGTCACCCCATCTTGGATTCCCCTAGGTCTCTAGTTTTAAAAAATGCATAGGTTTGGTAGGTTTCCCTAGGTGCCGGCTGAGCTAGAGGCCAGAATCTGCAGGTAGGCACTTTGCAAAAAACACCTGTTTTCTTTCAAAAAATTTGATGTGTCCACGTTGCGTTTTGGGGCATTTCCTGTTGCGGGCGCTAGGCCTACCCACACAAGTGAGGTATCATTTTTATCGGGAGACTTGGGGGAACGCTGGGTGGAAGAAAATTTGTGGTTCCTCTCTGATTCCAGAACTTTCTGTCACCAAAATATGAGGAAAATGTGTTTTTTTAGCCACATTTTGAGGTTTGCAAAGGATTCTGGGTAACAGAACCTGGTCAGAGCCCCACAAGTCACCCCATCCTGGATTCCCCTAGGTCGCTAGTTTTCAAAAATGCATAGGTTTGGTAGGTTTCCCTAGGTGCCGGCTGAGCTAGAGGCCAAAATCTACAGGTAGGAACTTTGCAAAAATCACCTCTGTTTTCTTTCAAAAAATGTGATGTGTGCACGTTGCGTTTTGGGGCACTTCCTTTCGCGGGCGCTAGGCCTACCCACACAAGTGAGGTATCATTTTTATCGGGAGACTTGGGGGAACGCTGGGTGGAAGGAAATTTGTGGCTCTTCTCTGATTCCAGAACTTTCTGTCACCGAAATGTGAGGAACATGTGTTTTTTTAGCCAAACTTTGAGGTTTGCAAAGGATTCTGGGTAACAGAACCTGGTCAGAGCCCCACAAGTCACCCCATCTTGGATTCCCCTAGGTCTCTAGTTTTCAGAAATGCACAGGTTTGGTAGGTTTCCCCAGGTGCCGGCTGAGCTACAGGCCAAAATCCACAGGTAGGCACTGTTTTCTATGAAAAAATGTGATGTGTCCACGATGTGTTTTGGGCCATATCCTTTCGTGGGCGCTAGTCCTACCCACACAAGTGAGGTATCAGTTTTATCGGGAGACTTGGGGGAACGCTGGGTTGAAGGAAATTTGTGGCTCCTCTCTGATTCCAGAACTTTCTGTCACCAAAATGTGAGGAAAATGTGTTTTTTTAGCCAAATTTTGAGGTTTGCAAAGGATTCTGGGTAACAGAACCTGGTCAGAGCCCCACAAGTCAACCCATCTTGGATTCCCCTAGGTCTCAAGTTTTCAGAAATGCACAGGTTTGGTACGTTTCCCTAGGTGCCACCTGAGCTAGAGGCCAAAAGCTACAGGTAGGCACTTTGCAAAAAACACCTCTGTTTTCTTTCAAAAAATGTGATGTGTGCACATTGCGTTTTGGGGCATTTCCTGTCGCGGGCGCTAGGCCTACCCACACAAGTGAGGTATCATTTTTATCGGGAAACTTGGGGGAACGCTGGGTGGAAGGAAATTTGTGGCTCCTCTCTGATTCCAGAACTTTCTGTCACCAAAATGTGAGGGAAATGTGTTTTTTTAGCCAAATTTTGAGGTTTGCAAAGGATTCTGGGTAACAAAACCTGGTCAGAGCCCCACAAGTCACCCCATCTTGGATTCCCCTAGGTCTCTAGTTTTAAAAAATGCATAGGTTTGGTAGGTTTCCCTAGGTGCCGGCTGAGCTAGAGGCCAGAATCTGCAGGTAGGCACTTTGCAAAAAACACCTGTTTTCTTTCAAAAAATGTGATGTGTCCACGTTGCGTTTTGGGGCATTTCCTGTTGCGGGCGCTAGTCCTACCCACACAAGTGAGGTATCATTTTTATCGGGAGACTTGGGGAACGCTGGGTGGAAGGAAATTTGTTGCTCCTCTCTGATTCCAAAACTTTCTGTCACCAAAATGTAAGGAAAATGTGTTTTTTTAGCCACATTTTGAGGTTTGCAAAGGATTCTGGGTAACAGAACCTGGTCAGAGCCCCACAAGTCACCCCATCTTGGATTCCCCTAGGTCTCTAGCTTTAAAAAATGCATAGGTTTGGTAGGTTTCCCTAGGGGCCGGCTGAGCTAGAGGCCAAAATCTACAGGTAGGCACTTTGCAAAAAACACCTCTGTTTTCTTTAAAAAAATGTGATGTGTGCACGTTGCGTTTTGGGGCACTTCCTTTCGCGGGCACTAGGCCTACCCACACAAGTGAGGTATCATTTTTATTGGGAGACTTGGGGAACGCTGGGTGGAAGGAGATTTGTGGCTCCTCTCTGATTCCAGAACTTTCTGTCACCAAAATGTGAGGAAAATGTGTTTTTTTAGCCACATTTTGAGGTTTGCAAAGGATTCTGGGTAACAGAACCTGGTCAGAGCCCCACAAGTCATCCCATCTTGGATTCCCCTAGGTCTCTAGTTTTCAGAAATGCCCAGGTTTGGTAGGTTTCCCTAGGTGCCACTTGAGCTAGAGGCCAAAAGCTACAGGTAGGCATTTTGCAAAAAACACCTCTGTTTTCTTTAAAAAAATGTGATGTGTGCACATTGCGTTTTGGGGCATTTCCTGTCGCGGGCGCTAGGGCTACCCACACAAGTGAGATATCATTTTTATCGGGAAACTTGGGGGAACGCTGGGTGGAAGGAAATTTGTGGCTCCGCTCTGATTCCAGAACTTTCTGTCACCAAAATGTAAGGAAAATGTGTTTTTTTAGCCAAATTTTGAGGTTTGCAAAGGATTCCTGGTAACAAAACCTGGTCAGAGCCCCACAAGTCACCCCATCTTGGATTCCCCTAGGTCTCTAGTTTTAAAAAATGCATAGGTTTGGTAGGTTTCCCTAGGTGCCGGCTGAGCTAGAGGCCAGAATCTACTGGTAGGCACTTTGCAAAAAACACCTGTTTTCTTTAAAAAAATTTGATGTGTCCACGTTGCGTTTTGGGGCATATCCTGTTGCGGGCGCTAGGCCTACCCACACAAGTGAGGTATCATTTTTATCAGGAGACTTGGGGAACGCTAGGTGGAAGGAAATTTGTGGCTCCTCTCTGATTCCAGAACTTTCTGTCACCAAAATGTGAGGAAAATGTGTTTTTTTAGCCGCATTTTGAGGTTTGCAAAGGATTCTGGGCAACAGAACCTGGTCAGAGCCCCACAAGTCACCCCATCCTGGATTCCCCTAGGTCGCTAGTTTTCAAAAATGCATAGGTTTGGTAGGTTTCCCTAGGTGCCGGCTGAGATAGAGGCCAAAATCTACAGGTAGGCACTTTGCAAAAAACACCTCTGTTTTCTTTAAAAAAATGTGATGTGTGCACGCTGCGTTTTGGGGCACTTCCTTTCGCGGGCGCTAGGCCTACCCACACACGTGAGGTATCATTTTTATCGGGAGACTTGGGGGAACACTGGGTGGAAGGAATTTGTGGCTCTTCTCTGAGTCCAGAACTTTCTGTCACCAAAATGTGAGGAACATGTGTTTTTTTAGCCAAATTTTGAGGTTTTCAAAGGATTCTGAGTAACAGAACCTGGTCAGAGCCCCACAAGTCACCCCATCTTGGATTCCCCTAGGTCTCTAGTTTTAAAAAATGCATAGGTTTGGTAGGTTTCCCTAGGTGCCGGCTGAGCTAGAGGCCAGAATCTACTGGTAGGCACTTTGCAAAAAACACCTGTTTTCTTTAAAAAAATTTGATGTGTCCACGTTGCGTTTTGGGGCATATCCTGTTGCGGGCGCTAGGCCTACCCACACAAGTGAGGTATCATTTTTATCAGGAGACTTGGGGAACGCTAGGTGGAAGGAAATTTGTGGCTCCTCTCTGATTCCAGAACTTTCTGTCACCAAAATGTGAGGAAAATGTGTTTTTTTAGCCGCATTTTGAGGTTTGCAAAGGATTCTGGGCAACAGAACCTGGTCAGAGCCCCACAAGTCACCCCATCCTGGATTCCCCTAGGTCGCTAGTTTTCAAAAATGCATAGGTTTGGTAGGTTTCCCTAGGTGCCGGCTGAGATAGAGGCCAAAATCTACAGGTAGGCACTTTGCAAAAAACACCTCTGTTTTCTTTAAAAAAATGTGATGTGTGCACGCTGCGTTTTGGGGCACTTCCTTTCGCGGGCGCTAGGCCTACCCACACACGTGAGGTATCATTTTTATCGGGAGACTTGGGGGAACACTGGGTGGAAGGAATTTGTGGCTCTTCTCTGAGTCCAGAACTTTCTGTCACCAAAATGTGAGGAACATGTGTTTTTTTAGCCAAATTTTGAGGTTTTCAAAGGATTCTGGGTAACAGAACCTGGTCAGAGCCCCACAAGTCACCCCATCTTGGATTCCCCTAGGTCTCTAGTTTTAAAAAATGCATAGGTTTGGTAGGTTTCCCTAGGGGCCGGCTGAGCTAGAGGCCAAAATCTACAGGTAGGCACTTTGCAAAAAACACCTCTGTTTTCTTTAAAAAAATGTGATGTGTGCACGTTGCGTTTTGGGGCACTTCCTTTCGCGGGCACTAGGCCTACCCACACAAGTGAGGTATCATTTTTATTGGGAGACTTGGGGAACGCTGGGTGGAAGGAAATTTGTGGCTCCTCTCTGATTCCAGAACTTTCTGTCACCAAAATGTGAGGAAAATGTGTTTTTTTAGCCACATTTTGAGGTTTGCAAAGGATTCTGGGTAACAAAACCTGGTCAGAGCCCCACAAGTCATCCCATCTTGGATTCCCCTAGGTCTCTAGTTTTCAGAAATGCCCAGGTTTGGTAGGTTTCCCTAGGTGCCACTTGAGCTAGAGGCCAAAAGCTACAGGTAGGCATTTTGCAAAAAACACCTCTGTTTTCTTTCAAAAAATGTGATGTGTGCACATTGCGTTTTGGGGCATTTCCTGTCGCGGGCGCTAGGGCTACCCACACAAGTGAGATATCATTTTTATCGGGAAACTTGGGGGAACGCTGGGTGGAAGGAAATTTGTGGCTCCGCTCTGATTCCAGAACTTTCTGTCACCAAAATGTAAGGAAAATGTGTTTTTTTAGCCAAATTTTGAGGTTTGCAAAGGATTCCTGGTAACAAAACCTGGTCAGAGCCCCACAAGTCACCCCATCTTGGATTCCCCTAGGTCTCTAGTTTTAAAAAATGCATAGGTTTGGTAGGTTTCCCTAGGTGCCGGCTGAGCTAGAGGCCAGAATCTACTGGTAGGCACTTTGCAAAAAACACCTGTTTTCTTTAAAAAAATTTGATGTGTCCACGTTGCGTTTTGGGGCATATCCTGTTGCGGGCGCTAGGCCTACCCACACAAGTGAGGTATCATTTTTATCAGGAGACTTGGGGAACGCTAGGTGGAAGGAAATTTGTGGCTCCTCTCTGATTCCAGAACTTTCTGTCACCAAAATGTGAGGAAAATGTGTTTTTTTAGCCGCATTTTGAGGTTTGCAAAGGATTCTGGGCAACAGAACCTGGTCAGAGCCCCACAAGTCACCCCATCCTGGATTCCCCTAGGTCGCTAGTTTTCAAAAATGCATAGGTTTGGTAGGTTTCCCTAGGTGCCGGCTGAGATAGAGGCCAAAATCTACAGGTAGGCACTTTGCAAAAAACACCTCTGTTTTCTTTAAAAAAATGTGATGTGTGCACGCTGCGTTTTGGGGCACTTCCTTTCGCGGGCGCTAGGCCTACCCACACACGTGAGGTATCATTTTTATCGGGAGACTTGGGGGAACACTGGGTGGAAGGAATTTGTGGCTCTTCTCTGAGTCCAGAACTTTCTGTCACCAAAATGTGAGGAACATGTGTTTTTTTAGCCAAATTTTGAGGTTTTCAAAGGATTCTGGGTAACAGAACCTGGTCAGAGCCCCACAAGTCACCCCATCTTGGATTCCCCTAGGTCTCTAGTTTTAAAAAATGCATAGGTTTGGTAGGTTTCCCTAGGTGCCGGCTGAGCTAGAGGCCAGAATCTACTGGTAGGCACTTTGCAAAAAACACCTGTTTTCTTTAAAAAAATTTGATGTGTCCACGTTGCGTTTTGGGGCATATCCTGTTGCGGGCGCTAGGCCTACCCACACAAGTGAGGTATCATTTTTATCAGGAGACTTGGGGAACGCTAGGTGG
Source organism: Pleurodeles waltl (assembly GCF_031143425.1). Lineage (NCBI taxonomy): Eukaryota > Metazoa > Chordata > Amphibia > Caudata > Salamandridae > Pleurodeles > Pleurodeles waltl. The sequence continues at coordinate 976,614,825 of NC_090443.1, forward strand.
AAGGAAATTTGTGGCTCCTCTCTGATTCCAGAACTTTCTGTCACCAAAATGTGAGGAAAATGTGTTTTTTTAGCCGCATTTTGAGGTTTGCAAAGGATTCTGGGCAACAGAACCTGGTCAGAGCCCCACAAGTCACCCCATCCTGGATTCCCCTAGGTCGCTAGTTTTCAAAAATGCATAGGTTTGGTAGGTTTCCCTAGGTGCCGGCTGAGATAGAGGCCAAAATCTACAGGTAGGCACTTTGCAAAAAACACCTCTGTTTTCTTTAAAAAAATGTGATGTGTGCACGCTGCGTTTTGGGGCACTTCCTTTCGCGGGCGCTAGGCCTACCCACACACGTGAGGTATCATTTTTATCGGGAGACTTGGGGGAACACTGGGTGGAAGGAATTTGTGGCTCTTCTCTGAGTCCAGAACTTTCTGTCACCAAAATGTGAGGAACATGTGTTTTTTTAGCCAAATTTTGAGGTTTTCAAAGGATTCTGGGTAACAGAACCTGGTCAGAGCCCCACAAGTCACCCCATCTTGGATTCCCCTAGGTCTCTAGTTTTCAAACATGCACAGGTTTGGTAGATTTTCCTAGGTGCCGGCTGAGCTAGAGGCCAAAATCCACAGGTAGGCACTTTGCAAAAAACACCTCTGTTTTCTTTCAAAAAAATGTGATGTATCCACGTTGCGTTTTGGGGCATTTCCTGTCGCGGGCGCTATGCCTACCCACACAAGTGAGGTATCATTTTTATCGGGAGACTTGGGGAGCATAGACTAGCAAAACAAGTGTTACTGCCCCTTGTCTTTCTCTACATTTTTTCCTTCCAAATATAGGAGAGTGTGTAAAAAAGACATCTATTTGAGAAATGCCCTGTAATTCACATGCTAGAATGGTCACCCCGGAATTCAGAGATGTGCAAATAACCACTGCTCCTCAACACCTTATCTTGTGCCCTTTTTGGAAATACAAAGGTTTTCTGGATAGCTATTTTTCACTCTTTATATTTCAGCAAATGAATTGCTGTATACCCGGTATAGAATGAAAACGCACTGGAGGGTGCAGCTCATGTATTGGCTCTGGGTACCTAGGGTTCTTGATGAACCTACAATCCCTATATATCCCCGCAACCAGAGGAGTCCAGCAGACGTAACGATATATTGCTTTAAAAAATCTGACATTGCAGGAAAAAGTTACAGAGTAAAACGTAGAGAAAAATTTATGTTTTTTTCACCTCAATTTCAATATTTTTCTTTTTCAGTTGTTATTTTCTGTCGGAAACCTTGTAGGATCTACACAAATGACCCCTTGCTAAATTCAGAATTTTGTCTACTTTTCAGAAATGTTTAGGTTTCTGGGATCCAGCATTGGTTTCATGCCCATTTCTGTCACTGACTGGAAGGAGGCTGAAAGCACAACAAATTGTAAAAATGGGGTATGTCCCAGTAAAAGGCCAATTTTGTGTTGAAAAATTGGGTTTTCTGATTCAAGTCTGCCTGTTCCAGAAAGCTGGGAAGCTGGTGAGTTTAGCACCTTTGTTGATGCCATTTTCAGGGGGAAAACCACAAGCCTTCTTCTGCAGCCACTTTTTCCCATTTTTTTGAAAAAACGAAATTTTCCCTGTATTTTGGCTAATTTCTTGGCCTCCTTCAGGGGAACCCACAAAGTCTGGGTACCTCTAGAATCCCTAGGATGTTGGAAAAAAAGGACGCAAATTTGGCTTGGCTAGCTTATGTGGATCAAAAGTTATGGGGGCCTAAGCGCAAACTGACCCAAATAGGCAAAAAAAGGCCTGGCACTGGAGGGGGAAAAGGCCTGGCAGCGAAGGGGTTAAACTGAAAGTGTCTATCTGGGGTAGAAAATGCTGACCTCTCCTTGGCCCCCTCAGTTAAGGCAATCTGCCAGTACCCAGATGTTAAATCAAACGTACTGAGGTACTTGGCAGCTCCTAACCGGTCATTGAGCTCATCAGCTCTGGGGATAGGGTGTGCGTAAGTCTTGTTGACCGCATTGAGTCCCCGGTAGTCCACACAGAACCTGAGTTCTGGAGTGGCACCAGGTGCAGCAGCCTTTGGGACTAATACCGCTGGGCTGGCCCAAGGACTGCTGGAGTGCTCAATAACCCCTAGGTTTAGCATCTTAGATACCGCATCCTTAATGCATGCCCTGACCCTGTAAGTCACCCTGTAAACTTTTTGTTTAATAGGTGTACTGTCCCCAGTGTCCACATCATGTGTGCACAAGTGTGTGACTCCTGGGATCAGGGAAAACAGTGAGGCAAACTGTCCCAACACATGGCGACAGTCACCCTGCTGCTCCTCAGTCAGGGAGGGAGAGAGGATCACTCCCTCCACAGACCCATCTTTTTCTCCTGCAGACAGAAGGTCAGGAAGAAGCTCATTCTCCTCCTCCCCCCCATTATCTGTCGGAAGAAGCATGGACAGTTCAGTTTGTTCAAAGTGAGGTTTGAGGCGGTTGACATGCAGGACCCTTAAAGGGTTCCTTGGAGACTGCAGGTCCACAGGTAGGTGACTTCACTCTTACGCTTCACCACCTCAAATGTCCCAATCCACTTATCCTGGAGCGCCCTGGGCTCCACTGGTGCCATCACCCACACTTTTTGTCCAGGATGAAACTCAACCAGAGTGGCATTCTGGTCATACCAGCATTTCATGTCCTCCTGGCTTGCTTCTAGGTTCTCCTGGGCGAGACTCCTGAAGCGTGCAGTCTGGTTTCTCAACGCCAGCATGTAGCTAAATACATCCTGGGGGGGTTTACTGGGACCTTTCTCCAAAGCCTCCTTCACCAGACTCAAAGGTCCCCTGTACTTCTTAGTGTTCTCAGGCACAAGGGTTCTCTGGGCCATCTCACTGTCCCCTTGTGAGACAAGGGTCATCTCAGCTGGCTCCCACCCACCTGGAATGAACTCCTCCTCAAGCGCTACACTGGCCAAACCATGGGACGGCGCACCAGTGGGTGCCAGTGTACTTTTGGGGCATTTGGGGTCCCCCCTCACATGACCCACCTGGTCACATGCATAGCACTTACGTGGGTGACCACCTGCCACTGGCTTCCCTTTGGAGAACCATGGCTTCTTCTCACTGGGAGGTTGGGAATCCTTATCCTGGGAATCAGTTTGGGTCCCTTTAGAGAACTCCCCCTGTTTACCCTTACCCCACCTTTCTTCTGAGAGGGACCCTGCCTACCCTTTACGTGGTCTCCCTCGTACCTCTTTTGGACCCTGGTGCTCTCGCAGTGGTCCGCTTCCTGTGCAAGCTTCCTGAGATCAGTCAACTTGCTGTCAATCAGGTGCTGGCGCAGCTTTGGAAAACATAAACTGTACAAGTGCTCCCAAGCAATCAGATTGTAAAGCCCCTCATATGTAGTTACCTTACTACCCTTCACCCAACCATCCAGTGACCTGCAATAAGAATCAACACATTCCAACCATGTTTGGGATTCCTTCTTCTTGTAGGACCTAAACTTATCCTTATACTCCTCAGGGGTGAGACCATATCTTGTGAGTAGGGCATCTTTCATGATAGTGTAGGAGAGATTCTGAGCATCCCCTAAGGCTGTCAGTGTGCCCTCCCCTCTACCTCATAGTGCTTCCACAGACCCGCCCCCCAATGAGCTTCAGGGACCAGATTCATATGGAGAGCAGACTCATACCCCTTGAACCACAAGTATATGTCATCTTCCCTCTTATAATCCTTCACTAGGTCTTTTGGGATGTGTACCCTTCTTTCAGGCTGCACTGTACTGTTGCTGCCACCATCTCTATTGGACTCGCTCCTATGATCTAACACCTTTAAGCTAAGCTCATGAGCCAGTAGTATCTTCCTTTCCTCAATGGCCTTTCTCCTCTCTTCCATCTCTAGACTGAGCTTCTTCAGCTCCAATTGGTACTCTCTTTCTGCCTGTCTGTCCTGCAACTCTTCAGGTGTCAGACACTTGTTTGGCTGTCACCCAGGGCCTCAGCGCCTTTTACAGCTCCTCTTTCTTAGATGAGCTTTTAATGGGACAGGCAAAATCCTTGCAGAATTGCTTCAACTGAGCTATTGTATAGCTCTCCACTTTCTCTATGTCAAAGGCAACTCCAGCTGATGCATCTCCAGATTGAGACATGATGAAGATTTAGACAAGTGCAAAGTTCCAAAGGCAGAAAAACAAGTTCCCAAATGAAGTTTCAAACAAAAAAGTAAATCCAGGGATCAGCAAGAAGTAGAACAAAAAAAAGTCCCAAAGAGAAAAGCAAAAATCACAAGACAAGTAATATGTGGTCACGTAGTGGTCTGAACTCAAAACAGTAGTGTACACTTAATCACTATATTTCAAGTACAAATACAAGTCAAATCCCAACCGCTGATCACCAGTGCTAGAAATGGGGTCTTTGGTTGGCAGTCAGGTTGCCCCTGTCCAAGCAAGGACCCTCATTCTAATCAGGGTAAAAGAGAATCAACCTCAGCTAACCCCTGTTTAACCCCTTGGTAGCTTGGCTCAAGCAGTAGGCTTAACTTCAGAGTGCTAGGTGTAAAGTATTTGTACCAACACACACAGTAACTTAATGAAAACACTACAAAATGACACAACACAGGTTTAGAAAAATAGGAAGTATTGCGTGCGTCAAAAAAAAAGTGTGCATGGGCGAGTGTGCATCAGAAAGGGCTTGCAATGCGTCGATGTCACCTACGAGCGAGACCTTGCGTTGTCTCTCCTTTCGTCGGATTAGGGCGCATCGTTTCTTCTCTCCACAGGAGGGCGATGCGTCGATCCAGTCAGCACTCTTGGGTCCGGGCAGGCCTTGCGTTGTTTTTACACGCCCAGCGGTACTTGCGTCGGAAATCCAGCCGCACGATGTTCCGAAAACCACACAGCGTGGGTTGCGATCTCACCAGCCTCCGTCAGCGATGCTGCATGTCGTTTCTCCAGCCCCGGGTGTCGATCTTCTGTTCGCGTTGCAGGTGAGCGTCGATTTTCAGCCAGGGAGCCGGCAGCGTGTCGATTTTTCAGCCGCAGATTGGAGTTGCGTCAATCTTTTTCCCGCACGGCGTACTGTGTGTGGATTTCTTCCTCTTAGGCTGCCAGCTTCTCCTTTCAGGGTCCCAGGAACTGGATGTGCACCAATTGGCAGACTAGGAGTCTCTCCAGAGACTACAGGTGCTGGCAGAGACAAATCTTTGCTGTCCCTCAGACTTCAAACAACAGGAGGCAAGCTCTAAATCGAGCCCTTAGAGATCTTCACAAGATTGAAGGCACACAAAGTCCAGTCTTTGCCCTCTTACTCTGGCGGAAGCAGCAACTACAGGATAGCTCCACAAAGCACAGGCAGGGCAGCACTTCTTCCTCAGCTCTTCAGCTCTTCTCCAGGCACAGGTTCCTCTTGGTTTCCAGAAGTGTTCTAAAGTCTGTGGTTTTGGGTGACCTTCTTATACCCACTTTTTCCTCTGCAGTAGGCCTACTTCAAAGTAAAGTTTCCTTTGAATGTGAAGTCCTGCCTTGCCCAGGCCAGGCCCCAGACACTCACCAGGGGTTTGGAGACTGCATTGTGTGAGGGCAGGCACAGCCCCTGCAGGTGTGGGCGACTACTCCTCCCCTCCCTCCTAGCACAGATGGCTCATCAGGGAATGCAGACTACACCCCAGCTCCCTTTGGGTCACTGTCTAGTGTGAGGTGCAACCAGCCCAACTGTCAAACTGACCCAGACAGGGAATCCACAAACAGGCAGAGTCACAGAAATGGTATAAGCAAGAAAATGCTCACTTTCTAAAATTGGCATTTTCAAACACACAATCTCAAAATTAACTTTACTAAAAGATGTATTTTTAAATTGTGAGCTCAGAAACCCCAAACTTCACATGTCCATCCGCTCCCAAAGGGAATCTACACTTCAATCAGATTTAAGTTAGCCCCCATGTTAATCCTATGAGAGGGAAGGGCCTTGCAACAGTGAAAAACAAATTTAGCAATATTTTCCTGTCAGGACATATAAAACACATTACTATATGTCCTTCCTTAACCATACACTACACCCTGCCCTTGGAGCTACCTAGGGCCTACCTTTGTCGCGTAGGCTCTCATTATCCTAATGAGACTACTGGATTTTTGGGCGGCAAGATCGTTCGCAGTGTGGGGGACTAAGTCTAACCCACCGCGGAGGACCCTTGTCACCCCAAATCCGGGTTTAGCTCCGGCTAACTAGCAGTGCCTCATCTCTCCCAAAGGGAAGAGACAATTGGGCAGCTGAGCGCATGACATCTTAGTGCTTCCCAGGGAAGTCGTGGTCACTCAGATCCCAACCAGTTCTCTCATACACAGTGTGGTCTCATATATAAATGACAAAGGCATTTTGAGTTTTAAAGATTGGTTTAGTAAAACGACTGCATTTTAGATAACAAGGCGAGAGCCGCAATAACCAGAACCGTACATCACAGTAGGATTGAAATAGTAACGAGGAGAGTGAAATATAAGAATAAGGCTATCATAATGCTACTAGATTACGTTCTGTCTCCTAAGTTCTACTTTGAGCACAGCATGTTAAGCTCTAAGCCTGCCTTTCAGGTTCCCCCAGGAGGACATCGACCCTCATACCTGAGCAAAGGCCTGTGATCGGGATCAGCATCTGCAACAGGGCAGTCAGCGCCTAGATGTGGGTTCCTGGTCGGAATCTCCCTCTTACGTGTACTGGGACTAGAAAGTGTTTTTATACTATTGATGTGAACTAACACCCCGATGTTCTTGCGTAAGGATGTGTACCGTCTACGAACCACAAAGACTAAACTTCTACCGCGTCTATCAGCAATGTACCAGACTGTATCCTTGACTGAAGCACAGAGTGAGCAAGAATGTATTGTTTGCGAACTCAGTGCTGAAGTAAGCTAAACAGTGTGATAGAAGGAAATAAAACAAGACTGTGAAACTGGTTATAGTAGAATAACAGTGCGAGGCTAAATAAAATGCATCTAGGGCAAAGTGCACAGAGGCCTAACACGTTAAGCAAACGCGCATAAAGCTACATTAAAAATGGCTACACTACACCTTAGGGGTGCCTAACATGTAACAAAAGGGAAGGCTTGGGCCTGGCAAGTGGGTAGGTTTTTCAAGTCGAATTTACAGTTAAAACTGCACACACAGACACTGCAGTGGCAGGTCTGAGACATGATGACAGAGCTACTTCTGTGGGTGGCACAACCAGTGCTGCAGGCCCACTAGTAGCATTTGATTTACAGGCCCTGGACACCTCCAGTGCACTGTACTAGGGACTTACTAGTATATCAAATATGCAAATCATGGATAAATCAATTACATACACATTTTGTAAAGGAGCACTTGCGCTTTAGCACTGGTTAGCAGTGGTAAAGTGCCCAGAGTAAAAAAAACAGCAAAAACAGAGTCCAGCACCCAGCAACAACCTGGGAAACAGAGGCAAAAAGTTAAGGGAGACCACGCCAAGGATGAAAAGTCTAGCAAGAGGGGATCCACGCAGCCGGTCGTCATTGCAGTTGGTGCCTGGAGATGCTGGGGAGTGACTCCTTCACCCCAAGAGAGATTCCTTCTTCTTTTCTGTGCAGACTGAAGACAGACTGCCAATCTTTGATACGGCCCACACATGGTGGCGTTAGGGGGAGCTAGGGTGCACGAGAAAAGTGGCACTGCCCTGGGTACCTAGGTACCATACTAGGGAATTATAAGGGTGTTCCAGTGTGCCAATCAGAATTGGTAAAAGTAGTCACTAGCCTGCAGCGACAATTTTAAAAGCAGAGAGAGCATACACATTGAGGTTCTGATTAGCAGAGCCTCGGTGATACAGTTAGGCACCACACAGGGAACACATACAGGGCATACTTTATGAACACTGGGGTCCTCTCTAGCAGGATCCCAGTGACACGGGCAAAAACAAACATACATACAGTAAAAAATGGGGGTAACATGCCAGGCAAGATGGTACTTTTTTGCAGGTGCCTTACATGTAAGAAAAGGGAAGGTTTAGGCCTGGCAAGTGGGTAAACTTGCCAAGTCGAATTTACAGTTAAATCTGCACACACAGACAGATAGTGGCAGGTATGAGACATGATTACAGAGCTACTTATGTGGGTGGCACAACCAGTGCTGCAGGCCCACTAGCAGCATTTGATTTGTAGTCCTTGGGCACCTCTAGTGCACTGTACTAGGGACTTACTAATAAATCAAATATGCCAATCATGGATAAGCCAATTACATACACATTTTGTAAAGGAGCACTTGCACTTTAGCACTGGTTAGCAGTGGTAAAGTGCCCAGAGAAACAAAAACAGTAAAATCAGAGTCCAGCACTCATCAACAACCTGAGGAACAGAGGCAAAAAGTTAAGGGAGACCACGCCAAGGATGAAAAGTCTAACAGGCGGCAAGTCCAGAGGAGATAATGAGAAAAACAAGGAGGAGTCACCTACCAGTCAGGCCGCCCCTAAGGTGCTGTGAGCTGAGGTGACCCCTGCCTTTAGAAATCCTCCATCTTAGTTTTGGAGGATTCCCCCAATAGGATTAGGGATGTGCCCCTCTCCCCACAGGGAGGAGGCACAAAGAGGGTGTAGCCACCCTCCAGGACAGTAGCCATTGGCTACTGCCCTCCCAGACCTAAACACACCCCTAAATTTAGTATTTGGGGGCAACCCAGAACCCAGGAAATCAGATTCCTGCAACCTGAACTAAAGAAAAAGGACTGCTGACCTACAAGCCTGCAGAGACGACGGACGACGACAACTTCTTTGGCCCCAGCTCTAACGGCCAGTGTCCTGAGTCGAAAACCTGCAACCAGCGACGCATGCAACAGGGACTAGCGACCTCTGAAGCCTCAGAGGACTGCCCTGAACCCCAGGACCAAGAAACTTCTGTGAGCAGCAGCTCTGCTCAACAACCTGCAACAAACTTGCAACTTTTCTTCAACTTCCAAGACTTCACTCTTCCCGCCGGAAGCGGTAGACTTCACCCTCTGCACCCGACGCCCCCCGCTCAAGATCGAGAGAACCAACACCACAGGGAGAACTCCCCGGTGACTGCGACCCTGTGAGTGGACTGAGACGACCCCCCTGAACCTCCACAGCGACGCATGCAGAGTGAATCCAGAGGCTCCCCCTGAATGCGACTACCTGTAACAAGGGACCCGATGCCTGGACCAATCACGTCACCCGCAGTCCCCAGGACCTGAAGGAACCGAACTTCAGTACAGGAGCAACCCCCAGGCGACCCTCTGCCTAGCCCAAATGGTGGCTGGCCGGAGAAGCCCCCCTGTGCCCTGCCTGCACCGCCAGAGCAACCCCCGGGTCGCTCCATTGAAACCAATACAAAACCCAACGCCTGCTTTGCACACTGCACCCGGCCGCCTCTGTACCGCTGAGGGTGTGTTTTGTGTGCCTGCTTGTGTCCCCACTAGTGCTCTACAAAATGCCCCTGGTCTGCCCTCTGAGGACACGGGTACTTACCTGCCGGCAGACTGGAACTGGAGCACCACTGTTCTCCATAGGCGCCTATGTGTTTTGGGACCCTCTTTGACCCCTGCACCTGACCGGCCCTGAGCTGCTGGTGTGGAAACTTTGGGGTTTCCTTGACCCCCCAACGTGGGCTAGCTATGCCCAGGAACTTGGACTTGTAAGTGTCTTACTTACCTGACAAACTAACCATTACTCACCTCCCTCAGGAACTGTTGATTGTTGCACTGTGTCTACTTTTAAAATAGCTTATTGCCATTTTAACAAAATCTGTATATGTTATTAATCTAATTCAAAGTTCCTAACTTACCTGTGTGGAGTACCTTGCATTTTATGTATTTACTTCAAATCTTGAACTTGTGGTTCTAAAAATAAATTAAGAAAATATATTTTTCTATATAAAAACTATTGGCCTTGAGTTAAGTCTTTGAGTGTGTGTTCCTCATTTATTGTCTGTTTGTGTACAACAAATGCTTAACACTACCCTCTGATAAGCCTACTGCTCAACCACACTACCACAAAATAGAGCGTGAGAATTATCTAGTTTTTCCACTATCTTACCTCTAGGGGGAACCCTTGGACTCTGTCTACACTATCTCTTACTTTGAGATAGTATATGCAGAGCCAACTTCCTACACTATGTCAAAGGCAACTCCAGCTGATGCATCTCCAGATTGAGACATGATGAAGATTTAGACAAGTGCAAAGTTCCAAAGGCAGAAAAACAAGTTCCCAAATGAAGTTTCAAACAAAAAAGTAAATCCAGGGATCAGCAAGAAGTAGAACAAAAAGAAGTCCCAAAGAGAAAAGCAAAAATCACAAGATAAGTAATATGTGGTCACATAGTGGTCTGAACTCAAAACGTTAGTGTGCACTTAATCACTGCATGTCAAGTACAAATACAAGTCTAATCCCAACTGCTGATCACCAATGTTAGAAATGGGGTCTTTGGTTGGCAGTCAGGTTGCCCCCTGTCCAAGCAAGGACCCTCACTTTAGTCAGGGTAAAAGAGAATCACCCTCAGCTAACCCCTGCTTACCCCCTTGGTAGCTTGGCACAAGCAGTAGGCTTAACTTCAGAGTGCTAGGTGTAAATTATTTGTACCAACACACACAGTAACTTAATGAAAACACTACAAAATGACACAACACAGGTTTAGAAAAATAGGAAGTCTTTATTTAAACAAAACAAGACCAAAACGACAAAAATCCACAATACACAAGCCAAGTTATCAATTAAAAAGCAAAAAGAGTCGTCATGTAGTTTTAAACACACACTAACACTGCTAGCGTAAAAATGTACCTTGGGTGCATCAAAAATAACCCCGCACGAGCGAGTGTGCGTCAAAAAGGACTTGCGATGCTTTGATTTCACCCACGAGCGAGACCTTGCGTCGTCTCTCCTTTCGTCGGGTCGGGTGTGTTGTTTCTTCTCTCTGCAGGAGGGCGATGCATCGATCCGGTCAGCACTCTCCGGTCCGGGAGGCCTTGCGTTGTTTTTACATGGCCAGCGGTACTTGTGTGGGAAATCCAACCGCACGATGACATGAAAACCACGCAGCGTGGGTTGCGATCTCACCAGCCTCCGTCAACGATGCTGCGCGTTGTTTCTCCAGCCCCGGGTGTCATTCTTGGGTTTGGGTTGCAGGCGCGCGTCGCTTTTCAGCCACAAAGCCGGCAGCGCGTCGATTTTTTAGCTGCAGGTCGGAGTTGCGTCGATCTTTTCCCCGCATGGTGTTCTGTGCGTGGATTTCTTCCTCTTAGGCTGCCAGCTTCTCCTTTCAGGGTCCCAGAAACTGGATAGGCACCACTTGGCAGAGTAGGAGTCTCTCCAGAGACTCCAGGTGCTGGCAGAGAGAAGTCTTTGCTGTCCCTGAGACTTCAAACAACAGGAGGCAAGCTCTAAATCAAGCCCTTGGAGATCTTCAGAAGATGGAAGTCCAGTCTTTGCCCTCTCACTCTGGCAGAAGCAGCAACTGCAGGATAGCTTCACAAAGCACAGTCACAGGCAGGGCAGCTCTTCTTCCTCAGCTCTTTAGCTCTTCTCCAGGCAGAGGTTCCTCTTGGTTTCCAGAAGTGTTCTAAAGTCTGTGGTCTTGGGTGACCTTCGTATACCCACTTTCTTCTTTGAAGTAGGCCTACTTCAAAGTAAAGTCTCTTTTGAATGTGAAATCCTACCTTGCACAGGCCAGGCTCCAGACACTCACCAGGGGGTTGGAGACTGCATTGTGTGAGGGCAGGCACAGCCCCTTCAGGTGTGGGTGACCACTCCCCCCTCCCTCCTAGCACAGATGGCTCATCAGGAAAAGCAGGCTACACCCCAGCTCCCTTTGTGTAACTGTCTAGTGTGAGGTGCAACCAACCCAACTGTCAAACTGGCCCAGACAGGGAATCCACAAACGGGCAGAGTCACAGAAATGGTACAAGCAAGAAAATGCTCACTTTCTAAAAGTGGCATTTTCAAACACACAATCTCAAAATCAACTTTACTAAAAGATGTATTTTTTAATTGTGAGCTCGGAGACCCCAAACTCCACATGTCCATCCGCTCCCAAAGGGAATCGACACTTTAATCAGATCTAAAGGTAGCCCCCATGTTAATTCTATGAGAGTGACGGGCCTTGCAACAGCGAAAAACAAATTTAGCAATATTTCACTGTCAGGACATATAAAACACATTACTATGGGCCTGATTCAGACCCTGGCGGCCGGTGACCGCCAGGGTCACCGGCCACGGGAGCACCGCCGACAGACCGGCGGTGCTCCAAAGGGCATTCTGACCGCGGCGGTTCTGCCGCGGCCAGAAAGGGTAAACCGGCGGTCTCCTGCCGGTTTACCGCTGCCCTTGGAATCCCCCATGGCGGCGCAGCTTGCTGCGCCGCCATGGGGGATTCTGACACCCCCTACCGCCATCCTGTTCCTGCCGGTTCGGCCGCCAGGAACAGGATGGCGGTAGGGGGTGCCGCGGGGCCCCTGGGGGCCCCTGCCGTGCCCATGCCAATGGCATGGGCACAGCAGGGGCCCCCGTAAGAGGGCCCTACTGTGTATTTCAGTGTCTGCCTAGCAGACACTGAAATACGCGACGGGTGCAAACTGCACCCATCGCACATGCCCACTCCGCCGGCTCCATTCGGAGCCGGCTTCCTCGTGGGGAGGGGTTTCCCGCTGGGCTGGCGGGCGGCCTTCTGGCGGTCGCCCGCCAGCCCAGCGGGAAAGCCAGAATGGCCTCCGCAGTCTTTCGACCGCGGAGCGGCCATATGGCGGTTCCCTCCAGGCGGGCGGCGACCGCCGCCCGCCGGGGTCAAAATGACCCCCTATATGTCCTACCTTAACTATACACTGCACCCTCCCTTGGAGCTACCTAGGGCCTACCTTAGGGGTGCCTAACATGTAAGAAAAGGGAAGGTTTAGGCCTGGCAAGTGGGTAGACTTGCCAAGTCAAATTTACAGTTAAAACTGCACACACAGACACTTCAGTGGCAGGTCTGAGACATGATGACAGAGCTACTTCTGTGGGTGGCACAACCAGTGCTGCAGGCCCACTAGTAGCATTTGATTTACAGGCCCTGGACACCTCCAGTGCACTGTACTAGGGACCTACTAGTATATCAAATATGCCAGTCATGGATAAACCAATTACATACACATTTTGTAAAGGAGCACTTGCACTTTAGCACTGGTTAGCAGTGGTACAGTGCCCAGAGTAACAAAAACAGCAAAAACAGAGTTCAGCACCCAGCAACAACCTGGGAAACAGAGGCAAAAAGTTAAGGGAGACCACTGATGAAAAGTCTAACAAGAGGGGATCCACGCAACCGGTCGTCATTGCAGTTGGTGCCTGGAGATGCTGGGGAGTGACTCCTTCACCCCAAGAGAGATTCCTTCTTCTTTTCTGTGCAGACTGAAGATGGACTGCCAATCTTCGATACAGCCCACACATGGTGGCGTTAGGGGGAGCTAGGGTGCACAAGAAAAGTGGCACTTCCCTGGGTGCAGCTCCACTTTTCTTAAATTAGGCCAGTGGTTTCTTGTTTCCTTTTCAGTTAGGTACTTACAACAGCAGATTTTTATAGTGAGTTATTTTAGTTAGATGCTTTTCCAATTTATTTTTGCCTATCCTTTGTTTTTGCTTTTGCCCGCATGTCGTAGCCTGTGTCCTCTCATGGAAGTCCAAATTCGTGTTAGTGAAAGGAATGCCCCGGCTCTGAAATCTGAAATTGAATGTTAAATTGTATTTTGATGATTTTCTGATGTCACAATCATCTGCTTTGAATTCTAACAATAATGTTTATATTGTGTTGTTGCTTATCGCCATCATTCTTTTGGAGTGCCTAAAGTGTTGATGTTTAGTAGGCTAAATCTTGGTAGACGTTTCGGTCAGCCTATGGTTCTTATGTATGTTTGTAACTTAGGGCCAGATGTAACAAAAAAGGCGTTTGCGATTCGGAAATAGTGATTTTTAAGAAATCGCTATTTCTGATTCGCAAAATGCAATGTATCATACTGTATTTGCGATTCGGTAATAGCGATTTCTTAAAACTCGCAAATGCTATTACCGAATCGCAAATTGTGTTACTGGCCCCATTTGCACCTATGGGCCTGTAGTCCCATATTTGCGAATATTTTGCATTTCCCAAATTGTGAATTCTTAACTGGAATTCGCAAATTTGGGAAATGCAAACCCCAGGGTGCTGGGGGCCTAAGGCCCCCTCTGCTGCACCCCAAGAAGTTTTGTAAGGACATGTAAAGCGCACACATGCCAAAGGGGCATGTGTGTGTTACATGTCAATTTTAAAAATGCATTTTTAATGCATTTTTTAAATTTGCACATGGTTACCACCAAGTTCAACATGGTGGTAATAGCGATTCCTTAATGGCCAATTCACAGTAAGGAATTGCTTGTTACATGTGGTTTAGAAATCACAAATAAGGATTCCTTTTTTGCGATTTCTTATTTAGAGAATCGCAATTTGCGATTCCCTAAACAGGCTCGTAAATTTAAGGAATCGCTATTTTAGCGATTCCTTAAATTTGAATTGCGAATGCCTTTCATTAATACTGAAAGGCATTTTTGCATACCTAACAGGCATTTGCACCGTTTGCGAATGCAAAAATGTTTGATACATCTGGCCCTTAGTTTTGTGCACCATATATGTGACATTGATTTTGGGATTGTAATAAAGCTTTGAAACTTTATTCGATTTGGACTCTTATTGAGTGTGAAATTGTTCATGGTGTCTAGCATTCCTTATGGAATAATGTCACTGATTTGTGATTGAATGATTCTGACTACTACATTCTCCGCCAAGTCCAAATATTCAGTCCACCTCCAACGGTGAGAGAAGTGATGGTGCCTCACCCACGCGCTGTTGGTTGTTGAACCAGGAACCGGAGAGAAGAGAAAGCTGGGACCCCAGGCGCGCTCCAGCAGAATGCAAATATTTTCTTTTCTTGAACTTTTTACCCCTGCAATCATGTGCTCCTAACGCCATTGTGGTGGTGTTAACGCGTCCTTTTATGTTAATTTATTACACATTAGGACTCGTTTTAGGCCAATGAATCTTTTGACCCAGTTGAGAGACACCGTAGGACGAGATAGCTGATCAATATGTCAATCAATATATCAATAATGTCATCAATATTTATCACAACAATACTTCTCACTTTGGTCAAAGACATTAATCAAATTGATGATGCAACCATGACCTTTCAGCCATGAATGACAACACCAATTAACAGAATTTTATGAATTTTATTCCCTATTAGTTACAATCTAAGATTAAGTGCGTCAATCTTAAAGGCCAAGAAATACAACAGCATAGTTACGATATGGCAACTTTGGTAAGATTTCAATAAGGCAAGAATCATAAACATTAGAATATAACACGACGTAAACATAGATCAGAATATAGCACAGTATTGATATCACATCAGTTCAACAAAGCATTGTCAGTCGTTTGTCTATTTGCGTCAATTTGATGATCACCTGTCATAACCACTAATAAGCATTGGCATGTTGGGCTTCATGCAAAACAATTTAGAACACCAATTTGGAAAACATCTATCTATGGTCTCTGTCAAAAGCAAGCAGTTGGTACCTATAAAGGAAAAGCAAACAGACAAATTACAAATTGCATTGTCATAATTACCCTCCAAAGATTAGTTCAGCGCACAGGTTCAGTCTTCGTCCTCAGGACATCAGTCGAACGGCATCAGTCAAGGCTCAACTAAAAGGCATAGGGGCACTTCCCTCGTAAAGAGGAAAAGTGTAAATAGGGCAGTCGATGGGCGAGGATGGTTTAATAAGTCTCAAAGTCACCAAACAGAGTGACAGAGTTTCTGGATAAAATCAATAGCATTCCCTACCTAATTCTAATGATCCTTCTGTGACATGGGTTTTTATCCCTTTTTCGTAGTACATTCCCCCAAAATTCTATTGGACACTTACTATACCCCACTATCTTTAACCTATCAAATTTAGCATTTGGTAATCCCAATTGTTACCCCACATTATTTCACGGTTCTTTGATTGGTCTTCATAATTTACGTCTTCGGAGGTGGCACATCCGGCGTTACTTCACTCCTTGGCACGTCTTTTGGGTCAGCAGATTCATTGTCCATCGGTCTAAGTGACCTTGCACATTTCATTAATCTACATTTGTTTCAATTTATTCATAAATTTTAAACCAGGCACCGAATATGCGCTTGGGAACGGATTTAGGCCCATATTTATACTTTTTGACGCAAAACTGCGCTAACGCAGTTTTGCGTCAAAAAAATTAGCGCCGGCTAACGCCATTCTGAAGCACCATGCGGGTGCCGTATTTATTGAATGACGTTAGCCGGCGTTAGCCGCTGGCGCCGTCTGGTGTGCGTTAAAAAAAACGACATACACCAGGCAGCGCCGGCGTAGGGGGAAAATGGAGTATGGGCGTCCAAAAATGGTGCAAGTCAGGCTGAGGCAAAAAAATCGCCTCAACCCGATTTGCGCCATTGTTTTTTCACTCCCAACCCCCATTGAAATGACTCCTGTCTTAGCACAGACAGGAGTCATGCCCCCTTGCCCAATGGCCATGCCCAGGGGACTTCTGTCCCCTGGGCATGGTCATTGGGCATAGTGGCATGTAGGGGGGCACAAATCAGGCCCCCCTATGCCACAATTTTTTTTAAAAAAAAATACTTACCTGAACTTACCTTAATGTCCCTGGGGTGGGTCCCTCCATCCTTGGGTGTCCTCCTGGGGTGGGCAAGGGTGGCAGGGGGTGTCCCTGGGGGCAGGGGATGGCACCTCTGGGCTCATCCTGAGCCCACAGGTCCCTTAACGCCTGCCCTGACCCAGGCGTTAAAATCCGGCGCTAATGCGGGTTTTTTAGACCCGCCCACTCCCGGGCGTCATTTTTGCCCGGGAGTATAAATACGACGCATATGCATCGGAGTAATTTTTTAAGACGGGAACGCCTACCTTGCATATCATTAACGCAAGGAAGGTGTTCACGCAAAAAAATGACGCTAACTCCATGAACTTTGGCGCTAGACGCGTCTAACGCCAAAGTATAAATATGGAGTTAGTTTTGCGTAGAATTTGCGTCAAAAAAACGACGCAAATTCGACGCAAACGGAGTATAAATATGCCCCTCAGTATGGTTACATTCGTCTTCCAAGTTGAAGAAAAAGAACATTTGCAGGGTCATGGCCCTTTGCGAGTCAGCACACTGGAAAAACAGAAAAATATGCATTTAATATGAGAGCTGGGCAGCTAAAACCTGTAGCTCACGCTTACTTAAGGCCTATAAAGATTTTCAATACAGATTCAGCAGTATAAATGTTAATATAAGCTTAATTGAACATAACATAAACACTTTATTCATTATTATTAGTTTGTTTATACATTGGTGGCCATTCACCGTGGTCAAAATTCACGTGCACGTTTAAGCAATTCACTAATATTATAGTTTTCTATGCAGCATCATCACACATTGATATAAGCATTTCATCTTAATATAAGTTATGTAAGCTACACTCTCTCAGTGGCATTGCATTGTTGAAGCAGAATCCTGGCAACAATGACATATAAATAAAAAAGCCGTTTTAAATGTGTTCTACACCTGCATTAATGATCCTTGACTAATAATTAAAATAAACAAAAGAAAAGTAATTTTACAAATGAATGAAGATGATTTTGTTTGCAGTCCTATTAAGCATCCAGGCCTTTGTAGACTCTTAAAACAAAAAAGGAATGGCTGGTATTTTCTTATTGGAAAGGTGGCAACCCTACTTGTCTCATTAGCAAATAAAAAGAAAAAACCTCCCGCACATTTCTAAAAGACATTTTGCCCTTAGATTACGACGTAAAG
Organism: Pleurodeles waltl; assembly: GCF_031143425.1. Taxonomy (NCBI): domain Eukaryota; kingdom Metazoa; phylum Chordata; class Amphibia; order Caudata; family Salamandridae; genus Pleurodeles; species Pleurodeles waltl. Next base: position 976,632,629 of record NC_090443.1, read on the forward strand.
CATGCCAGACAGTATTCTGAAATAGACGCATTTACAGGGCGATGTGCAAGGCAAATACTGTATGGTTTTCCATAAAACGTTCACAAAATATAGGGGCATATTTATACTCTATTTGTGCCACATTTTCATCATTTTTTTTATGCAAATGTGGCGCAAACTTAACTCTGTATTAATATTTCGATGCTAGACCCACCTAGCGTTAAAATATTGGAGTTTGCACCATTTTGTGGATGCGTGAACCCACCTTGCATCCATGAGGTGCAAGGTATGCGTTCCCATCCAAAAACATGACGCTATCCCCATAGCACCATATTTATCCTCCCGTGCTAAAATGATGCACGGGTGGGAGGCGGACCCAAATAATGACGTTAAGCTTGCTTAGCGCCATGTTTTAATGCCTGGGTCAGACCAGGCGTTAGAGGACCCAGCAACACCCTCACCCACACCAGAGGGACACCATAGGATGGGGGACCCTATCCTTGGTAAGTATAGGTAAGTACATTATGTCCCTCATCATGACATTGGCAGTAAATCCCGCTTATTGCCACGCTGACGGCTGTCAACATACCGCTGCGGTGTCGGATAACCCTTCAGCATATTACGACACACACACACCAAACCGACAGAATACAGCCACATACACAAATCCGCCAGCCCAAAGGTCAGTGATAAAGTTACAGTCCAATTCAAACAACACACACGTGACAGCCATACACACAACACACCCACCCACTCACACCACTATAAAACACACACCCACATTACCCACAACCTTCTTACGAATACAAATCATTGCCACCAGACAGACATCAAGTTCACTGCGACAAATATTCACATACCAATACATCCCTCACGCACTCCACTACGCTAACCCAATCACACCACCCAACACCCACACACTCACACACATCACACAACACCCATGGCCCCACAAAGGCACCCCCGTTTCACAGATGAGGAGTTGCGGGTCATGGTGGAGGAAATAGTCAGGGTAGAGCCACAGCTGTTTGGAGCACAGGTACAGCAGATATCCATGGCAAGGAAGATGGAGCTATAGCGGAGAATCGTGGACAGGGTGAACGCCGTGGGACAGCATCCAAGAACAAGGGACGACATCAGGAAGAGGTGGAATGACCTACGAGGAAAGGTACGTTCCGTGGCAGCAACGCACCAGCTCACCATACAAGGACTGGCGGTGGACCCACACCTCCACCCCCACAGCTCACAGCATGGGAGGAGCAAGTCTTGGCATTACTGCATCCTGAGGGACTCATTGGAGTAGATGGAGGACTGGACACTGGTAAATCAACATTTAACACTTATTACCCCCATACCTGCATGCCATCTCACACCTTCACCCTCACTCCCATCACTCCACTCCATCCCACACACTGCACCAACGCAGATTACTAACCCCAATGCCAAGCCCTGCATGCCATACTAATGCATGAACAGCCCTCCCAGCCCTGCATGGACACATATCACCAAAGCATGCACAGCATAGGGGAACTAACAATCCCACAATACATCACCATACACAATCAAAGGTGGCAGGGCAAAAGCAACCATAGAGGGAATGATAGGGTTGTACAACATGTCACAGGCATGAAGCATAATACATCACTTACATCCCACAGGTGCCACAGCCAATTTCAGTGGGGAGGAAAGGCCATGACTATCCAGTCCCCCAATAGAAGATGCCCACAGTGATGATAGTAACTCTGGACTCCAGGATCTGGATCAACAACCTGGCCCATCAGGGACCACTGGACAGTTTGTCACCCCAGCCCACTCTCAGTCCACCACAGGGCCTCCCTCATCAGTTACCAACATCAGAGCACCCACCCAGCGTACCCACACCTCTGTCCCCAGGAAACATCAATCAGCAGTGTGCCCACCTGTACAGGGACCCCAGTCTACACCTCATACCCAAGACAATCAGGGACCTGTGGTCAGTGGTAGTGGGAACACCGTTCAGGGGACGGGGCGCAGGACAACAGGGACATTGGGAGGACCGCCGTGTGGCGGGGAGGCCAGGCCCAGGGAACCGACTCTCCAGGAGGCACTCACCAATATCCTGGGTGCCTACCAACAATCCCAGGACACAATGGGCCAGATCCTGAACAACATGCAGAAGAACAAGCGCCTGCAGGAGGAACACCATCAGGAGATCAGGGAGGATTGCAGGCCCTCAACACCACCAGGATCTCCACTGCAGCGCTGCTGGCAGACATAGCCAACATCATGATGGAATGGACAGCACAGCAGCGGGCCCCTACCACTAGCCAGTCTGTTGACCAGCCCTCCTCTTCTTCTGCAGCCAGTGGACAGGAGGCCCTGCCACAGGACCCACAGGCCACCAGCACCCTCCCCCTGCAGAAGTTGAACCACCCCGCAAACGTTCCCGGCGAACCAGACAGAAGCCAGAGACACTTGCCAAGACCACCGCCAGGAAATGAGACTCTCCTGATTGTCCCCCTTGTGTCCCACCCTGTCACCTTGTTGACTTTGAACTGACATTGCTCCCCTTCCTATGGCCCCTTGGACACTGGACCTGTGCTACAAACTGACTAGAACAATACCTTGGACTTTCCTCCACCATCACTCCATTCCATTGCACTTTACCCTCAATTATATAGCACTACAATAAACACCCTTGAACACAATTTGAGTAACACTGTTTTATGTGTCTTAAATGTGCTTTTGTGGGAACAGTCACATCGAGTGTAAATGATCTGAACACTGTAATAGCTAACAAAGAATGACCTGGAACAGTCTGTAGTGATCACATCAGGACAATGTTGTCATATCACCAACATCTGGAAAATGAGAAGCCATAGGTGACAGTAAGTTGAGATGCAAAGGAAATGAATGCCATCATGCCACAGCCACACAGATAAATCAATAGTCAGAGTAAGGGTCAGTTCCACTGTCTCACCTGTTTGTCATTGTAAGTATTGTCGTATAACTGATGTTATGTTGTACTCATCCTCATCCTCTGCCTCCTCATCGTCACTGTTCACAGGATCCACTGCTGCCACAGGGTCGTCTCCAGTCCCCTGCTCCTGCAGAAAAGGCACATGTCGTCTGAGGGCCAGGTTGTGCAACGTGCAGCATGCCACTACTATCTGGCAGACCTTTCCGGGTGAGTAGCACAGGGATCCACCTGTCAGATGGAGGCACCTGAACCTGGCCTTCAGGAGGCTGAAGGTCTGCTCGATTATTCTTCTGGTTCGCCCATGTACCTCATTATAACGGTCCTCAGCCCCTGTCCTGGCATTTCTCACAGGGGTCAGCAGCCACAATAGGTTTGGGTAGCCAGAGTCACCTGCAAGAATTGAGGGACAACATTTAGCTTTGCACAATCCTATGGGGAGAACACCTGAAGGCATACACTGACATACAGTGGGGGATCTGGCTCACATATTAGCCACACCCTGTGCCTCTGTAGTTGGGCCATCACATTTGGGATGCTGCTATTACTCAGGACGAAGGTGTCATGCACCGACCCAGGATACTTGGCAGTGATGTGGGAGATGTACTGGTCCACCAGGCAAACCATTTGCACATTCAGTGAGTGGAATCTCTTACAATTCCTGAACACCTGTTTATTCTGGTGGGGGGACTAACACAATATATGTACCATCAATCGCACTAGTTATACTGGGGATATGGCCCATTCCATAGAATCCTGCTTTTACTTTGGCCAAATTTTCCACCTGGGGGAAAGCAATATAGCTGCACATGTGTTTCACTAGGGTAGACAAGACCCTTGCCAGCCCAATAGAAAACATTGGCTTTGACATTCCAGCTGCCAAGCCCACTGTCACTTGGAAAGAACCAGTTGCCAGGAAATTGAGCACTAATAACACTTGCACAAGAGGGGAGATCCCAGTGGGATGACGGATAGCTGATATCAAGTCAGGCTCCAGTTGGGCACACAGCTCTGTGATTGTGGCCCTGTCCAGTCTATAAGTCAGTATAATGTGCCTGTCCTCCAGTGTAGCCAAGTCCACAAGGGGTCTGTACATGGGGGTTCGTCTTCTCCTCCCATTCATCCGCAAATGTAGGTATCTAAGGGTCACAAGAGTGAGTAGGCTGTCACAATTTGAACAATGGAACCACAACCTCAGTGTACATGTTGCATTTATGTGATGAGACAGTGGGAATGACAGATATGTGCAAATCTAGGCAGTGACGCAGTAAAGGTTAATCTGATGGTTGTCCATCACCATGACATGGTGACCGCCTGTCCTGTATTTAAGGACAAGAGGAAATGAGGTAACTCCGCCAACGTTGGGTGTCGTGGTGGAAGGCAGTCTTGCACCGCCATGCAGTTCCTCTTAGGATAATATGGGGCTCTATGGAGTACAGTGGCCAATGGGGATCTGCGCCAGTAGTGATGGTGTACACCGCCGTGGATGTGACCGCCATTTTCTATCTCAATCCTCACTTGTTTCCTGACCTTCAACAGGAGGACACCTACACTGCGTGTGCTGCTGTGGCCTGTGTCTGGAACCTACCATGGCCACCGGTGGGACCGGGGAAAGGGCCCCTGCCTTCACTGCGGAGGAGCTGGAGCAATTGGTGGATGGGGTCCTACCCCAGTATGGACTGCTGTATGGGCCTCCAGACCAACAGGTGAGTACACCTTGGGCACGATGCATGTGGGAAGGATGCATTGAGATGTATGTGCAAGCATTGTGTTATGGGGGTGATTTAATGTGGTGGTGTACATGGGGGCATAGTTATACTCTGTTTGCGCCGGATTTGCGTCATTTTTTTTACGCAAATCTGATGCAAAGCTAACTCCATATTTATACTTAAAATCATGGAGTTAGAGTCATTTTTTTGCGTGGACACATACCTTGCGTTAATGAGATGCAGGGTAGACATTCCCGCGCAAAAAAGGACTCTAAGGCATTTGCGCCTTATTTAAACTTCAGTGCAAAAATGGGGCACGGAGGGGACGGACCTTAAAAAATGGAGCTAAGCCGGATTAGCGTCATTTTTTAACACCTGGGTCAGGGCAGGCGTTAAGGGACCTGTGGACTCATTTCCATGGTCTCTGACCACAGAAGCAGTCCACAGGTGCCCTTCCCTGCCCTAGGGACACCCCCTGCCACCCTCGCCCACCCCTGGAGGACACTCATGGATGGGGGGACCCATCCCAGGTAAGTAGAGGTAAGTATTTTTTTATTTTATTTTTAAGTGGCATAGTGGGCCTAACTTGGGCCCCCCTACATGCCACTGTGCCCAGTGACCATGCCCAGGGGACAGAAGTCCCCTGGGTATGGCCATTGGGCAGGGGGGCATGACTCCTGTCTTTGCTAAGACAGGAGTCATTTCAATGGGGGTTGTGCGTCAAAAAATGGTGCAAGTCCGGTTAGAACCATGATTTTTGACTCTAACCTGACTTGCACTATTTTTTGATGCACAACCCCCATTCTTCCCTACTCCTGCACTGCCCAGTTCGCATCATTTACTTTAACGCTAACCAGGCCGCAGCTCTAGCCTCATTCCATAAATATGACGCCCGGCTGGTGCGTTGGAATGGCGTTAGCCGGCGGTAAATTTGTTGATGCAAACTAGCGCTGGCGCTGGTTTGCGTCAAAAAGTATAAATATAGCCCTAGGTGTGCACCGGACGAAGTGTGTGCCAATGGTGAAGAAACTGGAATTGGTGGGCCATATGTGTTACAGGCTGAATTGTATGTGTAATGGGGTCCTCCCGTCTGTATCGCCGCTTCAGGTCAGCGTCCATCGAAGGAAGGGATTATGGCGTGCCATCGCCAAGGACGTGCAGACCCTGGGGGTCTATGGCAGGCAGAGCACCCACGGTCGGAAATGATGGGAGGACCTGAGATGTTGGGCACGGAAGACCGCGAGGCCTAACTGGGGATGGCCTACCAATGAGGAAGGGGTGCCCGTCGGAACCTGACCCCCCTGATGGCCCGCATACTGGCGGTGGCCTACCCAGAGCTGGATGTGCGCTTGAGGGCATCACAGCAGCCACAAGGGGGTTAGTACAGTGGGCATTACTCCAATAATTGGTAGCTGGCATGGGATCCAAGTGGTGGGTGTAAGTTAGAGGGTGCCCATTAAAGTCAGGCCAGACATTGCAGTGTGATCCAGCTCCAGGGTAATGGTTGAAAGGGAAAAGAAGGTAACCTAGCTAGGTTGCATTCAATGTCAGACAGGGCTTAGTGGGTCCCAGGAGGCGTGCAGTTGGCAGAGTTTGGCCCTCATCTTGCTGTGGCATCTAGCCAAATCAATGGCAGTGCAATGCATAGTGCTCAATCCTGATCCATATGTGTGACAGTGCTATGTATGCCAACAGTGGTGTTGGTGCAGTAATTGACCCTTTGTTCTCTTTCTCTCTCTCCCCTTTATCTTCTGTCATCCGGTCCATGTGTGCATTAGCATCATCTGGTGGAGGAGCAGGGGTACCGGCGACAGAGGGAGCTGCATCCCACAGGAACCAGGAGGCAGAGTCCACTGACGCCGAGGGAACCAGTGGGACGGAGGGTGAGGGGAGCACCATGGCAGAGACAGGAGGTGACACACAGACTCAGATACCTCCTCCGATGGAAGCTCCCTGGTGGTGGTGGACACCTCTGTGACCTCCCCAGCTGCAGGTACAGCCACCACCCCTCGTACCAGCACCGCCCTCCCAGTAGCCCTTCAGCAAGTTGCCTGTGCCCAGAAGGTGGGCATCTCCTTCACCCCAGGCACCTCAGGCCCTGCCCCAGTGAGCTCTGTTGCCCTGAGTGAGGAGACTATTGACCTTCTGAGATCCATCTCTGTAGGACAGTCAACCATTGTGAATACCATCCAGGGGCCTAGCATCCCAGATGCATCCCAGATGCAGCAATGCAATGCATTCCTGGAGGGCATCCACGGAGGATTGGCAGCCCAAAAGAGATCGATTAAGGCTCTGGCCTCTTCTCTGAGGGGAGCCATTGTCTCTGTCCCTACTGTCCCCCCTCCAACTACCACTTCCCAGTCTTCTCAACCCCAACTCATCCCATGCACACATACAGACGAGCATGCACACAAGAGTAGCACAGTCAACCACAGGCACCACACTTCAACACACAAGCACTCAAGCAAACACCAGACAGTTGCAGACACAACCACATCCACTGCCTCCACTGTCTCCCCCTCCTCCTCCTCCACTTCCCTCACAGTCACGTCCACACTCACACCTGCATGCACTGCTTCAACAGCCACCACCAGCATCACCACATCAAGCACCACACACACCTCACTAGCAGACACCGCCATACCATCCATGCGCGTGTCCCCTGTGTCCTCTCCAACCCTCTCTGTCCCCCTGTCCTAAAGGTCACAAACGCAAGCACTCAGACACCCATCAGCCATCCACCTCACATCAGCACACTCCCTATGCACTTGCACCCAAGTCCAGCATACATACTCCTCCAACAACCACTCCCTCAACCTCCACTCCCATCCCTCCTCCCTCTTCCCGCCCCACAGTCTCTAAAAAGCTTTTCCTTGACCAACTTGACCTCTTCCCTCCCCCATCCTGCCCGTAGGAGCAGAGTCCAAACGACCCAGCCCAGCACCTCAGCCAAACAGTCCACGCGGACAGGAGGCATCTTCACCTGCTGACATAGTGCAGCCCTCACCTCCAGATGAGACAGTGCAGCCCTCACCTCCAGCAGAGGCTACCCAGGAGACACTTTTACCTGCTGACATAGTGCAGCCCTCACCTCCAGCTGAGACAGTGCAGCCCTCACCTCCATCAGAGGGTACGTAGGCTACCCTCCTGTGACTGCTGTACAATGAGCCCTCTACAGAACCAGTGTGAAAGTCACCCACCTGAGAGACTGTGGCCTTGCATTCCCCAGCACAGAGAAATGGGTATGGAACCCCCTCCAGAACCAGTAGGCAAGTCATCCACTTGATAGACTGTGGCCTTGCACTCCCCAGCACTGAGAAATGGGCATGGAGCCCCCTTCAGAACCAGTGGGCAAGTCACCCACTTGAGAGACTGTGGCCTTGCACTCCCCAGCACAGAGAAATGGGCATGGAGCCCCATCCAGAACCAGTGGGCAAGTCACCCACCTGAAAGACTGTGGCCTTGCACTCCCCAGCATAGAGAAATGGGCATGGAGCCCCATCCGGAACCAGTGGGAAAGTTCCTGATTGCGGCTGAGGTGCCCCCAACCCCCATCCCCCTGAGGTGCCTGCCAACTTACTAAATGATGCCCCTGAAGAGTTCTGTGCAGTTGACGTCAGGAGACAAGTTGGGCCCTGGACTGTGCCCTGTGGCCATGTGGGCCCTTTGTACTTTGGACTGGGCATTGGCCCTTTGTGGACAATTGTACGTATCATGTTCATGTGGTGGCTTTTCCCTTGCTAATACATTTTCAGTACTTCCGAAATCTGGTCCATGTTTTATAGTGCAGTGTGTTGTGTGGGATTGGTTTACATGTGCAGCTAGTTCTGTATATGGTGTGTGTGTGTCTGGTGTGTGTTGTGCGCGTGTGTGTCATTCTCGTTTTCCTACCTGCCTCCCTTGTGTGCTAGGCGGCTGTACTCACTGTTGTCATCTTCATCGGCGTTGGTGTTCCAGGTGGAGCATGGCGTAGAAGAGCATCAGGAAGACTTGCAGTTCCGGTTCCATGGTGGCGGCGGAGTCCTCTGTGTACCTGTTGGTGAGTCTTTTGTTTTCTGTGTTGTTTCCAAAAGGCTTTTGATGGCGTTGGCACTGCCCCGGAAATCCTGGTGGTTTTCTGTGTCATAATATGGTGGGTGGTACTTTGTCTTCTGCCTGGCTGTTGATGGCGACCGCCATGGTGCGTGGTGTTAACGCCCTGGTGGATGGTGTGGTACATTGGCTATCTACGGGAGTTCTCACCGCCATGGTCATAATTTGGCGGTAATTACCACCGGCCTGTTGGCAGTATTTCCGCCACTTTATCACTCACCGCCATTGTCATAATGAGTGCCTATTTCATTTAAATTTATTGTACATTGTTAGTTTTATTCATTATTTTTCTTTTTATGTGCCATTGGGGGCCCCTTACATGGGGCCCCCTGGCACTGGGTCTTATGGCCTTGCCCAGGGGACACTGGTCCCCCATGCTGGCCAGTGTGGTGGTGGGCATGACTCCTGTCTATACTTAGGCAAGAGTCATGTTTGTGGCTGCTTGCGCGTCAGAAAATGATGCAAGGCTGGTTAGCGGCAAATTTTTTGCCACTACCAGCCTAACGTCATTTCAGACCCACTAGCACTATAATCCCTAACACCATCCATGACCGGCTAGCATCTTTTTTTGGGCGCTAACCATTCCTTAGTGCCCTCTTGCGTCATTCTATAAATATGGCGTTAAGATGGCTCTAAGGAATGGCGTTAGACGTTGTTAATAATTTTGACGCAAAACTGTGTTAGTGCAGTTTTGCGGCAAAATCCATAAATATGGGCCCCAGTGTCTTGGAGCGCTTGCATTTACGTCATCTGTGGGACACTTGCTTGAAAATCACCGGGGCTTAGGTAGCCCTTCATTTTTATTAGGTCTGCATCAATTGTACGCCTGTCACAATTAACACTTCGGCCATCTTGAAATGGTAACTTCCAACTGCATACAGAGGAGCTACCTCCCAGATGGCCATGGTGTGCGCCCACGCGCACTGCATTTTAATTTAAGATCGAGCACTTCCCACTTAGCGTGGCACCTGATTCACGATTGCCGCGCTCCAATGTAAAGGAGTATTTAAAAGGAGCGCTCTCTTGGGAGCCATGCAATACGTGTGAGCACCCCTAACGTCTAGTAAGCAAGGAGCCTTTAAAAATTCAGTGTATTGGAGCGCTTTCATTTATGTCACCTGTGGGACACGGGCTTGAAAACCAGCAGGGCTTACGCTGCCTTTCCTTTTCATTAGGCCGGCAGCAATCATGTAGTTCTGTCACAGTTAACACTTCGGCCATCTTAAAATGGTAACTTCCCACTGCATATGCAGGTGCTACTTCCCAGCTGGATATGGCACTCGCCCACGTGCACTGTGTGGTGAATGGAGCTGTGCCTGTCCTAAGAGATGTGTTCCTTTTCAGGGCTTCCTGTAGCGCATTAGTCAATATATCACTCCTTCACAGCGCTGTACATTCTGTGCAGAACAGCGAGTGGCCCTGACCAGAACACATTAAGCAATGTCTGGTGTGGGCAGAGTGTATTCTGACCAATGCTCCCTACCCCATGCCTGTCTGTTCCGAAGCAAGTAGCGTCCCCTCGGGAAACTGGTTTGTGCAGCCTTTCAGTTTCTTAGGGTTGATTAAAGGGGTAGAAAGAGTTGAGTGCCTGAACAAGATAAAGTACACAAAGGGGCATATTTATGAGCCCCTAGTGCCACTGGAGCGTCACCTTACGTAACACTCCAGTGTCGCCAACCTCTGCTCCATATTTACAAGGAGATGTAAAATCCACTTTTGTGGCATTACACCTCCTTGTAAATATGGGCACCTCCGATGCAGTTATCTGTGTCAGAGAGGAGTGCAATGGGTGTTGCTGTGGGTGTTCCACAGGACCAACCATTACATTTTGACGCTGCCTCAGATTTACAAGATTTCGTAAACCTGAGGCAACGCCAAAATCTAACGCCATCCCCAGGGGTGGCGTTAGCAAGGCACAACGCGGAGGAATATTTGTATTCCTCCTCGTTTTTTGCTTTTTCTATGCGTGCGCATTCTGCAGCACGCATAGAAAGAGCAAAATGTCAGAAATTATTGTTTATGTGGGGGAAGGTGTCCCTTTCTGCACATAAACAATCATTCTGCAGCACACACAGAAGTGCCAAGGCACCATTAGTGATTGTTTATGTGTGGGAAGAGACACCTTCCCGCACATAAACAATCACACCCCTCAACGCAGAAATCCTTGCACGATGGTGCAAGAATGCCTGCGTTGGTGCTAGCAGCTAAATTTAGTACCAGCGCATGGGACAACATACGGGTGTGCAATATTCACTTAAATACAGTGCATCCCTGCATTGTGAAAATGATGGAGCGGGGCGCTGCCAATTTTGGCGCAGCATCTCGCTCTGTCATTTTCCCATAAATATAGGCCATAGTTCTTCTTTGAGAGGGAGGCGGTGGTGAACACTATGGTGCATATTTATACTTTTTGATGCAAAACTGTGCTAACGCAGTTTTGCATCAAAAAGTTTAGCACCCACTTGTGTCATTCTACAGCGCCAGCCGGGTGCCATATTTAAGGAATGGCGCAAGCCGGCGCTAAGCTTGGGCTAGCGTTAAAAAAAAGACGCTAGCCGGGTGGGGGTGTGGGTGGCAGTATGGTAAAGGTGGTTGTGCCACATGATGCTAGCCTGGTTAGCGGCAAAAAAAATGACGCTAACCAGACTTGCGTCACTTCCATGGTGGTTGGCCATGGAAATGGGTTCACAAGTACCCTAACTCCTGGTCTGACCCAGGCTTTAAATATTGTTGCTAAGCAGGCTTAGCGCCATTATTTGGGTCCGCCTACTCTGTGCGCGTCGTTTCTGCGCTGGAGGATGAATGAGGTGCTAGGGTGTTAGCGTCATGTTGGTGGACGGGAACGCCTACCTTGCATCTCATTAGCGCAAGGTACTTTGCTGCAGCCACAACATGGCACTAAGGGGCAGATTTATGGAAAATGGCACTGCACCGAGTGCAGTGCTACTTTCTCTGCACCCCTTAGCGCCCCCCCTACCACCACCATGTGTGCACTCTTGAGCAGGCGTTAAAAGTGCTGTAAAAAATGGCGCAAGGAAATCTCATAGATTTCCTTACGCCATTTTTCCGGCTCTCCTAACAGGCGAACGCCCCCTTTACATACATTATGCCTGGCACAGGCTGCCCCTGGATGTTTAAAGGCTCCTTGCTCACTAGAAGTTAGGGGTGCTCAGAGGTATTACATAGCTTCTGCGAGAGCGCCCCTTTCAAATGCTTCTTTACATTGAAGCGTGGCGGCTGTGAATCGGGTGTCACGCTAAGTGGGAAGTGCTCGGTCTGAATGAGCAGTGTGCCCACCAGTGTAAAAAATATTGCCTGAAACTAACATACATGACCAGCCATTAAATGAGCCATGTAACAGGGTCAGTAGTGGTGGGAGAAAACAACACATCAATAGGAGGGATAAATGACTCTCGCAGACCAAGCACAGAAAACACCAATGGGCAGAAAGAGAGCGCTGCACTCAGTCACTTTCCTTGCCCTCCTTAGCGCCCCCTTACTGCCACCATGTGTGTGTCGTATTTAAGATATGTGCACTATGGCGCAGGGTAGGGCTCAATAGCGTCAATTCTACATAATGGTATGCCCCCTTTTAACACCTGCTCTGAGCAGGCATTAAAAGTGCCTAAAACAATGGAGCAAGGAAATCTCATGGATTTCCTTGCGCCATTTTTTCAGTCCCCCTAATAGGGGAACGCCCCCATTGCTACATTATGCCTGGTGCAGGCATAATGTAGCGCAAGGGTTTACAAAGTGGCGCAATGCATGCATTACACCACTTTGTAAATAAGGGCCCTGATTTATACTTTTTGATGCAAAACTGCCCTAACGCAGTTTTGCACCAAAAAGTTTAGCATCGGCTTGTACCATTTCTGAGCACCAGCCGGGCACCATATTTATGGAATGGTGCAAGCCGGTGCAAAGGGTAGGCGAGCGTAAAAAAAAGTGACATTAGCCCGGTGGGGCTGGCGGTATGGAAGAAGGGGGTTTCGCACCAAACAATTACGTTAGGCAGGTTAGAGTGAAAACAATGACAATAAGCAGCCTAGCATCATTTTCTGACACTGAACCATCCATACCAAGTCATGCCCGCCACCCCAATGGCCAACTCAGAGGACCAGGGTCCCCTGGGAATGGACATTGCACCCAGTGCCATGTAGGAGGGCCCATTTCAGGGCCCCCAATGGCACTTAAAAAAAAATGATATACTTACCTGTACTTACCTATACCTACCTGGGATGGGGTCTCCCATCCTCCGCTGTCCCTCTGGTGTTGGTGGGGGTGTCCCTGGGGCCTGGGAAGGGCACATGTGGGCTTATTCCATGGTGTTCCATAATGGAAGTAGGCCTACAGGTCCCCTAACACCTGCCTTGACCCAGGCGCAAAGTGGTGCAAAACTTGCTTATTATTTGACCCCTCCTCCCCTCTGTGCATGATTTTTGCACAGGAGGATAAATAAGGTGCTAGGGCCTTAGAGTCATTTTTTGCCCGGGAATGCCTACCTTGCATCTCTTTGACGCAAGGTAGTTTTCTGCAGGCAAAAAATGACTTTAACTCCAATATTTTGGTGCTAGACATGTCTAGTGCCAAAATATGAATATGGAGTTAAGTTTGCACCGGATTTGCTTAAAGAAAATACACAAACCGAGTATAAATATGACCACCTAGTATAAATATTACCCCTAGTGCGTGGGAAATGCCATCTCAATGCCACATTCGCAAATGTGACGCCATGGCGTTAGGAACTTATAAATATGAAGAAAAAAATTGTGCCAAGTAGTAGAACGTGAAAATACACCTTAGAGTAACAGTTGCCATAAAAAAAAAACGTAACTACAAAAGCATTTCTGTCTTCATTTCGTAGATTTATGTTTGCACAATACTAATTGGATTTTCTTAGGTACAGAAATCCTTCAAAAATTGAACGCCAACCATCTCTTTCACCGTCACACAAAGTACGGTAATACAAGACACGTTGCTGCGTTTTCATTCCAGATATTATATGGAGAAAAGGCTACCGTACAATGGAATCTTTTGACACTTCAATATTAGGGGCCCAGAACATTACAGTACATCTCCACAAATAAAATAAAAGATCAAAGGCTGAAAACCGTAATATTGTCATTTATCCTGCTGAAGAATGTATTTCTTACTGTGAGAATGAAACCTAAATTTGGTATGTTGCAAAGGATTATGGGGATGCAGATATTCCACAAATGACTGCAAGCCTGCCACGTCATTTCCTGCGTAGCCTCCTAGTATGACCCGATCTCTTCCTTCATCCCCTGCAGCTTCTTCTAATGTAGCTGCTGTATTTCCGTTTAGCAGGGGACCGAGCGGAGCTGTAGTCGGATTGCGTTCACTGTAGAGTCAAATGAAGGCCCCTGTTTGTTCTGGGGTGCCAGCGCGTCTATCGCATCAGCTCTGTATTTGAGTCTTTTCAGATGGTGCGACCTTAACCACATTAGTCAGCATTTAGAGAACTGCCGGATACAGTCGGGGTCATGGGAGGCTCCACTGCTGCAGGTATAATTATTAACAAAAATTGGCCTCGCACGCGCTTCAGTGCACCCCGCTCCTTTGGGTCGACCGCGCAAGCACTATGGCCTGTTGTACGCTATCTGTGCGCTTCTAGGCCCATATTTATACTTTTTGACGCAAAACTGCGCTAACGCAGTTTTGCGTCAAAAAAATTAGCGCCGGCTAACGCCATTCTGAAGCGCCATGCGGGCGCCGTATTTATTGAATGACATTAGCCGGCGTTAGCCGCCGTCGCCGTCTGGTGTGCGTTAAAAAAAACGACGTACACCAGGCAGCGCCGGCGTAGGGGGAAAATGGAGTATGGGCGTCCAAAAAGGGTGCAAGTCAGGCTGAGGCAAAAAAAATCGCCTCAACCCGATTTGCGCCATTTTTTTTCTCACTCCCAACCCCCATTGAAATGACTCCTGTCTTAGCAAAGACAGGAGTCATGCCCCCTTGCCCAATGGCCATGCCCAGGGGCCTTCTGTCCCCTGGGCATGGTCATTGGGCATAGTGGCATGTAGGGGGCACAAATCAAGCCCCCCTATGCCACAAAAAAAAAAAAAAAATACTTACCTGAACTTACCTTAATGTCCCTGGGGTGGGTCCCTCCATCCTTGGGTGTCCTCCTGGGGTGGGCAAGGGTGGCAGGGGGTGTCCCTGGGGGCAGGGGAGGGCACCTCTGGGCTCATCCTGAGCCCACAGATCCCTTAACGCCTGCCCTGACCCAGGTGTTAAAATCCGGCGCTAATGCGGGTTTTTTAGACCCGCCCACTCCCGGGCATCATTTTTGCCCGGGAGTATAAATACGACGCATATCCATCGGAGTCATTTTTTAAGACGGGAACGCCTACCTTGCATATCATTAACGCAAGGAAGGTGTTCACGCAAAAAAATGACGCTAACTCCATGAACTTTGGCGCTAGACGCGTCTAACGCCAAAGTATAAATATGGAGTTAGTTTTGCGTCGAATTTGCGTCGAAAAAAACGACGCAAATTCGGTGCAAACGGAGTATAAATATGCCCCCTAATCTCGCCCACCCCATGCCCATCACTATCACTCGTCTGTGGGCTTGCCTTTCAAAAATCCTTTGTTATTGTTAACGCGCCCCTTTATGATATTTTATTACACATCAGGACTCGTTTTAGGCCAATGAATCTTTTGACCCAGTTGAGAGACACCTTAGGACGAGATAGCTAATCAATATAGCAAACAATACATCAATAATGTCATCAATATTTATCGCGACAATGCATTTCACTTTAGTCAAAGTCATTAATCAATTCAAAAGTCATTAATCAATTCAAAAGATAGAACTGATAACGCGTGGTAGGACGAGATAGCTAATCAGTCTTACCCCTAATCTCGCCCACCCCATGCCCATCACTATCACTCGTCTGTGGGCTTGCCTTTCAAAAATCCTTTGTTATTGTTAACGCGCCCCTTTATGATATTTTATTACACATCAGGACTCGTTTTAGGCCAATGAATCTTTTGACCCAGTTGAGAGACACCTTAGGACGAGATAGCTAATCAATATAGCAAACAATACATCAATAATGTCATCAATATTTATCACGACAATGCATTTCACTTTAGTCAAAGACATTAATCAATTCAAATGATGATACCATGACCTTGCAGCCATGAATAACCACACCAGCTTAGTAGAATTTCATGAATTTTATTCCCTATTAATGTAGATTTTCCTAGTAATTTATGAAGGAAAGTCTTAGGCCCATATTTATACTTTTTGACGCTAAACTGCGCTAACGCAGTTTAGCGTCAAAAAGTTTTGCGCCGTCTAACGCCATTCTGAAGCGCCAAGCGGGCGCCGTATTTATGGAATGGCGTTAGACGGCGCAATCAGACCGGCGCTGCCTGGTTTGCGTGGGAAAAAACCACGTAGACCAGACAGCGCCGGCGTAGGGGGAAAATGGCGCATGGGCGTCTTAAAATGGGGCAAGTCAGGTTACGTCGAAAAAATCGTCTTAACCCGACTTGCGCCATTTTTTAACGACGCCCATCCCCCATCAACATGACTCCTATCATTGTAAAGATAGGAGTCATGCCCCCTTGCCCAATGGCCATGCCCAGGGGACTTCTGTCCCCTGGGCATGGTCATTGGGCATAGTGGCATGTAGGGGGGCACAAATAAGGCCCCCCTATGCCACCAAAAAAAAATATAAAAAATAAAAAATTATACTTACCTGAACTTACCTGAATGTCCCTGGGGTGGGTCCCTCCATCCTTGGGGGTCCTCCTGGGGTGGGCAAGGGTGGCAGGGGGGGTCCCTGGGGGCATGGGAGGGCACCTGTGGGCTCATTTTGAGCCCACAGGCCCCTTAACGCCTGCCCTGAGCAGGCGTTAAAAAGTGGCGCAAATGCGCCGTTTTTAGCCACGCCAACTCCCGGGCGTCTCTTTTGCCCGGGAGTATAAATACCACGTAAAGGCCTGGGAGTCATTTTTTAGACGGGAACGCCTCCCTTGCATATCATTAACGCAAGGAAGGGGTTCACGCTAAAAAATGACGCACATTCCGGGAACTTTGGCGCTATTCGCCTCTAACGCCATAGTATAAATATGGCGTTAGTTGGCGTTAGTTTTGCGTCGAAATTGCGTCAAAAAAAACGACGCAATTTCGGCGCAAACGGAGTATAAATATGGCCCTTAATTTTATTAAAGACACGGAGGCGAGTATTATGCAGTAGTCTTTTCTTTATTTTTAATAGCAGCTCCAGTCAAGATCAACTACAAGTCCCATAAGGCAAACAACAAGTAGCCAATGGGAGAACAAAAGTAGTTCATAATAATGCACCAATCACCACCGTATCCATGGAATAATACCCATCTTGACTGAAAACAGCCCTCTTTTCTTGTGCGAAACTCAATGAGAAGTAAACAATGGTATAATAACACAACAAATACAAAACGCCAAGCAGAGCGAGAAAACTTCTTGTAAATAGAACAAAAGTCTCTGTAGGAAAACCGGCAGGTTTTGACGATCCGTCTCTTGATAATCCTTGAAAGGCAACAACGGAGCAGACACCGTACATAAAGAATCTCCACTAAGAGGTTTGCTGTGTTGAAGTAGAAGCTAAAAAGGGAGGGTAACAAAATCACATAGTTAGAGTTCGTAGCGGCGGGATAATACTCGCCTCCGTGTCTTTAAGAAAATTAAGACTTTCCTTCATAAATTACTAGGAAAATCTACATTTTATGACAAGACCGGAGGCTCCTATTATGCAATTTTAAAGCGATTCAATCACATTTAAAGAGGCATGTTGAATTGGTTTACAATAAAATACTTTGAATACATTATCATTAGACCAGTCAGCCGACCTGAGAATATCCTCTAGACGAGAACCGGCCCAAAAAGCTTTGGACGCCATGGCTCCTCTAGCTGAATGCGCTCCAAAAGCAGAGGTATCAATACCAGCTAAAGACATAATCCCCCGGACCCAGCGGGCCAAAGTAGGTGAGGACACAGGATTGTAAGGTTTCCTAAAGGAGATTAACAATTGGGTAGAAGAGGAGTTTCTCAGATCGGCTGTCCGTTGTTCATAAACTTTTAAACATTGACCCACGCAGAGTTTGGGATGATCGGGAAAAAAGGGATAAAAAACTGAAGAGAGGTTAGTTTTGGTACGTCTCGTCACATTAAACAGGACTCCGGAGGGAGTAAAATAGCGAGCAGTAACATCGAGAGCTCTAACATCAGATAACCGTTTAAAAGATACCAAACATAAAAGCATAGCCAGCTTAGCAGACAACTGCTTTAAAGATAACAAAGGATTGTCAGGCCAAGAGACAAACAATTTTAGCACTGCATTGACATCCCATAAAAAACTGTATTTAGGTTTTGGCGGATTAGAACATTTTACTCCCTTTAACAGACGACATACCAACGGGTGTTCACCAATAGGCTTCCCTTGAAAGTAATCGTGAGCCGAAGAAATTGCAGACCTATATAAATTAATAGTACAAAAGGACTTACCTTTACTGGCTTCCAACGCCAGAAAATTGACCATCAGAGACACATCCGCTGTAATGGGATCAACTTGTCTTCCCAAACACCAGCAACACCAGAGAGACCAAGCTGATCTATAAGCCTTCTTTGTCCCAGGAGCTGTAGCCCGGTCAATGAAGGCTGCAGCTTCTGCCGAAATTGAAACGCTAGATCGGGATTCCCCGAAATTTTCCAAGCCGATAAGATCAGGGACTCTTGAAGTATTAGACTGTGCCGGAGGCCTTGATGATTGGTCAGGAGGTCTGGAAAGGAGGGTATCAGAATCGGAGATTCGATTGACAGTTCCAGGAGGGAAGGGAACCACACCTGGGAGTGCCAATAAGAGTCTATGAGGACTAAAGAAGCTCGTTGACGTCTGACTTGTGCCAGAACTCTGGGAATCAAGATAAAAGGAGGAAAGGCGTAATTGAGGGAAGACGACCAATCCTGAGTAAACGCATCGAAGGCTAGAGTTAGAGGGTCTGGAAGCCAGCTGAAAAATTGAGGAAGTTGAGCGTTTAGCCGTGAAGCAAAGAGATCTATATGGAAGGGTCCCCACTTGAGTACCAGGACGTTGAACACCTGTAGGTTGAGCATCCAATCGCTGGAATCCCGAAAGAAACGGGAGTACTAGTCCGCTACCAGATTGAGATTGCCTGGAAGATATTCGGCTTGAACAGAGATTTTGTTTTGAAGACAGAACTCCCAAAACCCTTTCGCTAATTCCGCTAAAGGTTTGGATTTTGTGCCCCCTAGCCGATTGATGTAACGCACCGCTGAAATGTTGTCCATTCTGAGCAGAACCGAACAAGAAATCCTGTCTCTTGCGAGGCTCCTGATTGCAAAGGAGCCTGCAAGCATCTCTAAACAGTTTATGTGCAATTTTGACTCCTCTAGAGACCATGAACCTCCAGTTGAGATTGCACCACACCGGGCTCCCCAACCCGACAGACTTGCATCTGACTCTAATACAAGATCTGGGGCTGTTGCAAAGATAGTTCTGCCGTTCCAGGCATCTAAATGGTCTATCCACCACTGGAGTTCTGCACGTGAATATTGGTCTAGAGCTATAACATCTGAATAAGCAAGACCTTTTAGATATGACGAATCTTTAGTCTTTGTAATGCCTGATAATGCAGAGGACCCGGAAAAATCGCTTGAATTGAGGACGAAAGCTGACCCACAATCCTTGCTAGAGATCTGAGGGACATATAAGAACTGCAAAGAATCAGAAGAATTTCGGACTTTATGGATTTGATCTTTGATGACGGTAGAAGGAGAGTAGCTGATACAGAATCCACTAAAAAGCCTAGAAACTCGATTTGTTGAACCGGATCTAAGGAAGATTTTTCGTAATTTACATTAAAGCCCAGATCCTCCAACAGAGCGCAAGCAAGACGAACTTGAGACAGTAGCAAGGTGCGACTCTGACTCATGATTAAAATGTCGTCCAAGTAAATCACCAGGCGGATGCCTCGAGCTCTGAGAAAAGCCGCCACTGGCTTCATTAATTTTGTGAAGCACCATGGGGCGGAGGAAAGGCCGAAGGGAAGAGAGGTGAAACGAAAGTACTGACCTGCCCATTGGAGTTGGAGAAACTTCTGCGAAGCGGGATGAATGGGGACCGACAGATAAGCATCCTGAAGATCCAATCTTACCAACCAATCGCCTCGAAGAAGAGTATCTCTGAGATGAAGAATGGTCTCCATCTTGAAATGCCGATAAAGAACAAACTGATTGAACTGTTTCAGATTGATGACTGGACGCATTTTCTTGTTCTTTTTCTGTACTAGGAAAACAGAACTGAGGAAACCTGAAGAATCTAGAGAACAAGGAATAATAGCCTGTTTTTGCAAAAGAGACTGAACTTCTAACGAGATTAAATCTGTCATTTGATTAGAAAATTGAGGAGGGGGAGGAAAAACCTCTTGAAAAGGTTCTGAAAAGAGTTCTATAACATAACCTCGTACTGTGTTTGAAACCCAAGGATCTTTTGTAAGATCCTCCCATTTTGACAGACATTGCGCAATGCGACCCCCCACCACAGGAGTAAAGGAAGTCTGACTTACCGAGTTGTGCTGCGTTTCTGGTGTTACGGCCTCCCTTAGCCCTGAAGCCCCTGCTTCTTTGGGGATAGAATTGAGGCCTGTAATCTTGAGAGGTTTTTCAGATAGGGACCGCAGGAACCTTGGTTGGCATAGGCTCGGCCGGCAAAGCGGTTCCTACCTCTGCCGGCCCTGGTGAAAACCCGAGAAGCAAACATCTTTTTTAATGATTGCTGTGCCTTGTCCAACGACGAAAAAGTAGTCACATACTTGCTTAGCTCCTTGATGAACGAATCACCAAACAGCAAGCCTTCTGCTTTTACACCCGGATCCGAACCGGCTAAGTTAACCAACTTTGGGTCCAACTTGAGTAGGAGTCCTTTCCTCCGTTCGTGAGTAATGGAGGAATTAGCATTCCCTAACAGGCATACAGCACGCTGTGCCCATAAAGAGAGTTCTTCTGGGTCAATGGCCACTTGTTCCAGCCGAGCTGATTCCGCCATATCAAATATGCGGGTCAAGGGACCCACAATGTCCAAAAGTTTATCTTGGCACGTGGACCAAGCTTTTTCTACCCCTTTACGGGGGTCTTTGCCGTATCTGGTAAAGAACGTCAGGAGTGAAGCGTCAATAGCTGGAGTCGCTGTTATTTTAGAAGACAAAGCCGGGCGAGGACCCTCCGATTTTAATTTCGCCCGGACCTGTTTATCCAGGGGGGTTCGGAGTCTGGCAGTGACGTAGTCCGCCACATGCTCTGAGGAGAGCCACTCTGTGGAATTTGGGTGTTGAATATCTCCAGGGTCAAACATAGGTACCCCTTCTGAATCCAGAATGGAGGAGGGAAGAACAACTCCCCAACGTCCTCATCGGAGCTATCCGCATCCGAATCAGGACTGTTCACTTCATCATCTGTGTCCAAAATTTTTGTTATTTTAATAGGGGATGATATGTGTTTAGTTTTCACCATGCATTTTCTCACAGACTTAGCTATTAACCCCTCCTTGTTAGGAGGCCCATGAGGATCCACGTCCTCCGCCATGTGTGAAACACTGTCACTTACAGTCAGCGTCGCTTTTAAATTTTTTGAAGAGATTTGACGCTTTCTGCTTTCCCCCGCAGAATGGGCCAGCATGGTCTTGGACACAATATTAACCACAGAGTTTTCTAAATTTTTTGAAAGTTTTTGCCAAGAGGCAACCATAGCCTGATCCACAGAAGATTGAATAAAATCATTTAAATGCTCCTTTAAACCTTTAAAACATCTTCCTCCTCCTCATGAGATAACTGTGACTGAGTACTGTCCATGGTGGTGTCTGGAAACAACCCCTTTCAACCGAAAGACAGGCAAGGGTTAAACCTCTCTCAAAGAGAGGAAAAGGAGGTATCCGGCTCCGCCCACGGGCGGGGTTAACTGCCAAGAAACTGAGCCGGGAGTTGACCGAGCCAACGAGAAGAAGACCGGCTTACAAAGACGAGCGCTAACCGAAGCGCAGCTGGACAGCGCCGAGGTAAGCGTGAGATTCCTTCAACGCGCGAAGGCTGAAATATGCCAACGCACGCTGAAGAGCCCCAAACTGTCACGGAGACCGTTAACAGCTGCGCGCGACGCGAAGATAAAACGAAAGCATGCGGCTGACAAGCCGACCTTAATACAAACAAATGAAAAGAATTTCAACTCTTAACGCGTACCGATAACGCGCTAACACATGTAAAGAAGAGAAAAACAAATAATACTTATCTTGACTGAGGAGCAGCAAGAAAAGAGGGCTGTTTTCAGTCAAGATGGGTATTATTCCATGGATACGGTGGTGATTGGTGCATTATTATGAACTACTTTTGTTCTCCCATTGGCTACTTGTTGTTTGCCTTATGGGACTTGTAGTTGATCTTGACTGGAGCTGCTATTAAAAATAAAGAAAAGACTACTGCATAATAGGAGCCTCCGGTCTTGTCATAAAATTACAATCTAGCAGTAAATGCGTTAATCTCAACACCAAGAAACATAATAGCATAGTCACGATATGGCAACTTTGATAGGATTTCATTAACGCGAGAATCACAAACATCAAAACATAACATGGCGTGAACATAGATCAAGTTTAGCAGAGTGTCAATATTGCGTCAGTTCAACAAAGCATAGTCTCGGTCGTTTGTCTATTTGTGTCAGTTTTAATGAACACCTGTCCTAACCACTGAGTAGCATTGGCATGTTGGGCTTCATGCAAACAATTTAGAACACTAATTTTGAAAACATCTAGCTAAGGTCTCTGTCAAATGCAAGCAGTTGGTACCTAGAAAGGAAAAGCAAACAGACAAATTACAAATGCATTGTCATAATTACCCTCCAAAGATTAGGTCAACGCACAGGTTCAGTCTTCGTCTTCAGGACATCAGTCAATACGCCATCAGTCAGATCTCAGCTCGGGGACAAAAAGGGCACTTCCCTCATAAGGAGGAAAAGTGTAAATTGGCAATCTAAGGGAAAGGATGGTTTAATAAAGTCTTAAGTCACCGAACAGAGTGACAGAGTTTCTGGATAAAATCAATAGCATTCCCTACCTAATTCTAAATGACTTCCTGTGACCTGGGTTTGTATCCCTTTTTCGTAGTGCATTCCCCCAAAATTCTTTTGGACATTTACTGTACCCCACTATCTTTAACCTATCGTATAATACGTTAGGTAATCCTAATCTTCACCCCATATTGGTTTACAAGTCTTTGATTGGTCTTCGTAATTGACGTCTTTAGAGGTGGCACATCCGGTGTTACTTCATCCCTTGGTAATTCTTTGTACATCTTTTGGTCAGCAGTTCCATTGTCTTCCCCGGTTTGAATGACCTTGTACATTACATTAATCTACACTGTTTCAATTCATTTATAACATTTAGTTTTCAAGACGATGAGAAGCAGTGGGAAACGGATCTACATGGTTGCATTCATCTTCCAGGTTCGAAGAAAAAGAACAAACAGGGTCATGGACCCTTGTGAGTCAGCACACTGAAAAATAGAAAAATGCATTTAATATGAGAGCGAAACAGCTAAGCTGCAGCTCATGCTAACTTAAGGCCTATGAGGCTTTCAATACAGATTTAGTAACGCAAATGTTAGTATAAGCTCATTTGAACGTAACATGAACATTTTGGTCATTATTATTAGTTTGCGTATACATTGGTGGCCACTCTCCGTGGTCATGATTCAAGTACATATCTAAGCAAATTACTATTATTATAGTTTTCTATGCGGCAGTATCACACCTTAATTCATAAACATTTCATGTTAATATAGATTATATAAGCTACGCTCTCTCAGTCCCTCCTCTGATGAAGTTTGTCATCACACAAACTTTTCCCTTTCACTTTAATTTTTCACCTTACGCATAATGCGCATTTCAACATCTTGCCCCTTGTGTGAACTTTCCCAAATTTCGTTGAACATTTTCTCCCTTTCACTTTTTTCATTCTTCCTGGATCTCTTTGGCCAATTTCTTTAAATTTTCTCATTAATTTTGCATGCTCCCCATAATCCTAATAGACAGGCCATAACAATTAATAGACCCCCTAATATTTTTGCAAGTACCCCATTCCAAATATTGCTAAACCAGCTTCCTACTCTGGCTATTCCCTTTCCAAATTTCTCCCACAATCCAGGTTCCTTCAAGTCTGCACTATCTCTAGTTAGGTTAGTAAGCATACCTGTAATCTTTTTACTATTGTCCGGTATAAATGAGCAACAATGACGCTCGTTGAGCATCTTGCAGACTCCGCCGCTCTTTGCTAAAAGAATGTCTAAAGCAAGCCGATTTTGAAGAGTCATAGCTCTTTCCGCAGCAAGTTCAGTATCCATCAGGAGTATAGCCCCTGTAAAATCTGTCAGCATGTTATCCACAATAGTAGATAACCTTTGAATCTTTATGGAGTTCAAGATAGCCCCTACTGAAGAGATTATGGTTCCAAATATGTCACCAATGACAGCAGCTGTTGTCTCTTGTTTTTGGCTAGCATGTTGTAATTCAGACGTTTTAGGTATTTGCTTTAAGTCATCAATTTGGTAAATCTTTGGGAAAACTATTCCCAAATAACATGTCCCATACCATCCCTTAGGAAGACGGTAATAAGCATTAAGTCCACAGATGTAATAGATTCCAGGAATCGCTGGATCCTGTCCATTTAACATGAATGTCCATTTACTCTGAAACAAAAACACATGCCTGCATTCACTCATTCCCACAAATAAAGTGTCATACTCATATGTTGGCCTGTATATACAAAGTCTCCCTACATGTAATGCATCTATAGCTAGTTTGCCTTGCGTCTTTATTGCGGTGTAAGCATAATCATTTGCATATGTGCGTTTCTCTAGCCCCTTTTCTAATCTTTCCTTCAATGCTTTGCGTCTGTCATCAGTATGATCTAAGAAGCTTATCTCTACAGGTGTCAATAGGCAGGTCAGATTGTTGCGGTGTGCATAAGCTGTCCCAAATGTAAGCGTCGGTTCAAAGAAGCCTCTAACTATTTTTATACTATGCTCCTTAGCTAACTTGTTCAGAAACTCAATCACAGGCACAAAAGAAAACACAACATCCAGATTTGAATAAAAGTATTGCACATGCTCTTGATTATAGAATCTTGTTAATAGCAAGCAACAGCTTATCCCATAAGTCAATGGAAGACTATGATAGGTGACCCCTTCTTGCACTGACGAAGGAATCTTTGTACAGACATAACAGTTTTTCGCATCCATGGTCTCAACATACTCATTCAGCAAGCGATAGAAGCAATTAGTAGAAAGTTCCCCCTTTGAATTAGTTCCCTCATGCAAGTGTCTTGCATCCTGCTCAAACTTTTCCACGGTGTTAATGTTGTAGTCTCAGGTTTTGAAGCAGTGTTAGTTGCTTTCTTATCCAACCACGGCATTACCACAATCACTCCCACAATTATTATTGCACACACAATACCTATTAAAAGACTCAAGCAACCACACACCTTACTCTTTTTGCTACTACCTCTTTTATAAGCCATGTCTGTAAAGAATCAGATAGCAGAATAACAATCAACTTGAGGACAATATAAAACTCTTTTCTTTTCTCTCTCCTTTTTTTTTTTTTTTTCTTCTTTTCTTTGATGCAAAAAGTCTCTTTTTCTCTGCATATATTTACAGTGTTTCACTCACTCCAGGACCCCTTTGTCAAATTAGGTTAGCAGCTTGTCATAATCAGGTTTATCAAAGTCAAATCAGGTTATCAGTGTCTCATCCGGTAATTCATAAGTCTCTTTTCTTTAGTTTTTCAGTTTTCTTTGTAACAAAGTCTCTTTCTTTGAATCACTTCAGGTACCGTAGTATTGGCCTGGTACTTCGCGGTCAAAACAGAACGCTAAGAATTCTTGTTGCCATTCAGACGTTGTTGCATACGCCCATTCAGGACCTGCGTACCTTCTATTTGCGGGTTCTCTTTCTTTTCAGTCTGCGTTCACCTTGCAATTCTCCTTCACTTAAATCTTCTATTCGGGATGTATCAGTCTCTTCTGTTATTGTTTCACCTGGTACGCTTCTTGCTTTTGCAGCCTGTTTCTCTGGCCAGTTATCTCCCTTATGCGTCTTCTTACGGTTTGTCTTTTCAGGACGCTGATCAGCACCCTCCTCTTGTAATATTGTGTTTTCTCTTGATGGACCTGCAACTGGCTCAGGGGATGCCGGAGTACTTTGGTCTCTTTCTATTATTTCCCCTTCTTCTTCTTCTTCTGGATCTGTAACGGGTTCAAGTTCTAACCCGTATTCGTCTATTTCTGGGAGAACCTCCCCTTGATTTAGTTCTCCTTCTGCCTCTACTGAGATAGGCACACTGTCACCTCTCTCGAACTCGTTCACTGTTTGAGGGACTAGGCTGTTCTCAGTGGGCTCTCCTGCAGTCTCAGTTCCCACTTGGCTGTTTTCTGGCCCTGAGACTTCCCTCTCTGGAACTGTTATGCCGGAAACTTCAAGTTCCTCATCAGTTGGACACGTTACCTTCTTTGTGTGACTGGCATGTATCCAGTTTGGAACGCCTGCGCATTTCACAGCAGTGGTTGTTGTCAAAATTATTTGATATGGCCCCTTCCAGCGTGGCTCCAAACACGACTTTCTCACGTGCTTCTTGACAACCACCCAGTCACCGGCTTGTAGGGTGTGACCTGGATCACCGATCAGTGGCAATATGCTAGCTTCCACCTGGTGAGAGAAAGAGCGAATCACATCAGCCAAGCCTTTGCAGTAGTCCAACACCATATCATCCGTGATATTCACTAGAGAATTTGCAGGTATTGCGGGTAACCTCATAGCTCTACCCATTAAGATCTTGTGTGGTGATAGTCCTGTCTTCTTTTCAGGGGTGTTCCTCATTGACATTAGTACTAAGGGTAATGCATCTGGCCATTTCATATTGGTAGCTGCGCACATCTTTGCCATTCTTGATTTCAAGGTACCATTAATTTGCTCTACTAATCCTGATGCTTCAGGGCGGTAGCTACAGTGCAGCTTCTGTTCAATGTCTAATGCGGCACACAAGAGCTTAATCACCTCATTGTCGAAGTGTCTGCCCCTATCTGATTCTATAGAGACCGGAAACCCGAACCTGGGTATTAGTTCCCTAAGCAGCAGCTTTGCAACTGTAAGACTGTCATTTCTACATTTGGGGTAAGCTTCAATCCAGTGACTGAAAACACACACAATCACCAACACGTACTTCAATCCTCCGCAAGCAGGCATTTCAATGAAATCCATTTGCATCTTGCTAAATGGACCACCAGTCCCTT
Organism: Pleurodeles waltl; assembly: GCF_031143425.1. NCBI lineage: Eukaryota > Metazoa > Chordata > Amphibia > Caudata > Salamandridae > Pleurodeles > Pleurodeles waltl. Next base: position 976,659,729 of record NC_090443.1, read on the forward strand.
TCCCGGCATTCATCTGTTGACAGATGATGCACCTGTGACAGGTAACCTCTGCAGCATGTCTGAACTTTGGGTTAAACCAATCGATGTTGAATGACCTGATCATCGCATCTCTCCCGAGGTGAGCCTGTCCATGGTAGAGCCTAGCAAATTGTGACAGAAGACTGTTTGGCAAAACTAATTTCCCCTCCTCTGAGACCCACAAGTCGTCAGCCCTCTGTACACATTACATTCTTTGCCAAGAGCGTTTTTCCTCTTTTCTAGAACGACCCTGTAGTGTTTTTAGCTCATCTAATGTATCGACCACTCTTAATGCAAGGTTCAAGCATGTGTCATTTTCAGTTTGCGGTAACAATTCCCACTGATCCTTAAACAATATACATTCAATGCGCAAAACCTTGCGACTTGATCTGCATAACCGTTTCCCATGGACACAAAGTCTTGTGACTTAACGTGAGCATTGCATTTCACCACGGCAATTTTAAGAGGTAACTGAATCGCATGTAGCAAATCCTTAATTTGTTCACCATTTTTCACAGGAGAACCAGAAGAGGTCATGAAATCTCTCTGCGACCACAGTTGGCCAAAATCATGTACAATTCCAAATCCGTATCTGCTATCAGTATAGATAGTGACTCTTAGGGCCATATTTATACTTTTTGCCGCAAAGCTGCGCCGGCGCAGCTTTGCGTAATTTTTTTTAACGCCGGCTAACGCCATTTCGATGCGCTGTGCGGGCGTCAAATTTATACCTTGACGCACGGCGGCGCAACCAACAGGTGGGAGTCATTTTTTTTTACGCACACAGCGGCTTCAAGTCGTAAAGGAAAACAACTTTAACGCAACGTAAATCACTGTGGGTCGATTTACAACAGCGCAACCTGGAAAGCGCAGTTTTTTTTACGCAATAGCGTCAAATTTACCCGCGAACACTGCCCTTTCAGCAGAGGAGAGCAAATGGATCCCAGATGCCACTACAGACCCCAGGAAGATGACAGCAGACCAGGAACCAGCCAGGATGATCCATACAGGAACCAGGACATATATAGAAAAAAAAGAAAGTGTCGCTTCAGTGCAGAGGAGCAGGAAATCCTGGTTAAAGAGGTGACGGAACACCAGCACCAACTGTTCATCACCTCTAAGTTGCCAATCAGCAGGAGAGAGGCCATATGGCAACAAATTGTTGACAAGATCAACAGTGTGGCAGAAGTACGCATGACATTCACTGAGTGTAAGAAACGCTGGCATGACTGCAAACGTAGGACACAAGAAAAAATGGCCAGGAACAGTAAGGCAGCACTGCAGACTGGAGGTGGGAGTCCAGCACACCAGGAGGCCCTGGACCACATGGAGGAGATGGTCGCAGCCGTCATCCCTGAGGAGATCGTCACAGGGATTAGAGGACAGGACAGCGCAGACTACCATGAGACAACGCACATGCAGGGTAAGTCGCATGGGGAATTATAATGCAATAATGTGGACTGTAAGCAGGGGGGGAATACCTACTACACGATGCATGGAAGTCAGCATATATAATGAGTGGCATGGGTAAAGGGGCACGGCAGGGGGGCATGCCCAGCACAGACAGAAGCTGGGGCACGACATAACACAGCACCAACAACAGTCCCATGGGGGCATGCTGTCATGACAACAATGGAGCTAAGGGAAAGCTGCGACAGGTGGGAAGGCCACTACGTCAAACTTACATCCTGGCACTCGTCAGTCAAAATATATCCTACATCAACTAAGTCCCTATCAGTAATCCAGTAGCCAAAACAACAACTGCAATGTAACTGCAACAACAGTTGACACTAACACCTCTGATCTCTGTGCAGCTATAGTGGCCAATGGCAGTAACCTCCCCATGGAACATACATACCTAAATTAGGGGGTGAGGATTACATCAGCAACTATTTCCAGAAATAAGAAAAAGGCACCAGTACACTCAAATGTCAATGCCCATAGTTGACACATACATCAGCCAAAGTAAACAGCAATAGGAGCCACACAGCACTAAGGACACACACATGCTGCATACGTCAGGGTCCCTCACGTGCCTGGCTAACAAGGCAACATCACTAATGTCATACTGCTCAGACAACAACATTGAGGAGGGGACACATGCAACTGGTCACTGAAACACACCTGCACAGTCTGAGGACCAAATAGGACATTGATACGATAAACAGGGCAATCCAATTAAACACACATTACCCAACATCAGCTGGAAACATTAACAATGTCAACATCCACATCACATCGTAACATTGCCGTGCATAGGATATGCCACATAACAATTACAATTAGGTCAATGTGAAAAAAAAGATTTTGGGGCAGGTCCTGAGAGGCAAGTGTGCTGCCAGGGCAATCACAACACCCACAGTCAGTGAAAGGTCTCACCATAAGAATAGTTATACACGGAGGATCGAGTAGGACAAAAAGATGGCTATTCCCTAATTGGTACAAAGTAACACCTCGAGGCGATTAAGCAGACAAGTCTGATAACTCAGTATCATACATGTGACACACATGTGGGCCATAGGCCTATAACAATGCCCATATGAAGGATAGCAGATACCAATAACAAACCAGAGCACAAAGTAAAGTCATCAAAAGGCTTGCATGTTATGGCAAAATTGTCACAACACAGACACACTAATTGTACCCTGTTTCATTGCAGAGGAACATGGATCTCCTGCTGATATGCCTGTCCCTGATTTCCCTGATGACATGGATGACGAGCCCATAAACATTCCCCAGGAGACCATCCAAAAGGTCCTTGAAACCCTCCAGACCCCACCTTCAGTCACAAGGAGGAACACAGAACAAGCAGCCATCACAGAAGAACAACCCACCACCCCAATTTTAAGACCTGCTAGCTCCAATACAGCTGAGGACTCTGACGACACTGGCACCAGCTTTGAAAGAACTGTAGTTGGTGTACAGCGGGAGCTGGCCAAGGAGGTACGGGTGGGGATGCAAACAATGGCAGTCAGCCTTGAGGGGGTGCGCTCGTGCATGACGTCATTTGCAGATCAGGCAGCTGCTATGCAAGCCCTAACATCTATCTTGCAGGAACTGCAGAAAACACAGTTGACCCAACACCTACAACTGCAATCCAGTCAACGCGTGCACGAATGCAACATTGAACCCCTCAGGGCCGACCTGGCTGCATACCATCGTGATGTGGCTGCTATTCTCAAAAACCAGCAGGCCCTCCTTGCAGCAGTACTGCCCTTAAGAACTTCACAGGGAGCAGCCCCCGGGATGTCTGACTCCATGTCTTCTAACACTGAGGTGTGTGTTGCCTCTTCACAACCAACAACAACAAGGACAAACCAGGCAACACACACATCAGAAGAAGAAGACATGAAACAGATCACATTCACAAGGAAGACTGCCCGGAAGCACTAGTCCCTGCACCATGGCCTACTTTGACCAAGGTCCTACGTTTTGTCAAATGCCAGTCTCACTACAACTACACTCAATGACTGTTCTGCTAACCACTGTATGACTTGTCAGCATTGCCAGTGAATGTCTCTCTCCTACTAATTGGCAAATCCTGTCCCTCTGCACTGTCTGTGACATCACCCCAGCATGTCAGGAGCATCATCCACACCCCTTCTGTAGGATCACCATGTAAGAATGCACCAGAACGGACTCAGCAAACATGGACAATGTACATTTTGCACTACAGCACCTATCAATAAATAGCACTTGCACACCTAATATGTCTCTGTGTTATTTGACACATAAACTGTGCAGTAGATAACTCTAAAGTGCCTGTGTGACAACCATGTAGCTTGTCAATACAACTGTCCTGACATCATGTAGTCTGATACATATGTGCAGTGGCCAGGATTGCATCATAGCCTGACCATCCTGAGGAGAATAACTGATGAAGGGACAAACCACACACAATCATGCTGTGTTGGACAGAATAATGCTCCATCTATAGGAATTCAAGTCAACTAATGGTGGCTGATAAATGTAAGCACCATGCAATACTAAAACATGAAATTATGCAGCATTATCTAAGCAAACACAAATAAACACTGCATCAATCTCCCTTTCTGAGTATACTTCCATGAAGGGAAGTCAAGCTGAATTTTTACACACTTGATCTATGTCAGCAATGAAGGCAACAAGACAAGAGTGTTAACAACACATCATCTACAAAGATCTCCCTGAACATCACACTGCAGTCCCACCTAATAAATTACCCACAATACCAAGTCTGGAAGCACACTTTGTGATGTAGAATACCTACTCATCAACACAAATCCTTGGTGATTGATGTAAACGACCAATGGTGGGTCTCCCAAATGGTGGATACTTACCAAGTTAGCACAGGGGAAGCTGCCATGTTAAACCTCCATGTTCTGTGGTGTGTAGCATAGGACACAAATGTCATAGAAAAACATTCACCTACACTGATGTCAAGGCCATGATCAAGTAGCAGTTAACGCATAATGCAAAGGGTTAACTATATCTTTATTCCTATGTATTCACACCAGAGGCAACTAAGGGAAAAGTCATACGTACACTAATCTAACCTGACTACTCCTAACCCACAACTGTCCCTAACTAACCTAAGCTAAACTTACTCTACTCATATAACGAATCGATCTAACCATCAACCCCCCACCCACCATTATGAGACAGGACACATGCAGGACAACACATACTAACCTACACACATACTATACTATCCTAAACAATCATATATTTTTTTGTATTTTTTTTTTAATACATTTTTGTTTTTTTGTTTTTTTATAAACAAACAGGAATCCCAACATTGCCCCCCACCCACACAAAAAAGAAAAAGAGAAAGAATAAGGACCCCCCACCCTCCTCCCTAACACTAACTAAGCTAACAACCTACACTAACCTAACACTAATCCCCAAAACCCAACTATCAGTGCAAAAAGGAAAGAGGAGAGAGGGAAGGGGTAAATGTAAAACATGCAAAAAGTCCTAGAGGTTGGCCCTCCGTAGGGTCCGCCTGATGGACCGAACCCTTTTCTTAGTATATGCCACATCCTGGATTAGCTTGTCCACCTTTGAAATAACTTTGTCCATTTTACGGCTTAATGCCAGGAATGCTGCTGGGTCTACAGGAGGGGCTGCTGCAGTCTGTGTGCTGGCCGAGGTGGACGGTGTGGCAGTAGTTGTATGCCCACTGGACTGTCCTGCGTGTTGGAAATGGCTGGGTCCAGGTCGTGCTGACGAGGCAGGGTCAACTGTCCCCGCCGTTGCTGGGGCCACTTGGGGAGACCTGGTGGATGTGGTGGTGGTGGCTGTTGTGGGCAATGTAGGGCCACCCTGTGGTGAGGCCCACCATGCCCCGGAGGCCCGATCGGCTTGGTATTTGCGGGCCATCCTCCTGAACCCCGACTGCACCTGCAGGATGTGCCGGTATCGCATTGCACGCCGTTTAAACTGGTGTCTCTCTGCGACACTCGTGTTTGCAGCTGTGAAGAGATATGGCAACTATTTACCATAGGAAATGCATTGGGGGGAATAGCACAATGGGTCAATTGCACATTACTTATACTGTATTTGTTACAGCGATTGTCACAACATAGTTCATTGAAAGTCTCAGAGGAAGTACATGTGAAGCCTGCATACAAAAGGGCATCTCACACCTAGCATATCCATGTCTCTACATGATGGGTGACATCTGCCTAAACTTCTCATCCAAATAATGGCTAATGCAGCTGACATTATGGCTGAACCTCTTCCGCATACTGACTTCACTACATATGTCACTCTATGTGATAATTATCACAACCCTCACTCAATGCCACTTGTAAATTGTTGCTTGCAAATATTGAACTCATGTGCCATAACCGAATGTATACACTAGGTTCTAAACAAAGTTGCAAAAGGTCACAAGTATGTGTAACATACTGGTTGCTACAGTCCTAGGTACCCTATTCCCAATCACATGGCAGTCTTTGAGGGTGGGGTGGGAAGAACAACCAACAATCCCAGACTCAATGCACACCCAAGAGTGTGTAGAAAGGTCAACAAGTATTTGCCTCCACACACAACACCAATGAAGGGCTAGAAACAATTTGGAGTCAGCCAAAAATTGTCCTATCCAAGGTCCACACATGTCAAAATGCACTGACTTAGACCAACATCACATACTACCAGTGAGGCATATATGTTAACACACACACAGAGGAGCAAGAACACCCATGATCATGAGTAGAATGAACACCTAGGCCATTGCACTCTAGTCCCACACACTTCTAGTTCAACTTGTGGAAGTACATGCCCCCGGAAGATCCAACCTACAGTGTAGTCAGTCCATCCTCAACTAGGGAAGCTGCATATTTAAGGCAAGCCTTTAGCAGAAGCTATCTGGGAGAATGTCAGTCTGAAATGCAGACTCAGTCCAAGCCAAGTCCCAGAGCAACTCTTACATTAACCAGTGTATTCCACATGACTCATCCCACTCCCCATAGTGGGGCCAACTAGAATGACCTACAGCCCCTAAATCTGAGAGATGGATAAGCATTGGTCTACTGAAACTGAAGAGATATTTGAAATCCCACTATTGCAACAATACCAATGAACAGGCAGCGCATCAAACCTTGAATTCTGTTGAACATACAGTAGTCCATCATGCATCACTAGCAAACAATAAAAATAGCACTCATGCCACACTCACTGTAGGTGTCGGGGTCCTCAAAATGAGCCACCTCTCCCACGGTGTACGGTGCAGGTCCACCTGTAAAGCATGGAAGGAAGAATATACTCAGACTCCGTGCACTGACAAACAATTGCAGTTACAATGACAATGTGAGAATATGACATGCGTAATGAAACACTTTGACACATGCTCATACTGCATGGAAGATTTCTTAATCAACATTTACATTGGATGAGTCTCCTGCTACAGCTACACACCCTACTACACACATGCAGTGGCCAGGACAGTCATGTGGTGTCAAAGACACACCTCCATTAGTATGCCCAAACAATATCGGGGTGCATTCATCTCATCATGTGCATCCCAGAGAGACATCCAAAAGCTGGTTACTTGAGGACTGCATGACCCCTCAAACTCAAACAGGCTATGTGGTCATTTTCAACACACACCAACCAGACACACATGTGACATATGTGTGGACAACATAGCTAACTTCAATTGACGTGAAGGCAATACTCATTTATAGCATCATAATGGTTTTACAAATTTCTGTCTAGCTATGGCGTCTACATATGTAGGTATGATGTTTCAACATCCATTTTTCACTGGCAATTATGACCTGTAGAGTTCAAATAGAGGCATTAACATGTCGCTTGTCTGACTCTAAGGCAACACTACATTACATACAGCTTCAGGCATCCGGTATGTGTTGAAAGCATGAGCTATCTGACTGCTAGCATTTGTCTTCCTACACATTGTGCAACAATTACCCAGTAGGTTTCCATAGCATTACACACAGTCAGCTACTTATCTAGCAGATTAGGTAACAATCATCACATGTCCCCACACAGCTTTCAATTATTCACATGTAATTGATTTGTACTCACCAACATGGCCACCAATCCTGATTCCCAGGTGGTCCAGCAGATCCTGCTCCCTGGATATCAGATCAGCCCAGCGGTGCTTGAGTTGATGGTCATTCCTCAGGCTACCGTAGACCCAGACCAAGTGATGGCGCACCTTCCCCCACTGGACTTTACGCGCCTCCGTGTGATACCCCTGTATCACACGGCCCCCAGCCTCCAGCATGAGTGGGAGGAAATGGCAAACAAGCCAAATAAATACCCCCAATTCCTCCTCACCCATCCTGGCAAGCCGTGGCCTACCTGACATCTTTACAATAACAAAGATGAAAAATTTGGAACAAAAAGGAAAAGGGGGAAATGGGGAAAGGTAGAGTAGTGAAGAAAAAAGAAAACTTAAGAAAAATAGCCCAACTAACCCCTAATTTAAACTACCCAGAACAGACTCCCACAGACAAAAAAAGAAACACTGGATTTGACAAAAGTATACAAAACAGACTCAGACAATATTAGACAACAAGACAATGATCACAAAAGCACAATAGAGAAGGTACACTGGACACAAAAGCACTAAAACACAGGACAACACTTTCCACACAGCCACACAGTCTAGAATAATCTGAGACTGCAAAGTGAAAGTGAAAGTAAACTCACAGTACAGATTCTGTAAACAGGATATCCTATTACATCACTTCCTGCATAAAATGGCCGCCGTTTTTATTTTTCCGTTATGCGTCATATTTTCACGCATACAGATTGTGCGTCATATTTTTTGACACATAACAGTGCACATAAAGCAGAGTCAAAAATTATTTCTACATTGTTCCCTTACATTTGTGTGAGGCTGATTTTACAGTTCTACAGTTGAAATGTAATTCGCTGACAAATATGAGAACCAAATATGAAAATTATTTTTGACTCTGCAGTCTGTGCACTCCTGTACGTCAAAAAATTATGACGCCCATGCTGTATGCGTGGAAATATGACGCGTCATAGAAAATATGGTGGCCATGTAATGCAGCTTATTAATCTATTATTTTTAATATAATATTTTTTGACTCTGCATTCTGTGCACTCCTGTACGTCACAAAATTATGACGCACATGCTGTATGCGTAGAAATATGACGCATCATAGAAAATATGGTGGCCATGTAATGCAGCTTATTAATCTATTATTTTTAATATAATATTTTTTGACTCTGCATTCTGTGCACTCCTGTACGTCACAAAATTATGACGCCCATGCTGTATGCGTGGAAATATGACGCATCATAGAAAACATGGTGGCCATGTAATGCAGCTTATTCATCTATTATTTTTAATATAATATTTTTTGACTCTGCATTCTGTGCACTCCTGTACGTCAAAAAATTATGTCGCCCATGCTGTATGCGTGAAAATATGACGCATCATAGAAAATATGGTGGCCGTGTAATGCAGCTTATTCATCTATTATTTTTAATATAATATTTTTTGACTCTGCATTCTGTGCACTCCTGTACGTCAAAAAAGTATGACGCCCATGCTGTATGCGTGGAAATATGACGCATCATAGAAAATATAGTGGCCGTGCAATGCAGCTTATTCATCTATTATTTTTAATATAATATTTTTTGACTCTGCATTCTGTGCACTCCTGTACGTCAAAAAATTATGACGCCCATGCTGTATGCGTGGAAATATGACGCATCATAGAAAATATGGTGGCCGTGTAATGCAGCTTATTAATCTATTATTTTTAATATAATATTTTTTGACTCTGCATTCCGTGCACTCCTGTACATCAAAAAATTATGACGCCCATGCTGTAGGTGTGGAAATATGACGCATCATAGAAAATATGGTGGCCATGTAATGCAGCTTATTAGTCTATTATTTTTAATATAATATTTTTTGACTCTACATTCTGTGCACTCCTGTACGTCAAAAAATTATGATGCCCATGCTGTATGCGTGGAAATATGACGCATTTTGAAAAATATGTCTTAATTTTGTCAAATTGTGAAAGGAATTTTGTCATGACCAAACGGTGCTAAGAGATACACATTTGGGGTTAGCTATGACACATGTCCCTTATTGGATGTATAGAAGGCATTCACAGTGTAAGAGTAATGATTGCTCAAAATGGTTATTACCCATATTTGTACACATATTTTGGGTAATTGCTGATGGCTAATTTCAAATGATGAATGGGATACCAGGATGTATTCCTTAGCAACAATGTGTCCACATTTATCACGGTAATCCAATTATCTATAGTCCAAACAGGTAGTGCAATTGTCACTTACACTTTTTATGGGGCTAACCATGTCCTAATAATGATTTTGTGTATCTTATATGTGTTTTACATTTGACATGTAGGCCACACATGCGCCTTATGCATCTGTGTACTTCACATGTACATAATTCTTGTATATTTGGGGGGCGGTAGAGGTGGACTTAGGCCCCCAGCACCCTAGTGTTTGCCCTTCCAGATTTGCTAATTTATCCACAGCTTTAATTTATTCTGTAATGCTAAACCTGCAGCAGCAGGCTCATGGAAGGCCATAGGGTATGATTCACTGTTAGCCATTCAATAATCCCATTTGCCCATTTGACGTTTGCCCTATTGATTATTTGGAGCAATCTGACATACCATTTTGCACTGAAATGTTTTGCTAAATCTCGGCGTTCCTCATGTGCTGATGACAAATAGGTTGTTGATGTATGTGGCCCTTTATGCATTACCTGGTTTAGTGGCATGTTTCATTCTTCCTGTTAGGTTCGAACTGGGACACTACTGTGATCGGCTGCTTGCAAATATTTGGGTGATTGGATGGCATATGTTTATATGTGAGTGAGTGAGTGAGAGAATGTCTCAGGTGTCTGGATCAGGCATGTGTCATTGCCACATTTGTACTCCTGTTGGCCTCTGTGGATGGTAATGTATCATGAAACATCATAGCCTCTGTGCAGACATTTGTGGTGTATATTTTTTTGTGTGATGAGTGTTATGTCATTATTGCTCAATGAGACGACATTCTTCTTCAGCAATTTCAAACTAAAGGTGGGCAGAAATGAATAGGCCAAACCATGATGTGGTGTTTGTTATCTGTGTTTATTTACAATTGTGCAATAAGTGGTGATATAAGAAATTGATTATTTGGCATATGTTTATATGTGTTGTCCAATGTAGATCCACTATCAACTGTTTGGATGTATGTTGTCACTGTAACTTCAAGGTCTCCTCATGAGTTAGTGGCAGCTAATCTTGTTCCAATTGGGCATTGTTTGTAGCAAAAATTGAGAGAAGCCATTGAGGACATGGTCATGTACACATGGATGGTCCCACCCTGTCACTGAACACGTGTAATGAGACTTTCAAATGAGCTACATTTTTGTGCTGAGTTGTTCCCCCTCCTGTTGCAGGCCAGCATCCTCCTCTTCGTCGTCTTCAGGCATGTCTGGGTCTGGTTCGAGGAGGGGAATGTTCCTTTTTACACAAATATTGTTCAATATGGCACAAGTGAGTATGATCCTACAGACCATCCCTGGGGAATATAGTAGGCTACCGCTAGTGATGTCAAGGCAGCGGAACCTTGACTTTAGGATCCCAAAGGTCTGCTCAACAATGCTGCGTGTCCTCTTATGGGTGTCGTTGTATGCCCGCTCTGCAGCAGTAGTCGGGTTCCCAAATGGTGTCATTAGCCAAGGCTGGATGCCATACCCCTGATCAGCTGAAGGAAAAACACAGAATGGGATCATGTAGATGTAGGAGGCACTCTTGTACAGACCTTTGATGGCAGTAGTTGTCTTGTGTTGTCTGTGACCCTTTTGTGTACTAATGTGACAACCTATACTTGTAGGCTAATACTTTTGCATTGAGTTTTTTCCTTGGCTGAGCAAGTGTTTGTTAGCTAAACGTTTGTCAGCAGTATCTTTTGGGATTTGCAGTACAGTGTGCATTGTGACTTGTGATACAGGTGTCCGTGTGTCTTCACTGGGGGTGAGATGATAGTTCATGCAGAGTTAAAAATGAAAGTGTAGTTAACACGTTCATATGAAAGTACCCTGGACATCCCATACCTTAAGACTTATTCAATGTATTAATGTACAGGTTATTGTGACACTTACAATTTGCAAGGTGACATTTAGGCAACCACACTCATTAATGTCTTCACATTAAGCTGTACAGTACATTCCAATGTATGACAGGTTCAATGGTGACTTAACAAACATGGCTAGTGATGTGAGGACCTCAGTGTGTTCCTGGCTAAGTGTTGCTATTGTGGTGTATGTGTTGTGTGTCCTAGAGGGTTGCTGTGCAGTGTGTATATAAGTTGGATTTTTGTACTTACCAACAAGTAGTCCATTGCCATACCGTCCATCCTGGAAGTGTTGGTTGATGGTGCTGTGACGGAAGATGAATGCGTCATGTACACTCCCAGGATATTTAGCCACAATGTTGCTGATCAATCCTTGGTGATCGACTATGGCCTGCACGTTGATTGAATGTGTGTGCTTCCTGTTGCGGTAGAGGTGTTCTGTTGCAGCAGGTGGCACAAGGCGTACGTGTGTGCAGTTGATTGCACCAAGGACGTGTGGGAAGCCACTGATGGCGTAGAACCCCTGTTTTGTTTCCTGCTGCTTCTGCAGTGTGTTAGGGAAGCAGATGTGGAGGGGTGTCAGGCGAATGATGGCATCCAGTACTTTTGGCAGAAATGCGGAGAATGATGGTTGTGATATTCCACCAACCAGGGCACCAGTTGTCTGAAACGAGCCACTTGCCAGCAGGTGAAGTACGGCAAGCACCTTTGTTTCTGTTGGGATGGTGCGGGGTGTCACTAAAGTTGGGGCCAACTGCTGTTCAATATTTCTCAGCAGCTGCTGAATGGCCTTCCAGTTCAACCGGTTCCGCTGTATGATGTCGTGTTCCCTGAGGCCATGCAGGGTTGTTCTTGGGCGGAATATCCTCTCCTGCCTTCTGCACTGCCTTTGGGGTCCCTGCTGTTGTTGTTGTAGCTGCTGTTGTTGCTGCAGGGCTCTGCGTCTACGTGCACGCTGGATAAAAATCACCTCCATGTCTCCCTGTTGCTGCTCTGTTGTTTGTTCTGTGTGTTCTGATTAAATACAGGTGTGTTTGCCCCATTTTAACGCCTGCCCTGACCCAGGCGTTAAATTTTGAGGCACATCGGGCTTTGCGTAATTGTTTTGCTCCGCCTCCCGGCCGGGAGTCATTTTGGCCCGGAAGCATAAATACGACGCGCGGCCGTGTGCGTCGTTTTTTGGTCGGGAACGCCTACCCTGCATATCATTAACGCAGGGCGGGTTGCCGCTTCCAGAAAATGACGCACACTGCAGATTTTTATCGTCCGCGGGCTCGGGCGTCAGGGTTTAAATATGGGGCAACGTTTGCGCTGATTGTGCGTCAAAATTTTTGACGCACATTCGGCGCAAACGGAGTATAAATATGCCCCTTAGATTTTCAGCTGCGTGGCATGCCTTAGTAAGGGCAATCAGCTCTGCCACTTGTGCGGAATATACTCTCTCGAGCCAGGAAGCTTCGATGATACCAGCTATGGTACATACAGCGTAACCGGCTCTCAACATTCCGACTGAGTCTCTCAAACAGGATCCATCAACAAACATAATACAGTCATTTTCGTTTAACTGTGTATCTTGAATATCAGGTTGTGGCTTGGTGCATAGTTCTGTTACCTCAAAACAAACATGCTCGACTTCCTCTTCATTTTTAACCTCAGTATTCTCAGCAGGAAGTAGAGTTGCCAGGTTCAACACAGTACATCGTTTCAGCGAAACATTAGGTGACCCCAGTATAATTGTCTCATATTTTGTAAGACGAGCATTTGTCATGTGCTGAATTTTGGTTTGAGTCAACAAAATTTCAACTGAATGCGGAACCATTACTGTTAGGGGATATCCCATTACTATGCCTTCACATTGCGTAAGGCTCTGACAAACTGCTGCAACTGCGCGCAAACAACCCGGTAAGGCTGCTGCAACGGGGTCCAAGGTAGCTGAAAAATATGCTACAGGGCGGTTTGCACCTCCATGGACCTGTGTCAAGACAGACAAAGAACAAGCATCACGTTCATGACAAAACAGTAGAAAAGCTGGTGCCCTGCACATGCACTCTCTCCATTCCATGAATGACTCAAGCTCTTCCTTGGATAAGGCTATGGTATACAACTCATCCTTGATCTCTTTACCTGTCAGCTTTATCAAAGGTTTTGAGATAATCGAGAAGTTGGGTACCCACTGGCGACAGTAGCCCACCATTCCCAAAAACATCCTGACATCTCTCTTTGTTGTTGGGGGGTTCATTTGCAAAATGGCTGTTTTCCTTTCTTTCTATATTCTCCTGGTCCCTCTTTCAATCAAGTGTCCTAAGTATTTCACTTCTTTCTGGCAGTACTGCAACTTCTTTGGTGACACTTTGGGGGTTATTCTAACTTTGGAGGAGGTGTTAATCCATCCCAAAAGTGACGGAAAAGTGACAGATTTACCACCAGCCGTATTACGAGTCCATTATATCCTATGGAACTCGTAATACGGCTGGTGGTTTATCCGTCACTTTACCGTCACTTTTGGGACGGATTAACACTCCTCCAAAGTTAGAATAACCTCCTTTATGTCCATTCTTTCCTAAATGATTCAATAAAGCAATTGTGTCATACCTACAGTTATCCCTTGTCTTGGATGCAATCAGCAAGTCATCAATGTACTGCACTAGAGTCGAGTTAAAAGGCAGCTCTAAGGATTCTAAGTCCTTTTTCAATATCTGATTGAAGATGGACCGTGACTCACCAAACCCTTGAGGAATTCTGCACCAACTGTACACCTTATCCAGGAATTTGAAGCTGAATAAAACCTGGCTATCCTCATGAAGAGGTATTGAAAAGAAGGCTTGTGACAGGTCTACAACGGTGAACCACTCAGCATCACACGGAACCTGAAACATGATCACTGCTGGATTGGGCACTATGGGGCAACATTTTACCACAATCTCGTTTATTTTTCTTAAGTTCTGCACAATTCGAACCTTCCCACAAGGCTTTTTCAGACCCATTATCGGTGAATTACATGGGCTGCTCAACACTTCCTTCAGGACTCCCTGTTTCACAAAGTCAGCAATTATTTGTGACACTTGAATAAGAACATCTTGTGCCATATGAAACTGCGGAACCTGGGGAAACACTGCATTTGGCTTCACTTGTACTTTAACTGGTTCTACTCCTTTTATCAGTCCCACTTCTTTTCCTGTCAAATCCCACACTTTCTCTGTCACCGTTCCCTGTAAATCTGCAGGTAGGTCAATCACTGTAAGCATCGGGAACAATGTAATCAAGGGGTAATCTTCATTCGCAGTTCCTGTCTCTAACTCTGGGAACTGACCATCATCCCCTTCATCATCACTGTTTGTCTTCACTTCAATTCCATCATTGGAACATGTAATCGAACATTTTGTCTTACACAGTAAGTCTCTTCCCAGTAGGGATACCGGACTCGAATCGCAGACAACAAACTTATGCAGTCCCTGGAAGTTGGCGATCTCAACGTGCACTGGATCTGTAATCGGATTTGTTAAGTACTGGTTTGCTACTCCGACCACCCTTATGGTACGCCCTGAAAGTGGTAATTTCGGGACCTCTGCACTCCATGACTGTAGAGCTTGTAGCTCCAGTATCAACCAAGAATGAAACTTTGTGAAACATGACCTTACCCTCTACATAGGGTCCCCTCTGATCTACCTCTAGGGACGCTGCAAGCCTGCACTCTTCACTATCTGAGCTGTCATCCGACCACTCCTCATTCATTCCATCCTCACCACGCAATGGGAATTGCTGTACTGTATTATTTTGACTCATCACTTGACCTGTGATCTGCTGAGGAAGCATCACCTGTTGCTGTCCCATCGGAGCCATTGGTAATTGCATTTGCTGTCTAGGTACCATGGGAACCTGCTGTTGTACTTGCTGCATTTTTGCTGGTTGAACGCACGGCATTTGCATTTGCTGCATGGGTTGTAACCCCTACATCTGTACCATGTTATTTTGGAAGTTCGGGTTTTGATTTCTCAATTTTGGGCCTCTCATATTTTTCAATGTACCGACATTAGTGCTTTGTTGAACGACACCATCCTGCACCACATTCGGGCATTCCAGCTTCCAATGCCCCACGCCCCTGTACGCGTGACATGGGGACATCCTTTTAATCCCTTGTGCGTCATTTTGAACCACAACAGTATTCAGGTCTGGACCGCGATTCACAAAACCTCGACCTCGACCTCTCGGTTGTGCCTGAAACGAACTGCTAACGCGTCCCTTTATGTTAATTTATTACACATTAGGACTCGTTTTAGGCCAATGAATCTTTTGACCCAGTTGAGAGACACCGTAGGACGAGATAGCTTATCAATATGTCAACCAGTACATCAATAATGTCATCAATATTTATCACAACAATACATTTCACCTTAGTCAAAGTCATTAATTAATTCAAGACGCTACCATGACCTTTCAGTCATGAATAACCACACCGATTTAATAGAATTTTATGAATTTATTCCCTATTAATTACAATCTAAGATTAAGTGCGTTAATCTTAAAACCAAGAAACATAACAGCATAGTCACAATGTGGCAACTTTAAAAGGCTTTCATTAAGGCAAGAATCACAAACATTAAAATATAGCACGGCATAAACATAGATCAAAGTATAGCAGAGTATTGATATCACGTCAGTTCAACAAAGCATGGTCTCAGTCGTTTGTCTATTTGCTTCAATTTGGTGAACACCTGTCCTAACCATTGATTAGCATTCGCATGTTGGGCTTCATGCAAAACAATTTAGAACACCAATTTGGAAAGCATCTAGCTATGGTCTCTGTCAAAACAAGCAGTTGGTACCTAGAAAGGAAAAGCAAACAGACAAATTACAATTGCATTGTCATAATTACCCTCCAAAGATTAGGTCAGCGCACAGGTTCAGTCTTCGTCTTCAGGACATCAGTCCAATCTCCATCGGTCAGGACTTAACTAAAGGGCAAAATGCACTTCCCTCATAAGGAGGAAAAGTGTAAATAGGGCAGTCTAAGGACAAGGATGGTTTTAATAAAGTCTCAAGTCACCAAACAGAGTGGCAGAGTTTCTGGATAAAATCAATAGTATTCCTTACTTAATGTTTTGACCTTTCTGTGACATGGGTTTTTATCCCCTTTTCGTAGTACATTCCCCAAAAATTCTATTGGACATTTACTATACCCCATTATCTTTAACCTATCCGAGAATACATTCGGTAATCCCAATTGTCACCCCACGTTATTTTACTGATCGTCAATTGGTCTTCATAATTGACGTCTTCAGAGGTGGCACATCCGGCGTTACTTCATATTTTGGCATCTCTTGGCACATCCGTTGGGTCAGCAGTTTCGTTGTTCACCGGTCTAAGTGACCTTGTACATAACATTAATCTACACTTGTTTCAATATTTTATAACATTCATTTCAGGGCACCGAAGATGTGCCTGAGAACAGATTTAATATGGTTACATTAGTCCTCCAAGTTCGACGAAAAGAACATTTGCAGGGTCATGGCCCCTTGTGAGTCAGCACACTGAAGAAGAGGAAAATGCATTTAATATGAGAGCCGAGCAGCTAAACTGCAGCTCACGCTAACTTAAGGCCTATGAAGAATTTCAATACAGTTTCAACAATACGAACGTTAATATAAGCTTAATTGAACATAACATAAACATTTTATTCATCATTATTAGTTACGTCTACATTGGTGGCCACTCATCGTGGTCACAATTCCAGCACACGTTTAAGCAAAATCGCTATTATTATAGTTTTCTATGCAGTATCATCACACATTAATATATAGATTTTTCATTCTAATATAGTTATATAAACTACGCTCTCTCAGTCCCTCCTCTGATGACGCTCGTCATCACACAAACCTCTCTCTTTCAACCTTCCATTTTAATTTTTCACTTTACGCATAATGCGCATTTCAACATCTTGTCCCGTGTGTGAGCTTCCCCAAATTTCATTGAACATTTTCTCTCTTTCACTTTCTTCATTTCTCCTGGTTTCTCCAATTTCTTTTGATTTTATCATTAATTTTACATGCTCCCCATAATCCTAATAGACAGGCCAGAACAATTAATAGACCCCCTAGTATTTTTGCAAGAACCCCATTCCAAATATTGGTAAACCAGCTTCCCACTCTAGCAACTCCTTTTCCAAATTTCTCCCACACTCCAAGTTCCTTCAAATCCCGCAAAATCTACACTATCCCTAGTTAGGTTAGTAAGCATACCTCTAATCTTCTTACTATTATCTGGAATGAATGAACAGCAATGACGCTCATTGAGCAGCTTGCAAACCCCTCCGCTCTTTGCTAAAAGAATGTCTAAAGCAAGCCGATTTTGAAGAGTCATAGCTCGTTCTGCAGCAAGTTCAGTATCCATCAGGAGTATAGCCCCTGTAAAGTTTGTCAGCATGTTATCCACAATAGTAGACAACTTTTGAATTTTCATGGAATTCAAGATAACCCCTACTGAAGGGCTTATGGCTCCAAATATATCACCAATGACAGCAGCCACTGATTCTCATTTTTGTCTAGCATGTTGTAATTCAAAAGTTTTAGGTATTTGTTTCAAGTCGTCAATCTGGTAAATTTTTGGGAAAACTATCCCCAAATAACATGTCCCATACCATCCCTTAGGGAGACTGTAATAAGCATTAAGCCCACAGATGTAATAGATCCCAGGGATCGCTGGATCCTGTCCATTTAACATAAATGTCCACTTACTCTGAAACAAAAACAATTGTCTACATTCACTCGTTCCCTCAAACAAATTGTCCTGCTCAGATTTCGGCCTATATATACAAAGCCTTCCTACATGCAATGCATCTATAGCTAATTTGCCTTGCGTTTTGATTGCCGTGTAAGCATAATCATTTGCATATGGGTGTTTTTCTAACCCTTTTTCTAATCTTTCCTTAAATGCTTTGCGTCTATCATCAGTGTGATCTAAAAAGCTTTTCTCTACAGGAGACAGTAAGCAGGTCAGATTGTTGCGATGTGCATAAGCAGTCCCAAATGTAAGCGTCGGTTCAAAGAAACCTCTGACTATTTTTATATCATGCTCTTTAGCTAGCTTGTTCAAGAATTCAATCACAGGCACAAAGGAAAACACAACATCCAAATTTGAATAAAAGTATTGCACATGCTCTTGATTATAGAATCTGGTTAGTAACAAGCTACAGCTAATCCCGTAGGTTAAAGGAAGGCTATGATAGGTAACCCCTTCTTGCACAGATGAAGGAATCTTAGTACACACATAACAGTTATTCACATCCATGGTCTCGACATACTCATTCAGCAAGCGATAGAAGACATTAGTAGAAAGTTACCCTTTTGAATTAGTCCCCTCATGCAAGTGTCTTGCATCCTGCTAGAACCTCTCCCATGGTGTTAGTGTGGTAGCTTCAGGTTTTGAAGTAGTGTTAATAGCTTTCTTATCTAACCACAGCATTCCCACAATCACTCCCACAATTATTACTGCGCACACAATACATATTATAGGACTTAACCAACCACACACCTTACTCTTCGTGTTACTACTTCTATCATTAGCCATGTCTGTATATAATCAAATAGCAGAATAACAATCAACTCGAGGGTGATATAAACTTTTCTTCTTTCTCTCTCTTTTGGGTGTATTTACAGCGTTTTCATTTACTCCAGGATCCCTTTGTCAAATCAGGTTAGCAGCTTGTCATAATCAGGTTTCTCAAAGTCAAATCAGGTTATCAGTGTCTCATCTGGTAATTTATAAGTCTTTTCCTTCAGTTTTCAATTTTAGATTTTAACAAAGGTCTTATCTTTGGATTAGTTCAGGTGCTGTAGTATTGGCCTGGTACTTCTCGATCAAAACAGAATGCTAGGAATTCCTGTTGTCATTCAGATGTTGTAGCATACGCCCATTCAGGACCTGTAAACCTTCTAATTGCGACTCTCTTTCTTTTCAATCTACGTTCACCTTGTAGTTCTCCTTCACTTAAATCTTCCACTCGGGATGTATCAATTTCTTCTGTTATTGTTTCATCGGGTATGCTTCTTATCCTTAGAACTGGTTTCTCTCGCCAATTATCACCCTTATGCGTCTTCTTCCGATTTGTCTTTTCAGGACGTTGGACAGCACCCTCCTCTTGTAATATGGTGTTTTCACTTGATGGACCTGCAACTGGCTCAGGGGATGCCGGAGTACTTTGATCTCTTTCTATTATTTCCCCCTCTTCTTCTTCTTCCTCTTGATCTGTGACGGGTTCAAGTTCTAACCCGTATTCGTCTACTTTTGGGAGAACCTCTCCTTGACTTAGTTCTCCTGCTGCCTCTACTGAGATTGGCACTCCGTCACCTCTCTCGAACTCACTCACTGTTTGAGGGACAAGGCTGTTCTCAGTGGGTTCTCCTGCAGTCTCAGTTCCCTCTTGGCTGTTTTCTAGCCCGAGACTTCTCTTTCTGGAACTGTTGTGCCGGAAGCTTCAAATTTCTCATCAGTTGGACACGTTACTTTCTTTGTGTGACTGGCATGTATCCAATTTGGAACACTTGCACATTTCACAGCAGTAGTTGTTGTCAAGATTACTTGATACGGCCCCTTCCAGCGCGGCTCCAAACACGACTTTCTCACGTGCTTCTTGACAACCACCCAGTCACCGGCTTGTAGGGTGTGACCTGGATCTCCAATTGGTGGCAATGTGTTAGCTTCTACCTGGTGAGAGAAAGAGCGAATCACATCAGCCAAGCCTTTGCAGTAGTCCAACACCATAACATCCGTGATATTCACTAGAGCATTTGCAGGTACTGCGGGTAACCTCATAGCTCTACCCATCAAGATCTCATGCGGCGATAATCCTGTCTTCTTATCAGGGGTGTTCCTCATGGACATCAGCAGTAAGGGCAATGCATCTGGCCATTTCATATTGGTAGCTGTGCACATCTTTGCCATTCTTGATTTCAAGGTACCATTCATTTGCTCTACTAATCCTGATGCTTCAGGATGGTAGCTACAGTGCAGCTTTTGTTCGATGTCTAGTGCCGCACACAGAAGTTTAATCACCTCATTGTCGAAGTGTCTGCCCCTATCTGACTCTATAGAGACCGGAAACCCAAACCTGGGTATTAGCTCCCTAAGTAGCAGCTTAGCAACTGTGAGACTGTCATTTCTACATGTGGGGTAGGCTTCAATCCAGTGACTGAAAACACACACAATCACCAACACGTACTTCAGTCCTCCACAAACAGGCATCTCAATGAAGTCCATTTGCATTTTGCTAAATGGACCACCAACTCTCCCTATGTGGCTCAACGTTACCACAGTCCCTTTCCCTGCAGTCATCTGTTGACAGATGATGCACCTGCGACAGGTAACCTCTGCGGCATGTCTGAACTTTGGGTTAAACCAATCTATTTTGAATGACCTGATCATTGCATCTCTCCCGAGATGAGCCTGTCCATGATATAATGTTGCGAATTGAGACAGAAGACTGTTTGGCAAAACTAATTTCCCCTCCTCTGATACCCACAAGTCGTCAGCCCTCTGTACACATTGCATTCTTTGCCAGGAGCGTTTTTCCTCTTTTCTAGCACGACCTTGTAGTGTCTTAAGTTCATCTAGCGTATCGACTACGCTTAATGCAAGGTTCAAGCATGTGTCATTTTCAGTTGTGGTAACAATTCCCACTGATAATTGAACGATATACAGTTCAATGCGCAAAATCTTGCGACTTGATCTGCATAGCCGTTTCCCATGGACACAAAGGGGGTCATTCTGACCTCGGCGGTAAAAGGCCCTTACCGCCGGTCAGAAGACCGCCATCATACCGCCGCGGCCGCGGTAAACCGCCACGGTCATTCTGACCTCCAACTGCCAAACTGCCGAAAACCCGACATCCACGGAAGGCCGCCTCATCAGCGGGCAGAAAAAAACTGGAGATTACCAAACCTCCACC
Organism: Pleurodeles waltl; assembly: GCF_031143425.1. Taxonomy (NCBI): domain Eukaryota; kingdom Metazoa; phylum Chordata; class Amphibia; order Caudata; family Salamandridae; genus Pleurodeles; species Pleurodeles waltl. The sequence goes on from NC_090443.1 coordinate 976,681,279, forward strand.
GCCACGCCAACACAAACACGCCCATGCCATTACGACCCACGAATCCACACGGCGGTCTTTCAACCGCAGTATTCCATTGGCGGTACACACCGCCGCGCTCAAAATACACACACCTTAACAAAACACAGCCACATTGGACAATTTGAAATACACACACCTGATACACATACAAACAACACTCCCACACATCCAAGCAACTATAAAACACACACCCACATCACCCACAAACCCCCACTACTAGAAAATCGGAGAGAAGGCGAGAGATAGAGAGAGAGCACAGCTATCGAAAACCCCAACACACACAGGAACACAACATCATCAACCACACCACATCTACGCACACATCACCACACACCACCACTCACATCACCACAAACACCACCCCACACCTCATCCACACCACCCCATGGCACCCCAAAGACACCCCAGGTTTTCGGAACAAGAACTCAGGGTCATGGTGGAGGAAATAATAAGGGTAGAGCCCCAGCTCTTCGGCACACAGGTGCAACACACCACAATAGCCAGGAAGGCGGAGCTATGGCAAAGGATCGTCGACAGGGTCAACTCTGTGGGACAGCATCCCAGAAACCGGGAAGACATCCGAAAGCGCTGGAACGACCTACGGGGGAAGGTACGGTCGATGGTCTCAAGACACAACATCGCTGTGCAGAAGACTGGCGGTGGACCCCCACCCACTCCACCCGAATTCACAGCATGGGAGCAAGAGGTCTTGAACATCCTGCATCCTGCGGGCCTCGCTGGAGTAGGCGGAGGAATGGACTCTGGTAAGTCTAATCTCAACTACTCCCCCCCCCAACCACCAGCATGCCAACCCACACCCCCACCCTCACCCCCAACCCCCCAGCACACATCCTCCCTGCCAATGTCTCACCAGCACAACCCACCCAACCCAAAACCAAACCCTGAATGCCAACACAAACCATGGACACCCATCACCTATGCATGACCACTGCACATACCCCCCCCCCCACAAACCACCCTCACAACTCCTCCCACAAGGGAATGCCAGCACTGGGGGACAAGGGCACCCACAAATCGAACGCCATGGAACACACAGAAGCGATAACCATACTCTTTTACCCCTGCAGGGCCCGAACACCAACACACCGGCCAGGAGGGTCCAGATTTGTCCATCCCACCCCCAGAACAGGCCCCCAGTGAGGACAGCAGCTCTGTCGACCTAGAACCTGATGACCAGCCCGGACCATCGGGGACCTCTGGACAGTCGGTTCCCCACACACAGACACAGGCCACAGCAGAACCAACCCCCTCTGGGAATACCAGCACAGCTCCCATCCAGCGGGCCCATGCCTCTGTCTCCAGGACAGGTCAATCATCGGTGTGTCCGCCACTACAGGGCACCCAGGCTAACCCAACACCCCAACAACAACAGGGACCTGGGGGCAGTGGTAGTGGGCACACCGTCCAGGGGACAGAGGCCCGGGGAAACAGGGCAACTGGGAGGGCTGCTGTGCGACAGGGGGGGGAGGACAGGCCCTGGGAACCCACTCTCCAAGAGGCCCTCACCACCATCATGGGAGCATACCACCGCTCCCAGGAGACGATGGCGACGGTACTGGCCAGGTTCCAGGAGATCCAGGCACAGCAGGAGGAACGCTACATGGGGTAATGAGAGGAGCTCAGGAACATCGTCCTGGCCCTCAACCTAATAGTCACCACATTGCGGGACCATGTGGCACCCCAAAGGGCCCCTGCCACTAGCCTGGACCAGGAACAGCCTACCACCTCCGCCGGCGCTAGTGGACAGGAGGCCCCACACAACGACAGGCCACCAGAACCCCACCTCCTGCTGAAGATCAACCACCCCGCAAGAGGAACCTGAGATCACAAAGGAAGACAGAGTAGGATGCCAAGACCCCCGCCAGCATAAGATACCCCCTGATGTCATTCCACTGTCCCACATTGTCACCCTGTCCAACCTTGAACTGCCCCTGCTCCATCCTTCCACAGGCATATGGACAATGCACCTGTGCGACTGAGAACTGGACTCTGCCATGGACATTACTCCACCCCCACCCATCACCGTTTTACTATCATGGACCTATATGTAGCACTAAAAATAAATCACTAATTGCACTTAAAACACTCAGTAGTCTGCTTGTATTCTTAACAAATGTATTACACATAACGGTTCAATAATGTTCAGTTACATTGTGATGACAACATACCAATGTCAATGTGCTTTAGTCCATGGGCAAACAAAGCAGAAGTCACGCAGTGGGTCATACAGCTCTGAAAAGGCAAGGGAAAGTCACAATTCAGTTGAAAGGAACTGGGGGGAAACACAGAAAGTAGAGATGCAGGAGGCCTGAAGTAAATGTAAAATGGCGTGGGTGATTCTTACCTGTGTGCTACTGAAAATACTGTAGTATGACTGTGTCCCTGTTGTCCGTGTCGTCCCCGTCGTCTTCCTCCTCTTCACTCTCCACAGACTCCACAGCTGCTACAACACCACCATCTGGACCATCCTCCTGCAGGAAAGGCACCTGGCGTCGCAATGCAAGATTGTGAAGCATACAGCAGGCCACGATGATCTGGCACACCTTCTTTGGTGAGTACATTAGGGATCCCCCTGTCATATGCAGGCACCTAAACCTGGCCTTCAGGAGGCCGAAGGTTCTTTCTATAACCCTCCTTGTTCGCCCATGGGCCTCATTGTACTGTTCCTCTGCCCTGGTCCGGGGATTCCTCACTGGGGTCAGTAGCCACGGCAGGTTGGGGTAACCAGAGTCACCTATTAGCCACACACGTTGTCTCTGTAGCTGTTCCATCACATAGGGGATGCTGCTATTTTGCATAACATACGCGTCATGCACTGACCCAGGGAACTTGCCATTTACATGGGAGATGTACTAGTCAGCCAAACAGACCACCTGGACATTCATAGAATGGTAATTTTTCCTGTTTCTGTACACCTGCTCATCGTCTTTTGGGGGTACTAAGGCCACATGGGTCCCATCAATGGCACCAATGATGTTGGGGATATGTCCAAGGGCATAGAAGTCACCCTTCACAGTGGCCAAATCACCCTCCTCAGGGAAAACAATGTAGCTCCGCATGTATTTCGTCAGGGCAGACAACACTCTGGACAAAATCTTACAAAACATAGGCTGAGACATCCCTGATGACATTGCCACTGTTGTCTGAAAAGACCCACTTGCCAAAAAATGGAGTACTGACAGAACCTGCACCAGAGGGGGAATTCCTGTGGGTTGGCGGATGGGGGACATCAGTGCTGGCTCCAGCTGGGCACACAGTTCATGTATAGTGGCTCGGTCAAGTCGGTATCAAAGTATAATATGACGTTCCTCCATTGTCGACAGGTCCACCAGCGGTCGGTACACGGGAGGATTTCTCCTTCTCCTCGCAAGTCCCAGCGGACGGTGCGTAGGAAGGACAACATGGAGCAGAGAGTCAAGCAACCCACAGGTACGTTCACCCAGCTTGCACAGTACACTAATCGTTATGCATGGAATGGCTTGTATGAGTGGCAATGCAAGGCCTAGGCCTGTGTGACGCAGTAGAAATTAAGCCATGTGGGCCCTTGAAATGGCGCCTGCCTGACCTGAGAAGTGTGACAGTGGGATGTGAGGTCAATACGCTGGCGTGGCACACCGTGGCGGGAGGCGGTCGAAGGCCGCGGCGGCAAGCCGCATTGGTTAACATTGAAGCCTATGGGTTTCAGGAGCCAATGACGAGGTGCGCCGGCGGTCGCGGTACGCACCGCCGCGGTACGCACCGCCACGGGCGTGACCGCCATTTCCTATCTGATTAATCACTCAAGACCTGATCATCCACAGGAGAGGACCTATACTGCAAGTGCTGCTGTGAACTCGGTCTGGAAGAGACAATGGCTGCTGCGACTGGGGAAAGGGCCCCTGCCTTCACTACAGAAGAGTTGGAGAAACTTGTGGATGGGGTCCTGCCCCAGTATGCGCTACTCTACGGTCCTCCAGACCAACAGGTAAGTATACTGGGTGCACGTTGAATGGGCTATGCCTGTGTCGAGTGGGGTGCAGATTAGATGGTGGGGTGGGGAGAGAATGAGTAGTGCAAGGCACGACAGATGAGAGCATGTGCCACATGGCAAGGTTGGGTAGGGGGGGCAATCACATCTCTCATGCGGAAAATTGATGATATTTCCTATTCCACCTTGTACATGTCAAATAGGTCAGCGCCCATCAGAAGATCGACATTTGGCATGCCATCGCCAAGGAAGTCCGGACCCTGGGGGTCCACAACAGACGGGGCACCCACTGCCGCAAGAGGTGGGAGGACATCGGCCGCGGGACCAGGAAGACCGCCGAGTCACTGCTGGGCATGGCCTCCCAACCTAGGAGGGGTGCCAGTCGTACCCTGACCCCCCTGATGTCCCGGATCCTGGCGGTGGCCTACCCCGATTTGGATGGGCGCGTGAGGACATCACAGCAGACACAAGGGGGTGAGTACCAGCACATTCAGCTATGTTTAAGCGCAGTGGAGGTGTCTGGGTGGGGGAGGAGGGCTGTGGGTGACATTAGGTCAGGGCGCTTTCTGTAGTGTAGTCCACTCCTTTAGCCATGTCCCTGTGCCCCCGCCCCCCACCTCTGTAGGGTGACAAGTACAGCTATCCATGGTCCTGCATCACCCATGTGCGCGTTTGTTGTCCCTAGACCTGTTGGCCTAGTCACAAGTACTGAGTAGTGTACCCCGATTGCGCGGCTTAGTGCATGAGGCTCCTGTGTCTGTCCTCTCCGCCAACGGTGTTGACAATGCATTCACTAAACCTGTCTTTATTTCTCCCCCCACCCTTTTTCTTTATCTTCTTGTGCATGTGTGCATTAGCATCATCAGGCGGAGGAGAATTGGCACCGGAGCATGAGGGAGCTGCAACTCACAAGGCCCCGGTGGGCCATGGCACAGACACCGAGGCCACCAGTGATACGGAGGGCGAGGGGAGCTTCACAACGGGGACCCGTGGTGACACCAGCGACACCGACATGTCCTCGGATGGGAGCTCCCTAGCGGTGGCGGCAACATCCGTGCCTCCCGCCTCTACAGGTACAGCCGCCACCCAGCGCACCAGATCCGCCCTCCCAGCAGCCCCTCAGCCTTCGCTCCGTGCCCGCTCGCCCAAGAAGGCGGGCATCTCCTTCGCCCCAGGCACCTCAGCCCCTGCCCCTGTTACCCCTGCTGCCCTCAGTGAGGAGGTCATTGACCTCCTGAGGATGCTCATTGTTGGTCAGTCTACCCTTTTGAATGCCATCCAGAGGGTAGAGAGGGAGGTGCATCGTAGCAATGCATACCTGGAGGGCATTCATTCGGGTCAGGCTGCCCATCAACGATCGTTCAATTCTCTGGCCTCAGCACTGACGGCAGCCATTGTCCCTGTCTCCAGCCTCCCTCTTCTAACTGCCTCCATCCTGTCTCTGTCTCCTGTTCCTCAGCCTATCCCATCCACACCATCAGACCAGCCTGCACACACCTCAGCACCCAAGGGCAGCTCATCCAGACATAAGCACCACAGATCACACAAACATTCACCCAAGCAACACCCAGATGCAGACATGCCAACAGCCACTACCACCTCTGTGTCCCCTTCCTCCTCGTCTCCCTCCTCCCTCCCTGTGACGTCTCCACTCACACCTGCATGCACACCACCAACAGCCAGTACTTCCATCACCAGCACACCCTCCAGTACAGTCCGCACACGTGCAGTCACCACCCCCACTGCCATGTACACGTCCCCTGTGTCCTCTCCCACTGTGTCTGTCACCCCCTCTTCCAAGACACACAAACGCAGCCACCCACCCACCCAACAGCCAACCACCTCACGACAGCCTCCAGCCCATGTACCTTCACCCAAGGACAGCACACCTGACTCTCCTACAACCACCTCCTCTTCCTCCACTCCCATAACCACTACACCTACCCTTTACCTTGGTCCTAAAAAAGTTTACCTCTCCACTCTTGACCTCTTTCCCTCACCTGACCCACCCCCTCCATCTGCTAAGAGTCCCAAGAGCGCCTCAGCCACCACCAGCCCGGCTTCAAGGGTCACCGTTGTGCAGGGATTTTGGAGTCCCCCCTTTGCCAGCAGTGATACATCGGTCAGCAGCAAGGGGACAGCCAGCCCCCCCCCTGGAAAGAGGACCCGTAAAGTAAGGGGCCGCCGCAAGAAGACTGACACGGCTGCCCCCAAGGACCAAAGTTCTGCCACTTCACCTGCCACAACATCCAGGGGAGGCAAGGCCCAGAGAGCCACATCGAAGGAAGGCAAGGGCAGCAGGGCGGAGAAGTCAGCCAGCGGGAGCGCGGACCAGGAGGGCCCCACAAGCCCCATCCCGGGTGTGAGGGAGGACACCCAAGGGCTCAGGACACCGTCCCCGAAGGGTCCAGCAACTGCACGGTCGGAGGGCGACTGTGCAGGGAGTCCTGGCCAGGTCTGGCTCCCTTTACATACCGAACAAGCACCGCTGAACAGGGCCCGCCGTGCAGGAAGGCACCGCTGAACAGGGTCCCGCCGTCCAGAAAGGCACCGCTGAACAGGGCCCCGCTGTCCAGAAAGGCACCGCTGAACAGGGCCCCGCCGTGCAGGAAGGCACCGCTGAACAGGGCCCGCCGTCCAGAAAGGCACCGCTGAACAGGGCCCCGCCGTGCAGGAAGGCACCGCTGAACAGGGCCCCGCCGTCCAGAAAGGCACCGCTGAACAGGGCCCCGCCGTCCAGAAAGGCACCGCTGAACAGGGCCCTGCCGTGCAGGAAGGCACCGCTGAGCAGGGCCCCGCCGTCCAGAAAGGCACCGCTGAACAGGGCCCCGGCGTCCAGAAAGGCACCGCTGAACAGGGCCCCGGCGTCCAGAAAGGCACCGCTGAACAGGGCCCCGCCGTCCAGAAAGGCACCGCTGAACAGGGCCCCGCCGTCTCAAGCACCACTCTGCTTGGCCCTTCCTGTCAATTACCGCTCCGCTGGGCCCCGCCGTCTCAAGCACCGCTCCGCTGGGCCCTGCCGTCTCAAGCACCGCTCCGCTGGGCCCTTCCTGTCAAGCACCGCTCCGCTGGGCCCCGCCGTCTCAAGCACCGCTCCGCTGGGCCCCGCCGTCTCAAGCAGCGCTCCGCTGGGCCCTTCCTGTCAAGCACCGCTCCGCTGGGCCCTTCCTGTCAAGCACCGCTCCGCTGGGCCCTTCCTGTCAAGCACCGCTCCGCTGGGCCCTTCCTGTCAAGCACCGCTCCGCTGGGCCCCGCCGTCTCAAGCACTGCTCCGCTGGGCCCCGCCGTCTCAAGCACCGCTCCGCTGGGCCCTTCCTGTCAAGCACCGCTCTGCTGGGCCCCGCCGTCTCAAGCACCGCTCCGCTGGGCCCCGCCGTCTCAAGCACCGCTCCGCTGGGCCCTTCCTGTCAAGCACCGCTCCGCTGGGCCCTTCCTGTCAAGCACCGCTCCGCTGGGCCTTCCTGTCAAGCACCGCTCCGCTGGGCCCTTCCTGTCAAGCACCGCTCCGCTGGGCCCCGCCGTCTCAAGCACCGCTCCGCTGGGCCCTTCCTGTCAAGCACCGCTCCGCTGGGCCCCGCCGTCTCAAGCACCGCTCCACTGGGCCCCGCCGTCTCAAGCACCGCTCCGCTGGGCCCCGCCGTCTCAAGCACCGCTCCGCTGGGCCCCGCCGTCTCAAGCACCGCTCCGCTGGGCCCTTCCTGTCAAGCACCGCTCCGCTGGGCCCCGCCGTCTCAAGCACTGCTCCGCTGGGCACTTCCTGTCAAGCATCGCTCCGCTGGGCCCCGCCGTCTCAAGCACCGCTCCGCTGGGCCCTTCCTGTCAAACACCGCTCCGCTGGGCCCCGCCGTCTCAAGCACCGCTCCGCTGGGCCCGCCGTCTCAAGCACCGCTCCGCTGGGCCCTTCCTGTCAAGCACCGCTCCGCTGGGCCCCGCCGTCTCAAGCACCGCTCCGCTGGGCCCCGCCGTCTCAAGCACCGCTGGCCCAATGACAGTGCCGGTTCCGTGTCGAGCTACTGTTCACGCTGCACTCGGCCCACCCTGCCTCCTTCATTGCCTGTGGAGACTGTTATCCACTTGAGAGACTGTGGCTTTGCACTCCCCAGGATTGAAGAGTGGGCAAGCCACCCACTGTAGAGACTTGAGAGACTGTGGCTTTGCACTCCCCAGGATTGAAGAGTGGGCAAACCACCCACTGTAGAGACTTGAGAGACTGTGGCTTTGCACTCCCCAGGATGGTACAGTGGGCAAACCACCCACTGTATGGACTTGAGAGACTGTGGCTTTGCACTCCCCAGGATTGAACAGCGGGCATGGTGGCCCCTTCGTGGATCTGGCGTCGTGGACTCATGTGGCTGAGGTGCCCCCCCTTCCTTTCCCCCTGAGGTGCCTGTAGTTTTATCATCTGATGCCCCTGCAGTGTTCTCTCCAACGGACTCAGGTCTCCTGTGTGGGCTTTGCCCATGTGTTGATACACTTTGGCCCACGGACTGTTGCAATTTCAGTGACTGTGCTGGACTTATTGCCTCTATTTATCGGTTACGGAATGTTTAAACTTAAATTTTTAATTTAATTTTCCTATTTTACCATGACTTCAATGAACCTATTTTCAACATAAATTTAGTTTCTCACTTTAATTATATCTTTGCATTATTTCGGGGGGTTTGGGTGGTGTCACTTTGACTTGGTGCTCTGCATTGGTGTGTAGATAGTTGGGGGGTGGGTGTATTGCGTATGTGTGTGCCCGTAACCTTTCCTCCTCCCCCCTCCCCTGTGTTGTAGGTGCAGTACTCACCGTTGTCGTCTGCGCCGGAGTTCGTACTCGTGGTAGATGAGCAGCTAGACGAGAGCAGGTAGGATGTTCAATTCGGGATCCATGCTGTCCTCCGTCCTCGTGGAGTGCGTAGAGGTGAGCGTTTTCCCGTTCGTAGTCTGTTTCCGCCGTGTTTTTAACGGCGGTGCTCCCGCCCCGGAAAAGGTGGCGGATTGGTGAGTTGTGATAGGGTGGGCGGTACGTTGTCTGCCGCTTGCCTGTTGGCGGTGACCGCCGCGCTGTTTGTTTGTCCCGCCGTGGCGGTCGGAGTGTTAAAGTGGCGTGCTGTGTTGGCGGTTCCCGCCAGGGTCAGAATTCCTTTTTTTGACCGCCTGCCTGTTGGCGGGTTGGCCGTCGCTTTATCACCGACCGCCAGGGTTGGAATGACCCCCAAAGTCTTGTGACTTGACGTGAGCATTGCATTTCACCACGGCAATTTCAAGAGGTAACTGAATCGCATGTAACAAATCTTTAATTTGTTCACCATTTTTCACCGGAGAACCAGAAGAGGTCATGAAACCTCTCTGTGACCATAGTTGGCCAAAATCATGTACAATTCAAAATCCATATCTGCTGTCAGTATAGATAGTGACTCTCAGATTCACGGCTGCGTGGCATGCCTTGGTAAGGGCGATTAGTTCTGCCACTTGTGCCGAAAACACTTTTTCAAGCCAGGAAGCTTTGATAATACCAGCTATGGTACATACAGCATAACCAGCTCTCAGTGTTCCGACTGAATCTCTCAAACAAGACCCATCAACAAACATGATGCAGTCATTTTCTTTTAATTGTGTATCTTGAATATCAGGACGTAGCTTGGTACACAATTCCGTTACCTTAAGACAATCATGCTCAACTTCCTTTTCATTATTAACTTCAGTATTTTCAGCAGGAAGTAGAGTTCCCGGGTTCAATACAGTACATCGTTTCAGAGAAACATTCATTGACCCTAGTATAATTGTCTCATATTTGGTGAGTCGAGCATTTGTCATGTGCTGAGTTTTGGTTCGAGTTAACAAAATTTAAACTGAATGCGGAACCATTACTGTTAGGGTGTATCCCATCACTATGCCTTCACATTCCGTAAGGCTCTGACCAACTGCTGCAACTGCGCGAAAACAACCTGGTAAGGCTGCTGCAACGGGGTCCAAGGTAGCTGAAAAATATGCTACAGGGCGATTTGCACCTCCATGGACCTGTGTTAAGACAGACAAAGAACAAGCATCACGTTCATGACAAAACAGTAGAAAAGGCTTTGTGTGATCAGGCATACCCAAAGCTGGTGCCCTGCACATGCATTCTCTCAACTCCATGAATGACTTAAGCTCTTCTTTGGACAAGGCTATGGTATACGGCTCATCCTTGATTTCTTTTCCTGTCAGCTTTAGCAAAGGTTTTGAGATAATCGAGAAGTTGGGTATCCACTGGCGACAGTAACCCACCATTCCCAAAAACATTCTGACATCTCTCTTTGTCGTTGGGGGGTTCATTTGCAAAATGGCTGTTATTCTTTCCTTCTATATTCTTCGGGACCCTCTTTCAATCAAATGCCCTAAGTATTTCACCTCTTTTTGACAGTATTGCAACTTCTTGGATGACACCTTATGTCCGTTCTTTCCCAAATGATTCAATAAGGCAATAGTGTCATATTTTCAGTTATCCCTTGTTTTGGATGCAATCAGCAAGTCATCAATGTACTGCACTAGAGTCGAGTTAAAAGGCAGTACTAAGGATTCCAAATCCTTTTTCAATTTCTGATTGAAGATGGAAGGTGACTCAGAAAACCCTTGGGGAATTCTGCACCAACTGTACACCTTATCCAGGAATATGAAACTGAACAAAAATTGTCTGTCCTCGTGAAGAGGTTTCGAAAAGAAAGCTTGTGACAAGTCTATAACAGTGAACCATTCAGCATCACACGGAACCTGAAACCAGATCACTGCTGGGTTGGGCACTATGGGGCAACATTTTACCACAATCTCGTTTATTTTCCTCAAATCTTGCACAATTCGAACTTTCCCACAAGGCTTTTTCAGACCCATTATCGGTGAATTGCATGGGCTACTCAACCCCTCTTTCAGAACTCCCTGTTTCACAAAGTCTACAATTATTTGTGACACTTCAAGAAGAACATCTTGTGCCATATGATATTGTGGCACCTGGGGAAACACTGCATTCGGCTTCACTTGTACTTTAACTGGTTCTACACCTTTTATCAGACCCACTTCCTTTCCTGTCAAATCCCACACTTTCTCTGTCACTGTTCCTTGTAATTCGGCAGGTAGGTCAATCACTGTAAGCACCGGTAATAGTGCAATCAAAGGGTAATCCTCATTTGTAAGTCTTGTCTCTAATTCTAAGAACTGACCTTCGTCCCCTTCATCATCGCTGTTTGTTTGCACTTCGATTCCATCATTGGTACATGTGATCGAACATTTTGTTTTGCACAGCAAGTCCCTTCCCAGTAAGGATACCGGACTTGAATCACAGACTACAAACCTATGTAGTACCTGGAAGTTGCTGATCTCAACTTGCACTGGATCTGTAATCGGGTTTGTCAGATACTGATTCGCTACTCCGACCACTCTTATGGTACGCCCCGAAAGTGGTAGTTTTGGAACTTCTGCACTTCTGACTGTAGAGCATGTAGCTCCGGTATCGACTAGGAATGAAACTTTGTAACCCATAACCTTCCCTTCCACATAGGGACCCCTCTGGTCTACCTCTAGGGATGCTGCAAGCCTGCACTCTTCACTGTCTGAGCTGTCATCCGACCACTCCTCATTCATTCCATCTTCACCTCGCAATGGGAATTGCTGTACTGTGTTATTTTGACTCATTACCTGACCTGTGACCTGTTGAGGAAGCATCACCTGTTGCTGTCCCATCGGAGCCATTGGTAATTGCATTTGCTGGCTAGGTACCATGGGAACCTGCTGTTGTACTTGTTGCATTTGTACTGGCTGAACATGCGGCATTTGCATCTGCTGCATGGGCTGTACCCCTTGCATCTGTACCAGGTTATTTTGAAAATTCGAATTCTGATTTCTCAGTTTTGGACCTCTTACATTTTGTAACGTACCGACATTAGTGCTTTGTTGAATGACACCATCCTGTACCACATTCGGGCACTCCCGTTTCCAGTGCCTCACGCCCCTGCACGTGTGACATGGTGACATCTTTTTCACCCCTTGTGCATCATTTTGAACCACAACAGTATTCAAATCTGGACCGCGATTCACAAAACCTCGACCTCTCGGTTGCGGCTGAAACACACCATTCATTTGCGGCTGCTGCTGTATCATTTGTTGAACTCCATTCCCCTCAATTCCTGCCTGTGCAGCCCTTATCTGCATCACCATCACCTTTTCTTTCAACTTTTTCTGCTTTAGTTCAATTTTGTCGCTAAAATATTTCGCATACTGTAATACCACATCAATCGGCTTCGCTTGCCAACAAATCAAATGATTCTTAATCATCTGGCTGACCTCTGGTCTCAGCCCTTCAACAAATCTGAACACAAGATGGTTCATGTCTTTCGGCTCAATAGTTTCAGTACCACTGTAATGTTTGAATGCCTTTAACAACCTCTCATAGTAAGCATGTATAGACTCCTTAACCTCTTGCGAGGTCCGGTCGATTTTCTGCCAATCAGTCATCTTTGGCAACACTTTCTGCTTCAAAAACTCAATCACCTTATGATAATATTTCATCACCTCCTCAGAAGGTGCTCCAGTCACCTTATCTCTTGCCGGCTCCTTCTTCGGCCAGTCTACTCCTCTTTTGCACTCAAGCCACAAATCAGGCGGAACAATGATCTCAAACAGAGTATTCAGGTGTTCCCAAAGACATTTTGCAAGTTTCACAAACCTATCTGTTTGTTGGTACCACTCAATCGGTTTCTCCCTCAACCTAGGGTAGTCATTAGTAAATGATAGGATGTCTCCTCTGGACCATGGCACATGAACTAAAACACCACCAGCCGTCTCTCTCATAGGTAATATTTTTACCGATTCTATGTCGGGTGAGGCTTTGGTCTGACTCAACCCTGAACTGTCACCTTTTCCCTTATCTTTTTTCTTTGCCCACCTGCCTTCCCATTTTTCTAGCGCGCCCCAAATTTGTGCACTTTGCAATAGTTCTTTTAAATGCGCCTTCATTCCGGCAGACCTCATGTGCTCAAAGTCTTTTGAATCAAAATCTAGTCTGTAACTTCTCTTCAAATGTTTGGTGTTCTCAATATCAATATTGTATTTGTCTGCTAGATTCGCTAATCTCTGATGTACCTTACCCACTTCTTTAGTAATCTTAGGACACAGGTATCTCAATTCTGCTTCGGTGTATGACTCCAGTCTATTTACCCCCCATGGTCCCGTCCACTAATTCAGCATCTTCCACTCCAAGTCTCACAAAATTCAGGTAGTCATCTTGACATGTCTTTTCCAGTTCTATAGAAGTCACTGTAGTCTTTTGTGAAGCATAGGTTTTCTCCAGGCACTCGTTTTAACTGTTGTACTGTAAAACCTTGCAGCAAAATGTTTCCTGCGTGCATCATTGGTGACTGTGAAGCATTCGTACTTATTGTTTGCAGAGTTAAAACCCCTAGCCCTGCCTGACGCATTGCTTCCAAGGGTGCTTCTACTGGGCTAAGGTCTATTAAGGACCTCGGCTTTTCAACTGCTTGTTCTCCTGGGGCCATTATCTGGGGAGTTCTTATGGACCCTCCTCTTGTTGGATCTTGGGTCATTACTCCCTGATCACATATGCCAGATTTACCTTGTGCATATAATGGCACCGGTGGACCGACAGCAATTGGTAACGATATTGCAGCAGATGTCTGACCCGGTCCCAAACTTCGTGGAGCAGTAACCCCATAGGTCTGTTCCAAAGTACCCGGGACAGGTACTAACGGAGGACCAGCTACTGGGTTGTACCCTGGAATCAGTTGTGGTTGTGGCTGAGACAGTAATTTCGGAGTTGACTCAATCTGCACTAACCTTGATTTTGTATATATCGGGTCTGGCGGCACAATCAGATTTGTAGTAGTCTCAAGTCCTGGGACGTCTGGATAGATTCTCTGTATCTGTGGTGGAGGTTGCAACTGTATCTGCATGTCTGGCGCAGTGGGTACACTGACACCATTCTGTATCGAAGCCGTATCACTAGTCTGTACCGTATCAGTAACTCCCTTTTCCTGCATCTGGTTCCCAGGACCCACGCTAGTGCTTGGGACACTGTGTCTCACCACATAAGGTGGCGGGCGATCATGTAATAATCGGTACATTAATTCTTCATCGTCTGAATCATCTTCCTCTTCCCAAGGTCTCTTATTTTCTTTAGGCTTGCTAGAATCCTTGTATGTTTTACAGGAGGCTTTCTTTCCCTGCGTCTCGTCTCCCTGTGTTATTGCTGGGAACAATTTCAGTCTGTCATCAATTCCCCGTCTCCACATTTTGTTCTCATTATCCCACCTAGCTTCTGCATAAGACTTTTCTGCCCTTTTTAGTCTTCTCTGGAATCTTTCTTGTCTATGTTTCAGAGCCATCAAGTCCCAAATTGCTAAAGCCTCGCACTGAGCTGGCCTCGGAGGTGGTTTTTGTGTACTTAACATCCATCTTAAGTTCTCTAGCACCTTTGGATTGAACGTCCCATGTTCTGGAAACGCTAAACATCCCTCTTTCTCTGTTAATTTACGCCACTGTTTCATCCATAAACATCCGTTCTCGAGGACGCGCCCCAGGGTAGGTGCCGAACGGATCAGGGAACATACAGAATGGTTCCGTCTCTGGTCAGAGGTTTGAGCGTCCTCATGATGCCTTATCTCGAAATGGGATGGGCGACCCAATAGATGACTGACTGAGACTATTTAGTCCATACACTGTAAGTGACCTTCCAGCACTTATTGTTATCTGTTTTCAAGGAGAAGTTGTCTTTTTAAGGTCCTGAAGAAACGCCGCTGGATCTTTTTCAGACCATTCAGGCGTGAAACATGTCTACCTCCTAGTGTTAGGATCGAGTATTTCTCCTTCTTTCCTCACTTTATGTTAAGGAGTATAGGGCACATTACTCCCCTTTAGACTCCTTGATTTATTTTTAATCTTGGCCTGACTCCTACATACAGTATTAAAGACATATGGTGTTCAGAGCCAATTTTAATACACCTCTTACTCTCCTTTTTTCACCTTACATTATCACATTCTACTGATTCTACTTGATCAGTCACACCATTTTCAGTCAAAGAGCCTACCACCTTTTGAGTGGTGGCCCGTCGGATATTGCAGTGCCGGTCCGGCGAGGAGTCAGCCCGATGATGATGCCTAGCGTCGGAATTGATGCTTGAGGGTACTCCTAATGACATCACTCGCCCGTGATAACTAGCATAGGCAGACACTTTTGGAACAGTATACTTTTGTTATATAGATCATCCATAAACAAGACACAACACCTTTTTCCTCCATAACTATGTAAGCTGGAGTACCCTCAGGCGGTGTAGGCTCTCTATCAGTGGCCACAATGTAGGCGTTTCCGTTCAGAGTGCTCTTGAATGCTTTGACAAAATTAATTTCTACGTTTTCTGTTATTTGTATTTAATCAGAAGGTGACTTAGGGCTAGATGTAGGAAGGCTTTTGCACCTCGCAAACGGCGAAAAACGCCATTTGCGAGGCGCAAAAGCCCTTACGCGATGCAGGATCACATTTTGCGAGTCGGTTCCGACTCGCAAAATGTGATTCCGACTCGCAGATAGGAAGGGGTGTTGCCTTCCTATTTGCGACCGCATCACGATGTAGAGTTGATTTGTGACTGCGAAAGCAGTCGCAAATCAACTCGCAGTTACCATCCACTTGAAGTGGATGGTAACTCATTCCCAAAAGGGGAAGGACCCCTTCCCCTTTGTGAATGCTCACAAAAATATTTTTTCAGAGCAGGCAGAATCCTATGGACCACTGCCTACTCTGAAAAGAAACGAAACAAAAAGGTTTCAGTATTTTTTCTATTTGCAGCTCGTTTTCCTTTAAGGAAAACGGGCTGCAAAGAGAAATAAAAAACCTGCTTTATTTAAAAGCAGTCACGGACATGGTGGTCTGCTGTCTACAGCAGGCCACCATCCCCGTGAGTGCCTAGACTCGCAATGGGGTCGCAAACTGCGACCCACCTCATAAATATTTATGAGGTGGGTCTTTGCGACCCCATAGCGAGTCGCTGAAGGTGTCTGAGACACCTTCCTGCATTTCCTTTTGCGAGTTGCAAATTGCGAGTCGCTGGGACTCGCAATTTGCAACTCGCAAAAGGGAACCTTCCTACATCTGGCCCTTAGTTCCCAGGACTCTCTTCGCCCACCTTTCTCAACCTATTGCCTTTCACGGATGGCAACCAATCCGTGCGCGACCCCTCTCGACAACTGATCTATCTCAGCGCAGCACCACTGACGTCACAATCACACACTGCAGCTGACAAAGTCTTGCGGCTCATCCGCCCCTCACTGGATTCACACAAAACTAATGCAAAATTTACCACGAGCACCTTTACCAATAACACAAATCTGCCGGTTTACTACAGGAAGAGTAACACATTCGCTTCAGAATTTTACAGAGTTTTCACTTGAAGCCTTGGCCGCTACTCTCTCCTTCTCAATTCCCGCATACGCAAGCAGAATTCGACCCGCAAATCCTACTGTTGACTTGTCAATGGTTCGTCCTAGTGCACTTTAGAACTTGCCATATCTCCATCGAAGGTTTCACACATACGTTTCGACTCAAACTCGACTTGTAAACCATGCCCGATTGACCTATTAAACTGCACAGATTACAACGTAAACCCAAGTTTCTCCTACACTTGTCAATATACTCTGGAATCTTAGACCACGACGGGTCTGTACATAAACAACCAACCACGTGGATCATTTTTTAGCACAAAGCGCCACACTCATATGAAGTACGCCGACTTCCCTACTCTTATACTGCGGAGTACGCCCACTCCTATTAAAACAACATTTACCTGACCTAGATACACACAAACCTCATCAATTATCTGCAAAAAGGCTTAAGCTGAGCAAGCGCAAACCCTCTACCACACACATTATGACGCCAAGAACATTCCCAACTCACTTAGGCATGTTCCGAGATCCCGGGAAAGTCATGGTGAATTTAGAAACACATCGGCCCGTATTTATACTTTTTGACGCTAACGCAGTTTAGCGTCAAAAAAATTAGCGCCGTCTAACGCCATTCTGAAGCGCCATGCGGGTGCCGTATTTATAGAATGGCGTTAGCCGGCGTTAGCCGACCGGCGCTGCCTGGTGTGCGTGAAAAAAAACCACGTACACCAGGCAGCGCCGGCGTAGGGTAAAATGGCGTATGGGCGTCTCAAAATGGGGCAAGTCAGGTTGAGTCAAAAAAATCGCCTCAACCCGATTTGCGCCATTTTTTTACTACGCCCATCCCCCATTAACATGACTCCTGTCTTAGCAAAGACAGGAGTCATGCCCCCTTGGCCAATGGCCATGCCCAGGGGACTTCTGTCCCCTGGGCATGGTCAGTGGGCATAGTGGCATGTAGGGGGGCACAAATCAGGCCCCCCATGCCACAAAAAAAAATATAAAAAAATACCGGAACTTACCTTAATGTCCCTGGGGTGGGTCCCTCCATCCTTGGGTGTCCTCCTGGGGTGGGCAAGGGTGGCAGGGGGTGTCCCTGGGGGCAGGGGAGGGCACCTCTGGGCTCATTCTGAGCCCACAGGTCCCTTAACGCCTGCCCTGACCCAGGCGTTAAATTCAGGCGCAAATGTGGGTTTTTTTGCCCCGCCCACTCCCGGGCGTCATTTTTGCCCGGGAGTATAAATACCACGCACATGCCTGGGAGTCATTTTTTTAGACGGGAACGCCTACCTTGCATCTCATTAACGCAAGGAAGGTGTTCACGCCAAGAAATTACGCTAACTCCATGAACTTTGGCGCTAGACGCGTCTAACGCCAAAGTATAAATATGGAGTTAGTTTTGCGTCGAAAAAAACGACGCAAATTCGGCGCAAACGGAGTATAAATATGCCCCATCATACCTCTAATTTGCATTATTGCAGAAAAACAATTTAAACAGTGATTCTCCGTCCTAGGGCCCCAAAGGGCCAAACCATCCAATGCATTACACTTTAGTCAAAGTCATTAATCAATTCAAATGATGCTACCATGACCTTGCAGCCATGAATAACCACACAAGTTTTGTAGAATTTCATGAATTTTATTCCCTATTGTTGGACTTTTTGCCTTACGCAGGGTCATCCCTAGTCTTTTTGCCTCCTTCCTCCTAGTTTTTCTGACCTCTCGTTGTTGGCTCTAGGACTCTGTGCACTTTGTCACTGCTGACCAGTGCTAAAGTGCAGGTGCTCTCCCATCTAAAGTTGGTATGATTGGCTTATACCTAATTGGCATATTTAATTTACCTATAAGTCCCTTGTACAGTGGTATCTCTATACCCAGGGCCTGTAAATTAAATACTACTAGTGGGCCTGCAGCGCTGCTTGCGCCACCCACTGAAGTAGACTTTCAAACCTGTCTCAGGCCTGCTAGCGCAGGGCCTGTGTGCACAGTTTTCTGCCACAGGGACCTGGCTTCTAAATTTACTTGCCAGGCCCACAACTCCCCTTTTACTAAATGTAAGTCACCCTTAAGGTACGCTGTAGCTAGCCCTATGGGCAGGGTGCCATGTATGTAGAAAGGCAGGACATGTGCCATATTGCATGGCCTGTCCTAGTAGTGACAAACAGTCTAACTTGGTGTCTCACTGCTGTGAGTGCTGCCTTCTCGTAGGATTGCATTAGAAATTAGAAATGCCCTGCCTTATGTGTAAGGGGTATTGTCTGATTTATGAGGGGTAGCGTAGGCGTGTTTGGTATGATTGTGATGGTGATAATAAATGCTGCTTACTGGTGTGGGTGTATTTTTTATTACTATCACAGAAATGCCACTTCTAGAAAGTGCACATTTATCTGTGCTTATGACTCTGGTGTTTTGCAGCTTGACTCCAATCCACGTCTGGGCAGAGTGACAGTTAGGGCTTTGTGCATACTTTTCAGACAGCCTGTACACAGGGCGGGTGGAGGTGTCACAGAGGTGCATCTGCATACTGAATAGTCTTCCTGGGCTGAGAGAAGGAAGAGGCAGGGCACACCTGCATTTGTAAAGACTGTGCCCTGGCCTCACACAATAGGGTTGTTAACCCCCCACTGATGTTTGGAGCCTGTGCTGAAAGAAGAGAGGGGGCACTCCCAGAACCAGTTGTAACTGGCTGGAACCTCCTCTCCCTACCATTGTAAAACACTGTAAGAACTGACTATAAGTACAGGGGAATTTCCCCCACAATTTGGAGACTCTTGGAATTATCTTGGAACTGGACACCAAAGGCTGAAAGGACTCACCAGGAACCGCCCTGGACTGCTGCTGCTGTGCTGACCTGTGACCTGCCTGGTCACTGTGAAGGACTTGCCACTTGCTGCCTTTCCCTTGTGCTGGCCTGTAGCTGGGCCCTCCACCTGAGGACCTTGTCTTAAGATTCTGCTCCCCAGGGGAGGGTGCTGTGGCCCCTGACCCCTGCATCCATTTCTTCACGAGGGGTGCGTCTCCATGGTTTGCAACGTGCTTATGGAGCCTTGGGAGCTGGTAGGCTCCTGGCTGCATTGTGCCCCTTTAAATAAGATCACCGCAGCGGCCTGGGAAGCTGGAAGAACACTCGCGCAACGCATCGGGTGCAGGCGAGTGTCTGCTCGGGCCCCAGGAGGGGTCTGATCTTCTTGTGGCTTCACGGCAGGACAAGGGGAAGGCGCGGGGAGTGCCCCATTCCCCCTGGCCTCTGCGTTAGGAGCAGGACGCTCCTTTTCTGCTGTTAGGTAAAACGGGCATTATTGTGCCCCCCCCTTAGTGGAAGGGCCAGTGGAGGCCCGGGGGGGCCCCCAGAGATCGCGGGTCCCAGGAGGGGCCTGTCATTAAACCGGAGGGGGTGCGTGGTGCCCCCCTCCTGCCCTAAGTTGTTTTTGATGGCTTTGGCCACCCTCGTGAGGGCCAGTTGAGGCCCTGGGGGGCCCCCAGTAGCAAGGTCCCCGGAGGGGCCTGTCTATAAAAGAGAGGAGGTGCATGTCACCCTCCTCTGACTCCAGAGTATAAGGGAGGCCCCTGTTTTGCGCATAGGAGCGCCCGGGGCCCCATTGTTCGCCTTCTAGGCACTGGAGGTGCCTTCATCCAACCAGGTACTGTTTAAAGGTCCAATATAGTTGCAATCCAAAGTTCTTTCTACAGACTTTTTTTTTATTCATATATTACCTACCTGCGTTTGATGTTTTTACGTATGTGTATGCAAATGTTCCTTTTATGGACGTGCTTGCTAATAAGTTTTTCTAACTTGCCATATGTTTTCTAATGTTCCTACTATGGGCATTTTATGATATTCTTATGACAAGTGCTGTAATAACGTGTTTTCCTGACTACTGCTTATGTTGCAAAATACTGAGTAACCTGTGTGTTATGTGTGACTACTGCTAGGTTTGCAGAGTAACTAATGTGTAACGTTCTGACAACTGCTAAGGTAGCAGGATAGTACTGATATGTGATGTTTGGTCTGATAATTGCCTTGTGTACAATACAGTATATTTTCATATAATCTGGTGTTGTGTTTCCTTTGTGGTGGGGATATTGCGTCACATGTGTTGTGTGTGTTGTGCAAACGCTTTACACATTGCCTCCAGGTTAAGCTTGACTGCTCGTGCCAAGCTACCAAGGGTGTGAGCAGGGGTTATCTTGGACGTGTAACTCCCTTGCCCTGACAAGAGTGGGCAAGTTCTGCCTGGCTGAGGTGCATACCCTAGCCAACCAGAAACCCCATTTCTAACACCTATTAATTACAATCTAGCAGTAAATGCGTTAATCTCAACACCAAGAAACATAATATCATAGTTACGATATGGCAACTTTGATAGGATTTCATTAACGCGAGAATCACAAACATCAAAACATAACGCGGCGTGAACATAGATCAAGTTTAGCAGAGTGTCAATATTGCGTCAGTTCAACAGAGCATAGTCTCGGTCGTTTGTCTATTTGCGTCAGTTTTAATGAACACCTGTCCTAACCACTGATTAGCATTGGCATGTTGGGCTTCATTCAAACAATTTAGAACAATATTTTGGAAAACATCTAGCTAAGGTCTCTGTCAAAAGCAAGCAGTTGGTCAAACAGACAAATTACAAATGCATTGTCATAATTACCCTCCAAAGATTAGGTCAGCGCACAGGTTCAGTCTTCGTCTTCAGGACATCAGTCAATACGCCATCAGTCAGATCTCAGCTTGGGGACAAAAAGGGCACTTCCCTCATAAGGAGGAAAAGTGTAAATGGGCAATCTAAGGGCAAGGGTGGTTTAATAAAGTCTCAAGTCACCGAACAGAGTGATAGAGTTTCTGGATAAAATCTATAGCATTCCCTACCTAATTCTAAATGACTTCCTGTGACCTGGGTTTTTATTCCTTTTTCGTAGTACATTCCCCCAAAATTCTATTGGACATTTGCTGTACCCCACTATCTTTAACTTATCATATAACACATTAGGTAATCCTAATCTTCACCCCATATTGGTTTACAAGTCTTTGATTGGTCTTCGTAATTGACGTCTTCAGAGGTGGCACATCCGGTGTTACTTCATCCCTTGGTAATTCTTTGTACATCTTTTGGTCAGCAGTTCCATTGTCTTCCCCAGTTTGAATGACCTTGTACATTACATTAATCTACACTGTTTCAATTCATTTATAACATTTAGGGGGTCATTCCAACCGTCGGCGGGAGCACCGCCAACAGGCTGGCGGTGCCCCGCAGGGCATTCTGACCGCAGCGGTTTGGCCGCGGTCAGAACAGGAAAACCGGCGGTCTCCCGCCGGTTTTCCGCTGCCCTCAGGAATCCTCCATGGCGGCGCGGCTTGCTGCGCCGCCATGGGGATTCCGACACCCCATACTGCCATCCTGTTCCTGGCGGTTCGCCCGCCAGGAACAGGATGGCGGTATGGGGTGTGGTGGGTCCCTGGGGGCCCCTGCAGTGCCCATGCCAATGGCATGGGCACTGCAGGGGCCCCCGTAAGAGGGCCCCACAAAGAATTTCAGTGTCTGCAAAGCAGACACTGAAATTCGCGACGGGTGCAACTGCACCCGTCGCACCTTCCCACTCCGCCGGCTCCATTCGGAGCCGGCTTCCTCGTGAGAAGGGGTTTCCCGCTGGGCTGGCGGGCGGCCTTCTGGCGGTCGCCCGCCAGCCCAGCAGGAAAGCCAGAATGGCCTCCGCGGTCTTTCGACCGCAGAGCGGCCATATGGCGGTTCCCGTCAGGCGGGCGGCGACCGCCGCCCGCCGGCCTCGGAATGAGGCCCTTAGTTTTCAAGACGATGAGAAGCAGTGGGAAACGGATCTACATGGTTACATTCATCTTCCAAGTTCGAAGAAAAAGAACAAACAGGGTCATGGACCCTTGTGAGTCAGCACACTGAAAAATAGAAAAATGCATTTAATATGAGAGCGAAACAGCTAAGCTGCAGCTCATGCTTACTTAAGGCCTATGAGGTTTTCAATACAGATTTAGTAACGCAAATGTTACTATAAGCTCATTTCACACTTAGGCCCGTATTTATACTTTTTGACGCTAAACTGCGCTAACACAGTTTAGCGTCAAAAATTTTTTCACCGGCTAACGCCATTCTGAAGCGCCATGCGGGCGCCGTATTTATTGAATGGCGTTAGCCGGCGCAAGCAGACCGGCGCTGCCTGGTGTGCGCGGAAAAAAACCACGTACACCAGGCAGCGCCGGCGTTGGGAAAAATGGCGCTAGGGCGTCTTAAAAATGGTGCAAGTCAGGTTGACGCAAAAAATCGCCTCCACCCGATTTGCGCCATTTTTAACGACGCCCAGACGCCATTTACATGACTCCTGTCTTAGTAAAGACAGGAGTCATGCCCCCTTGCCCAATGGCCATGCCCAGGGGACTTATGTCCCCTGGGCATGGTCATTGGGCATTGAGGCATGTAGGGGGGCACAAATCAGGCCCCCCTATGCCAAAAAAAAATATAAAAAGAAAAAAAATTATACTTACCTGAACTTACCTGAATGTCCCTGAGGTGGGTCCCTCCAGCCTTGGGTGTCCTCCTGGGGTGGGCAAGGGTGGCAGGGGGGGTCCCTGGGGGCATGGGAGGGCAGCTGTGGGCTCATTTTGAGCCCACAGGTCCCTTAACGCCTGCCCTGACCCAGGCGCTAAAATCCGGCGCAAATGCGGGGTTTTTTGCCCCGCCCACTCCCGGGCGTCATTTTTGCCCGGGAGTATAAATACGACGCATTTGCGGCGCAGTCATTTTTTTAGACGGGAACGCCTACCTTGCATCTCATTAACGCAAGGAAGGCGTTCACGCAAAAAAATGACGCTCTTTCCTCATACTTTGGCGCTAGACGCGTCTAACGCCAAAGTATAAATATGGCGTTAGTTTCGCGCCGAATTTGCGTCGAAAAAAACGACGCTAATTCGGCGCAAACGGAGTATAAATATGCCCCTTAATTCATAAACATTTCATGTTAATATAGATTATATAAAATATGCTCTCTCACTACCATGACCTTGCAGCCATGAATAACCACACCAGTTTAGTAGAATTTTGGGCCATATTTATACTCCGTTTGCGCCGAAATTGCGTCGTTTTTTTTGACGCAATTTCGACGCAAAACTAACGCCAACTAACGCCATATTTATACTATGGCGTTAGAGGCGAATAGCGCCAAAGTTCCCGGAATGTGCGTCATTTTTTAGCGTGAACCCCTTCCTTGCGTTAATGATATGCAAGGGAGGCGTTCCCGTCTAAAAAATGACTCCCAGGCCTTTACGTGGTATTTATACTCCCGGGCAAAAGAGACGCCCGGGAGTTGGCGTGGCTAAAAACGGCGCATTTGCGCCACTTTTTAACGCCTGCTCAGGGCAGGCGTTAAGGGGCCTGTGGGCTCAAAATGAGCCCACAGGTGCCCTCCCATGCCCCCAGGGACCCCCCCTGCCACCCTTGCCCACCCCAGGAGGACCCCCAAGGATGGAGGGACCCACCCCAGGGACATTCAGGTAAGTTCAGGTAAGTATAATTTTTTATTTTTTATATTTTTTTTTGGTGGCATAGGGGGGCCTTATTTGTGCCCCCCTACATGCCACTATGCCCAATGACCATGCCCAGGGGACAGAAGTCCCCTGGGCATGGCCATTGGGCAAGGGGGCATGACTCCTATCTTTACAATGATAGGAGTCATGTTGATGGGGGATGGGCGTCGAAAATAAATGGCGCAAGTCGGGTTAAGACGATTTTTTCGACGTAACCTGACTTGCCCCATTTTAAGACGCCCATGCGCCATTTTCCCCCTACGCCGGCGCTGTCTGGTCTACGTGGTTTTTTCCC
This sequence comes from Pleurodeles waltl, assembly GCF_031143425.1. Lineage (NCBI taxonomy): Eukaryota > Metazoa > Chordata > Amphibia > Caudata > Salamandridae > Pleurodeles > Pleurodeles waltl. Next base: position 976,705,543 of record NC_090443.1, read on the forward strand.
ACGCAAACCAGGCAGCGCCGGTCTGATTGCGCCGTCTAACGCCATTCCATAAATACGGCGCCCGCATGGCGCTTCAGAATGGCGTTAGACGGCGCAAAACTTTTTGACGCTAAACTGCGTTAGCGCAGTTTAGCGTCAAAAAGTATAAATATGGGCCTTTATCCTTTGTTATCATTGGTAAGTGCTTTACGTGTGTCCCTCCATGGGCCAGTTTTGTTACCGCCTTGGCCGTGGACCCTGTTGCGATACGTTTGACTGCGAACGAAGTTGTTTTTCCTTTTGTGTCTCTCCTTCGCTCTCATGCTCATGGTGACTGTGAGCAACCTTCTTTTTAGGGCGAGCCTAGGCAGCGCGCATGTGCTGTCTGGAAGACCTGTTGTTCTGGATAAAGGGCTTTTGCTCCTGCCTGCTACTTACCATAGTTTATCTCAAGCATCACTCTTCCTTGCTGCCTTTTAACCCCTTCGCTGCCAGGCCCTTTCGCCTCCTATGCCAAGCCTTTTTTTGGCTATTTGGGGCAGTTTGCGCTTAGGCGCTTAACTTTTTCTCCACGTAACCTACCCACCCCAAATTGGCGTCCATTTTTTCCAACATCCTAGGGATTCTAGCGGTACCCAGTCTATGTGGGTTCCCCTGAAGGAGACCAAGAAATTAACCAAAAGACAGCAAAAATTTCGTTTTTTTCAAACAAATTGGAAAAGAGGGCTGCAGAAGAAGGCTTGTGGTTTTTTCCCTGAAAATGGCATCAACAAAGGGTTGCGGTGCTAAAATCACCATCTTCCCAGCTTTCAGGAACAGGCAGACTTGAATCACAAAACTAACTTTTTCAACACAATTTTGGCATTTTACTGGGACATACCCCATTTTTACTATTTTTTTGCTTTCAGCCTCCTTCCAGTTAGTGACCGAAATGGGTGTGAAACCAATGCAGGATCCCAGAAAGCTAAACATTTCTGAAACGTAGACAAAATTCTGAGTTCAGCAAGGGGTTAGTTGTGTAGATCCTACAAGGGTTTCCTACAGAAAATAACAGCTGAAATAAAAAAACATTGAAATTGAGGTGAAAAAAACAGCAATTTTTCTCCACGTTTTACTCTGTAACTTTTTCCTGCAATGTCAGATTGGTTAAAGCAATATACCGTTACGTCAGCTGGATTCTTCTGGATGCGGGGATATATAGGGCTTGTAGGTTCATCAAGAAACCCTAGGTACCCAGGGCCAATAAATGTGCTGCACCTTGCAATGGGTTTTCATTCTATACCGGGTATACAGCAATTTATTTGCTTAAATATAAAAAGTGAAAAATAGGTATCAAGAAAACCTTTGTATTTCCAAAATGGCCAGAAGATAAGGTGTTGAGATGTGGTGGTTATTTGCACATTTCTGAATTCTGGGGTCTCCATACTAGCATGTGAATTACAGGACATTTCTCAAATAGACGTCTTTTTTACACACTGTCTTACATTTGGAAGGAAAAAATGTAGAGAAAGACAAGGGGCAATAACATTTGTTTTGCTACCCTGTTTTCCCCCCAGTCTTGCGATAAAAATGGTACCTCACTTGCGTGGATAGGCCTAGCGCCCGGGACAGGAAACACAAAATGGACACATCACATTTTCGGAAAGAAAACAGAGCTGTTTTTTACAAAGTGCCTAGCTGTGGTTTTTGGCCTCTAGCTCACCTCTAGCTCACCTGGGGAAACCTAGCAAACCTGCACATTTTTCTAAACTAGACACCGAGGGGAATCCAAGATGGGGCGACTTGTGGGGCTCTGACCAGGTTCTGTTACCCAGAATTCTTTGCAAACCTAACAATTTGACCAAAAAAACAATTTTTCCAGTAATTTCCGTGAAAGAAAGTTCTGGAATCTGAGAGGAGCCACAAATTTCCTTCCACCCAGCGTTCCCCTAAGTCTCCCGTCAAAAATGGTACATCACTTGTGTGGGTAGGCCTAGCGCCCGGAACAGGAAATTCCCCAAAACACACGGTGGACACATCACATTTTCAGAAAGAAAACAGAGCTGTTTTTTACAAAGTGCCTAGCTGTGGATTTTGGCCTCTAGCTCAGCTGGCACATAGGGAAACCTAGCAAACCTGCACATTTATGAAAACTAGACACCTAGGGTAATCCAAGATGGGGTGACTTGTGGGGCTCTGACCAGGTTCTGTTACCCAGAGTCCTTTGCAAAGCTCACAATTTGGCCCAAAACATTTTTTTCCCTGTTATTTTGGTGACAAAAAGTTCTGAAATCTGAGAGGAGCCACAAATTTCCTTCCATGCAGCGTTCCCCCAAGTCTTCCGATAAAAATGGTACCTCACTTGTGTGGGTAGGCCTAGCGCCCAGGAGAGGAAATGCCCCAAAACACAACATGGACACATCACATTTTCAGAATGAAAACAGAGCTGTTTTTTACAAAGTGCCTAGATGGGATTTTGGCTTCTAGCTCAGTCGGCACCTGGGGAAACCTAGCAAACCTGTGCATGTTTGAAAACTAGCCACCTAGGGGAATCCAAGATGGGGTGACTTGTGGGGCTCCGACCAGGTTCTGTTACCCAGAATCCTTGCAAACCTCAAAATTTGGCCCCCCAAAAAATTTTTCCTGTCATTTCGGTGAAAGAAAGTTCTGGAATCTGAGAGGAGCCACAAATTGCCTTCCACATAGCGTTCCCCCAAGTCTCCCGATAAAAATGGTACCTCACTTGTGTGTGTAGGCATAGCACCCAGGACAGGAAATGCCCCAAAACACAACATGGACACATCACATTTTCAGAAAGAAACAGCTGTTTTTTACAAAGTGCCTAGCAGTGGATTTTGGCCTCTAGCTCAGCCGGCACCTCGGGAAACCTAGCAAACCTGCGTATTTCTGAAAACTAGACACCTAGGGGAATCCAGGATGGGGTGACTTGTGGGGCTCCGACCAGGTTCTGTTACCCAGAATCCTTGTAAACCTCAAAATTTGGCCCCAAAAACAATTTTTGCTGTCATTTCGGTGAAAGAAAGTTCTGGAATCTGAGAGGAGACATAAATTTCCTTCCACCCAGCGTTCCCCCAAGTCTCCCGATAAAAATGGTACCTCACTTGTGTGTGTAGGCGTAGCGCCCAGGACAGGAAATGCCCCAAAACACAACATGGACACATCACATTTTCAGAAAGAAACAGAGCTGTTTCTTACAAAGTGCCTAGCTGTGGATTTTGGCCTCTAGCTCAGCCGGTAACGGTGGAAACCTAGCAAACCTGCGCATTTTTTAAAAGTAGACACCTAGGGGAATCCAAGATGGGGTGACTTGTGGGGCTCTGACCAGGTTCTGTTACCCAGAATCCTTTGCAAACCTCAAAGTGTGGCCAAAAAAACACTTTTTCCTGTCATTTCGGTGTCAAAAAGTTCTGGAATCTGAGAGGATCCACAAATTTCCTTCCACCCAACGCTCCCCGAAGTCTCCCGATAAAAATGGTACCTCACTTGTGTTCGTAGGCCTAACGCCCGGGACAGGAAATGCCCCAAAACACAACGTGGACACATCACATTTTCACAAAGAAAACAGAGCTGTTTTTTTACAAAGTGCCTAGCTGTGGATTTTGGCCTCTAGCTCAGCCGGCACACCTGCGAAACCTAGCAACCCTGTGCATTTTTTAAATCTAGACACCTAGAGGAATCCAAGATGGGGTGACTTGTGGGGCTCTGACCAGTTTCTGTTACCGAGAATCCTTTGCAAACCTCAAAATCTGGCCAAAAAATCACTTTTTCCTGTAGTTTCGGTGACAGAAAGTTCTGGAATCTGAGAGGAGCCACAAATTTCCTTCCACCCAGCGTTCCCCCAAGACTCCCGATAAAAATGGTACCTCACTTGTGTGGTTAGGCCTAGCGCCCAGGACAGGAAATGCCCCAAAACACAACATGGACACATCACATTTTCAGAAAGAAAACAGAGCTGTTTTTTACAAAGTGCCTAGCTGTGGATTTTGGCCTCTAGCTCAGCCGGTACCTGTGGAAACCTGGCAAACCTGTGCATTTTTTTAAACTAGACACCTAGGGGAATCCAAGATGGGGTGACTTGTGGGGCTCTGACCAGGTTCTGTTACCCAGAATCCTTTGCAAACCTCAAAATGTGGCCAAAAAAACACTTTTTCCTGTCATTTCGGTGACAAAAAGTTCTGGAATCTGAGAGGTGCCACAAATTTCCTTCCACCCAGCGTTCCCCCAAGACTCCCGATAACAATGATACCTCACTTGTGTGGGTAGGCCTAGCGCCCGCGACAGGATATGCCCCAAAACACAATGTGGACACATCACATCCTCACAATGAAAACAGAGCTGTTTTTTACAAACTGCCTAGCTGTGGATTTTGGCCTGTAGCACAGCCAGCACCTGGGGAAACCTAGCAAACCTGTGCATTTTTTAAAACTAGACACCTAGGGGAATCCAAGATGGGGTGACTTGTGGGGCTCTAACCAGGTTCTGCTACCCAGAATCCTTTGCAAACCTCAATATTTGGCCAAAAAAACACTTTTTCCTGTTATTCTGTGACAAAAAGTTCTGGAATCTGAGAGGAGCCACAAATTTCCTTCCACCCAGTGCTCCCCCAAGTCTCCCGATAGAAATGGTACCTCACTTGTGTGGGTAGGCCTAGCACTGGTCCCCTGTGCTGGCCAGTGTGGTGGTGGGCATGACTCCTGTCTATACTTAGGCAAGAGTCATGTTTGTGGCTGCTTACGTGTTAGAAAATGACGCAAGGCTGGTTAGCGGCATATTTTTTGCCACTAAAAGCCTAACGTCATTTCAGCCCTACTAGCACCTATAATCCCTAACACCATCCCTGACCGGGTAGCATCTTTTTTTGGGCGCTAACCATTCATTAGTGACCTCTTGCGTCATTCCATAAATATGGCGTTAAGATGGCTCTAAGGAATGACGTTAGACGTTGTTAATAATTTTGACGCAAAACTGCGTTAGTGCAGTTTTGCAGCAAAATCCATAAATATGGGTCCCAGTGTATTGGAGCGCTTGCATTTATGTCATCTGTGGGACACTCGCTTGAAAAACACCGGGGCTTAGGTAGCCCTTCATCTTTATTAGGTCTGCATCAATCGTACGCCTGTCACAATTAACACTTCAGCCATCTTGAAATGTTAACTTCCCACTGCATACAGAGGAGCTACCTCCCAGATGGCCATGGTGTGCGCCCATGCGCACTGCATTTTAAGATCGAGCACTTCCCACTTAGCGTGGCACCTGATTCACGGCTGCCGCGCTCCAATGTAAAGGAGTATTTAAAAGGAGCGCTCTCTTGGGAGCCATGCAATACGTGTGAGCACCCCTAACATCTAGTAAGCAATGAGCCTTTAAAAATCCAGTGCATTGGAGCGCTTTCATTTATGTGATCTGTGGGACACGGGCTTGAAAACCAGCAGGGCTTACGTAGCCTTTTATTTTTATTAGGTCGGCAGCAATCATGTAGTTCTGTCACAGTTAACACTTCGGCCATCTTAAAATGGTAACTTCCCACCGCATATGTAGGTGCTACTTCCCAGCTGGATATGGCACTCGCCCACGTGCACTGTGTGCTGAATGGATGTGTTCCTTTTTAGGGCTTCCTGTAGCGCATTAATCAATATATCACTCCTTCACAGCGCTGTGCATTCTGTGCAGAACAGCGAGTGGCCCTGACCAGAACATTAAGCAATGTCTGGTGTGGGCAGAGTGTATTCTGACCAATGCTCCCTACCCCATGCCTGCCTGTTCCGAAGCAAGTAGCATCCCCTCGGGAAACTGGTTTGTGCAGCCTTTCAGTTTCTCAGGGTTGAAAGAGTTGAGTGCCTGAACAAGAAAAAGTACACAAAGGGGCATATTTAAGAGCCCCTAGCGCCACTGGAGTGTCACCTTACGTAACACTCCAGTGTTGCCAACCTCTGCTCCATATTTACAAGGAGATGTAACGCCACTTTTGTGGCATTACACCTCTTTGTAAATATGGGCCCCTCCGACGCAGTTATCTGTCAGAGGGGAGTGCAATGGGTGTTGCTGTCGGTGTTCCACAGTACCACCATTGCATTTTGACGCTGCCTCAGATTTACAAGATTTCGTAAACCTGAGGCAACGCCAAAATCTAACGCCATCCCCAGGGGTGGTGTTAGCAAGGCACAACGAGGAGGAATATTTTTATTCCTCCTCGTTTTTTGCTTTTTCTATGTAGCAGCACGCATAGAAAGAGCAAAATGCCAGAAATTATTGTTTATGTGCGGGAAGGTGTCCCTTTCTGCACATAAACAATCATTCTTCAGCACACACAGAAGTGCCAAAGCACCATTAGTGATTGTTTATGTGTGGGAAGAGACACCTTCCTGCACATAAACAATCACACCCCTCAACGCAGACATCCTTGCACGATGGTGCAAGGATGCCTAGGTTGGTGCTAGCAGCTAAATTTAGTACCAGCGCAGGGGACAACACAGGGGTGCACCATATTCACTTAAATACAGTGCATCCCTGCATTGTGAAAATGACAGAGCGCGGCGCTGCCAATTTTGGTGCAGCATCGTGCTCCGTCATTTTCCCTTAAATATGGGTCATAGTTCTTCTTTGAGAGGGAGGCGGTGGTGAACACTATGGTGCATATTTATACTTTTTGATGCAAAACTGTGCCTAGGCAGTTTTCCATCAAAATGTTTAGCACCCACTTCCGCCATTCTACAGCGCCAGCCGGGCGCCATATTTAAGGAATGGCGCAAGCTGGCGCTAAGCTTGGACTAGCGTAAAAAAAAAGACACTAGCAGGGTAGGGGTGGGGGTGGCGGTATGGGTAAAGGTGGTTGTGCCACAGAAAATTATGCTAGCCTGGTTTGCGGCAAACAAAATGCCACTAACTAGACTTGCGTCATTTCCATGGTGGTTGGCCATGGAAATGGGTTCACAAGTACCCTAACGCCTGGTCTGACCCAGGCTTTAAATATTGTTGCTAAGCAGGCTTAGCGCCATTATTTGGGTCCGCCTACTCCGCGCGCGTCGTTTCTGCGCTGGAGTATAAATGAGGTGCTAGGGGGTTACCGTCATGTTGTGGACGGGAACGCCTACCTTGCATCTCATTAGCGCAAGGTACTTTGCCGCATCCACAACATGGCACTAAAGGGCCGATTTATGGAAAATGGCACTGCATCGAGTGCAGTGCTACTTTGCCTGCGCCCGTTAGCGCCCCACCTACCGCTGCCATGTGTGCTCTCTTGAGCAGGCGTTAAAAGTGCTGTAAAAAATGGCGCAAGGAAATCTCATAGATTTCCTTACGCCATTTTTCCGGCTCCCCTAACAGGGGAACGCCCCCTTTACATACATTATGCCTAGCACAGGCTGCCCCTGGATGTTTAAAGGCTCCTTGCTCACTAGAAGTTAGGGGTGCTCAGAGGTATTACATAGCTTTTGCGAGAGCGCCCCTTACAAATGCTCTCGCTAAGTGGGAAGTGCTCAGTCTGAATGAGCAGTGTGCCCACCAGTGCAAAAAATATTGCCTAAAACTAACATACATGACCAGCCATTAAATGAGCCATGTAACAGGGTCAGTAGTGGTGGGAGAAAACAACACATCAATAGGAGGGATAAATGACTCTCGCAGACCAAGCACAGAAAACACCAATGGGCAGACAGAGATCGCTGCACTCAGTCACTTTCCTTGCCCTCCTTAGCGCCCCCTTACTGCCACCATGTGTGTGCCGTATTTAAGATACGTGCACTATGGCGCAGGGTAGGGCTCAATAGCGTCAATTCTACATAATGGTATGCCCCCTTTTAACACCTGCTCTGAGCAGGCATTAAAAGTGCCTAAAAAAATGGAGCAAGGAAATCTCTTGGATTTCCTTGCGCCATTTTTTCAGTCCCCCTAATAGGGGAACGCTCCCCTTGCTACATTATGCCTGGTGCAGGCATAATGTGGCGCAAGGGTTTACAAAGTGGCGCAATGCATGCATTACACCACTTTGTAAATAAGGGCCCTGATTTATACTTTTTGGTGCAAAACTGCCCTAACGCAGTTTTGCACCAAAAAGTTTAGCATCGGCTTGTACCATTTCTGAGCACCATCCGGGCACCATATTTATGGAATGGTGCAAGCCGGTGCAAAGGGTAGGCGAGCGTTAAAAAAAGTGACATTAGCCCGGTGGGGCTGGCGGTATGGAAGAAGGGGGTTTTGCACCAAAAAATGACGTTAGGCAGGTTAGAGTGAAAAAAATGACAATAAGCAGCCTAGCATCATTTTCTGACACTGAACCATCCATACCAAGTCATGCCCACCACCCCAATGGCCAACACAGGGGACCATGGTCCCCTGGCAATGGCCATTGCACCTAGTGCCATGTAGTAGGGCCCATTTCAGGGCCCCCAATGGCACTTAAAAAGAAAATGAAATACTTACCTGTACTTACCTATACCTCCCTGGGATGGGGTCCCCCATCCTCCGCTGTCCCTCTGGTGTTGGTGGGGGTGTCCCTGGGGCCTGGGAAGGGCACATGTGGGCTTATTCCATGGTGTTCCATAATAGAAGTAGGCCCACAGTTCCCCTAACACCTACCCTGACCCAGGCGCAAAGTGGTGCAAAGCTTGCTTATTATTTGACCCCATCCTCCCCCCTGTGCATGATTTTTTCACGGGAGGATAGATACGGTGCTAGGGCCCTAGAGTCATTTTTTGCCCGGGAATGCCTACCTTGCATCTCATTGACGCAAGGTAGTTATCCGCAGGCAAAAAATGACTTTAACTTCAATATTTTGATGCTAGACATGTCTAGCGCTAAAATATGAATATGGAGTTAAGTTTGCACCGGATTTGCGTAAAACAAATACGCAAATCCTGTGCAAACCGAGTATAAATATGACCCCAAGTGCGTGGGAAATGCCACTGAGAGAGCGTAGTTTATATAACCTATATTAGAATGAAAAATCTATATATTAATGTGTGATATTACTGCATAGAAAACTATAATAATAGTGATTTTGTGTAAACGTGTGCTGGAACTGTGACCACGATGAGTGGCCACCAATGTAGACGCAACTAATAATGATGAATAAAATGTTTATGATATGTTCAATTAAGCTTATATTAACGTTCGTATTGTTGAAACTGTATTGAAATTCTTATTAGGCCTTAAGTTAGCGTGAGCTTCAGTTTAGCTGCTCGGCTCTCATATTAAATGCATTTTCCGGTTTTTCAGTGTGCTGACTCACAAGGGGCCATGACCCTGCAAATGTTCTTTTCGTCAAACTTGGAAGACTAATGTAACCATATTAAATCTGTTCTCTGGCACATCTTCGGTGCCCTGAAATTAATGTTATAAAATATTGAAACAAGTGCAGATTAATGTTATGTACATGGTCACTTAGACCGGTGAACAACGAAACTGCTGACTCAAAGGATGTGCCAAGAGATGCCAAAATATGAAGTAACGCCAGATGTGCCACCTCTGAAGACGTCAATTATGAAGACCAATCGATGATCAGTAAAATAACGTGGGGTGACAATTGAGATTACCGAATGTATTCTCTGATAGGTTAAAGATAGTGGGCTATAGTAAATGTCCAATAGAATTTTGGAGGAATGTACTACGAAAAGGGGATAAAAACCCATGTCACAGAAAGGTCGAAAACATTAGGTAGGGAATGCTATTGATTTTATCCAGAAACTCTGTCACTCTGTTTGGTGACTTGAAACTTTATTAAAACCATCCTTGTCCTTAGACTGCCCATTTACACTTTTCTCCTTATGAGGGAAGTGCCTTTTGCCCTTTAGTTAAGTCCTGACCGATGGCGATTTGAATGATGTCCTGAAGACGAAGACTGAACCAGTGCACTGACCTAATCTTTGGAGGGTAATTATGACAATGCAATTGTAATTTGTCTGTTTGCTTTTCCTTTCTAGGTACCAACTGCTTGTTTGACAGAGACCATAGCTAGATGTTTTCCAAATTGGTGTTCTAAATTGTTTTGCATGAAGCCCAACATGCGAATGCTAATCAGTGGTTAGGACAGGTGTTCACCAATTGACGCAAATAGACAAATGACTGAGACTATGCTTTGTTGAACTGACGTGATATCAATACTCTGCTATACCTTGATCTATGTTTACGCCGTGCTATGTTCTAATGTTTGTGATTCTTGCCTTAATGAAAGCTTATCAAAGTTGCCACATTGTGACTATGCTGTTATGTTTCTTGGTTTTGACATTAACACACTTAGGCCCTCATTCTGACCTTGGCGGTCTTTTCGCAAGACCGCCGAGTTACCGCCGCGGTAAAGACCGCCGACCGCGGCGGTATGCCGCTGCGCGTATTCCGACCGCTGGGAGCGTTCCGCCGGAATACCGCCAGCAGCCACACTGGCGGTCGGCGGGAAAGTGGAGACTGGTCAACCTCCACCGCCACGCCAGCAGAACACCGCCCCCAGAATTACGACCCACATTTCTGTGTGGCGGTCTTCTGTTGGCGGTCTTCTGTTGGCGGTCACGTCCCTATGGCTCCCGTCGCCTCCCGGAGGACCAACGCACAAGGTAAGTTGATCGTCCGTGAGGGGAGGGGGTGGGGGGGTGTTGTGTGATGTGTGCGTGCATGGGGGTGTGCGTGTGAGTGTGTAGAGGGGGTGTGTGAGTGCGTGCATGCGGGCGGGGAGTGCTGCTGTGCCTATGGGCAATGTGTGTAGTTCGGCGGGTGCGCATGTCGGCATGTATGTGTGCGGGTATGTGTCCCCGTTGTGTATGTGTGTGTGTAGGGGGTGTGTATATGTGCATGTTGGGGGTGTGTGCATGTCGGGGTGCGTGTATGTGCATGTCGGGGTGGGGGTGGGGAGGGGGTTCGTACCACCTCTGGGGGGTGGCAGGGGGGTGGAGGGTGTGGGGGGAGGACTCGGGGGGGCAGTGGGGGTGGGGGAGACCCCTATCAGTGCCAGGGAAGGAATTCCCTGGCCCCGATAGTGCCTACCGCCATGGTTCGCATGGCGGTTCCCGAACGCCAGAAACCGCGGCGGTAAGCAGGGTCATGATACCGTTGGCGGTCTTGGGTCGACCGCCGGACCGGAGTGCGCAGACTCCAGCCCGTCGGTCATGACCAACGTGGCTGTCGGAGTGGGGAAGTGGCGGTCGGTCACGGCGGTGACCGCCGCGGTCAGAATGCCATTTTTAATACCGCCGGTCTGTTCGCGGTCCGACCGCCGCCTCTCCGCCGACCGCCAAGGTCAGAATGAGGGCCTTAATCTTAGATTGTCATTTAGATAAATTAATAAAATTCTACTAAATCGGTGTGGTTATTCATGACTGAAAGGTCATGGTAGCGTCTTGAATTAATTAATGACTTTGACTAAAGTGAAATGTATTGTTGTGATAAATATTGAAGACATTATTGATGTATTGATTGACATATTGATTAACTATCTCGTCCTACTGTGTCTCTCAACTGGGTCAAAAGATTCATTGGCCTAAAACGAGTCCTAATTTGTAATAAATGAACATAAAAGGACGCGTTAGCAGTTCTGGTAGCAGAGCAACGGTTTGGCCCTTTGGGGCCCTAGGACAGAGAATCACTGTTTAAATTGTTTTTCTGTAATGATGGAAATTGGAGGTATGATGTGTTTCTAAATTCACCATGACTTTCCTGGGATCTCGGAACCTGCCTAAGTGAGGTGAGAATGTTCTCGGCGTCATAATGTGTGTGGTATAGGGTTTGCGCTTGCTCAGCTTAAGCCTTTTTGCAGATAATTGATGAGGTTTGTGTGTATCTAGGTCAGGTAAATGTTGTTTTAGTAGGAGTGGGCGTACTCTGCAGTATGAGAGTAGGAAAGTCGGCGTACTTCATATGAGTGTGGCGCTTTGTGCTAAACAATTATCCACGTGGTTGGTTGTTTATGTACGGACCCGTCGTGGTCTAAGACTCCGGAGTATATTGACAAGTGTAGGAGACACTTGGGTTTGTGTTGTAATCTGTGCGGTTTAATAGGTCAATCGGGTGTGGTTGACAAGTCGAGTTTGAGTCGAAACGTATGTGTGAAACCTTCGATGGAGATTTGGCAAGTTCTAAAGTGCACTAGGATGAACCATTGACAAGTTGAGAGTAGGATTTGCGGGTCGAATTCTGCTTGCGTATGCGGGAATTGAGATGGAGAGAGTAGCGGCCGAGGCTTCAAGTGAAATCTCTGTAAAATTCTGAAGCGAATGTGTTACCCTTCCTGTAGTAAACCGGCAGATTTGTGTTATTGGTAAAGGTGCTCGCAGTAAATTTTGCATTAGTTTTGTGTGAATCCAGTGTGGGGCGGATGAGCCGCAAGACTTTGTCAGCTGCAGTGTGTGAGTGTGACGTCAGTGGTGCCGCGCTGAGATAGGTCAGTTGTTGAGAGGGGTCGCGCATTGATTGGCTGCCATCCGTGAAAGGCAATAGGTTGAGAAAGGTGGGCGAAGAGTGTCCTGGGAAGTAAGTCACCTTCTGATTAAATACAAATAAGAGAAAATGTAGAATTGAATTTTGTCAAAGCATTCAAGAGCGCTCTGAAAGGAGACGCCTACATTGTGGCCACTGATGGAGAGCCTACACCGCCTGAGGGTACTCCAGCTTACATAGTTATGGAGGAAAAAGGTGTCGCGCCTTGTTTATGGATGAAACAGTGGCGTAAATTAACAGAGAAAGAGGGATGTTTAGCGTTTCCAGAACATGGGACGTTCAATCCAAAGGTGCTAGAGAAGTCAAGATGGATGTGTAAGTACACAAAAACCACCTCCGAGGCCAGCTCAGTATGAGGCTTTAGCAATTTGGGACTTGATGGCTCTTAAACATAGACAAGAAAGATTCCAGAGAAGACTAGAAAGGGCAGAAAAGTCTTATGCAGAAGCTAGGTGGGATAATGAGAACAAAATGTGGAGACGGGGAATTGTTGACGGACTGAAATTGTTCCCCGCAATAACACGGAGACGAGACGCAGGGCAAGAAAGCCCCCTGTAAAACATACAAGGATTATAGCAAGCCTAAAGAAAATAAGAGACCTTGGGAAGAGGAAGATGATTCATACGATGAAGAATTTATGGACCGATTATTACATGATCGCCCGCCACCTTATGCGATGAGCGACAGTTTACCAAGCACTAGCGTGGGCCCTGGGAACCAGACGCAGGAGAAGGGAGTCACTGATGCGGTACAGACTAGTGATACGACTTCGATACAGAATGGTGTCAGTGTACCCACTGCGCCAGACATGCAGATACAGTTGCAACCTCCACCACAGATACAGAGAATCTATCCAGACGTCCCAGTACTTGAGACTACTACAAATCTGATTGTGCCGCCAGACCCGATATATACAAAATCAAGGTTAGTGCAGATTGAGTCAACTCCGAAATTACTGTCTCAGCCACAACCACAACTGATACCAGGGTACAACCCAGTAGCTGGTCCTTCGTTAGTACCTGTCCCGGGTACTTTGGAACAGACCTATGGGGTTACTGCTCCACGAAGTTTGGGACTGGGTCACACACCTGCTGCAATATCGTTACCAATTACTGTCGGTCCACTGGTGCCATTATATGCACAAGGTAAATCTGGTGTATATGATCAGGGAGTAATGACCCAAGATCCAACAAGAGGAGGGTCCATAGGAACTCCCCAGATAATGGCCCCAGGAGAACAAGCAGTTGAAAAGCCGAGGTCCTTAATAGACCTTAGCCCAGTAGAAGCACCCTTGGAAGCAATGCGTCAGGCAGGGCTAGGGGTTTTAACTCCGCAAACAATAAGTATGAATGCTTCACAGTCACCAATGATGCACGCAGGAAACATTTTGCACCAAGGTTTTACAGTACAACAGTTAAACGATTGGCTGGAGAAAACCTATGCTTCACAAAAGACTACAGTGACTACTATAGAACCGGAAAAGACAGGGCAAGATGACTACCTGAATTTTGTGAGACTTGGAGTGGAAGATGCTGAATTAGTGGACGGGACCATGGGGGTAAATAGACTGGAGTCATACACCGAAGCAGAATTGAGATACCTGTGTCCTAAGATTACTAAAGAAGTGGGTAAGGTACATCAGAGATTAGCGAATCTAGCAGACAAATACAATATTGATATTGAGAACACCAAACATTTGAAGAGAAGTTACAGACTAGATTTTGATTCAAAAGACTTTGAACACATGAGGTTTGCCGGAATGAAGGCGCATTTAAAAAAACTATTGCAAAGTGCACAAATTTGGGGCGCGCTAGAAAAATGGGAAGGCAGGTGGGCAAAGAAAAAAGATAAGGGTAAAGGTGACAGTTCAGGGTTGAGTCAGACCAAAGCCTCACCTGACATAGAATCGGTAAAAATACTACCTATGAGAGAGACGGATGGTGGTGTTTTAGTTCATGTGCCATGGTCCAGAGGAGACATCCTATCATTTACTAATGACTACCCTAGGTTGAGGGAGAAACCGATCGAGTGGTACCAACAAACAGATAGGTTTGTGAAACTTGCAAAATGTCTTTGGGAAGACCTGAATACTCTGTTTGAGATCATTGTTCCGCCTGATTTGTGGCTTGAGTGCAAAAGAGGAGTAGAATGGCCGAAGAAGGAGCCGGCAAGAGATAGGGTGACTGGAGCACCTTCTGAGGAGGTGATGAAATATTATCATAAGGTGATTGAATTTTTGAAGCAGAAAGTGTCGCCGAAGGTGACTGATTGGCAGAAAATCGACCGGACCTCGCAAGAGGTTAAGGAGTCTATACATGCTTACTATGAGAGGTTCTTAAAGGCATTCAAACATTACAGTGGTACCAAAACTATTGAGCCGAAAGACATGAACCATCTTGTGTTCAGATTTGTTGAAGGGCTGAGACCAGAAGTCAGCCAGGTGATTAAGAATCATTTGATTTGTTGGCAAGCGAAGCCGATTGATGAGGTGTTACAGTATGCAAAATATTGTAGCGACGAAATTGAACTAAAGCAGAAAAAGTTGAAAGAAAAGGTGATGGTGATGCAGATAAGGGCTGCACAGGCAGAAATACAGGGGAATGGAGTTCAACAAATGATACAGCAGCAACCGCAAATGAATGGTGTGTTTCAGCCGCAACCGAGAGGTCGAGGTCGAGGTTTTGTGAATCGCGGTCCAGATTTGAATACTGTTTTGGTTCAAAATGATGCACAAGGGGTGAAAAAGATGTCACCATGTCACGCGTGCGGGGGCGTGAGGCACTGGAAACGGGAGTGCCCGAATGTGGTACAGGATGGTGTCATTCAACAAAGCACTAATGCCAGTATGTTACAAAATGTAAGAGGTCCAAAACTGAGAAATCAGAATTCAAATTTTCAAAATAACCTGGTACAAATGCAAGGGGTACAGCCCATGCAGCAGATGCAAATGCCGCGTGTTCAGCCAGTACAAATGCAACAAGTACAACAGCAGGTTCCCATGATACCTAGACAGCAAATGCAATTACCAATGGCTCCGATGGGACAGCAACAGGTGATGCTTCCTCAACAGGTCACAGGTCAGGTAATGAGTCAAAATAACACGGTACAGCAATTCCCATTGCGAGGTGAAGATGGAAGGAATGAGGAGTGGTCGGATGACAGCTCAGATAGTGAAGAGTGCAGGCTTGCAGCATCCCTAGAGGTAGACCAGAGGGGTCCCTATGTGGAAGGGAAGGTTATGGGTTACAAAGTTTCATTCCTAGTCGATACCGGAGCAACACGCTCTACAGTCAGAAGTGCAGAAGTTCAGAAACTACCACTTTCGGGGCGTACCATAAGAGTGGTCGGAGTAGCGAATCAGTATCTGACAAACCCAATTACAGATCCAGTGCAAGTTGAGATCGGCAACTTCCAGGGACTACATAGGTTTGTAGTCTGTGATTCAAGTCCGGTATCCTTACTGGGAAGGGACTTGCTGTGCAAAACAAAATGTTCGATCACATGTACCAATGATGGAATCGAAGTGCAAACAAACAGTGATGATGAAGGAGACGAAGGTCAGTTCTCAGAATTAGAGACAAAACTTACAAATGAGGATTACCCTTTGATTGCACTATTCCCGGTGCTTACAGTGATTGACCTACCTGCCGAATTACAAGGAACAGTGACAGAGAAAGTGGGGGATTTGACAGGAAAGGAAGTGGGACTCATAAAAGGTGTAGAACCAGTTAAAGTACAAGTGAGACGGAATGCAGTGTTTCCCCAGGTGCCACAATATCATATGGCACAAGATGTTCTTATTGAAGTGTCACAAATAATTACAGACTTTGTGAAACAGGAAGTTCTGAAAGAGGTGTTGAGTAGCCCATGCAATTCACCGATAATGGGTCTGAAAAAGCCTTGTGGGAAAGTTCGAATTGTGCAAGATTAGAGGAAAATAAACGAGATTGTGGTAAAATGTTGCCCCATAGTGCCCAATGCAGCAGTGATCATGTTTCAGGTTCCGTGTGATGCTGAATGGTTCACTGTTATAGACTTGTCACAAGCTTTCTTTTCGATACCTCTTCACGCGGACAGCCAATTTTTGTTCAGTTTCAAATTCCTGGATAAGGTGTACAGTTGGTGCAGAATTCCCCAAGGGTTTTCTGAGTCACCTTCCATCTTTAATCAGATATTGTAAAAGGATTTGGAATTCTTAGTACTGCCTTTTAACTCGACTCTAGTGCAGTACATCAATGACTTGCTGATTGCATCCAAAACAAGGGATACCTGTAAATATGGCACTATTGCCTTATTGAATCATTTGGGAAAGAACGGACATAAGGTGTCACCCAAGAAGTTGCAATACTGTCAAAAAGAGGTGAAGTACTTAGGGCATTTGAAAAGAAAGAGAGTCGCAAATAGAAGGTATACAGGTCCTGAATGGGCGTATGCTACAACATCTGAATGGCAACAGGAATTCCTAGCATTTTGTTTTGATCGAGAAGTACCAGGCCAATACTACAGCACCTGAACTAATCCAAAGATAAGACTTTTGTTAAATTCGAAAACTGAAAACTGAAGGAAAAGACTTATAAATTACCGGATGAGATACCTATAACCTGATTTGACTTTGAGAAACCTGATTGTGACAAGCTGCTAACCTGATTTGACAAAGGGATCCTGGAGTAAATGAAAACGCTGTAAATACACGCAAAAGAGAGAGAAAGAAGAAAAGTTTATATCACCCTCAAGTTGATTGTTATTCTGCTATTTGATTCTATACAGACCTGGCTTATGATAGAAGTAGTAACAAGAAGAGTAAGGTGTGTGGTTGGTTAAGTCTTATAATAGGTATTGTGTGCGTAGTAATAATTGTGGGAGTGATTGTGGGAATGCCGTGGTTAGATAAGAAAGCTATTAACGCTACTTCAAAACCTGAAACTACCACACTAACACCATGGGAGATGTTCGAGCAGGATGCAAGACACTTGCATGAGGGGACTAATTCAAAAGGGGAACTTTCTACTAATGTCTTCTATCGCTTGCTGAATGAGTATGTCGAGACCATGGATGCAAAAAACTGTTATGTGTGTACTAAGATTCCTTCATCTGTGCAAGAAGGGGTTACCTATCATAGCCTTCCTTTAACCTACGGGATTAGCTGTAGCTTGTTACTAACCAGATTCTATAATCAGGAGCATGTGCAATACTTTTATTCAATTTTGGATGTTGTGTTTTCCTTTGTGCCTGTGATTGAATTCTTGAACAAGCTAGCTAAAGAGCATGATATCAAAATAGTCAGAGGTTTCTTTGAACCGACACTTGCATTTGGGACTGCTTATGCACATCGCAACAATCTGACCTGCTTACTGTCTCCTGTATAGAAAAGCTTTTTGGATCACACTGATGATAGACGCAAAGCATTGAAGGAAAGATTAGGAAAAGGGGTTTCGAAAAACGCACCTATGCAAATGATTATGCTTACACGGCAATCAAAACGCAAGGCAAATTAGCTATAGATGCATTGCATGTAGGAAGGCTTAGTATATATAGGCCGAAATCTGAACAGGACAATTTGTTTGTGGGAACGAGTGAATGTAGACATGTGTTTTTGTTTCCAAGTAAGTGGACATTTATGTTAAATGGACAGGATCCAGCGATCCCTGCGATCTATTACATCGTTGGGCTTAATGCTTATTCCCTAAGGGATGGTATGGGACATGTTATTTGGGGATAGTTTTCCCAAAGATTTACCAGATTGACGACTTGAAACAAATATCTAAAACTTCTGAATTACAACATGCTAGACAAAAACGAGAATCCGTGGCTGCTGTCATTGGTGATATATTTGGAGCCATAATCCCTTCAGTAGGGGTTATCTTGAATTCCATGAAAATTCAAAAGTTGTCTACTATTGTGGATAACATGCTGACAAACTTTACGTGGGCTATTCTCCTGATGGATACTGATCTTGCTGCAGAAAGAGCTATGACTCTTCAAAATCGGCTTGCTTTAGACATTCTTTTAGCAAAGAGCGGAGGGGTCTGCAAGATGCTCAATGAGCATCATTGCTGTTCATTCATTCCAGATAATAGTAAGAAGATTAGAGGTATTGTTACTAACCTAACTAGGGATAGTGTAGATTTGAAGGATTTGAAGGAACGTGGAGTGTGGGAGAAATTTGGAAAAGGAGTTGCTAGAGTGGGAAGCTGGTTTACCAATATTTGGAATGGGGTTCTTGCAAAAATACTAGGGGGTCTATTAATTGTTCTGGCCAGTCTATTAGGATTATGGGGAGCTTGCAAAATGAATGATAAAATTAAAAGAAATTGGACAAAAAGAACCAGGAGAAATGAAGAAAGTGAAAGAGAGAAAATGTTCAATGAAATTTGGGAAAGATCACACAAGGGACAAGATGTTGAAATGCGCATTATGCGTAAAGTGAAAAATTAAAATGGAAGGTTGAAAGAGAGAGGTTTGTGTGATGACGAGCATCATCAGAGGAGGGACTGAGAGACCATAATTTATACAACCTATATTAGAATGAAATATCTATATATTAATGTGTGATGATACTGCATAGAAAACTATAATAATAGCGATTTTGCTTAAACGTGTGCTGGAACTGTGACCACGATGAGTGGCCACCAATGTAGACGCAACTAATAATGATGAATAAAATGTTTATGTTATGTTCAATTAAGCTTATAATAACGTTCGTATTTTTGAAACTGTATTGAAATTCTTCATAGGCCTTAAATTAGCGTGAGCTGCAGTTTAGCTGCTCGGCTCTCATATTAAATGCATTTACCTGTTTTTCAGTGTGCTGACTCACAAGGGGCCATGACCCTGCAATTGTTCTTTTCTTCAAACTTGGAAGACTAATGTAACCATATTAAATCCGTTCTCAGGCACATCTTCGGTGCCCTGAAATGAATGTTATAAAATATTGAAACAAGTGTATATTAATGTTATGTACAAGGTCACTTAGACCGGTGAACAATGAAACTGCTGACCCAAAGGATGTGCCAAGAGATGCCAAAATATGAAGTAACGCCGGATGTGCCAGCTCTGAAGACGTCAATTATGAAGACCAATCGACGATCAGTAAAATAACGTGGGGTGACAATTGGGATTACCGAATGTATTCTCTGATAGGTTAAAGATAGTGGGGTATAGTAAATGTCCAATAGAATTTTGGAGGAATGTACTACGAAAAGGGGATAAAAACCCATGTCACAGAAAGGTCGAAAACATTAGGTAGAGAAGGCTATTGATTTTATCCAGAAACTCTGTCACTCTGTTTGGTGACTTGAGACTTTATTAAAACTAACCTTGTCCTTAGACTGCCCATTTACACTTTTCCTCCTTATGAGGGAAGTGCCTTTCGCCCTTTAGTTAAGTCCTGACCGATGGCGATTTGACTGGTGTCCTGAAGACGAAGACTGAACCTGTGCGCTGACCTAATCTTTGGAGGGTAATTATGACAATGCAATTGCAATTTGTCTGTTTGCTTTTCCTTTCTAGGTACCAACTGCTTGTTTTAACAGAGACCATAGCTAGATGTTTTCCAAATTGCTGTTCTAAATTGTTTTGCATGAAGCCCAACATGCGAATGCTAATCAGTGGTTAGGACAGGTATTCACCAATTGACGCAAATAGACAAACGACTGAGACTATGCTTTGTTGAACTGCTGTGATATTAATACTCTGCTATACTTTGATCTATGTTTACGCCGTGCTATGTTCTAATGTTTGCGATTCTTGCCTTAATGAAAGCTTATCAAAGTTGCCACATTGTGACTATGCTGTTATGTTTCTTGGTTTTGAGATTAACGCACTTAAGGCCATATGTACGAACACATTTTCCCATTGATACAGAATGGGAAAAACCCTTTGCTACACCTGGCCCTTAATCTTAGATTGTAATTAATAGGGAATAAATTCATAAAATTCTACTAAATCAGTGTGGTTATTCATGACTGAAAGGTCATGGTAGCGTCTTGAATTAATTAATGACTTTGACTAAGGTGAAATGTTTTTTTGTGATAAATATTGATGACATTATTGATGTATTGATTGACATATTGATTAGCTATTTCGTCCTACGGTGTCTCTCAACTGGGTCAAAAGATTCATTGGCCTAAAACGAGTCCTAATGTGTAATAAATTAGCATAAAGGGACGCGTTAGCACCACCTCAATGCCACATTCGCAAATGTGACGCATATGGCGCTAGGAACTTATAAATATGCCCCACATTCCTAAAGCATGAGTGTGAAAAAAAGAAAAAAACTGTGCCAAGTGGTAGAGCAAGAAAATACACCTTAAAAGAACACTTGCCATGAAAAAAGAACGAAAATTACACAAAACAAATTTAACGCATTCCTGCCTAATTTATGTAATTTTATTCTTGCACAATACTGATTGGATTTTCTTACACACAGAAATCCTTCATAAATTGAACGCCAATCGTCCGTTTCACCGTCACACAAAGTACGGTGAAACAAGACAAGCTGTTGCATTTTTATTCCAGATAATATATTAAGAACAAGCATTTACAATGCAACGGGTCTCGCGTTTGCTCATGTTAGAGCTGATCGCGTTGTAAACTCCTAACCCGACTTTTCACCTATCGGGCAAAAGTGCATTTATGTACATAACCCGAAAAAGTGAAAGTAACTATGTAGAGCGCTCGAATTCTGCCAAGTGAGATCGCGCTCGCGCTCGCAAATAAGTCCACGAGCCCATAGCGAGCCTCGCATGTTTTTTGTACTTGGTCGCTGTGTTCGAGGAGGGCTAGCTTCCGGAAAAGGCATGATGTATGCGTGCCTTCGACTAATGAAAGCAAGCAGATTCTATTAGGCAAGCCCATGAACCAATAAAAAACACTGACGTGAAAAACTAAAGCGTCTCGCTGCGATACGCATGCACAAGCGCATGCAACGCAGGCTCGACCCTAAAAAGGCTATCGCACAATTTAATCTTTTGCCACTTCAATGTTAGGGGACCACAAAATTACAGTACATCTCCACAAATACAATAAAAGATCAAAGGCTGAAAAACATAATATTGTCATTTATCCTGCTGAAGAATGTATTTCTTACTGTGAGAATGAAACCTAAATTTGGTATGTTGCAAAGGATTATGGGGATGCAGATATTCCACAAAGTACTGCAAGCCTGCTACGCCATTTCCTGCATGGCCTCCTAGTATGACCCGATCTCTTCCTTCATCCCCTGCAGCTTCTCCTAATGTAGCTGCTGTATTACCGTTTAGCAGGGGACCGAGCGGAGCTGTAATCGGATTGCGTTCACTGTAAAGTCAAATGAAGGCCCCTGTTTGTGCTGGGGTGCCAGTGCGTTTTTCGCATCAGCTCTGTATTTGAGTCTTTGTAGATGGTGCAACCTTAACCACATTAGTCAGCATTTAGAGAACTGCCGGATACAGTCGGGATCATGGGAGGCTCCACTGCTGCACGTATAATTATTAACAAAAGTTGGCCTCGCACGCGCTTCAGTGCACCCCGCACCTGTTGTATGCCATCTGTGCGCTTCTAATCTCGCCCACCCCACGCCCATCACTATCACTCGTCTGTGGGCTTGCCTATCAAAAATCCTTTGTTATTGTTAATGCATCCCTTTATGATATTTTATTACACATCAGGACTCGTTTTAGGACAATGCATCTTTTGACCCAGTTGAGAGACACCGTATGACGAGATAGCTAATCAATATATCAAATAATACATCAATAATGTCATCAAGACTTATCGCAACAATGCATTTCACTTTAGTCTAAGTCATTAATCAATTCAAAAGATGGAACTGATAACGCGTCCCTTTATGATAATTTATTTCACATCAGGACTCGTCGTAGGACGAGATAGCTAATCAATATATCAATCAATACATCAATAATGTCATCAATATTTATCACGACAATGCATTTCACTTTAGTCAAACTCATTAATCAATTCAAATTACGCTACCATGACCCTGCAGCCATGAATAACCACACCAGTTTAGTAGAATTTCATGAATTTTATTCCCTATTAATTTCAATCTAGCAGTAAATGCGTTAATATCAACACCAAGAAACATAATAGCATAGTCACGATATGGCAACTTTGATAGGATTTCATTAACGCGAGAATCACAAACATCAAAACATAACACGGTGTGAACATAGATCAAGTTTAGGAGAGTGTCAATATTGCGTCAGTTCAACAAAGCATAGTCTCGGTCGTTTGTCTATTTGCGTCAGTTTTAATGAATGCCTGTCCTAACCACTGATTAGCATTGGCATGTTGGGCTTCATGCAAACAATTATGAACACTAATTTGAAAAACATCTAGCTTAGGTCTCTGTCAAAAGCAAGCAGTTGGTACCTAGAAAGGAAAAGCAAACAGACAAATTACAAATGCATTGTCATAATTACCCTCCAAAGATTAGATCAGCGCACAGGATCAGTCTTCGTCTTCAGGACATCAGTCAATACGCCATCAGTCAGATCTCAGCTCGGGGACAAAAAGGGCACTTCCCTCATATGGAGGAAAAGTGTAAATGGGCAATCTAAGGGCATGGATGGTTTAATAAAGTCTCAAGTCACCGAACAGAGTGACAGAGTTTCTGGATAAAATCAATAGCATTCCCTACCTAATTCTAAATGACTTCCTGTGACCTTGGTTTTTATCCCTTTTTCGTAGTCCATTCCCCCAAAATTCTATTGGACATTTGCTATACCCCACTATCTTTAACCTATCGTATAACACATTAGGTAATCCTAATCTTCACCCCATATTGGTTTACAAGTCTTTGATTGGTCTTCGTAATTGACGTCTTCAGAGGTGGCACATCCGGTGTTACTTCATCCCTTGGTAATTCTTTGTACATCTTTTGGTCAGCAGTTCCATTGTCTTCCCCGCTTTGAATGACCTTGTACATTACCTGAATCTACGCTGTTTCAATTCATTTATAACATTTAGTTTTCAAGACGATGAGAAGCAGTGGGAAACAGATCTACATGGTTACATTCATCTTCCAAGTTCGAAGAAAAAGAACAAACAGGGTCATGGACCCTTGTGAGTCAGCACACTGAAAAATAGAAAAATGCATTTAATATGAGAACGAAACAGCTATGCTGCAGCTCATGCTAACTTAAGGCCTTTGAGGTTTTCAATACAGATTTAGTAACGCAAATGTTAGTATAAGCTCATTTGAACGTAACATAAACATTTTGGTCATTATTATTAGTTTGCGTATACATTGGTGGCCACTCTCTGTGGTCATGATTCAAGTACATATCCATGCAAATTACTATTATTATAGTTTTCTATGCGGCAGTATCAGACCTTAGTTCATAAACATTTCATGTTAATATAGATTATATAAGCTACGCTCTGTCACTACCATGACCTTGCAGCCATGAGTAACCACACCAGTTTAGTAGAATTTTATGAGTTTTATTCCCTATTAGTTACAATCTAAGAGCAACGCCCATCACTTTCACTCATCTGTGGGCTTGCCTTTCAAAAATCCTTTGTTATCATTGGTAAGTCCTTTACGTGTGTTCCTCCTTAGGCCAGTTTTGTTACTGCCTTGGCCGTGGACCCTGTTGCGATACGTTTGACTGCGAGCAAAGTTGTTTTTCCTTTTGTGTCTCTCCTTCGCTCTCATGCTCATGGTGACTGTGAGCAAACTTCTTTTTAGGGCGAGCCTAGGTAGCGCACATGTGCTGTCTGGAAGACCTGTTGTTCTGGATAAAGGGCTTTTGCTCCTGCCTGCTACTTACCATAGTTTATCTCAAGCATCACTCTTCCTTGCTGGCTCTTAACCCCTTCGCTGCCAGGCCTTTTCGCCTCCTGTGCCAAGCCTTTTTTTTGGCTATTTGGGGCCTCATAACTTTTTCTCCACATAACCTACCCACCCCAAATTTGCGTCCATTTTTTCCAACATCCTAGGGATTCTAGCGTTACCCAGTCTTTGTGGGTTCCCCTGAAGGAGACCAAGAAATTAACCAAAATACAGCGAAAATTTCGTTTTTTTCAAACAAATTGGAAAAGAGGGCTGCAGAGGAAGGCTTGTGGTTTTTTCCCTGAAAATTGAATCAACAAAGGGTTTGCGGTGCTAAAATCACCATCTTCCCAGCTTTCACGAACAGGCAGACTTGAATCACAAAACCCCATTTTCCAACACAATTTTGGCATTTTACTGGGACATACCCCATTTTACTATTTTTTGTGCTTTCAGCCTTCTTCCAGTTAGTGACCGAAATGGGTGTGAAACCAATGCTGGATCCCAGAAAGCTAAACATGTCTGAAAAGTAGACAAAATTCTGAGTTCAGCAAGAGGTAATTTGTGTAGATCCTACAAGTGTTTCCTACAGAAAATAACAGCTGAAATAAAATAATATTGAAATTGAGATTAAAAAACAGCAATTTTTCTCCACGTTTTACTCTGTAACTTTTTCCTGCGATGTTAGATTTTTTAAAGCAATATACCGCTACGTCAGCTGGATTCTTCTGGATGCGGGGACATATAGGGCTTGTAGGTTCATCAAGAACCTTAGGTACCCAAAGCCAATAAATGAGCTGCACCTTGCAATGGGTTTTCATTCTATACCGGGTATACAGCAATTCATTTGCTGAAATATAAAAAGTGAAAAATAGGTATCAAGAAAACCTTTGTATTTCCAAAATAGCCACAAGATAAGGTGTTGAGAAGCGGTGGTTATGTGCACATCTCTGAATTCTGGGGTCCCCACACTAGCATGTGAATTCCAGGGCATTTCTCAAATAGACGTCTTTTTTACACACTGTCTTACATTTGGAAGGAAAAAATGTAGAGAAAGACAAGGGGCAATAACACTTGTTTTGCTATGCTGTTTTCCCCCCAGGCTCGCAATAAAAATGGTACCTCACTTGCGTGGATAGGCATAGCGCCCGCGACAGGAAACACAAAATGGACACATCACATTTTCAGAAAGAAAACAGAGCTGTTTTTTACAAAGTGCCTAGCTGTGGATTTTGGCCTCTAGCTCAGCCGGCACCTGGGGAAACCTAGAAAATCTGTGCATTTTTCAAAACTAGACACCTCGGGGAATCCAAGATGGGGCGACTTGAGGGGCTCTGACCAGGTTCTGTTGCCCAGAATCCATTGCAAACCTCACAATTTGGACCAAAAACTATTTTTCCAGACATATCCGTGAAAGAAAGTTCTGGAATCTGAGAGGAGCCATAAATTTCCTTCCACCCAGCGCTCCCCGAAGTTTCCCTATAAAAATGGTACCTCACTTGTGTGGGTAGGTGTAGCGCCCGCGACAGGATATGCCCAAAAACACAACATGGACACATCACATTTTCCCAAAGAAAACAGACCTGTTTTTTCAAAGTGCCTAGCTGTGGATTTTGGCCTCTAGCTCAGCCGGCACCTAGGAAATCCTACCAAACCTGTGCATTTTTTAAAACTAGACACCTCAGGGAATCCGAGATGGGGTGAGTTGAGGGACTCTGACCAGGCTCTGTTACCCAGAAACCTTTGCAAACCTCAAAATTTGGCCAAAAAAACACTTTTTCCTTTCATTTCGGTGACAAAAAGTTCTGGAATCTGAGAGGAGCCACAAATTTCCTTCCACCCAGCGTTGCCCCAAGTCTCCCGATAAAAATGATACCTCACTTGTGTGGGTAGGCCTAGCGCCCGGGACAGGAAATGCCCCAAAAATACAACGTGGACACATCACATTTTCAGAAAGAAAACAGAACTGTTATTTATAAAGTGCCTAGCTGTGGATTTTGGCCTCTAGCTCAGCCGGCACCTTGGGAGATGTTAGAAATGGGGTCTTTGGTTGACAGTCAGGTTACCCCCTGTTCAAGCAAGGACCCTCACTCTAGTCAGGGTAAAAGAGAATCACCCTCAGCTAACCCCTGCTTACCCCCTTGGTAGCTTGGCAGAGCAGTAGGCTTAACCTCAGAGTGCTAGGTGTAAAGTATTTGTACCAACACACACAGTAACTTAATGAAAACACTACAAAATTACACAACACCGGTTTAGAAAAATAGGAAATATTTATCTAAACAAAACAAGACCAAAACGACAAAAATCCGACATACACAAGTCAAGTTATGAATTTTTAAAGGTTAAATTCAAAAATAGCGCTTAGAAACAAAAATGCTTCGATGAGATGTTAACACAGCGTCGTGACGGAGTCGTTCCCAACAAGCCGACACCAGCGGCGCCGGACACGGAGTGGTGTAGACCCCCAAGTACAGTACCTTTGGTGAAGAGTGAAAACAAGCTGATGCGCAAAGTCGGGAATCGCGGCGTCTGTGCGAAACGTTGAATCCGCGCACTTCGAGCGGCGTCGGTCACGACGTGGTGCGGCGACTTCCACGGAGTCGCGGACTTCAGCGGGGCTGCTGCGGCGTCGGGCCTGCGAAGAGTGTCGCGTTCCAGCGAATGTCATGGGGTCAGGTGCAGGTGGCGTTACCGGATTCAGCAGCGGCGTCGGTCCGAAGTCGTCTGTGGTCGATTTCCTTTGATTCAACCAGCTTTCCTTTCAAGGGCCCAGGGACTGGATAGGGCACCACTTGTCGGGGCAGGAGTCTCTCCAGAGACTCCAGGTGCTGGCAGAGAGAAGTCTTTGCTGTCCCTGAGACTTCAAACAACAGGAGGCAAGCTCTAACTCAAGCCCTTGGAGATTTCTTCACAAGATGGAAGGCACACAAAGTCCAGTCTTTGCCCTCTTACTCTGGCAGAAGCAGCACTGCAGGAAAGCTCCACAAATCACAGTCACAGGCAGGCAGCACTTCTTCCTCAGCTATCAGCTCTTCTCCAGGCAGAGGTTCCTCTTGGTTCCAGAAGTGTTTCTGAAGTCTGTAGATTTGGGTGCCCTTCTTATACCCATTTTAGTCTTTGAAGTCACCTTTCTTCAAAGTGGACTCACACCTACTTGTGAAATCCTGCCTTGCCCAGGCAAGGAATCAGACACACAGCAGGGGGTTGGAGCCGGCATTGTCAGAGGCAGGCACAGTCCTTTCAGATGAGAGTCACCACTCCACCCCTCCCTCCTAGCAGAGATGGCTAATCAGGAAATGCAGGTTACACCCCAGCCCCCT
This sequence comes from Pleurodeles waltl, assembly GCF_031143425.1. Taxonomy (NCBI): domain Eukaryota; kingdom Metazoa; phylum Chordata; class Amphibia; order Caudata; family Salamandridae; genus Pleurodeles; species Pleurodeles waltl. The sequence goes on from NC_090443.1 coordinate 976,733,038, forward strand.
TTGTGTCACTGTCTAGTGCGAGGTGAAAAACAACCCAACTGTCAAACTGACCCAGACAGGGAATCCACAAACAAGGCAGAGTCACAGAATGGTTTAAGCAAGAAAATGCTCACTTTCTAAAAGTGGCATTTTCAAACGCACAATCTTAAAATCAACTTTACTAAAAGATGTATTTTTTAATTGTGAGTTCAGGGACCCCAAACTCCACATGTCCATCTACTCTCTAGGGGAATCTACACTTTAATCATATTTAAAGGTAGCCCCCATATTATCCTATGAGAGAGACAGGCCTTGCAACAGTGAAAAACGAAATTGGCAGTATTTCACTGTCAGGACATATAAACCACATTACTATATGTCCTACCTTATCCATACCCTTCACCCTGCCCTTGGGGCTACCTAGGGCCTACCTTAGGGGTGCCTTACATGTAAGAAAAGGGAAGGTTTAGGCCTGGCAAGTGGGTACACTTGCCAAGTCGAATTTACAGTGTAAAAATACACTTACAGACGCTGCAGTGGCAGGTCTGAGACATGATTACAGGGTTACTTGTGTGGGTGGCACAACCAGTGCTGCAGGCCCACTAGTAACATTTGATTTACAGGCCCTGGGCACCTCTAGTGCACTTTACTAGGGACTTAACAGTAGAACAAATATGCCAATCATGGAGAACCAATTACGTACACATTTTACACGGAGAGCATAGGCACTTTAGCACTGGTTAGCAGTGGTAAAGTCCTCAGAGTTGAAAAGCCAACAGCAACAGGTCAGAAAAAAATAGGAGGCAGGAGGCAAAAAGACTGGGTATGACCCTGCATAAGTAAAAGTCCAACACGACCCCCTACCAGCCTAAAGCCAGGGGAGAACAATCAATACCTTGATGTACTTCCCTGATTGGGGCGATAGAACAAGGACCCAGGCCCACAACAGCAGGGGCATGTTCCAGTTCTACGCCTTCCTGACTCCAGTTGGATCGCTCTGTCCATACTCTCAGGGCCCACTAAGCTAACCCATGGGGAACCCTTCTCCACATCTACAGACACCATCTGTGCAGCACCTAACTTTACTTTGCTCACAGATGTATCCCACTGGGCAGATAGTACCACCAGGGCCAACACAGTGGTGTTGCCCACTCCACCCCTGGGGTGTGACTCTCGCCCCCCCCCCCCAGGGGCAACTCTGTCCACCAGGACAGCAAGTCACGGTGGCCCCGGAAAACTGTCAGGGATGAGAGCCCGGCCTCAGGCCTCTTCAACCACTGTGACTGCGGAGAGTGGGGGTTGGTAGCCCCAGGTGCCTGGCACCCTTTGACCCCTCTCTCTTCCACCAGGTCAGGGATGACAACCTGACCCTGGTCCTCCCCCTGCGGAAGCGGCACCCCCAGAGTCAAAAACTGTCAGGGTGCTTGTAGAAGCAGTCTTGCACAATTCTTCCACCACTGCAGGGCTGGTAATCTGCAAATGGTCCGCCATCCTGGGGTTTGTACCTTCAGGTTGGACCACGGCCAGGGGTGAGGCTTCCCTCCCCCTGCCCTCCCTTTTGGGGTCCTGCACCCCCCAACTAGGAGTGGCCCCCTCAGAAGACAACATGGGATGGGCACTGTTAGCAGTAGCTCCTTCCTCCAGGTCAGGGGGGACACCCGGAACCTGATCCTCCAGTCCAGGGTCTGTCCCACAGACTGGACCACCGTCTGGCAACCCAGGACTTCCTGGGGGGCATACCTACCCCCCACCAGGTCAGAGTTTACCCTCTGAACCTGGTCATCCAACCCAGAGTCACCACCCTGCGGTTGAACCACTGCCTGGCACACCAGGACTTCCTTGGGAGCACACTTACCCCCCATCAGGTCAGAGTTTACCCCCTGAACCTGATCATTCAACCCAGAGTCACCACCCTGCGGTTGAACCTTTGCCTGGCACACCAGGACTTCCAGGGGGGCACACTTACCCCCCTTAAGGGACACACTGTCCCCAAGGGCCACACAAGAGTCTGGCTGGCGCAGGTCCCCTGACCTCTGCCCATCTGACAGAGTCTGGATTCCCCCCAACCCAGAAATGGTCTCACCAAGGTCATTCCTTGGGGGCTCTGCTCTCAGAGCTGACCCCTGACCCTCCAGGTTCTCCACTGGGGTCCGCAACCCCCTCTCAACCTTCTGTCTGGACTTCTGCACCCCCTCACTAGGAGTGGTACTGCCAGACACCAGAACTGGTGGGACGCTGGCTACAGCCGCCCCCCCAAGTTCTCCTGACACTGTGGGGTCTCCCTCAACAGATGGCCCTATGGTACAGGCTAGGCTCCCCTCCTGGTGTTTCCTCATGGAACCCTCCAGGACCTGGGACTGGATCTCGGGCACCTTGGGCCTCAACCCATCCCCATTCCCTCTCCTCTGAGACTGGATATGGGGTCCCTCACCCATCCCACTACACTGGGACCTACCTGGGACACTACAATCCTTCCCTACCTCACCTGGTTGGGAACTACCTAGACCACTCCTCTCAGGAGCACCCCCAAATGCCTCTTCAGACTCTCTGGTACTCACCCAGAAGTCTGCCTCCATTGTAAGCTCCCTGGGGTCAGAGAACGCATACTCCACCTGGTGTTGGCGTAGCTCTGGAAAATAAGAACTAGACATATGCTCTCCAGCAATTACATCACTCAGCCCCTCACATAAATTAACCAAAGTACCCTTCACCCAACCATCCAGTGACTCTGCTTTGAAAAAGCACCCCACATCACCCTCCTGAGACTGGTGAGACAGTACCTGACTGTCCCTGACAATCAACCCACACTCTTCTGGGATGTCTTCACACTCCATAACCAGGACTTCTACCTGGGGGGAACCCCTCTCCCTGTCACTCTCACCTAGAGTCAGTAGAGTGTTCCGCCCACCAGTAGGAATATGACTCCCCATGCCAGTTCCCCAATCCACCTCAGGGACCCTGTGCATCACTGGAGCTACCTCATACCCCTGAACCTCCTGGCGTGTGCTAACTCCCTCCCTCAAGTAGGGCACCACATCTCTGGGCATGTGCACTTCTTCAGCAGCACTGGATATACAATTGTTGCTGCCACCATTCCAGCTGGACTCAGCCCTCATGACTTCCAGCTCTTTCAATTTAAGCTCGTAAGCATAAATCATCCTTTTTATCTCTAAGTCCCTTTCCCACTTGTCGTACTCCCTTTGCATCCTCAACTTTTCTGCCTCCAACCGGCGAGCCCTTTCTACCTGTCTGTCCTGCACATCTTTAGGAGTCAGACCCTTAGAGGACCTACCGCTACCACTCCTGGTGAACCTCCACCCAGATGTAACAGGTACCTCTAATACACCACGGTGTAGACTCTGCACTTTCCCATCCATGTCTTCTGTGTGCCCCCCAGCTTCCTTGGCTGTCATCCAGGCCCTCAATGCCTCGTGCAGCTCCCCCTTCCTGGCAGAGCTCTTAACGTGACAGGCAAGATCTTCACAGAACTGTTTCAATTGAGCAACTGAGTACTTCTTCAGTTTTCCTAATTCAAACACAGCTCCAGCTGTTGCATCTCCAGATTGAGACATGATGGCAACAAGTGCAAAGTTCCAACGGCAGAAAACAAGTTCCCAATGAATTAAAAAGAATCAGTCAAGGGATCAGCAAAATCATGGAAGTAGAACAAAAAGGAGTCCTTAAGAGAAAAATGAAAGATCACCAAACAAGTAGTATGTGGTCACGTAGTGGTCTGAGATCAAAACAGTAGTGCACACTTAATTACTGGATGTCAAGTACAAATACAAGTCCAAATCCCAACCGCTGATCACCAATGTTAGAAATCGGGTCTTTGGTTGACAGTCGGGTTACCCCCTGTTCAAGCAAGGATCCTCACTCTAGTCAGGGTAAAAGAGAATCACCCTCAGCTAACCCCTGCTTACCCCCTTGGTAGCTTGGCAGAGCAGTAGGCTTAACCTCAGAGTGCTAGGTGTAAAGTATTTGTACCAACACACACAGTAACTTAATGAAAACACTACAAAATGACACAACACCGGTTTAGAAAAATAGGAAATATTTATCTAAACAAAACAAAACCAATACGAGAAAAATCCGACATACACAAGTCAAGTTATGAATTTTTAAAGGTTAAATTCAAAAATAGCGCTTAGAAACAAAAATGCTTCGATAAGATGTTAACACGGCGTCGTGACGGAGTAGTTCCCAACAAGCCGACACCAGCGGCGCCGGACACGGAGTCGTGTAGACCCCCAAGTACAGTACCTTTGGTGAAGAGTGAAAACAAGCCGATGCGCAAAGTCGGGGATCGCGGCGCTTGTGCGAAACGTTGAATCCGCGCAATTCGAGCGGCGTCGGTCATGACGTGGTGCGGCGACTTCCACGGAGTCGCGGATTTCAGCGGGGCTGCTGCGGCGTCGGGCCTTCGAAGAGCGTCGCGTTCCAGCGAAGGTCACGGGGTCAGGTGCAGGCGACGTTACCGGATTCAGCAGCGGCGTCGGTTCGAAGTCGTCTGAGGCCGATTTCCTTGGATTCAACCAGCTTTCCTTTCAAGGGCCCAGGGACTGGCTAGGGCACAACTTGTCGGGGCAGGAGTCTCTCCAGAGACTCCAGGTGCTGGCAGAGAGAAGTCTTTGCTGTCCCTGAGACTTCAAACAACAGGAGGCAAGCTCTAACTCAAGCCCTTGGAGATTTCTTCACAAGATGGAAGGCACACAAAGTCCAGTCTTTGCCCTCTTACTCTGGCAGAAGCAGCACTGCAGGAAAGCTCCACAAATCACAGTCACAGGCAGGGCAGCACTTCTTCCTCAGCTATCAGCTCTTCTCCAGGCAGAGGTTTCTCTTGGTTTCAGAAGTGTTTCTGAAGTCTGTAGATTTGGGTGCCCTTCTTATACCCATTTTAGTCTTTGAAGTCACCTTTCTTCAAAGGGTACTCACACCTACAGGCTAGGCATCAGACACACAGCAGGGGGTTGGAGCTGGCATTGTCAGAAGGAAAAAACAGTCCTTTCAGATGAGAATGACCACTCCACCCCTCCCTCCTAGCAGAGATGGCTAATCAGGAAATGCAGGTTACACCCCAGCCCCCTTTGTGTCACTGTCTAGTGCGAGGTGAAAAACAACCCAACTGTCAAACTGACCCAGACAGGGAATCCACAAACAAGGCAGAGTCACAGAATGGTTTAAGCAAGAAAATGCTCACTTTCTAAAAGTGGCATTTTCAAATGCACAATCTTAAAATCAACTTTACTAAAAGATGTATTTTTTTATTTTGAGTTCAGGGACCCCAAACTCCACATGTCCATCTACTCTCTAGGGGAATCTACACTTTAATCATATTTAAAGGTAGCCCCCATATTATCCTATGAGAGAGACAGGCCTTGCAACAGTGAAAAACGAAATTGGCAGTATTTCACTGTCAGGACATATAAACCACATTACTATATGTCCTACCTTATCCATACACTGCACCCTGCCCTTGGGGCTACCTAGGGCCTACCTTAGGGGTGCCTTACATGTAAGAAAAGGGAAGGTTTAGGCCTGGCAAGTGGGTACACTTGCCAAGTCGAATTTACAGTGTAAAAATACACTTACAGACGCTGCAGCGGCAGGTCTGAGACATGATTACAGGGTTACTTGTGTGGGTGGCACAACCAGTGCTGCAGGCCCACTAGTAACATTTGATTTACAGGCCCTGGGCACCTCTAGTGCACTTTACTAGGGACTTAACAGTAGAACAAATATGCCAATCATGGAGAACCAATTACGTACACATTTTACACGAAGAGCATAGGCACTTTAGCACTGGTTAGCAGTGGTAAAGTGCTCAGAGTTGAAAAGCCAACAGCAACAGGTCAGAAAAAAATAGGAGGCAGGAGGCAAAAAGACTGGGTATGACCCTGCATAAGTAAAAGTCCAACACGACCCCCTACCAGCCTAAAGCCAGGGGAGAACAATCAATACCTTGATGTACTTCCCTGATTGGGGCGATAGAACAAGGACCCAGGCCCACAACAGCAGGGGCATGTTCCAGTTCTACGCCTTCCTGACTCCAGTTGGATCGCTCTGTCCATACTCTCAGGGCCCACTAAGCTAACCCATGGGGAACCCTTCTCCACATCTACAGACACCATCTGTGCAGCACCTAACTTTACTTTGCTCACAGATGTATCCCACTGGGCAGATAGTACCACCAGGGCCAACACAGTGGTGTTGCCCACTCCACCCCTGGGGTGTGATTCTCGCCCCCCCCCCAGGGGCAACTCTGTCCACCAGGACAGCAAGTCACGGTGGCCCCGGACAACTGTCAGGGATGAGAGCCCGACCTCAGGCCTCTCCAACCACTGTGACTGCGGAGAGTGGGGGGCGGTAGCCCCAGGTGCCTGGCACCCTTTGACCACTCTCTCTTCCACCAGGTCAGGGATGACAACCTGACCCTGGTCCTCCCACTGCGGAAGTGGCACCCCCAGAGTCAAAAACTGTCAGGGTGCTTGTAGAAGCAGTCCTGCACAATTCTTCCACCAGTGCATGGCTGGTAACCTGCAACTGGTCCGCCAACCTGGGGTTTGTACCTTCAGGTTGGACCAGGGCCAGGGGTGAGGCTTCCCTCCCCTGCCCTCCCTTCTGGGGTCCTGCACCCCCCAACTAGGAGTGGCCCCCTCAGAAGACAACATGGGATGGGCACTGTTAGCAGTAGCTCCTTCCTCCAGGTCAGGGGGGACACCCTGAACCTGATCCTCCAGTCCAGGGTCTGTACCCACAGACTGGACCACTGTCTGGCAACCCAGGACTTCCTGGGGGGCATACCTACCCCCCACCAGGTCAGAGTTTACCCTCTGAACCTGGTCATCCAACCCAGAGTCACCACCCTGCGGTTGAACCACTACCTGGCACACCAGGACTTCCTTGGGAGCACACTTACCCCCCATCAGGTCAGAGTTTACCCCCTGAACCTGATCATTCAACCCAGAGTCACCACCCTGCGGTTGAACCTTTGCCTGGCACACCAGGACTTCCAGGGGGGCACACTTACCCCCCTTAAGGGACACACTGTCCCCAAGGGCCACACAAGAGTCTGGCTGGCGCAGGTCCCCTGACCTCTGCCCATCTGACAGAGTCTGGATTCCCCCCAACCCAGAAATGGTCTCACCAAGGTCATTCCTTGGGGGCTCTGCTCTCAGAGCTGACCCCTGACCCTCCAGGTTCTCCACTGGGGTCCGCAACCCCCTCTCAACCCTCTGTCTGGACTTCTGCACCCCCTCACTAGGAGTGGTACTGCCAGACACCAGAACTGGTGGGACGCTGGCTACAGCCGCCCCCCCAAGTTCTCCTGACACTGTGGGGTCTCCCTCAACAGATGGCCCTATGGTACAGGCTAGGCTCCCCTCCTGGTGTTTCCTCATGGAGCCCTCCAGGACCTGGGACTGGATCTCGGGCACCTTGGGCCTCAACCCATCCCCATTCCCTCTCCTCTGAGACTGGATATGGGGTCCCTCACCCATCCCACTACACTGGGACCTACCTGGGACACTACAATCCTTCCCTACCTCACCTGGTTGGGAACTACCTAGTCCACTCCTCTCAGGAGCACCCCCAAATGCCTCTTCAGACTCTCTGGTACTCACCCAGAAGTCTGCCTCCATTGTAAGCTCCCTGGGGTCAGAGAACGCACACTCCACCTGGTGTTGGCGTAGCTCTGGAAAATAAGGACTAGACATATGCTCTCCAGCAATTACATCACTCAGCCCCTCACATGAATTAACCAAAGTACCCTTCACCCAACCATCCAGTGACTCTGCTTTGAAAAAGCACCCCACATCACCCTCCTGAGACTGGTGAGACAGTACCTGACTGTCCCTGACACTCAACCCACACTCTTCTGGGATGTCTTCACACTCCATAACCAGGACTTCTACCTGGGGGGAACCCCTCTCCCTGTCACTCTCACCTAGAGTCAGTAGAGTGTCCCTCCCACCAGTAGGAATATGACTCCCCGTGCCAGTTCCCCAATCCACCTCAGGGACCCTGTGCATCACTGGAGCTACCTCATACCCCTGAACCTCCTGGCGTGTGCTAACTCCCTCCCTCAAGTAGGGCACCACATCTCTGGGCATGTGCACTTCTTCAGCAGCACTGGATATACAATTGTTGCTGCCACCATTCCAGCTGGACTCAGCCGTCATGACTTCCAGCTCTTTCAATTTAAGCTCGTAAGCATAAATCATCCTTTTTATCTCTAAGTCCCTTTCCCACTTGTCGTACTCCCTTTGCATCCTCAACTTTTCTGCCTCCAACCGGCGAGCCCTTTCTACCTGTCTGTCCTGCACATCTTTAGGAGTCAGACCCTTAGAGGACCTACCGCTACTACTCCTGGTGAACCTCCCCCCAGATGTAACAGGTACCTCTAATACACCACGGTGTAGACTCTGCACTTTCCCATCCATATCTTCTGTGTGCCCCCCAGCTTCCTTGGCTGTCATCCAGGCCCTCAATGCCTCGTGCAGCTCCCCCTTCCTGGCAGAGCTCTTAACGTGACAGGCAAGATCTTCACAGAACTGTTTCAATTGAGCAACTGAGTACCACTTCAGTTTTCCTAATTCAAACACAGCTCCAGCTGTTGCATCTCCAGATTGAGACATGATGGCAACAAGTGCAAAGTTCCAACGGCAGAAAACACGTTCCCAATGAAGTAAAAAGAATCAGTCAAGGGATCAGCAAAATCATGGAAGTAGAACAAAAAGGAGTCAAAAATGAAAGATCACCAAACAAGTAGTATGTGGTCACGTAGTGGTCTGATATCAAAACAGTAGTGCACACTTAATTACTGTATGTCAAGTACAAATACAAGTACAAATCTCAACCGCTGATCACCAATGTTAGAAATTGGGTCTTTGGTTGACAGTCAGGTTACCCCCTGTTCAAGCAAGGACCCTCACTCTAGTCAGGGTAAAAGAGAATCACCCTCAGCTAACCCCTGCTTACCCCCTTGGTAGCTTGGCAGAGCAGTAGGCTTAACCTCAGAGTGCTAGGTGTAAAGTATTTGTACCAACACACACAGTAACTTAATGAAAACACGACAAAATGACACAACACCGGTTTAGAAAAATAGGAAATATTTATCTAAACAAAACAAGACCAATACGACAAAAATCCGACATACACAAGTCAAGTTATTAATTTTTAAAGGTTAAATTAAAAAATAGCGCTTAGAAACAAAAATGCTTCGATGAGATGTTAACACGGCGTCGTGACGGAGTCGTTCCCAACAAGCCGACACCAGCGGCGCCGGACACGGAGTCGTGTACAGTACAGTACCAGTACCAAGTACAGTACCTTTGGTGAAGAGTGAAAACAAGCTGATGCGCAAAGTCGGGGATCGCGGCGCCTGTGCGAAACGTTGAATCCGCGCACTTCAAGCGGCGTCGGTCACGACGTGGTGTGGCGACTTCCACGGAGTCGCGGACTTCAGCGGGGCTGCTGCGGCGTCGGGCCTTCGAAGAGCGTCGCGTTCCAGCGAAGGTCACGGGGTCAGGTGCAGGCGGCGTTACCGGATTCAGCAGCGGCGTCGGTTCAAAGTCGTCTGAGGCCGATTTCCTTGGATTCAACCAGCTTTCCTTTCAAGGGCCCAGGGACTGGATAAGGCAACACTTGTCGGGGCAGGAGTCTACCCAGAGACTCCAGGTGCTGGCAGAGAGAAGTCTTTGCTGTCCCTGAGACTTCAAACAACAGGAGGCAAGCTCTAACTCAAGCCCTTGGAGATTTCTTCACAAGATGGAAGGCACACAAAGTCCAGTCTTTGCCCTCTTACTCTGGCAGAAGCAGCACTGCAGGAAAGCTCCACAAATCACAGTCACAGGCAGGGCAGCACTTCTTCCTCAGCTATCAGCTCTTCTCCAGGCAGAGGTTCCTCTTGGTTTCAGAAGTGTTTCTGAAGTCTGTAGATTTGGGTGCCCTTCTTATACCCATTTTAGTCTTTGAAGTCACCTTTCTTCAAAGTGGACTCACACCTACTTGTGAAATCCTGCCTTGCCCAGGCAAGGCATCAGACACACAGCAGGGGGTTGGAGCCGGCATTGTCAGAGGCAGGCACAGTCCTTTCAGATGAGAATGACCACTCCACCCCTCCCTCCTAGCAGAGATGGCTAATCAGGAAATGCAGGTTACACCCCAGCTCCCTTTGTGTCACTGTCTAGTGCGAGGTGAAAAACAACCCAACTATCAAACTGACCCAGACAGGGAATCCACAAACAAGCCAGAGTCACAGAATGGTTTAAGCAAGAAAATGCTCACTTTCTAAAAGTGGCATTTTCAAAAGCACAATCTTAAAATCAACTTTACTAAAAGATGTATTATTTAATTGTGAGTTCGAGGTACCCCAACTCCACATGTCCATCTACTCTCTAGGGTGATCTACACTTTAATCATATTTAAAGGTAGCCCCCGTATTATCCTATGAGAGAGACAGGCCTTGCAACAGTGAAAAACGAAATTGGCAGTATTTCACTGTCAGGACATATAAACCACATTACTATATGTCCTACCTTATCCATACACTGCACCCTGCCCTTGAGGCTACCTAGGGCCTACCTTAGGGGTGCCTTACATGTAGGAAAAGGGAAGGTTTAGGCCTGGCAAGTGGGTACACTTGCCAAGTCGAATTTACAGTGTAAAAATACACTTACAGACACTGCAGCGGCGGGTCTGAGACATGATTACAGGGTTACTTGTGTGGGTGGCACAACCAGTGCTGCAGGCCCACTAGCAACATTTGATTTACCGGCCCTGGGCACCTCTAGTGCACTTTACTAGGGACTCAACAGTAGAACAAATATGCCAATCATGGAGAACCAATTACGTACACATTTTACACGGAGAGCATAGGCACTTTAGCACTGGTTAGCAGTGATAAAGTGCTCAGAGTTGAAAAGACAACAGCAACAGGTCAGAAAAAAATAGGAGGCAGTAGGCAAAAAGACTGGGTATGACCCTGCATAAGCAAAAGTCCAACAGGAAACCTAGCAAACCTGTGCATTTTTGAAAACTAGACAGCTAGTGGAATCCGAGATGGGGTGACTTGTGGGGCTCTGACCAGGTTCTGTTACCCAGAATCCTTTGCAAACCTCAAAATGTGGCCAAACAAAAACACCTTTACCTCACATTTCGGTGATAGAAAGTTCTGGAATCTGAGAGGAGCCATAAATTTCCTTCCACCCAGCATTCCCCCAAGTCTCCCGATAAAAATGGTACCTCACTTGTGTGGGTAGGCCTAGCGCCCGCGACAGCATATGCCCCAAAACACAACGTGGACACATCACATTTTCAGAAAGAAAACAGCTGTTTTTTACAAAGTGCCTAGCTGTGGATTTTGGCCTCTAGCTCAGCCGGCACCTGTGGAAACCTAGCAAACCTGTGCATTTTTTAAAACTAGACACCTAGGAGAATCCAAGATGGGGTAACTTGTGGGGCTCTGACCAGGTTCTGTTACCCAGAATCCTTTCACTCACTCCAGGACCCCTTTGTCAAATTAGGTTAGCAGCTTGTCATAATCAGGTTTATCAAAGTCAAATCAGGTTATCAGTGTCTCATCCGGTAATTTATAAGTCTCTTTTCTTTAGTTTTTCAGTTTTCTTTGTAACAAAGTCTCTTTCTTTGAATCACTTCAGGTACCGTAGTATTGGCCTGGTACTTCACGGTCAAAACAGAACGCTAAGAATTCTTGTTGCCATTCAGATGTTGTTGCATACGCCCATTCAGGACCTGCGTACCTTCTATTTGTGGTTCTCTTTCTTTTCAGTCTGCGTTCACCTTGCAATTCTCCTTCACTTAAATCTTCTATTCGGGATGTATCAGTCTCTTCTGTTATTGTTTCACCTGGTACGCTTCTTGCTTTTGCAGCCTGTTTCTCTGGCCAGTTATTTGCCTTATGCGTCTTCTTCCGGTTTGTTTTCTCAGGACGCTGATCAGCACTCTCCTCTTGTAATATGGTGTTTTCTTTTGATGGACCTGCAACTGGCTCAGGGGATGCCGGAGTACTTTGGTCTCTTTCTAATATTTCCCCTTCTTCTTCTTCTTCTTCTGGATCTGTAACGGGTTCAAGTTCTAACCCGTATCCGTCTATTTCTGGGAGAACCTACCCTTGATTTAGTTCTCCTGCTGCCTCTACTGAGATAGGCACACTGTCACTTCTCTCTAACTCGTTCACTGTTTGAGGGACTAGGCTGTTCTCAGTGGGCTCTCCTGCAGTCTCAGTTCCCTCTTGGCTGTTTTCTGGCCCTGAGACTTCCCTCTCTGGAACTGTTATGCCGGAAACTTCAAGTTCCTCGTCAGTTGGACACGTTACCTTCTTTGTGTGACTGGCATGTATCCAGTTTGGAACGCAGCAGTGGTTGTCGTCAAAATTACTTGATATGGCCCCTTCCAGCGTGGCTCCAAACACGACTTTCTCACGTGCTTCTTGATAACTACCCAGTCACCGGCTTATAGGGTGTGACCGGGATCACCGATCGGTGACAATGTATTAGCTTCTACCTGGTGAGAGAAAGAGCGAATCACATCACCCAAGCCTTTGCAGTAGTCCAACACCATATCATTCGTGATATTCACTAGAGCATTTGCAGGTACTGCGGGTAACCTCATAGCTCTACCCATTAAGATCTTGTGTGGTGATAGTCCTGTCTTCTTATCAGGGGTGTTCCTCATTGACATCAGTACTAAGGGTGATGCATCTGGCTATTTCATATTGGTAGCTGCGCACATCTTTGCCATTCTTGATTTCAAGGTACCATTCATTTGCTCTACTAATCCTGATGCTTCAGGGTGGTAGATACAGTGCAGCTTCTGTTCAATGTCTTATGCGGCACACAAGAGCTTAATCACCTCATTGTCGAAGTGTCTGCCCCTATCTGATTCTATAAAGACCGGAAACCCGAACCTGGGTATTAGTTCCCTAAGCAGCAGCTTTGCAACTGTAAGACTGTCATTTCTACGTGTGAGGTAAGCTTCAATCCAGTGACTGAAAACACATACAATCACCAACACATACTTCAATCCTCTGCAAGCAGGCATTTCAATGAAATCCATTTGCATCTTGCTAAATGGACCACCAGCTCTCCCTATGTGGCTCAAAGTTACCACAGTCCCTTTCCCGGCATTCATCTGTTGACAGATGATGCACCTGTGACAGGTAACCTCTGCGGCATGTCTGAACTTTGGGTTAAACCAATCCATTTTGAATGACCTGATCATCGCATCTCTCCTGAGGTGAGCCTGTCCATGGTAGAGCCTAGCGAATTGTGACAGAAGACTGTTTGGCAAAACTAATTTCCCCTCCTCTGAGACCCACAAGTAGTCAGCCCTCTGTACACATTACATTCTTTGCCAAGAGCGTTTTTCCTCTTTGCTAGCACGACCCTGTAGTGTTTTTAGCTCATCTAATGTATCGACCACTCTTCATGCAAGGTTCAAGCATGTGTCTTTTTCAGTTTGCGGTAACAATTCCCACTGATCCTTGAACGATATACAGTTCAATGCGCAAAACCTTGCGACTTGATCTGCATAACCGTTTCCCATGGACACAAAGTCTTGTGACTTAACGTGAGCATTTCATTTTACCACGGCCATTTCAAGATGTAACTGTTTCGCATTTAACAAATCCTTAATTTGTTCACCAGTTTTCACAGGAGAACCAGAAGAGGTCATGAAACCTCTCTACGACCACAGTTGGCCAAAATCATGTACAGTTCCAAATCCGTATCTGCTATCAGTATAGATAGTGACTCTTAGATTTTCAGCTGCGTGGCATGCCTTAGTAAGGGCAATTAGCTCTGCCACTTGTGCGGAATACACTCTAGGAAGCTTCGATGATACCAGCTATGGTACATACAGCGTAACCGGCTCTCAACATTCCGACTGAGTCTCTCAAACAGGATCCATCAACAAACATAATACAGTCATTTTCTTTTAACTGTGTATCTTGAATATCAGCTCGTGGCTTGGTACATAGTTCTGTTACCTCAAGACAATCATGTTCGACTTCCTCTTCATTATTAACCTCAGTATTCTCAGCAGGAAGTAGAGTTGCCGGGGTCAACACAGTACATCGTTTCAGCGAAACATTAGGTGACCCCAGTATAATTGTCTCATATTTGGTAAGACGAGCGTTTGTCATGTGCTGAGTTTTGGTTCGAGTCAACAAAATTTCAACTGAATGCGGAACCATTACTGTTAGGGGATATCCCATTACTATGCCTTCACATTGCATAAGGCTCTGACCAACTGCTGCAACTGCGCGCAAACAACCGGGTAAGGCTGCTGCGACGGGGTCCATGGTAGCTGAAAAATATGCTACTGGGCAGTTTGCGCCTCCAGGGGCTTGTGTCAAGACAGACAAAGAACAAGCATCACGTTCATGACAAAACAGTAGAAAAGGCTTCGTGTAATGAGGCATACCCAAAGCTGGTGCCCTGCACATGCACTCTCTCAATTCCATGAATGACTCAAGCTCTTCCTTGGATAAGGCTATGGTATACTGCTCATCCTTGATCTCTTTACCTGTCAGCTTTATCAAAGGTTTTGAGATAATCGAGAAGTTGGGTATCCACTGGCGACAGTAGCCCACCATTCCCAAAAACATCCTGACATCTCTCTTTGTTGTTGGGGGGTTCATTTGCAAAATGACTGTTATCCTTTCTTTCGATATTCTCCTGGACCCTCTTTCAATCAAGTGTCCTAAGTATTTCACTTCTTTCTGGCAGTACTACAACTTCTTTGGTGACACTTTATGTCCATTCTTTCCCAAATTATTCAATAAAGCAATTGTGTCATACCTACAGCTATCCCCTGTCTTGGATGCAATCAGCAAGTCATCAATGTACTGCACTAGAGTCGCGTTAAAAGGCAGCACTAAGGATTCTAAGTCCTTTTTCAATATCTGATTGAAGATGGACGGTGACTCAGAAAACCCTTGAGGAATTCTGCACCAACTGTACACCTTATCCAGTAATTTGAAGCTGAATAAAAACTGGCTATCCTCGTGAAGAAGTATTGAAAAGAAGGCTTGTGACAGGTCTACAACGGTGAACCACTCAGCCTCACACAGAACCTGAAACATAATCACTGCTGGATTGGGCACTATAGGGCAACATTTTACCACAATCTCGTTTATTTTTCTTAAGTCCTGCACAATTCGAACCTTCCCACAAGGCTTTTTCAGACCCATTATCGGTGAATTATATGGGCTGCTCAACACTTCCTTCAGGACTCCCTGTTTCACAAAGTCTGCAGTTATTTGTGACACTTGGATAAGAACATCTTGTGCCATATGATACTGTGGAACCTGGGGAAACACTGCATTTGGATTCACTTGTACTTTAACTGGTTCTACTCCTTTTATCAGTCCCACTTCTTTTCCTGTCAAATCCCACACTTTCTCTGTCACCGCTCCCTGTAACTCGGCAGGTAGGTCAATCACTGTAAGCATCCGGAACAATGTAATCAAGGGTTAATCTACTTTCACAGTTCCTGTCTCTAACTCTGGGAACTGACCATCATCCCCTTCATCATCACTGTTTGTCTGCTCTTCAATTCCATCATGCAACATGTAATCGAACATTTTGTCTTACACAGTGAGGGGGTCATTCTGACCGCGGCGGACGGCGGTCGCCGCCCGCCAAGCGGTTCCCGCCAAAAGACCGCTCCGCGGTCAAAATACCACGGCGGTCATTCTGGCTTTCCCACTGGGCCGGCGGGCGACCGCCGAAAGTCCGCCCGCCAGCCCAGCGGGAAACACCCTTCCCACGAGGACGCCGGCTCAGAATGGAGCCGGCGGAGTGGGAAGGTGCGACGGGTGCAGTTGCACCCGTCGCGAATTTCAGTGCCTGCAAAGCAGACACTGAAATTCTTCGTGGGGCCCTCTTACGGGGGCCCCTGCAGTGCCCATGCAGGGGCCCCCAGGGGCCCCGCGGCACCCCCTACCGCCATCCTGTTCCTGGCGGGAGAACCGCCAGGAACCGGATGGCGGTAGGGGGTGTCAGAATCCCCATGGCGGCGGAGCGCGCTCCGCCACCATGGAGGATTCTCAAGGGCAGCGGGAAGTCGGCGGTACACCGCCGACTTTCCGTTTCTGGCCGCGGCTGAACCGCCGCGGTCAGAATGCCCAGCGGTGCACCGCCAGCCTGTTGGCGGTGCTACCGCCGACCTCCGCCATGGCGGTAATTACCGCCAGGGTCAGAATTACCCCCTAAGTCTCTTCCCAGTAGGGATACCGGACTCGAATAGCAGACTACAAACTTATGCAGTCCCTGGAAGTTGCCGATCTCAACCTGCACTGGATGTGTAATCGGATTTAAGTACTGGTTTGCTACTCCGACCACCCTTATGGTACGCCCTGAAAGTGGTAATTTCGGGACCTCTGCACTCCTGACTGTAGAGTGTGTAGCTCCAGTATCAACCAAGAATGAAAATGTGTGACCCATTACCTTCTCCTCTACCTAGGGTCCCCTCTGATCTACCTCTAGGGACGCTGCAAACCTGCACTCTTCACTATCTGAGCTGTCATCCAACCACTCCTCATTCATTCCATCCTCACCATGCAATGGGAATTGCTGTAGACTCATCACTTGACCTATGACCTGCTGAGGAAGCATCACCTGTTGCCGTCCCATCGGAGCCATTGGTAATTGCATTTGCTGTCTAGGTACCATGGGAACCTGCTGTTGTACTTGCTGCATTTGCGCTGGTTGAACGCGCAGCATTTGCATTTGCTGCATGGGTTGTAACCCCTGCATCTGTACCATGTTATTTTGGAAGTTCGGGTTTTGATTTCTCAATTTTGGGCCTCTCATATTTTTCAATGTACCGATATTAGTGCTTTGTTGAACAACACCATCCTGTACCACATATGGGCATTCCCGCTTCCAATGCCCCACGCCCCCGCACGCGTGACATGGGGACATCCTTTTCATCCCTTGTGCGTCATTTTGAACCACAACAGTATTCAGGTCTGGACCGCGATTCACAAAACCTCGACCTCTCGGTTGTGCCTGAAACACACCATTCACTTGCGGTTGCTGCTGTATCATCTGTTGAACTCCATTTCCCTGGATACCAGCCTGCGCTGCCCTTATCTGCATCACCATCACTTTCTCCTTCAACTTTTTCTGCTTCAGCTCAATTTCGTCACTACAGTATTTCGCATACTGCAACACCTCATCAATCGGTTTTGCTTGCCAACAAATCAAATGATTCTTAATCATCTGGCTAACCTCTGGTCTCGGCCCTTCAACAAATCTGAACACGAGATGGTTCATGTCTTTCGGTTCAATGGTCTCAGTACCACTATAATGTTTGAATGCCTTTAACAACCTCTCATGGTAAGCATGTATTGATTCCTAAACCTCCTGTGAGGTCCGGTCAATTTTCTGTCAATCAGTCACCTTCGGTGACACTTTCTGCTTCAAAAACTCAATCACCTTATGATAGTATTTCATCACCTCCTCAGAGGGAGCTACGGTCACCTTATCCCTTGCCGGCTCCTTTGTCGGCTAGTCTACCCCTCTTTTGCACTCGAGCCACAAATCCGGCAGGACAATGATCTCAAACAGAGTATTCAAGTCTTCCCAGAGACACTTTGCAAGCTTCACAAACCTATCTGTTTGTTGATACCATTTGATCGGTTTCTTCCTCAATCTGGGATAATCATTTGTAAAAGATAGGATGTCTCCTCTGGACCACGGCACATGAATTAAAACTCCACCAGCTGTTTCTCTCATGGGTAGTATTTTTACCGATCCCCTATCGGGTGAAGCGTTAGCCTGACTCGACCCTGGACTGTCACCTTTCTCCTTATCTCTTTTCTTTGCCCATCTGCCTTCCCACTTTTCTAACGCTCCCCATATTTGTGCACTTTGCAGTATTTCTTTTAAATGCGCTTTCATTCCGGCAGACCTCATATGCTCAAAATCTTTTGAATCAAAGTCTAACCTATAACTTCTTTTCAATGTTGTACTTGTCTGCCAGGTTCGCTAATTTCTGATGTACCTTGCCAACCTCTTTAGTAATCTTAGGGCACAGATATTTCAGTTCTGCTTCTGTGTATGATTCTAATCTGTTTACCCCCATTGTTCCTTCCACTATTCGGCAGCTTCCACCCCCAGTCTCACAAAGTTCAGGTACTCATCTCTCCCTATCTTTTCCGGTTCTACGGCAGTCACTGTAGTTTTTTGTGAAGCATAAGTCTTCTCTAACCACTCATTCAACTGTTGTACTGTAAAACCTTGCAGTGAAATGTTCCCTGCATGCATCATTGGCGATTGTGAAGCATTTGTACTTATTGTCTATGGGGTTAACACCCCTAGCCCTGCCTGTCTCATTGCTTCCAATGGTGCTCCAACTGGGCTAAGGTCTATTAAAGACCTTGGTTTTTCAACCGCTTGTTCTCCTGGGGCCATTAACTGAGGGGTTCCTATGGACTCTCCCCTTATTGCATCTTGAGTCATTACTCCCTGATCACATACAACAGATTTACCTTGTGCATACAAAGGCACCGGTGGACCAACAGTAATTGGCAATGATATTGCAGCGGGTGTCTGACCTGGTCCCAAACCTCGTGGAGCAGCGACTCCAAAGGTCTGATTTTCTGAAGCCGGAGCAAGTATTAACGGAGGACCTGCTGCTGGATTATACCCTGGTATCAGTTGTGGCTGCGGCTGGGGCAGCAATTGCAGAGTTGACTCAAACTGCACTAACCTCGATTTTGTATATATCGGGTCTGGCGGCACTATCAGATTTGTAGTAGTCTCCAGTACCGGGACGTCTGGATAGATTCTCTGTATCTGCGGTGGAGGTTGCAACTGTATCTGTATATGTCTGGGGCAGTGGGTACACTGACACCATTCTGTATCAAAGCCGTATCACTAGTCTGTACCGTATCAGAAACTCCCTTCTCCTGCGTCTGGTTCTCAGGACCCGCATTAGTGCTCGGGACATTATTGCTTGCTGCATAAGATGGCGGGCGATCATGTAATATTCGATCCATAAACTCTTCATTGTCTGAGTCATCTTATTCTTCCCAAGGTCTCTTAGTTTCCTTAGGCTTACTAGAGTCTTTGGGGGTTATTCCAACTTTGGAGGAGGTGGTAATCCGTCCCAAATGTGACTGATTTACCACCAGCCGTATTACGAGTTCCATAGGATATAATGGACTCGTAATACGGCTGGTGGTATATCCGTCACTTTACCGTCACTTTTGGGACGGATTACCACTTCCTCCAAAGTTGGAATAACCCCCTTTGTCTGTTTTACAGGTGGCTTTCTTTCCCTGCGTCTCTTCTCCCTGTGTTATTGCTGGGAACAATCTCAATCAATCAACTATTCCCCGTCTCCACATTTTGCTCTCGTTATCCTACCTAGCTTCTGCACAAGTCTTTTCTGCCCTTTTTATTCTTCTTTGGAATTTTTCTTGTCTATGTTTAAGAGCCATTAGATCCCAAATCGCTAAATCCTCATACTGAGCTGGCCTCGGAGGTGGTTTCTGTACACTTAACATCCACCTTAGATTCTCTAATACCTTCGGATTGAACATCCCATGTTCTGGGAACGCTAAACTTCCTTCTTTCTCTGTTAATTTGCGCCATTGCGCATTGAACTACCATCTGGAAAATGCCAACGACGTCAACACCGCGTCACTGACCTCCAACCTCCTCAACCTCGGTCTCCGACAGCTAGTCAACACGCCTACCCACATCGCCGGTCACACCCTTGACCCCCTCTTCACCTCTAGCAACCACATTTCCTTCAACCACACCTCCGAACTCCACTGGACTGACCATCACTGTGTCCATTTCACCTATAAGAAAACCACAGAGCAACACCGCATCCAGCTACCTCCCCACCGCCGCTGGGGCAAAGTCACCCAAGAACAACTGACCAGCACCCTCAGCAACAACCCTCCACCCGACGCAATCGACCCGAGCACAGCCGCCATCAACCTCCATCAATGGATCCTCGACTGCGCCAACACCCTTGCCCCTCTCAAGAAACCCACCACCATCCAAGGAAAGAAAAAAACAGCCTGGTTCACAGACGATCTCACCACCTCCAAAAGCAACTGCCAGAAGCTCAAAAAGAAATGGATCCAAGAACGCACACCCGACAACCTCGCCGCCCTCAAAAACGCCAACCGCGAACACCACCAACGGATCCGCACCGCCAAGCGCGCCCACTTCACCGAACGCATCAACAACAACGCCCAAGACTGCAAAGAACTCTTCGGCATCGTGAAGGAACTCTCCAATCCGAAAGCCAACTCCAACGACATCCCGCCCTCCCAGAAACTCTGCGACGATCTCTCCACCTTCTTCCACCAGAAAATCACCACCATCCACGACAGCTTCATCACCGGTTCACCGCCAGACCTCACCCCTGACGTCTCCTCCCGCGACTGCCGCCTCACCGCCTGGACCCACGTGGACGAGGCAGAAACCATTGCAACCATGAACACCATCCACTCAGGCTCCCCCACGGACCCCTGCCCCCACCATGTTTTCAACTCAGCCAACGCCACCATCGCCCCCGAACTCCGCAAGATCATCAACCTATCCTTCACTTCTGCCACCTTCCCGGACAGCTGGAAACACGCAGAAATCCAACCCCTCTTCAAAAAACCCAAGGCTGACCCCAACGACCTCAAAAACTTCCGTCCGATCTCTCTCCTCCCTTTTCCAGCGAAAGTCATCGAGAAGATCGTCAACACTCAGCTCACCCACTTCCTCGAAGACAATTCCGTCCTGGACCCCTCACAATCCGGATTCAGATGAAACCACAGCACTGAGACTGCCCTCCTCGCCGCCACAGATGACATCAGACATCAAATGGACAACGGCGAAACCTCAGCCCTCATCCTCCTCGACCTATCAGCCGCTTTTGACACCGTCTGCCACCGCACCCTACTGACCCGCCTCCAAGATGCCGGCATCCAAGATAAAGCCCTCCACTGGATCTCATCCTTCCTCTCCGACAGAACGCAGAGAGTCCGTCTCTCCCCTTTCCGCTCCAAAGCCACCAACCTCATCTGCGGCGTCCCCCAAGGATCCTCCCTCAGTCCCACGTTGTTCAACGTCTACATGGCCCCCCTCGCTCAACTGGCCCGCCAACACCACCTCAGCATCATCTCCTACGCCGACGATACCCAGCTCGTCCTCTCCCTGACCAAAGACCCGCTCACCGCCAAAACAAACCTCCACGAGGGACTAAAATCCATCGCCGATTGGATGAACAACAGTCGCCTGAAACTCAACTCCGACAAGACGGAAGTCCTCATCCTCGGACGCACCCCCTCGGCCTGGAACGACTCATGGTGGCCCTCCGTCCTCGGACTCCCACCCACCCCTGCCAGCCACGCAAGAAACCTCGGCTTCATCCTGGACTCCGCCCTCACCATGTCCAAACAGGTCAGCGCCGTCTCCTCCTCCTGTTTCAACACCCTTCGAATGCTCCGCAGAATCTTCAAGTGGATTCCAACAGAAACCAGAAAGACGGTGACCCAGGCCCTCGTCAGCAGCAGACTTGACTACGGCAACGCACTCTACACAGGCATACCAACCAAAGACATCAAACGCCTCCAACGTATCCAAAATGCCTCCGCCCGACTGATCCTCAACATACCTCGCCGAAGTCACATCTCCCCTCACCTAAAGGAACTCCACTGGCTCCCGGTAGACAAGAGGATAACCTTCAAACTCCTGACCCACGCTCACAAGGCACTTCACAACACCGGACCCTCCTACCTCAACACCAGACTCAACTTCTACACTCCAACACGTCAACTCCGATCCGCCAACCTCGCCCTCGCCATCGTACCCCGAATCCAGCGCAAGACATCCGGCGGCAGATCCTTCTCCTTCCTCGCCGCCAAGACCTGGAACTCTCTCCCCACATCTCTTCGCCAGACCCAGGACCTCCTCACATTCAGAAGGCTCCTCAAGACCTGGCTCTTCGACCGCTAATCCAGCAGCGCTCCCCCCCCCTCAGCGCCTCGAAACCCTGACGGGTACATAGCGCGCTTTATAAATACCATGATTGATTGATTGATTGATCCATAAACAAGGCGTGACACCTTTTTTCTCCATAACTATGTAAGCTGGAGTACCCTCAGGCGGTGTAGGCTCCCCTTCACTCGCCATAATGTATACATCTTCTTTCACAGCACTCTTAAAAGCCTTGACAAAATTAATCTTTGACTTTAATTCCCAGGACACTCTTCACCCACCTTTCTCAACCTATTGCCCCTCATGGACGGCAGCCAATCCGTGCGCGACCCCCCTCGACAACTGACCTATCTCAGTGCGGCACCACTGACGTCACACTCACAAACTGCAGCTGACAAAGTCTTTGATTGGTCTTCGTAATTGACGTCTTCAGAGGTGGCACATCCGGTGTTACTTCATCCCTTGGTAATTCTTTGTACATCTTTTGGTCAGCAGTTCCATTGTCTTCCCCGGTTTGAATGACCTTGTACATTACCTTAATCTACACTGTTTCAATTCATTTATAACATTTAGTTTTCAAGACGATGAGAAGCAGTGGGAAACGGATCTACATGGTTACATTCATCTTCCAAGTTCGAAGAAAAAGAACAAACAGGGTCATGGACCCTTGTGAGTCAGCACGCTGAAAAATAGAAAAATGCATTTAATATGAGAGCGAAACAGCTAAGCTGCAGCTCATGCTAACTTAAGGCCTTTGAGGTTTTCAATACAGATTAAGTAATGCAAATGTTAGTATAAGCGCATTTAAATGTAACATAAACATTTTGGTCATTAATATTAGTTTGCGTATACATTGGTGGCCACTCTCCGTGGTCATGATTCAAGTACATATCAAAGCAAATTACTATTATTATAGTTTTCTATGCGGCAGTATCACACCTTAGTTCATAAACATTTCATGTTAATATAGATTATATAAGCTACGCTCTGTCACTACTATGACCTTGCAGCCATGAATAACCACACCAGTTTAGTAGAATTTTATGAGTTTTATTCCCTATTAGTTACAATCTAAGGGCAACGCCCATCACTTTCACTCATCTGTGGGCTTGCCTTTCAAAAATCCTTTGTTATGATTGGTAAGTCCTTTTCGTGTGTCCCTCCTTGGGCCAGTTTTGTTACTGCCATGGCCGTGGACCCTGTTGCGATACTTTTGACTGCGAGCAAAGTTGTTTTTCCTTTTGTGTCTCTCCTTCGCTCTCATGCTCATGGTGACTGTGAGCAAACTTCTTTTTAGGGGACGAGCCGAGGCAGCGCGCATGTGCTGTCTGGAAGACCTGTTGTTCTGGATAAAGGGCTTTTGCTCCTGCCTGCTACTTACCATAGTTTATCTCAAGCATCACTCTTCCTTGCTGCCTCTTAACCCCTTCGCTGCCAGGCCTTTTCGCCTCCTGTGCCAAGCCTTTTTTTTGGCTATTTGGGGCCTCATAACTTTTTCTCCACATAACCTACCCACCCCAAATTTGCGTCCATTTTTTCCAACATCCTATGGATTCTAGCGGTACCCAGTCTTTGTGGGTTCCCCTGAAGGAGACCAAGAAATTAACCAAAATACAGCGAAAATTCCATTTTTTTCAAACAAATTGGAAAAGAGGGCTGCAGAGGAAGGCTTGTGGTTGTTTCCCTAAAAATTGAATCAACAAAGGGTTTGCGGCGCTAAAATCACCATCTTCCCAGCTTTCACGAACAGGCAGACTTGAATCACAAAACCCCATTTTTCAACACAATTTTGGCATTTTACTGGGACATACCCCATTGTTACTATTTTTTGTGCTTTCAGCCTTCTTCCAGTTAGTGACCGAAATGGGTGTGAAACCAATGCTGGATCCCAGAAAGCTAAACATTTCTGAAAAGTAGACAAAATTCTGAGTTCAGCAAAGGGTAATTTGTGTAGATCCTACAAGTGTTTCCTACAGAAAATAACAGCTGAAATAAAAAAATATTGAAATTGAGATAAAAAAACAGCCATTTTTCTCCACGTTTTACTCTGTAACTTTTTCCTGCGATGTTAGATTTTTTAAAGCAATATACCGTTACGTCAGCTGGATTCTTCTGGATGCGGGGACATATAGGGCTTGTAGGTTCATCAAGAACCCTAGGTACCCAGAGCCAATAAATGAGCTGCACCTTGCAATCGTTTTTCATTCTATACTGGGTATACAGCAATTCATTTGCTGAAATATAAAAAGTGAAAAATAGGTATCAAGAAAACCTTTGTATTTCCAAAATGGCCACAAGATAAGGTGTTGAGAAGCGGTGGTTACTTGCACATCTCTGAATTCTGGGGTCCCCATACTAGCATGTGAATTCCAGGGCATTTCTCAAATAGACGTCTTTTTTACACACTGTCTTACATTTGGAAGGAAAAAATGTAGAGAAAGACAAGGGGCAATAACACTTGTTTTGCTATGCTGTTTTCCCCCCAGGCTCGCGATAAAAATGGTACCTCACTTGCGTGGATAGGCCTAGCGCCCGCGACAGGAAACACAAAATGGGCACATCACATTTTCAGAAAGAAAACAGAGCTGTTTTTGCAAAGTGCCTAGCTGTGGATTTTGTCCTCTAGCTCAGACGGCACCTGGGGAAACCTAGAAAACCTGTGCATTTTTCAAAATTAGACACCTAGGGGAATCCAAGATGGGGTGACTTGTGGGGCTCTGACCAGGTTCTGTTGCCCAGAATCCATTGCAAACCTCACAATTTGGCCCCAAAATTTTTTTCCAGACATATCTGTGAAAGAAAGTTCTGGAATCTGAGAGGAGCCATAAATTTCCTTCCACCCAGCGCTCCCCGAAGTCTCCCTATAAAAATGGTACCTCACTTGTGTGGGTAGGCGTAGCGCTCGTGACAGGATATGCCCAAAAACAAAATGTGGACACATCACATTTTCCCAAAGAAAACAGACCTGTTTTTTCAGAGTGTCTAGCTGTGGATTTTGACCTCTAGCTCAGCCGGTACCTTGGGAAACCTAGCAAACCTGTGCATTTTTGAAAACTAGACCGCTAGGGGAATCCAAGATGGGGTGACTTGTGGGGCTCTGACCAGGTTCTGTTACCCAGAATCCTTTGCAAATCTCAAAATTTGGCCAAAAAAAACACTTTTTCCTCACATTTCGGTGACAGAAAGTTCTGGAATCTGAGAGGAGCCATAAATTTCCTTCCACCCAGCGTTCCCCCAAGTCTCCCGATAAAAATGGTACCTCACTTGTGTGGGTAGGCCTAGCGCCCGCAACAACATATGCCCCAAAACACAACGTGGACACATCACATTTTCAGAAAGAAAACAGAGCTGTTTTTTACAAACTGCCTAGCTGTGGATTTTGGCCTCTAGCTCAGCCGGCACCTATGGATACCTAGCAAACATGCCCATTTTTGAAAACTAGACACCTAGGGGAATCTGAGATGGGGTGACTTGTGGGAATGTGACCAGGTTCTGTTACCCAAAATCCCTTGCAAACCTCAAAATTTGGCCAAAAAAACACTTTTTCCTTTTATTTCGGTGACAAAAAGTTCTGGAATCTGAGAGGAGCCACAAATTTCCTTCCAACCAGCGCTCCCCGAAGTCTCCCGATAAAAATGGTACCTCACTTGTGTGGGTAGGCCTAGCGCCCGGGACAGGAAATGCCCCAAAACACAACGTGGACACATCACATTTTCAGAAAGAAAACAGAGCTGTTTTTTACAAAGTGCCTAGCTGTGGATTTTGGTCTCTAGCTCAGCCGGCACCTGTGGAAACCTAGCAAACATGCGCAGTTTTTAAAACTAGACACCTAGGGGAATCCGATATGGGGTGACTTGTAGGGCTCTGACCAGGTTCTGTTACCCAGAATCCTTTGCAAACATCAAAATTTGGCCCAAAAAACACTTTTTTCCTGTCATTTCGGTGACAAAAAGTTCTGGAATCTTAGAGGAGCCACAAATTTCCTTCCACCCAGCGCTCCCCGAAGTCTCCCTATAAAAATGGTACCTCACTTGTGTGGGTAGGCCTAGCGCCCGGGACAGGAAATGCCCCCAAAACACAACGTGGACACATCACATTTTCAGAAAGAAAACAGAGCTGTTTTTTTACAAAGAGCCTAGCTGTGGATTTTGGCCTCTAGCTCAGCTGGCACCTGTGGAAACCTAGCAAACCTGTGCATTTTTTAAAACTAGACACCTAGGAGAATCCAAGATGGGGTGACTTGTGGGGCTCTGACCAGGTTCTGTTACCCAGAATCCTTTGCAAACCTAAAAATCTGGCGAAAAAAACACTTTTTCCTGTTATTTCGGTGACAGAAAGTTCTGCAATCTGAGAGGAGCCACAAATTTCTTTCCACCCAGCCTTCCCCAAAGTCTCCCGATAAAAATGGTACCTCACTTGTGTGGGTAGGCCTGGCGCCCGGGACAGGAAATGCCCCAAAACACAACCTGGACACATCACATTTTCAGAATGTAAACAGAGCTGTTTTTTTACAAAGAGCCTAGCTGTGGATTTTGGCCTCTAGCTCAGCTGGCACCTTGGGAAACCTAGCAAACCTGTGAAATTTTGAAAACTAGACCGCTAGGGGAATCCAAGATGGGGTGACTTGTGGGGCTCTGACCAGGTTCTGTTACCCAGAATCCTATGCAAACCTCAAAATCTGACCAAAAAAACACTTTTTCCTGTTATTTCGGCGACAGAAAGTTCTGGAATCTGAGAGGAGCCACAAATTTCCTTCCACCCAGTGTTGCCCCAAGTTTCCCAATAAAAATGGTACCCCACTTGACTGGGTAGGCCTAGCGCACGGGACAGGAAATGCCCCAAAACACAACGTGGACACATCACATTTTCAGAAAGAAAACAGAGCTGTTTTTTACAAAGTGTCTAGGTGTGGATTTTGGCCTCTAGCTCAGCCGTCACCTGTGGAAACCTAGCAAACATGCGCAGTTTTTAAAACTAGACACCTAGGGGAATCCGAGATGGGGTGACTTGTAGGGCTCTGGCCAGGTTCTGTTACCCAGAATCCTTTGCAAACCTCAAAATTTGGCCAAAAAAACACTTTTTCCTGTCATTTTGGTGACAAAAAGTTCTGGAATCTGAGAGGAGCCACAAATTTCCTTCCAGCCAGCGCTCCCCGAAGTCTCCCTATAAAAATGGTACCTCACTTGTGTGGGTAGGCCTAGCGCCCGGGACAGGAAATGCCCCAAAATACAACGTGGACACATCACATTTTCAGAAAGAAAACAGAGCTGTTATTTATAAAGTGCCTAGCTGTGGATTTTGGCCTCTAGCTCAGCCGTCACCTTGGGAAACCTAGCAAACCTGTGCATTTTTTTAAACTAGACCGCTAGGGGAATCCAAGATGGGGTGACTTGTGGGGCTCTGACCAGGTTCTCTTACCCAGAATCCTTTGCAAACCTCAAAAGCTGGCCAAAAAAACACTTTTTCCTGTTATTTCGGTGACAGAAAGTTCTAGAATCTGAGAGGAGCCACAAATTTCCTTCCACCCAGCGTTCCCCCAAGTCTCCCGATAAAAATGGTACCTCACTTGTGTGGGTAGGCCTAGTGCCCGGGACAGGAAATGCCCCCAAAACACAATGTGGACACATCACATTTTCAGAAAGAAAACAGAGCTGTTTTTCACAAAGTGCCTAGCTGTGGATTTTGGTCTCTAGCTCAGCCGGCACCTGTGGAAACCTAGCAAACATGCGCAGTTTTTAAAACTAGACACCTAGGGGAATCCGAGATGGGGTGACTTGCAGGGCTCTGACCAGGTTCTATTACCCAGAATCCTTTGCAAACCTCAAAATTTGGCCAAAAAAACCCTTTTTCCTGTCATTTCGATGACAAAAAGTTCTGGAATCTGAGAGGAGCCACAAATTTCCTTCCACCCATGCCTCCCCGAAGTCTCCCTATAAAAATGGTACCTCACTTGTGTGGGTAGGCCTAGCGCCCGGGACAGGAAATGCCCCAAAACACAACGTGGACACATCACATTTTCAGAAAGAAAACAGAGCTGTTTTTTACAAAGTGCATAGCTGTGGATTTTGGGCTCTAGTTCAGCCGGCACCTTGGGAAACTTAGCAAACCTGTGCATTTTCTAAAACTAGCCCCTTAGGGAATCCAAGATGGTGTGACTTGTGGGGCTCTGACCAGGTTCTGTTACCCAGAATCCTTTGCAAACCTCAAAATCTGGCCAAAAAAACACTTTTTCCTGTTATTTCGGTGACAGAAAGTTCTGGAATCTGAGAGGAGCCACAAATTTCCTTCTACCCAGTGCTCCCCGAAGTCTCCCTATAAAAATGGTACCTCACTTGTGTGGTTAGGCCTAGCGCCCAGAACAGGAAATGCCCCCAAAACACAGTGTGGACACATCACATTTTCAGAAAGAAAACAGAGCTGTTTTTTACAAAGTGCCTAGCTGTGGATTTTGGTCTCTAGCTCAGCCGGCACCTGTGGAAACCTAGCAAACATGCGCAGTTTTTAAAACTAGACACCTAGGGGAATCCGATATGGGGTGACTTGTAGGGCTCTGACCAGGTTCTGTTACCCAGAATCCTTTGCAAACATCAAAATTTGGCCCAAAAAACACTTTTTTCCTGTCATTTCGGTGACAAAAAGTTCTGGAATCTTAGAGGAGCCACAAATTTCCTTCCACCAGCGCTCCCCGAAGTCTCCCTATAAAAATGGTACCTCACTTGTGTGGGTAGGCCTAGCGCCCGGGACAGGAAATGCCCCCAAAACACAACGTGGACACATCACATTTTCAGAAAGAAAACAGAGCTGTTTTTTTTACAAAGAGCCTAGCTGTGGATTTTGGCCTCTAGCTCAGCTGGCACCTGTGGAAACCTAGCAAACCTGTGCATTTTTTAAAACTAGACACCTAGGAGAATCCAAGATGGGGTGACTTGTGGGGCTCTGACCAGGTTCTGTTACCCAGAATCCTTTGCAAACCTAAAAATCTGGCGAAAAAAACACTTTTTCCTGTTATTTCGGTGACAGAAAGTTCTGCAATCTGAGAGGAGCCACAAATTTCTTTCCACCCAGCCTTCCCCAAAGTCTCCCGATAAAAATGGTACCTCACTTGTGTGGGTAGGCCTGAGCCCGGGACAGGAAATGCCCCAAAACACAACCTGGACACATCACATTTTCAGAATGTAAACAGAGCTGTTTTTTTACAAAGAGCCTAGCTGTGGATTTTGGCCTCTAGCTCAGCTGGCACCTTGGGAAACCTAGCAAACCTGTGAAATTTTTAAAACTAGACCGCTAGGGGAATCCAAGATGGGGTGACTTGTGGGGCTCTGACCAGGTTCTGTTACCCAGAATCCTATGCAAACCTCAAAATCTGACCAAAAAAACACTTTTTCCTGTTATTTCGGCGACAGAAAGTTCTGGAATCTGAGAGGAGCCACAAATTTCCTTCCACCCAGTGTTGCCCCAAGTTTCCCAATAAAAATGGTACCCCACTTGACTGGGTAGGCCTAGCGCACGGGACAGGAAATGCCCCAAAACACAACGTGGACACATCACATTTTCAGAAAGAAAACAGAGCTGTTTTTTACAAAGTGTCTAGGTGTGGATTTTGGCCTCTAGCTCAGCCGTCACCTGTGGAAACCTAGCAAACATGCGCAGTTTTTAAAACTAGTCACCTAGGGGAATCCGAGATGGGGTGACTTGTAGGGCTCTGGCCAGGTTCTGTTACCCAGAATCCTTTGCAAACCTCAAAATTTGGCCAAAAAAACACTTTTTCCTGTCATTTTGGTGACAAAAAGTTCTGGAATCTGAGAGGAGCCACAAATTTCCTTCCAGCCAGCGCTCCCCGAAGTCTCCCTATAAAAATGGTACCTCACTTGTGTGGGTAGGCCTAGCGCCCAGGACAGGAAATGCCCCAAAATACAACGTGGACACATCACATTTTCAGAAAGAAAACAGAGCTGTTATTTATAAAGTGCCTAGCTGTGGATTTTGGCCTCTAGCTCAGCCGTCACCTTGGGAAACCTAGCAAACCTGTGCATTTTTTTAAACTAGACCGCTAGGGGAATCCAAGATGGGGTGACTTGTGGGGCTCTGACCAGGTTCTCTTACCCAGAATCCTTTGCAAACCTCAAAAGCTGGCCAAAAAAACACTTTTTCCTGTTATTTCGGTGACAGAAAGTTCTAGAATCTGAGAGGAGCCACAAATTTCCTTCCACCCAGCGTTCCCCCAAGTCTCCCGATAAAAATGGTACCTCACTTGTGTGGGTAGGCCTAGTGCCCGGGACAGGAAATGCCCCCAAAACACAATGTGGACACATCACATTTTCAGAAAGAAAACAGAGCTGTTTTTCACAAAGTGCCTAGCTGTGGATTTTGGTCTCTAGCTCAGCCGGCACCTGTGGAAACCTAGCAAACATGCGCAGTTTTTAAAACTAGACACCTAGGGGAATCCGAGATGGGGTGACTTGCAGGGCTCTGACCAGGTTCTATTACCCAGAATCCTTTGGAAACCTCAAAATTTGGCCAAAAAAACCCTTTTTCCTGTCATTTCGATGACAAAAAGTTCTGGAATCTGAGAGGAGCCACAAATTTCCTTCCACCCATGCCTCCCCGAAGTCTCCCTATAAAAATGGTACCTCACTTGTGTGGGTAGGCCTAGCGCCCGGGACAGGAAATGCCCCAAAACACAACGTGGACACATCACATTTTCAGAAAGAAAACAGAGCTGTTTTTTACAAAGTGCATAGCTGTGGATTTTGGGCTCTAGTTCAGCCGGCACCTAGGGAAACTTAGCAAACCTGTGCATTTTCTAAAACTAGCCCCTTAGGGAATCCAAGATGGTGTGACTTGTGGGGCTCTGACCAGGTTCTGTTACCCAGAATCCTTTGCAAACCTCAAAATCTGGCCAAAAAAACACTTTTTCCTGTTATTTCGGTGACAGAAAGTTCTGGAATCTGAGAGGAGCCACAAATTTCCTTCTACCCAGCGCTCCCCGAAGTCTCCCTATAAAAATGGTACCTCACTTGTGTGGTTAGGCCTAGCGCCCAGAACAGGAAATGCCCCCAAAACACAGTGTGGACACATCACATTTTCAGAAAGAAAACAGAGCTGTTTTTTACAAAGTGCCTAGCTGTGGATTTTGGCCTCTAGCTCAGCTGGCACCTGTGGAAACCTAGCAAACTTGTGCATTTTTTAAAATTAGACACCTAGGGGAATCCAAGATGGGGTGTCTTGTGGGGTTCTGACCAGGTTCTGTTACCCAGAATCCTTTGCAAACCTCAAAATCTGACAAAAAAAACACTTTTTCCTGTTATTTCTGCGACAGAAAGTTCTGGAATCTGAGAGGAGCCACAAATTTCCTTCCATCCAGCGTTGCCCCAAGTCTCCCGATAAAAATGGTACCTCACTTGACTGGATAGGCCTAGCGCCCGGGACAGGAAATGCCCCCAAAACACAACGTGGACACATCACATTTTCAGAAAGAAAACAGAGCTGCTTTTTACAAAGTGCCTAGCTGTGGATTTTGGCCTCTAGCTCAGCCGGCACCTGTGCAAACCTAGCAAACATGCGCAGTTTTTAAAACTAGACACCTAGGGGAATCCGAGATGGGGTGACTTGCAGGGCTCTGACCAGGTTCTATTACCCAGAATCCTTTGCAAACCTCAAAATTTGGCCAAAAAAACACTTTTTCCTGTCATTTCGGTGACAAAAAGTTCTGGAATCTGAGAGGAGCCACAAATTTCCTTCCACCCAGCGCTCCCTGAAGACTCCCTATATAAATGGTACCTCACTTGTGTGGGTAGGCCTAGCGCCCGGGACAGGAAATGCCCCAAAACACAACGTGAACACATCACATTTTCAGAAAGAAAACAGAGCTGTTTTTTACAAAGAGCCTAGCTGTGGATTTTGGCCTCTAGCTCAGCCGGCACCTGTGGAAACCTAGCAAACCTGTGCATTTTTTAAAACTAGACCGCTAGGGGAATCCAAGATGGGGTGACTTGTGGGGCTCTGACCAGGTTCTGTTACCCAGAATCCTTTGCAAACCCCACAATTTGGCCAAAAAAAACACTTTTTCCTCATATTTCGGTAACAGAAAGTTCTGGAATCTGAGAGGAGTCATAAATTTCCTTCCACCCAGCGTTCCCCCACGTCTCCCGATAAAAATGGTACCTCACTTGTGTGGGTAGGCCTAGCGCCCGCGACAGCATATGCCCCAAAACACAACGTGGACACATCACATTTTCAGAAAGAAAACAGAGCTGTTTTTTACAAAGTGCCTAGCTGTGGATTTTGGCCTCTAGCTCAGCCGGCATCTAGGGAAACCTAGCAAACCTGTGCATTTTTGAAAACTAGACACCTAGGGGAATCTGAGATGCTGTGACTTGTGGGACTGCGACCAGGTTCTGTTACTGAGAATCCCTTGCAAACCTCAAATTCCGACCAAAAAAATACTTTTTCCTGTTATTTCGGCGACAGAAAGTTTTGGAATCTGAGAGGAGCCACAAATTTCCTTCCACCCAGCGTTGCCCCAAGTTTCACGATAAAAATGGTACCTCACTTGTGTGGATAGGCCTAGCGCCCGGGACAGGAAAAGCCCCAAAACACAACGTGGACACATCACATTTTCAGAAAGAAAACAGAGCTGTTTTTTACAAAGTGCCTAGCTGTGGATTTTGGCCTCTAGCTCATCCGGCACCTTGGGAAACCTAGGAAACCTGTGCATTTTTTAAAACTAGACCGCTAGGGGAATCAAAGATGGGGTGACTTGTGGGGCTCTGACCAGCTTCTGTTACCCAGAATCCTTTGCAAACCTCAAAATCTGGCCAAAAAAACACTTTTTCCTGTTATTTCGGTGACAGAAAGTTCTAGAATCTGAGAGGAGCCACAAATTTCCTTCCACTCAGCGTTCCCCCAAGTCTCCTGAGAAAAATGGTACCTCACTTGTGTGGGTAGGCCTAGTGCCCGGGACAGGAAATGCCCCAAAACACAACGTGGACACATCACATTTTCGGAAAGAAAACAGAGCTGTTTTTTACAAAGTGCCTAGCTGT
This sequence comes from Pleurodeles waltl, assembly GCF_031143425.1. Taxonomy (NCBI): domain Eukaryota; kingdom Metazoa; phylum Chordata; class Amphibia; order Caudata; family Salamandridae; genus Pleurodeles; species Pleurodeles waltl. The sequence goes on from NC_090443.1 coordinate 976,766,042, forward strand.
GGACTTTGGCCTCTAGCTCAGACGGCACCTGTGGAACCCTAGCAAACCTGTGCATTTTTTAAAACTAGACAATTAGGGGAATCCAAGATGGGGTGACTTGTGGGGCTCTGACCAGGTTCTGTTACCTAGAATCCTTTGCAAACCTCAAATTCGGACCAAAAAAATACTTTTTCCTGTTATTTCGGCGACAGAAAGTTCTGGAATCTGAGAGGAGCCACAAATTTCCTTCCACCCAGTGTTGCCCCAAGTTTCACGATAAAAATGGTACCTCACTTGACTGGGTAGGCCTAGCGCCCGGGACAGGAAATGCCCCAAAACACAACGTGGACACATCACATTTTCAGAAAGAAAACAGAGCTGTTTTTTACAAAGTGCCTAGCTGTGGATTTTGGCCTCTAGCTCAGCCGGCACCTGTGGAAACATAGCAAACATGCGCAGTTTTTAAAACTAGACACCTAGGGAAATCCAAGATGGGGTGACTGGTGAGGCTCTGACCAGGTTCTGTTACCCAGAATCCTTTGCAAACCTCAAAATCTGGCCAAAAAAACACTTTTTCCCGTTATTTCGGTGACAGAAAGTTCTGGAATGTGAGAGGAGCCACAAATTTTCTTCCACCCAGCGTTCCCCCAACTCTCCCGATAAAAATGGTACCTCACTTGTGTGGGTAGGCCTAGCGCCTGGGACAGGAAATGCCCCAAAATACAACGTGGACACATCACATTTTCAGAAAGTAAACAGAGCTGTTATTTATAAAATGCCTAGCTGTGGATTTTGGCCTCTAGCTCAGCCGGCACCTGTGGAAACCTAGCAAACATGCGCAGTTTTTAAAACTAGACACCTAGGGGAATCCAAGATGGGGTGACTTGTGGGGCTCTGACCAGGTTCTGTTACCCAAAATCCTTTGCAAAGCTCAAAATTTGGCCAAAAAAAACACTTTTTCCTGTTATTTCGGTGACAGAAAGTTCTGGAATCTGAGAGGAGCCACAAATGTCCTTCCACCCAGCGTTCCCCCAAGTCTCCCGATAAAAATGGTACCTCACTTGTTTGATTAGGCCTAGCACCCGGGACAGGAAAAGCCCCAAAACACAACGTGGACACATCACATTTTCAGAAAGAAAACAGAGCTGTTTTTTACAAAGTGCCTAGCTGTGGATTTTGGCCTCTAGCTCAGCCGGCACCTTGGGAAACCTAGGAAACCTGTGCATTTTTTAAAACTAGACCGCTAGGGGAATCAAAGATAGGGTGACTTGTGGGGCTCTGACCAGCTTCTGTTACCCAGAATCCTTTGCAAACCTCAAAATCTGGCCAAAAAAACACTTTTTCCTGTTATTTCGGTGACAGAAAGTTTTAGAATCTGAGAGGAGCCACAAATTTCCTTCCACTCAGCGTTCCCCCAAGTCTCCCGATAAAAATGGTACCTCACTTGTGTGGGTAGGCCTAGTGCCCGGGACAGGAAATGCCCCAAAACACAACGTGGACACATCACATTTTCGGAAAGAAAACAGAGCTGTTTTTTACAAAGTGCCTAGCTGTGGACTTTGGCCTCTAGCTCAGACGGCACCTGTGGAACCCTAGCAAACCTGTGCATTTTTTAAAACTAGACAATTAGGGGAATCCAAGATGGGGTGACTTGTGGGGCTCTGACCAGGTTCTGTTACCTAGAATCCTTTGCAAACTTCAAATTCCGACCAAAAAAATACTTTTTCCTGTTATTTCGGCGACAGAAAGTTCTGGAATCTGAGAGGAGCCATAAATTTCCTTCCACCCAGCGTTGCCCCAAGTTTCACGATAAAAATGGTACCTCACTTGTGTGGATAGGCCTAGCGCCCGGGACAGGAAAAGCCCCAAAACACAACGTGGACACATCACATTTTCAGAAAGAGAACAGAGCTGTTTTTTACAAAGTGCCTAGCTGTGGATTTTGGCCTCTAGCTCAGCCGGCACCTTGGGAAACCTAGGAAACCTGTGCATTTTTTAAAACTAGACCGCTAGGGGAATCAAAGATGGGGTGACTTGTGGGGCTCTGACCAGGTTCTGTTACCCAGAATCCTTTGCAAACCTTAAAATCTGGCCAAAAAAACACTTTTTCCTGTTATTTCGGTGACAGAAAGTTCTGGAATGTGAGAGGAGCCACAAATTTGCTTCCACCCAGCGTTCCCCCAAGTCTCTTGATAAAAATGGTACCTCACTTGACTGGGTAGGCCTAGCGCCCGGGACAGGAAATGCCCCAAAACACTACGTGGACACATCTAATTTTCAGAAAGAAAACAGAGCTGTTTTTTACAAAGTGCCTAGCTGTGGATTTTGGCCTCTAGCTCAGCCGGCACCTGTGGAAACCTAGCAAACCTGTGCATTTTTTAAAACTAGACACGTAGGGAAATCCAAGATGGGGTGACTGGTGAGGCTCTGACCAGGTTCTGTTACCCAGAATCCTTTGCAAACCTCAAAATCTGGCCAAAAAAACACTTTTTCCCGTTATTTCGGTGACAGAAAGTTCTGGAATCTGAGAGGAGCCACAAATTTTCTTCCACCCAGCGTTCCCCCAACTCTCCCGATAAAAATGGTACCTCACTTGTGTGGGTAGGCCTAGCGCCTGGGACAGGAAATGCCCCAAAATACAACGTGGACACATCACATTTTCAGAAAGTAAACAGAGCTGTTATTTATAAAATGCCTAGCTGTGGATTTTGGCCTCTAGCTCAGCCGGCACCTGTGGAAACCTAGCAAACATGCGCAGTTTTTAAAACTAGACACCTAGGGGAATCCAAGATGGGGTGACTTGTGGGGCTCTGACCAGGTTCTGTTACCCAAAATCCTTTGCAAAGCTCAAAATTTGGCCAAAAAAAACACTTTTTCCTGTTATTTCGGTGACAGAAAGTTCTGGAATCTGAGAGGAGCCACAAATGTCCTTCCACCCAGCGTTCCCCCAAGTCTCCCGATAAAAATGGTACCTCACTTGTTTGATTAGGCCTAGCGCCCGGGACAGGAAAAGCCCCAAAACACAACGTGGACACATCACATTTTCAGAAAGAAAACAGAGCTGTTTTTTACAAAGTGCCTAGCTGTGGATTTTGGCCTCTAGCTCAGCCGGCACCTTGGGAAACCTAGGAAACCTGTGCATTTTTTAAAACTAGACCGCTAGGGGAATCAAAGATAGGGTGACTTGTGGGGCTCTGACCAGCTTCTGTTACCCAGAATCCTTTGCAAACCTCAAAATCTGGCCAAAAAAACACTTTTTCCTGTTATTTCGGTGACAGAAAGTTTTAGAATCTGAGAGGAGCCACAAATTTCCTTCCACTCAGCGTTCCCCCAAGTCTCCCGATAAAAATGGTACCTCACTTGTGTGGGTAGGCCTAGTGCCCGGGACAGGAAATGCCCCAAAACACAACGTGGACACATCACATTTTCGGAAAGAAAACAGAGCTGTTTTTTACAAAGTGCCTAGCTGTGGACTTTGGCCTCTAGCTCAGACGGCACCTGTGGAACCCTAGCAAACCTGTGCATTTTTTAAAACTAGACAATTAGGGGAATCCAAGATGGGGTGACTTGTGGGGCTCTGACCAGGTTCTGTTACCTAGAATCCTTTGCAAACCTCAAATTCCGACCAAAAAAATACTTTTTCCTGTTATTTCGGCGACAGAAAGTTCTGGAATCTGAGAGGAGCCATAAATTTCCTTCCACCCAGCGTTGCCCCAAGTTTCACGATAAAAATGGTACCTCACTTGTGTGGATAGGTCTAGCGCCCGGGACAGGAAAAGCCCCAAAACACAACGTGGACACATCACATTTTCAGAAAGAGAACAGAGCTGTTTTTTACAAAGTGCCTAGCTGTGGATTTTGGCCTCTAACTCAGCCGGCACCTTGGGAAACCTAGGAAACCTGTGCATTTTTTAAAACTAGACCGCTAGGGGAATCAAATATGGGGTGACTTGTGGGGCTCTGACCAGGTTCTGTTACCCAGAATCCTTTGCAAACCTTAAAATCTGGCCAAAAAAACACTTTTTCCTGTTATTTCGGTGACAGAAAGTTCTGGAATCTGAGAGGAGCCACAAATTTGCTTCCACCCAGCGTTCCCCCAAGTCTCTTGATAAAAATGGTACCTCACTTGACTGGGTAGGCCTAGCGCCCGGGACAGGAAATGCCCCAAAACACAACGTGGACACATCTAATTTTCAGAAAGAAAACAGAGCTGTTTTTTACAAAGTGCCTAGCTGTGGATTTTGGCCTCTAGCTCAGCCGGCACCTGTGGAAACCTAGCAAACCTGTGCATTTTTTAAAACTAGACACGTAGGGAAATCCAAGATGGGGTGACTGGTGAGGCTCTGACCAGGTTCTGTTACCCAGAATCCTTTGCAAACCTCAAAATCTGGCCAAAAAAACACTTTTTCCCGTTATTTCGGTGACAGAAAGTTCTGGAATCTGAGAGGAGCCACAAATTTTCTTCCACCCAGCGTTCCCCCAACTCTCCCGATAAAAATGGTACCTCACTTGTGTGGGTAGGCCTAGCGCCTGGGACAGGAAATGCCCCAAAATACAACGTGGACACATCACATTTTCAGAAACTAAACAGAGCTGTTATTTATAAAGTGCCTAGCTGTGGATTTTGGCCTCTAGTTCAGCCGCCACCTTGGGAAACCTAGCAAAACTGTGCATTTTTTAAAACTATACCGCTAGGGGAATCCAAGAAGGGGTGACTTTTGGGGCTCTGACCAGGTTCTGTTACCCAGAATCCTTTGCAAACCTCAAAATTTGGCCAAAAAAAACACTTTTTCCTCATATTTCGGTGACAGAAAGTTCTGGAATCAGAGAGGAGCCATAAATTTCCTTCCACCCAGCGTTCCCTCAAGTCTCCCAATAAAAATGGTACCTCACTTGTGTGGGTAGGCCTAGCGCCTGCGACAGCATATGCCCCAAAACACAACGTGGACACATTACATTTTTAGAAAGAAAACAGAGCTGTTTTTTACAAAGTGCCTAGCTGTGGATTTTGGCCTCTAGCTCAGACGGCACCTGTGGAAAGCTAGCAAACCTGTGCATTTTTTAAAACTAGACACCTAGGGGAATCCGAGATCGGGTGACTGGTGGGCCTCTAACCAGGTTCTGTTACCCAGAATTCTTTGCAAACCTCACAATTTGGCCAAACAAACCACTTTCTCTTGTCATTTCAGTGAGAAAAAGTTCTGGAATCTGAGAGGACGCACAAATTCCCTTCCACCCAGCGCTCCCCCATGTCTCCCGCTAAAAACGGTACCTCACTTGTGTGAGTAGGACTAGCGCCCGGGATAGGAAATGCCCCAAAACACAACGTGGACACATCACATTTTCAGAAAGAAAACAGAGCTGTTTTTTACAAAGTGCCTAGCTGTGGATTTTGGCCTCTAGCTCAGCCGGCACCGAGGGAAACCTAGCAAACCTGTGCATTTTTTAAAACTAGACACCTAGGGGAATCCAAGATGGCATGACTTGTGGAGCTCTGACCAGGTTCTGTTAACCAGAATCCTTGGCAAACCTTAAAACTTGGCCAACAAAAACACTTTTTCCTGTTATTTCGGTGACAGAAAGTTCTGGAATCTGAGAGGAGCCATAAATTTCCTTCCATCCAACGTTCCCCCAAGCCTCCCGATAAAAATGGTACCTCACTTCTGTGGGTAGGCCTAGCGCCCGCGATAGGAAATGCCCCAAAACACAACGTGGGCACATCGCATTTTCAGAAAGAAAACAGAGCTGTTTTTTACAAAGTGCCTTGCTGTGGATTTTGGCCTCTTGCTCAGCCTGCACCTAGGAAAACCTACCAAACCTGTGCATTTTTGAAAACTAGACACCTAGGGAAATCCAAGATGGGGTGACTTGTGGGGCTCTGACCAGGTTCTGTTACCCGGAATCCTTTGGAAACCTCAAAATTTGGCCCAAAAACAATTTTTCCTGTCATTTCGGTGAAAGAAAGTTCTAGAGTCTGAGAGGAGCCACAAATTTCCTTCCATCCAACGTTCCCCCAAGCCTCCCGATAAAAATGGTACCTCACTTCTGTGGGTAGGCCTAGCGCCTGGGACAGGAAATGCCCCAAAATACAACGTGGACACATCACATTTTCAGAAAGTAAACAGAGCTGTTATTTATAAAATGCCTAGCTGTGGATTTTGGCCTCTAGCTCAGCCGGCACCTGTGGAAACCTAGCAAACATGCGCAGTTTTTAAAACTAGACACCTAGGGGAATCCAAGATGGGGTGACTTGTGGGGCTCTGACCAGGTTCTGTTACCCAGAATCCTTTGCAAAGCTCAAAATTTGGCCAAAAAAAACACTTTTTCCTGTTATTTCGGTGACAGAAAGTTCTGGAATCTGAGAGGAGCCACAAATGTCCTTCCACCCAGCGTTCCCCCAAGTCTCCCGATAAAAATGGTACCTCACTTGTGTGGATAGGCCTAGTGCCCGGGACAGGAAAAGCCCCAAAACACAACGTGGACACATCACATTTTCAGAAAGAAAACAGAGCTGTTTTTTACAAAGTGCCTAGCTGTGGATTTTGGCCTCTAGCTCAGCCGGCACCTTGGGAAACCTAGGAAACCTGTGCATTTTTTAAAACTAGACCGCTAGGGGAATCAAAGATAGGGTGACTTGTGGGGCTCTGACCAGCTTCTGTTACCCAGAATCGTTTGCGAACCTCAAAATCTGGCCAAAAAAACACTTTTTCCTGTTATTTCGGTGACAGAAAGTTTTAGAATCTGAGAGGAGCCACAAATTTCCTTCCACTCAGCGTTCCCCCAAGTCTCCCGATAAAAATGGTACCTCACTTCTGTGGGTAGGCCTAGTGCCCGGGACAGGAAATGCCCCAAAACACAACGTGGACACATCACATTTTCGGAAAGAAAACAGAGCTGTTTTTTACAAAGTGCCTAGCTGTGGACTTTGGCCTCTAGCTCAGACGGCACCTGTGGAACCCTAGCAAACCTGTGCATTTTTTAAAACTAGACAATTAGGGGAATCCAAGATGGGGTGACTTGTGGGGCTCTGACCAGGTTCTGTTACCTAGAATCCTTTGCAAACCTCAAATTCCGACCAAAAAAATACTTTTTCCTGTTATTTCGGCGACAGAAAGTTCTGGAATCTGAGAGGAGCCATAAATTTCCTTCCACCCAGCGTTCCCCCAAGTCTCTTGATAAAAATGGTACCTCACTTGACTGGGTAGGCCTAGCGCCCGGGACAGGAAATGCCCCAAAACACAACGTGGACACATCACATTTTCAGAAAGAAAACAGAGCTGTTTTTTACAAAGTGCCTAGCTGTGGATTTTGGCCTCTAGCTCAGCCGGCACCTGTGGAATCCTAGCAAACCTGTGCATTTTTTAAAACTAGACACGTAGGGAAATCCAAGATGGGGTGACTGGTGAGGCTCTGACCAGGTTCTGTTACCCAGAATCCTTTGCAAACCTCAAAATCTGGCCAAAAAAACACTTTTTCCCGTTATTTCGGTGACAGAAAGTTCTGGAATCTGAGAGGAGCCACAAATTTTCTTCCACCCAGCGTTCCCCCAACTCTCCCGATAAAAATGGTACCTCACTTGTGTGGGTAGGCCTAGCGCCTGGGACAGGAAATGCCCCAAAATACAACGTGGACACATCACATTTTCAGAAAGTAAACAGAGCTGTTATTTATAAAGTGCCTAGCTGTGGATTTTGGCCTCTAGCTCAGCCGCCACCTTGGGAAACCTAGCAAAACTGTGCATTTTTGAAAACTATACCGCTAGGGGAATCCAAGAAGGGGTGACTTTTGGGGCTCTGACCAGGTTCTGTTACCCAGAATCCTTTGCAAACCTCAAAATTTGGCCAAAAAAAACACTTTTTCCTCATATTTCGGTGACAGAAAGTTCTGGAATCAGAGAGGAGCCATAAAGTTCCTTCCACCCAGCGTTCCCTCAAGTCTCCCAATAAAAATGGTATCTCACTTGTGTGGGTAGGCCTAGCGCCTGCGACAGCATATGCCCCAAAACACAACGTGGACACATTACATTTTTAGAAAGAAAACAGAGCTGTTTTTTACAAAGTGCCTAGCTGTGGATTTTGGCCTCTAGCTCAGACGGCACCTGTGGAAAGCTAGCAAACCTGTGCATTTTTTAAAACTAGACACCTAGGGGAATCCGAGATCGGGTGACTGGTGGGGCTCTGACCAGGTTCTGTTACCCAGAATTCTTTGCAAACCTCACAATTTGGCCAAACAAACCACTTTCTCTTGTCATTTCAGTGAGAAAAAGTTCTGGAATCTGAGAGGACGCACAAATTCCCTTCCACCCAGCGCTCCCCCATGTCTCCCGCTAAAAATGGTACCTCACTTGTGTGAGTAGGTCTAGCGCCCGGGATAGGAAATGCCCCAAAACACAACGTTGACACATCACATTTTCAGAAAGAAAACAGAGCTGTTTTTTACAAAGTGCCTAGCTGTGGATTTTGGCCTCTAGCTCAGCCGGCACCGAGGGAAACCTAGCAAACCTGTGCATTTTTTAAAACTAGACACCTAGGGGAATCCAAGATGGCGTGACTTGTGGAGCTCTGACCAGGTTCTGTTAACCAGAATCCTTGGCAAACCTTAAAACTTGGCCAACAAAAACACTTTTTCCTGTTATTTCGGTGACAGAAAGTTCTGGAATCTGAGAGGAGCCATAAATTTCCTTCCATCCAACGTTCCCCCAAGCCTCCCGATAAAAATGGTACCTCACTTCTGTGGGTAGGCCTAGCGCCCGCGATAGGAAATGCCCCAAAACACAACGTGGGCACATCACATTTTCAGAAAGAAAACAGAGCTGTTTTTTACAAAGTGCCTAGCTGTGGATTTTGGCCTCTTGCTCAGCCGGCACCTAGGAAAACCTACCAAACCTGTGCATTTTTGAAGACTAGACACCTAGGGAAATCCAAGATGGGGTGACTTGTGGGGCTCTGACCAGGTTCTGTTACCCGGAATCCTTTGGAAACCTCAAAATTTGGCCAAAAAATAATTTTTCCTGTCATTTCGGTGAAAGAAAGTTCTAGAGTCTGAGAGGAGCCACAAATTTCCTTCCATCCAACGTTCCCCCAAGCCTCCCGATAAAAATGGTACCTCACTTCTGTGGGTAGGCCTAGCGCCCGCAATAGGAAATGCCCCAAAACACAACGTGGGCACATCACATTTTCAGAAAGAAAACAGAGCTGTTTTTTACAAAGTGCCTAGCTGTGGATTTTGGCCTCTTGCTCAGCCGGCACCTGTGGAAACCTACCAAACCTGTGCATTTTTGAAAACTAGACACCTTGGGAAATCCAAGATGGGATGACTTGTGGGGCTCTGACCAGGTTCTGTTACCCGGAATCCTTTGGAAACCTCAAAATGTGGCCAAAAAACATTTTTTCCTGTCATTTCGGTGAAAGAAAGTTCTAGAGTCTGAGAGGAGCCACAAATTTCCTTCCACCCAGCGTTCCCCCACGTCTCCCGATGAAAATGGTCTCTCACTTGTGTGGGTAGGCCTAGCGCCCGCCACAGGAAATGCCCCAAAACACAACGTGTACACATCACATTTTCCAAAAGAAAATAGAGCTGTTTTTTACAAAGTGCCTAGCTGTGGATTTTGGCCTCTAGCTCAGCCGGCACCTAGGGAAACCTACCAAACCGGTGTATTTTTTAAAACTAGACACCTAGGGGAATCCAAGATGGGGGTGACTTGTGGGGCTCTGACCAGGTTCTGTTACCCAGAATGCTTTGCAAACCTCACAATTTGGCCAAAAAACCCACTTTTTCTTGTCATTTCAGTGAGAAAAAGTTCTGGAATCTGAGAGGACGCACAAATTCCCTTCTACCCAGCGCTCCCCCATGTCACCCGATAAAAATGGTACCTCACTTGTGTGGGTAGGCCTAGCGCCCGGGACAGGAAATGCCGCAAAACACAACGTGGACACATCACATTTTCAGAAAGAAAACAGAGCTGATTTTTACAAAGTGCCTAGCTGTGGATTTTGGCCTCTAGCTCAGCCGGCACCTAGGGAAACCTAGCAAACCTGTGCATTTTTTAGAACTAGACACCTAGTGGAATCCAAGATGGGGTGACTTGTGGGGCTCTAACCAGGTTCTGTTACCCAGAATCCTTTGCAAACCTCAAGATTTGGCCAAAAAAACACATTTTCCTGATATTTCGGTGACAGAAAGTTCTGGAATCTGAGAGGAGCCACAAATTTCCTTCCACCCAGCGTTCCCCCAAGTCTCCCGATAAAAATGGTACCTCACTTGTGTGGGTAGGCCTAGCGCCCGGGACAGGAAATGCCCCAAAACACAACGTGGACACATCACATTTTCCCAAAGAAAACAAACCTGTTTTTTCAAAGTGCCTAGCTGTGGATTTTGGCCTCTAGCTCAGCCGGCACCTAGGAAATCCTACCAAACCTGTGCATTTTTTTAAACTAAATACCTAGGGGAATCCAAGATGGGGTGACTTGTGGAGTTCTCACCAGGTTCTGTTACCCAGAATCCTTTGCAAACCTTACCATCTGGCCAAAAAAGCACTTTCTCCTCACATTTCGGTGACAGAAAGCTCTGGAATCTGAGAGGAGCCATAAATTTCCTTCCACCCAGCGTTCCCCCAAGACTCCCGATAAAAATGGTACCTCACTTTTGTGGGTAGGCCTAGCGCCCGCAACCGGATATGCCCCAAAACACAACGTGGACACATCACATTTTCAGAAAGAAAACAGAGCTGGTATTTATAAAGTGCCTAGCTGTGGATTTTGGCCTCTAGCTCATCCGGCACCTGTGGAAACCTAGCAAACATGCGCAGTTTTTAAAACTAGACACCTAGGGGAATCCAAGATGGGGTGACTTGTGGGGCTCTGACCAGGTTCTGTTACCCAGAATCCTTTGCAAAGCTCAAAATTTGGCCAAAAAAAACACTTTTTCCTGTTATTTCGGTGACAGAAAGTTCTGGAATCTGAGAGGAGCCACAAATGTCCTTCCACCCAGCGTTCCCCCAAGTCTCCCGATAAAAATGGTACCTCACTTGTTTGATTAGGCCTAGCGCCCGGGACAGGAAAAGCCCCAAAACACAACGTGGACACATCACATTTTCAGAAAGAAAACAGAGCTGTTTTTTACAAAGTGCCTAGCTGTGGATTTTGGCCTCTAGCTCAGTCGGCACCTTGGGAAACCTAGGAAACCTGTGCATTTTTTAAAACTAGACCGCTAGGGGAATCAAAGATAGGGTGACTTGTGGGGCTCTGACCAGCTTCTGTTACCCAGAATCCTTTGCAAACCTCAAAATCTGGCCCAAAAAACACTTTTTCCTGTTATTTCGGTGACAGAAAGTTTTAGAATCTGAGAGGAGCCACAAATTTCCTTCCACTCAGCGTTCCCCCAAGTCTCCTGATAAAAATGGTACTTCACTTGTGTGGGTAGGCCTAGTGCCCAGGACAGGAAATGCCCCAAAACACAACGTGGACACATCACATTTTCGGAAAGAAAACAGAGCTGTTTTTTACAAAGTGCCTAGCTGTGGACTTTGGCCTCTAGCTCAGACGGCACCTGTGGAACCCTAGCAAACCTGTGCATTTTTTAAAACTAGACAATTAGGGGAATCCAAGATGGGGTGACTTGTGGGGCTCTGACCAGGTTCTGTTACCTAGAATCCTTTGCAAACCTCAAGTTCCGACCAAAAAAATACTTTTTCCTGTTATTTCGGCGACAGAAAGTTCTGGAATCTGGGAGGAGCCATAAATTTCCTTCCACCCAGCGTTGCCCCAAGTTTCACGATAAAAATGGTACCTCACTTGTGTGGATAGGCCTAGCGCCCGGGACAGGAAAAGCCCCAAAACACAATGTGGACACATCACATTTTCAGAAAGAAAAGAGAGCTGTTTTTTACAAAGTGCCTAGCTGTGGATTTTGGCCTCTAGCTCATCCGGCACCTTGGGAAACCTAGGAAACCTGTGCATTTTTTAAAACTAGACCGCTAGGGGAATCAAAGATGGGGTGACTTGTGGGGCTCTGACCAGCTTCTGTTACCCAGAATCCTTTGCAAACCTCAAAATCTGGCCAAAAAACACTTTTTCCTGTTATTTCGGTGACAGAAAGTTCTAGAATCTGAGAGGAGCCACAAATTTCCTTCCACTCAGCGTTCCCCCAAGTCTCCCGATAAAAATGGTACCTCACTTGTGTGGGTAGGCCTAGTGCCCGGGACAGGAAATGCCCCAAAACACAACGTGGACACATCACATTTTCGGAAAGAAAACAGAGCTGATATTTATAAAGTGCCTAGCTGTGGATTTTGGCCTCTAGCTCAGCCGCCACCTTGGGAAACCTACCAAACCGGTGCATTTTTTAACTAGACACCTAGGGGAATCCAAGATGGCGTGACTTGTGGAGCTCTGGCCAGGTTCTGTTAACCAGAATCCTTTGCAAACCTCAAAACTTGGCCAACAAAAACACTTTTTCCTGTTATTTCGGTGACAGAAAGTTCTGGAATCTGAGAGGAGCCATAAATTTCCTTCCATCCAACGTTCCCCCAAGCCTCCCGATAAAAATGGTACCTCACTTCTGTGGGTAGGCCTAGCGCCTGCGATAGAAAATGCCCCAAAACACAACGTGGGCACATCACATTTTCAGAAAGAAAACAGAGCTGTTTTTTACAAAGTGCCTAGCTGTGGATTTTGGCCTCTTGCTCAGCCGGCACCTAGGAAAACCTACCAAACCTGTGCATTTTTTAAAACTAGACACCTAGGGAAATCCAAGATGGGGTGACTTGTGGGGCTCTGACCAGGTTCTGTTACCCGGAATCCTTTGGAAACCTCAAAATTTGGCCCCAAAAATTTTTTTCCTGTCATTTCTGTGAAAGAAAGTTCTAGAGTCTGAGAGGAGCCACAAATTTCCTTCCACCCAGCGTTCCCCCAAGTCTCTTGATAAAAATGGTACCTCACTTGACTGGGTAGGCCTAGCGGCCAGGACAGGAAATGCCCCAAAACACAACGTGGACACATCACATTTTCAGAAAGAAAACAGAGCTGTTTTTTACAAAGTGCCTAGCTGTGGATTTTGGCCTCTAGCTCAGCCGGCACCTGTGGAAACCTAGCAAACCTGTGCATTTTTTAAAACTAGACACGTAGGGAAATCCAAGATGGGGTGACTGGTGAGGCTCTGTCCAGGTTCTGTTACCCAGAATCCTTTGCAAACCTCAAAATCTGGCCAAAAAAACACTTTTTTCCGTTATTTCGGTGACATAAAGTTCTGGAATCTGAGAGGAGCCACAAATTTTCTTCCACCCAGCGTTCCCCCAACTCTCCCGATAAAAATGGTAACTCACTTGTGTGGGTAGGCATAGCGCCTGGGACAGGAAATGCCCCAAAATACAACGTGGACACATCACATTTTCAGAAAGTAAACAGAGCTGTTATTTATAAAGTGCCTAGCTGTGGATTTTGGCCTCTAGCTCAGCCGCCACCTTGGGAAACCTACCAAACCGGTGTATTTTTTAAAACTAGACACCTAGGGGAATCCAAGATGGCGTGACTTGTGGAGCTCTGACCAGGTTCTGTTAACCAGAATCCTTTGCAAACCTCAAAACTTGGCCAACAAAAACACTTTTTCCTGTTATTTCGGTGACAGAAAGTTCTGGAATCTGAGATGAGCCATAAATTTCCTTCCATCCAACGTTCCCCCAAGCCTTCCGATAAAAATGGTACCTCACTTCTGTGGGTAGGCCTAGCGCCCGCGATAGGAAATGCCCCAAAACACAACGTGGGCACATCACATTTTCAGAAAGAAAACAGAGCTGTTTTTTACAAAGTGCCTAGCTGTGGATTTTGGCCTCTTGCTCAGCCGGCACCTAGGAAAACCTACCAAACCTGTGCATTTTTGAAAACTAGACACCTAGGGAAATCCAAGATGGGGTGACTTGTGGGGCTCTGACCAGGTTCTGTTACCCGGAATCCTTTGGAAACCTCAAAATGTGGCCAAAAAACAATTTTTCCTGTCATTTCGGTGAAAGAAAGTTCTAGAGTCTGAGAGGAGCCACAAATTTCCTTCCACCCAGCGTTCCCCCACATCTCCCGATGAAAATGGTCCCTCACTTGTGTGGGTAGGCCTAGCGCCTGCGTCAGGAAATGCCCCAAAACACAACGTGGACACATCACATTTTCAGAAAGAAACCAGAGCTGTTTTTTACAAAGTGCCTAGCTGTGGATTTTGGCCTCTAGCTCAGCCGGCACCTAGGGAAACCTAGCAAACCTGTGCATTTTTTAGAACTAGACACCTAGTGGAATCCAAGATGGGGTGACTTGTGGGGCTCTAACCAGGTTCTGTTATCCAGAATCCTTTGCAAACCTCAAAATTTGGCCAAAAAAACACATTTTCCTGCTATTTCGGTGACAGAAAGTTCTGGAATCTTAGAGGAGCCACAAATTTCCTTCCACCCAGCGTTCCCCCAAGTCTCCCGATAAAAATGGTACCTCACTTGTGTGGGTAGGCCTAGCGCCCGGGACAGGAAATGCCCCAAAACACAACGTGGACACATCACATTTTCCCAAAGAAAACAAACCTGTTTTTTCAAAGTGCCTAGCTGTGGATTTTGGCCTCTAGCTCAGCCGGCACCTAGGAAATCCTACCAAACCTGTGCATTTTTTTAAACTAAACACCTAGGGGAATCCAAGATGGGGTGACTTGTGGAGTTCCCACCAGGTTCTGTTACCCAGAATCCTTTGCAAACCTTACAATTTGGCCAAAAAAGCACTTTCTCCTCACATTTCGGTGACAGAAAGCTCTGGAATCTGAGAGGAGCCATAAATTTCCTTCCACCCAGCGTTCCACCAAGTCTCCCGATAAAAATGGTACCTCACTTTTTGGGGTAGGCCTAGCGCCCGCAACCGGATATGCCCCAAAACACAACGTGGACACATCACATTTTCAGAAAGAAAACAGAGCTGGTATTTATAAAGTGCCTAGCTGTGGATTTTGGCCTCTAGCTCAGCCGGCACCTGTGGAAACCTAGCAAACATGCGCAGTTTTTAAAACTAGACACCTAGGGGAATCCAAGATGGGGTGACTTGTGGGGCTCTGACCAGGTTCTGTTACCCAGAATCCTTTGCAAAGCTCAAAATTTGGCCAAAAAAAAACACTTTTTCCTGTTATTTCGGTGACAGAAAGTTCTGGAATCTGAGAGGAGCCACAAATGTCCTTCCACCCAGCGTTCCCCCAAGTCTCCCGATAAAAATGGTACCTCACTTGTTTGATTAGGCCTAGCGCCCGGGACAGGAAAAGCCCCAAAACACAACGTGGACACATCACATTTTCAGAAAGAAAACAGAGCTGTTTTTTACAAAGTGCCTAGCTGTAGATTTTGGCCTCTAGCTCAGCCGGCACCTTGGGAAACCTAGGAAACCTGTGCATTTTTTAAAACTAGACCGCTAGGGGAATCAAAGATAGGGTGACTTGTGGGGCTCTGACCAGCTTCTGTTACCCAGAATCCTTTGCAAACCTCAAAATCTGGCCAAAAAACCACTTTTTCCTGTTATTTCGGTGACAGAAAGTTTTAGAATCTGAGAGGAGCCACAAATTTACTTCCACTCAGCGTTCCCCCAAGTCTCCCGATAAAAATGGTAGCTCACTTGTGTGGGTAGGCCTAGTGCCCGGGACAGGAAATGCCCCAAAACACAACGTGGACACATCACATTTTCGGAAAGAAAACAGAGCTGTTTTTTTACAAAGTGCCTAGCTGTGGACTTTGGCCTCTAGCTCAGACGGCACCTGTGGAACCCTAGCAAACCTGTGCATTTTTTAAAACTAGACAATTAGGGGAATCCAAGATGGGGTGACTTGTGGGGCTCTGACCAGGTTCTGTTACCTAGAATCCTTTGCAAACCTCAAATTCCGACCAAAAAAATACTTTTTCCTGTTATTTCGGCGACAGAAAGTTCTGGAATCTAAGAGGAGCCATAAATTTCCTTCCACCCAGCGTTGCCCCAAGTTTCACGATAAAAATGGTACCTCACTTGTGTGGATAGGCCTAGCGCCCGGGACAGGAAAAGCCCCAAAACACAACGTGGACACATCACATTTTCAGAAAGAAAACAGAGCTGTTTTTTACAAAGTGCCTAGCTGTGGATTTTGGCCTCTAGCTCATCCAGCACCTTGGGAAACCTAGGAAACCTGTGCATTTTTTAAAACTAGACCGCTAGGGGAATCAAAGATGGGGTGACTTGTGGGGCTCTGACCAGCTTCTGTTACCCAGAATCCTTTGCAAACCTCAAAATCTGGCCAAAAAAACACTTTTTCCTGTTATTTTGGTGACAGAAAGTTCTAGAATCTGAGAGGAGCCACAAATTTCCTTCCACTCAGCGTTTCCCCAAGTCTCCCGATAAAAATGGTACCTCACTTGTGTGGGTAGGCCTAGTGCCCGGGACAGGAAATGCCCCAAAACACAACGTGGACACATCACATTTTCGGAAAGAAAACAGAGCTGTTATTTATAAAGTGCCTAGCTGTGGATTTTGGCCTCTAGCTCAGCCGCCACCTTGGGAAACCTACCAAACCGGTGCATTTTTTAACTAGACACCTAGGGGAATCCAAGATGGCGTGACTTGTGGAGCTCTGGCCAGGTTCTGTTAACCAGAATCCTTTGCAAACCTCAAAACTTGGCCAACAAAAACACTTTTTCCTGTTATTTCGGTGACAGAAAGTTCTGGAATCTGAGAGGAGCCATAAATTTCCTTCCATCCAACGTTCCCCCAAGCCTCCCGATAAAAATGGTACCTCACTTCTGTGGGTAGGCCTAGCGCCCGCGATAGGAAATGCCCCAAAACACAACGTGGGCACATCACATTTTCAGAAAGAAAACAGAGCTGTTTTTTACAAAGTGCCTAGCTGTGGATTTTGGCCTCTTGCTCAGCCGGCACCTAGGAAAACCTACCAAACCTGTGCATTTTTTAAAACTAGACACCTAGGGAAATCCAAGATGGGGTGACTTGTGGGGCTCTGACCAAGTTCTGTTACCCGGAATCCTTTGGAAACCTCAAAATTTGGCCCCAAAAAATTTTTTCCTGTCATTTCTGTGAAAGAAAGTTCTAGAGCCTGAGAGGAGCCACAAATTTCCTTCCACCCAGCGTTCCCCCAAGTCTCTTGATAAAAATGGTACCTCACTTGACTGGGTAGGCCTAGCGCCCGGGACAGGAAATGCCCCAAAACAGAACGTGGACACATCACATTTTCAGAAAGAAAACAGAGCTGTTTTTTACAAAGTGCCTAGCTGTGGATTTTGGCCTCTAGCTCAGCCGGCACCTGTGGAAACCTAACAAACCTGTGCATTTTTTAAAACTAGACACGTAGGGAAATCCAAGATGGGGTGACTGGTGAGGCTCTGTCCAGGTTCTGTTACCGAGAATCCTTTGCAAACCTCAAAATCTGGCCAAAAAAACACTTTTTTCCGTTATTTCGGTGACATAAAGTTCTGGAATCTGAGAGGAGCCACACATTTTCTTCCACCCAGTGTTCCCCCAACTCTCCCGATAAAAATGGTACCTCACTTGTGTGGGTAGGCCTAGCGCCTGGGACAGGAAATGCCCCAAAATACAACGTGGACACATCACATTTTCAGAAAGTAAACAGAGCTGTTATTTTTAAAGTGCCTAGCTGTGGATTTTGGCCTCTAGCTCAGCCGCCACCTTGGGAAACCTACCAAACCGGTGTATTTTTTAAAACTAGACACCTAGGGGAATCCAAGATGGCGTGACTTGTGGAGCTCTGACCAGGTTCTGTTAACCAGAATCCTTTGCAAACCTCAAAACTTGGCCAACAAAAACACTTTTTCCTGTTATTTCGGTGACAGAAAGTTCTGGAATCTGAGAGGAGCCATAAATTTCCTTCCATCCAACGTTCCCCCAAGCCTTCCGATAAAAATGGTACCTCACTTCTGTGGGTAGGCCTAGCGCCCGCGATAGGAAATGCCCCAAAACACAACGTGGGCACATCACATTTTCAGAAAGAAAACAGAGCTGTTTTTTACAAAGTGCCTAGCTGTGGATTTTGGCCTCTTGCTCAGCCGGCACCTAGGAAAACCTACCAAACCTGTGCATTTTTGAAAACTAGACACCTAGGGAAATCCAAGATGGGGTGACTTGTGGGGCTCTGACCAGGTTCTGTTACCCGGAATCCTTTGGAAACCTCAAAATGTGGCCAAAAAACAATTTTTCCTGTCATTTCGGTGAAAGAAAGTTCTAGAGTCTGAGAGGAGCCACAAATTTCCTTCCACCCAGCGTTCCCCCACGTCTCCCGATGAAAATGGTCCCTCACTTGTGTGGGTAGGCCTAGCGCCCGCGACAGGAAATGCCCCAAAACACAATGTGTACACATCACATTTTCCCAAAGAAAATAGAGCTGTTTTTTACAAAGTGCCTAGCTGTGGATTTTGGCCTCTAGCTCAGCCGGCACCTAGGGAAACCTACCAAACCGGTGTATTTTTTAAAACTAGACACCTAGGGGAATCCAAGATGGGGGTGACTTGTGGGGCTCTGACCAGGTTCTGTTACCCAGAATTCTTTGCAAACCTCACAATTTGGCCAAAAAAAACACTTTTTCTTGTCATTTCAGTGAGAAAAAGTTCTGGAATCTGAGAGGACGCACAAATTCCCTTCCACCCAGCGCTCCCCCATGTCACCCGATAAAAATGGTACCTCACTTGTGTGGGTAGGCCTAGCGCCCGGGACAGGAAATGCCCCAAAACACAACGTGGACACATCACATTTTCAGAAAGAAAACAGAGCTGTTTTTTACAAAGTGCCTAGCTGTGGATTTTGGCCTCTAGCTCAGCCGGCACCTAGGGAAACCTAGCAAACCTGTGCATTTTTTAGAACTAGACACCTAGTGGAATCCAAGATGGGGTGACTTGTGGGGCTCTAACCAGGTTCTGTTACCCAGAATCCTTTGCAAACCTCAAAATCTGGCCAAAAAAACACTTTTTCCTGTTATTTTGGTGACAGAAAGTTCTAGAATCTGAGAGGAGCCACAAATTTCCTTCCACTCAGCGTTCCCCCAAGTCTCCCGATAAAAATGGTACCTCACTTGTGTGGGTAGGCCTAGTGCCCGGGACAGGAAATGCCCCAAAACACAACGTGGACACATCACATTTTCGGAAAGAAAACAGAGCTGTTATTTATAAAGTGCCTAGCTGTGGATTTTGGCCTCTAGCTCAGCCGCCACCTTGGGAAACCTACCAAACCGGTGCATTTTTTAACTAGACACCTAGGGGAATCCAAGATGGCGTGACTTGTGGAGCTCTAACCAGGTTCTGTTACCCAGAATCCTTTGCAAACCTCAAAATCTGGCCAAAAAAACACTTTTTCCTGTTATTTTGGTGACAGAAAGTTCTGGAATCTGAGAGGAGCCATAAATTTCCTTCCATCCAACGTTCCCCCAAGCCTCCCGATAAAAATGGTACCTCACTTCTGTGGGTAGGCCTAGCGCCCGCGATAGGAAATGCCCCAAAACACAACGTGGGCACATCACATTTTCAGAAAGAAAACAGAGCTGTTTTTTACAAAGTGCCTAGCTGTGGATTTTGGCCTCTTGCTCAGCCGGCACCTAGGAAAACCTACCAAACCTGTGCATTTTTTAAAACTAGACACCTAGGGAAATCCAAGATGGGGTGACTTGTGGGGCTCTGACCAGGTTCTGTTACCCGGAATCCTTTGGAAACCTCAAAATTTGGCCAAAAAAACATTTTTCCTGTCATTTCTGTGAAAGAAAGTTCTGAGTCTGAGAGGAGCCACAAATTTCCTTCCATCCAACGTTCCCCCAAGCCTCCCGATAAAAATGGTACCTCACTTCTGTGGGTAGGCCTAGCGCCTGGGACAGGAAATGCCCCAAAATACAACGTGGACACATCACATTTTCAGAAAGTAAACAGAGCTGTTATTTATAAAATGCCTAGCTGTGGATTTTGGCCTCTAGCTCAGCCGGCACCTGTGGAAACCTAGCAAACATGCGCAGTTTTTAAAACTAGACACCTAGGGGAATCCAAGATGGGGTGACTTGTGGGGCTCTGACCAGGTTCTGTTACCCAGAATCCTTTGCAAAGCTCAAAATTTGGCCAAAAAAAACACTTTTTCCTGTTATTTCGGTGACAGAAAGTTCTGGAATCTGAGAGGAGCCACAAATGTCCTTCCACCCAGCGTTCCCCCAAGTCTCCCGATAAAAATGGTACCTCACTTGTTTGATTAGGCCTAGCGCCCGGGACAGGAAAAGCCCCAAAACACAACGTGGACACATCACATTTTCAGAAAGAAAACAGAGCTGTTTTTTACAAAGTGCCTAGCTGTGGATTTTGGCCTCTAGCTCAGCCGGCACCTGTGGAAACCTAACAAACCTGTGCATTTTTTAAAACTAGACACGTAGGGAAATCCAAGATGGGGTGACTGGTGAGGCTCTGTCCAGGTTCTGTTACCCAGAATCCTTTGCAAACCTCAAAATCTGGCCAAAAAAACACTTTTTTCCGTTATTTCGGTGACATAAAGTTCTGGAATCTGAGAGGAGCCACAAATTTTCTTCCACCCAGCGTTCCCCCAACTCTCCCGATAAAAATGGTACCTCACTTGTGTGGGTAGGCCTAGCGCCTGGGACAGGAAATGCCCCAAAATACAACGTGGACACATCACATTTTCAGAAAGTAAACAGAGCTGTTATTTTTAAAGTGCCTAGCTGTGGATTTTGGCCTCTAGCTCAGCCGCCACCTTGGGAAACCTACCAAACCGGTGTATTTTTTAAAACTAGACACCTAGGGGAATCCAAGATGGCGTGACTTGTGGAGCTCTGACCAGGTTCTGTTAACCAGAATCCTTTGCAAACCTCAAAACTTGGCCAACAAAAACACTTTTTCCTGTTATTTCGGTGACAGAAAGTTCTGGAATCTGAGAGGAGCCATAAATTTCCTTCCATCCAACGTTCCCCCAAGCCTTCCGATAAAAATGGTACCTCACTTCTGTGGGTAGGCCTAGCGCCCGCGATAGGAAATGCCCCAAAACACAACGTGGGCACATCACATTTTCAGAAAGAAAACAGAGCTGTTTTTTACAAAGTGCCTAGCTGTGGATTTTGGCCTCTTGCTCAGCCGGCACCTAGGAAAACCTACCAAACCTGTGCATTTTTGAAAACTAGACACCTAGGGAAATCCAAGATGGGGTGACTTGTGGGGCTCTGACCAGGTTCTGTTACCCGGAATCCTTTGGAAACCTCAAAATGTGGCCAAAAAACAATTTTTCCTGTCATTTCGGTGAAAGAAAGTTCTAGAGTCTGAGAGGAGCCACAAATTTCCTTCCACCCAGCGTTCCCCCACGTCTCCCGATGAAAATGGTCCCTCACTTGTGTGGGTAGGCCTAGCGCCCGCGACAGGAAATGCCCCAAAACACAATGTGTACACATCACATTTTCCCAAAGAAAATAGAGCTGTTTTTTACAAAGTGCCTAGCTGTGGATTTTGGCCTCTAGCTCAGCCGGCACCTAGGGAAACCTACCAAACCGGTGTATTTTTTAAAACTAGACACCTAGGGGAATCCAAGATGGGGGTGACTTGTGGGGCTCTGACCAGGTTCTGTTACCCAGAATTCTTTGCAAACCTCACAATTTGGCCAAAAAAAACACTTTTTCTTGTCATTTCAGTGAGAAAAAGTTCTGGAATCTGAGAGGACGCACAAATTCCCTTCCACCCAGCGCTCCCCCATGTCACCCGATAAAAATGGTACCTCACTTGTGTGGGTAGGCCTAGCGCCCGGGACAGGAAATGCCCCAAAACACAACGTGGACACATCACATTTTCAGAAAGAAAACAGAGCTGTTTTTTACAAAGTGCCTAGCTGTGGATTTTGGCCTCTAGCTCAGCCGGCACCTAGGGAAACCTAGCAAACCTGTGCATTTTTTAGAACTAGACACCTAGTGGAATCCAAGATGGGGTGACTTGTGGGGCTCTAACCAGGTTCTGTTACCCAGAATCCTTTGCAAACCTCAAAATCTGGCCAAAAAAACACTTTTTCCTGTTATTTTGGTGACAGAAAGTTCTAGAATCTGAGAGGAGCCACAAATTTCCTTCCACTCAGCGTTCCCCCAAGTCTCCCGATAAAAATGGTACCTCACTTGTGTGGGTAGGCCTAGTGCCCGGGACAGGAAATGCCCCAAAACACAACGTGGACACATCACATTTTCGGAAAGAAAACAGAGCTGTTATTTATAAAGTGCCTAGCTGTGGATTTTGGCCTCTAGCTCAGCCGCCACCTTGGGAAACCTACCAAACCGGTGCATTTTTTAACTAGACACCTAGGGGAATCCAAGATGGCGTGACTTGTGGAGCTCTGTCCAGGTTCTGTTAACCAGAATCCTTTGCAAACCTCAAAACTTGGCCAACAAAAACCCTTTTTCCTGTTATTTCGGTGACAGAAAGTTCTGGAATCTGAGAGGAGCCATAAATTTCCTTCCATCCAACGTTCCCCCAAGCCTCCCGATAAAAATGGTACCTCACTTCTGTGGGTAGGCCTAGCGCCCGCGATAGGAAATGCCCCAAAACACAACGTGGGCACATCACATTTTCAGAAAGAAAACAGAGCTGTTTTTTACAAAGTGCCTAGCTGTGGATTTTGGCCTCTTGCTCAGCCGGCACCTAGGAAAACCTACCAAACCTGTGCATTTTTTAAAACTAGACACCTAGGGAAATCCAAGATGGGGTGACTTGTGGGGCTCTGACCAGGTTCTGTTACCCGGAATCCTTTGGAAACCTCAAAATTTGGCCAAAAAAAAATTTTTCCTGTCATTTCTGTGAAAGAAAGTTCTGAGTCTGAGAGGAGCCACAAATTTCCTTCCATCCAACGTTCCCCCAAGCCTCCCGATAAAAATGGTACCTCACTTCTGTGGGTAGGCCTAGCGCCTGGGACAGGAAATGCCCCAAAATACAACGTGGACACATCACATTTTCAGAAAGTAAACAGAGCTGTTATTTATAAAATGCCTAGCTGTGGATTTTGGCCTCTAGCTCAGCCGGCACCTGTGGAAACCTAGCAAACATGCGCAGTTTTTAAAACTAGACACCTAGGGGAATCCAAGATGGGGTGACTTGTGGGGCTCTGACCAGGTTCTGTTACCCAGAATCCTTTGCAAAGCTCAAAATTTGGCCAAAAAAAACACTTTTTCCTGTTATTTCGGTGACAGAAAGTTCTGGAATCTGAGAGGAGCCACAAATGTCCTTCCACCCAGCGTTCCCCCAAGTCTCCCGATAAAAATGGTACCTCACTTGTTTGATTAGGCCTAGCGCCCGGGACAGGAAAAGCCCCAAAACACAACGTGGACACATCACATTTTCAGAAAGAAAACAGAGCTGTTTTTTACAAAGTGCCTAGCTGTGGATTTTGGCCTCTAGCTCAGCCGGCACCTGTGGAAACCTAACAAACCTGTGCATTTTTTAAAACTAGACACGTAGGGAAATCCAAGATGGGGTGACTGGTGAGGCTCTGTCCAGGTTCTGTTACCCAGAATCCTTTGCAAACCTCAAAATCTGGCCAAAAAAACACTTTTTTCCGTTATTTCGGTGACATAAAGTTCTGGAATCTGAGAGGAGCCACAAATTTTCTTCCACCCAGCGTTCCCCCAACTCTCCCGATAAAAATGGTACCTCACTTGTGTGGGTAGGCCTAGCGCCTGGGACAGGAAATGCCCCAAAATACAACGTGGACACATCACATTTTCAGAAAGTAAACAGAGCTGTTATTTATAAAGTGCCTAGCTGTGGATTTTGGCCTCTAGCTCAGCCGCCACCTTGGGAAACCTACCAAACCGGTGTATTTTTAAAAACTAGACACCTAGGGGAATCCAAGATGGCGTGACTTGTGGAGCTCTGACCAGGTTCTGTTAACCAGAATCCTTTGCAAACCTCAAAACTTGGCCAACAAAAACACTTTTTCCTGTTAATTCGGTGACAGAAAGTTCTGGAATCTGAGAGGAGCCATAAATTTCCTTCCATCAAACGTTCCCCCAAGCCTTCCGATAAAAATGGTACCTCACTTCTGTGGGTAGGCCTAGCGCCCGCGATAGGAAATGCCCCAAAACACAACGTGGGCACATCACATTTTCAGAAAGAAAACAGAGCTGTTTTTTACAAAGTGCCTAGCTGTGGATTTTGGCCTCTTGCTCAGCCGGCACCTAGGAAAACCTACCAAACCTGTGCATTTTTGAAAACTAGACACCTAGGCAAATCCAAGATGGGGTGACTTGTGGGGCTCTGACCAGGTTCTGTTACCCGGAATCCTTTGGAAACCTCAAAATGTGGCCAAAAAACAATTTTTCCTGTCATTTCGGTGAAAGAAAGTTCTAGAGTCTGAGAGGAGCCACAAATTTCCTTCCACCCAGCGTTCCCCCACGTCTCCCGATGAAAATGGTCCCTCACTTGTGTGGGTAGGCCTAGCGCCCGCGACAGGAAATGCCCCAAAACACAACGTGTACGCATCACATTTTCCCAAAGAAAATAGAGCTGTTTTTTACAAAGTGCTAGCTGTGGATTTTGGGCTCTAGCTCAGCCGGCACCTAGGGAAACCTACCAAACCGGTGTATTTTTTAAAACTAGACACCTAGGGGAATCCAAGATGGGGGTGACTTGTGGGGCTCTGACCAGGTTCTGTTACCCAGAATTCTTTGCAAACCTCACAATTTGGCCAAGAAAACCACTTTTTCTTGTCATTTCAGTGAGAAAAAGTTCTGGAATCTGAGAGGACGCACAAATTCCCTTCCACCCAGCGCTCCCCCATGTCACCCGATAAAAATGGTACCTCACTTGTGTGGGTAGGCCTAGCGCCCGGGACAGGAAATGCCCCAAAACACAACGTGGACACATCACATTTTCAGAAAGAAAACAGAGCTGTTTTTTACAAAGTGCCTAGCTGTGGATTTTGGCCTCTAGCTCAGCCAGCACCTAGGGAAACCTAGCAAACCTGTGCATTTTTTAGAACTAGACACCTAGTGGAATCCAAGATGGGGTGACTTGTGGGGCTCTAACCAGGTTCTGTTACCCAGAATCCTTTGCAAACCTCAAAATTTGGCCAAAAAAACACATTTTCCTGTTATTTCGGTGACAGAAAGTTCTGGAATCTGAGAGGAGCCATAAATTTCCTTCCATCCAACGTTCCCCCAAGTCTCCCGATAACAATGGTACCTCACTTGTGTGGGTAGGCCTAGCGCCCGGGACAGGAAATGCCCCAAAACACAACGTGGACACATCATATTTTCCCAAAGAAAACAAACCTGTTTTTTCAAAGTGCCTAGCTGTGGATTTTGGCCTCTAAGGTGCCTGAGAGAGAGGCCAACATCCACTGCTAGGCACTTTGCAAAAAAAGCTCTGTTTTCTTTGGAAAAATGTGATGTGTCCACGTTGTGTTTTGGGTCATTTCCCGTCGCGGGCACTAGGCCTACCCACACAAGTGAGGTATCATTTTTATCAGGAGGCTTGGTGCAACGCTGGGTGGAAGGAAATTTATGGCTACTCTCAGATACCAGAACGTTATGTCACCTAAATGTGAGGGAAAAGTGTTTTTTTGGCCACATTTCACAGTTTGCAAAGGGTTCTGGGTAACACAGCCTGGTGAGAGTCCCACAAGTCACCCCATATTGGATTCCCCTAGGTGTCTACTTTTAAAAAATGCGCAGGTTTGGTAGGTTTCCTTAGGTGCCGGCTGAGCTAGAGGCAAAAATCCACAGCTAGGCACTTTGCAAAAAACAGCTCTGTTTTCTTTGGAAAAATGTGATGTGTCCAGATTGTGTTTTGGGGCATTTCCTGTTGCGGGCGCTATACCTACCCAGTCAATTGATGTACCATTTTTATCGAGAGACTTGGGGAAACGCTGGAGTGAAGGAAATCTGTGGCTCCTCTCAGATTCCAGAACTTTCTGTCACCGAAATGAGAGGAAAAAGTGTTTTTTTGGCCAAATTGTGAGGTTTGCAAACGATTCTGGGTAACAGAACCTGGTGAGAGCCCAACAAGTCACCCCATCTTGGATTCCCCTAGGTGTCTAGTTTTCAAAAATATGCAGGTTTGATAGGTTTCCCTATGTGCCGGCTGAGCTAGAGGCAAAAATCCACAGCTAGGCACTTTGCAAAAAACAGCTCTGTTTTCTTTGGAAAAATGTGATGTGTCCAGGTTGTGTTTTGGGGCATTTCCTGCTGCTGGCACTAAGCCTACCCACAGAAGTGAGGTACTATTTTTATTGAGAGACTTGGGGGAATGCTGGCTGAAGGAAATCTGTGGCTCCTCTCAGATTCCGGAACTTTCTGTCACCGAAATGAGAGGAAAAAGTGTTTTTTTGGCCAAATGTTGAGGTTTGCAAAGGATTCTGGGTAACAGAACCTGGTGAGAGCCCCACAGGTCACCCCATCCTGGATTCCCCTAGGTGTCTAGTTTTCAAAAATGCTCAGGTTTGGTAGGTTTCCCCAGGTGCCGGCTGAGCTAGAGGGCAAAATCCACAGCGGGCACTTTGCAAAAAACAGCCGTTTTCTTTGGGAAAATTTGATGTGTCCACGTTGTGTTTTGGGGCATTTCCTGTTGCAGGGACTAGGCCTACCCAAACTAGCGAGGTACAATTTTTATCGGGTGACTTGGGAGAACGTTGGATGGAAGAAAATTTGTGGCTCCTCTCAGATTCCAGAACTTTCTATCACCAAAATGAGAGGAACAAGTGTTTTTTTAGCCACATTTTGAGGTTTGCAAAGGATTCTGGGTAACAGAAACTGGTGAGAGCCCCAAAAGTCACCCCATCTTGGATTCCCCTAGGTGTCTAGTTTTAAAAAATGCTCAGGTTTGGTAGGTTTCCCTAGGTGCCTGAGAGAGAGGCCAAAATCCACTGCTAGGCACTTTGCAAAAAAAGCTCTGTTTTCTTTGGAAAAATGTGATGTGTCCACGTTGTGTTTTGGGTCATTTCCCGTTGCGGGCACAAGGCCTACCCACACAAGTGAGGTATCATTTTTATCGGGAGGCTTGGCGCAACGCTGGGTGGAAGGAAATTTGTGGCTACTCTCAGATACCAGAAAGTTATGTCACCTAAATGTGAGGAAAAAGTGTTTTTTTGGCCACATTTTGCGGTTTCCAAAGTGTTCTGGGTAACACAACCTGGTGAGAGTCCCACAAGTCACCCCACATTTGATTCCCCTAGGTGTCTACTTTTCAGAAATGCACAGGTTTGGTAGGTTTCCTTGGGTGCCGGCTGAGCTAGTGGCAAAAATCCACAGCTAGGCACTTTGCAAAAAACAGCTCTGTTTTCTTTCAGAAAATGTGACGTATCCAGGTTGTGTTTTGGAGCATTTCCTGTTGCGGGTGCTAGAACTACCCAGTCAAGTGAGGTACCATTTTTATCAAGAGACTTGGGGGAACGCTGGGGTGAAGGAAATCTGTGGCTATTCTCAGATACCGGAACTTTCAGTCACCGAAATGAGAGGAAAAAGTGTTTTTTTGGCCAAATTGTGAGGTTTGCAAAGGATTCTGGGTAACAAAACCTGGTGAGAGCCCCACAGGTCACCCCATCTTGGATTCCCATAGGTGTCTAGTTTTAAAAAATGTGCAGGTTTGGTACGTTTCCCTATGAGCCGGCTGAGCTAGATGCCAAAATCCACAGCTGGGCACTTTGCAAAAAACAGCTCTGTTTTCTTTGGGAAAATCTGATGTGTCCACATTGTGTTTTGGGGCATTTCCTGTTGCTGGCACTAGGCCTACCCACACAAGTGAGGTACCTTTTTTATCAGGCGACTTGGGAGAAGACTGGGTGGAAGAAAATGTGTTGCTCCTCTCAGATTCCAGAACTTTCTGTCACCGAAATGTAAGGAAAAAGTGTATTTTTTGCCACATTTTGAGGTTTGCAAAGACTTCTGGGTAACAGAAACTGGTGAGACCCCCACAAGTCACCCCATTGTGGGTTCCCCTAGGTGTCTAGTTTTAAAAAATGCACAGGTTTGGTAGGTTTCCTTAGGTGCCGGCTGAGCTAGAGGCAAAAATCCACAGCTAGGCACTTTGCAAACAACAGCTCAGTTTTCTTTGGGAAAATGCGACGTGTCCAGGTTGTGTTTTGGGGCATTTCCTGTCGCGGGCGCTAGACCTACCCAGTCAAGTGAGGTACCATTTTTATCGAGAGACTTGTGGAAACGCTGGGGTGAAGGAAATCTGTGGCTCCTCTTAGATACCGGAACTTTCTGTCACCTAAATGAGAGGAAAAAGTGTTTTTTTGGCCAAATTTTGAGGTTTGCAAAGGATTCTGGGTAACAGAACCAGGTGAGACCCCCACAAGTCACCCCATTGTGGGTTCCCCTAGGTGTCTAGTTTTAAAAAATGTGCAGGTTTGGTAGGTTTCCCTATGTGCCGGCTGAGTTAGAGGTCAAAATCCACAGCTATGTAGTTTGTTAAAAAATAGCTCTGTTTTCTTTGGGAATATGTGGTGTGTGCAGGTTGTGTTTTGGGGCATTTCCTGTTGCGGACGCTAGGCCTACCCACACAAGTGAGGTACCATTTTTATCAGGCGACTTGGGAGAACGCTGGGTGGAAGAAAATTTTTGGCTCCTCTCAGATTTGAGAACTTTGCGTCACCGAAATGTGAGGAAAAAGTGTTTTTTTAGCCACATTTTGAGGTTTGCAAAGGATTCTGGGCAACAGAAACTGGTGAGACCCCCACAAGTCACCCCATTGTGGGTTCCCCTAGGTGTCTAGTTTTCAAAAATGCGCAGGTTTGGTAGGTTTCCTTATGTGCCGGCTGAGCTAGAGGCAAAAATCCGCAGCTAGGCACTTTGCAAAAAACAGCTCTGTTTTCTTTGGAAAAATGTGATGTGTCCAGGTTGTGTTTTGGGGCATTTCCTGTTGCTGGCACTAGGCCTACCCACACATGAGAGGTACCATTTTTATCGAGAGGCTTGGGGAAACGCTGGGGTGAAGGAAATCTGTGGCTCCTCTCAGATACCGGAACTTTCTCTCACCGAAATGAGAGGAAAAAGTGTTTTTTTGGCCAAATTTTGAGGTTTGCAAAGTATTCTGTGTAACAGAACTAGGTGAGAGCCCCAAAGGTATCCCCATCTTGGATTCCCCTAGGTGTCTAGTTTTTAAAAATGTGCAGGTTTGGTAGGTTTCCCTATGTGCCGGCTGAGTTAGAGGCCAAAATCCACAGCTAGGTAGTTTGTTAAAAAGTAGCTCTGTTTTCTTTGGGAATATGTGGTGTGAGCAGGTTGTGTTGTGGGGCATTTCCTGTTGCGGGCGCTAGGCCTACCCACACAAGTGAGGTACCATTTTTATCAAGAGACTTGGGGGAACGGTGGGTGGAAGGAAATTTGTGGCTCCTCTCAGATTCCAGAACTTTCTGTCACCGAAATGAGAGGAAAAAGTTTTTTTGGGCCAAATTTTGAGGTTTAGAAAGGATTCTGGGAAACAGAAACTGGTGAGAGCCCCACAAGTCACCCTATCTTGGATTCCCCTAGGTGTCTAGTTTTCAAAAATGTGCAGGTTTGGTAGGTTTCCCTATGTGCCGGCTGAGTTAGAGGTCAAAATCCACAGCTAGGTAGTTTGTTAAAAAATAGCTCTGTTTTCTTTGGGAATATGTGGTGTGTGCATGTTGTGTTTTGGGGCATTTCCTGTTGCGGACGCTAGGCCTACCCACACAAGTGAGGTACCATTTTTATCAAGAGACTTGGGGGAACGCTTGGTTGAAGGAAATTCGTGGCTCCTCTCAGATTCCAGAACTTTCTGTCACCGAAATGAGAGGAAAAGGTGTTTTTTGGCCAAATTTTGAGGTTTGCAAAGGATTCTGGGTAACAGAAACAGGTGAGAGCCCCACAAGTCACCCTATCGTGGATTCCCCTAGGTGCCTAGTTTAAAAAAATGCTCAGGTTTGGTAGGTTTCCATAGGTGCCGGCTGAGCTAGAGGCCAAAATCCACAGCTCAGCTCTTTGCAAAAACCAGCTCTGTTTTCTTTGGAAAAATGTGATGTGTCCACGTTGTGTTTTGGGGCATCTCCCTTTGCGGGCACTAGGCCTATCCACACAAGTGAGGTATCATTTTTATTGGGAAGCTTGGCGCAAAATTGGGTGGAAGGAAATTTGTGGCTACTCTCAGATTCCAGAACTTTATACACCAAAATGTGAGGAAAAAGTGTTTTTTTGGCCAAATTTTGCGGTTTGCAAAGGAGTCTGTGTAACAGAACCTTGTGAAAGCCCCACATGTCACCCCATATTGGATTCCCCTAGGTGTCTACTTTTCAAAAATGCACAGATTTTGTAGGTTTCCTCAGGTGCCGGCTGAGGTAGAGGCCAAAATCCACAGCTGGGCACTTTGCAAAAAAAACCTCTGTTTTCTTTGGGAAAATGTGACGTATCCAGGTTGTGTTTTGGGGCATTTCCTGTTGCGGGCGCTACACCTACCCAGTCAAGTGAGGTACCATTTGTATCGAGAGACTTGGGGGAACGCTGGGGTGAAGGAAATCTGTGGCTCCTCTCAGATACCGGAACTTTCTGTCACCGAAATGAGAGGAAAAAGTGTTTTTTGGCGAAATTTTGAGGTTTGCAAAGGATTCTGGGTAACAGAACCTGGTGAGATCCCCACAGGTCACCCCATCTTGGATTCCCATAGGTGTCTAGTTTAAAAAAATGTGCAGGTTTGGTAGGTTTCCCTATGTGCCAGCTGAGCTAGAAGCCAAAATCCACAGCTGGGCACTTTGCATAAAACAGCTTTGTTTTCTTTGGGAAAATGTGATGTGTCCACGTTGTGTTTTTTGGGCATTTCCTGTTGCAGCCACTAGGCCTACCCCACAAGCGAGTTGCCATTTTTATCAGGCGACTTGGTAGAACGCTGGGTCGAAGAACATTTGTGGCTCCTCTCAGATTCCAGAACTTTCTGTCACCAAAATGAGAGGAAAAAGTGTTTTTTGGCCAAATTTTGAGGTTTACAAAGGATTCTGGGTAACAGAAACTGGTGAGAGCCCCACAAGTCACCCTATCTTAGATTCCCCTAGGTGTCTAGTTTTAAAAAATGCTCAGGTTTGGTAGGTTTCAATAGGTGCCGGCTGAGCTAAAGGCCAAAACCCACAGCTCGGCTCTTTTCAAAAAGCAGCTCTGTTTTCTTTGGAAAAATGTGATGTGTCCACGTTGTGTTTTGGGGCATTTCCCTTTGCGGGCACTAGGCCTACCCACACAAGTGAGGTATCATTTTTATTGGGAGGCTTGGCGCAAAATTGGGTGGAAGGAAATTTGTGGCTACTCTCAGATTCCAGAACCTTATACACCGAAATGTGAGGAAAAAGTGTTTTTTTGGCCAAATTTTGCGGTTTGCAAAGGAGTCTGTGTAACAGAACCTGGTGGAAGCCCCACATGTCACTCCATATTGGATTCCCCTAGGTGTCTACTTTTCAAAAATGCGCAGGTTTGGTAGGTTTCCTTAGGTGCCGGCTGAGCTAGAGGTAAATATCCACAGGTAGACACCTTGCAAAAAACTGCTCTTTTTTTCTTTGGAAAAATGTGATGTGTCCAGGTTGTGTTTTGGGCATTTCCTGTCACGGGCGCTAGGCCTACCCAGTCAAGTGAGGTACCATTTCTATCGAGAGACTTGGGGGAACACTGGGGGGGAAGGAAATTTGTGGCTCCTCTCAGATTCCAGAACTTTCTGTCACCGAAATGAGAAGGAAAAGTGTTTTTTTGGCCAAATTGTGAGGTTTGCAAAGGATTCTTGGTAACAGAACCTGGTGAGAGCCCAACAAGTCACCCCATCATGGATTCCTCTTGGTGTCTAGTTTTCAAAAATACGCAGGTTTGATAGGTTTCCCTATGTGCCGGCTGAGTTAGAGGCCAAAATCCACAGCTAGGTACTTTGCAAAAAAACAGCTCTGTTTTCTTTGGAAAAATGTGATGTATCCATGTTGTGTTTTGGGGCATTTCCTGTCGCGGGCGCTATGCCTACCCAGTCAAGTGAGGTACCATTTTTATCGAGAGACTTGGGGAAACACTGATGCGAATGAAATGTCTGGCTCCCCTCAGATTCCAGAACTTTCTGTCACCGAAATGTGAGGAAAAAGTGTTTTTTTAGCCAAATTCGGAGGTTGGCAAATGATTCTGGGTAACAGAACCTGGTGAGAACGCCACAAGTCACCCCATCTTAGGTTCCCCTAGGTGTCTACTTTTCAAAAATGCGCAGGTTTGGTAGGTTTCCTTAGGTGCCGGCTGAACTAGAGACAAAAATCCACAGCTAGGCACTTTGCAAAAAACAGCTCTGTTTTCTTTGGGAAAATGCGACGTGTCCACGTTGTGTTTTGGGGCATTTCCTCTTCCGGGCGCTAGACCTACCCAGTCAAGTAAGGTACCATTTTTATCGAGAGACTTGGGGAAACGCTGGGGTGAAGGAAATCTGTGGCTCCTCTTAGATACCGAAACTTTCTGTCACCGAAATGAGAGGAAAAAGTGTTTTTTTGGCCAAATTTTGAGGTTTGGAAAGGATTCTGGGTAACAAAACCTGGTGAGAGCCCCACAGGTCACCCTATGTTGGATTCCCCTAGGTGTCTAGTTTAAAAAAATACTCAGGTTTGCTAGGTTTCTATAGGTGCCAGCTGAGCTAGAGGCCAAAATCCACAGCTCGGCTCTTTGCAAAAACCAGCTCTGTTTTCTTTGGAAAAATGTGATGTGTCCACGTTGTGTTTTGGGGCATTTCCCTTTGCGGGCACTAGGTCTACCCACACAAGTGAGGTATCAATTTTATTGGGAGGCTTGGAGCAAAATTGTGTGGAAGGAAATTTGTGGCTACTCTCAGATTCCAGAACTTTATACACCGAAATGTGAGGAAAAAGTGTTTTTTTGGCCAAATTTAGCGGTTTGCAAAGGAATCTGTGTCACAGAACCTGGTGAAAGTCCCACATGTCACCCCATATTGGATTCCCCTAGGTGTGTATTTTTAAAAAATGCGCAGATTTTGTAGGTTTCCTTAGGTGCCGGCTGAGCTAGAGGCCAAAATCCACAGCTGGGCACTTTGCAAAAAACAGCTCTGTTTTCTTTGGGAAAATGCGACGTATCCAGGTTGTGTTTTGGGGCACTTCCTGTTGCGGGCGCTACACCTACCCAGTCAAGTGAGGTACCATTTCTATCGAGAGACTTGGGGGAACGCTGTGGTGAAGGAAATCTGTGGCTCCTCTCAGATACCGGAACTTTCTGTCACCGAAATGAGAGGAAAAAGTGTTTTTTTTTGCCACATTTTGAGGTTTGCAAAGGATTCTGGGTAACAGAACCTGCTGGGAGCCCCACAGGTCACCCCATCTTGGATTCCCCTAGGTGTCTAGTTTTCAAAAATGTGCAGGTTTGGTAGGTTTCCCTATGTGCCAGCTGAGCTAGAGGCCAAAATCCACAGCTGGGCACTTTGCAAAAAACAGCTATGTTTTCTTTGGGAAAATTTGATGTGTCCATGTTGTGTTTTGGGGCATTTCCTGTTGCGGCCACTAGGCCTACCCCACAAGTGAGGTACCATTTTTATCAGGCGACTTGGGAGAACACTGGGTGGAAGAAAATGTGTGGCTCCTCTCAGATTCCAGAACTTTATGCACCGAAATGTGAGGAAAAACAGTTTTTTTAGCCACATTTTGAGGTTTGCAAAGGATGCTGGGTAACAGAAACTGGTGAGACCCCCAAAAGTCACCCCATTTTGGGTTTCCCTAGTTGTCTAGTTTTCAAAAATGCTCAAGTTTGGTAGGCTTCCCTAGGTGCCTGAGCTAGAGGCCAAAATCCACAGCTTGGCATTTTGCAAAAAGCAACTCTATTTTCTTTGGAAAAATGTGATGTGTCCACGTTGTGTTTTGGGCATTTCCCGTTGCGGCACTAGGCCTACCCACACAAGTGAGGTATCATTTTTATCGGGAAGCTTGGCGCAAAACTGGGTGGAAGGAAATTTGTACCTACTCTCAGATTCCAGAACTTTATGCACCGAAATGTGAGGAAAAAGTGTTTTTTTGGCCAAATTTTGCGGTTTGCAAAGGAGTCTGTGTAACAGAACCTGGTGGAAGCCCCACATGTCACTCCATATTGGATTCCCCTAGGTGTCTACTTTTCAAAAATGCGCAGGTTTGGTAGGTTTCCTTAGGTGCCGGCTGAGCTAGAGGTAAATATCCACAGGTAGACACCTTGCAAAAAACAGCTCTTTTTTTCTTTGGAAAAATGTGATGTGTCCAGGTTGTGTTTTGGGCATTTCCTGTCACGGGCGCTAGGCCTACCCAGTCAAGTGAGGTACCATTTCTATCGAGAGACTTGGGGGAACACTGGGGGGGAAGGAAATTTGTGGCTCCTCTCAGATTCCAGAACTTTCTGTCACCGAAATGAGAAGGAAAAGTGTTTTTTTGGCCAAATTGTGAGGTTTGCAAAGGATTCTTGGTAACAGAACCTGGTGAGAGCCCAACAAGTCACCCCATCATGGATTCCTCTTGGTGTCTAGTTTTCAAAAATACGCAGGTTTGATAGGTTTCCCTATGTGCCGGCTGAGTTAGAGGCCAAAATCCACAGCTAGGTACTTTGCAAAAAAACAGCTCTGTTTTCTTTGGAAAAACGTGATGTATCCACGTTGTGTTTTGGGGCATTTCCTGTCGCGGGCGCTATGCCTACCCAGTCAAGTGAGGTACCATTTTTATCGAGAGACTTGGGGAAACACTGATGCGAATGAAATGTCTGGCTCCCCTCAGATTCCAGAACTTTCTGTCACCGAAATGTGAGGAAAAAGTGTTTTTTTAGCCAAATTCGGAGGTTGGCAAATGATTCTGGGTAACAGAACCTGGTGAGAACGCCACAAGTCACCCCATCTTAGGTTCCCCTAGGTGTCTACTTTTCAAAAATGCGCAGGTTTGGTAGGTTTCCTTAGGTGCCGGCTGAACTAGAGACAAAAATCCACAGCTAGGCACTTTGCAAAAAACAGCTCTGTTTTCTTTGGGAAAATGCGACGTGTCCACGTTGTGTTTTGGGGCATTTCCTCTTCCGGGCGCTAGACCTACCCAGTCAAGTAAGGTACCATTTTTATCGAGAGACTTGGGGAAACGCTGGGGTGAAGGAAATCTGTGGCTCCTCTTAGATACCGAAACTTTCTGTCACCGAAATGAGAGGAAAAAGTGTTTTTTTGGCCAAATTTTGAGGTTTGGAAAGGATTCTGGGTAACAAAACCTGGTGAGAGCCCCACAGGTCACCCTATGTTGGATTCCCCTAGGTGTCTAGTTTAAAAAAATACTCAGGTTTGCTAGGTTTCTATAGGTGCCAGCTGAGCTAGAGGCCAAAATCCACAGCTCGGCTCTTTGCAAAAACCAGCTCTGTTTTCTTTGGAAAAATGTGATGTGTCCACGTTGTGTTTTGGGGCATTTCCCTTTGCGGACACTAGGTCTACCCACACAAGTGAGGTATCATTTTTATTGGGAGGCTTGGAGCAAAATTGTGTGGAAGGAAATTTGTGGCTACTCTCAGATTCCAGAACTTTATACACCGAAATGTGAGGAAAAAGTGTTTTTTTGGCCAAATTTAGCGGTTTGCAAAGGAATCTGTGTCACAGAACCTGGTGAAAGTCCCACATGTCACCCCATATTGGATTCCCCTAGGTGTGTATTTTTAAAAAATGCGCAGATTTTGTAGGTTTCCTTAGGTGCCGGCTGAGCTAGAGGCCAAAATCCACAGCTGGGCACTTTGCAAAAAACAGCTCTGTTTTCTTTGGGAAAATGCGACGTATCCAGGTTGTGTTTTGGGGCACTTCCTGTTGCGGGCGCTACACCTACCCAGTCAAGTGAGGTACCATTTCTATCGAGAGACTTGGGGGAACGCTGTGGTGAAGGAAATCTGTGGCTCCTCTCAGATACCGGAACTTTCTGTCACCGAAATGAGAGGAAAAAGTGTTTTTTTTTGCCACATTTTGAGGTTTGCAAAGGATTCTGGGTAACAGAACCTGCTGGGAGCCCCACAGGTCACCCCATCTTGGATTCCCCTAGGTGTCTAGTTTTCAAAAATGTGCAGGTTTGGTAGGTTTCCCTATGTGCCAGCTGAGCTAGAGGCCAAAATCCACAGCTGGGCACTTTGCAAAAAACAGCTATGTTTTCTTTGGGAAAATTTGATGTGTCCATGTTGTGTTTTGGGGCATTTCCTGTTGCGGCCACTAGGCCTACCCCACAAGTGAGGTACCATTTTTATCAGGTGACTTGGGAGAACACTGGGTGGAAGAAAATGTGTGGCTCCTCTCAGATTCCAGAACTTTATGCACCGAAATGTGAGGAAAAACAGTTTTTTTAGCCACATTTTGAGGTTTGCAAAGGATGCTGGGTAACAGAAACTGGTGAGACCCCCAAAAGTCACCCCATTTTGGGTTCCCCTAGTTGTCTAGTTTTCAAAAATGCTCAAGTTTGGTAGGCTTCCCTAGGTGCCTGAGCTAGAGGCCAAAATCCACAGCTTGGCATTTTGCAAAAAGCAACTCTATTTTCTTTGGAAAAATGTGATGTGTCCACGTTGTGTTTTGGGCATTTCCCGTTGCGGCACTAGGCCTACCCACACAAGTGAGGTATCATTTTTATCGGGAAGCTTGGCGCAAAACTGGGTGGAAGGAAATTTGTACCTACTCTCAGATTCCAGAACTTTATGCACCGAAATGTGAGGAAAAAGTGTTTTTTTGGCCAAATTTTGCGGTTTGCAAAGGAGTCTGTGTAACAGAACCTGGTGAAAGCCCCACATGTCACCCCATATTGGATTCCCCTAGGTGTCTACTTTTAAAAAAATGCACAGATTTTGTAGGTTTCCTTATGTGCCGGCTGAGCTAGAGGCAAAAATCCACAGCTAGACACTTTGCAAAAAACAGCTCTGTTTTCTTTGGGAAAATGCGACGTGTTCAGGTTGTGTTTTGGGGCATTTCCTGTTGCGGGTGCTAGACCTACCCAGTCAAGTGAGGTACCATTTTTATCGAGAGACTTGGGGAAATGCTGGGGTGAAGGAAATCTGTGGCTCCTCTCAGATACCGGAACTTTCTGTCACCGAAATGAGAGGAAAAAGTGTTTTTTTGGCCACATTTTGAGGTTTGCAAAGGAT
This sequence comes from Pleurodeles waltl, assembly GCF_031143425.1. Classification (NCBI taxonomy): domain Eukaryota; kingdom Metazoa; phylum Chordata; class Amphibia; order Caudata; family Salamandridae; genus Pleurodeles; species Pleurodeles waltl. Next base: position 976,803,086 of record NC_090443.1, read on the forward strand.
TCTGGGTAACAGAACCTGGTGAGAGCCCAACAAGTCACCCCATCTTGGATTCCCCTAGGTGTCTAGTTTTCAAAAATGTGCAGGTTTGGTAGGTTTCCCTATGTGCCGGCTGAGTTAGAAGCCAAAATCCACAGATAGGTAGTTTGTTAAAAAATAACTCTGTTTTCTTTGGGAATATGTGGTGTGTGCAGGTTGAGTTTTGGGGCATTTCCTGTTGCGGGCGCTAGGCCTACCCACACAAGTGAGGTACCATTTTTATCAAGAGACTTGGGGGAACGGTGGGTGGAAGGAAATTTGTGGCTCCTCTCAGATTCCAGAACTTTCTGTCACCGAAATGAGAGGAAAAAGTGTTTTTTGGCCAAATTTTGAGGTTTACAAAGGATTCTGGGTAACAGAAACTGGTGAGAGCCCCACAAGTCACCCTATCTTGGATTCCCCTAGGTGTCTAGTTTTAAAAAATGCTCAGGTTTGGTAGGTTTCAATAGGTGCCGGCTGAGCTAGAGGCCAAAATCCACAGCTCGGCTCTTTTAAAAAAGCAGCTCTGTTTTCTTTGGAAAAATGTGATGTGTCCACGTTGTGTTTTGGGCATTTCCCTTTGCGGGCACTAGGCCTACCCACACAAGTGAGGTATCATTTTTATTGGGAGGCTTGGCGCAAAATTGGGTGGAAGGAAATTTGTGGCTACTCTCAGATTCCAGAACCTTATGCACCGAAATGTGAGGAAAAGTGTTTTTTTGGCCAAATTTTGCAGTTTGCAAAGGAGTCAGTGTAACAGAACCTGGTGAAAGCCCCACATGTCACTCCATATTTGATTCCCCTAGGTGTCTACTTTTCAAAAATGCGCAGGTTTGGTAGGTTTCCTTAGGTGCCGGCTGAGCTAGAGGTAAAAATCCACAGCTAGACACCTTGCACAAAACAGCTCTTTTTTCTTTGGAAAAATGTGATGTGTCCAGGTTGTGTTTTGGACATTTCCTGTCACGGGCGCTAGACCTACCCAGTCAAGTGAGGTACCATTTTTATTGAGAGACTTGGGGGAACACTGGGGGGAAGGAAATTTGTGTCTCCTCTTAGATTCCAGAACTTTCTGTCACCGAAATGAGAAGGAAAAGTGTTTTTTTGGCCAAATTGTGAGGTTTGCAAAGGATTCTTGGTAACAGAACCTGGTGAGAGCCCAACAAGTCACCCCATCTTGGATTCCCGTAAGTGTCTAGTTTTAAAAAATACGCAGGTTTGATAGGTTTCCCTATGTGGCAGCTGAGTAAGAGGCCAAAATCCACAGCTAGGTACTTTGCAAAAAAACAGCTCTGTTTTCTTTGGAAAAATGTTATGTATCCACGTTGTGTTTTGGGGCATTTTCTGTTGCGTGCGCTATGCCTACCCAGTCAAGTGAGGTACCATTTTTATCAAGAGACTTGGGGAAACACTGAGGCGAAGGAAATGTCTGGCTCCTCTCAGATTCCAGAACTTTCTGTCACCGAAATGTGAGGAAAAAGTGTTTTTTTAGCCAAATTCGGAGGTTGACAAATGATTCTGGGTAACAGAACCTGGTGAGAGCGCCACAAGTCACCCCATCTTGGATTCCATTAGGTGTCTACTTTTAAAAAATGTGCAGGTTTGTTAGGTTTCCTTGGGTGCCGACTGAGCTAGAGGCCAAAATCCACAGCTAGGCACCTTGCAAAAAACAGCTCTTTTTTCTTTGGAAAAATGTGATGTGTCCAGGTTGTGTTTTGGGCATTTCCTGTCACGGGCGCTAGGCCTACCCAGTCAAGTAAGGTACCATTTTTATCGAGAGACTTGGGGGAACACTGGGGGGGAAGGAAATTTGTGGCTCCTCTCAGATTCCAGAACTTTCTGTCACCGAAATGAGAAGGAAAAGTGTTTTTTTGGCCAAATTGTGAGGTTTGAAAAGGATTCTGGGTAACAGAACCTGGTGAGAGCCCAACAAGTCACCCCATCTTGGATTCCCCTAGGTGTCTAGTTTTTAAAAATACGCAGGTTTGATAGGTTTCCCTATGTGCCGGCTGAGTTAGAGGCCAAAATCCACAGCTAGATACTTTGCAAAAAAACACCTCTGTTTTCTTTGGAAAAATGTGGATGTATCCACGTTGTATTTTGGGGCATTTCCTGTCGCGGGTGCTATGCCTACCCAGTCAAGTGAGGTACCATTTTTATCGAGAGACTTGGGGGAACGCTGGGATGAAGGAAATCTGTGGCTCCTCTGAGATACCGGAACTTTCTGTCACCGAAATGAGAGGAAAAAGTGTTTTTTTGGCCACATTTTGAGGTTTGCAAAGGATTCTGGGTAACAGAAACTGCTGAGAGCTCCACAGGTCACCCCAGCTTGGATTCCCCTAGGTGTCTAGTTTTAAAAAATTTGCAGGTTTGGTAGGTTTCCCTATGTGCCGGCTGAGCTAGAGGCCAAAATCTCCAGCTGGGCACTTTGCAAAAAACAGCTCTGTTTTCTTTGGGAAAATGTGATGTGTCCACGTTGTGTTTTGGGGCATTTCCTGTTGCGGGCACTAGGCCTACCCACACAAGTGAGGTACCATTTTTATCAGGCGACTTGGGAGAACGCTGAGTGGAAGAAAATTTGTGGCTCCTCTCAGATTCGAGAACTTTCCGTCACCGAAATGTGATGTATCCACGTTGTGTTTTGGGGCATTTCCTGTCGCGGGCGCTATGCCTACCCAGTCAAGTGAGGTACCATTTTTATCGAGAGACATGGGGGAACACTGGGGCGCAGGAAATGTCTGGCTCCTCTCAGATTCCAGAACTTTCTGTCACCGAAATGTTAGGAAAAAGTGTTTTTTTAGCCAAATTCGGAGGTTGGCAAATGATTTTGGGTAACAGAACCTGGTGAGAGCGCCACAAGTCACCCCATCTTGGATTCCTCTAGGTGTCTAGTTTAAAAAAATTTGCAGGTTTGGTAGGTTGCCCTAGGTGCCGACTGAGCTAAAGGCCAAAATCCACAGCTAGGCACTTTGCAAAAAACAGCTCTGTTTTCTTTGGGAAAATGCGACGTGTCCAGGTTGTGTTTTGGAGCATTTCCTGTTGCGGGCGCTAGACCTACCCAGTCAAGTGAGGTACCATTTTTATCGAGAGACTTGGGGGAACGCTGGGGTGAAGGAAATCTGTGGCTCCTCTCAGATACCAGAACTTTCTGTCACCGAAATGAGAGGAAAAAGTGTTTTTTTGGCCAAATGTTGAGGTTTGCAAAGGATTCTGGGTAACAGAACCTGGTGAGAGGCCAACAAGTCACCCCATCTTGGATTCCCCTAGTTGTCTAGTTTTTAAAAATGTGCAGGTTTGGTAGGTTTCCCTATGTGCCGGCTGAGTTAGAAGCCAAAATCCACAGCGAGGTAGTTTGTTAAAAAATAGCTCTGTTTTCTTTGGGAATATGTGGTGTGTGCAGGTTGTGTTTTGGGGCATTTCCTGTTGCGGGCGCTAGGCCTACCCACACAAGTGAGGTACCATTTTTATCAAGAGACTTGGGGGAACGGTGGGTGGAAGGAAATTTGTGGCTCCTTTCAGATTCCAGAACTTTCTGTCACCGAAATGAGAGGAAAAAGTGTTTTTTGGCCAAATTTTGCGGTTTACAACGGATTCTGGGTAACAGAAACTGGTGAGAGCCCCACAAGTCACCCTATCTTGGATTCCCCAGGTGTCTAGTTTTAATAAATGCTCAGGTTTCGTAGGTTTCCATAGGTGCCGGCTGAGCTTGAGGCCAAAATCCACAGCTCGGCTCTTTGCAAAAAGCAGCTCTGTTTCTTTGGAAAAATGTGATGTGTCCACGTTGTGTTTTGGGGCATTTCCCTTTGCGGGCACTAGGCCTACCCATCCAAGTGAGGTATCATTTTTATTGGGAGGCTTGGCGCAAAATTGGGTGGAAGGAAATTTGTGGCTACTCTCAGATTCCAGAACTTTATGCACCGAAATGTGAGGAAAAAGTGTTTTTTTGGCCACATTTTGCGGTTTGCAAAGGAGTCTGTATAACAGAACCTGGGGAAAGCCCCACATGTCACCCCATATTGGATTCCCCTAGGTGTCTACTTTTCAAAAATGCGCAAGTGTGGTAGGTTTCCTTATTTGCCGGCTGAGCTAGAGGTAAAAATCCACAGCTAGACATCTTGCAAAAACCAGCTCTTTTTTCTTTGGAAAAATGTGATGTGTCCACGTTGTGTTTTGGGCATTTCCTGTCATGGGCGCTTGGCCTACCCAGTCAAGTGAGGTACTATTTTTATCGAGAGACTTGGGGGAACACTGGGGGGAAGGAAATTTGTGGCTCCTCTCAGATTCCAGAACTTTCTGTCACCGAAATGAGAAGGAAAAGTGTTTTTTTTGGCCAAATTGTGAGGTTTGCAAAGGATTCTGGGTGTCAGAACCTGGTGAGAGCCCACAAGTCACCCCATCTTGGATTCCCCTAGGTGTCTAGTTTTCAAAAATACGCAGGTTTGATAGGTTTCCCTATGTGCCGGCTGAGTTAGAGGCCAAAATCCACAGCTAGGTACTTCGCAAAAAAAACAGGTCTGTTTTCTTTGGAAAAATGTGATGTATCCACGTTGTGTTTTGAGGCATTTCCAGTCGCGGGTGCTATGCCTACCCAGTCAAGTGAGGTACCATTTTTATCGAGAGACTTGGGGGAACGCTGGGATGAAGGAAATCTGTGGCTCCTCTGAGATACCGGAACTTTCTGTCACCGAAATGAGAGGAAAAAGTGTTTTTTTGGCCACATTTTGAGGTTTGCAAAGGATTCTGGGTAACAGAAACTGCTGAGAGCTCCACAGGTCACCCCAGCTTGGATTCCCCTAGGTGTCTAGTTTTAAAAAATTTGCAGGTTTGGTAGGTTTCCCTATGTGCCGGCTGAGCTAGAGGCCAAAATCTCCAGCTGGGCACTTTGCAAAAAACAGCTCTGTTTTCTTTGGGAAAATGTGATGTGTCCACGTTGTGTTTTGGGGCATTTCCTGTTGCGGGCACTAGGCCTACCCACACAAGTGAGGTACCATTTTTATCAGGCGACTTGGGAGAACGCTGAGTGGAAGAAAATTTGTGGCTCCTCTCAGATTCGAGAACTTTCCGTCACCGAAATGTGATGTATCCACGTTGTGTTTTGGGGCATTTCCTGTCGCGGGCGCTATGCCTACCCAGTCAAGTGAGGTACCATTTTTATCGAGAGACATGGGGGAACACTGGGGCGCAGGAAATGTCTGGCTCCTCTCAGATTCCAGAACTTTCTGTCACCGAAATGTGAGGAAAAAGTGTTTTTTTAGCGAAATTCGGAGGTTGGCAAATGATTTTGGGTAACAGAACCTGGTGAGAGCGCCACAAGTCACCCCATCTTGGATTCCCCTAGGTGTCTAGTTTAAAAAAATGTGCAGGTTTGGTAGGTTGCCCTAGGTGCCGACTGAGCTAAAGGCCAAAATCCACAGCAAGGCACTTTGTAAAAAACAGCTCTGTTTTCTTTGGGAAAATGCGACGTGTCCAGGTTGTGTTTTGGGGCATTTCCTGTTGCAGGCGCTAGACCTACCCAGTCAAGTGAGGTACCATTTTTATCGAGAGACTTGGGGAGAACGCTGGGGCGAAGGAAATCTGTGGCTCCTCTCAGATACCAGAACTTTTTGTCACCGAAATGAGAGGAAAAAGTGTTTTTTTGGCCAAATGTTGAGGTTTGCAAAGGATTCTGGGTAACAGAACCTGGTGAGAGGCCAACAAGTCACCCCATCTTGGATTCCCCTAGTTGTCTAGTTTTAAAAAATGTGCACGTTTGGTAGGTTTCCCTATGTGCCGGCTGAGTTAGAAGCCAAAATCCACAGCGAGGTAGTTTGTTAAAAAATAGCTCTGTTTTCTTTGGGAATATGTGGTGTGTGCAGGTTGTGTTTTGGGGCATTTCCTGTTGCGGGCGCTAGGCCTACCCACACAAGTGAGGTACCATTTTTATCAAGAGACTTGGGGGAACGGTGGGTGGAAGGAAATTTGTGGCTCCTTTCAGATTCCAGAACTTTCTGTCACCGAAATGAGAGGAAAAAGTGTTTTTTGGCCAAATTTTGCGGTTTACAACGGATTCTGTTTAACAGAAACTGGTGAGAGCCCCACAAGTCACCCTATCTTGGATTCCCCAGGTGTCTAGTTTTAACAAATGCTCAGGTTTCGTAGGTTTCCATAGGTGCCGGCTGAGCTTGAGGCCAAAATCCACAGCTCGGCTCTTTGCAAAAAGCAGCTCTGTTTCTTTGGAAAAATGTGATGTGTCCACGTTGTGTTTTGGGGCATTTCCCTTTGCGGGCACTAGGCCTACCCATCCAAGTAAGGTATCATTTTTATTGGGAGGCTTGGCGCAAAATTGGGTGGAAGGAAATTTGTGGCTACTCTCAGATTCCAGAACTTTATGCACCGAAATGTGAGGAAAAAGTGTTTTTTTGGCCACATTTTGCGGTTTGCAAAGGAGTCTGTATAACAGAACCTGGGGAAAGCCCCACATGTCACCCCATATTGGATTCCCCTAGGTGTCTACTTTTCAAAAATGCGCAAGTGTGGTAGGTTTCCTTATTTGCCGGCTGAGCTAGAGGTAAAAATCCACAGCTAGACACCTGGCAAAAAACAGCTCTTTTTTCTTTGGAAAAATGTGATGTGTCCACGTTGTGTTTTGGGCATTTCCTGTCATGGGCGCTTGGCCTACCCAGTCAAGTGAGGTACTCTTTTTATCGAGAGACTTGGGGGAACACTGGGGGGAAGGAAATTTGTGGCTCCTCTCAGATTCCAGAACTTTCTGTCACCGAAATGAGAAGGAAAAGTGTTTTTTTTGGCCAAATTGTGAGGTTTGCAAAGGATTCTGGGTGTCAGAACCTGGTGAGAGCCCACAAGTCACCCCATCTTGGATTCCCCTAGGTGTCTAGTTTTCAAAAATACGCAGGTTTGATAGGTTTCCCTATGTGCCGGCTGAGTTAGAGGTTAAAATCCACAGCTAGGTACTTCGCAAAAAAAACAGGTCTGTTTTCTTTGGAAAAATGTGATGTATCCACGTTGTGTTTTGAGGCATTTCCAGTCGCGGGCGCTATGCCTATCCAGTCAAGTGAGGTACCATTTTTATCGAGAGACTTGGGGAAACACTGAGGCGAAGGAAATGTCTGGCTCCTCTCAGATTCCAGAACTTTCTGTCACCGAAATGTGAGGAAAAAGAGTTTTTTTAGCCTAATTCGGAGGTTGGCAAATGATTCTGGGTAACAGAACTTGGTGAGAGCGCCACAAGTCACCCCATATTGGATTCCCCTAGGAAGTAGTTTTCAAAAATGTGCAGGTTTGGTAGGTTGCCCTAGGTGCCGACTGAGCTAAAGGCCAAAATCCACAGCAAGGCACTTTGTAAAAAACAGCTCTGTTTTCTTTGGGAAAATGCGACGTGTCCAGGTTGTGTTATGGGGCATTCCTGTTGCAGGCGCTAGACCTACCCAGTCAAGTGAGGTACCATTTTTATCGAGAGACTTGGGGGAACGCTGGGGTGAAGGAAATCTGTGGCTCCTCTCAGATACCAGAACTTTCTGTCACCGAAATGAGAGGAAAAAGTGTTTTTTGGGCGAAATTGTGAGGTTTGCAAAGGATTCTGGGTAACAGAACCTGGTGAGAGGCCAACAAGTCACCCCATCTTGGATTCCCCTAGTTGTCTAGTTTTAAAAAATGTGCAGGTTTGGTAGGTTTCCCTATGTACCGGCTGAGTTAGAAGCCAAAATCCACAGCGAGGTAGTTTGTTAAAGAATAGCTCTGTTTTCTTTGGGAATATGTGGTGTGTGCAGGTTGTGTTTTGGGGCATTTCCTGTTGCGGGCGCTAGGCCTACCCACTCAAGTGAGGTACCATTTTTATCAAGAGACTTGGGGGAACGGTGGGTGGAAGGAAATTTGTGGCTCCTTTCAGATTCCAGATTTTTCTGTCACCGAAATGAGAGGAAAAGGTGTTTTTTGGCCAAATTTTGCGGTTTACAACGGATTCTGGGTAACAGAAACTGGTGAGAGCCCCACAAGTCACCCTATCTTGGATTCCCCAGGTGTCTAGTTTTAAAAAATGCTCAGGTTTCGTAGGTTTCCATAGGTGCCGGCTGAGCTAGAGGCCAAAATCCACAGCTCGGCCCTTTGCGAAAAGCAGCTCTGTTTCTTTGGAAAAATGTGATGTGTCCACGTTGTGTTTTGGGGCATTTCCCTTTGCGGGCACTAGGCCTACCCAACCAAGTGAGGTATCATTTTTATTGGGAGGCTTGGCGCAAAATTGGGTGGAAGGAAATTTGTGGATACTCTCAGATTCCAGAACTTTATGCACCGAAATGTGAGGAAAAAGTGTTTTTTTGGCCAAATTTTGCGGTTTGCAAAGGAGTCTGTGTAACAGAACCTGGTGAAAGCCCCACATGTCACCCCATATTGGATTCCCCTAGGTGTCTACTTTTCAAAAATGCGCAGGTTTGGTAGGTTTCCTTATTTGCCGGCTGAGCTAGAGGTAAAAATCCACAGCTAGACACCTTGCAAAAAACAGCTGTTTTTTCTTTGGAAAAATGTGATGTGTCCACGTTGTGTTTTGGGCATTTCCTGTCACGGGCTCTAGGCCTACCCAGTCAAGCGAGGTACCATTTTTATCGAGAGACTTGGGGGAACACTGGGGGGAAGGAAATTTGTGGCTCCTCTCAGATTCCAGAACTTTCTGTCACCGAAATGAGAAGGAAAAGTGTTTTTTTTGGCCAAATTGTGAGGTTTGCAAAGGATTCTGGGTGTCAGAACCTGTTGAGAGCCCAACAAGTCACCCCATCTTGGATTCCCCTAGGTGTCTAGTTTTCAAAAATACGCAGGTTTGATAGGTTTCCCTATGTGCTGGCTGAGTTAGAGGCCAAAATCCACAGCTAGGTACTTTGCAAAAAAAACAGGTCTGTTTTCTTTGGAAAAATGTGATGTATCCACGTTGTGTTTTGGGGCATTTCCTGTCGCGGGCGCTATGCCTATCCAGTCAAGTGAGGTACCATTTTTATCGAGAGACTTGGGGAAACACTGAGGCGAAGGAAATGTCTGGCTCCTCTCAGATTCCAGAACTTTCTGTCACCGAAATGTGAGGAAAAAGTGTTTTTTTAGCCAAATTTGGAGGTTGGCAAATGATTCTGGGTAACAGAACCTGGTGAGAGCGCCACAAGTCACCCCATATTGGATTCCCCTAGGAAGTAGTTTTAAAAAATGTGCAGGTTTGGTAGGTTGCCCTAGGTGCCGACTGAGCTAAAGGCCAAAATCCACAGCAAGGCACTTTGTAAAAAACAGCTCTGTTTTCTTTGGGAAAATGCGACGTGTCCAGGTTGTGTTTTGGGGCATTTCCTGTTGCAGGCGCTAGACCTACCCAGTCAAGTGAGGTACCATTTTTATCGAGAGACTTGGGGAGAACGCTGGGGCGAAGGAAATCTGTGGCTCCTCTCAGATACCAGAACTTTCTGTCACCGAAATGAGAGGAAAAAGTGTTTTTTTGGCCAAATGTTGAGGTTTGCAAAGGATTCTGGGTAACAGAACCTGGTGAGAGGCCAACAAGTCACCCCATCTTGGATTCCCCTAGTTGTCTAGTTTTAAAAAATGTGCAGGTTTGGTAGGTTTCCCTATGTGCCGGCTGAGTTAGAAGCCAAAATCCACAGCGAGGTAGTTTGTTAAAAAATAGCTCTGTTTTCTTTGGGAATATGTGGTGTGTGCAGGTTGTGTTTTGGGGCATTTCCTGTTGCGGGCGCTAGGCCTACCCACACAAGTGAGGTACCATTTTTATCAAGAGACTTGGGGGAACGGTGGGTGGAAGGAAATTTGTGGCTCCTTTCAGATTCCAGAACTTTCTGTCACCGAAATGAGAGGAAAAAGTGTTTTTTGGCCAAATTTTGCGGTTTACAACGGATTCTGGGTAACAGAAACTGGTCAGAGCCCCACAAGTCACCCTATCTTGGATTCCCCAGGTGTCTAGTTTTAAAAAATGCTCAGGTTTCGTAGGTTTCCATAGGTGCCGGCTGAGCTAGAGGCCAAAATCCACAGCTCGGCCCTTTGCGAAAAGCAGCTCTGTTTCTTTGGAAAAATGTGATGTGTCCACGTTGTGTTTTGGGGCATTTCCCTTTGCGGGCACTAGGCCTACCCAACCAAGTGAGGTATCATTTTTATTGGGAGGCTTGGCGCAAAATTGGGTGGAAGGAAATTTGTGGATACTCTCAGATTCCAGAACTTTATGCACCGAAATGTGAGGAAAAAGTGTTTTTTTGGCCAAATTTTGCGGTTTGCAAAGGAGTCTGTGTAACAGAACCTGGTGAAAGCCCCACATGTCACCCCATATTGGATTCCCCTAGGTGTCTACTTTTCAAAAATGCGCAGGTTTGGTAGGTTTCCTTATTTGCCGGCTGAGCTAGAGGTAAAAATCCACAGCTAGACACCTTGCAAAAAACAGCTGTTTTTTCTTTGGAAAAATGTGATGTGTCCACGTTGTGTTTTGGGCATTTCCTGTCACGGGCGCTAGGCCTACCCAGTCAAGCGAGGTACCATTTTTATCGAGAGACTTGGGGGAATACTGGGGGGAAGGAAATTTGTGGCTCCTCTCAGATTCCAGAACTTTCTGTCACCGAAATGAGAAGGAAAAGTGTTTTTTTTGGCCAAATTGTGAGGTTTGCAAAGGATTCTGGGTGTCAGAACCTGTTGAGAGCCCAACAAGTCACCCCATCTTGGATTCCCCTAGGTGTCTAGTTTTCAAAAATACGCAGGTTTGATAGGTTTCCCTATGTGCTGGCTGAGTTAGAGGCCAAAATCCACAGCTAGGTACTTTGCAAAAAAAACAGGTCTGTTTTCTTTGGAAAAATGTGATGTATCCACGTTGTGTTTTGGGGCATTTCCTGTCGCGGGCGCTATGCCTATCCAGTCAAGTGAGGTACCATTTTTATCGAGAGACTTGGGGAAACACTGAGGCGAAGGAAAAGTCTGGCTCCTCTCAGATTCCAGAACTTTCTGTCACCGAAATGTGAGGAAAAAGTGTTTTTTTAGCCAAATTTGGAGGTTGGCAAATGATTCTGGGTAACAGAACCTAGTGAGAGCCCCACAGGTCACCCTATCTTGGATTCCCCTAGGTGTCTAGTTTTAAAAAATGTGCAGGTTTGGTAGGTTTCCCTATGTGCCAGCTGAGCTAGAGGCCAAAATCCACACCTGGGCACTTTGCAAAAAACAGCTCTGTTTTCTTTGGGAAAGTGTGATGTGTCCACGTTGTGTTTTGGGGCATTTCCTGTTGGGGCCACTAGGCCTACCCACACAAGCGAGGTACCATTTTTATCAGGCGACTTGGGGGGAACGCTGGGTGGAAGAAAATTTGTGGCTCCTCTCAGATTCCAGAACTTTCTGCCACCGAAATATGAGGAAAAAGTGTTTTTTTAGCCACATTTTGAGGTTTGCAAAGGATTCTGGGTAACAGAAACTGGTGAGACCCCCAAAAGTCACCCCATTTTGGGTTCCCCTAGGTGTCTAGTTTTCAAAAATGCTCAAGTTTGGTAGGCTTCCCTAGGTGCCTGAGCTAGAGGCCAAAATCCACAGCTTGGCATTTTGCAAAAAGCAACTCTATTTTCTTTGGAAAAATGTGATGTGTCCACGTTGTGTTTTGGGCATTTCCCGTTGCGGGCACTAGGCCTACCCTCACGAGTGAGGTATCATTTTTATCGGGAAGCTTGGCGCAAAACTGGGTGGAAGGAAATTTGTATCTACTCTCAGATTCCAGAACTTTATGCACCGAAATGTGAGGAAAAAGTGTTTTTTTGGCCAAATTTTGCGGTTTGCAAAGGAGTCTGTGTAACAGAACCTGGTGAAAGCCCAACATGTCACCCCATATTGGATTCCCCTAGGTGTCTACTTTTCAAAAATGCGCAGGTTTGGTAGGTTTCCTTAGGTGCCGGCTGAGTTAGAGACAAAAATCCACAGCCAGGCACTTTGCAAAAAACAGCTCTGTTTTCTTTGGGAAAATGCGACGTGTCCACGTTGTGTTTTGGGGCATTTCCTGTTGCAGGCGCTAGACCTACCCAGTCAAGTAAGGTACCATTTTTATTGAGAGACTTGGGGTAATGCTGGGTTGAAGGAAACCTGTGGCTCCTCTAAGATACCGGAACTTTCTGTCACCGAAATGAGAGGAAAAAGTGTTTTTTTTGGCCAAATTCTGAGGGTTGCAAAGGATTCTGGGTAACAAAACCTGGTGAGAGCGCCACAAGTCACCCCATCATGGATTCCCCTAGGTGTCTACTTTTCAAAAATGTGCAGGTTTGGTAGGTTTCCTTAGGTGCCGACTGAGCTAAAGGCCAAAATCCACAGCTAAGCACTTTGCAAAAAAAAGCTCTGTTTTCTTTGGGAAAATGCGACCTGTCCAGGTTGTGTTTTGGGGCATTTCCTGTTGCGGGCGCTACACCTACCCAGTCAAGTGAGGTACCATTTTTATCGAGAGACTTGGGGGAATGCTGGGGTGAAGGAAATCTGTGGCTCCTCTCAGATACCAGAACTTTCTGTCACCGAAATGAGAGGAAAAAGTGTTTTTTTGGCCAAATATTGAGGTTTGCAAAGGATTCTGGGTAACAGAACCTGGTGAGAGCCCCACAGGTCACCTTATCTTGGATTCCCCTAGGTGTCTAGTTTTCAAAAATGTGCAGGTTTGGTAGGTTTCCCTATGTGCCAGCTGAGCTAGAGGCCAAAATCCACAACTGGGCACTTTGCAAAAAACAGCTCTGTTTTCTTTGGGAAAATGTGATGTGTCCACGTTGTGTTTTGGGGCATTTCCTGTTGGGACCACTAGGCCTACCCACACAAGCGAGGTACCATTTTTATCAGGCGACTTGGGAGAACGCTGGGTGGAAGGAAATTTGTGGCTCCTCTCAGATTCCAGAACTTTCTGCCACCGAAATGTGAGGAAAAAGTGTTTTTTTAGCCACATTTTGAGGTTTGCAAAGGATTCTGGGTAACAGAAACTGGTGAGACCCCCAAAAGTCACCCCATTTTGGGTTCCCCTAGGTGTCTAGTTTTCAAAAATGCTCAGGTTTGGTAGGCTTCCCTAGGTGCCTGAGCTAGAGGCCAAAATCCACAGCTTGGCATTTTGCAAAAAGCAACTCTATTTTCTTTGGAAAAATGTGATGTGTCCACGTTGTGTTTTGGGCATTTCCCGTTGCGGGCACTAGGCCTACCCACACAAGTGAGGTATAATTTTTATCAGGAAGCTTGGCGTAAAACTGGGTGGAAGGAAATTTGTATCTACTCTCAGATTCCAGAACTTTATGCACCGAAATGTGAGGAAAAAGTGTTTTTTTGGCCAAAATTTGCGGTTTGCAAAGGAGTCTGTGTAACAGAACCTGGTGAAAGCCCCACATGTCACCCCATATTGGATTCCCCTAGGTGTCTACTTTTCAAAAATGCGCAGGTTTGGTAGGTTTCCTTAGGTGCCGGCTGAGCTAGAGACAAAAATCCACAGCTAGGCACTTTGCAAAAAACAGCTCTGTTTTCTTTGGGAAAATGCGACGTGTCCACGTTGTGTTTTGGGGCATTTCCTGTTGCAGGCGCTAGACCTACCCAGTCAAGTAAGGTACCATTTTTATCGAGATACTTGGGGTAATGCTGGGTTGAAGGAAACCTGTTGCTCCTCTAAGATACCGGAACTTTCTGTCACCGAAATGAGAGGAAAAAGTGTTTTTTATGGCCAAATTCTGAGGTTTGCAAAGGATTCTGGGTAACAGAACCTGGTGAGAGCCCCATAGGTCACCCCATCTTGGATTCCCCTAGGTGTCTAGTTTTCAAAAATACGCAGGTTTGATAGGTTTCCCTATGTGCCGGCTGAGCTAGAGGCAAAAATACACAGCTGGGCACCTTGCAAAAAACAGCTCTTTTTTCTTTGGAAAAATGTGATGTGTCCAGGTTGTGTTTTGGTCATTTCCTGTCAGGGGCGCTAGGCCTACCCAGTCAAGTGAGGTACCATGTTTATCGAGAGACATGGGGGAACACTGGGGCGAAAGAAATGTCTGGCTCTCAGATTCCAGAACTTTCTGTCACCAAAATGTGAGGAAAAAGTGTTTTTTTAGCCAAATTCGGAGGTTGGCAAATGATTCTGGGTAACAGAACCTGGTGAGAGCGCCACAAGTCACCCCATCATGGATTCCCCTAGGTGTCTACTTTTCAAAAATGTGCAAGTTTGGTAGGTTTCCTTAGGTGCCGACTGAGCTAAAGGCCAAAATCCACAGCTAAGCACTTTGCAAACAAAAGCTCTGTTTTCTTTGGGAAAATGCGACCTGTCCAGGTTGTGTTTTGGGGCATTTCCCGTTGCGGGCGCTACACCTACCCAGTCAAGTGAGGTACCATTTTTATCGAGAGACGTGGGGGAACGCTGGGGTGAAAGAAATCTGTGGCTCCTCTCAGATACCAGAACTTTCTCTCACCGAAATGAGAGGAAAAAGTGTTTTTTTGGCCAGATTTTGAGGTTTGCAAAGGATTCTGGGTAACAGAAACTGGTGAGAGCCCCACAAGTCACCCTATCTTGGATTCCCCTAGGTGTCTAGTTTTAAAAAATGCTCAGGTTTGGTAGGTTTCAATAGGTGCCGGCTGAGCTAGAGGCCAAAATCCACAGCTCGGCACTCTGCAAAAAACAGCTCTGTTTTCTTTGGAAAAATGGGATGTGTCCACGTTGTGTTTTGGGGCATTTCCCGTTGCGGGCACTAGGCCTACCCACACAAGTGAGGTATCATTTTTATCGGGAGGCTTGGCGCAAAACTGGGTGGTAGGAAATTTGTGGCTACTCTCAGATTCGAGAAATTTATGCACCTAAATGTGAGGAAAAAGTGTTTTTTTGGCCAAATTTTGCGGTTTGCAAAGGTGTCTGTCTAACAGAACCTGGTGAAAGCCCCACATGTCACCCCATATTTGGATTCCCCTAGGTGTCTGGTTTTGAAAAATGCGCAGGTTTGGTAGGTTTCCTTAGGTGCCGGCTGAGCTAGACGCTAAAATCCACAGCTTGGCACCTTGCAAAAAATAGCTCTTTTTTCTTTGGAAAAATATGATGTGTCGAGGTTGTGTTTTGGGCACTTCCTGTTGCGGGCGCTAAGCCTACCCAGTCAAGTGAGGAACCATTTCTATCGAGAGACTTGAGGGAACACTGGGGGGAAGGACATTTGTGGCTCCTCTCAGATTCCAGAACTTTCGGTCACCGAAATGAGAAGGAAAAGTGTTTTTTTGCCAAATTGTGAGGTTTGCAAAGGATTCTGGGTAACAGAAACTGGTGAGACCCCGACAAGTCACCCCATTTTGGGTTCCCCTAGGTGTCTAGTTTTCAAAAATGCACAGGTTTGGTAGGTTTCCTTAGGTGCCGGCTGAGCTAGAGGCAAAAATCCAAGGCTAGGCACTTTGCAAAAAACAGCTCTGTTTTCTTTGGGAAAATGCGATGTATCCAGGTTATGTTTTCGGGCATTTCCTGTTGCGGGCGCTAGAACTACCCAGTCAAATGAGGTACCATTTTTATCGAGAGACTTGGGGGAACGCTGGGGTGAAGGAAATCTGTGGCTCCTCTCAGATACCGGAACTTTCTGTCACCGAAATAGAAGGAAAAAGTGTTTTTTTGGCCAAATTTTGAGGTTTCCAAAGGATTCTGGGAAACAGAACCTGATGAGAGCCCCACAGGTCACCCCATCTTGGATTCCCCTAGGTGTCTAGTTTTCAAAAATGTGCAGGTTTGGTAGGTTTCCCTATGAGCTGGCTGAGCTAGAGGCCAAAATCCACAGCTGGGCACTTTGCAATAAACAGCTCTGTTTTCTTTGGCAAAATGTGATGTGTCCACGTTGTGTTTTGGGTTATTTCCTGTTGCTGGCACTAGGCCTACCCACACAACTGAGGTACCATTTTTATCAGGCGACTTGGGAGAACGGTGGGTGGAAGAACATTTGTGGCTCCTCTCAGATTCCAGAACTTTCTGTCACCGAAATGAGAAGGAAAAGTGTTTTTTGGGCCAAATTATGAGGTATACAAAGGATTCTGGGTAACAGAACCTGGTGAGAGCCCAACAAGTCACCCCATCTTGGATTCCCCTAGGTGTCTAGTTTTCGAAAATACGCAGGATTGATAGGTTTCTCTATGTGCCGGCTGAGTTAGAGGCCAAAATCCACAGCTAGGTACTTTAAAAAAAAACAGCTGTTTTTTTTGGAAAAATGTGGTGTATCCACGTTGTGTTTTGGGTCATTTCCTGTCGCGGGCGCTATGCCTACCCAGTGAAGTGAGGTACCATTTTTATCGAGAGACATGGGGGAACACTGGGGCGAAAGAAATGTCTGGCTCCTCTCAGATTCCAGAACTTTCTGTCACCAAAATGTGAGGAAAAAGTGTTTTTTTAGCCAAATTCGGAGGTTGGCAAATTATTCTGGGTAACAGAACCTGGTGAGAGCGCCACAAGTCACCCCATCATGGATTCCCCTAGGTGTCTACTTTTCAAAAATGTGTAGGTTTGGTAGGTTTCCTTAGGTGCCGACTGAGCTAAAGGCCAAAATCCACAGCTAAGCACTTTGCAACAAAACAGCTCTGTTTTCTTTGGGAAAATGCGACCTGTCCATGTTGTGTTTTGGGGCATTTCCTCTTGCGGGCGCTACACCTACCCAGTGAAGTGAGGTATCATTTTTATCGAGAGATTTGTGGGAACGCTGGGGTGACGGAAATATGTGGCTCCTCTCAGATACCGGAACTTTCTGTCACTGAAATGAGAGGAAAAAGTGTTTTTTTGGCCAAATTTTGAGGTTTGCAAAGGATTCTTGGTAACAGGAACTGGTGAGAGCCCCACAAGTCACCCTGTCTTGGAGTCCCCTAGGTGTCTAGTTTTCGAAAATGCTCAGGTTTGGTAGGGTTCCATAGGCTCCGGCTGAGCTAGAGGCCAAAATCCACAGCTAGGCACCTTGCAAAAAACAGCTCTGTTTTCTTTGGACAAAAGTGATGTGTCCAGGTTGTGTTTTGGGGCATTTACTGTTGCGGGTATTAGGCCTACCCAGTCAAGTGAGGAACCATTTTTATCGAGAGACTTGGGGGAACACTGGGGGGGAAGGAAATTTGTGGCTCCTCTCAGATTCCAGAGCTTTTTGTCACTGAAATGAGAGGGGAAAAGTGTTTTGTTGGCCAAATTGTGAGGTTTGCAAAGGATTCTGAGTAACAGAACCTGGTGAGAGCCCCACAAGTCACCCCATCTTGGATTCCCTTAGGTATCTAGTTGTAAAAAATGTGCAGGTTTGGTAGGTTTCCCTAGGTGCCGACTGAGCTAGAGGCAAAAATCCACAGCTAGGCACTTTGCAAAAAACAGCTCTGTTTTCTTCAGAAAAAAGTGATGTGTCCAGGTTGTGTTTTGGGGCATTTACTGTTGCGGGCATTAGGCCTACCCAGTCAAGTGAGGTACCATTTTTATCGAGAGACTTGGGGGAACACTGGGTGGGAAGGAAATATGTGGCTCCTCTCACATTCCAGAGCTTTCTGTCACTGAAATGAGAGGGGAAAAGTGTTTTGTTGGCCAAATTGTGAGGTTTGCAAAGGATTCTGAGTAACAGAACCTGGTGAGAGCCCCACAAGTCACCCCATCTTGGATTACCTTAGGTGTCTAGTTTTAAAAAATGTGCAGGTTTGGTAGGTTTCCCTAGGTGCCGACTGAGCTAAAGGCCAAAATCCACAGCTAGGCACTTTGCAAAAACCAGCTCTGTTTTCTTTGGAAAAATGTGATGTGTCTACGTTGTGTTTTGGAGCATTTTCTGTTGCGGGCACTAGGCCTACCCACACAAGTGAGGTATCATTTTCATTGGGAGGCTTGGCACAAAATTGGGTGGAAGGAAATTTGTGGCTACTCTCAGATTCCAGAACTTTATGCACTGAAATGTGAGGAAAAATTGTTTTTTTGGCCAAATTTTGCAGTTTGCAAAGGAGTCTGTGTAACAGAACCTTGTGAATGCCCCACATGTCACCCCATATTTGGATTCCCCTAGGAGTCTACTTTTCAAAAATTTGAACGTTTGGTAGGTTTCCTTAGGTGCCGGCTGAGCTAGGGGCCAAAATCCACAGCTAGGCACCTTGCAAAAAACAGCTCTTTTTTCTTTGGAAAAATGTGATGTGTCCAGGTTGTGTTTTGGGCATTTCCTGTCACGGGCGCTAGGCCTACCCAGTCAAGTGAGGTACCATTTTTATTGAGAGACTTGGGGGAATGCTGGGGTGAAGGACATTTGTGGCTCCTCTCATATTCCAGAACTTTCTGTCACCGAAATGAGAAGGAAAACTGTTTTTTTGGCCAAATTGTGAGGTTTGCAAAGGATTCTGGGTAACAGAAACTGGTGAGAGCCCCACAAGTCACCCTATCTTGGATTCCCCTAGGTGTCTAGTTTTAAAAAATGCTCAGGTCTGGTAGGTTTCCATAGGTGCTGGCTGAGCTAGAGGCCAAATTCCACAGCTCGGCTCTTTGCAAAAACCAGCAATGTTTTCTTTGAAAAAATGTGATGTGTCCACGTTGTGTTTTGGGGCATTTCCCTTTGCAAGCACTAGGCCTACCCACACAAGTGAGGTATCATTTTTATTGGTAGGCTTGGCGCAAAATTGGGTGGAAGGAAATTTGTGGCTACTCTCAGATTCCAGAACTTTATGCACCGAAATGTGAGGAAAAAGTGTTTTTTTGGCCAAATTTTGCGGTTTGCAAAGGATTCTGGGTAACAGAAACTGGTGAGAGCCCCACAAGTCAACCCATATTGGATTCCCCTAGGTGTCTACTTTTCAAAAATGCGCAGGTTTGGTAGGTTTCCTTAGGTGCCGGCTGATCTAGAGGCAAAAATCCACAGCTAGGCACTTTGCAAAAAACAGCTCTGTTTTCTTTGGAAAAAAGTGATGTGTCCAGGTTGTGTTTTGGGGCATTTACTGTTGCGGGCATTAGGCCTACCCAGTCAAGTGAGGTACCATTTTTATCGCGAGACTTGGGGGAACACTGGGTGGGAAGGAAATTTGTGGCTCCTCTCAGATTCCAGAGCTTTCTGTCACTGAAATGAGAGGGGAAAAGTGTATTGTTGGCCAAATTGTGAGGTTTGCAAAGGATTCTGAGTAACAGAACCTGGTGAGAGCCCCACAAGTCACCCCATCTTGGATTCCCTTAGGTGTCTAGTTTTAAAAAATGTGCAGGTTTGGTAGGTTTCCCTAGGTGCCGACTGAGCTAAAGGCCAAAATCCACAGCTAGGCACTTTGCAAAAACCAGCTCTGTTTTCTTTGGAAAAATGTGATGTGTCCACGTTGTGTTTTGGGGAATTTCCCGTTGCGGGCACTAGGCCTACCCACACAAGTGAGGTATCATTTTCATCGGGAGGCTTGGCACAAAATTGGGTGGAAGGAAATTTGTGGCTACTCTCAGATTCCAGAACTTTATGCACTGAAAAGTGAGGAAAAATTGTTTTTTTGGCCAAATTTTGCAGTTTGCAAAGGAGTCTGTGTAACAGAACCTTGTGAAAGCCCCACATGTCACCCCATATTTCGATTCCCCTAGGAGTCTACTTTTCAAAAATTTGAACGTTTGGTAGGTTTCCTTAGGTGCCGGCTGAGCTAGGGGCCAAAATCCACAGCTAGGCACCTGGCAAAAAACAGCTCTTTTTTCTTTGGAAAAATGTGATGTGTCCAGGTTGTGTTTTGGGCATTTCCTGTCACGGGCGCTAGGCCTACCCAGTCAAGTGAGGTACTATTTTTATCGAGAGACTTGGGGGAACGCTGGGGTGAAGGAAATTTGTAGCTCCTCTCAGATTCCAGAACTTTCTGTCACCGAAATGAGAAGGAAAACTGTTTTTTTGGCCAAATTGTGAGGTTTGCAAAGGATTCTGGGTAACAGAAACTGGTGAGAGCCCCACAAGTCACCCTATCTTGGATTCCCCTAGGTGTCTAGTTTAAAAAAATGCTCAGGTTTGGTAGGTTTCCATAGGTGATGGCTGAGCTAGAGGCCAAAATCCACAGCTCGGCTCTTTGAAAAAACCAGCTCTGTTTTCTTTGGAAAAATGTGATGTGTCCACGTTGTGTTTTGGGGCATTTCCCCTTGCAAGTACTAGGCCTACCCACACAAGTGAGGTATCATTTTTATTGGTAGGCTTGGTGCAAAATTGGGTGGAAGGAAATTTGTGGCTACTCTCAGATTCCAGAACTTTATGCACCGAAATGTGAGGAAAAAGTGTTTTTTTGGCCAAATTTTGCGGTTTGCAAAGGATTCTGGGTAACAGAAACTGGTGAGAGCCCCACAAGTCACTCCATATTGGATTCCCCTAGGTCTCTACTTTTCAAAAATGCGCAGGTTTGGTAGGTTTCCTTAGGTGCCGGCTGAGCTAGAGGCAAAAATCCACAGCTAGGCACTTTGCAAAAAACAGCTCTGTTTTCTTTGGAAAAAAGTGATGTGTCCAGGTTCTGTTTTGAGACATTTACTGTTGCGGGCATTAGGCCTACCCAGTCAAGTGAGGTACCATTTTTATCGATAGACTTGGGGGAACACTGGGGGGGGGAGGAAATTTGTGGCTCCTCTCAGATTCCAGAGCTTTCTGTCACTGAAATGAGAGGGGAAAAGTGTTTTGTTGGCTAAATTGTGAGGTTTGCAAAGGATTCTGAGTAAGAGAACCTGGTGAGAGCCCCATAAGTCACCCCATCTTGGATTCCCTTAGGTGTCTAGTTTTAAAAAATGTGCAGGTTTGGTAGGTTTCCCTAGGTGCCGACTGAGCTAGAGGCCAAAATCCATAGCTAGGCACTTTGCAAAAACCAGCTCTGTTTTCATTGGGAAAATGTGATGTGTCCACGTTGTGTTTTGGGGTATTTCCTGTTGCTGGCACTAGGCCTACCCACACAAGTGAGGTATCATTTTCATCGGGAGGCTTGGCACAAAATTGGGTGGAAGGAAATTTGTGGCTACTCTCAGATTCCAGAACTTTATGCACTGAAATGTGAGGAAATTATTTTTTTTTGGCCAAATTTTGCAGTTTGCAAAGGAGTCTGTGTAACAGAACCTTGTGAAAGCCCCACATGTCACCCCATATTTCGATTCCCCTAGGAGTCTACTTTTCAAAAATTTGAACGTTTGGTAGGTTTCCTTAGGTGCCGGCTGAGCTAGGGGCCAAAATCCACAGCTAGGCACCTGGCAAAAAACAGCTCTTTTTTCTTTGGAAAAATGTGATGTGTCCAGGTTGTGTTTTGGGCATTTCCTGTCACCGGCGCTAGGCCTACCCAGTCAAGTGAGGTACTATTTTTATCGAGAGACTTGGGGGAACGCTGGGGTGAAGGAAATTTGTGGCTCCTCTCAGATTCCAGAACTTCACCGAAATGAGAAGGAAAACTGTTTTTTTGGCCAAATTGTGAGGTTTGCAAAGGATTCTGGGTAACAGAAACTGGTGAGAGCCCCACACGTCACCCTATCTTGTATTCCCCTAGGTGTCTAGTTTAAAAAAATGCTCAGGTTTGGTAGGTTTCCATAGGTGCTGGCTGAGCTAGAGCCCAAAATCCACAGCTCGGCACTTTGAAAAAAACAGCTCTGTTTTCTTTGGAAAAATGTGATGTGTCCACGTTGTGTTTTGGGGCATTTCCCCTTGCAAGCACTAGGCCTACCCACACAAGTGAGGTATCATTTTTATTGGTAGGCTTGGTGCAAAATTGGGTGGAAGGAAATTTGTGGCTACTCTCAGATTCCAGAACTTTATGCACCGAAATGTGAGGAAAAAGTGTTTTTTTGGCCAAATTTTGCGGTTTGCAAAGGATTCTGGGTAACAGAAACTGGTGAGAGCCCCACAAGTCACTCCATATTGGATTCCCCTAGGTGTCTACTTTTCAAAAATGCGCAGGTTTGGTAGGTTTCCTTAGGTGCCGGCTGAGCTAGAGGCAAAAATCCACAGCTAGGCACTTTGCAAAAAACAACTCTGTTTTCTTTGGAAAAAAGTGATGTGTCCAGGTTGTGTTTTGGGACATTTACTGTTGCGGGCATTAGGCCTACCCAGTCAAGTGAGGTACCATTTTTATCGATAGACTTGTGGGAACACTGGGGGGGGGAGGAAATTTGTGGCTCCTCTCAGATTCCATAGCTTTCTGTCACTGAAATGAGAGGGGAAAAGTGTTTTGTTGGCCAAATTGTGAGGTTTGCAAAGGATTCCGAATAAGAGAACCTGGTGAGAGCCCCATAAGTCATCCCATCTTGGATTCCCTTAGGTGTCTAGTTTTAAAAAATGTGCAGGTTTGGTAGGTTTCCCTAGGTGCCGACTGAGCTAAAGGCCAAAATCCATAGCTAGGCACTTTGCAAAAACCAGCTCTGTTTTCTTTGGAAAAATGTGATGTGTCCACGTTGTGTTTTGGGGCATTTTCCGTTGCGGGCACTAGGTCTACCCACACAAGTGAGGTATCATTTTTATGGGGAGGCTTGGCACAAAATTGGGTGGAAGGAAATTTGTGGCTACTCTCAGATTCCAGAACTCTATGCACCGAAATGTGAGGAAAAAGTGTTTTTTTGGCCAAATTTTGCAGTTTGCAAAGGAGTCTGTGTAACAGAACCTGGTGAAAGCCCCACATGTCACCCCATATTTGGATTCCCCTAGGAGTCTACTTTTCAAAAATTTGCAGGTTTGGTAGGTTTCGTTAGGTGCCGGCTGAGCTAGAGGTAAAAATCCACAGCTAGGCACCTTGCAAAAAACAGCTCTATTTTCTTTGGAAAAATGTGATGTGTCCAGGTTGCGTTTTGGGCATTTCCTGTCACGGGCGCTAGGCCTACCCAGTCACATGAGGTACCATTTTTATCGAGAGACTTGGGGGAACACTGGGGGGAAGGAAATTTGTGGCGCCTCTCAGATTCCAGAACTTTCTGTCACCGAAATGAGAAGGGAAAGTGTTTTTTGGGCCAAATTATGAGGTTTGCAAAAGATTCTGGGTAACAGAACCTGGTGAGAGCCCAACAAGTCACCCCATCTTGGATTCCCCTAGGTGTCTAGTTTTTAAAAATACGCAGGTTTGATAGGTTTCCCTGTGTGCCGGCTGCGTTAGAGGCCAAAATCCACAGCTAGGTACTTTGCAAAAAACAGCTTTGTTTTCTTTGGAAAAATGTGATGTATCCACGTTGTGTTTTGGGGCATTTCCTGTCGCGGGCGCTATGCCTACCCAGTCAAGTGAGGTACCATTTTTATCGAGAGACATGGGGGAACACTGGGGCGAAGGAAATGTCTGGCTCCTCTCAGATTCCAGAACTTTCTGTCACCGAAATGTGAGGAAAAAGTGTTTTTTAAGCCAAATTTCGGAGGTTGGCAAATGATTCTGGGTAACAGAACCTGGTGAGAGCGCCACAAGTCACCCCATCTTGGATTCCCCTAGGTGTCTAGTTTTTAAAAATGTGCAGGTTTGGTAGGTTGCCCTAGGTGCCGACTGAGCTAAAGGCCAAAATCCACAGCTAGGCACTTTGCAAAAAACAGCTCTGTTTTCTTTGGGAAAATGCGACGTGTCCAGGTTGTGTTTTGGGGCATTTCCTGTTGCGGGCGCTAGACCTACCCAGTCAAGTGAGGTACCATTTTTATTGAGACTTGGGGGAACGCTGGGGTGAAGGAAATCTGTGGCTCCTCTCAGATACCGGAACTTTCTGTCACCGAAATGAGAGGAAAAAGTGTTTTTTTGGCCAAATTTTGAGGTTTGCAAAGGATTCTGGGTAATAGAACCTGGTGAGAGCCCCACAGGTCACCCCATCTTGGGTTCCCCTAGGTGTCTACTTTTCACAAATGTGCATATTTGGCAGGTTTCCCTAGGTGCCGACTGAGCTAGAGGCCAAAATCCACAGCTGGGCACTTTGCCAAAAGCAGCTCTGTTTTCTTTGGGAAAATGTGATGTGTCCACGTTGAGTTTTGGGGCATTTCCTGTTGCGGCCACCAGGCCTACCCACACAAGTGAGGTACCATTTTTATCAGGCGACTTGGGAGAACGCTGGGTGGAAGAAAATTTGTGGCTCCTCTCAGATTCCAGAACTTTCGGTCACCGAAATGTGAGGAAAAAGTAGTTTTTTAGCCACATTTTGAGGTTTGCAAAGGATTCTGGATAACAGAAACTGGTGAGACCCCCAAAAGTCACCCCATTTTGGGTTCCCCTAGGTGTCTAGTTTTCAAAAATGCTCAGGTTTGGTAGGCTTCCCTAGGTGCCTGAGCTAGAGGCCAAAATCCACAGCTTGGCATTTCCCAAAAAGCAACTCTGTTTTCTTTGGAAAAATGTGATGTGTCCACGTTGTGTTTTGGGCATTTCCCGTTGCGGGCACTAGGCCTACCCACACAAGTGAGGTATCATTTTTATCGGGACGCTTGGCGCAAAACTAGGTGGAAGGAAATTTGAATCTACTCTCAGATTCCAGAACTTTATACACCGAAATGTGAGGAAAAAGTGTTTTTTTGGCCAAATTTTGCGGTTTGCAAAGGAGTCTGTGTTACAGAACCTGGTGAAAGCCCCACATGTCACCCCATATTGGATTCCCCTAGGTGTCTTCTTTTAAAAAATGCGCAGGTTTGGTAGGTTTCCTTAGGTGCCGGCTGGGCTAGAGGTAAAAATCCACAGCTAGGCACTTTGCAAAAAACAGCTCTGTTTTCTTTGGGAAAATGCGACGTATCCAGGTTGTGTTTTGGGGCATTTCCTGTTGCAGGTGCTAGAACTACAAAGTCAAGTGAGGTACCATTTTTATCGAGAGACTTGGGGGAACGCTGGGGTGAAGGAAATCTGTGGCTCCTCTCAGATACCGGAACTTTCTGTCACCGAAATGAGAAGAAAAAGTGTTTTTTGGGCCAAATTTTGAGCTTTGCAAAAGATTCTGGGTAACAGAACCTGGTGAGAGCCCCACAGGTCACCTCATCTTGGATTCCCCTAGGTGTCTAGTTTTAAAAAATGTGCAAGTTTTGTAGGTTTCCCTATGTGCCGGCTGAGCTAGAGGCCAAGATCCACAGCTGGTCACTTTGCAAAAAACAGCTCTGTTTTCTTTGGGAAAATGTGATGTGTCTTAGTTGTGTTTTGGGGCATTTCCTGTTGCGGGCACTAGGCCTACCCACACAAGTGAGGTACCATTTTTATCAGGCGACTTCGGAGAACGCTGGGTGGAAGAACATTTGTGGCTCCTCTCAGATTCCAGAACTTTCTGTCACCGAAATACATTTTGAGGTTTGCAAAGGATTCTGGGTAACAGAAACTGGTGAGAACCCCACAAGTCACCCCATTTTGGGTTCCCCTAGGTGTCTACTTTTCAAAAATGCGCAGGTTTGGTAGGTTTCCTTAGGTGCCGGCTGAGCTAGAGGCAAAAATCCACAGCTAGGCACTTTGCAAAAAACAGCTCTGTTTTCTTTGGAAAAAAGTGATGTGTCCAGGTTGTGTTTTGGGACATTTACTGTTGCGGGCATTAGGCCTACCCAGTCAAGTGAGGTACCATTTTTATCGATAGACTTGTGGGAACACTGGGGGGGGGAGGAAATTTGTGGCTCCTCTCAGATTCCATAGCTTTCTGTCACTGAAATGAGAGGGGAAAAGTGTTTTGTTGGCCAAATTGTGAGGTTTGCAAAGGATTCCGAATAAGAGAACCTGGTGAGAGCCCCATAAGTCATCCCATCTTGGATTCCCTTAGGTGTCTAGTTTTAAAAAATGTGCAGGTTTGGTAGGTTTCCCTAGGTGCCGACTGAGCTAAAGGCCAAAATCCATAGCTAGGCACTTTGCAAAAACCAGCTCTGTTTTCTTTGGAAAAATGTGATGTGTCCACGTTGTGTTTTGGGGCATTTTCCGTTGCGGGCACTAGGTCTACCCACACAAGTGAGGTATCATTTTTATCGGGAGGCTTGGCACAAAATTGGGTGGAAGGAAATTTGTGGCTACTCTCAGATTCCAGAACTCTATGCACCGAAATGTGAGGAAAAAGTGTTTTTTTGGCCAAATTTTGCAGTTTGCAAAGGAGTCTGTGTAACAGAACCTGGTGAAAGCCCCACATGTCACCCCATATTTGGATTCCCCTAGGAGTCTACTTTTCAAAAATTTGCAGGTTTGGTAGGTTTCGTTAGGTGCCGGCTGAGCTAGAGGCCAAAATCCACAGCTAGGCACCTTGCAAAAAACAGCTCTATTTTCTTTGGAAAAATGTGATGTGTCCAGGTTGTGTTTTGGGCATTTCCTGTCACGGGCGCTAGGCCTACCCAGTCACATGAGGTACCATTTTTATCGAGAGACTTGGGGGAACACTGGGGGGAAGGAAATTTGTGGCGCCTCTCAGATTCCAGAACTTTCTGTCACCGAAATGAGAAGGGAAAGTGTTTTTTGGGCCAAATTATGAGGTTTGCAAAAGATTCTGGGTAACAGAACCTGGTGAGAGCCCAACAAGTCACCCCATCTTGGATTCCCCTAGGTGTCTAGTTTTTAAAAATACGCAGGTTTGATAGGTTTCCCTGTGTGCCGGCTGCGTTAGAGGCCAAAATCCACAGCTAGGTACTTTGCAAAAAACAACTTTGTTTTCTTTGGAAAAATGTGATGTATCCACGTTGTGTTTTGGGGCATTTCCTGTCGCGGGCGCTATGCCTACCCAGTCAAGTGAGGTACCATTTTTATCGAGAGACATGGGGGAACACTGGGGCGAAGGAAATGTCTGGCTCCTCTCAGATTCCAGAACTTTCTGTCACCGAAATGTGAGGAAAAAGTGTTTTTTAAGCCAAATTTCGGAGGTTGGCAAATGATTCTGGGTAACAGAACCTGGTGAGAGCGCCACAAGTCACCCCATCTTGGATTCCCCTAGGTGTCTAGTTTTTAAAAATGTGCAGGTTTGGTAGGTTGCCCTAGGTGCCGACTGAGCTAAAGGCCAAAATCCACAGCTAGGCACTTTGCAAAAAACAGCTCTGTTTTCTTTGGGAAAATGCGACGTGTCCAGGTTGTGTTTTGGGGCATTTCCTGTTGCGGGCGCTAGACCTACCCAGTCAAGTGAGGTACCATTTTTATTGAGACTTGGGGGAACGCTGGGGTGAAGGAAATCTGTGGCTCCTCTCAGATACCGGAACTTTCTGTCACCGAAATGAGAGGAAAAAGTGTTTTTTTGGCCAAATTTTGAGGTTTGCAAAGGATTCTGGGTAATAGAACCTGGTGAGAGCCCCACAGGTCACCCCATCTTGGGTTCCCCTAGGTGTCTACTTTTCACAAATGTGCATATTTGGCAGGTTTCCCTAGGTGCCGACTGAGCTAGAGGCCAAAATCCACAGCTGGGCACTTTGCCAAAAGCAGCTCTGTTTTCTTTGGGAAAATGTGATGTGTCCACGTTGAGTTTTGGGGCATTTCCTGTTGCGGCCACCAGGCCTACCCACACAAGTGAGGTACCATTTTTATCAGGCGACTTGGGAGAACGCTGGGTGGAAGAAAATTTGTGGCTCCTCTCAGATTCCAGAACTTTCGGTCACCGAAATGTGAGGAAAAAGTAGTTTTTTAGCCACATTTTGAGGTTTGCAAAGGATTCTGGATAACAGAAACTGGTGAGACCCCCAAAAGTCACCCCATTTTGGGTTCCCCTAGGTGTCTAGTTTTCAAAAATGCTCAGGTTTGGTAGGCTTCCCTAGGTGCCTGAGCTAGAGGCCAAAATCCACAGCTTGGCATTTCCCAAAAAGCAACTCTGTTTTCTTTGGAAAAATGTGATGTGTCCACGTTGTGTTTTGGGCATTTCCCGTTGCGGGCACTAGGCCTACCCACACAAGTGAGGTATCATTTTTATCGGGACGCTTGGCGCAAAACTAGGTGGAAGGAAATTTGAATCTACTCTCAGATTCCAGAACTTTATACACCGAAATGTGAGGAAAAAGTGTTTTTTTGGCCAAATTTTGCGGTTTGCAAAGGAGTCTGTGTTACAGAACCTGGTGAAAGCCCCACATGTCACCCCATATTGGATTCCCCTAGGTGTCTTCTTTTAAAAAATGCGCAGGTTTGGTAGGTTTCCTTAGGTGCCGGCTGGGCTAGAGGTAAAAATCCACAGCTAGGCACTTTGCAAAAAACAGCTCTGTTTTCTTTGGGAAAATGCGACGTATCCAGGTTGTGTTTTGGGGCATTTCCTGTTGCAGGTGCTAGAACTACAAAGTCAAGTGAGGTACCATTTTTATCGAGAGACTTGGGGGAACGCTGGGGTGAAGGAAATCTGTGGCTCCTCTCAGATACCGGAACTTTCTGTCACCGAAATGAGAAGAAAAAGTGTTTTTTGGGCCAAATTTTGAGCTTTGCAAAAGATTCTGGGTAACAGAACCTGGTGAGAGCCCCACAGGTCACCTCATCTTGGATTCCCCTAGGTGTCTAGTTTTAAAAAATGTGCAAGTTTTGTAGGTTTCCCTATGTGCCGGCTGAGCTAGAGGCCAAGATCCACAGCTGGTCACTTTGCAAAAAACAGCTCTGTTTTCTTTGGGAAAATGTGATGTGTCTTAGTTGTGTTTTGGGGCATTTCCTGTTGCGGGCACTAGGCCTACCCACACAAGTGAGGTACCATTTTTATCAGGCGACTTCGGAGAACGCTGGGTGGAAGAACATTTGTGGCTCCTCTCAGATTCCAGAACTTTCTGTCACCGAAATACATTTTGAGGTTTGCAAAGGATTCTGGGTAACAGAAACTGGTGAGAACCCCACAAGTCACCCCATTTTGGGTTCCCCTAGGTGTCTACTTTTCAAAAATGCGCAGGTTTGGTAGGTTTCCTTAGGTGCCGGCTGAGCTAGAGGCAAAAATCCACAGCTAGGCACTTTGCAAAAAACAGCTCTGTTTTCTTTGGAAAAAAGTGATGTGTCCAGGTTGTGTTTTGGGACATTTACTGTTGCGGACATTAGGCCTACCCAGTCAAGTGAGGTACCATTTTTATCGATAGACTTGTGGGAACACTGGGGGGGGAGGAAATTTGTGGCTCCTCTCAGATTCCATAGCTTTCTGTCACTGAAATGAGAGGGGAAAAGTGTTTTGTTGGCCAAATTGTGAGGTTTGCAAAGGATTCCGAATAAGAGAACCTGGTGAGAGCCCCATAAGTCATCCTATCTTGGATTCCCTTAGGTGTCTAGTTTTAAAAAATGTGCAGGTTTGGTAGGTTTCCCTAGGTGCCGACTGAGCTAAAGGCCAAAATCCATAGCTAGGCACTTTGCAAAAACCAGCTCTGTTTTCTTTGGAAAAATGTGATGTGTCCACGTTGTGTTTTGGGGCATTTTCCGTTGCGGGCACTAGGTCTACCCACACAAGTGAGGTATCATTTTTATCGGGAGGCTTGGCACAAAATTGGGTGGAAGGAAATTTGTGGCTACTCTCAGATTCCAGAACTCTATGCACCGAAATGTGAGGAAAAAGTGTTTTTTTGGCCAAATTTTGCAGTTTGCAAAGGAGTCTGTGTAACAGAACCTGGTGAAAGCCCCACATGTCACCCCATATTTGGATTCCCCTAGGAGTCTACTTTTCAAAAATTTGCAGGTTTGGTAGGTTTCGTTAGGTGCCGGCTGAGCTAGAGGCCAAAATCCACAGCTAGGCACCTTGCAAAAAACAGCTCTATTTTCTTTGGAAAAATGTGATGTGTCCAGGTTGTGTTTTGGGGCATTTTCCGTTGCGGGCACTAGGTCTACCCACACAAGTGAGGTATCATTTTTATCGGGAGGCTTGGCACAAAATTGGGTGGAAGGAAATTTGTGGCTACTCTCAGATTCCAGAACTCTATGCACCGAAATGTGAGGAAAAAGTGTTTTTTTGGCCAAATTTTGCAGTTTGCAAAGGAGTCTGTGTAACAGAACCTGGTGAAAGCCCCACATGTCACCCCATATTTGGATTCCCCTAGGAGTCTACTTTTCAAAAATTTGCAGGTTTGGTAGGTTTCGTTAGGTGCCGGCTGAGCTAGATGCCAAAATCCACAGCTAGGCACCTTGCAAAAAACAGCTCTATTTTCTTTGGAAAAATGTGATGTGTCCAGGTTGTGTTTTGGGCATTTCCTGTCACGGGCGCTAGGCCTACCCAGTCACATGAGGTACCATTTTTATCGAGAGACTTGGGGGAACACTGGGGGGAAGGAAATTTGTGGCGCCTCTCAGATTCCAGAACTTTCTGTCACCGAAATGAGAAGGGAAAGTGTTTTTTGGGCCAAATTATGAGGTTTGCAAAAGATTCTGGGTAACAGAACCTGGTGAGAGCCCAACAAGTCACCCCATCTTGGATTCCCCTAGGTGTCTAGTTTTTAAAAATACGCAGGTTTGATAGGTTTCCCTGTGTGCCGGCTGCGTTAGAGGCCAAAATCCACAGCTAGGTACTTTGCAAAAAACAACTTTGTTTTCTTTGGAAAAATGTGATGTATCCACGTTGTGTTTTGGGGCATTTCCTGTCGCGGGCGCTATGCCTACCCAGTCAAGTGAGGTACCATTTTTATCGAGAGACATGGGGGAACACTGGGGCGAAGGAAATGTCTGGCTCCTCTCAGATTCCAGAACTTTCTGTCACCGAAATGTGAGGAAAAAGTGTTTTTTAAGCCAAATTTCGGAGGTTGGCAAATGATTCTGGGTAACAGAACCTGGTGAGAGCGCCACAAGTCACCCCATCTTGGATTCCCCTAGGTGTCTAGTTTTTAAAAATGTGCAGGTTTGGTAGGTTGCCCTAGGTGCCGACTGAGCTAAAGGCCAAAATCCACAGCTAGGCACTTTGCAAAAAACAGCTCTGTTTTCTTTGGGAAAATGCGACGTGTCCAGGTTGTGTTTTGGGGCATTTCCTGTTGCGGGCGCTAGACCTACCCAGTCAAGTGAGGTACCATTTTTATTGAGACTTTGGGGAACGCTGGGGTGAAGGAAATCTGTGGCTCCTCTCAGATACCGGAACTTTCTGTCACCGAAATGAGAGGAAAAAGTGTTTTTTTGGCCAAATTTTGAGGTTTGCAAAGGATTCTGGGTAATAGAACCTGGTGAGAGCCCCACAGGTCACCCCATCTTGGGTTCCCCTAGGTGTCTACTTTTCACAAATGTGCATATTTGGCAGGTTTCCCTAGGTGCCGACTGAGCTAGAGGCCAAAATCCACAGCTGGGCACTTTGCCAAAAGCAGCTCTGTTTTCTTTGGGAAAATGTGATGTGTCCACGTTGTGTTTTGGGGCATTTCCTGTTGCGGCCACCAGGCCTACCCACACAAGTGAGGTACCATTTTTATCAGGCGACTTGGGAGAACGCTGGGTGGAAGAAAATTTGTGGCTCCTCTCAGATTCCAGAACTTTCGGTCACCGAAATGTGAGGAAAAAGTAGTTTTTTAGCCACATTTTGAGGTTTGCAAAGGATTCTGGGTAACAGAAACTGGTGAGACCCCCAAAAGTCACCCCATTTTGGGTTCCCCTAGGTGTCTAGTTTTCAAAAATGCTCAGGTTTGGTAGGCTTCCCTAGGTGCCTGAGCTAGAGGCCAAAATCCACAGCTTGGCATTTCCCAAAAAGCAACTCTGTTTTCTTTGGAAAAATGTGATGTGTCCACGTTGTGTTTTGGGCATTTCCCGTTGCGGGCACTAGGCCTACCCACACAAGTGAGGTATCATTTTTATCGGGACGCTTGGCGCAAAACTGGGTGGAAGGAAATTTGAATCTACTCTCAGATTCCAGAACTTTATACACCGAAATGTGAGGAAAAAGTGTTTTTTTGGCCAAATTTTGCGGTTTGCAAAGGAGTCTGTGTTACAGAACCTGGTGAAAGCCCCACATGTCACCCCATATTGGATTCCCCTAGGTGTCTTCTTTTAAAAAATGCGCAGGTTTGGTAGGTTTCCTTAGGTGCCGGCTGGGCTAGAGGTAAAAATCCACAGCTAGGCACTTTGCAAAAAACAGCTCTGTTTTCTTTGGGAAAATGCGACGTATCCAGGTTGTGTTTTGGGGCATTTCCTGTTGCAGGTGCTAGAACTACAAAGTCAAGTGAGGTACCATTTTTATCGAGAGACTTGGGGGAACGCTGGGGTGAAGGAAATCTGTGGCTCCTCTCAGATACCGGAACTTTCTGTCACCGAAATGAGAAGAAAAAGTGTTTTTTTGGCCAAATTTTGAGCTTTGCAAAAGATTCTGGGTAACAGAACCTGGTGAGAGCCCCACAGGTCACCCCATCTTGGATTCCCCTAGGTGTCTAGTTTTAAAAAATGTGCAAGTTTTGTAGGTTTCCCTATGTGCCGGCTGAGCTAGAGGCCAAGATCCACAGCTGGTCACTTTGCAAAAAACAGCTCTGTTTTCTTTGGGAAAATGTGATGTGTCTTAGTTGTGTTTTGGGGCATTTCCTGTTGCGGGCACTAGGCCTACCCACACAAGTGAGGTACCATTTTTATCAGGTGACTTCGGAGAACGCTGGGTGGAAGAACATTTGTGGCTCCTCTCAGATTCCAGAACTTTCTGTCACCGAAATACATTTTGAGGTTTGCAAAGGATTCTGGGTAACAGAAACTGGTGAGAACCCCACAAGTCACCCCATTTTGGGTTCCCCTAGGTGTCTAGTTTAAAAAAATGCTAAGGTTTGGTTGGTTTCCTTAGGTGCGGGCTGAGCTAGAGGCAAAAATCCACAGCTAGGCACTTTGCAAAAAACAGCTCTGTTTTCTTTGGGTAAATGCGACGTGTCCAGGTTGTGTTTTGGGGCATTTCCTGTTGCGGGCGCTACACCTACCCACACAAGTGAGGTATCATTTTCATCGGGAGGCTTGGCACAAAATTGGGTGGAAGGAAATTTGTGGCTACTCTCAGATTCCAGAACTTTATGCACTGAAATGTGAGGAAAAATTGTTTTTTTGGCCAAATTTTGCAGTTTGCAAAGGAGTCTGTGTAACAGAACCTTGTGAAAGCCCCACATGTCACCCCATATTTTGATTCCCCTAGGAGTCTACTTTTCAAAAATGTGAACGTTTGGTAGGTTTCCTTAGGTGCCGGCTGAGCTAGGGGCCAAAATCCACAGCTAGGCACCTGGCAAAAAACAGCTCTTTTTTCTTTGGAAAAATGTGATGTGTCCAGGTTGTGTTTTGGGCATTTCCTGTCACCGGCGCTAGGCCTACCCAGTCAAGTGAGGTACTATTTTTATCGAGAGACTTGGGGGAACGCTGGGGTGAAGGAAATTTGTGGCTCCTCTCAGATTCCAGAACTTCACCGAAATGAGAAGGAAAACTGTTTTTTTGGCCAAATTGTGAGGTTTGCAAAGGATTCTGGGTAACAGAAACTGGTGAGAGCCCACACGTCACCCTATCTTGGATTCCCCTAGGTGTCTAGTTTAAAAAAATGCTCAGGTTTGGTAGGTTTCCATAGGTGCTGGCTGAGCTAGAGCCCAAAATCCACAGCTCGGCACTTTGAAAAAAACAGCTCTGTTTTCTTTGGAAAAATGTGATGTGTCCACGTTGTGTTTTGAGGCATTTCCCCTTGCAAGCACTAGGCCTACCCACACAAGTGAGGTATCATTTTTATTGGTAGGCTTGGTGCAAAATTGGGTGGAAGGAAATTTGTGGCTACTCTCAGATTCCAGAACTTTATGCACCGAAATGTGAGGAAAAAGTGTTTTTTTGGCCAAATTTTGCGGTTTGCAAAGGATTCTGGGTAACAGAAACTGTTGAGAGCCCCACAAGTCACTCCATATTGGATTCCCCTAGGTGTCTACTTTTCAAAAATGCGCAGGTTTGGTAGGTTTCCTTAGGTGCCGGCTGAGCTAGAGGCAAAAATCCACAGCTAGGCACTTTGCAAAAAACAGCTCTGTTTTCTTTGGAAAAAAGTGATGTGTCCAGGTTGTGTTTTGGGACATTTACTGTTGTGGGCATTAGGCCTACCCAGTCAAGTGAGGTACCATTTTTATCGATAGACTTGTGGGAACACTGGGGGGGGGGGTGGAAATTTGTGGCTCCTCTCAGATTCCAGAGCTTTTTGTCACTGAAATGAGAGGGGAAAAGTGTTTTGTTGGCCAAATTGTGAGGTTTGCAAAGGATTCCGAATAAGAGAACCCGGTGAGAGCCCCATAAGTCACCCCATCTTGGATTCCCTTAGGTGTCTAGTTTTAAAAAATGTGCAGGTTTGGTAGGTTTCCCTAGGTGCCGACTGAGCTAAAGGCCAAAATCCATAGCTAGGCACTTTGCAAAAACCAGCTCTGTTTTCTTTGGAAAAATGTGATGTGTCCACGTTGTGTTTTGGGGCATTTTCCGTTGCGGGCACTAGGTCTACCCACACAAGTGAGGTATCATTTTTATCGGGAGGCTTGGCACAAAATTGGGTGGAAGGAAATTTGTGGCTACTCTCAGATTCCAGAACTC
Organism: Pleurodeles waltl; assembly: GCF_031143425.1. Taxonomy (NCBI): domain Eukaryota; kingdom Metazoa; phylum Chordata; class Amphibia; order Caudata; family Salamandridae; genus Pleurodeles; species Pleurodeles waltl. Next base: position 976,837,313 of record NC_090443.1, read on the forward strand.
TATGCACCGAAATGTGAGGAAAAAGTGTTTTTTTGGCCAAATTTTGCAGTTTGCAAAGGAGTCTGTGTAACAGAACCTGGTGAAAGCCCCACATGTCACCCCATATTTGGATTCCCCTAGGAGTCTACTTTTCAAAAATTTGCAGGTTTGGTAGGTTTCGTTAGGTGCCAGCTGAGCTAGAGGCCAAAATCCACAGCTAGGCACCTTGCAAAAAACAGCTCTATTTTCTTTGGAAAAATGTGATGTGTCCAGGTTGTGTTTTGGGCATTTCCTGTCACGGGCGCTAGGCCTACCCAGTCACATGAGGTACCATTTTTATTGAGAGACTTGGGGGAACACTGGGGGGAAGGAAATTTGTGGCACCTCTCAGATTCCAGAAATTTCTGTCACCGAAATGAGAAGGGAAAGTGTTTTTTGGGCCAAATTATGAGGTTTGCAAAAGATTCTGGGTAACAGAACCTGGTGAGAGCCCAACAAGTCACCCCATCTTGGATTCCCCTAGGTGTCTAGTTTTTAAAAATACGCAGGTTTGATAGGTTTCCCTGTGTGCCGGCTGCGTTAGAGGCCAAAATCCACAGCTAGGTACTTTGCAAAAAACAGCTTTGTTTTCTTTGGAAAAATGTGATGTATCCACGTTGTGTTGTGGGGCATTTCCTGTTGCGGGCGCTATGCCTACCCAGTCAAGTGAGGTACCATTTTTATCGAGAGACATGGGGGAACACTGGGGCGAAGGAAATGTCTGGCTCCTCTCAGATTCCAGAACTTTCTGTCACCGAAATGTGAGGAAAAAGTGTTTTTTAAGCCAAATTTCGGAGGTTGGCAAATGATTCTGGGTAACAGAACCTGGTGAGAGCGCCACAAGTCACCCCATCTTGGATTCCCCTAGGTGTCTAGGTTTTAAAAATGTGCAGGTTTGGTAGGTTGCCCTAGGTGCCGACTGAGCTAAAGGCCAAAATCCACAGCTAGGCACTTTGCAAAAAACAGCTCTGTTTTCTTTGGGAAAATGCGACGTGTCCAGGTTGTGTTTTGGGGCATTTCCTGTTGCGGGCGCTAGACCTACCCAGTCAAGTGAGGTACCATTTTTATTGAGACTTGGGGGAACGCTGGGGTGAAGGAAATCTGTGGCTCCTCTCAGATACCGGAACTTTCTGTCACCGAAATGAGAGGAAAAAGTGTTTTTTTGGCCAAATTTTGAGGTTTGCAAAGGATTCTGGGTAATAGAACCTGGTGAGAGCCCCACAGGTCACCCCATCTTGGGTTCCCCTAGGTGTCTACTTTTCACAAATGTGCAGATTTGGCAGGTTTAACTAGGTGCCGACTGAGCTAGAGGCCAAAATCCACAGCTGGGCACTTTGCCAAAAGCAGCTCTGTTTTCTTTGGGAAAATGTGATGTGTCTACGTTGTGTTTTGGGGCATTTCCTGTTGCGGCCACCAGGCCTACCCACACAAGTGAGGTACCATTTTTATCAGGCGACTTGGGAGAACGCTGGGTGGAAGAAAATTTGTGGCTCTTCTCAGATTCCAGAACTTTCGGTCACCGAAATGTGAGGAAAAAGTAGTTTTTTAGCCACATTTTGAGGTTTGCAAAGGATTCTGGGTAACAGAAACTGGTGAGACCCCCAAAAGTCACCCCATTTTGGGTTCCCCTAGGTGTCTAGTTTTCAAAAATGCTCAGGTTTGGTAGGCTTCCCTAGGTGCCTGAGCTAGAGGCCAAAATCCACAGCTTGGCATTTCCCAAAAAGCAACTCTGTTTTCTTTGGAAAAATGTGATGTGTCCACGTTGTGTTTTGGGCATTTCCCGTTGCGGGCACTAGGCCTAGCCACACAAGTGAGGTATCATTTTTATCGGGACGCTTGGCGCAAAACTGGGTGGAAGGAAATTTGTATCTACTCTCAGATTCCAGAACTTTATACACCGAAATGTGAGGAAAAAGTGTTTTTTTGGCCAAATTTTGCGGTTTGCAAAGGAGTCTGTGTTACAGAACCTGGTGAAAGCCCCACATGTCACCCCATATTGGATTCCCCAGTTTGTCTTCTTTTAAAAAATGCGCAGGTTTGGTAGGTTTCCTTAGGTGCCGGCTGGGCTAGAGGTAAAAATCCACAGCTAGGCACTTTGCAAAAAACAGCTCTGTTTTCTTTGTGAAAATGCGACGTCTCCAGGTTGTGTTTTGGGGCATTTCCTGTTGCAGGTGCTAGAACTACAAAGTCAAGTGAGGTACCATTTTTATCGAGAGACTTGGGGGAACGCTGGGGTGAAGGAAATCTGTGGCTCCTCTCAGATACCGGAACTTTCTGTCACCGAAATGAGAAGAAAAAGTGTTTTTTTGGCCAAATTTTGAGCTTTGCAAAAGATTCTGGGTAACAGAACCTGGTGAGAGCCCCACAGGTCACCCCATCTTGGATTCCCCTAGGTGTCTAGTTTTAAAAAATGTGCAAGTTTTGTAGGTTTCCCTATGTGCCGGCTGAGCTAGAGGCCAAGATCCACAGCTGGTCACTTTGCAAAAAACAGCTCTGTTTTCTTTGGGAAAATGTGATGTGTCTTAGTTGTGTTTTGGGGCATTTCCTGTTGCGGGCACTAGGCCTACCCACACAAGTGAGGTACCATTTTTATCAGGCGACTTCGGAGAACGCTGGGTGGAAGAACATTTGTGGCTCCTCTCAGATTCCAGAACTTTCTGTCACCGAAATACATTTTGAGGTTTGCAAAGGATTCTGGGTAACAGAAACTGGTGAGACCCCCACAAGTCACCCCATGTTTGGATTTCCCTAGGAGTCTACTTTAAAAAAAATCTCAGGTGTGGTAGGTTTCCTTAGGTGCCGGCTGAGCTAGAGGCCAAAATCCACAGCTAGGCATCTTGCAAAAAACAGCTCTTTTTTCTTTGGAAAAATGTGATGTGTCCTGGTTGTGTTTTGGGCATTTCCTGTCACGGGCACTAGGCCTACCCTGTCAAGTGAGGTACCATTTTTATCGAGAGACTTGGAGGAACACTGGGGGGAAGGAAATCTGTGGCTCCTCTCAGATTCCAGAGCTTTCTGTCACTTAAATGAGAGGGAAAAGTGTTTTTTGGGCCAAATTGTGAGGTTTGCAAAGGATTCTGAGTAACAGAACCTGGTGAGAGCCCCACAAGTCACCCCATCTTGGATTCCCTTAGGTGTCTAGTTTTAAAAAATATGCAGGTTTTATGGGTTTCCCTTTGTGCCAGCTGAGTTAGAGGCCAAAATCCACAGCTTGGTAGTTTGTTAAAAAACAGCTCTGTTTTCTTTGGGAAAATGTGGTGTGTGCAGGCTGTGTTTTGGGGCATTTCCTGTTGCGGGTGCTGGGCCTACCCACACAAGTGAGGTACCATTTTGATCAACAGACTTGGGGGAACGCTGGGTGGAAGGAAATTCGTGACTCCTCTCAGATTCCAGAACTTTCTGTCACCGAAATGTGAGGAAAAAGTGTTTTTTTAGCCAAATTTTGAGGTTTGCCAATGATTTTGTGTAACAGAAACTGGTGAGAGCCCCACAAGTCACCCCATTTTGGGTTCCCCTAGGTGTCTGGTTTTCAAAAATGCTCAGGTTTGGTAGGTTTCCCTAGGTGCCTGAGCTAGAGGCCAAGATCCATAGCTTGGCATTTTGCAAAAAGCAACTGTGTTTTCTTTGGAAAAATGTGATGTGTCCACGTTGTGTTTTGGGCATTTCCCGTTGCGGGCACTAGTCCTACCCACACAATTGAGGTATCATTTTTATCGGGAGGCTTGGCCCAAAACTGGGTGGAAGGAAATTTGTGGCTACTCTCAGATTCCAGAACTTTATGCACCGAAATGTGAGGATTTATTTTTTTTTGGGCCAAATTTTGGGGTTTGCAAAAGAGTCTGTGTAACAGAACCTGGTGAAAGCCCCACATGTCACCCCATATTGGATTCCCATAGGTGTCTACTTTTCAAAAATGTGCAGGTTTGGTAGGTTTCCTTAGATGCCGGCTGAGCTAGAGGCAAAAATCCACAGCTAGGCACTTTGCAAAAAACAGCTCTGTTTTCTTTGGAAAAATGTGATGTGTCCAGGTTGTGTTTTGGGGCATTTCCTGTTGCGGGCGCTAGGCTTACCCAGTCAAGTGAGGTACCGTTTTTATCGAGAGACTTAGGGGAGCACGGGGGGACAGAAATTTGTGTCTCCTCTCAGATTCCAGAGCTTTCTGTCACTGAAATGAGAGGGGAAAAGTAATTTTTGGGCCAAATTGTGAGGTTTGCAAAGGATTCTGAGTAACAGAACCTGGTGAGAGCCCCACAAGTCACCCCATCTTGGATTACCTTAGGAGTCTACTTTTCAAAAATGTGCAGGATTCGTAGATTTCCCTAGGTGCCGACTGAGCTAAAGGCCAAAATCCACAACTAGGCACTTTACAAAAACCAGCTCTGTTTTCTTTGGGAAAATGTGATGTGTCCACATTGTGTTTTGGGGCATTTCCCGTTGGGGGCACTATTCCTACCCACACAAGTGAGGTATCATTTTTATCGGGAGACTTGGCGCAAAATTGGGTGGTAGGAAATTTGTGGCTACTCTCAGATTCTAGAACTTTATGCACCGAAATGTGAGGAAAAAGTGTTTTTTTGGCCAAATTTTGCGGTTTGCAAAGGAGTCTGTGTAACAGAACCTGGTGAAAGCCCCACATGTCACCCCATGTTTGGATTTCCCTAGGAGTCTACTTTTAAAAAATTCACAGGTTTGGTAGGATTCCTTAGGTGCCGGCTGAGCTAGAGGCCAAAATCCACAGCTAGGCACCTTGCAAAAAACAGCTCTTTTTTCTTTGGAAAAATGTGATGTGTCCAGGTTGTGTTTTGGGCATTTCCTGTCGCGGGCGCTAGGCCTACCCAGTCAAGTGAGGTACCATTCTTATCGAGAGACTTGGGGGAACACTGCAGGGAAGGAAATGTGTGGCTCCTCATAGATTCCAGAGCTTTCTGTCACTTAAATGAGAGGGAAAAGTGTTTTTTGGCCTAATTGTGAGGTTTGCAAAGGATTCTGAGTAACAGAACCTGGTGAGAGCCCCACAAGTCACCCCATCTTGGATTCCCTTTAGTGTCTAGTTTTCAAAAATACGCAGGTTTGATGGGTATCCCTTTGTGCCGGCTGAGTTAGAGGCCAAAATCCACAGCTAGGTAGTTTGTTAAAAACAGCTCTGTTTTCTTTGGGAAAATGTGGTGTGTGCAGGTTGTGTTTTGGGGAATTTCCTGTTGCGGGCGCTAGGCCTACCCACACAAGTGAAGTACCATTTTTATCAAGAGACTCGGGGGAACGCTGGGTGGAAGGAAATTCATGGCTCCTCTCAGATTACAGAACTTTCTGTCCCTGAAATGTGAGGAAAAAGTGTTTTTTTAGCCAAATTTTGAGGTTTGCAAATGATTTTGTGTAACAGAAGCTGGTGAGAGCCCCACAAGTCACCCTATCTTGGATTCCCCTAGGTGTCTAGTTTTCAAAAATGCTCAGGTTTGGTAGGTTTCCATAGGTGCCGGCTGAGCTAGAGGCCAAAATCCACAGCTCAGCACTTTGCAAAAACCAGCTCTGTTTTCTTTGGAAAAATGTGATGTGTCCACGTTGTGTTTTGGGGCATTTCCAATTGCGGGCACTAGGCCTACTCACACAAGTGAGGAATAATTTTTATCGGGAGGCTTGGCGCAAAACTGGGTGGAAGGAAATTTGTGGCTACTCTCAGATTCCAGAACTTTATGCACCGAAATGTGAGGAAAAAGTGTTTTTTGGGCCAAATTTTTTCGGTTTGCAAAGGAGTCTGTGTAACAGAACCTGGTGAAAGCCCCACATGTCACCCCATATTTGGATTCCCCTAGGTGTCTACTTTTAAAAAATGCGCAGGTTTGGTAGGTTTCCTTAGGTGCCGGCTGAGCTAGAGGCCAAAATCCAGAGCTAGGCACCTTGCAAAAAACTGCTCTTTTTTCTTTGGAAAAAAATGATGTGTCCAGGTTGTGTTTTGGGCATTTCCTGTTGCGGGCGCTAGGCCTACCCAGCCAAGTGAGGTACCATTTTTATCGAGAGACTTGGGGGAATACTGGGGGGAAGGAAATTTGTGGCTCCTCTCAGATTCCAGAACTCTCCGTCTCCGAAATGAGAAGGAAAAGTGTTTTTTTGGCCAAATTGTGAGGTTTGCAAAGGATTCTGGGTAACAGAACCTGGTGAGAGCCCAACAAGTCACCCCATCTTGGATTCCCCTAGGTGTCTAGTTTTCAAAAATACGCAGGTTTGATAGGTTTCCCTATGTGCCAGCTGAGTTAGAGGCCACAATCCACAGCTAGGTACTTTGCAAAAAAACCAGGTCTGTTTTCTTTGGAAAAATGTGATGTATCCACGTTGTGTTTTGGGGCATTTCCTGTCGCGGGCGCTATGCCTATCCAGTCAAGTGAGGTACCATTTTTATCGAGAGACTTGGGGAAACACTGAGGCGAAGGAAATGTCTGGCTCCTCTCAGATTCCAGAACTTTCTGTCACCGAAATGTGAGGAAAAAGTGTTTTTTTAGCCAAATTCGGAGGTTGGCAAATGATTCTGGGTAACAGAACCTGGTGAGAGCGCCACAAGTCACCCCATCATGGATTCCCCTAGGTGTCTACTTTTAAAAAATGTGCAGGTTTGGTAGGTTTCCTTAGGTGCCGACTGAGCTAAAGGCCAAAATCCACAGCTAAGCACTTTGCAAAAAAAAGCTCTGTTTTCTTTGGGAAAATGCGACCTGTCAAGGTTGTGTTTTGGGGCATTTCCTGTTGCGGGCGCTACACCTACCCAGTCAAGTGAGGTACCATTTTTATCGAGAGACTTGGGGGAATGCTGGGGTGAAGGAAATCTTTGGCTCCTCTCAGATACCAGAACTTTCTGTCACCGAAATGAGAGGAAAAAGTGTTTTTTTGGCCAAATTTTGAGGTTTGCAAAGGATTCTGGGTAACAGAACCTGGTGAGAGCCCCACAAGTCACCCCATCTTGGATTCCCTTAGGTGTCTAGTTTTCAAAAATACGCAGGTTTTTTGGGTTTCCCTTTGTGCCGGCTGAGTTAGAGGCCAAAATCCACAGCTTGGTAGTTTGTTAAAAAACAGCTCTGTTTTCTTTGGGAAAATGTGGTGTGTGCAGGCTGTGTTTTGGGGCATTTCCTGTTCCGGGTGCTGGGCCTACCCACACAAGTGAGGTACCATTTTTATCAACAGACTTGGGGGAACGCTGGGTGGAAGGAAATTCGTGACTCCTCTCAGATTCCAGAACTTTCTGTCACCGAAATGTGAGGAAAAAGTGTTTTTTTAGCCAAATTTTGAGGTTTGCCAATGATTTTGTGTAACAGAAACTGGTGAGAGCCCCACAGGTCACCCCATTTTGGGTTCCCCTAGGTGTCTGGTTTTCAAAAATGCTCAGGTTTGGTAGGTTTCCCTAGGTGCCTGAGCTAGAGGCCAAGATCCATAGCTTGGCATTTTGCAAAAAGCAACTGTGTTTTCTTTGGAAAAATGTGATGTGTCCACGTTGTGTTTTGGGCATTTCCCGTTGCGGGCACTAGTCCTACCCACACAAGTGAGGTATCATTTTTATCGGGAGGCTTGGCCCAAAACTGGGCGGAAGGAAATTTGTGGCTACTCTCAGATTCCAGAACTTTATGCACCGAAATGTGAGGATTTTTTTTTTTTTGGGCCAAATTTTGGGGTTTGCAAAAGAGTCTGTGTAACAGAACCTGGTGAAAGCCCCACATGTCACCCCATATTGGATTCCCATAGGTGTCTACTTTTCAAAAATGTGCAGGTTTGGTAGGTTTCCTTAGATGCCGGCTGAGCTAGAGGCAAAAAACCACAGCTAGGCACTCTGCAAAAAACAGCTCTGTTTTCTTTGGAAAAATGTGATGTGTCCAGGTTGTGTTTTGGGGCATTTCCTGTTGCGGGCGCTAGGCTTACCCAGTCAAGTGAGGTACTGTTTTTATCGAGAGACTTAGGGGAGCAAGGGGGGACGGAAATTTGTGTCTCCTCTCAGATTCCAGAGCTTTCTGTCACTGAAATGAGAGGGGAAAAGTGTTTTTTGGGCCAAATTGTGAGGTTTGCAAAGGATTCTGAGTAACAGAACCTGGTGAGAGCCCCACAAGTCACCCCATCTTGGATTACCTTAGGAGTCTACTTTTCAAAAATGTGCAGGATTCGTAGATTTCCCTAGGTGCCGACTGAGCTAAAGGCCAAAATCCACAACTAGGCACTTTTCAAAAACCAGCTCTGTTTTCTTTGGGAAATTGTGATGTGTCCACATTGTGTTTTGGGGCATTTCCCGTTGGGGGCACTATTCCTCCCCACACAAGTGAGGTATCATTTTTATCGGGAGGCTTGGCGCAAAATTGGGTGGTAGGAAATTTGTGGCTACTCTCAGATTCTAGAACTTTATGCACCGAAATGTGAGGAAAAAGTGTTTTTTGGGCCAAATTTTGCGGTTTGCAAAGGAGTCTGTGTAACAGAACCTGGTGAAAGCCCCACATGTCACCCCATGTTAGGATTTCCCTAGGAGTCTACTTTTAAAAAATTCACAGGTTTGGTAGGATTCCTTAGGTGCCGGCTGAGCTAGAGGCCAAAATCCACAGCTAGGCACCTTGCAAAAAACAGCTCTTTTTTCTTTGGAAAAATGTGATGTGTCCAGGTTGTGTTTTGGGCATTTCCTGTCGCGGGCGCTAGGCCTACCCAGTCAAGTGAAGTACCATTCTTATCGAGAGACTTGGGGGAACACTGCAGGGACGGAAATGTGTGGCTCCTCATAGATTCCAGAGCTTTCTGTCACTTAAATGAGAGGGAAAAGTGTTTTTTGGCCTAATTGTGAGGTTTGCAAAGGATTCTGAGTAACAGAACCTGGTGAGAGCCCCACAAGTCACCCCATCTTGGATTCCCTTTAGTGTCTAGTTTTCAAAAATACGCAGGTTTGATGGGTATCCCTTTGTGCCGGCTGAGTTAGAGGCCAAAATCCACAGCTAGGTAGTTTGTTAAAAACAGCTCTGTTTTCTTTTGGAAAATGTGGTGTGTGCAGGTTGTGTTTTGGGGCATTTCCTGTTGCGGGCGCTAGGCCTACCCACACAAGTGAAGTACCATTTTTATCAAGAGACTCGGGGGAACGCTGGGTGGAAGGAAATTCATGGCTCCTCTCAGATTACAGAACTTTCTGTCCCTGAAATGTGAGGAAAAAGTGTTTTTTTAGCCAAATTTTGAGGTTTGCAAATGATTTTGTGTAACAGAAGCTGGTGAGAGCCCCACAAGTCACCCTATCTTGGATTCCCCTAGGTGTCTAGTTTTCAAAAATGCTCAGGTTTGGTAGGTTTCCATAGGTGCCGGCTGAGCTAGAGGCCAAAATCCACAGCTCAGCACTTTGCAAAAACCAGCTCTGTTTTCTTTGGAAAAATGTGATGTGTCCACGTTGTGTTTTGGGGCATTTCCAATTGCGGGCACTAGGCCTACTCACACAAGTGAGGAATAATTTTTATCGGGAGGCTTGGCGCAAAACTGGGTGGAAGGAAATTTGTGGCTACTCTCAGATTCCAGAACTTTATGCACCGAAATGTGAGGAAAAAGTGTTTTTTGGGCCAAATTTTTTCGGTTTGCAAAGGAGTCTGTGTAACAGAACCTGGTGAAAGCCCCACATGTCACCCCATATTTGGATTCCCCTAGGTGTCTACTTTTAAAAAATGCGCAGGTTTGGTAGGTTTCCTTAGGTGCCGGCTGAGCTAGAGGCCAAAATCCAGAGCTAGGCACCTTGCAAAAAACTGCTCTTTTTTCTTTGGAAAAAAATGATGTGTCCAGGTTGTGTTTTGGGCATTTCCTGTTGCGGGCGCTAGGCCTACCCAGCCAAGTGAGGTACCATTTTTATCGAGAGACTTGGGGGAATACTGGGGGGAAGGAAATTTGTGGCTCCTCTCAGATTCCAGAACTTTCCGTCACCGAAATGAGAAGGGAAAATGTTTTTTTGGCCAAATTGTGAGGTTTGCAAAGGATTCTGGGTAACAGAACCTGGTGAGAGCCCAACAAGTCACCCCATCTTGGATTCCCCTAGGTGTCTAGTTTTCAAAAATACGCAGGTTTGATAGGTTTCCCTATGTGCCAGCTGAGCTAGAGGCCACAATCCACAGCTAGGTACTTTGCAAAAAAAACAGGTCTGTTTTCTTTGGAAAAATGTGATGTATCCACGTTGTGTTTTGGGGCATTTCCTGTCGCGGGCGCTATGCCTATCCAGTCAAGTGAGGTACCATTTTTATCGAGAGACTTGGGGAAACACTGAGGCGAAGGAAATGTCTGGCTCCTCTCAGATTCCAGAACTTTCTGTCACCGAAATGTGAGGAAAAAGTGTTTTTTTAGCCAAATTCGGAGGTTGGCAAATGATTCTGGGTAACAGAACCTGGTGAGAGCGCCACAAGTCACCCCATCATGGATTCCCCTAGGTGTCTACTTTTAAAAAATGTGCAGGTTTGGTAGGTTTCCTTAGGTGCCGACTGAGCTAAAGGCCAAAATCCACAGCTAAGCACTTTGCAAAAAAAAGCTCTGTTTTCTTTGGGAAAATGCGACCTGTCCAGGTTGTGTTTTGGGGCATTTCCTGTTGCGGGCGCTACACCTTCCCAGTCAAGTGAGGTACCATTTTTATCGAGAGACTTGGGGGAATGCTGGGGTGAAGGAAATCTGTGGCTCCTCTCAGATACCAGAACTTTCTGTCACCGAAATGAGAGGAAAAAGTGTTTTTTTGGCCAAATTGTGAGGTTTGCAAAGGATTCTGGGTAACAGAACCTGGTGAGAGCCCCACAGGTCACCCTATCTTGGATTCCCCTAGGTGTCTAGTTTTCAAAAATGTGCAGGTTTGGTAGGTTTCCCTATGTGCCAGCTGAGCTAGAGGCCAAAATCCACAACTGGGCACTTTGCAAAAAACAGCTCTGTTTTCTTTGGGAAAATGTGATGTGTCCACGTTGTGTTTTGGGGCATTTCCTGTTGGGACCACTAGGCCTACCCACACAAGCGAGGTACCATTTTTATCAGGCGACTTGGGAGAACGCTGGGTGGAAGAAAATGTGTGGCTCCTCTCAGATTCCAGAACTTTCTGCCACCGAAATGTGAGGAAAAAGTGTTTTTTTAGCCACATTTTGAGGTTTGCAAAGGATTCTGGGTAACAGAAACTGGTGAGACCCCCAAAAGTCACCCCATTTTGGGATCCCCTAGGTGTCTAAATTTCAAAAATGCTCAGGTTTGGTAGGCTTCCCTAGGTGCCTGAGCTAGAGGCCACAATCCACAGCTTGGCATTTTGCAAAAAGCAACTCTATTTTCTTTGGAAAAATGTGATGTGTCCACGTTGTGTTTTGGGCATTTCCCGTTGCGGGCACTAGGCCTACCCACACAAGTGAGGTATCATTTTTATCAGGAAGCTTGGCGCAAAACTGGGTGGAAGGAAATTTGTATCTACTCTCAGATTCCAGAACTTTATGCACCGAAATGTGAGGAAAAAGTGTTTTTTTGGCCAAATTTTGCGATTTGCAAAGGAGTCTGTGTAACAGAATCTGGTGAAAGCCCCACATGTCACCCCATATTGGATTCCCCTAGGTGTCTACTTTTCAAAAATGCGCAGGTTTGGTAGGTTTTCTTAGGTGCCGGCTGAGCTAGAGACAAAAATCCACAGCTAGGCACTTTGCAAAAAACAGCTCTGTTTTCTTTGGGAAAATGCGACGTGTCCACGTTGTGTTTTGGGGCATTTCCTGTTGCAGGCGCTAGACCTACCCAGTAAAGTAAGGTACCATTTTTATCGAGAGACTTGGGGTAATGCTGGGTTGAAGGAAACTTGTTGCTCCTCTAAGATATCGGAACTTTCTGTCACCGAAATGAGAGGAAAAAGTGTTTTTTTTGGCCAAATTCTTAGGTTTGCAAAGGATTCTGGGTAACAGAACCTGGTGAGAGCCCCATAGGTCACCCCATCTTGGATTCCCCTAGGTGTCTAGTTTTCAAAAATACGCAGGTTTGATAGGTTTCCCTATGTGTCGGCTGAGCTAGAGGCAAAAATACACAGCTGGGCACCTTGCAAAAAACAGCTCTTTTTTCTTTGGAAAAATGTGATGTGTGCAGGTTGTGTTTTGGTCATTTCCTGTCAGGGGCGCTAGGCCTACCCAGTCAAGTGAGGTACCATTTTTATCGAGAGACATGAGGGAACACTGGGGCGAAAGAAATGTCTGGCTCTTAGATTCCAGAACTTTCTGTCACCAAAATGTGAGGAAAAAGTGTTTTTTTAGCCAAATTCGGAGGTTGGCAAATGATTCTGGGTAACAGAACCTGGTGAGAGTGCCACAAGTCACCCCATCATGGATTCCCCTAGGTGTCTACTTTTCAAAAATGTGCAAGTTTGGTAGGTTTCCTTAGGTGCCGACTGAGCTAAAGGCCAAAATCCACAGCTAAGCACTTTGCAAAAAAAAGCTCTGTTTTCTTTGGGAAAAGGCGACCTGTCCAGGTTGTGTTTTGGGGCATTTCCTGTTGCGGGCGCTACACCTACCCAGTCAAGTGAGGTACCATTTTTATCGAGAGACTTGGGGGAATGCTGGGGTGAAGGAAATCTGTGGCTCCTCTCAGATAACAGAACTTTCTGTCACCGAAATGAGAGGAAAAAGTTTTTTTTTGGCCAAATTGTGAGGTTTGCAAAGGATTCTGGGTAACAGAACCTGGTGAGAGCCCCACAGGTCACCCTATCTTGGATTCCCCTAGGTGTCTAGTTTTAAAAAATGTGCAGGTTTGGTAGGTTTCCCTATGTGCCAGCTGAGCTAGAGGCCAAAATCCACAACTGGGCACTTTGCAAAAAACAGCTCTGTTTTCTTTGGGAAAATGTGATGTGTCCACGTTGTGTTTTGGGGCATTTCCTGTTGGGACCACTAGGCCTACCCACACAAGCGAGGTACCATTTTTATCAGGCGACTTGGGAGAACTCTGGGTGGAAGAAAATTTGTGGCTCCTCTCAGATTCCAGAACTTTCTGCCACCGAAATGTGAGGAAAAAGTGTTTTTTTAGCCACATTTTGAGGTTTGCAAAGGATTCTGGGTAACAGAAACTGGTGAGACCCCCAAAAGTCACCCCATTTTGGGATCCCCTAGGTGTCTAAATTTCAAAAATGCTCAGGTTTGGTAGGCTTCCCTAGGTGCCTGAGCTAGAGGCCACAATCCACAGCTTGGCATTTTGCAAAAAGCAACTCTATTTTCTTTGGAAAAATGTGATGTGTCCACGTTGTGTTTTGGGCATTTCCCGTTGCGGGCACTAGGCCTACCCACACAAGTGAGGTATCATTTTTATCAGGAAGCTTGGCGCAAAACTGGGCGGAAGGAAATTTGTATCTACTCTCAGATTCCAGAACTTTATGCACCGAAATGTGAGGAAAAAGTGTTTTTTTGGCCAAATTTTGCGATTTGCAAAGGAGTCTGTGTAACAGAATCTGGTGAAAGCCCCACATGTCACCCCATATTGGATTCCCCTAGGTGTCTACTTTTCAAAAATGCGCAGGTTTGGTAGGTTTTCTTAGGTGCCGGCTGAGCTAGAGACAAAAATCCACAGCTAGGCACTTTGCAAAAAACAGCTGTTTTCTTTGGGAAAATGCGACGTGTCCACGTTGTGTTTTGGGGCATTTCCTGTTGCAGGCGCTAGACCTACCCAGTAAAGTAAGGTACCATTTTTATCGAGAGACTTGGGGTAATGCTGGGTTGAAGGAAACTTGTTGCTCCTCTAAGATATCGGAACTTTCTGTCACCGAAATGAGAGGAAAAAGTGTTTTTTTTGGCCAAACTCTTAGGTTTGCAAAGGATTCTGGGTAACAGAACCTGGTGAGAGCCCCATAGGTCACCCCATATTGGATTCCCCTAGGTGTCTAGTTTTCAAAAATACGCAGGTTTGATAGGTTTCCCTATGTGCCGGCTGAGCTAGAGGCAAAAATACACAGCTGGGCACCTTGCAAAAAACAGCTCTTTTTTCTTTGGAAAAATGTGATGTGTGCAGGTTGTGTTTTGGTCATTTCCTGTCAGGGGCGCTAGGCCTACCCAGTCAAGTGAGGTACCATTTTTATCGAGAGACATGAGGGAACACTGGGGCGAAAGAAATGTCTGGCTCTCAGATTCCAGAACTTTCTGTCACCAAAATGTGAGGAAAAAGTGTTTTTTTAGCCAAATTCGGAGGTTGGCAAATGATTCTGGGTAACAGAACCTGGTGAGAGCGCCACAAGTCACCCCATCATGGATTCCCCTAGGTGTCTACTTTTAAAAAATGTGCAGGTTTGGTAGGTTTCCTTAGGTGCCGACTGAGCTAAAGGCCAAAATCCACAGCTAAGCACTTTGCAAAAAAAAGCTCTGTTTTCTTTGGGAAAATGCGACCTGTCCAGGTTGTGTTTTGGGGCATTTCCTGTTGCGGGCGCTACACCTACCCAGTCAAGTGAGGTACCATTTTTATCGAGAGACTTGGGGGAATGCTGGGGTGAAGGAAATCTGTGGCTCCTCTCAGATACCAGAACTTTCTGTCACCGAAATGAGAGGAAAAAGTGTTTTTTTGGCCAAATTGTGAGGTTTGCAAAGGATTCTGGGTAACAGAACCTGGTGAGAGCCCCACAGGTCACCCTATCTTGGATTCCCCTAGGTGTCTAGTTTTCAAAAATGTGCAGGTTTGGTAGGTTTCCCTATGTGCCAGCTGAGCTAGAGGCCAAAATCCACAACTGGGCACTTTGCAAAAAACAGCTCTGTTTTCTTTGGGAAAATGTGATGTGTCCACGTTGTGTTTTGGGGCATTTCCTGTTGGGACCACTAGGCCTACCCACACAAGCGAGGTACCATTTTTATCAGGCGACTTGGGAGAACGCTGGGTGGAAGAAAATGTGTGGCTCCTCTCAGATTCCAGAACTTTCTGCCACCGAAATGTGAGGAAAAAGTGTTTTTTTAGCCACATTTTGAGGTTTGCAAAGGATTCTGGGTAACAGAAACTGGTGAGACCCCCAAAAGTCACCCCATTTTGGGATCCCCTAGGTGTCTAAATTTCAAAAATGCTCAGGTTTGGTAGGCTTCCCTAGGTGCCTGAGCTAGAGGCCACAATCCACAGCTTGGCATTTTGCAAAAAGCAACTCTATTTTCTTTGGAAAAATGTGATGTGTCCACGTTGTGTTTTGGGCATTTCCCGTTGCGGGCACTAGGCCTACCCACACAAGTGAGGTATCATTTTTATCAGGAAGCTTGGCGCAAAACTGGGTGGAAGGAAATTTGTATCTACTCTCAGATTCCAGAACTTTATGCACCGAAATGTGAGGAAAAAGTGTTTTTTTGGCCAAATTTTGCGATTTGCAAAGGAGTCTGTGTAACAGAATCTGGTGAAAGCCCCACATGTCACCCCATATTGGATTCCCCTAGGTGTCTACTTTTCAAAAATGCGCAGGTTTGGTAGGTTTTCTTAGGTGCCGGCTGAGCTAGAGACAAAAATCCACAGCTAGGCACTTTGCAAAAAACAGCTCTGTTTTCTTTGGGAAAATGCGACGTGTCCACGTTGTGTTTTGGGGCATTTCCTGTTGCAGGCGCTAGACCTACCCAGTAAAGTAAGGTACCATTTTTATCGAGAGACTTGGGGTAATGCTGGGTTGAAGGAAACTTGTTGCTCCTCTAAGATATCGGAACTTTCTGTCACCGAAATGAGAGGAAAAAGTGTTTTTTTGGCCAAATTCTTAGGTTTGCAAAGGATTCTGGGTAACAGAACCTGGTGAGAGCCCCATAGGTCACCCCATCTTGGATTCCCCTAGGTGTCTAGTTTTCAAAAATACGCAGGTTTGATAGGTTTCCCTATGTGTCGGCTGAGCTAGAGGCAAAAATACACAGCTGGGCACCTTGCAAAAAACAGCTCTTTTTTCTTTGGAAAAATGTGATGTGTGCAGGTTGTGTTTTGGTCATTTCCTGTCAGGGGCGCTAGGCCTACCCAGTCAAGTGAGGTACCATTTTTATCGAGAGACATGAGGGAACACTGGGGCGAAAGAAATGTCTGGCTCTCAGATTCCAGAACTTTCTGTCACCAAAATGTGAGGAAAAAGTGTTTTTTTAGCCAAATTCGGAGGTTGGCAAATGATTCTGGGTAACAGAACCTGGTGAGAGTGCCACAAGTCACCCCATCATGGATTCCCCTAGGTGTCTACTTTTCAAAAATGTGCAAGTTTGGTAGGTTTCCTTAGGTGCCGACTGAGCTAAAGGCCAAAATCCACAGCTAAGCACTTTGCAAAAAAAAGCTCTGTTTTCTTTGGGAAAATGCGACCTGTCCAGGTTGTGTTTTGGGGCATTTCCTGTTGCGGGCGCTACACCTACCCAGTCAAGTGAGGTACCATTTTTATCGAGAGACTTGGGGGAATGCTGGGGTGAAGGAAATCTGTGGCTCCTCTCAGATACCAGAACTTTCTGTCACCGAAATGAGAGGAAAAAGTGTTTTTTTGGCCAAATTGTGAGGTTTGCAAAGGATTCTGGGTAACAGAACCTGGTGAGAGCCCCACAGGTCACCCTATCTTGGATTCCCCTAGGTGTCTAGTTTTCAAAAATGTGCAGGTTTGGTAGGTTTCCCTATGTGCCAGCTGAGCTAGAGGCCAAAATCCACAACTGGGCACTTTGCAAAAAACAGCTCTGTTTTCTTTGGGAAAATGTGATGTGTCCACGTTGTGTTTTGGGGCATTTCCTGTTGGGACCACTAGGCCTACCCACACAAGCGAGGTACCATTTTTATCAGGCGACTTGGGAGAACTCTGGGTGGAAGAAAATTTGTGGCTCCTCTCAGATTCCAGAATTTTCTGCCACCGAAATGTGAGGAAAAAGTGTTTTTTTAGCCACATTTTGAGGTTTGCAAAGGATTCTGGGTAACAGAAACTGGTGAGACCCCCAAAAGTCACCCCATTTTGGGATCCCCTAGGTGTCTAAATTTCAAAAATGCTCAGGTTTGGTAGGCTTCCCTAGGTGCCTGAGCTAGAGGCCACAATCCACAGCTTGGCATTTTGCAAAAAGCAACTCTATTTTCTTTGGAAAAATGTGATGTGTCCACGTTGTGTTTTGGGCATTTCCCGTTGCGGGCACTAGGCCTACCCACACAAGTGAGGTATCATTTTTATCAGGAAGCTTGGCGCAAAACTGGGCGGAAGGAAATTTGTATCTACTCTCAGATTCCAGAACTTTATGCACCGAAATGTGAGGAAAAAGTGTTTTTTTGGCCAAATTTTGCGATTTGCAAAGGAGTCTGTGTAACAGAATCTGGTGAAAGCCCCACATGTCACCCCATATTGGATTCCCCTAGGTGTCTACTTTTCAAAAATGCGCAGGTTTGGTAGGTTTTCTTAGGTGCCGGCTGAGCTAGAGACAAAAATCCACAGCTAGGCACTTTGCAAAAAACAGCTCTGTTTTCTTTGGGAAAATGCGACGTGTCCACGTTGTGTTTTGGGGCATTTCCTGTTGCAGGCGCTAGACCTACCCAGTAAAGTAAGGTACCATTTTTATCGAGAGACTTGGGGTAATGCTGGGTTGAAGGAAACTTGTTGCTCCTCTAAGATATCGGAACTTTCTGTCACCGAAATGAGAGGAAAAAGTGTTTTTTTTGGCCAAATTCTTAGGTTTGCAAAGGATTCTGGGTAACAGAACCTGGTGAGAGCCCCATAGGTCACCCCATCTTGGATTCCCCTAGGTGTCTAGTTTTCAAAAATACGCAGGTTTGATAGGTTTCCCTATGTGCCGGCTGAGCTAGAGGCAAAAATACACAGCTGGGCACCTTGCAAAAAACAGCTCTTTTTTCTTTGGAAAAATGTGATGTGTGCAGGTTGTGTTTTGGTCATTTCCTGTCAGGGGCGCTAGGCCTACCCAGTCAAGTGAGGTACCATTTTTATCGAGAGACATGAGGGAACACTGGGGCGAAAGAAATGTCTGGCTCTCAGATTCCAGAACTTTCTGTCACCAAAATGTGAGGAAAAAGTGTTTTTTTAGCCAAATTCGGAGGTTGGCAAATGATTCTGGGTAACAGAACCTGGTGAGAGCGCCACAAGTCACCCCATCGTGGATTCCCCTAGGTGTCTACTTTTAAAAAATGTGCAAGTTTGGTAGGTTTCCTTAGGTGCCGAATGAGCTAAAGGCCAAAATCCACAGCTAAGCACTTTGCAAAAAAAAGCTCTGTTTTCTTTGGGAAAATGCAACCTGTCCAGGTTGTGTTTTGGGGCATTTCCTGTTGCGGGCGCTACACCTACCCAGTCAAGTGAGGTACCATTTTTATCGAGAGACGTGGGGGAACGCTGGGGTGAACGAAATCTGTGGCTCCTCTCAGATACCAGAACTTTCTCTCACCGAAATGAGAGGATAAAGTGTTTTTTTGGCCAGATTTTGAGGTTTGCAAAGGATTCTGGGTAACAGAAACTGGTGAGAGCCCCACAAGTCACCCTATCTTGGATTCCCCTAGGTGTCTAGTTTTAAAAAATGCTCAGGTTTGGTAGGTTTCAATAGGTGCCGGCTGAGCTAGAGGCCAAAATCCACAGCTCGGCACTCAGCAAAAACCAGCTCTGTTTTCTTTGGAAAAATGGGATGTGTCCACGTTGTGTTTTGGGGCATTTCCCGTTGCGGGCACTAGGCCTACCCACACAAGTGAGGTATCATTTTTATCGGGAGGCTTGGCGCAAAACTGGGTGGTAGGAAATTTTTGGCTACTCTCAGATTCGAGAAATTTATGCACCGAAATGTGAGGAAAAAGTGTTTTTTGGGCCAAATTTTGCGGTTTGCAAAGGTGTCTGTCTAACAGAACCTGGTGAAAGCCCCACATGTCACCCCATATTTGGATTCCCCTAGGTGTCTACTTTTGAAAAATGCGCAGGTTTGCTAGGTTTCCTTAGGTGCCGGCTGAGCTAGACGCTAAAATCCACAGCTAGGCACCTTGCAAAAAATAGCTCTTTTTTCTTTGGAAAAATATGATGTGTCGAGGTTGTGTTTTGGGCATTTCCTGTTGCGGGCGCTAAGCCTACCCAGTCAAGTGAGGAACCATTTCTATCGAGAGACTTGAGGGAACACTGGGGGGAAGGACATTTGTGGCTCCTCTCAGATTCCAGAACTTTCGGTCACCGAAATGAGAAGGAAAAGTGTTTTTTTGCCAAATTGTGAGGTTTGCAAAGGATTCTGGGTAACAGAAACTGGTGAGACCCCGACAAGTCACCCCATTTTGGGTTCCCTAGGTGTCTAGTTTTCAAAAATGCGCAGGTTTGGTAGGTTTCCTTAGGTGCCGGCTGAGCTAGAGGCAAAAATCCAAGGGTAGGCACTTTGCAAAAAACAGCTCTGTTTTCTTTGGGAAAATGCGATGTATCCAGGTTATGTTTTCGGGCATTTCCTGTTGCGGGCGCTAGAACTACCCAGTCAAATGAGGTACCATTTTTATCGAGAGACTTGGGGGAACGCTGGGGTGAAGGAAATCTGTGGCTCCTCTCAGACACCGGAACTTTCTGTCACCGAAATAGAAGGAAAAAGTGTTTTTTTGGCCAAATTTTGAGGTTTGCAAAGGATTCTGGGAAACAGAACCTGGTGAGAGCCCCACAGGTCACCCCATCTTGGATTCCCCTAGGTGTCTAGTTTTCAAAAATGTGCAGGTTTGGTAGGTTTCCCTATGAGCTGGCTGAGCTAGAGGCCAAAATCCACAGCTGGGCACTTTGCAATAAACAGCTCTGTTTTCTTTGGCAAAATGTGATGTGTCCACGTTGTGTTTTGGGTTATTTCCTGTTGCTGGCACTAGGCCTACCCACACAACTGAGGTACCATTTTTATCAGGCGACTTAGGAGAACGGTGGGTGGAAGAACATTTGTGGCTCCTCTCAGATTCCAGAACTTTCTGTCACCGAAATGAGAAGGAAAAGTGTTTTTTGGGCCAAATTATGAGGTATACAAAGGATTCTGGGTGACAGAACCTGGTGAGAGCCCAACAAGTCACCCCATCTTGGATTCCCCTAGGTGTCTAGTTTTCGAAAATACGCAGGTTTGATAGGTTTCCCTATGTGCCGGCTGAGTTAGAGGCCAACATCCACAGCTAGGTACTTTTGAAAAAAACAGCTGGTTTTTTTGGAAAAATGTGGTGTATCCACGTTGTGTTTTGGGTCATTTCCTGTCGCGGGCGCTATGCCTACCCAGAGAAGTGAGGTACCATTTTTATCGAGAGACATGGGGGAACACTGGGGCGAAAGAAATGTCTGGCTCCTCTCAGATTCCAGAACTTTCTGTCACCAAAATGTGAGAAAAAAGTGTTTTTTTAGCCAAATTCGGAGGTTGGCAAATGATTCTGGGTAACAGAACCTGGTGAGAGCGCCACAAGTCACCCCATCATGGATTCCCCTAGGTGTCTACTTTTCAAAAATGTGTAGGTTTGGTAGGTTTCCTTAGGTGCCGACTGAGCTAAAGGCCAAAATCCACAGCTAAGCACTTTGCAACAAAACAGCTCTGTTTTCTTTGGGAAAATGCGACCTGTCCATGTTGTGTTTTGGGGCATTTCCTCTTGCGGGCGCTACACCTACCCAGTGAAGTGAGGTACCATTTTTATCGAGAGATTTGGGGGAACGCTGGGGTGAAGGAAATCTGTGGCTCCTCTCAGATACCGGAACTTTCTGTCACTGAAATGAGAGGAAAAAGTGTTTTTTTGGCCAAATTTTGAGGTTTGCAAAGGATTCTTGGTAACAGGAACTGGTGAGAGCCCCACAAGTCACCCTGTCTTGGAGTCCCCTAGGTGTCTAGTTTTCGAAAATGCTCAGGTTTGGTAGGTTTCCCTAGGTGCCGACTGAGCTAAAGGCCAAAATCCACAGCTAGGCACTTTGCAAAAACCAGCTCTGTTTTCTTTGGAAAAATGTGATGTGTCCACGTTGTGTTTTGGAGCATTTTCAATTGCGGGCACTAGGCCTACCCACACAAGTGAGGTATCATTTTCATTGGGAGGATTGGCACAAAATTGGGTGGAAGGAAATTTGTGGCTACTCTTAGATTCCAGAACTTTATGCACTGAAATGTGAGGAAAAATTGTTTTTTTGGCCAAATTTTGCAGTTTGCAAAGGAGTCTGTGTAACAGAACCTTGTGAAAGCCCCACATGTCACCCCATATTTGGATTCCCCTAGGAGTCTACTTTTCAAAAATTTGAACGTTTGGTAGGTTTCCTTAGGTGCCGGCTGAGCTAGGGGCCAAAATCCACAGCTAGGCACCTTGCAAAAAACAGCTCTTTTTTCTTTGGAAAAATGTGATGTGTCCAGGTTGTGTTTTGGGCATTTCCTGTCACGGGCGCTAGGCCTACCCAGTCAAGTGAGGTACCATTTTTATCGAGAGACTTGGGGGAACGCTGGGGTGAACGAAATCTGTGGCTCCTCTCAGATACCAGAACTTTCTGTCACCGAAATGAGAGGAAAAAGTGT
Organism: Pleurodeles waltl; assembly: GCF_031143425.1. Taxonomy (NCBI): domain Eukaryota; kingdom Metazoa; phylum Chordata; class Amphibia; order Caudata; family Salamandridae; genus Pleurodeles; species Pleurodeles waltl. Next base: position 976,858,711 of record NC_090443.1, read on the forward strand.
TTTTTTGGCCAGATTTTGAGGTTTGCAAAGGATTCTGGGTAACAGAAACTGGTGAGAGCCCCACAAGTCACCCTATCTTGGATTCCCCTAGGTGTCTAGTTTTAAAAAATGCTCAGGTTTGGTAGGTTTCAATAGGTGCCGGCTGAGCTAGAGGCCAAAATCCACAGCTCGGCACTCTGCAAAAACCAGCTCTGTTTTCTTTGGAAAAATGGGATGTGTCCACGTTGTGTTTTGGGGCATTTCCCGTTGCGGGCACTAGGCCTACCCACACAAGTGAGGTATCATTTTTATCGGGAGGCTTGGCGCAAAACTGGGTGGTAGGAAATTTGTGGCTACTCTCAGATTCGAGAAATTTATGCACCGAAATGTGAGGAAAAAGTGTTTTTTGGGCCAAATTTTGCGGTTTGCAAAGGTGTCTGTCTAACAGAACCTGGTGAAAGCCCCACATGTCACCCCATATTTGGATTCCCCTAGGTGTCTACTTTTGAAAAATGTGCAGGTTTGCTAGGTTTCCTTAGGTGCCGGCTGAGCTAGACGCTAAAATCCACAGCTAGGCACCTTGCAAAAAATAGCTCTTTTTCCTTTGGAAAAATATGATGTGTCGAGGTTGTGTTTTGGGCATTTCCTGTTGCGGGCGCTAAGCCTACCCAGTCAAGTGAGGAACCATTTCTATCGAGAGACTTGAGGGAACACTGGGGGGGAGGACATTTGTGGCTCCTCTCAGATTCCAGAACTTTCGGTCACCGAAATGAGAAGGAAAAGTGTTTTTTGGCCAAATTGTGAGGTTTGCAAAGGATTCTGGGTAACAGAAACTGGTGAGACCCCGACAAGTCACCCCATTTTGGGTTCCCCTAGGTGTCTAGTTTTCAAAAATGCGCAGGTTTGGTAGGTTTCCTTAGGTGCCGGCTGAGCTAGAGGCAAAAATCCAAGGCTAGGCACTTTGCAAAAAACAGCTCTGTTTTCTTTGGGAAAATGTGATGTATCCAGGTTATGTTTTCGGGCATTTCCTGTTGCGGGCGCTAGAACTACCCAGTCAAATGAGGTACCATTTTTATCGAGAGACTTGGGGGAACGCTGGGGTGAAGGAAATCTGTGGCTCCTCTCAGATACCGGAACTTTCTGTCACCGAAATAGAAGGAAAAAGTGTTTTTTTGGCCAAATTTTGAGGTTTGCAAAGGATTCTGGGAAACAGAACCTGGTCAGAGCCCCACAGGTCACCCCATCTTGGATTCCCCTAGGTGTCTAGTTTTCAAAAATGTGCAGGTTTGGTAGGTTTCCCTATGAGCTGGCTGAGCTAGAGGCCAAAATCCACAGCTGGGCACTTTGCAATAAACAGCTCTGTTTTCTTTGGCAAAATGTGATGTGTCCACGTTGTGTTTTGGGTTATTTCCTGTTGCTGGCACTAGGCCTACCCACACAACTGAGGTACCATTTTTATCAGGCGACTTAGGAGAACGGTGGGTGGAAGAACATTTGTGGCTCCTCTCAGATTCCAGAACTTTCTGTCACCGAAATGAGAAGGAAAAGTGTTTTTTGGGCCAAATTATGAGGTATACAAAGGATTCTGGGTAACAGAACCTGGTGAGAGCCCAACAAGTCACCCCATCTTGGATTCCCCTAGGTGTCTAGTTTTCGAAAATACACAGGTTTGATAGGTTTCCCTATGTGCCGGCTGAGTTAGAGGCCAACATCCACAGCTAGGTACTTTTGAAAAAAACAGCTGTTTTTTTTGGAAAAATGTGGTGTATCCACGTTGTGTTTTGGGTCATTTCCTGTCGCGGGCGCTATGCCTACCCAGTGAAGTGAGGTACCATTTTTATCGAGAGACATGGGGGAACACTGGGGCGAAAGAAATGTCTGGCTCCTCTCAGATTCCAGAACTTTCTGTCACCAAAATGTGAGAAAAAAGTGTTTTTTTAGCCAAATTCGGAGGTTGGCAAATGATTCTGGGTAACAGAACCTGGTGAGAGCGCCACAAGTCACCCCATCATGGATTCCCCTAGGTGTCTACTTTTCAAAAATGTGTAGGTTTGGTAGGTTTCCTTAGGTGCCGACTGAGCTAAAGGCCAAAATCCACAGCTAAGCACTTTGCAACAAAACAGCTCTGTTTTCTTTGGGAAAATGCGACCTGTCCATGTTGTGTTTTGGGGCATTTCCTCTTGCGGGCGCTACACCTACCCAGTGAAGTGAGGTACCATTTTTATCGAGAGATTTGGGGGAACGCTGGGGTGAAGGAAATCTGTGGCTCCTCTCAGATACCGGAACTTTCTGTCACTGAAATGAGAGGAAAAAGTGTTTTTTTGGCCAAATGTTGAGGTTTGCAAAGGATTCTTGGTAACAGGAACTGGTGAGAGCCCCACAAGTCACCCTGTCTTGGAGTCCCCTAGGTGTCTAGTTTTCGAAAATGCTCAGGTTTGGTAGGTTTCCATAGGCTCCGGCTGAGCTAGAGGCAAAAATCCACAGCTAGGCACTTTGCAAAAAACAGCTCTGTTTTCTTCAGAAAAAAGTGATGTGTCCAGGTTGTGTTTTGTGGCATTTACTGTTGCGGGCATTAGGCCTACCCAGTCAAGTGAGGTACCATTTTTATCGAGAGACTTGGGGGAACACTGGGTGGGAAGGAAATTTGTGGCTCCTCTCAGATTCCAGAGCTTTCTGTCACTGAAATGAGAGGGGAAAAGTGTTTTGTTGGCCAAATTGTGAGGTTTGCAAAGGATTCCGAGTAAGAGAACCTGGTGAGAGCCCCATAAGTCACCCCATCTTGGATTCCCTTAGGTGTCTAGTTTTAAAAAATGTGCAGGTTTGGTAGGTTTCCCTAGGTGCCGACTGAGCTAAAGGCCAAAATCCATAGCTAGGCACTTTGCAAAAACCAGCTCTGTTTTCTTTGGAAAAATGTGATGTGTCCACGTTGTGTTTTGGGGCATTTCCCGTTGCGGGCACTAGGTCTACCCACACAAGTGAGGTATCATTTTTATCGGGTGGCTTGGCACAAAATTAGGTGGAAGGAAATTTGTGGCTACTCTCAGATTCCAGAACTCTATGCACCGAAATGTGAGGAAAAAGTGTTTTTTTGGCCAAATTTTGCAGTTTGCAAAGGAGTCTGTGTTACAGAACCTGGTGAAAGCCCCACATGTCACCCCATATTTGGATTCCCCTAGGAGTCTACTTTTCAAAAATTTGCAGGTTTGATAGGTTTCCCTGTGTGCCGGCTGCGTTAGAGGCCAAAATCCACAGCTAGGTACTTTGCAAAAAACAGCTCTGTTTTCTTTGGAAAAATGTGATGTATCCACGTTGTGTTTTGGGGCATTTCCTGTCGCGGGCGCTATGCCTACCCAGTCAAGTGAGGTACCATTTTTATCGAGAGACATGGGGGAACACTGGGGCGAAGGAAATGTCTGGCTCCTCTCAGATTCCAGAACTTTCTGTCACCGAAATGTGAGGAAAAAGTGTTTTTTAAGCCAAATTTCGGAGGTTGGCAAATGATTCTGGGTAACAGAACCTGGTGAGAGCGCCACAAGTCACCCCATATTGGATTCCCCTAGGTGTCTAGTTTTCAAAAATGTGCAGGTTTGGTAGGTTGCCCTAGGTGCCGACTGAGCTAAAGGCCAAAATCCACAGCTAGGCACTTTGCAAAAAACAGCTCTGTTTTCTTTGGGAAAATGCGACGTGTCCAGGTTGTGTTTTGGGGCATTTCCTGTTGCGGGCGCTAGACCTACCCAGTCAAGTGAGGTACCATTTTTATTGAGACTTGGGGGAACGCTGGGGTGAAGGAAATCTGTGGCTCCTCTCAGATACCGGAACTTTCTGTCACCGAAATGAGAGGAAAAAGTGTTTTTTTGGCCAAATTTTGAGGTTTGCAAAGGATTCTGGGTAATAGAACCTGGTGAGAGCCCCACAGGTCACCCCATCTTGGGTTCCCCTAGGTGTCTACTTTTCACAAATGTGCAGGTTTGGCAGGTTTCCCTAGGTGCCGACTGAGCTAGAGGCCAAAATCCACAGCTGGGCACTTTGCCAAAAGCAGCTCTGTTTTCTTTGGGAAAATGTGATGTGTCCACGTTGTGTTTTGGGGCATTTTTCGTTGTGGGCACTAGGCCTACCCACACAAGTGAGGGATCATTTTTATCGGGTGGCTTGGCGCAAAACTGGGTGGAAGGAAATTTGTGGCTACTCTCAGATTCCAGAACTTTATGCACCGAAATGTGAGGAAAAAGCGTTTTTTTGGCAAATTCGGAGGCTGGCAAATTATTCTGGGTAACAGAACCTGGTGAGAGCGCCACAAGTCACCCCATCTTGGATTCCCATAGGTGTCTACTTTTCAAAAATGTGCAGGTTTGGTAGGTTTCCCTAGGTGCCGACTGAGCTAAAGGCCAAAATCCACAGCTAGGCACTTTGCAAAAAACAGCTCTGTTTTCTTTGGGAAAATGTGACGTCTCCAGGTTGTGTTTTGGGGCATATCCTGTTGTGGGCGCTAGACCTACCCAGTCAAGTGAGGTACCATTTTTATCGAGAGACTTGGGGGAACGCTGGGGTGAAGGAAATCTGTGGCTCCTCTCAGATACCGGAACTTTCTGTCACCGAAATGAGAGGAAAATGTGTTTTTTGGCCAAATTTTGAGGTTTGCAAAGGATTCTGGGTAACAGAAACTGGTGAGAGCCCCACAAGTCACCCTATCTTGGATTCCCCTAGGTGTCTAGTTTTCAAAAATGCTCAGGTTTGGTAGGTTTCCATAGGTGCCAGCTGAGCTAGAGGCCAAAATCCACAGCTCGGCACTTTGCAAAAACCAGCTCTGTTTTCTTTGGAAAAATGTGATGTGTCCACGTTGTGTTTTGGGGAATTTCTCGTTGTGGGCACTAGGCCTACCCACACAAGTGAGGTATAATTTTTATCGGGAGGCTTGGTGCAAAACTGGGTGGAAGGAAATTTGTGGCTACTCTCAGATTCCAGAACTTTATGCACCGAAATGTGTGGAAAAGGGTTTTTTTGGCCAAATTTTGCGGTTTGCAAAGGAGTTTGTGTACAAAACCTGGTGAAAGCCCCACATATCACCCCATATTTTCATTCCCCTAGGTGTCTAGTTTTCAAAAATACACAGGTTTGATAGGTTTCCCTATGTGCCGGCTGAGTTAGAGGCCAAAATCCACAGCTAGGTACTTTGCAAAAAAACAGCTCTGTTTTGTTTGGAAAAATGTGATGTATCCACGTTGTGTTTTGGGGTATTTCCTGTCGCGGGCGCTATGCCTACCCAGTCAAGTGAGGTACCATTTTTATCGAGAGACATGGGGGAGCACTGGGGCGAAGGAAATGTCTGGCTCCTCTCAGATTCCAGAACTTTCTATCATCGAAATGTGAGGAAAAAGTATTTTTTTAGCCAAATTCGGAGGTGGGCAAATTATTCTGGGTAACAGAACCTGGTGAGAGCGCCACAAGTCACACCATCTTGGATTCCCCTAGGTGTCTACTTTTAAAAAATGTGCAGGTTTGGTATTTTTCCCTAGGTGCCGACTGAGCTAAAGGCCAAAATCCACAGCTAGGCACTTTGCAAAAAACAGCTCTGTTTTCTTTGGGAAAATGCGACGTGTCCAGGTTGTGTTTTGGAGCATTTCCTGTTGCGGGCGCTAGACCTAACCAGTCAAGTGAGGTACCATTTTTATCGAGAGACTTGGGGGAACACTGGGGGGAAGGAAATTTGTGGCTCCTCTCAGATTCCAGAACTTTCTGTCACCGAAATGAGAAGGAAAAGTGTTTTTTTTGGCCAAATTGTGAGGTTTGCAAAGGATTCTGGGTAACAGAACGTAGTGACAACACAACAAGTCACCCCATCTTGGATTCCCCTAGGTGTCTAGTTTTCGAAAATTCGCAGGTTTGATAGGTTTCTCTATGAGCCGGTTGAGTTAGAGGCCAAAATCCACAGCTAGGTACTTTGCAAAAAAACAGCTCTGTTTTCTTTGGGAAAATGCGACGTGTCCAGGTTGTGTTTTGGAGCATTTCCCGTTGCGGGCGCTAGACCTAACCAGTCAAGTGAGGTACCATTTTTATCGAGAGACTTGGGGGAACACTGGGGGGGAAGGAAATTTGTGGCTCCTCTCAGATTCCAGAGCTTTCTGTCAATGAAATGAGAGGGGAAAAGTGTTTTTGGGCCAAAAATGTGAGGTTTGCAAAGGATTCTGAGTAAGAGAACCTGGTGAGAGCCCCACAAGTCACCCCATCTTGGATTCCCATAGGTGTCTAGTTTTCAAAAATGTGCAGGTTTGGTAAGTTTCCCTAGGTGCCGACTGAGCTAAAGGCCAAAATCCACAGCTAGGCACTTTGCGAAAACCAGCTCTGTTTTCTTTAGAAAAATGAGATGTGTCCATGTTGTGTTTTGGGGCATTTCCTGTTGCGGGCACTAGGCCTCCCCACACAAGTAAGGTACCATTTTTATCAGGCGACTTGGGAGAACGCTGGGTGGAAGAAAATTTGTGGCTCCTCTCAGATTCCAGAACTTTCTGTCACCGAAATGTGAGGAAAAAGTTTTTTTTTAGCCAAATTCAGAGGTTGGCAAATGATTCTGGGTAACAGAACCTGGTGAGAGCGCCACAAGTCAACCCATCTTTGATTCCCCTAGGTGTCTACTTTTCAAAAATGTGCAGGTTTGGTGGGTTTACCTAGGTGCCGACTGAGCTAAAGGGCAAAATCCACAGCTAGGCACTTTGCAAAAAACAGCTCTGTTTTCTTTGGGAAAATGCGACGTGTCCAGGTTGTGTTTTGGGTCATTTCCTGTTGCCGGCGCTAGACCTACCCAGTCAAGTGAGGTACCATTTTTATCGAGAGACTTGGGGGAATGCTGGGGTGAAGGAAATCTGTGGCTCCTCTCAGATACCGGAGCTTTCTGTCACTGAAATCAGAGGGGAAAAGTGTTTTTTTGGACAAATTGTGAGGTTTGCAAAGGATTCTGAGTAACAGAACCTGGTGAGAGCCCCACAAGTCACCCCGTCTTGGATTCCCTTAGGTGTCTAGTTTTCAAAAATACGCCCGTTTGATGGGCTCCCCTTAGTGCCGACTGAGCTAAAGACCAAAATCCACAGCTAGGCACTTTGCGAAAACCAGCACTGTTTTCTTTGGGAAAATGTGGTGTGTGCAGGCTGTGTTTTGGGGTATTTCCCGTTGCGGGCACTAGGCCTACCCACTCAAGTGAGGTATCATTTTTATCAGGAGGCTTGGCGCACCATGGTGGAAGGAAATTTCTGGCTCCTCTCAGATTCCAGAACTATCTGTGACCGAAATGTGTGGAAAAAGTGTTTTTTTGGCCAAATTTTGCGGTTTGCAAAGGATTCTGGGTAACAGAACCTGGTGAGAGCCCTTCAAGTCACCCCATCTTGGATTCCCGTAGGTGTCTAGTTTTCAAAAATACGCAGGTTTGATGGGTTCCCCTTTGTGCCGGCTGAGTTAGAGGCCGAAATCCACAGCTAGGTACTTTGTTAAAAAACAGCACTGTTTTCTTTGGGAAACTATGGTGTGTGCAGATTGTGTTTTGGGGCATTTCCTGTTGCGGGCACTAGGCCTACCCACACAAGTGAGGTACCACTTTTAACGAGAGACTTGGGGGAACTCTGGGTGGAAGGAAACTTGTGTCTCCTCTCAGATTCCACAACTTCATGCACCAAAATGTGAGGAAAAAGTGTTTTTTTGGCCAAATTTTGCGGTTTGCAAAGGAGTCTGTGTAACAGAACCTGGTGAAAGCCCCACATGTCACCCCATATTGGATTCCTCTAGGTGTCTACTTTTAAAAAATGCGCAGGTTTGGTAGGTTTCCTTAGGTGCCGCCTGAGCTAGAGGCCAAAATCCAGAGCTCGGCACTTTGCAAAAAACAGCTCTGTTTTCTTTGGAAAAATGTGATGTGTCCAGGTTGTTTTTTGGGGCATTTCCTGTTGCGGGCGCTAGGCCTACCTAGTCAAGTGAGGTACCATTTTTATCGAGAGACTTGGGGGAACGCTGGGGTGAAGGAAATCTGTGGTTCCTCTCAGATTCCGGAACTTTCTGTCACTGAAATGAGAGGAAAAAGTGTTTTTTTTGGCCACATGTTGAGCTTTGCAAAGGATTCTTGGTAACAGAACCTGGTGAGAGCCTAACAAGTCACCCCAGCCTGGATTCCCCTAGGTGTCTAGTTTTACAAAATGCTCAGGTTTGGTAGGTTTTCCTAGGTGCCGGCTGAGCTAGAGGCCAAAATCCACAGCTGGGCACTTTGCAAAAAAACAGCTGTTTTCTTTGGGAAAATGTGATGTGTCCACGTTGTGTTTTGGGGCATTTCCTGTTGTGGGCACTACGCCTACCCACAAAAGCGAGGTACCATTTTTATTGGGTGACTTGGGAGAACGCTGGGTTGAAGAAAATTTGTGGCTCCTCTCAGATTCCAGAACATTCTGTCACCGAAATGAGAGGAACAAGTGTTTTTTTAGCCACATTTTGAGGTTTGCAAAGGATTCTGAGTAACAGAAACTGGTGAGAGCCCAACAAGTCACCCCATCTTGGATTCCCCTAGGTGTCTAGTTTTAAAAAATGCGCAGGTTTGGTAGGTTTCCCTATGTGTCGGCTGAGCTAGAGGCAAAAATCCACAGCTAGGCATGTTGCAAAAAACAGCTCTGTTTTCGTTGGGAAAATGTGACGTTTCCAGGTTGTATTTTGGGGCATTTCCTGTTGTGGGCGCTAGACCTACCCAGTCAAGTGAGGTACCATTTTTATCGAGAGACTTGGGTAAACGCTGGGGTGAAGGAAATCTGTGGCTCCTCTCAGATACTGTAACTTTCTGTCACCGAAATGAGAGGAAAAAGTGTTTTTTTGGCCACATTTTGAGGTTTGCAAAGGATTCTGGGTAACAGAACCTAGTGAGAGCCCCACAGGTCATCCCATCTTGGATTCCCCTAGGTGTCTAGTTTTAAAAAATTTGCAGGTTTGGTAGGTTTCCCTATGTGCAGGCTGAGCTAGAGCCCAAAATCCACAGCTGGGCACTTTGCAAAAAACAGCTCTGTTTTCTTTGGGAAAATGTGATGTGTCCACGTTGTGTTTTTGGGCATTTCCTGTTGCGAGCACTAGGCCTACCCACACAAGTGAGGTAACATTTTTATCAGGCGACTTGGGAGACCGCTGGGTGGAAGAAGATTTGTGGCTCCTCTCAAATTCCAGAACTTTCTATCACCGAAATGTGAGGAAAAAGTGTTTTTTTAGCCACATTTTTAGTTTTGCAAAGGATTCTGGGTAACAGAACCTGGTGAGAGTCCCACAAGTCACCCCATCCTGGATTTCCCCAGGTGTCTAGTTTTAAAAAATCCGCAGGTTTGGAAGGTTTTCCTATGTGCCGGCTGAGCTAGAGGTTAAAATCCACAGCTAGGCACTTTGCAAAAAACAGCTCTGTTTTCTTTGGGAAAATGTGATGTGTCCACATTGTGTTTTTGGGGCATTGTCTGTCGCGGGCGCAAGGCCTACCCACACAAGTGAGTTACCATTGTTATCGGGAGAGTTGGGGGAACGCTGGGTGGAAGGAAATATGTGGCTCCTCTCAGATTCCAGAGCTTTCTGTCACTGAAATGAGAGGGAAAAGTGTTTTTTTGGCCAAATTGTGAGGTTTGCAAAGGATTCTGAGTAACAGAACCTGGTGAGAGCCCCACAAGTCACCCCATCTTGGATTCCCTAGGTGTCTAGTTTTTAAAAATATGCAGGTTTGATGGGTTTCCCTTTGTGCCGGCTGAGTTAGAGGCCAAAATCCACAGCTAGGTAGTTTGTTAAAAAACAGCTCTGTTTTCTTTGAAAAAATGTGATGTGTGCAGGTTGTGTTTTGGGGTATTTCCTGTTGCGGGCGCTAGGCCTACCCACACAAGTGAGGTATCATTTTTATCGGGAGGCTTGGCGCAAAACTGGGTGGAAGGAAATTTGTGGCTACTCACAGATTCCAGAACTTTATGCACCGAAATGTGAGGAAAATGTGTTTTGGCCAAATTTTGCGGTTTGCAAAGGAGTCTGTGTCACAGAACCTGGTGAAAACCCCACATGTCACCCCATATTGGATTCCCCTAGGTGTCTAGTTTCAAAAATACGCAGGTTTGATAGGTTTCCCTATGTGCCGGCTGAGTTAGAGGCCAAAATCCACAGCTAGGTACTTTGCAAAAAAACAGCTGTTTTCTTTGGAAAAATTTGATGTATCCACATTGTGTTTTGGGGCATTTCCCTTTGCGGGCGCTATGCCTACCCAGTCAAGTGAGGTACGATTTTTATCGAGAGACATGGGGGAACACTGGGGCGAAGGAAATGTCTGGCTCCTCTCAGATTCCAGAACTTTCTGTCAACGAACAGTGAGGAAAAATTTTTTTTTTAGCCAAATTCGGAGGTTGGCAAATGATTCTGGGTAACAGAACCTGGTGAGAGCGCCACAAGTCACCCCATCTTGGATTCCCCTAGGTGTCTACTTTTAAAAAATGTGCAGGTTTGGTAGGTTTCCCTAGGTGCCGGCTGAGCTACAGGCCAAAATCCACAGCTAGGCACTTTGCAAAAAACAGCTCTGTTTTCTTTGGGAAAATGTGACGTGTCCAGGTTGTGTTTTGGGGCATTTTCTGTTGCGGCGCTAGACCTACCCAGTCAAGTGAGGTACCATTTTTATCGAGAGACTTGTGGGAACGCTGGGGTGAAGGAAATCTGTGGCTCCTCTCAGATTCCGGAACTTCCTGTCACTGAAATAAGAGGAAAAAGTGTTTTTTGGGCCACATTTTGAGGTTTGCAAAGGATTCTGGGTAACAGAACCTGGTGAGAGCCCCACAGGTCACCCATCTTGGATTCCTCTAGGTGTCTACTTTTAAAAAATGTGCAGGTTTGGTAGGTTTCCCTATGTGCCGGCTGAGCTAGAGCCCAAAATCCACAGCTGGGCACTTTGCAAAAAACAGCTCTGTTTTCTTTGGGAAAATGTGATGTGTCCACGTTGTGTTTTTGGGCATTTCCTTTTGCGGGCACCAGGCCTACCCACACAAGTGAGGTACCATTTTTATCAGGCGACTTGGGAGACCGCTGGGTGGAAGAAGATTTGTGGCTCCTCACAGATTCTAGAACTTTCTATCACCGAAATGTGAGGGAAAAGTGTTTTTTTGGCCAAATTGTGAGGTTTGCAAAGGATTCTGAGTAACAGAACCTGGTGAGAGCCCCACAAGTCACCCCATCTTGGATTCCCTTAGGTGTCTAGCTTTCAAAAATACGCAGGTTTGATGGGTTTCCCTTTGTGCCGGCTGAGTTAGAGGCCAAAATCCACAGCTAGGTAGTTTGTTAAAAAACAGCTCTGTTTTCTTTGGGAAAATGTGGTGTGTGAAGGTTGTGTTTTGGGGCATTTCCTGTTGCGGGCGCTAGGCCTACCCACAAAAGTAAGGTACCATTTTTATCATGAGACTTGGGGGAACGCTGGGTGGAAGGAAATTTGTGGCTCCTCTCAGATTCCAGAACTTTCTGTCACCGAAATGTGAGGAAAAAGTGTTTTATTAGCCAAATTTTGAGGTTTGCAAAGGATTTTGTGTAACAGAAACTGGTGAGAGCCCCACAAGTCACCCTATCTTGGATTCCCCTAGGTGTCTAGTTTTCAAAAATGCACAGGTTTGGTAGGTTTCCATAGGTGCCGGCTGAGCTAGAGGCCAAAATCCACAGCTCGGCACTTTGCAAAAACCAGCTCTGTTTTCTTTGAAAAAATGTGATGTGTCCACGTTGTGTTTTGGAGCATTTCCCGTTGCGGGCACTAGGCCCACCCACACAAGTGAGGTATCATTTTTATCGGGAGGCTTGGCGCAAAACTAGGTGGAAGGAAATTTGTGGCTACTCACAGATTCCAGAACTTTATGCACCGAAATGTGAGGAAAAATTGTTTTTTTGGCCAAATTTTGCGGTTTGCAAAGGAGTCTGTGTCACAGAACCTGGTGAAAGCCCCACATGTCACCCCATATTGGATTTCCCTAGGTGTCTACTTTTAAAAAATGCGCAGGTTTGGAAGGTTTCCTTAGGTGCCGGCTGAGCTAGAGGCCAAAATCCACAGCTAGGCACCTTGCAAAAAACAGCTCTTTTTTCTTTGGAAAAATGTGATGTGTCCAGGTTGTGTTTTGGGCATTTCCTGTTGCGGGCACTAGGCCTACCCAGTCAAGTGAGGTACAATTTTTATCGAGAGACTTGGGGGAACACGGGGGGAACGAAATTTGTGGCTCGTCTCAGATTCCAGAACTTTCTGTCATCGAAATGAGAAGGAAAAGTGTTTTTTTGGCCAAATTTTGAGGTTTGCAAAGGATTCTGGGTAACAGAACCTGGTGAGAGCCCCACAGGTCACCCATCTTGGATTCCCCTAGGTGTCTACTTTTAAAAAATGTGCAGGTTTGGTAGGTTTCCCTAGGTGCCGGCTGAGCTACAGGCCAAAATCCACAGCTAGGCACGTTGCAAAAAACAGCTCTGTTTTCTTTAGGAAAATGTGACGTGTCCAGGTTGTGTTTTGGGGCATTTTCTGTTGCGGGCGCTAGACCTACCCAGTCAAGTGAGCTACCATTTTTATCGAGAGACTTGTGGGAACGCTGGGATGAAGGAAATCTGTGGCTCCTCTCAGATTCCAGAACTTTCTGTCATTGAAATGAGAGGAAAAAGTGTTTTTTGGGCCAAATTTTGAGGTTTGCAAAGGATTCTGGGTAACAGAACCTGGTGAGAGCCCCACAGGTCACCCATCTTGGATTTCCCTAGGTGTTTAGTTTTCAAAAATGTGCAGGTTTGGTAGGTTTCCCTATGTGCCGGATGAGTCAGAGGCCAAAATCCACAGCTGGGCACTTTGCAAAAAACAGCTCTGTTTTCTTTGGGAAAATGTGATGTGTCCACGTTGTGTTTTGGGGCATTTCCTGTTGCGGGCACTAGGTCTACCCACACAAGTGAGGTACCATTTTTATCGGGAGACTTGGGGGAACGCTGGGTGGAAGGAAATTTCTGGCTACTCACAGATTCCAGAACTTTCTATCACCGAAATGTGAGGAAAAAGTGTTTTTTTAGCCACATTTTTAGTTTTGCAAAGGATTCTGGGTAACAGAACCTGGTGAGAGTCCCACAAGTCACCCCATCCTCGATTTCCCCAGGTGTCTAGTTTTCAAAAATCCGCAGGTTTGGAAGGTTTTCCTATGTGCCGGCTGAGCTAGAGGTTAAAATCCACAGCTAGGCACTTTGCAAAAAACAGCTCTGTTTTCTTTGGGAAAATGTGATGTGTCCACATTGTGTTTTTGGGGCATTGTCTGTCGCGGGCGCAAGGCCTACCCACACAAGTGAGTTACCATTGTTATCGGGAGAGTTGGGGGAACGCTGGGTGGAAGGAAATATGTGGCTCCTCTCAGATTCCAGAGCTTTCTGTCACTGAAATGAGAGGGAAAAGTGTTTTTTTGGCCAAATTGTGAGGTTTGCAAAGGATTCTGAGTAACAGAACCTGGTGAGAGCCCCACAAGTCACCCCATCTTGGATTCCCTAGGTGTCTAGTTTTTAAAAATATGCAGGTTTGATGGGTTTCCCTTTGTGCCGGCTGAGTTAGAGGCCAAAATCCACAGCTAGGTAGTTTGTTAAAAAACAGCTCTGTTTTCTTTGAAAAAATGTGATGTGTGCAGGTTGTGTTTTGGGGTATTTCCTGTTGCGGGCGCTAGGCCTACCCACACAAGTGAGGTATCATTTTTATCGGGAGGCTTGGCGCAAAACTGGGTGGAAGGAAATTTGTGGCTACTCACAGATTCCAGAACTTTATGCACCAAAATGTGAGGAAAATGTGTTTTTTTGGCCAAATTTTGCGGTTTGCAAAGGAGTCTGTGTCACAGAACCTGGTGAAAACCCCACATGTCACCCCATATTGGATTCCCCTAGGTGTCTACTTTTAAAAAATGCGCAGGTTTGGTAGGTTTCCTTAGGTGCCGGCTGAGCTAGAGGCCAAAATCCACAGCTAGGCACCTTGCAAAAAACAGCTCTTTTTTCTTTGGAAAAATGTGATGTGTCCAGGTTGTGTTTTGGGCATTTCCTGTTGTGGGCGCTAGGCCTACCCAGTCAAGTGAGGTACAATTTTTATCGAGAGACTTGGGGGAACACTGGGGGGAACGAAATTTGTGGCTCCTCTCAGATTCCAGAACTTTCTTTTATCGAAATGAGAAGGAAAAGTGTTTTTTTGGCCAAATTGTGAGGTTTGCAAAGGATTCTGGGTAACAGAACCTGGTGAGAGCCCAACAAGTCACCCCTTCTTGGATTCCCCTAGGTGTCTAGTTTCAAAAATACGCAGGTTTGATAGGTTTCCCTATGTGCCGGCTGAGTTAGAGGCCAAAATCCACAGCTAGGTACTTTGCAAAAAAACAGCTGTTTTCTTTGGAAAAATTTGATGTATCCACATTGTGTTTTGGGGCATTTCCCTTTGCGGGCGCTATGCCTACCCAGTCAAGTGAGGTACGATTTTTATCGAGAGACATGGGGGAACACTGGGGCGAAGGAAATGTCTGGCTCCTCTCAGATTCCAGAACTTTCTGTCAACGAACAGTGAGGAAATTTTTTTTTTTTTAGCCAAATTCGGAGGTTGGCAAATGATTCTGGGTAACAGAACCTGGGGAGAGCGCCACAAGTCACCCCATCTTGGATTCCCCTAGGTGTCTACCTTTAAAAAATCTGCAGGTTTGGTAGGTTTCCCTAGGTGCCGGCTGAGCTACAGGCCAAAATCCACAGCTAGGCACTTTGCAAAAAACAGCTCTGTTTTCTTTGGGAAAATGTGACGTGTCCAGGTTGTGTTTTGGGGCATTTTCTGTTGCGGCGCTAGACCTACCCAGTCAAGTGAGGTACCATTTTTATCGAGAGACTTGTGGGAATGCTGGGGTGAAGGAAATCTGTGGCTTCTCTCAGATTCTGGAACTTTCTGTCACTGAAATAAGAGGAAAAGGTGTTTTTTGGGCCACATTTTGAGGTTTGCAAAGGATTCTGGGTAACAGAACTTGGTGAGAGCCCCACAGGTCACCCATCTTGGATTCCTCTAGGTGTATACTTTTAAAAAATGTGCAGGTTTGGTAGGTTTCCCTATGTGCCGGCTGAGCTAGAGCCCAAAATCCACAGCTGGGCACTTTGCAAAAAACAGCTCTGTTTTCTTTGGGAAAATGTGATGTGTCCACGTTGTGTTTTTGGGCATTTCCTGTTGCGGGCACCAGGCCTACCCACACAAGTGAGGTACCATTTTTATCAGGCGACTTGGGAGACCGCTGGGTGGAAGAAGATTTGTGGCTCCTCACAGATTCCAGAACTTTCTATCACCGAAATGTGAGGGAAAAGTGTTTTTTTGGCCAAATTGTGAGGTTTGCAAAGGATTCTGAGTAACAGAACCTGGTGAGAGCCCCACAAGTCACCCCATCTTGGATTCCCTTAGGTGTCTAGTTTTCAAAAATACGCAGGTTTGATGGGTTTCCCTTTGTGCCGGCTGAGTTAGAGGCCAAAATCCACAGCTAGGAAGTTTGTTAAAAAACAGCTCGGTTTTCTTTGGGAAAATGTGGTGTGTGCAGGTTGTGTTTTGGGGCATTTCCTGTTGCGGGCGCTAGGCCTACCCACACAAGTGAGGTACCATTTTTATCATGAGACTTGGGGGAACGCTGGTTGGAAGGAAATTTCTGGCTCCTCTCAGATTCCAGAACTTTCTGTCACCGAAATGTGAGGAAAAAGTGTTTTATTAGCCAAATTTTGAGGTTTGCAAAGGATTTTGTGTAACAGAAACTGGTGAGAGCCCCACAAGTCACCCTATCTTGGATTCCCCTAGGTGTCTAGTTTTCAAAAATGCACAGGTTTGGTAGGTTTCCATAGGTGCCGGCTGAGCTAGAGGCCAAAATCCACAGCTCGGCACTTTGCAAAAACCAGCTCTGTTTTCTTTGAAAAAATGTGATGTGTCCACGTTGTGTTTTGGAGCATTTCCCGTTGCGGGCACTAGGCCCACCCACACAAGTGAGGTATCATTTTTATCGGGAGGCTTGGCGCAAAACTAGGTGGAAGGAAATTTGTGGCTACTCACAGATTTCAGAACTTTATGCACCGAAATGTGAGGAAAAATTGTTTTTTTGGCCAAATTTTGCGGTTTGCAAAGGAGTCTGTGTCACAGAACCTGGTGAAAGCCCCACATGTCACCCCATATTGGATTCCCCTAGGTGTCTACTTTTAAAAAATGCGCAGGTTTGGTAGGTTTCCTTAGGTGCCGGCTGAGCTAGAGGCCAAAATCCACAGCTAGGCCCCTTGCAAAAAACAGCTCTTTTTTCTTTGGAAAAATGTGATGTGTCCAGGTTGTGTTTTGGGCATTTCCTGTTGCGGGCACTAGGCCTACCCAGTCAAGTGAGGTACAATTTTTATCGAGAGACTTGGGGGAACACAGGGGGGAACGAAATTTGTGGCTCGTCTCAGATTCCAGAACTTTCTGTCATCGAAATGAGAAGGAAAAGTGTTTTTTTGGCCAAATTTTGAGGTTTGCAAAGGATTCTGGGTAACAGAACCTGGTGAGAGCCCCACAGGTCACCCATCTTGGATTCCCCTAGGTGTCTACTTTAAAAAAATGTGCAGGTTTGGTAGGTTTCCCTAGGTGCCGGCTGAGCTTCAGGCCAAAATCCACAGCTAGGCACTTTGCAAAAAACAGCTCTGTTTTCTTTAGGAAAATGCGACGTGTCCAGGTTGTGTTTTGGGGCATTTTCTGTTGCGGGCGCTAGACCTACCCATTCAAGTGAGGTACCATTTTTATCGAGAGACTTGTGGAAACGCTGGGGTGAAGGCAATCTGTGGCTCCTCTCAGATTCCGGAACTTTCTGTCACTGAAATGAGAGGAAAAAGTGTTTTTTGGGCCAAATTTTGAGGTTTGCAAAGGATTCTGGGTAACAGAACCTGGTGAGAGCCCCACAGGTCACCCATCTTGGATTCCCCTAGGTGTCTAGTTTTCAAAAATGTGCAGGTTTGGTAGGTTTCCCTATGTGCCGGCAGAGCTAGAGCCCAAAATCCACAGCTGGGCACTTTGCAAAAAACAGCTCTGTTTTCTTTGGGAAAATGTGAAGTTTCCACGTTGTGTTTTTGGGCATTTCCTGTTGCGGGCACTAGGCCTACCCACACAAGTGAGGTACCATTTTTATAAGGCGACTTGGGAGACCGCTGGGTGGAAGAAGATTTGTGGCTCCTCTCAGATTCCAGAACTTTCTATCACCGAAATGTGAGGAAAAAGTGTTTTTTTAACCACATTTTTAGTTTTGCAAAGGATTCTGGGTACCAGAACCTGGTGAGAGTCCCACAAATCACCCCATCTTGGATTTCCCCAGGTGTCTAGTTTTCAAGAATCCGCGGGTTTGGAAGGTTTTCCTATGTGTCGGCTGAGCTAGAGGCCAAAATCCACAGCTAGGCACTTTGCAAAAAACAGCTCTGTTTTCTTTGGGAAAATGTGATGTGTCCACAATGTGTTTTTGGGGCATTTTCTGTCGCGGGCGCAAGGCCTACCCACACAAGTGAGTTACCATTGTTATCGGGAGAGTTGGGGGAACGCTGGGTGGAAGGAAATATGTGGCTCCTCTCAGATTCTAGAGCTTTCTGTCACTAAAATGAGAGGGAAAAGTGTTTTTTTGGCCAAATTGTGAGGTTTGCAAAGGATTCTGAGTAACAGAACCTGGTGAGAGCCCCACAAGTCACCCCATCTTGGATTCCCTTAGGTGTCTAGTTTGCAAAAATACGCAGGTTTGATGGGTTTCCCTTTGTGCCGGCTGAGTTAGAGGCCAAAATCCACAACTAGGTAGTTTGTTAAAAAACAGCTCTGTTTTCTTTGGGAAAATGTGGTGTGTGCAGGTTGTGTTTTGGGGCATTTCCTGTTGCGGGCGCTAGGCCTACCCACACAAGTGAGGTACCATTTTTATCATGAGACTTGGGGGAACGCTGGGTGGAAGGAAATTTGTGGCTCCTCTCAGATTCCAGAACTTTCTGTCACCGAAATGTGAGGAAAAAGTGTTTTATTAGCCACATTTTGAGGTTTGCAAAGGATGTTGTGTAACAGAAACCGGTGAGAGCCCCACAAGTCACCCTATCTTGGATTCCCCTATGTGTCTAGTTTTAAAAAATGCTCAGGTTTGGTAGGTTTCCATAGGTGCCGGCTGAGCTAGAGGCCAAAATCCACAGCTAGGCACTTTGCAAAAACCAGCTCTGTTTTCTTTGAAAAAATGTGATGTGTCCACGTTGTGTTTTGGAGCATTTCCCGTTGCGGGCACTAGGCCCACCCACACAAGTGAGGTATCATTGTTATCGGGAGGCTTGGCGCAAAACTGGGTGGAAGGAAATTTGTGGCTACTCACAGATTCCAGAACTTTATGCACCAAAATGTGAGGAAAAAGTGTTTTTTTGGCCAAATTTTGCGGTTTGCAAAGGAGTCTGTGTCACAGAACCTGGTGAAAGCCCCACATGTCACTCCATATTGGATTCCCCTAGGTGTCTACTTTTAAAAAATGCGCAGGTTTGGTAGGTTTCCTTAGGTGCCGGCTGAGCTAGAGGCCAAAATCCACAGCTAGGCACCTTGCAAAAAACAGCTCTTTTTTCTTTGGAAAAATGTGATGTGTCCAGGTTGTGTTTTGGGCATTTCCTGTTGCGGGCGCTAGGCCTACCCAGTCAAGTGAGGTACAATTTTTATCGAGAGACTTGGGGGAACACTGGGGGGAACGAACTTTGTGGCTCCTCTCAGATTCCAGAACTTTCTGTCATCGAAATGAGAAGGAAAAGTGTTTTTTTGGCCAAATTGTGAGGTTTGCAAAGGATTCTGGGTAACAGAACCTGGTGAGAGCCCAACAAGTCACCCCATCTTGGATTCCCCTAGGTGTCTAGTTTCAAAAATACGCAGGTTTGATAGGTTTCCCTATGTGCCGGCTGATTTAGAGGCCAAAATCCACAGCTAGTTACTTTGCAAAAAAACAGCTCTGTTTTCTTTGGAAAAATTCGATGTATCCACGTTGTGTTTTGGGGCATTTCCCTTTGCGGGCGCTATGCCTACCCAGTCAAGTGAGGTACGATTTTTATCGAGAGACATGGGGGAACTCTGGGGCGAAGGAAATGTCTGGCTCCTCTCAGATTCCAGAACTTTCTGTCACCGAACAGTGAGGAAACAGTGTTTTTTTAGCCAAATTCGGAGGTTGGCAAATTATTCTGGGTAACAGAACCTGGTGAGAGAATCCACAAGTCACCCCATCTTGGATTCTCCTAGGTGTCTACTTTTCAAAAATGTGCAGGTTTGGTAGATTTCCCTAGGTGCCAGCTGAGCTACAGGCCAAAATCCACAGCTGGGCACTTTGCAAAAAACAGCTCTGTTTTCTTTGGGAAAATGCGACGTCTCCAGGTTGTGTTTTGGAGCATTTTCTGGTGCGGGCGCTAGACCTACCCAGTCAAGTGAGGTACCATTTTTATCGAGAGACTTGTGGGAACGCTGGGGTGAAGGAAATCTGTGGCTCCTCTCAGATTCCAGAACTTTCTGTCACTGAAATGAGAGGAAAAAGTGTTTTTTGGGCCAAATTTTGAGGTTTGCAAAGGATTCTGGGTAACAGAACCTGGTGAGAGCACCCATCTTGGATTCCCCTAGGTGTCTACTTTTCAAAAATGTGCAGGTTTGGTAGGTTTCCCTATGTGCCGGCTGAGTCAGAAGCCAAAATCCACAGCTGGGCACTTTGCAAAAAACAGCTCTGTTTTCTTTGGGAAAATGTGATGTGTCCACGTTGTGTTTTGGGGCATTTCCTGTTGCGGGCACTAGGTCTACCCACACAAGTGAGGTACCATTTTTATTGGGAGGCTTGGGGGAACGCTGGGTGGAAGGAAATTTCTGGCTCCTCTCAGATTCCAGAACGTTACATCACCGAAATGTGAGAAAAAAGTATTTTTGGGGGCAAATTTTGAGGTTTGCAAAGAATTCTGGGTAACAGAACCTGGAGAGAGCCCCCCATGTCACCCCATCTTGGATTCCCCTAGGTGTCTAGTTTTCAAAAATGCACAGGTTTGGTAGCTTTCCCTATGTGCCGGCGGAGCTAGAGGACAAAATCTACAGCTAGGTACTTTGTAAAAAGTTTTCTTCGGGAAAATGTGATGTGTCCATGTTGTGTTTTGGGGCATTTCCTGTGGCGGGTGCTTGGGGGAACACAGAATAGCAAAACAAGTGTTATTGCCCCTTGTTTTTCTCTTCATTGTATCCTTCCAAATGTAAGACAGTGTGTAAAAAAGATGTCTATTTGAGAAATGCCCTGTAATTCACATGGTAGTATGGGCACCCCAGAATTCAGGGATGTGGAAATAACCACTGCCTCTCAACACCTTATCTTGTGCCCATTTTGGAAATAGAAAGGTTTTCTTGATACCTATATTTCACTCTTTATATTTCAGCAAATTAATTGCTGTATATCGGGTATAGAATGAAAACCCATTGCAAGGTGCAGCTCATTTATTGGCTCTGGGTACCTAGGGTTCTTGATGAACCTACAAGCCCTATATATCCCTGCAACCAGAAAAGGCCAGCCGACTTAACGGTATATTGTTTGCAAAAATCTGATATTGCAGGAAAAAGGTATAGAGTAAAACGTGGATTGCAGTTTTTTTTTAACCTCAATTTCAATATTTTTTCATTTCAGCTGTTTTTTTCTGTAGGAAACCCTTGTAGGATCTATACAAATTACCCCTTGCTGAATTCAGAATTTTATCTACTTTTCAGAAATGTTCAGCTTTCCGGAATCCAGCATTGGTTTCACACCAATTTCAGTCACTAACTGGAAGGAGGCTGAAAGCACAAAAAATATTAGAAATGGGGTATGTCCCAGTAAAATGCCACACTTGTGTTGTAAAATTGAGTTTTCTGATTCAAGTCTGCCTGTTCCTGAAAGCTAGGAAGATGGTGATTTTAGTACCACAAACCCTTTTTAGATGTCATTTTCAGGGAAAAAACCACAAGCCTTCTTCTGCAGCCCTTTTTTCCCATTTGTTTGAAAAAAACAATATTTTCACTGTATTGTGGCTAATTTCTTGGTCTCCTTCAGGGGAACCCACAAAGTATGGGTACCTCTAGAATCTCTAGGATGTTGGAAGAAAAGGATGCCTGGGTAGCTTATGTGGACAAAACGTTATGAGGGCCTAGGCGCGAACTGCCCCAAACAGCCCAAAAAAGGCTTGGCACCTAAGGGGGAAAAGGCCTGGCAGCAAAGGGGTTAATCTGGTAGAGCTCCAATATACATTCAACTCTGGTGCCCAAGGTAGTCTATCGAGGATGGATTATGTACTTACCTTGCCCCTCCTTGGAATCTGAACTCTCAGGTCCAGACTAAGAGAATGTACGACACTGCCTAGCCTTGAAACAGGAGTACAGAGATCTAGATATAGCTACAGAGGCCGTGAAAGTCTACTACCTCGCTACCCAACTTCATCTTTATGAGGATGGCGGGTAGGGGAGGGAAGCTCTTGGCATGGCTAGATGGGAAGGAGAAAGTGAAGAGATGGGTAGTTGAAATGTTAAGGGCCACAAGAGAGCGGACACGAGATAGGCAGGGCACAGCAATTGCCTTTGCAACCTATTTCAAGCAGATATACTCCCCAACACTCACGACCTCAGCTGATGAGTCCTGAAAGCTGTTGACTGATATTCAACTCCCTAGGTTTACCCACTCCAACAGAATTCAACTGGAGCAGCAATTTACAGAGGACCAGCTAGTGCAAGCAATCCGGGACGTTAATTCTGGAAAGGCAGTCCATCCCAATGTCCTCCCAATTGAGCCATACAAGATCCCAGTGCCCACGATCAATCCATATCTCCATGAAATGTTTCTTGAAAGTCGTGAAGTGGGCTCATTGCCCAGAGATCAGAGAGTGGCCAACATTGTTTCTATACACAAGGAAGGCAAACTGCTGGAGGATTGTGCCTCCTACATGTCTAGTTCCTTACTCAAGGTAGAGGTTAAAATTCTGATATTTTACTCTGTGTCACGGATCCAGGTCACACCCTAGATAGAATCATGCATATGTTCATGCTTTTCCGTCAATACTCTGGGTATACCATCAATTTCAATAAAACCCTGATCTATCTTTTACAAGGATGGGCACTGTGTCTGCCAAGCCACTGTGCGACTCACATTTTCACAGAGGGGTTCTGCTATTTGGGAATCTACATCAGCGTGGAACCACACATTGTTTACACCCATAACCTAGAACCCCCAATAATTTGTTTGCGGAGAGATGTTTAACACTTGAGGGTCTTATCTCTGTCGCCCTTGGGCAAAGTTTTATTTAAAATGATGGCGGTTAGAAATGGGGTCTTTCGTTGGCAGTCTTTTTGCACTCTGTCCAAGCAGGACCCTCATTCTAGTCAGGGCAATGTAGGTACACACTCAAGATTGCTCGAGTTTGAGCTATTAGTGTTGTAAATTCCTCACTGGAACTTTCTTGCCACATAAAATGAAAATAAAAAGTAAAATAGTTGACATAAACGAGCCGATTCAAAGTACGCTGTGAGTGCGAAAAGAGAGACAAAAGGAAAAAGAGTTTGCTCACAGTCAAAGTTATCGGCAATAATGCAATTATCCATGTAACTGGGTCGTTGGCCAAGGCGGTAACAAAACCGCCCTAAGAAGGGACAAACGTAAAGCAGTTGCCAACAAAAATAGAGGATTTTCAAACAGCAAGGCCATGAACGAGTGATGGGTGTGTGATGGGTGTGGTTAAAGTCCAGATACATACCAACACGTTGGAAATCAGCACTTGCGCGCTGTTATGCTCAACCTAAAAATAGGTAATATTTATCTAAATCAAACAAGACCAAAACAACAAAAATCCAACATACACAAGTCAAGATATGAATTTTCAAAAGAATAAGAGTCTTAGAAAACAATGGAAACATTGATTTTACACAAAGTACCTAGTTTGCGTCAAAAATAAAGGCGCACAGGCGAGCATGCATCGGAAAAGTCAGTGTTGCGTTGATTCCTTACCCGCAAGTGAGGCCGGTTGGGTTGGAGATTCGTTGTTTTTCTCCCCCGCAAGAGAGCAATGCTTTGATTTCCAGATGGGGCACCTCGGATCCACGCAGATTCACGATGACTTTGACACCCAGTGACAATGCATGAGAAATCCTGTCACATGGTGTTAGAAAACCATGCTGCGTGGGGTTTGCGTCATTACCAGCAGCTGCAAGCGGGTGTTGCATTGTTCCTCCAGCCACAATGCGTCAATCTCCCAGCTGCGATGCAGGTGGAGCATTGATTTTTGCTGTGAAGCCAGTTGCGCGTAGTTTTTTTAGCTGCGTTGCAGGCCGTGCGTTGAAAATTTACCCGAACGGTGTTCTGTGCCTACCACCTCTAAGACATCAGACTCTAGTGCCCCTAGCAGTAGTGGTATTAGTGGTGGGACTACTGGCAATAGTCAAACTAAAGGTGTAGTTGGGTTCACTTTTGGGACCATAATAGAAACTGGGGTAGACAGTCCCAAGACAGTTTCTGTCACACCTGGTGGCATTGGCCTTGCCACCTTGGCTGCTCGTCCCCTTAACATCGGTAAGTACAGGCAGTCAATCTTAATAAATGGTGTTGAGGCCCAGGCCTACTGGGACAAAGGTGCCAGTATCACCTTGCTGACTGAAAACCTGGTGTCACCTGCACAACACCTACTTAGACAGAAGTACCAGGTTACTGATGTCAATAACTTCACTCAGTCTCTCCTCTTAGCTATAGTTCAACTTAGTTGGGGTTGTTACTGGCCCAAGGCAGGTGGTGGTATCACCTAGCTTACCTGTAGATTGTCTTCTAGGGAATGACCTAGAGGACTCAGGTTGGGCTGAGGTAGAGTTTAGTACCCAATCATCCATGCTCGGTATCCCTGAGGAATTGCTTTCTCTCATTTCTGGTGAAATGAAAAAGCAAAGGAGAGAAAAAGGCCTGAAATCTCAGGATCCCTCTCCACCAACAGGTAAAAAGGGTATCAAAGTATCCCTTCCCCACCCTGCCACACATACCATTCCTGTGGTGGGAGAAACCTCTCCTGGGGTGGAACCTGTACCAAAGGAGCCCTCAGCTACCACAGCTGGCCTCCCAGAGGTAAAAGTACCTCTCTGTGGAACTACTAAACCAGATATGCAAATTTGCACCATTTTAGTAAATATGGAGCATCCCTCCAGCCCTCCCAGAGAAACTTTAATGCAGCAGCCCTGCACTGCCTCTAAACACTTAGGACAGCAGCCCTGTAATAGTGTGGAGCTTATAGGACAGCAGCCCTGCCTTGCTCCAACTCAAGAGAAACAGCAACCCTGTTCTCTCTTACAGCCATATGGACAAAGTTTTTGCCCAGCTATGGCTTTATTGAGACAGCATCCCTGTCTAGCATTTCCTGCAGCGGACATAGGCCCAGTGGACCAATCCCACTGCCCAACTTTGAAACATACTCATAGGGACTCAGAGAAATTACACTCACACTGTTGGTTAGGTAAACATCTCCAAATAGGATGGTTTACATCTCCACAGGGAAGTAACCATATAGTGGATAACAAAGGGAGTAACCACTCTATTGCAGATCTACTCTCCACTTATCACCACTTAGACAATAAAGTCTCAACTGGCCAAGGTTAGCCTTATTGTCCTTCGTTTGGGGGCTGGGGGCTGTGTAGGAAAGTAGCCTCTTTTTAGCATGGTTATCCCCACTTTTGGCCTGTTTGTGAGTGTGTTTCAGTGTGTTTTTACTGTGTCACTGGGATCCTGCTAGCCAGGACCCCAGTGCTCATAGATAAAAACCTATTAGCCAGGACCCCAGTGCTCATAGTTTGTGGCCTAATGTGTATGCCTGTGTAGTGCCTAACTGTGTCACTGCGTCTCTGCTAACCAGAACCTCAGTGCTTATGCTCTCTCTGCTTTTAAATTTATCACTGTAGGCCAGTGACTTAATTTACCAATTTCAATTGGCATAGTGGACCTCCCTTATAAGTCCCTAGTATATGGTACCTAGGTAGCCAGGGCATTGGGGTTCCAGGAGATCCATATGGGCTGCAGCATTTCTTTTGCCACCCATAGGGAGTTCAGACAAACCCTTACACAGGACTGCCACTGCAGCCTGCATGAAATAATGCACACGTTATTTCACAGCCATTTTCACTGCACTTAAGTAATTTATAAGTCACCTATATGTCTAACCTTCACTTCCTGAAGGTTAGGTGCAAATTTACTAAGTGTGAGGGCAACCTTGCACTAGCAAAGGTGCCCCCACATAGTTCAGGGCATTTCCCCAGACTTTGTGAGTGCTGGGATGCCATTACATGTGTGCACTACATGTAGGTCAATACCTATATGTAGCTTCACAATGATAACTATGAATAAGGCCATGTAACATGTCTAAGATCATGGAATTGCCCCCCATTCCAAATCTGGTATTGGGGAGCCAATTCCATGCATCCTGGGGCCTCCACCATGGACCCCCAGTACTGCCAAACCAGCTCTCTGAGGCTTGCACTGCAGCCACAGCTGCTGCCACCTCAAAGACAGGGTTCTGCCCTCCTGGGGTCTGGCAGCCCAGTCCCGGGAAGGCAGAACAAAACATTTCTTCTGAGAGCAGGGTGTTAGACCCTCTCCCTTTGGAAATAGGGTGATAGGCGTTGGTGTTACAGGCTGGGGAGGGGACGCCTCCCCCAGCCCCTGGAAATGCTTTCAAGGGCAGAGATGGTGCCCTCCTTGCACAAATCAGTCTACACTGGTTCAGGGACCCCTTCTCCCCTGCTCTGGCAGGAAACTGGACAAAGGAAAGGGGAGTGACCACTCCCCTGTCCATCACCACCCCAGGGGTGGTGCCCAGAGCTCCTCCAGTGTGTCCCAGACTTCAGCTATCTTGCTTTGCAAGGTGTGGGGGCACTCTGGAGGGCTCTGAGTGGCCAGTGCCAGCAGGTGACGTCAGATACCCCTCCTGATAAGGTAGCCAATCCCTCTCTCAGGGCTATTTAGAGTCTCTCCTGTGGGCTCTCTTCTGATTCTGCTTGCAAGTTTCCTTCAGGAATCCTCTGCAACAACTTCAGACTCCTCTGACCTCGGATCAACTGCAGCCTGCTCCAAGAAACGCTGTAACTGCAACAGAGTGTCTACAAGAGACACTTTTCTTCAGTAACCTCAGCTCCAAGTCAGCAACTGCAACAGTTTCCACGGTGTGCACACTCTGGGGACTCCCTGTCTTCATCCTGCACCAGAAGGGCCGAAGAAATCTCCTGTGGAGGCACCTTCTAAGACAACTACTGGTACCCTTGGACTCCTCTCAAGGCGATGAGCGTGCTCCTAAATACACAGAGGGTGGAAATCATCGACATAGACTATCCTGAGGTCCTGCTGAATCAATTTGATGGAGGTAAGACTTTGCCTTCCCTGAGAGCGACGGTACCCCTGTGTACTGCGTCTTCTTCACCTCCTGAGGCCTCTGTGCACTATTTGCAAAATTCCTTCATGCACAGCCTGGCCCAGGTCCCTAACACTCCATCCTGCGACGCTCAACTAGCTGAGTTGTTCTCCGGTGGCGTGGGACCTTCTTTTGTTGTGCTTCATCAACTGTGTTTTGCATCTCCTTTGTCCCTGGATCCTGTGATTTCCGGGGGTGCTGTCTGGCATCCTGAGTGCTCTCTAAAGTGCTGAGAGCCCCATTTTCCTCCTCACACAGAGTTGAGGCCCCCAGGTCCCTCCTGGGTCCATGCAGCGCCATTTTGTTGCAAAACTTACTTTTGTCGTAGCCAAGGCTTGTTGGTGCCTTCCAACACGAAATCTCATCTACAACGATCTTCACACTGTGGGACATCTTTTGCATCATGCAGGAACCTGCTGGCATCTTCCTAGGGTGCATTTCTGAGGTCTTCGACTAACTGGGGAGTCTTCTTTTGCACCCTCTTCTGGGTTGGCAGGGGCTCCTGTCCTTCCTGGAACTTCTTTCGACTTCTGGACTTGGTCCCCTTCCTTTGCAGGTCTTCAGGTCCAATAATCCAGCAGTTGTTCTTTGCAGACTTGGTTGGCTGCTGCAAAATCCCAAAAACGAGGTGTAGGGTGTCCTAAGGAAACTTGCAGTACTTTACTCCTGCTTTTCTGGGCTCTGGGGTGGGGTAATTTACTTACCTTTCCTGTATTCTTACTCTCCCAGCGCTTCTGCACACACTAGACTTGTCTAGGGGGGAATTCATGATTCACATTCCATTTCTTTAGTATATGGTTTGTGTTGCCCCTAGACCTATTTTCTCCCATTGCATTCTATAGGATTTCCTACTGTTTGCATTGTTCTATGACTATTTACTTGTCTAATTTTGGTGTCTAGTGTATATATTGTGTATAATGCTTACCTCCAGAAGGAGTATTGTCTCTAAGATATTTTGGGTACTGTGTCACCCAAATACATACCTTTATTTTTTGTAACACTGAGGGGCATATTTATACTCCGTTTGCGCCGATTGTGCGTCAAAAAATTTGACGCACAATCAGCGCAAACGTTGCCCCATATTTAAACCCTGACGCCCGAGCCCGCGGATGACAAAAATTCGCCGTGTGCGTCATTTTCTTGATGCAGCAACCCGCCCTGCGTTAATGATATGCAGGGTAGGCGTTCCCGTCCCAAAAACGACGCACACGGCCGTGCGTCGTATTTCTGCTTCTGGGCAAAAATGACTCTATGCCGGGAGGCGGAGCAAAAAAATGACGCAAAGCCCGATGTGCGGCAAAATTTAACACCTGGGTCAGGGCAGGCATTAAAATGGGGCAAACACACCTGTATTTAATCAGAACACACAGAACAAACAACAGAGCAGCAGAGCAGCAACAGGGAGACATGGAGGTGATTTTTATCCAGCGTGCACGTAGACGCAGAGCCCTGCAGCAACAACAGCAGCTACAACAACAACAGCAGGGACCCCAAAGGCAGCGCAGAAGGCAGGAGAGGATATTCCGCCCAAGAACAACCCTGCATGGCCTCAGGGAACACAACATCATCCAGAGGTACCGGTTGAACTGGCAGGCCATTCAGCAGCTGCTGCGAAACATTGAACAGCAGTTGGCCCCCACTTTGGTGACACCCGGCACTATCCCAACAGAAACAAAGCTGCTTGCCGTACTTCACCTGCTGGCAAGTGGCTCTTTTCAAACAACTGGTGCCCTGGTTGGCGGAATATCACAACCATCATTCTCCGCATTTCTGCCAAAAGTACTGGATGCCATCATTCGCCTGACACCCCTCCACATCTGCTTACCTAACACACTGCAGAAGCAGCAGGAAACTAAACAGGGGTTCTACGCCATCAGTGGCTTCCCACACGTCCTTGGTGCAATCGACTGCACACACGTACGCCTTGTGCCACCTGCTGCAACAGAACACCTCTACCGAAACAGGAAGCACACACATTCAATCAACGTGCAGGCCATAGTCGATCACCAGGGATTGATCACCAACATCGTGGCTAAATATCCTGGGAGTGTACATGACTCATTCATCTTCCGTCACAGCACCATCAACCAACACTTCCAGGATGGACGGTATGGCAATGGACTACTTGTTGGTAAGTACAGAAACCTACTCATATTCACACTGCACAGCAACCCTCTAGGACACACAACACATACACCACAACAGCAACACCTAGACAGGAACACACTGAGGTCCCCACATCACTAGCCATGTTTCTTAACTCACCATTGAACCTGTCACACATTGTAATTTACTGTACAGCTTAATGTGAAGACATTAATGAGTGTGGTTGCCTAAATGTCACCTTGCAAATTGTAAGTGTCACAATAACCTTTACATTAATACATTGCATAGGTTTCAAGGGATAGGATGTCCAGGGTACTTTGATATGAACGTGTTAAAAACACTTTCAATTTTAACTCTGCATGGAACTATCATCTCACCCCCAGTGAAGACACACGGACACCTGTATCACAAGTCACAATGCTAGGGAGGACACACTCTATTGCAAGTCCCAAAACATACTGCTGACAAACGGTTAGCAGACAAACACTTGCTCAGCCAAGGAAAAACACAATGCAGAAGGTATAGCCTACAAGTATAGGTTGTTACATTAGTACACAAAAGAGTCACAGACAACACAAGACAACTACTGCCATTAAAGGTCTTTTCAATAGTGCCAGCTACATCTACATGATCCCATTCTGTGTTTTTCTTTCAGCTGATCAGGGGTATGGCATCCAGCCGTGGCTAATGACACCATTTGGGAACCCGACTACTGCTGCAGAGCGGGCATACAATGACGCCCATAAGAGGACACGCAGCATTGTCGAGCGCACCTTTGGGATCCTAAAGCCAAGGTTCCGCTGCCTTGACATCACTGGCGGTAGCCTACTATATTCCCCAGAGATGGTCTGTAGGATCATACTCACTTGTGCCATATTGCACAACATTTGTGTAAAAAGGAACATTCCCCTCCTGGAACCAGACCCATACATGCCTGAAGACGACGAAGAGGAGGATGCTGGCCTGCAACAGGAGGGGGAACAACCAAACACGGCTGCTGGAGTGCGTAGGCGCCAACACAATGTAAATAATTTATTTTCTTAACTTTTACTATCACCACTTAATGCACAATTGTAAATAAACACAGATAACAAACACCACATCATGGTTTGGCCTATTCATTTCTGCCCACCTTTAGTTTGAAATTGCTGAAGAAGAATGTCGTCTCATTGAGCAATAATGATATAACAATCATGACATTAAAAAATACACCACAAATGTAATGGCCACCATACAATGGTCAAATACACACACCATGTAAATGACAGACATCCTGTACAGTTCACCTTTGAAGGGCAATAGCTGAGGACCACACATATGACTCACATACATGTAGTAAACATGGATCATCGTAGCAGATGGCACACAACTAAAACACCATCACTCAACTAGGGGAAAACAGGCCTCATACATCAGGCAGTTCACATGCTAATGCTTCAGGAACAGGAATGTAGTACTAGACTCTTGCCAACAGTAATTCCAACTACTTACTATCATTGCAATGACTATCTGTCACTAGAGTTACACATAAGCAGAACATACACAGCACAAGTGCTACACCTATGACAAGCATCCAGCACATCACATCCCATCTACATGTCAGCCCTTTTCTAAAAACATTACACACACTTGCAGCTGCTCACACCCCACCTGTCTGAAGAGGTCCCTGGAATGCCGATTTGTGTACACTGAGATTCCCTCATCTACACACACACACTCACAAGAGTCATCCAGTGTGCCACACCCTTTACTATGCCTACCATTGTCATACTACCATCTCACTGCATGGAACTCAGCTCATATAATACACGGCCTTGGAGTTTATAAGGCCTGGTATCACCTGTAGATTGATTCTTCTGTGAAAGGTACTGTAGGCTATTTATCAGCAAATCCCATCTGACAGGACTAGTGAGACACAGATGGAGGCCACACCTGTGATCCCCTCCATGCACACCACCCAAATGTACATGCCCGTCCCTGCAGATGCCTCCTACTGCATACATGTTTGAATGTGAGCTATTACATCATTAAGCTTTGACACAAATGTTGCAGTTGAAAACTTTATTAGGGTTCATGTGTCACCTTCAAAGCAACACAGGACATACACAGTGTGACATCTCAACTGTCTAATGCTCCCTCTGACCAGTCCTAGTCAGAACACGTGATCATGTAATTACTGAAAGAGCTTGCTCCTGATTGACCCAGCATCCTGTCAGCCTGACTGGCACCTGTCCGTGGGTCACTCTACAGATACCTGGGGTCCACCTATGGACCACACGTGCTGTCCAAAACCTTTTGTACCTCAGACACTAATTTGTCATTAGCCTCATCAATGTATACTCAAATACATAGTAGTGCATCATCTGACTGTCATTTGCATCCGATTTGTGACAGTGCCCATGAATAGCCAAATCTTGGCCCTTCCGTTGTCTGACCTTCATTAATGCCTAAACTACAAAGTGTGACAGTGGACCAGGACCATAGTGTATGATGGTGTAAATGGCCTCCATCAAAGCCAGCAACCTCAGATAATGTCCATGAAAAGGTTACACATATACGGACCCTGACTGTTCAAAATGCTGAGTAACACTTTTTCAAATGATAAAGATGAGTCGTGTGTTGAATACCAGTCATTTACTTCTGCACAGAGGCTATGATGTTTCATGATACATTACCATCCACAGAGGCCAACTGGAGTAGAAATGTTGCAATGACACATGCCAGATCCAGATACCTGAGACATTCTCACACTCAGCACACCAAGGTTGCCCATTCGAAAGTCTCATTACACGTGTTCAGTGACAGGGTGGGACCATCCATGTGTAGGTGACCATGTCCTCAATGGCTTCTCTCCATTTGTGCTACAAACAATGCCCAATTGAAACAAGATTAGCTGCCACTAACTCATGAGGAGACCTGGAAGTTACAGTGACAACATACACCCTGACAGTTGATAGTGGATCAATATTGGACCACACACATAAACATGTACCATCCAATCAACAAAATATTTGCAAGCAGCCGATCACAGTAGTGTCCCAGTTGTAACATAGCAGGAAGAATGAAACATTCCACTAAACCAGGTAATGCCTAAAGGGCCACATACATCAACAACCTATTTGTCATCAGCACATGAGGAACGTTGAGATTTAGCTACAAATATCAATGCAAAATGGTATGTCAGATTTCTCCAAAGAATCAATAGGGCAAACGTCAAATGGGCAAATGGTATTACAGAATGGCAAACAGTGAATCATAACCTATTTGCTTCCATGAGCCTGCTGCTGCAGGTTTAGCATTACTGAATTTGGGAAACCCTTGGATAAATTAGCAAGTCTGGAAGAGCAAACCCTAGGGTGCTGGGGGCCTAAGTCCACCTCTACCGCCCCCCAAATATACATTATATATGCACATGTGAAGCACACACATGCATAAGGCGCATGTGTGGCCTACATGTCAAAAGTAAAACACATATAAGATACATAAACTCGTAATTAGGACATGGTTACCCCCTTAAAAAGTGTGGGCGACAATTGCACTACCTATTTGGCCTATATATAAATTTGATTACGGTGATAAATGTGGACACATTTTTGCTAAGGAATACATCCTGGTATCCCATTCATATTTTGAAATTAGCCATCAGCAATTACCCACATATGTGTACAATTATGAGTAATAACCATTCTGAGCAATCATTACTATTGCACTGTGAATACCTTCTATACATCCTATAAGGGACATTTGCCATAGCTAACCCCAGATGTGTATCACTTAGCACCGTTTGGTCATGACAAAATTCTTTTCACAATTTGACAAATTAAAGACATATTTGTCATAATGCGTCATATTTCCACGCATACAGCTTGTGCGTCATAATTTTTGACGCATAGAAGT
The DNA here is from genome assembly GCF_031143425.1 of Pleurodeles waltl. Taxonomy (NCBI): domain Eukaryota; kingdom Metazoa; phylum Chordata; class Amphibia; order Caudata; family Salamandridae; genus Pleurodeles; species Pleurodeles waltl. Next base: position 976,891,117 of record NC_090443.1, read on the forward strand.
GCACATAATGCTGAGTAAAAAAAAAATGAAAAATAGATATACCATCCAGCATTACATGGCCACCATTTTTTTCTATAATGCGTCATATTTCCACGCATACAGCTTGTGCGTCATAGTTTTTGACACACAGGAGTGCAGATAATGCAGAGTCAAAATAAATTTTCATATTTGGATATCATATTTGCCAGCGGCTTAATTTTCAACTCTAGAACTGTAAAATAAGCCTCAAACAAGTATAAGGGAACAATGATGAAAAACATTTTGACTCTGCATTATGTGCACTCCTATGCGTCAAAAAATATGACGCACAACCTGTATGCGTGAAAAAATGATGCATAGCAGAGAGAAAAAACGGCGGCCATTTTATGCAGGATGTGATGTAATAGGATATCCTGTTTACAGAATCTGTACTGTGGGTGTACTTTCACTTTCACTTTGCAGTCTCAGATTATTCTAGACTGTGTGGCTGTGTGGAAAGTGTTGTCCTGTGTTTTAGTGCTTTTGTGTCCAGTGTACCTTCTCAATTGTGCTTTTGTCATCATTGTCTTGTTGTTGAATACTGTCTGAGTCTGTATTGTTTTATTTTGTCAAGTCCAGTGTTTCTTTTATTGTCTGTGGGAGTCTGTTGTGGGTAGCGTAATTTAGGGGTTAGTTGGGCTCTTCTTCTTAAGTTTTCTTTGTTTTTCACTACTCTACCTTTCCCCATTTCCCCCTTTTCCTTTTTCTGCAACTTTTTCCACTTTGTCAGTGCTAATATGTCTGGTAGGCCACGGCTTTCCAGGATGGGTGAGGAGGAATTGGGGGGATTTATATGGCTTGTTTGCCATTTCCTCCCACTCCTGCTGGAGGCTGGGGGTCGTGTGATACAGGGGTATCACACGGAGGCCCGTAAAGTCCGGTGGAGGAAGGTGCGCCATCACTTGGTCTGTTTCTATGGTAGCCTGAGGAATGAACATCAACTTAAGCACCGCTGGGCTGATCTGATATCCATTGAGCAAGATCTGCTGGACCACCTGGGAATCAGGATTGGTGGCCATGTTGGTGGGTACACATCAATTACATGTGCACAATTGAAAGCTGTGTGGCGACATGTGATGATTGTTACCCAATCTGCCAGATAAGTAGCTGACTGTGTGTAATGCTAGGGAAACCTACTGGGTAATTGTTGCACAATGTGAAGGAAGACAAATGCTAGCAGTCAGGTAGCTCATGTTTTCTACACATACCGGTTGCCTGTAGCAGTATGTAATGTAGTGCTGCCTTTGTGTCAGACAAGCAACACGTTAATGACTCAATTTGAACTCTACAGGTCACAATAGCCAGTGAAAAATGGATGTTGAAACATCATACCTACATATGTAGACGCCATAGCTAGACTGACATTTGTAAACCCAATATGATGCTATAAATGAGTGCTGCCTTCACGTCAATTGAAGTTAGCTATGTTGTCCACACATATGTCACATGTGTGTCTGGTTGGTGTGTGGAGAAAATGACCGCATAGGCTGTTTGAGTTTGAGGGGTCATGTAGTCCTCAAGTAACCAGCTTTTGGATGTCTCTCTTGGATGCACATGATGAGATGAATGCACCCCTATATTGTTGGGGCATACTAATGGAGGTGCATCTTTGACACCACATGACTGTCCAGGCCACTGCATGTGTGTATTAGGGTGTGTATCTGTAGCAGGAGACTCATCCAGTGTAAATGTTGCTTCAGAATTATTCCATGCAGTATGAGCATGTGTGAAAGTGTTTCATTACGCATGTCATATTCTCACATTGTCTTTGTAATTGCAATTGTTTGTCAGTGCACGGATCCTGAGTATATTCTTCCTTCCATGCTTTGCAGGTGGACCTGCACCGTACACAGTGGGAGAGGTGGCTCCTTTTGCGGACCCCGACACCTACAGTGAGTGTTGCATGTGTGCTATTTTTATTGTTTGCTGGTGATGCATGATGGACTACTGTGTGTTCAACAGAATTCAATGTTTGATGCGCTGCCCATTCATTAGTATTGTTCCATTAGTGGGATTTCAAATATAACTTCAGTTTGAGTAGACCTATGCTTATCCATTTCTCAGATTTTGGGTCTGTAGGCCATTCCAGTAGGGCCCGCTATGGGGAATGGGGTGAGTCATGTGGAATACACTGGTTAATGTAAGAGTTGCTCTGGGACTTGTCTCGGACTGAGTCTGCATTTCAGACTGACATTCTCCCAGATAGCTTCTGCAAAAGGCTTGTCTGAAATATGCTGCTTCCCTAGTTAACGATGGACTGAGTACACTGTAGGTTGGATCTTCCGGGGGCATGTACTTCCACAAGTTGAACTAGAAGTGTGTGGCACTAGAGTGCAATGGCCTAGGTGTACATTCTTCTCATGATCATGGGTGTTCTTGCTCCTCTGTGTGTGTGGTAAAATATGCCTCACTGGTAGTATGTGATGTTGGCCTAAGTCAGTACATTTTGACATGTGTGGAACTTGGATAGGACAAGGTTTAGCTGACTCCAATTTGTTGCTAGGCCTTCACTGGTGTTGTGTGTGGAGGCAAATACTTGTTGATCTTTCTAGACACTCCTGGGTGTGCATTGAATATGGGATTGTTGGTTGTTCGTCCCACCCCACCCTCAAAGACTGCCATGTGTTTGGGAATAGGGTACCTAGGACTGTAGCAACCAGTATGTTACACATACTTGTGACCATTTGCAACTTTGTTTTGAACCTAGTGAACACACTCGGTTATGGCACATGAGTTCTATACTAGCATAAAACAATTACAAATGGCAGATATTGAGGGTGGTGATTGTTATCACATAGACTGACATATGTAGTGAAGGCAGTAGGCGGAGGAGGTGCAGCCATAATGTCAGCTGCATTACCAATTATTTGGATGAGACGTTTAGGCTGATGTCACCCATCATGTAGAGACATGGATATGCTAGGTGTGAGATGCCCTTTTGTATGCAGGCTTCCCATGTACTTCCTCTGAGACTTTCAATGATCTATGTGGTGAAAATAGCTGTTACAACTACAGTAAAAGTAATGTCCAATTGACCCATTGTGCTATTCCACCCAATGCATTTCCTATGGTAAATAGTTGCCCTTTCGCTTCACAGCTGCAAACATGAGTGCCGCACAGAGGCATGATTTTGAAAGGCGGGCAATGAGATACCGGCACATCCTGCAGGTGCAGTCGGGGTTCCGACAGATGGCCCGAAAATACCAAGCGGATCGGGCCTCCGGAGCATGGTGGGCCTCACCACAGGGTGGCCCAACATTGCCCACTACAGCCACCACCACCACATCCACCAGTTCTCCCCAAGTGGCCCCAGCAACGGCGGGGACAGTTGACCCTGCCTCTGCAGCACGACCTGGACCCAGCAATTTCAGAGCTGCAGGACAGTCCAGTGGGCTACCAACAACTCCCACACCGGGCACCTCTGCCAGCACACAGACAGCAGCAGCCCCTCCTATTGACCCTGCAGCATTCCAGGCTTTAGACAAGAAAATGGACAAGTTCATTCGTACGGTGGACAAGCTGAGCCAGGATGTGGCGTACATTAAGAAGCAGGTTAGGTCCATCAGGCGGACCCTATGGAGGGCCAACCTCTAGGACTTAATTGATTCTTTTAAATTTATCCCTCCCCTCTCTCCTCTTTCCTTTTTGTCATGATAGTTGGGTTTTGGGGATTAGTGTTAGGTTAGTATAGGTTGTTAGCTTATTTAGTGTTAGGGAGGAGGGTGGGGGGTCCTTATTCTTTCTATTTGTAATTTTTGTGTGGGTGGGTGGGGGTCAATGTTGGGATTCCTGTCTGTTTAGAAAAAAAAGAAAAAAAAAGAAAACAATAAAAAAAAATATATATATATATATATATGATTGTTTAGGATAGTATAGTATGTGTGTAGGTTAGTATGTGTTGTCCTGCATGTGTCCTGTCTCATAATGGTGGGTGGGGGGTTGATGTTTAGATCGATTCGTTTTATGTGTAGAGTAAGTTTAGCTTAGGTTAGTTAGGGACAGTTGTGGGTTAGGAGTAGTCAGGTTAGATTAGTGTAGGTATTACTTTTCCCTTAGTTGCCTCTGGTGTGAATACATATGAATAAACATATAGTTAACCCTTTGCATTATGTGTTAACTGCTACTTGATCATGGCCTTGACATCAGTGTAGGTGATTGTTTTTTTATGACATTTGGGTCCTATGCTACACACCAGAGAAAATAGAGGATTTAAAATGGCAGCTACCCCTGTGCTAACTTGGTAGGTATCCACCATTTGATAGACCCACCATTAGTAGTTTACATGGATCACCAAGGATTTGTGTTGATGAGTAGGTATTCTACATCACAAAGTGTGCTTCCAGACTTGGTATTGTGGGTCATTTATTAGGTCGGACTGCAGTGTGATGTTCAGGGACATCTTTGTAGATGAGGTGTTGTTAACACTCTTATCTTGTTGTCTTCATTGCTGACATAGATCATGTGTGCAAAAATTCAGCATGACTTCCCTTCATGGAAGTATACTCAGAAAGGGTGATTGATGCTGTGTTTAGTTGTGTTTGCTTAGATTATACTGCATAATTTCATGTTTTAGTATTGCATGGTGCCTACATTTATCAGCCACCATTAGTTGACTTGGATTGCTATAGTAGGAGCATTATTCTGTCCAACACAGCATAATTGTGTGTGGTTTGTCCCTTCATCAGTTATTCTCCTCAGGATAGTCAGTCTATGATGCAATCCTGGCCACTGCACAGATGTATCAGACTACATCATGTCAGGACAGTTGTATTGACAAGCTACATGGTTGTCACACAGGCACTTTAGAGTTATCTACTGCACAGTCGATGTGTCAAATAACACAGAGACATATTAGGTGTGCAAGTGCTATTTATTGATAGGTGCTGTAGTGCAAAATGTACATTGTCCATGTTTGCTGAGTCCGTTCTGGTGCATTCTTACATGGTGATCCTACAGAAGGGGTGTGGATGATGCTCCTGACATGCTGGGGTGATGTAACAGACAGTGCAGAGGGACAGGATTTGCCGATTAGTTGGAGAGAGACATTCACTGGCAATGCTGACAAGTCATACAGTGGTTAGCAGAACAGTCATTCAGTATAGTTGTAGTGAGACTGGCAATTGCCAAAACGTAGGACCTTGGTCAAAGTAGGCCATGGTGCAGGGACTAGTGCTTCCGGGTACTCTTCCGTGTGAATGTCTTCTTCTTCTGATGTGTGTGTTGCCTGCTTTGTCCTTGTTGTTGTTGGTTGTGAAGGGGCAACACACACCTCAGTGTTAGAAGATGTGGAGTCAGACATCCCGGTGGCTGCTTCCTGTGAAGTTCTTAAGGGCAGTACTGCAGCAAGGAGGGCCTGCTGGTTTTTGAGAATAGCAGCTACATCACGTTGGTAGGCAGCCAGGTGAGCCCTGAGGGAGTCATGATTGCATTTGTGCATGCAGTGGAAAGTTTGGGGTGCGAGGTGTTGTGGCAACTCCCTTACTGCAGTGGTGAATTCCTTGATAGTTTCTTGTAGTCCTTGCAGTATGGATGTTAGGGCTTGCATAGCTGCTGCCTGATCTGCAGATGACATCATGCACGAGCGCACCCCCTCAAGGCTGGCTGCCATAGTTTGCATCCCCACCCACACCTCCTTGGCCAGCTCCCGCTGTACTCCAGCTACAGTTCTTTCAAAGCTGGTGCCAGTGTCGTCAGAGTCCTCAGCTGTGTAGGAGCTGGCAGGTCTTGCAATTGGTGGTTCTTCTGTGATGGCAGCTTGTTCTGTGCTCATCCTTGTGACTGAAGGTGGGGTCTGGAGGGTTTCAAGGACCTTTTGGATGGTCTCCTGGGGAATGTTTATGGGCTCGTCATCCATGTCATCAGGGAAATCAGGGACAGGCATATCAGCAGGAGATCCATGTTCCTCTGCAATGAAACAGGGTACAATTAGTGTGTCTGTGTTGTGACAATTTTGCCGTAACATGCAAGCCTTTGGATGAATTTACTTTGTGATCTTGTTTGGTATTGCCATCTGCTGTCCTTCATATGGGCATTGTTATAGGCCTATTGCCCACCTGTGTGTCACATGTATGATATAGAGTTAACAGACTTGTCTGCCTAATCGCCTCTAGGTGTTGCTTTGTACCAATTAGGGAATGGCCATCTTTTTGTCCTACTCGACCCTCCGTGCATATCTATTCTTATGGTGAGACCTTTCACTGGCTGTGGGTGTTGTGATTGCCCTGGCAGCACACTTGCCTCTCAGGACCTGCCCCAATCCCTGATTGTTCACATTGATTTAATTGTAATTGACATGTGGCATATCCTATGCATGGCAATGTTACGATGTGATATGGATGTAGACATTGTTAATGTTTCCAGCTGATGTTGGGTAATGTGTGTTTAATTAGATTGCCCTGTTTATAGTATCAATGTCCTATTTGGTCCTCTGACTGTGCAGGTGTATTTCAGTGTAATCACTAAAGGTGTGGGGTAGTAGGGAACCGAAGGTAAGACTGGGTCAGTCTTAAATCGGTGTTGGTTAGGTGGCTTTGGATCCTAACGCGGGGGAATCATTGTTGGAGAATATCCAGACAGGGGGGTGTGTGTAGTCCCACAGGGGAAGGGGGAGTCTCCCTTACGGACTAGGTGGTCTCACACACATAATAGTGTCATGCTTCATCATATGACCACCTAGCCCCACCCAAGCAAGATGATACTGCTTGGGCGGACTCAACCTCTTGGTTAAAAGAACCGGAGGGAGTACTGAAATTAAACTTACTGGATAGTTACTTAGATCCAGCTGAGGTGAGTAATAAAATTACCAAGCATGTCACTGATAGTTGCTGCTAGTTTTAATATAGGTGCATGCTGGTAAGACTAAAAGCAAGGGGAAAAGGCTCGTTGGAGAGTAATGTCTCCTGGAGTCTAAAATAAAAAATGGATGACCAACATGTTTCTGCCCTCACTAGGTGCTGGTAGGTCAGGGGCATTCGTCAGGGTCGGAGCACACGCAATAAGTGGGGTGCTCAAAGTGGATAATGAATGGCCTACCTGAACGGGTAGTTCACGGTGGGGTAGGTCAAGGGGTAGGGGGCGATTTGCCTCTGGTCTGGCTAATGCCGGGGAGGGGTTTTCCCTTTTAGTCACACTCACTCCAAAGGGAATACCATGGGGGGTACCTACATGCCGGAGCCAGGCCGCTCTGGTCTGGTGTATTTCAGTGACCAGTTGCATGTGTCCCCTCCTCAATGTTGTTGTCTGAGCAGTATCACATTTGTGATGTTGCCTTGTTAGCCAGGCACGTGAAGGACCCTGACATATGCAGCATGTGTGTGTCCTTAGTGCTGTGTGGCTCCTATTGCAGTTTACTTTGGCTGATGTATGTGACAACTATGGGCATTGACATTTGAGTGTACTGGTGCCTTTGTTTCTGGAGACTGTTGCAGATGTCATCCTCACCCCCTAATTTAGGTATGTATGTTCCATGGGGAGGTTACTGCCATTGGCTACTATAGCTGCACAGAGATCAGAGGTGTTAGTGTCAACTGTTGTTGCAGTTACATTGCAGTTGTTGTTTTGGCTACTGGATTACTGATAGGGACCTAGTTGATGTAGGAGATATTTTGGCTGACGAGTGCCAGGATGTAAGTTTGACGTAGTGGCCTTCCCACCTGTCGAGGCTTTCCCTTAGCTCCATTGTTGTCATGACAGGATTCCCCCATGGGACTGTTGTTGGTGTTGTGTAATGTCGTGCCCCAGCTTCTGTCTGTGCAGGGCATGCCCCCCTGCCGTGCCCCTTTACCCATGCCACTCCATATATATGCTGACTTACATGCAATGTGTAGTGGTATTTCCCCCCTACTTACAGTCCACATTATTGCATTATAATTCCCCATGCGACTTACCCTGCATGTGCGTTGGTAGTCTGTGCTGTCCTGTCCTTGAATCCCTGTGACGATCTCCTCAGGGATGACCGCTGCGACCATCTCCTCCATGTGGTCCAGGGCCTCCTGGTGTGCTGGACTCCCCCCTCCAGTCTGCAGTGCTGCCTTCCTGTTCCTGGCCATTTTTTCCTTTGTCCTACGTTTGCAGTCATGCCAGCGTTTCTTACACTCGGTGACTGTTCTGCGTACTTCAGCCACACTGTTGATCTTGTCAACAATTTGTTGCCATATGGCCTCTCTCCTGCTGATTGGCAACTTAGAGGTGATGAACAGTTGGTGCTGGTGTTCCGTCACATCTTTAACCAGGATTTCCTGCTCCTCTGCACTGAAGCGACACTTTGTTTTTTTTCTATATATGTCCTGGTTCCTGTATAGATCATCCTGGCTGGTTCCTGGTCTGCTGTCATCTTCCTGGGGTCTGTAGTGGCATCTGGGATCCATTTTGGCTCTCCTCTGCTGAAAGGGCAGTGTTCGCGGGTATTTTTGACGCTATTGCGTCAAAAAAAACGGCGCTTTCCGGGTTGCGCTGTCGTAAATTGACCCACAGTCATTTACGGCGCGTTAACGTCGTTTTCCTTTATGGCTTGACGCTGCAATGCGCGTAAAGAAAAAATGACTCCCACCTGTTGGTTGCGCCGCCGTGCGCCAAAGTGTAAATTTGACGCCCGCACGGTGCATCGAAATGGCGTTAGCCGGTGGTAAAATTTTGCCGCAAAACTGCACCGGCGCAGCTTTACGTCAAAAAGTATAAATATGGGCCTTAGTGTGCAGTAACTTGTCTATGTGGTAGGTGGTGGGAGTGGGGTTGTAGGAAAGGTTGAGGGAAGTGATTTAAATTGGTTAGGACTTGTAGCTGCACTGTATTATGTCTTTTATTTGATTTTATTAGCAATAAAAAGACTCATAAACAAAATTGTGTGTGGGTGAGATAAAACTGCTTTTACTGGTGGCTGATGTCTCCCTATCACAAGATTAAGAAGACGAGAGTTGAATAAAGGAAATTACTTCTCTTTTTTGTCAACATGTTTCAGTGTTCCTGTACTCTATGGGGTCTGGTGCCTTTCTCAGGACAATAGTTATCTCACATCAAATGACGCAGTTCATAGTTCCAAAGGCATGTCATGAAAGTGCATTAAAAATTAATTATTGCTTCTTAAGTTGGACCACAGCAGTGAAAACACCACTTCTTCATAGAACAGAAATAACATTGCCAGATACAGGGCACGTTTCCCTCCTTCAGAGGACAGGCAGAGATAGAGCAACAGCAGTGCACGCTTTCCCCCTCACAAGACAATTACAAATCAAGTAGCAGCAGTGCAAGCTTTACATCCTCAAAAACTGGTACAAATAGCAGTAGCAAAGCAAGCTTCCCTCTCTCACAGAAGGCAGCGTGTGCATTTTTCCACAGGTGCCAGGTGCTGCAGGGCAGAGTAGTATATGCTTTCATCGCTCCCAGAAAATGTACAGTTAAGCCATAAGTGATATGTACATTACTGTCAGATCTCTAGAGACGGTGCTTCAGTCACTGAGAGGAATGTATTGGTGGGTGATGAGTGGATATATGAGTTCTGACACCATCACCACTCCAGCATCCTGAAAGTCCTGCTGACCTCACTGGAAATCCTATTGGTTGTTTTGAGTATTTGGTTTTCCATGTATTGAGAAGTAGCCATTACCTACTGACTCATTGTTATTTGGGGCAGTCACTATGCCTTAGAGCGAGGTAATGAGGTGCCAACTTATTTGAAAAGGTTTGAATGCGCATGAGCCAAGCATTGTGCAATTCCAGTCTTGGTGCTGCACCTGTTCAAAATGTTGAGGTCTGCCACTAATTACCACACTGTAATATGACATGCTTTATTTACTCATTTTAATGCTAATTTATTTATGTATTAATCTTATCTGAACTACGGGAAAGATTCTGCTACTGACCTGAATAGACCATCTAGCAAATCTTATATTGTTTAAAATACCCATCATACTTAGGGACTCAAACAAAGCTCTGCCTTGTTAGCTCCCACTCTTTGAGAACAGTCAAGGTGTTAGTCTGACTTTGTACATTCTTGTGCAAAATAGGTATGATGCTAATTCTGAAGGAGTCTGGCCATGAGCACCTGCATATTATCAGTGCAAGCATATTTAAAGATCTTTAGGATATCTTCAGAGTAAGCATTGAGGTTATCATATATACTTGTTAATGTAATGTTCACAAAGCTAGAAATATGTGGACAAGTGAAACATTTTCATTGGCTCACATGCCTCACGGGCTTCATTTCAACCATGTAGACATTTTAGTGTTTAGTCAGGACTTTTCACTGTGTGCGAGTCCAGTAACTGAAGCTTATTTTCACACCATGACTTTCAATTGGCAGACAAGACATTCCTCATGATGCAGTGGCAGTGAATGTAAACGATGGGCCTATACAACAAGAGTAGGTGATGGTGTCTGTAGCTCAATCTTCTTGAGTTGCTAAAAAGTTGGTTGTGTATGTACACATTTACCATGGTATGAGTAGTCATATCAGGAACAGACATTCAAAACCCAGGTTTATAGGAGTGAATTTATTTACATGTGTGTGTTGGTCACCATGTGCAGTTTAACTTTGAGGCAACAACACAAAAATTGATAGTCAGCTAAAGATCTCCAGACAGAGACCATTTGTGAGTCATGTCATGCAGCATGAAGAGGTGATGAGAATTTAGGGGGTAGATGCAAATTGCCACTAGAGAAGGTAGTCCACTTTACAAGTCCAAAGGTGGATAAGATTAACAGGTGCACAAACAAAGGGGCATAATCACAAGAAAATGGTGCATTGGTCCCGATGCGCTACTTTTCTTGCGTGCCACTACTGCCACCTAACAAAACCATAGTAGGCCATATTTACAATACCACACACCATGGCGGTCGTTAGGCCAATAGCATCAAACAGTTTAATGCTATCATAGTGATTTGCAGGATCAGCGCTAACATTTATGGCGCTAATCCTGCAAAGTAAAGAGAGGGCCATTAAAAACAATAGGAGCGTCATTTTAATGCCTGCTTTAAGCAGGCATTAAATAAATGACGCTAAAAATGGTGCATAGAAAGCTTGTAAGTTTCACTGTGCCATTTTTACGGGCCTCCTAATGGGGGAATGCCCCCCCTTGCATGCATTGTGCCTGGCACAGGGATAATGTGGCACATGGGGTTACATGGGGTTACAAAGTGGCGCAATGCATGCATTGCTCCACTTTGTAAATATGGCGCGACGAAGGCGCCCCTTTAACGCCACATTAGCGTAGTAATAAATAATGCTAATGCAACACTAGGGGATGTAAGGGGCTTGTAAATAAGCCCCAAAAAGTGGCATTTCTAGGTAACAAATGAGGTGGCATGATGGTAGACAGAGGACCTTTGGGGAACTGGCCAAGGGGCACAGACAAATGTTACCTAGTAGTTCTCCAATAGGAATTGGAGAAGTCCACATCTTCCTCCTCTGATGGGTGTTGTGCCTCCCCTGCAGTTGGTGGTGTTTGTGTGTGTGGCATCTGAGGCACACAGACGTCAGGGGCCGAAGATGTAGCTCACCTGTCCCCAGCATCATTTGTCTGTGCCAACAGGGAAGGCAGCACAGCGCTGACAAGAGGCTGATGTCTTCTCAGCAATGTAACAATATCTCTATGTGGGGCACCTGTTGTTGCTGTGTAGGAGTCCAACTTGCACTCCATAAATGGCATGATGTTAATAATGGTCCTCAGTTCGGAGGCAATCTCACTGGTGTCCGATGTTGAGGGCAGTTGTTCTTAGCTCTGCCCCATGACACCAGCAATGTCAGCTAGGGACTCACCCTTTCTATGGAGGTAAGTGTAGGTGCCTTGGATAGCCTCTGATGTGTCCTTTTTGGGACTGAAACACCTACGGACTCCTTCTAGGGTGCCAGACATGATCTCCATCCTCGCCCATACCTCTTCAACCATCTGCTGTTGGATGCCTACCATTGGAAGACAGTCTGCAGCTGGGCTTTGAACTGGCAGATGGGGCATGTTCTCTAAGTGTCGGTTCCTCTGGAGACCCTGAGATACTATCATCCTTTGCCATGTCCGGAGGAGGAGATTCTATGGAGTCTGGGAGTTGCTGGAAGGTGTCAGCGTCTGTGGAGAGCAGGATGTCATCACCTACAAATTGACCATCCAGGACAGGCTGCTGGACAGGAGGTGTTGTTTGTCCATCTGCAATGAAATGGCAATAAGCTAATGTTGATCTGTGATAGATGTTGGTAAAAGTGATTTTGCTGAAAAAAATACTTTATAATCATTCACTTTATGTTGCACATAGATGTGTTGAACATATGTTACTGACAGTAAATGAAGACTAGTGACACTATTATTGCTTTGCACTTGGCAAGATCTGTACATTGTTCACACAACCACTGTGTGTCAATGGGGCCATTTTGGTTTAATTGCACACACCTAAGGCAGTTACACTGCTTGCTGGCCTGCCCTGGCTGAAAGGGTGGGTGCATGTAGGGGACCCATTTACCACATTGCTGGACATAATTTCATATCATGGCTATATTGATGTAAAGTTCACGTATTGCCACTAGTACTGGGAACATTGCACCATGCCACCAGGGTGCCAGGTTTACTTCTAGCCTTTGCTTGGGCCACAGCTCCTGACAGAGTGAAGTTAGTTTGGTCATCTATTTGTCTTGGTCCATCTCTCTGCCTTTCACACAGTACACCACGTCAATCTGGCATGTAGAGCTGTATTGTATGCACTTAGTGAATTTATGTAGCCAAGGGCTCAAACTTGTCACACATCCACACAACCCTGCACAGCAAGCATCCTTACTACACTGTAGACATAGGTGAAGGCATGTACTTGGTTTTACTCATTTGTGTGTACACCTGTGATTGACTAGCAGACACACAGTCATCTTCAGAGTCCACACCAGTAGGCACTGTGAACCATCTCTAAAGAGGATATGCGCCATCACACTTGGAAAATTTCTACCACTGAAGCAGACCCCATTTCATTATTACCCAAGTTGGCCATCTGCAGAGTATCTCAAACTCTTCACTCAGCCCCGTTCACTTGTACGTGTACAAGAGTCCTCTGTCAATTATAATTTTGTGCAAGTGCCAGGACTTGCTCTCAAACACTGATGATCCGCAGATCATAGATTGACCCTCAGGAGACATGCAAACCACCAGCATTGGTTACAATATGCAAGTGACCAACATGCCTACATGTATATGAGAGTTATGGCTTGTGTTGAACCTCACAAGAGAGTAGTGATGATAATCTGTAACATGCACCTCCCCTGGATGCCCACATGTCTAGGCCCAAGCACCTCACCTTCTAACCATCCCAAAATGCTGCACATCATCCTGTACACCTGGCTCATCCTGTCACTTCACATCCTCCTGCTTTGACATATGTGGCATAGTCTGACTTTTCTGGTTACACCTCACTCCTGAAACCTGTTATGCCTTCTGGCAGTCCCACATCACATCAGCAGCAGTGCACTTATGTTCTCTTCAATGCCATCCCTTCACAGCTACTACACAAGTGTGACATTCTCATTAACAGCAGTTCATGACTGTCACTCAGGCTACCTTGCAGCACAGGCATCAACCCTCTCCTCCTTATGATCCAGTGGCTCCCCATTCAGAGACACTCACTGCCATTTCAATGTGCTCAGCCACACCTACATGGTGCTACACTACCAGGGATGCACCAAGCTCACACACCTTCTATGCTTCAGACAAACACTCATGGTCCTCTGGTGAGCATCACTTGCATTCACCCCACTCCCACTATTCACTTGTACCAGACAAGAGGCAGTGTGGTCCTTAACATTGTAGACAACACCTGTGAGATCTAAGCTAGCACAACAGGAAAGCTCGTACAATGTGGTTTCATGCTAGTGACTCTACACGTGACTCTTCACATGATTCAACTTGGAGTTAATCCACATTCACAACACCTGGAGACCCTCTAAGGTGAGGAGTTATTTCTCTAGCAACCCCATTCCATTCCATTAGTTGGCACTCCACTTTTGGCCACGTAGCCCCAAGACACACACATTAGCCTGATAGTTTAAGGAGGGATGCAATGTCACAGTGAGGTTGGGCATGTTTCTCATGTCCATGCATGATGTGCTGCTCCAGCGCTGGATTTTAGCTTTGTATTGTGGGACTTGTTGTCCTAGTCACTCATGTTAAACATTAGACCACTGTTAGAAATGGGGTATCTGTTTGGCTGTCCTTTTGCACTCTGTCCAAACAGAGGCCCTCACTCTAGTCAGGGTAAGGAAGTTACACTCCTAAGACAACCCCTTCTCATCCCATTGGTAGCTTGGCACAAGCAGTTAGGCTTATCTCAAAGGCAATGTGTATAGTATTTGTACCAACACACCCGGTAATACAGTGAAGACACTACAAAAATGACACAACACAGGTTTAGAGAAATAGCCAATATTTTTCTAAATCAAACAAGACCAAAGCAACACAAATCCAACATACACAAGTAAAGTTATGACTTTTTAAATTAATAAGAGTCTTACTTCATAGAAAACAATGGATGCGTTGATGTTACACAAAGTACCTGGTACCATGGAAGAGTGTGCATTGGAAAAGTCAACGATGAGTCGATTCCTTACTCGCAAGTGAGGCTGTGTGTCGTTTCTTCTCTGGTTGGGTAGGTGATGTGTCATTTTTCTCCCCCACAGAGGAGCCATGCATTGATTTCTGGATGGGCAACCTCGGATCCGAGCAGGTTCACGGTGACTTTAGGGACCAGTGATGATGCATGCGAAATCCTGCCGAACTGTGGTGAAGAACCGCTCTGCATGGGGGATGCGTTGATTTTAGCAGCCGCAAGCGGGTGTTGCGTCAGTTTCCCAGCTGCAATGCGGATGATGCGTCAATTTCCCAGCTGCAATGAAGGTGGTGCACTGATTTCTCAGCTGTGATGCAGATGGTGTGTCGTTTTTACAGCAGCAATGCAGGTGGTGAGCTGATTTTTCCTCTGCACGGTTCCTGTGCGTGGATTTTGGTCTTTGTTCCACCAGCTTCACCTTTCAAGGGCCTAGGGACTGGATTGGCAATACTTGGCAGGGTACGAGTCTCCGCAAGAGAGTCCAGGTGCAGGAAGAGGAAGTCTTTGATGGCCCTGAGACTTCAATACAGGGGGCAAGCTCAGTCCAAGCCCTTGGAGACACTTCACAAGCAGGAAAACATGGCAAAGTCCAGTCTTTGCCATCTCAAATGCAGAAGCAGCAACTGCAGGCCAACCAAGCAAAGCACACTCAGGCAAAAGGGCAGTACTCCTCCACCAGCTCTTCAGCTCTTCTCCTTGGAAGAGGTTCCTCTTTGTTCCAGACGTAATCTAAAAGTCCGGGGTTTTGGGTCCACTACTTATACCCATTTCTCCCTTTGAAGTATGAAAACTCCAAAGAAAAGTCTCTGTTGTTGACAAGATCCTGCCTTGCCCATGCCTGGCCCCAGGCACACACCAGGGGGTTGTAGACTGCATTGTGTGAGGATAGGCACAGCCCTTTTAGATGTAAATGTCAGCTCCTCCCTCTGCACTCTAGTCCAGGAAACTCATCAGGATATGCAGGCTACATCCCACCTCCCTTTGTGTCACTGTCTAGATGGAATTCACAAACAGCCCAACTGTCAGTCTGATCCAGACATGGATTCCACAAGCATGCAGAGGCACAGAATGGTTAAGCAAGAAAATGTCCACTTTCTAAAAGTAGCATTTTTAAACTGACAATCTAAAAACCAATTTTACCAAAAGATATATTTTTAAATTATGAGTTCAGAGACCCCAAACTCCACATCTCTATCTGTTTCCAATGGGAAACTGTACTTAAAAAGATATTTAAAATTAGCCCCCTGTCAGCCTATGAGAGGGATAGGCCTTGCAATAGTGAAAGCCGAATTCGGCATTGTTTCACTATCAGGACATATAAAACACATCAGCACATGTTCTACATACACTGCACCCTGCACATGGGGCTACCTATGGCCTACTGTAGGGGTGTTTTCATGTACAAAAAGAGAAGGTTTTGGCCTGACAAGTGGGTACACTTGCCAGGTCGAATTGGCAGTATAAAACTGCACACACAGACACTGCAGTGCCAGGTCTGAGTCACGTTTTACAGGACTACTCTTGTGGGTGGCACAACCAGTGCTGCAGCCCCACTAGTAGCATTTGATTTACCGGCCATGGACATCTCTAATACACTTTACGATGGACTTAATAGTAAATCAAATATGCCAATCATGGAAAAACCAATCACCAATACAATTTATACAGAGAGCATATGCACATTAGCACATTAGCACTGGTTAACAGTGGTAAAGTGCCCAGAGTACTAAGCCAACAAAAACTGGTCAGAAAAAATAGGAGGAAGGAGGCAAAAAGTTTGGGCAAGTTGTAGTTTTGAGAGGACAACCTGGTCTGTTACAGCACATCACGCGTGGACATGAGAACCTTGGCAGAGCTGGACAGGCCAGGTAAGATAGTCACTGGGCATGACCGACATTTATGTGACATATGAGCTGACATGTTAGACATTCCTGTTTTTCCACTTGTGCACAATGCAGTGGAGCACAGCACAGTGTGTTACTGCACTGCATGTCATGTTTGAACGTATTATTCCTTGATGAAACTTATCCTGTAGATCTTCCTGGTCCTCAACCCCATCACTGTCCTGTCCTTCAATTCCTGACACCAACTCTTTTGGGATGAGTGGTGCCACCTGCTCCTCCAAAGGGTCCAACTCCTTCTGGCTCCCAGGTACTTCTCTGGTCTGCATGGCTGACCCCAGGTTACTGGCCAGTTTCACATTGGTCCTGAGCTTATAATCATGCCATCTATTAATATTTGGTTCTATTCCTCGCTAAAATTGCTCTTCATCTTCCTCCTCCCCTGGCCTGCTGTCTGGTCATCTTGGCTGTGGTTGGAATTGTTGCCCTCTGTTGGCTCCATGTTGTGCATTTGTTTGGGTCTGCTGGTCAGATTGTTATGTTATGTCATTTTTTTATGCATCCCGTGCCGTAACGCACTCCTACGTGGCTTAAGGCTGATTTGCAGCACAAAAACAATCCTGAAAGGCATATTCCTCCTTCTATATGCTGCAGAGTGCAGGACACATAGAAAGAGGAAGTAACAAGGAGAAATAAAGGTATTTCTCCTTGTTACGTCTCTCCTAGGGTGCTGTATCTTTTTGGCACATTCCATTTTACAACTTCTTGTAAATGTGAGAATGCATCAAAATCCATGGATGTTGTGTGGAATGTTCATGCACCACCCATGGAAACACCTCCCTGGTGCAGAGTAATGCTTTGCAGAGACTCGCGCTCCGTTACATTATTCGACATTTGCATGGGTTCATAAATCTGACTTAAGGTTTGTGTGGCTCTTGCAACACATCACATGGTGCAAAAGTGACACAAACCAGGTCATAAATGGGCCACAAATGCTCTTTTCAGAACCACCCTTTTTCCCAAACCCTGCTTCTTTTTGTTTTCAAATCCTTTTTTTTTAATTGCTCACTCGGGTCTGCCGCAGATCCCCAGACGAATAAAGGATTTGCCTGATGTGTTGCAGGAGGTTCCATGACAGATCGGCAGATCAGATTCTGCTGTATGGGTTTGTGAGTTGGTGTGAAAGTGCCTGTGGGGGTCTGTGAGTGGGTTTGTCAGTGTGCGAATGTGTGTGAGTGGGGGTATTAGTGTATGAATAGGTATGTGAATGGGTGTGTGTGTGTGAATGGGTATGTCAGTGGCTGTGTGGGTCTGCAAGTGGGTATGTGAATGAGTGTGTGAGCGTGTAAATGAGTGTGTGTGGGTGTGTGAGTGTGTAAATGTGTGTGTGTGTGCCTTTAAGGGTCTGTCAGTGGGTGTGGGTGTGGGTGTGGTAGTGGTGTTCTGGGAGTGAGAGTGAGTGTGTCAGTGGATCTGTGAGTGGGAGAATTTTTTCAATTGAGCCCTGGATGGGTGGATGTGTCACAGATTCACACAGGGGCCTTGCTGAGTGCTGTGGGGGATCTGTGGATCCACTGGAGCCTCAAAAAATGTTTTTGGGCAATTTTTTGCCAATTAGTGGTCCCTCACAGACCCTGCCATCAGTCCTAGGGGATCAGCATACCTCTATCCTGACCACTTATATTCTATTTCATCCCTCCCCCAAAGACTGAGTGCTGCTAGACAAAGTGGCGGCTGCAACTCTCCTGTCAGGTTGCGACCAGCCAATCACGGCGCTGCTGTTGGCAGGTGGATCTGCGCCTCTAGATAAACATAAATCTTTAATAACTCCAAAACTACTGAACAGATTTTACACCAGATTACAAAAAAAGATCTTTTTGGACCAAGATCTAGCTTTCTGCCAAATTTTGTGTAATTCTGTCCAGCAGTTCGGGCTCTAGTCATGTCCAAAATCCCTATGGGAAATTAAATGAGGAAAACATGTTATAGGAACCCCCTTCTTCTCTGCCCCCGCTTGATGAATCATCCTAAAACTTTCCAGACAGCAGCTTAATTTTACCTGGTACGCTAGTTTGGACAATTTTGTGAAAACAGCACCAAGTTGTTAGCAAAGCAAAAATTGCGTTTCCTATTGAAACTATGTGCTAACTATAACTACCTTCTGATAACTGCCAGTAAGTTATATTACCCAGTGACAGACTCCACTGGGTAGTTGTAGTTAGGACCTAGGACCACGTTTCCATAGGAGAAGCTTTTTTGTGTTCCTAATAACTTTGCTGCTATTTGCCGAATCTTCACTTCACAAAACTTAGTCAGGCAGGGGACGACAAAAAAAAGGGAGGGGGCTCCCAAAATGTGTTTTCCCCCTTGTTTTTTCCATAGGAAAGCTACAGCCTAACCAGCTGAATGGATTTGCAACAAATTTGGCAGAAAACTAGGGGCCAGATGTATCATTAATTCCAATAGTGATTACCAAATTGCATTTTTTGCAAATCGCAATAAAGTAATCACTATTGGAATGTTTGAAACTCCAGGAGTTTCATAGAGCGATTCGCAAGGGCTCGCAAATGGGCCTACCTCATTAATATTCATGAGGTAGGTCGCAATTTGCGACCCATTGCAAATGGCTACATTCACAGGGATGGTGGCCTGCTGGGCTCAGCAGGCCACCATGTCTGTGATTGCTTTTAAATAAAGCAATTTTTTTTTTTAAATGCAGCCCATTTTCCTTAAAGGAATACAGGATGCGTTTAAAAAAGAAAAATCACAAGTTTTCTTTTCATTTTTTAAGAGTAGGCTGCTCTTAAAAAATGTTTCCACATGCATTCACAAAGGGTAAGGGGTCCCTTAGGGACCCCTTCTTCTTTGCAAATGGGTTAGCGCCAATTTGAAATAAGTGTTAACTGTGATTGTTTTGCGACCGTGTTCACGGTCACAAAACAATCATACATACCTCTGCGATTCGGTATTAGGAAGGGATGCCCTTGACACGCCACTTCCTAATACCGAATCAGTATGTAGTCACAAATCCAATTTGCCATTCGGTAACAAGTTACCGAATCGCAAATTGGACTTGATACATACCAAAATGCATTTTTGCGATCGCAAAAATGTTTGATACATCCAGCCCTAGATTTTGTTCCAGAAAGACTACTTTTTGTGATTTGGTGAAAATCATTTCAAGAGGTTTTGAGCAATTACTGGCCAACAAATGTGTATATTTCACGCTGCTGAGGCTACACTGCTCCAAAAGATCTCCTGCTGAGATCTGATTGGCTGCCACTACATCCACCAGGAAAGTTAACAAAAAAGACATAAGAGTGAAGGTAGGGATACCCCCACCCCTTTAGGCCTGGTGCTTTGGTCCTAGAAGGACCCTGCGTGGGGCCAAAAACATCTTTTTAAGTTTAAGTTAAAACAAATTCACAGAGGATTCACAAATCCCTGGGAAGGCAAAATGTTTTTCATTTAAAAAGTGCAGGCTTTTTTAAAAACGTTTTGGGCCATGGCCCGGGGGAGACATTAGTTTTAATTTTGGTGAGGGATGTGTGCACCCCCTTCCGAGCCTCTAAGAGGCCCTAAGAACCCAATCTCCCTGGGCCATGGTAAAAATAGAAGCGGGAGCCCCTTCTCCAAGCTTTACAAAAGGCCTGGGGTCCCCATCCCTCAGGCTCGTCACAGTAATTAAAAGGGAGAGGGTCATCCCCTTCCTGAGCCTTAAGAGACCCCGGGGAACCCATCCCCAGGGCATTAGCAGTAATTAAAAGTAATTTAAAGAGAGGAGGGCATATGGCATATGGCCCCTCTCCCTAAGCCTCTAAAGCCCCCGGGAACCCCACCCCCATGGGGCCGGCTCAATTGCTGTGTCCCAGGGAGACCATCCCTGGAACACATTATTTCCTCAATGATGGCAGCAGGGAAACATATGTTTTCCTCCTGCCTGGTGGGAACATTTTAAAATCTTCCACCAGACGGGGGCAGACATGCAAGTCTGCCTCCAGCTGGCGAGAGATTTAAACATGCAGTCCAGCAGGCAGGGAAAATAATCAGTTATTGCTCCCACCTGGAAGAAGCCTACATAATTAGCTGCTCACTCCAGGTGGGAGGATATATATATATATATATATATATATGTGTGTGTGTGTGTGTGTGTGTGTGTGTGTGTGTGTGTGTATTTATAGTACGTTTTCGGATTAAATTAGTGTTAATCGATATTTTATTTCCAATATTTTTGTACTCACCTTTAAAAGTATAGGGACCCAACATTTTGGTAAATGATCATTTTGATACGATATTTGTGCCACAATATTGTTTACGTCTATGTTGCTACAAGAAGGGAACAAGATCACATCTGGTGACAAGAATGTACAATTTCCTCTAAAGAATATTTTTATTGTGAGAAAGCTTTAGTATTTTTAGGAGTGTGATCTCTGCTAGAAAGCCAAAATCTAGATCTTTGCAGTTTAAGACATTGAATGAATGGGATTGTGTGATGATTGAGAAAAAAAACAAAAGAAAATTAAGTCTCAGGCTAGATATACAGTGAGCCAATGGTTGAAAATGAAATGAGGAATGCAGAGAAGAACATACGGAGCAGGAATGGTGTTGGGTGTGTTAGCGTTTCCAGTAATAGTGAGTGATACAGATGAAAGGGGAAAAGATGATGGGACTGTTAAAATTAAAACAGACAAGCTAAATTTTGAGGTGAAACCAAATGAGGAGGATACATTTGTAGATGACTTTCTGAATTTGAGGCCTCCTCCATACAATGATCACCATCAGAGATTACGGCTCATGGAGGAGAGAAGTGCAGAAGATCATTGTGCAGCTGAAACAGGTACACATACAATGCCAGAAGGTCCGACAACAGCTGAGAATCGAGTAGCAGGGTCAAGTGGGTTTGATTCTGCTAATGGTATTGCAGTGCCTACTGTGTTTACTGTATGTGTTGTACCTGCTGTACCCTTTGCTGACATGGTGGTTACCACTGCTGTACTGCTGCTAGAAAAGTGCATACAGAACAACAAGCAAGAAAAGAGACTGGTATTTAGAAAACTGAGGGGGAGAAATTGTGGGAGCTGCTGTTTCTATAGAGATATTGACTGCTTATAGCGAGGATGGCTTGTAATATATTAGTAAGGAAGCAGGAATGTGTGGGTGTGATGCATAGAAGAAGCTTAAGGAGCTGATGAATGAGGAACTGATAACAATTTTTTTAGAATTAATCTTTCTGAGGACCAGATTAATAAAATAGATCAACAATCCATGCAGCCACATATTAAGGAAGATTTGAAGAAATACAAGGACAAAAGAGGGCCAGCATTTTAAGGGGGTGGCAAAGCACAGGAAAAAAAGGTAAGTGGAGAAAGTAAAAACTGCAAATGAGTCTGAAAAAGAGCTGCTTGTGACTAAGTTTGATTTGTGAAAAGTGCATGGTGCAGCGTATTTGCATGAACCTTGGCAGAGGTCTGATCTCCTTTCATTTACAACAAACTTCCCAAAGCTTAAGTAACAACCAGAAAAATGGTATACATAGGTGAATGGCTTAGTTAAAATCTAAAAATTGTTTTCGGTTGATTTAAATACATTGGGCCTCATTTACAAGCCCTTTACACCACCGCTGTGTCAATATTTATGATGCAGTGGGGGCGTTAGCAGTGCGCTATACTGCTTCATATTTACAAACTGACGATTGGGCTCAATGTATCTGTTTGTAAAGCCTTGCGTCACATTGTACCTGCGCCAGGTATAATGTATGCAAGGTGAGAGTTGCCTCAGGAAAAGCCATGCCGAACTGACGCAGTGAGATTTACATTTCACTGCGTCGTTCTGTGACTTCACTGCATCAGAATTTTAACGCCTGCTCTGAGCAGGCGTTAAACTGACGCAGGGCTTTTCTCTATGGGAGCCTTCCTTGCATTGCTGAAGTAGCGTCATTTTGACACTAGTCCAGCAATGCCTAAGTTTAGCACCACAGATGCATCAGAATTTCTGACACATCTGTTAAAATGTGCTCCATAGAGCTCTGTATTGTAAATACAGTGCATCCATAGTGTTGTTAGGGGGCTGTGGGGCAGTGCAAGAAATCTGATGCATCAGTGCTGATGCGTCATAATCTTGTAAATGAGGCCTATTGTTTGAAATTTCGATCCCAAAACATTTATAGGCAGAGTGCAAGGCAGCTGTAAAATGTCCAACAGAGGATCTCCTCCAAGAGTGAATCCTCATAATAGTCCACCTGAGGTTTTCAAGGACAAATACAAAAAAGGTGACTGCGTATTTGAAGCAAATGTTCCCAGAGAAAGAAGTGAATTGGTCAAAATGAAAAGGACAACCTAAAGGCCAAGTCGCTAAATGCCTAGAACGAAAGGCTAACACAGATATATAGAAAATATAGTGGACTCATAGATCCAATTCAAGAAAGCAGTGGTTTTGTTTTGGGTTTTGTTTTAGATCTGTGTCCGAGCTTAGTTCTCTTCTTCAGCAGAGTTTAATGTGTTGGCAGACTGAGTATAGATGAGACATTGAAGTAAGTGAAGTACTGCTGTGACTGTTTTGATGCAAAGCAGTGGAAGCTAAAGAAAAAATGATCGCTCAAATGAAACATTATGAGCGAGGTGTTAGAAATCAGCAGATGGATTCAGGTGATTCCGGATTTGCTGGTGCTGATGCTGACATGCAGAGTGTGAGTTTTGATGAAAGGGATATACAGAATGTTAATGGTGTTCTTCAAGGCAGAGGTAGGCGTTTTGTGAATTGTTCAAATGATACAAAGTGAACAATAATACGTTAAAGATGACTACCCCTTACCATTTTTGTGGGTGTCTTGGACACTGAAAGCCTGAACATAGACAGAATCCAGATCAAATCAGAATGATTTTGCTCCACAAATGTAACAGAATCTAAATCAGCTAGCATAAAGTGGGACACAACTTTCTCAGCCTAAATAGGTCCTGTGTGAAACATGCAGAGTCAAAACCAATGCCAGTAGCTCCTGCGATGCAGGAGAGTATGAGAAACAAAATGCCTATTTTCCGTTCGAAGTCATGATTAATTAATGGCTTTACACAGTTCCAAGATCTTCTGATAATTCTTAGTGATGGTGCCAGCGGGAAGAGGAGGCTTGCATGCTTGGTGCCATCCTACAGGGAGACCAGAGTGGCCCTTATGTAAGTGGGAGGTGAATGCCCTTATACAAATGGTGAGATGAAGGACACCTTGTATCGTTTTTGATTGATACAAATATTATCCACTCGTCCGATGGAGGTTTCAAACCTACCTCTCTGTTGGTATCAGTAATAAGCAAATAATGAATCAGGTCTCAGCTAATGTAACAATTCTGAGTTCATAATATGTGATTTTAGTTCTGTAAACTTGCTAGGTATGGATGTTTTTTCACAAAATGAACTTTGAGATCTGTTGCAGACAGGATAATATGGCAATTCAAACACAGGATGAGGACTCTGAGTTCAAAATATAATCACTAGATTCAAAAGTCAATTTGTTCCCAGTTTTTACAAAAGATGATTTGCCTTCTAATTTAAGACGTGCAGAAAAAGAGGAAGTGTGGGATTTCACGAGTACAGAAATAGGACTGAGAAAAAGTGCAAAGCTAGTGAAAATCAAAGTGATGCCTAATTCTGTGTATCCTTGAACTTAACAGTACAAGCTTACACGGGAAGTAGAGAAGAGGATGAACTACGTAATCAAAAAAAGATAGGACAAGGAATTCTGAAAGAAATGCTTGCTAATTCAAGCAATTTACCTGTGATGGGAATTAAGAAACTGAGCTGCAAAAGAGGGTGGTCAAAGATCTTGGGATTCATACAAAATATTGAGTTGTAAATATCAGGAGTTAGAAATATTGTGATGCAAAACACTTGTGATTCAGAAATATAATTGTCAAGAATATTGTTTTTCAGGTAAGTTGTTAAGAATGTTGTTGTTAATATCATTTTCAATAATATAGGTGTAAAAATATTGTTTTTTTAAATTATTTAATGTGTTTTAGTTCATATATTACTTTTATGTGTCACTATTTTTTGTAAAATTGTTATTTGTATAATTGTTATAAATGTTTTTAAATATACGGCCTCATTACGAGTTTGGCGGTCAGACCGCCAGACCGGCATGTTGGCAATCCTAAAAAGAGCACCATGTTGACGATCTTTCAGATCGCCCTATTATGAGTTTTACAGCCAGGACCGCCAACCAAAAAAGGTAGACCACCAGCGGCGCAGAGGCCTGGAAATAGGCAGTCCGACCTCCCGCACCGTCAGCACAGTGAAAAATCACTGACCTTATTACAAGCACACATTCGCCATGGCGGACCCCATGGCAGTCAGCCAATGGCAGTCGGAATCACAGCCGTCCTCGGTCACCTAAGTAATACACAACAGAACACTGTATGAATTTGAAAACAACACAGCTGACACACATTGCCACACTGGGCACACCTGCAAAGGACACTATAAAACACACCCCTTCACAGACCACAATCCATTGCATTTCCACTCTGAGCCAAAGAACCACGACCAGCACATATTGATTATTACACAGATTAGGTACCCCCTTGCCCTGTACACACTTTTGTCCATTCACACCCATTTGCACTTCTCCTGTTAAGTGTCACTGTCACCCTCTTGTTTTTTGTTTGTTCTACCATGTCACGTTCCAAAAATCCCCATTTTCTAACTCCGGGTTACGAGTCATGGTGGATGAAATCATAAAAGTAGAGCCACATTTGTTTGGCACACAAGTCCACCGTACTCCTCTCAGTCGGGAAAATGGAAATGTGGGACAGGATCATTAACAGAGTCAATGCTGTAGCCACCACAGTTGCACAAAAAGGAGGACATTAGGAAGAGGTGGAACAACCTCAGGGACAAGGTCCGTTCTCTCTTCTCCAGGTACCAGCTGCAGGCCAAGAAGACAAGCAGTGGCCCTCACAGTTCTCCATTTTATCTCTTTCCCTGGAAGGAGAAGGTCTTGGCCATCCTGCATCGTGAGGGCTTGACAGGAATACCTGGGGGAGTGGAGTCTCGTAAGTCACAACACTAAAAAGTCACCAAAATGCTATGTCATGCATGCCCACAGCTCACCTTTTGATACATTTACTGGCACTCCACTCACCAGTCCAGTGTTCACCTGTTTAAAAACCTCTATTTGGCAACTCACAATAGTAGAGTACTCGCTTTGGGAGATGACCTTTGAATAGTGTGTGTAATACAGGGACAGATAAGACTCCAACTCCCAGCAGGCACTGTTCTATAACTCCAAACACCAGACCAGTGGTAACTTGTCCACATACCCCTGTTTGGCAAATCCCAAATGAATTACACTCTCCTGGGGGGATACTATTTGTCAGTAGAGAGAGTGACCTGACTACAACTTCCAGGAGGCACTATTCCTGTAACTACAAACACTATCACAGAGGCCACATGCTACAATACATCTGTTAGTGAACTCACAAATGAAGTGTACTCTCCTGGGGGATAATATTTGTATAGTGTGTGGACTAGAGAGAATGACCTGACTGTAATTCACAGGAGGCACTGTTTCAGCAACTTCAAACACCAGAACAGAGTTTACTTGTCTAAAGAGCTCTGTTTAGCAACTCAGAATTTATGTTTACTCAGCTGGGAGAATACCATTTGTCAAATCTGGTAAGTAAAAGGAGTGACATAAATACTAAAGCCAGGAAGGCCTTGTGTCTGTAAAACCAACCACCAGCCCGGTGTTCTCTTATTCAAGTACCTTTGTTTGGTAACTCTCAATTGAAGTGGGCTGACCTGGGAGGACAGCATTTGTACAGTGTGTATAGTACAGGAAGTAACGTGATTGTAACTCCCAGGAGGCTCTGTTACTGTCACTCTTCAGGGCAGCCTGCAGTGTGGAGGGCAGCTCCGCTCAGTGCAACAGGCCCTTGCTACCATCCTGAGGATCCGGAAGAGCAAGGCTGGAGGAATATCCCTTTCCTACCTTGCTGTGGAGACCTGGAACACGATGCCGCTCCACCTCAGGCAGTCCCCATTGCTGGCTCAGTTCAGGAAAGACCTCAAGATCTGGCTCTTCGACTGACCCGCGTCCCCCAGCTAGTGCCTTGAGACTCACTGGGTGATAAGCAATGCTTTATAAATGCTGATTGATTGATTATTCCAACCACCTGTCCAGTGTCCTCTTCTCCAAAGACTCCTATTTGGTAACTCACACATGAAATGTACTCATCTGGGGGCATAATATTTGTATAGTGTGTGTAGTACAGGGACTGACATGACTCCAACTCTCAGTAGGCCCTGCATCTGTAACTCCAAACACCAGCACAGTGGTCGCTTGCCTTTATACCCCTATGTGTCAACTCCCAAATGAAGTATACTCACCTGGGAGGATAACATTGGAAAAGTGTGTGAACTAGATAGAATGAACTGATTGCAACTCACAGGAGGCACTGTTTCAGCAACTCAGAACACTAGAACATTGTTCATTCGTCGAAAGACCCCTGTTTGGCAACTCTCAATATATTTAAACTCAGCTGGGAGGATACCATTTCTATAGTGTGTGTAGTAGAGTGACTCACATGACTGCTAAGGCCAGAAGGGTCTGTCTCTGTTACTTCACTCACCAGCCCAGTGTCCTCGACTCCTGTTTGGTAACTCACATACGAAGTGTATTCACTTAGGGGGATAACATTTGTATAGTGTGTATACTAGAGAGTGACATGACTCCACATCCCAGTAGGCCTTGTTTCTGTAACTCCAAACAACAGCCCAGTGTTTTCTTGTCCAAAGACCCCTGTGTCTTAACTCTCAATTGAGGGGTACTCACCTTGTAGGATACAATTTGTATACTGTGTGTAGTACAAAGAGTTATATGACTGCAACTCCCAAAAGGCTCTGTTTCACTAACTCAAAATCCCAGTCCAGTGTTCAGTTCTCCAAGGCGCAGATTTACAAGAAATGGTGCAAAACTGTGCTAGCGCAGTTTTGCATAAAACATTTTTACGCTGTGCTGTAGTAGGCTGGCCTGGCCTATAGTGGGTACCTGATGGTACTTACACCTTGTGCCACGTCCAGTAATCCCTTATTAATAGATTATTAGTGTTCTAGCAGCTTAGGTTGATAGAGGTAGCCATAGCAGAGCAGCTTAGGCTGAACTAGGAGACATGTAAAGCTCCTACTATACCACTTATATCATATAGCACTATATCATAAGAATCACAATACTCAGGGTTACTAAAAATAAAGGTACTTTTTTTTAGTGAAAATGTGCCAAAAATATCTCAGAGGATATACTCCCTTAGGAGGTGAGTAAAATACACACAATATACACACAAACCAAAATCAGGTAAGTAAACAGTTAGAAAAGTAGTGCAAACACTGTAGAATACAATAGGATGCAATAGGCCTAGGGGCAACACAAACCATATACTAAGAAAGTAGAATGCGAACCACTTAGGGACCCCAGGCCTAGTGTAGAGGGTCACTGGGAGTCTAAGAAAACACTAAGGCCCATATTTATACTTTTCGACGCACAACTGCGCCAACGCAGTTGTGCGTCAAACAATTTAACGCCGGCTAACGCCATTCTGAAGTGCCATGCGGGCGCCGTATTTATTCAATGACGTTAGCCGGCGTTAGCCGGCGCTGCGGAGTGGTGTGCGTCAAAAAAATTGACTTACACCAGGCAGCGCCGGTGTAGGGGAAAATGGAGTTTGGGCGTGAAAAAATGGGGCAAGTCAGGCTGAGGCAAATTTTTCGCCTCAACCCGATTTGCGTCATTTTTTTTCACTCCCAACCCCCATTGAAATGACTCCTGTCTCAGCAAAGACAGGAGTCATGCCCCCTTGCCCAATGGCCATGCCCATGGGACTTGTGTCCCCTGGGCATGGTCACTGGGCATAGTGGCATGTAGGGGGGCACAAATCAGGCCCCCCTATGCCACCCAAAAAAAAAAAAAAATACCTACCTGAACTTACCTTAAGTTTCCTGGCATGGGTCCCTCCATCCTTGGGTGTCCTCCTGGGGTGGGCAAGGGTGGCAGGGGGTGTCCCTGGGGGCATGGGAGGGCACCTCTGGGCTCCTTCCGAGCCCACAGGTCCCTTAACGCCTGGCCTGAGCAGGCGTTAAAAAATGACGCTAACGAGGGTAGACGTCATTTTTTTTGACCCGCCCACTCCCGGGCGTCATTTTTGCCCGGGAGTATAAATACGACGCACAGGCCTCGGAGTAATTTTTTAGTAGGGAACGCCTCCCTTGCATATCATTAACGCAAGGAAGGTGTCCACGCTAAAAAATGACGCAAACTCCATGAACTTTGACACTCGACGCGTCTAACGCCAAAGTATAAATATGGAGTTAGTTTTGCGTCGGATTTGCGTTAAAAAAAAGACGCAAATCCGGCGCAAACAGAGTATAAATAAGCCCCTAAGGGTGTCCAAGATACCCCACTCCAAGACCCTGAAAAGTAGGAGTGAAGTGAACCTACTTCCCCAGAAACCGCACTAAAGTCGTGATAGGAGATTCTGCAAAGACCACAACAGACTGCAAAGCACTGAAGACGGATTCCTGGACCTGAGGACCTGAAAAGGAAGGGGACCAAGTCCAAGAGTCATGAAAGTGTCCAGGGTGGGCAGGAGCCCACTAAACCCCGGATGAAGGTGCACAATGGCTGCCTTCGGGTGGAAGAAGCTGAAGATTCTGCAACAATGGAAAGTGCCAGGAACTTTTCCTTTGCACAAAAGATGTCCCACGGCGTGCTCAAGGATGCACAGTTGTTTCCATGCAGAAAGACCGCAGTCAAGCCTTGCTAGCTACAAAGGTCGCAGTTGAAGGAAATGGGTGCTGCCCGGGCCCAGGAAGGACCAGGAGGTCGCCCCTTGGAGCAGGAGACGGAGGGGATGTCAGCAGCACAGAGAGCCCACGCAAAAGCAGGTAGCACCCGCAGAAGCACTTGAACACGGGTTCAAGGAAACTTAGCACGGCGGTTGCCTCAACACTACAAAGGAGGGTCCCACGAAGCCGGTGGTCAACTCAACGAGTTGAGCAATGCAGGACGGAACGCTGGGGAACTGGGCTGTGCTGTGCAAGAAGGTTTCTTTGCAAAAGTGCACAGAAGCCCTAGCAGCTGCAGTTCACCCAGTACACAGGATTACTGTCTGGCGTGGGGAGGCAAGGACTTACCTCCACCAGATTTGGACAGATGGGCCACTGGACTGTTGGGGTCACTTGGATCCAGCTCCTGTGTTCCAGGGACCAAGCTCGTCAAAATGAGAGGGGACCCAGAGGACCGATGAAGCAGAACTTTGGTGCCTGCGTTAGCAGGGGGAAGATTCCATCGACCCACAGGAGATTTCTTCTTGGCTTCCAGTGCAGGGTGAAGGCAGACAGCCCTCAGAGCATGCACCACCAGGAAACAGTCGAGAAAGCCGGCAGGTTAGACGCTACAATGTTGCTGGTAGTCTTCTTGCTACTTTGTTGCGGTTTTGCAGGTGTCCTGGAGCAGTCAGCGGTCGATCCTTGGCAGAAGTCGAAGAGGGAGATGCAGAGGAACTCTGGTGAGCTCTTGCATTCGTTATCTGAAGAGAAGCCCACAGGAGAGCCCCTAAATAGCCAGAAAAGGAGGTTTGGCTACCAAGAAAGAAGGATTGGCTACCAAGAAAGGTAAGAGCCTATCAGAGGGGGTCTCTGACGTCACCTGCTGGCACTGGCCACTCAGAGCAGTCCAGTGTGCCCCCAACACCTCTGAATCCAAGATGGCAGAGGTCTGGGACACACTGGAGAAGCTCTGGGCACCTCCCCTGGGAGGTACAGGTCAGAGGAGTGGTAACTCCCCTTTCCTTTGTCCAGTTTCGCACCAGACCAGGGCTGGGGGATCCCTGCACCGGTGTAGACTGGCTTATGCAGAGATGGGCACCATCTGTGCCCATCAAAGCATTTCCAGAGGCTGGGGGAGGCTACTCCTCCCCAGCCCTTCACACCTATTTCCAAAGGGAGAAGGTGTAACACCATCTCTCAGAGGAAATCCTTTGTTCTGCCTTCCTGGGCTGGTGCTGCCCAGACCACAGGAGGGCAGAATCCTGTCTGAGGGGTTGGCAGCAGCAGCAGCTGCAGTGGAAACCCTGGAAAGGCAGTTTGGCAGCACCCGGGTTCTGTGCTAGAGACCCCGGGGATCATGGAATTGTCACCCCAATCCCAGAGTGATATTGGGGTGACAGTTCCATGATCTTAGACATGTTACATGGCCATGTTCGGAGTTACCATTGTGACGCTATACATAGGTAGTGACCTATGTATAGTGCACGCGTGTGATGGTGTCCCCGTACTCACAAATTTCGGGGAAGTTGTCCTGAACAATGTGGGGGCACCTTGGCTAGTGCCAGGGTGCCCACACACTAAGTAACTTGGCACCCAACCTTCACCAATTGAGGGTTAGACATATAGGTGTCTTATAAGTTACTTATGTGCAGTGAAAAATGGCTGTGAAATAACGTGGACGTTATTTCACTCAGGCTGCAGTGCCAGGCCTGTGTAAGAATTGTCTGAGCTCCCTATGGGGGGCAAAAGAAATGATGCAGCCCATAGGGATCTCCTGGAACCCCAATACCGTGGGTACCTAAGTACCATATACAAGGGGAATTTATGGGTGTACCAGTGTGCCAATGAGAATTGGTAAATTTAGTCATTAGCCTGCAGTGACAAATTTAGAAAGCAGAGAGAGCATAAACACTGAGGTTCTGGTTAGCAGAGCCTCAGTGATACAGTTAGGCACCACACAGGGAACACATATAGGCCACAAACTTATGAGCACTGGGGTCCTGGCTAGCAGGATCCCAGCGACACATAACAAACACACTGACAACATACGGTTTTCGCTATGAGCACTGGGCCCTGGCTAGCAGGATCCCATTGAGACAGTGAAAACACCCTGACATATACTCACAAACAGGCCAAAAGTGGGGGTAACAAGGCTAGAAAGAGGCTACCTTCCTTCAATACCCACCTTGCATCACTTCTAAATAACAGATGGGTCAGCATAGGAACCAGACACAGATTTGGCAAGCAAAAAATTATCACTGATTACATGGGTCTTGCATGTGTACATCACAAACGACACCATGGCATCCAAATGCCATGCAATGTACACCAAGAAATGGGTCACATGCAGCATCAAAATTTAAGCTGTGTAAAAGAGGAGGCAAAACTTGGACTTCCACAATGTGTCTACGGAGGGTCATTCAAATACATGTCCTGATGGCACTTTGTGCTTCCAGGGGCCTGTGATTTGGGGACTTCATGTGTAGCTCTGTGCCATCAACATTTGGAAATAGTCAAATTCCCAAGGATAACAATTTAATAGCTTGTGCAGAGCAACAGTCACATACCTCCATGTCATTTCAGAGACAGAAGAAATCCCTCCTGGCCAGCTGCCTATCCTGAACTTCTAAGATGACCTTTATGACCGGTTACCTACCATCAACCCAGGCACCATCCAGCAGATCCTGCGTTCCATCCTGTCACCATCTCCGGTCGCAGGGAGGACACACAACGTTGCAAGGTCTCCACATGACTCACCGAACAGAGCACACACACCACATGCCAGCTCACACACAGCCCTGGACTCCCAGGACCCTAAAATAGTTTTCCAAAATCAAGAGGTAGGAGTCCAGTGGAAACTGGCACAAAATGTGCGGGTCGGAATGGAGACCATGGTGGGCAGCTTAGCTGAAGTACAGAGGTGCCTCAGTCCCAATTGCGACAACTCCAGTCCCAATAGGGATAACTCTGCTGCCATTAGAGGCACCCACTCCCCGCTGCGTGGACTGAAGCAAGCACTGGCCGAAATCGCTGGCATACTTAGGCAGAGGCACAAGCAAATGCCCTACTAAAGTGGTGCCAGCAAGGCTGCCAAAAGGCAGGGGGAAATGCTCACTGTCATGCAGTCCATGCAGCAGGAGCTTGTATCCATCAAGGAGTACTTGGCTGCCTACCACTGTGACGTAGCTGCTGGGTTGAGAAACCAGCAGTTCTTCCTTGCTGTAGTGATGACTCACATCTTTCCACAGATGACAGCTACTGGCACCTACGATTCCACTTCTTCAGCCCCTGATGTGTGTGTGCCACCCCCAACAACAACTCAACCACAATCCCTCCCACAGGAGGCACAGCACACATCAGAGGATGAAGATGAGGAACACTCTTTTCACTCGTAACACATTCCAGTAGCTTTACTCTGTGGCCCATGGCAAGTTTCTCTTTAGCTCTGTGTTCAAGATTGTGCTATGAATTGACACCACCATGCCGCCAGTAATTTTGACAATGCTGAGGTGTCCCTAAAACAATCTATGTCCCTACTTATCTTACCCACTATTGACCAATCAGATCTACAGACTGTCAATGTGCCCCACCCTACCTATTACCTATGTGACTAACTCCTGACTGAACCACTCCTCTTCCACACGTCTGGTTACATGTTCCCCTACTTCTTGTATCTCATTGGGCATCTAATGAAAAACAGTTTCTTAATGGGTCTGCCTTATTTTCAATTACCTGAATCAAGACATCACAATTGGTAACTAAATAAATCCATGTTACGCATCATCTCTGTCACTCTGTGTGTGAGGTGAATACATTTTTAACAGAACGCATCATGTGAAATTAGAAACAAAGTGGGGTAAATGTACATAGAAATGGAGCTGTGCTTTTCTGCAAGCGAAGTATTTATACTGAGGTGTGTCTCACACAAAGTGCATGGATGGGGACATATGAAATATAGCAATGACAAAGTGTGTGCCTACAGTAGCTAATGTGTATGAGCTACAGCCCTGCACCAATGCTCGTATCCTGGCACCATGCTGCAATGTGTGCCAGGCCTTCAGGTGAATGTTGCAGTACGTGCAGAAAGGTGTCACATTCTAAATGACACAACTCCCTAAAGTATATTTGTATTCCTCATGGGTGTAGGTAAATTGGTCACACACAGTGAAAGCCAACCTTGAAAGCAAGAAATGTCTAACACACAAATGTGTCTTCCCAAACACACCCCTGGGCTAGTGTCAGTAAATTATCCTTTGCTTCAGGTACACAGTTCATGGTATGACTGATGCTGTTTTAAACATCTTGATGTTTTCTTGGGTACGGCCTAAACACTACCCATTGAATGTCCCTCTGCCACATCACCCAGCTGCAGGGGTGCTAAACCTGTAAATTTGGATAGTGGCACCCACAGTCAAAATTACTGACGGCATGGTGGTGTCAATGCATTGCACATATGCCACTGAATACCTCCCAAGTGGATATGTGTGTCAATGTGTCTTGAACAATTACACATATACTGCCTGCAAGATGATCATGGCCACTGAGAATTATGATGTGAACTACATGATACGTTGCCCATACAAACATGGTATGTGTCCTATAGCATACATGTATCATGACACCTGACCACAATTACACACATGTGGGTGGGTGATGCAAGTATCTTAGTTGCATCACACCAAGCATATGACAATTACTAAAGGCATGTTTAAAATTATGATGGCCATGCATGAGTGATCTTATTACAAAACCTTGGTGTAGGAGGTATCCAATGTCAATTATGCTCTTGACAGTGCCATTCACATGATTAATAGTAACACTATAAAATGACATCATCATATTTGTGTCAGGATATTGATCTGTCCACAACTGGAGTCCCACGTACCTTGCAGAAACATTTCTTCACAAGCTGACATCAGACTCTTGGCAGCCTGACAGGAAGCTCAGCACAGGTGACATTCATTTTTCATATATGTCACAAAGAACATGGATTTTACCATAACATAACAGACATGCCATCACCAACACAATAGACATGACGGAGAGAAAGCTGTATGGTACAACAAGATTTAATGTAAAAACGTATTCTTATCAAAATAACACAATAATTACTACACCTAACTAAACTATGCTAACCTAACCTACTGTATCCTAACTTATAACTACAACTATCTTAGCTTAGCCTAACCAATACTAAACATCAGATGAGACAATGGAACATCAACTCCCCACCCCACCTTAATCACATCCATTGACAAAGACAACAGTGACTAAAGTTAAAGATTGACTAACTATACCTATATGCTAAACAAATATATATTTTTTGTATTTTCATATAAGATTTTTGATTTCTTTTGTATTTTTTGTATTTTCAACATTGAACATTTACCATAATCATCTTCCTCCACCCCCCACTAACACCCAGATGCCCAACAAATATCACCCACCCAAAAATAAAAACTTATTACTTAACTATATCTACACTAAACTAACTTATCTATACTAACTAAATAACAAAACCCTAAACAATAACACTGCACAAATGTTAACGGGGAAGGGAAAACAGTCCAATACATAAGTCCCTCCACTCATTTCCTCTATTGGTTGGCCTGTATGTCCTTAGCTATCATCAGGATCTGGTCCACTTTATGCTCCAAAATAACTAGTCTGTAATTTTGATCTGCTGTTCTTTTCTCAGATCCTGAATGTAGGGTGGCTCCATATTTTATTGGCCTGGCTGTGATCTAGAATGATGTGGGTGCAAAATCGGTGACAAAAGTGCTGAGGATGGTCTGGCTCCAGATGGTCCTTCAACATCCACTGATGCAGAGCTGCCTGCTGGTACCCACATTTTTGCTTCCTGCTCCCTCAAGACTGAAAGCCTTCTACCTCCCTGAGCCTTTCTCCCAGTCATAGAGGACCTCCATCTTGCGGTAACCTCTGCGGACCTGCCTCATGGGGAGAAAACACTCTGCCCTTCTGCTGAAATGTCTTTTTTTGTTCTGGGGTCATGTTTGCAGCTGAATGAAAAAATGACATGCTAGGCTACTATCTGTCATGGAAATGACAAACAGACATGCAGAGAAAACAGGCAAATGCAAAGATATGACATTGATGTACACTGTTAAATAATCGGACATTTGAGGGACAAAATAAGGCTATCAAAGCTTCCAAGATATGGATCGTATTCAGGGTGTCTCAGGTATTAACTGTGGACCAGTAGTTAAACATTGTCCTTTTTCATCTGCTAGGGTCGATGACACCACTGTCAACTATTATCAGACACAGCACCTATGTGTCCATGGTATCTAATACTCCTCATGTTGGATAGTTCTTGCGTGACCTGCATTTGTGCAACATAGAGCCATGCTCTGTATACATGTGCACATAATTCTGAGCAAATAGCGCTACCCACAAGTAGGCGCACAACAGCTTGTGCTTGCTATGGCAGGGATTTTGTTTGATCACTTTCTACAAGGAAAAGGTTTGTCAAGCATATGTCTTTGGAGCTTGATGGGAACACCAGTCATACACGAGGGTGACACATTCCACATCTCAACACAGCTCTGTACCACTTTCCTTGTGCCTTAAGTATGAAGAGAATCCAAGAGTACCTTCATGCCTAAAACTATGTTTAGCATACTTTTGGCCTGATGTACAAGCCCAGGTGGCGTAGGGTGGCACAGCAAGTGTCTTGCTGCACCTGCTCTGTGCAACCAGGAAAGGGCAGGAATGCGCCATATCTACAAGATGCAGCTCATTCTCTCCCCCTGTGCTGGTACACAAATTACTGCGTAGCACCAGCACAGGCACCCTTGCATCATGGTGCATGCGTTGTGGGGAAGGGACACATGCACAAATCCTTCCTGCACATAAACAATCACTCCTCCAATGTAAACACCCTTACCCTATGGTGCAAGGGTGCCTGTGTTGGCACAGGCAGCTTTATTTTGCACTGGTGCAGGCCAAAACTCAGGGCTGCACTGTATTTTGCTTCTCTAGCCTTATGATGCTTACATTTGTACTAAATGCCTTACACACTAAGCTGTCCAGATGTTTAACTTAGAAAATAATTGGACATATTTGAAACAAACATGAGTAGCATTCACACAACTGTATTAACATAGTACTTTATACACACCAACTGTTCTGCCAACCTCTACTCCGAGGAAGCCCAGCAGTTCAGCCTCACGTGCAATCAGGTCTGCCCATCGATGCTTTAGCTGACAGACCGTTCTCTCCACCTTGAAAATCCATATCATATGGGCCACGACTTTGCCGAGGCGCAGCTTCCTGGCCTCGGTCCTGTATCCCTGGATGACCCTTCCACCCTGGGCCACTATGTGGGGGAGGTAGTGCAGGACCAACCATATAAAGTCCCCACCTCATCTGGGCCAAAATGGCAGGACCTTTCGTTCCTCGACATCGTACCCTCCTAAAGCACATAAACACCGAAAAACTGAAAAAACTGTACCTTAACCCCAACTGCCCCAACTCTTAAACTACCCCTAACACAAACACCCAACAATACAATGAGCACAGAGTAGACAATACAATTACTATACAACAAAAGGGGCACAAATGACAATAAGCATGAACAACGCACAGTAGAACACACCACTAAGAAAACACCACAGATCTCTCCAAAAGGCTCTCACACCCTTCCTCCAAGACAGACAATAATACTCTGATTTAAAAATGAAAGCAAAACTAAGTCAGCGGTACCTGTTTGGCATCATGCCAGATCTGTTACATAACTTTCTGTGCACATGCTGCATATTTTTTTAAATGCGTAATTTTCTTTAGAAGCTATGCTCAAATGTGTTATTTTCACATGAAGTAACCAAACATAAATATGAGGTTTTTAGTATGCATCACATGGCATGTGTCATTTTTTCATGCACCACAAGTATAAAAATGTTTTTTTAATAGAAATGTGTGTAAAGTAAATTTGCTGATAAATAATGTCATGTACTACACAGGTTCAATATCTCACTGCCTTGTGACTGTTGGATCCTGCGTATGTAAGCTTGTATGGCACATACTCCTCCATACATGTGTACAATGTCTGTGGCAACTGTTGATAGGGGTAATGTTACATGCATTATGTTAGAAGTGGATGGTCTGGTTGGCAATCAGTTTGCACTCTGTCCAAGCGGGGACCCTCACTCTAGTCAGGGCAATGGAGATACACACTTAGATAACCCCTGCTCACCCTTTT
This sequence comes from Pleurodeles waltl, assembly GCF_031143425.1. Classification (NCBI taxonomy): domain Eukaryota; kingdom Metazoa; phylum Chordata; class Amphibia; order Caudata; family Salamandridae; genus Pleurodeles; species Pleurodeles waltl. The sequence goes on from NC_090443.1 coordinate 976,928,577, forward strand.
GGTAGCTTGGAACAAGTAGTCAGGCTTATCTCAAAGGCAATGTGTAAAGTACTTGTACTAACACACACAGTAAAACAGTGAAAACACTACAAAATGGACACCACACCAGTTTAGAAAAATAGGTAATATTTATCTAAATCAAACAAGGCAAAAACGACAACAATCCAACATACACATGTCAAGATATAAATTTTCTTAAGAATAAAAGTCTTACTCCATAGAAAACAATGGAAACTTTGATTTTACACAAAGTACCTGGTTTGCGTCAAAAATAAAGCCGCACAGGCGAGCGTGCTTTGGAAAAGTCAGCGTCGATTCCTTACTTGCAAGTGAGGCCATGCATAATTTCTTCTCCGGTCGGATCAATGATGTGTCGTTTTTCTCCCTCACAGGAGAGCGATGCGTCAATTTCCGGACAGGGCACCTCGGATCCCCGCAGATGCCCAGCAACGCTGTATGAGAAATCCGGTTGCACGGTGTTCGAAAACCGTGCTGCGTGGGGTTTGCGTCGTTATCAGCAGCCACAAGCGGGTGTTGCATCGTTTCTCGAGACGCCATTGTGTCAATCTCCCAGCAGCGATGCAGGTGGAGCATTGATTTTAGCCGCGAAGCGGATGACGCGTTGTTTATCAGTGGCCTTGCAGATGGTGCGGCGAAAACTTCCCTGTACGGCGCTCTATGTGTGGATTTCAGCTCTTGTTCTGCCAACTTCACCTTTCAAGGGCCCAGGGTCTGGGTAGGTCACCACTTGGCAGGACAGGACTAAACAGAAAGTCCAGGTGCTGGCAGAGGAAGTCCTTGATGGCCCTGAGACTTCAAAACAGGAGGCAAGTTCAGTTCAAGCCCTTGGAGATTCTTCTTCAAGCAGGAATGCACAACAAAGTCCAGTCTTTGTCCTCTTTCACAGGCAGAAGCAGCAACTTCATGATAGCCCAACAAAGCACAGCCACAGGCAGGGGCAGCAATTCTCCTCAGGTCTTCAGCTCTTCTCCTTGGCAGAGGTTCCTCTTGGCCCAGACGTGATCTAAAGTCTGGGGGTTTAGGTCCACTACTTATACCCCTTTCTGTCTTTGAGGTAGGTAAACTTCAAAGGAAACTCTTTGTTGTTCACAAGATCCTGCTTTGTCCAGGCCCCAGACACACACCAGGGGGTTAGAGACTGCTTTGTTTGAGGGCAGGCATAGCCCATTCAGGTGTAAGTGACCACTCCTCCCTCCACTCTAGCTCAGATGGCTTATCAGGATATGCAGGCTACACCCCAGCTCCCTTTGTGTCACTGTCTCGCGGACATTCACAATCAGCCCAACTGTCAGTCTGACCCAGACAGGGAATCCAAAAACAGGCCACCAACAAGGACAGAGGAGGCAACACACACATCAGAAGAAGAAGACATGGAACAGATCACATTCACACGGAAAAGTAGCCGGAAGCGCTAGTCCCTGCCACATGGCCAACTATTACCAAGGTTCTGCGTTTGTAACATGCCAGTCTTACAATAACTCTACTCAATGACTGTTCTGCTAACCACTGTATATCTTGTCATCCTGCCCAGTGATTGTCTCTCTCTTACTCATTGGCAAATCGTGTCCCTCTGCACTGTCTGAAACATCACCCCAGCATGTAAAAAGCATTTCCTTAACCCCTTGTGTAGGATCACAATGTAAGATGTCATCATAATGGACTCGCAATCATGGACAATGTACATATAGCACTACAGCACTTTTCAATAAATAGCACTTACAAAACAAATCTGTCTCTGTGTAATGTGACACATCAACTGTGCAGTAGATAACTGAAATGTGCCTACTGTCAAATAACGTAGCTTGTCAATACAACTGTCCTCAAATTATGTAGTCAGATAAATCTGCACAGTGGCCAGGATTGCATCTTACTGTGCCCTTCCTGAGGGTAATATCTGATGAAGTGAGAAACCATACACCATCATGCTGTGTTGGACAGAATAATGCTTCCTCAAGGGATATCTAAGTCATCAAATAGTGGAAGCAAAATGTTGTCACCATGCAATACTAACACATATAACAGTCCACACAAATCTAAGCTAAAACTACAAAAACTGCATGAATGAAGCTATCTGAGTTTACATCCAAATAGGTAATCATGCTGAACAGTGTCACAAATGATCTATGTGAGTCACGACGACAAGACTACAAGAGTGCTTACGACAACTCATCTTATAAGGGTGTCCTTGAACATCACACTGCAGTCAGACCTAAAACTGTTTCCCCAATACCAAGTCTGGAAGCACTGTTTGTGACGTAGAAAACATACTTATCGACAAAAACACGTTGTGATCCATATTAACTGTGATTGGTGGTTGCAACGAATGGTGGAATCTTTGCAAGGTAGCTCTGGGGTAGCTGCAAATCTTACATCTCATTTGGGATTTGTTCATAGCATAGGACACAAATGTAATAGAACAAAATTCATGTACACCAATGCCAGGGCCATGATCAAGTAGCAATTAACACATACCCTGATCTAGCCTGACTACTCATTACCCACAACTGTCCCTAACTAACCTAAGCTAAACTTACTTATCACATGTAACGAAACGTTCTAAACATCAACCCCCCACCCCCCTTATGAGACGGGACACATGGAGGACAACACACACTAACCTAAACACATACTATACTATCCTAAACAAATATATATATATTTTTTTTTTTTTTTTTTTATTAAACACACAAGAACACCAACATAGCCAAAACACACTTAAATAATTAAAAATAGAAAGAATCAGGACCCCCATCCCCCACCCACTAACACTAACTAAACTAACAGACTATACTAACCTAACACTAAGCCCACTAAGTATAAGAACAAGGAAAGAGGAGGGAGGGGAGGGAATCATGTCCATTGTCTACAAAGTCTAGAGGTTGGCCCTCTGGAGGGTCCGCTTAATGAACTTTACACGCCTGTTAATATGGCGAACATCCCGGCTCAGATTACTGATCTCCCGCAACACATGGTCCATCTTACGTTCCATTTCGTGGAATGCTGCAGGGTCAACTGTTGGAGCTGGGGCAGTCTGGGTACCGGTGGAGGAGGTTTGTGGGCGTGTAGAGCCAAGGCCAGTGGGCTGTCCTGAAGCTGTTGCAATGCTGGGGCCTGGAACTACAGCAGACGTTGGGACAACAGTCCCAGCTGTGGGTGGTCCCACCTGGGTTGAACTGGTGGTTGTGCTGGTGGTGGCTGTGGTGGGCAAAGTAGGGCCACCCTGTGGGAAAGCCCTCCATGCTCCGGAGGCAGGTTCATGGCGGTATCGACGGGCCATCCTCCTGAACCCCGACTCTACCAGCAGGATATGCTGGTATCTCATGGCCCGCAGCTGGAACTCACGGACCTGGTTGGGTGTCATGTTTGCAGCTGTGAAGACAAAGGAAAATAATTGTCATTAGGAACTGCATTGTATGAAATGGCACAACAAGTAAATCAGACAATACATTTACTGTACTTGTAACAGCTCATATCACCATACAGATAATTGAATGTCCCTGAGGAAGTACATGGCAGGGCAGCCTACAAAGGTCACATCACACATAGCACATACAAAACCTACGAGATGGGTAACAACTGCATATCCTCCGCCAATACCTGGGCTACAGATGTCAGTGTACGGAATGCAAAACTAAAGCCACATGGTCTGCAAGTTGAAACTGGACTTGCCAGTATAGTACCCATGTGCCATACCTGAGTGTGTATACTAGGTTCCGATCAAACAGTCACTTATTCACATGTATGTGTAACATACTGGTAGCATCAGTCCTAGGTACCCTATTCACAAACCCATGCCTGTGTTAGAGGGGGGGTGGAGAAACAAAGAACACTTCCAAACAACATGGACACCCAGGAATGTATAGAAAACTCCACACCTGTTTGGCTCTACACACACACCACAGGTAAGGTCTATCAACAATTAGGAGTCTGAAAACCCTTGACCAATCATAGTGCCACACATGTCAGGAAATGCACAGCTTGGTACACAACATATACTTCCAGTAAGGCATGACTTACACCAGACACAGAGTTGCAAGAACACCCATGATCATGATTAGCATGCACGCCTATGCCATTGCACTCAAGTTCCACATACTTGTAGCACTACATGTGGAAGTACATGCTGCTAGGAAGCTCTACCTACAGTTTAATAAGTACTTTGGTGAATAGGGAAGCAGACGTCTGTTGGAAAGCGATTTGCAGTACCAATCTAGGAGAATGTGGGTCTGACAGGCTGACTAACTCTGAGCTGAGTCCCAGTGCGACTCTTGTTGATACAAGTGTTATCCACATGACTCACCCCAGTACTCATTGTGGGGCCTACAGGCATGACCTACAATCCCTAGCTAATACAATCGGATAAGCTTTGGCCAACTCAATACTTTTGAGAAACTGAAATCCCACTCATGGAACAAGACAAATGATTGGCCAGCGCATCACACCTTGCTATGTGTTCAACACATAGGAGTCCATCACACATCACCAGCAAACACAACACATAACAGACATATCAACACTTACAGGAGTGGTCGGGGTCCTCAAATGTAGCCACCTCTCCCACAGTGTAGGGTGCCGGTCCACCTGTAAGTCATGGAAGGAAGAAATGTGCTCAAAATCTGTGCACTGACCAACAATTTCAAAGACATATGCAATGTGTCAGCTGAATAAGGAAATGACAGCCATTCAGACATGATGAAAATGCATCTGATATATCATGGCCAACGTGTACATAGCAGGGGTCTCCTGTGACAGTTACACACATATCTGCCCACATGCAGTGGCCCTAACTATCATGTGGTGGCAAACATGCTCCGTCACTAGTGATCATAAATAATAATAGAGTATAATCGTCTCATCATGTGCATCCAAGAGAGACATCCAAAGCCTGGTTACGTGAGGACTGCATTACCAGTCAAACAGCCCATGTGGCCATGACACATTTATTACACATAGGTACAATGTACAGAGGGGCAGGGACTTTTGTAAGCCCTCCTGTTGTTGCAGTTTCTTCATTTGATGTGGGCCAGCAATGGTGATTTGCACCAACCATGGAGATGTGAACCCATGTGCATACCTTTGGACTGCCATCCATAATTGGAATGTGGCACAACTAACTCCAAATACCAGTCTAAGATGTTAGATGAGGGCACCTTACACCTTTTCATGATTTTTTCAAATCCATATCAGACATGTATCCAAAAAGATGAAGGACCACAATAATCCCTAACATTCATAGAACTTCCATGAACACTTTCCTTCCACACTCACCAGACTCACATGAGACATATGTCTGGGCCACTTTGCTATCATCAATTGACGTTAAGCCAGCACTCATTTTCTGCATCATGTAGTGTTTCTAAAGTCAGTCTAGCTATTGCGTCAACAAAGTTAGCTAATATTTTAGTCATCTTTACTTCTCTGGCAAATGTGACTTATATAGACATGATTGGCTCCTATTTTGTTTGGTTGTCTGACACAAAGGCGGCACCAATTTACTTAACCTAAAAGTATCCTGTAAGTTTGCAGAGCATGTGCTTCCTGACAGCTAGCAATTGTGATCCTTCACATAGTGCATCAATTACCCTGTATGTTTCCCCAGCATTACACACAGTCAGCAACTTAGCTGGCAGATATTGTACAAATCATCTGATGTCACTACAGAGAATTTTCTTGTGCACATTTACATGATTAGTACTCACCAACAGGGCCACCAATCACTATTCCCAGGTGGTCCAGCAGATCTTGCTCCCTGGTGATGAGGTCAGCCCACCGGTGCTTCAGCTGGTGGTCACTCCTCCGGCTGGCATACACACGCTGCAGGTGATGCAGCACCTTTCCCCACCGGATTCTGCGCGCCTCAGTGTGATACCCCTGTTTCACCCTGCCCCCTGCCTCGATCATGAGTTGTAGGAAATGGCACGCAAGCCATATAAAGCCCCCCAACTCCTCCTCACCCATCCTGCCAAGACGTGGCCTACCAGACATCTCGTTAATGAAAAGGGGAATAGGGGATAAAGAAGTAGAAAGGGGAAAAGGGGGAAAGTAGGGGTACAAAAATAGAAGAAAAGTAAACTTAACCACTAAAAGAGCCCAACTATCCCCCAACTAGCACTACCCACAACAGACTCCCACAAACAACAAAAACACTAGAATACTGGACAAAAGTGAACAAAACACACTAGGACACTATACTACAACAATATTTATTTCACAAAAAGACAATTGAGAAAGCACACAGGACACAAAAGCACAAAATCACTGGACACCACTCTGAAAACAGCCACACAGTCTAGAAGATTCACAGACTGCAAAGTGAAAGTGAAAGTACACCCACTGTACATAATCTGTAAACAGGATATCCTATTACATCACTTCCTGCATAAAATGCCCACCGTTTTTCGCGTTATGCATCATATTTTTTCACGCATACAGTTTGTGTGTCATATTTTTCGATGCCCAAAAGTGAAAATGAGGCCACATCCAAATAATAGTAAATAGTCTGTACAATTATTTGGATGCGGCCTAATTTTCACTCCTGTGCGTCAAAAAATATGACGCACAATCTGTTTTGGTGGGGAAAAAATGACGCATAACGCTAGCAACGTCAAAATTTCAGTGCATGAACTTGTTTTGATCATTTTTTCAGTTTTTATGTTATGTTACATTTGGGATACATCAGAGATAGGCTGATTGCACCCACTATGGTGTTGATGGTGTATGTTCACATGTGAGACATCATACTGCAGCGGACCATGACCCGCTACTTCATTAACAGGATTTTGACGGTTGGCTGACGCACTAGATGGCCATATGTGTGGCCTACATATATGTATTGCACAATTTGGGCATGTTTGGCATCAGGAGAGGATAGCAAGGCGACGCACATAAGTACAATTCCTCAATGCCTATGGCTCAATGTGTGTGCAGTGGCAACTAATGTAGTTGTTGACAGAGTGTGTGTGAATCACAAGATGCATTATTGAACATATGCTTGTATGAATGTAAAGTTAATGTGTCCATACCTTAGATGCAAGTCATTGTGGAAATGAGAGAGGACATGTGTTAGTCATACATGTAGCAGCATCCGTTCTGTGCACTTCCAATATTTTGGGTAACGTAGACACCACAAATGACAAAGCATGCACCAGATAGATGGCAGACGCTTGTTCATGTCAATGGCCCACAATTTCACCATCCCATGTCCTAGATGTTT